>NC_135330.1:32366022-33708641 GCF_023851605.1 Tamandua tetradactyla | reverse complement strand
TCAACCTAAAGAGAAATAAAGTTCTGAGGAGTTCCGGGAAGATAGCAGAATAGGTCAAGTTCACCCCTGCTCCAAGGAACAGCTAAAGAAGTGAAGGGAAGGTGACTTGCATGGCGATTCTAGGGTGTAAGTGACCTGGAAGAGTCTTCTACACCACATAGGGAGGACCTGGTTGCAAAAGCTAAAGAATTGAGACCCAGAAAATGGGACACCATCCAGCTAGTGCCAACAGCCTAATGTGCCCCCTTTCAAAAGGGAAGCCTGGAGCCCTCAGGAATGCATAGTGAGACAGAGACAAGGAAGTAAGCCAAGCTGCACTCTGCCCTGTGACTCCCCCTCCCCCATATCCCATGCACTTAAATCCTGTCAGCTGCACCCCCACCATGCTCCAAGCTTACCCGCCCCGACCCACTCTGTGCATCCCCACCCCACACCCCTGCCCTGCGTATGCTTGCGCACCTGCCCCAGCTGGAGCCACCTCTCCTGTGTAAGTGCACACTCTCATTCCACCCCTCCCAAGACCCAAGCACCCATACCCAGCCCCTTCACCCCCTTCCTCTCCCTGGCCCCTGCAGGCAGTTGCCTGCGCACTGGACTATGGATCCTCAGCTTAATGCCTGGGCCACATCTGCCCCCAGCGCATACAGACGAGTAATTCTGCCCCATCCAACCCTGAGCTGACCCACCCAGATCCGTACACATGCATTCCTGCCACGGCCTCTCAGCTCTGCCCAAGTGTTCACCTGCGCATTCGAGGCACAGCCACTCCCAGCCCGTGCAGAGGCAACCCCATCCCGCTGCCCCTGAGCTCTGCCCATGTGCACACCAGGGCCCCGCCCCCCAGACCCATACAGGCATACAGCCAAATACTTCTCACGACCGCAGAGCACCCATACATCTGTGCAGCAACCTCTTAACCCATGCATCCAACCCCCTGCCCCACACATGTGCACATCTTTGCCCCACCCTCCAGCATAATGGCCCTGCTTCCCACCTGGTAAGTACTAACATACACATCTGCTACATAGCCCTACACACGCCTGCACCCTTGTCCCAACACCCCCACACCTGTGCACCTGTGCCAGGGCCCCACCCACCTGATAGCATTCACCCCAACTCACATTCCACAAACCCTGTGACCTGCGTGCTGCCCCCCCCCACACAAACACACACTGGAGCATCTCCATCCTGGCCCCCTTGGCCCCCTCCTCCTGCACAAGTTCACACCTGCTTCCTTCCCTGCCTTTGCCCCAACCTCTATGCCCTGTACCCCTCACCCTGATACCCATGACCCCCATGTTCCATGTGCCCACCCACATCCTGCCTGCATACCAGCCCACATGTATCCACACATCCCCCTCATCTGCCTCCTGCCATGTCCTACTCTGTGTCTCCCACACCACACCCTGCTCCCTGCTCCAAGGCTTGCACAAGCTGCACCCCACCCTCACGGCTCCTGCACTGCACCTCCACAACCCCATGCCATGTACCCCAGGCTCATAGGCACCAGTGTAATGCCCCCAACCCATGCAGAGACCTGTGCTGCAACCTGTCAAGCATTCTTGTGCCCCCCCCCCCAAGCACCACATCCTGCTTCACATCCATCCTGCAAATACAAAGCTTTAGGCTACTGAAGGAAATCAACTTCCAAGTAACTCTATCAAGATATTTACATGCCTTGACACCAAGAGAAGATCACTAAGCATATTAAGATGCATAGATATAGCCCAGCCTATGATCAAATTAAAGCACTGCAGGAGACACAGACTTTGAAACAACTAATCAAACATGTTCATATAACTCTATTAATTAAAACTAATGGGATGGCTAATGATATAAAGGAGATCAAGAAGACATAGAAAAGCATAGAGAGGAATTTGAAAGAATAAATAGAAAAATAGCAGATATCACAAAGATTAAAAATGCTATAGACAAAATAAAAACTGTACTAAAGACACACACAGGAGATCTGAAGAGGTAGAAGAAAGAATAAGTGAACTAGAGGACAGGACAACTGATTTTTTTGAAAAATATTTTTCTTGACAAAACAACATACAAACACAAACATTCTTAACAGATAAACATTCCCTACTTGGTGTACAATCAGTGGCTCACAATACCATCACAAAATATTTTCAAATATTTTGAAAAAAAAAATTTTTCAAAAAAATCAGTTGTTGTGTCCTCTAGTTCACTTATTCTTTCTTCCACCTCTTCAAATCTCCTGTGTATAGTATATTCATCACCATGATCATTTCTCAGAACACTTGCATGACTCCAGAAAAAGAAATAAAAAGAAAAAGCTCATTCATACCATAGCCCTTATTCCTCCCTCTCATTAACCACTAGTATTTCCATCTACCCAATGTATTTTAACCTTTAGCACAACTGATTTTGAACACACAAAAGAGAAAATGGCAAAAAAGATGGAAAATTTTGAATTGGATCTCCAGGGAATTATGGACAAAACAAAGCATACAAATATAAGAATCATTGGTGTCCCAGAAGGAGAAGAGAAAAGTAAAAGGCTAGGAAGATTAGTTGAGGATATAATGGGGGGAAACTTTCCAACCCTTATACAGCACATAGATATGAAAATCAAAGAAGCCCAATGAACGCCAAATAGAATAAATCCAAATTGACCTTCCTCAAGACACATATTAATCAGCCTGTCAAATGTTGAAGAAAAGCAGAAAATCCTGAAAGCAACAAGGGAAAAACAATCTACTGCATACAAGGAAAATCACATAAGACTGAATTCAGACCACTCGATTGACCTTATGGAGGCAAGAAGGCAATGGTATGATGTATTTAAGATCCTGAAAGAGAATGATTCCAGCCAAGAATTGTGTACCCAGTCAAGTTGTCCTTCAAAACTGAGGGAGAGGCTAGAGGGAAGTCCCTAAAACTGTAGAGCTGTGTTCCAGTAGGCATGTTTCTTGAAGATGATTCTATGATGATATAGCTTTTGCAATGTGACTGGGTGATTGTGAAAATCTTGTGTCTGATGCTCTTTTTATCTATAGTATGGACAGGTGAGTAAAATATATGGGCAAGAAATAGAGAAATAATAGGGGAAACAAAGGTTAAAATAAATTGAGTTGATGGAAATACTTGTGGTCAATGAGAGGGAGGGCTAAGGGGTAAGGCATATATGAGCTTTTTCTTTTTTTCTTTTTTATTTCATTTGCTGGAGAGATACAAATGTTCAAAAAATGATCATGGTGATGAATACACAACTATGTGATGAAATTGTGAGCCATTGATTGTAACCATGTCAAGAATGTTTATATGTTTGTTTGTTGTTTATAATAAATATATTTTAAAAACTGAGAGAGAAATTAAAATTTTCACAGACAAACAAATGCTGAGAGAAGATGTCAACAAGAGACTGGCCCTACAAGAAATACTAAAGGGAGTTCTGCTGGCTGAAAAAAAAGACAGGAGAGGGAAGTCTGGAGTTGAAGATACCAGTAAGGGTAACTTAAAGGATAAAAAGAGAAAGAGGGAAAAGAATATATAGACCTGATAAATAAAATCCAAAGGAAAAGATGGTGAATTCAAGAAATGCCTTTACAGTAATAACCTGGAATTTCAACAGACTAAACTTACTAATTAAAAGATACAGATTGGCAGAATGGATTAAGAAATATAATCTAGCTATATGCTGATTACAATAGACTCATCTTTGACACAAGGATACAAATAGATTGAAAATGAAAAGATGGAAAAAAGATGTTCCAAGCAAGCTGTAACCAAAAGAAAGCAGGAGTAGCTATATTAACATCAGACAAAATGGACCTTAAATGTAAAGATATCATAAGAGACAAAGAAGGACACTATATATTAATAAAAGGAACAATTCATCAGGAAGAAATAACAATCATAAATGTTATGCTCTCAATCAAGGAGCTCCAAAGTACATGAGACAGACATTGACAAAACTGAAGGGAGCCATAGATGTTTCAGCAATATCAGGAGACACCAATACACCCCACTCCTCTATAGACAGAACAACCAGACAGAAGATCAACAAGAAAATATAGAAATTAAATAATCTGATAAATGAATTAGACCCAACAGACATATATAGGTCATTATACCTGAAAACACCGGAATATACATTCTTCTCTAGTGCTCATGGAACATTGTGTCCTCTGGAAAAAAAAAAAAAAAGAATTTAGATTTGGAAAATACCTCAGAATCTATAGTTTGACTTCCTACGGCAATGGAATGTTTTCTGTAATTGTCATCCAGGGTCTCTTTAGATATTTCCCATGATAGGGAATTCATATTTTTACATATCTGATATAACAATTATTACTGTTGTTGTATTTAGGCAGTTTAACTAAACTAAGATAAAGCTGAAATCCTCCCTTCCCTGCAGTGGGCAGCAAGGTAAATGTCAGCCCACTTCGTTTAGCCCTTCCTCAGCTGTTTGGAGTATGTGCCATGCATTCATGCTTCGGAGAATCAGACAAAGTTTATATGCAAAACTTGAGTGTCCTTTTGTCTGATTCTCTGGTCTGGAATTCCACTTCACCCTCACCTTCCAGAAGCTGGCCCTGCACTCCGGTGTGTTAGGTAGAATAATGGCCTCCAAACGATGCCCAAGTCCTGATTCCCAGAACAGGTGAATATGTTTCACAGTGAAAGGGGCTTCACATATGTGACTACAGTTAGGGGATGAGATGAGAGACTATCCTATCTATCTGGGTGGGCCCAATGTAAATGACTAAAGCCTTAAAACCATAGAACTGTTCCTGCCGTGGCAAAGCCATGTGATAGGAGCCTGAGAGGCTCTGCATAACCAACATGAAGATGGAGGAAGGGGACATGAGCCAGCCAGTGCAGGCAGCTTCTAGAACCAGACAGGCTAGAAAGTGTGTCCACCCCTGGAGCCTCCGGAAAGAAACACAGCTCCGCAGACCCTTGATTTTAGCTCAGTATGTTCCATGTTGGGCTTCTGACTACAGAATAATAAATCTGTATTGCTTTAAAAAAAAAAAAAAAGAAAGAAAGAAAGAAATGAAGTTCTGATATATGCCTCAAAATGGGTAAACCTTGAAAATATTCTGTTAATTGAAAGAATCCAATCAAAAAGTGGTCACTTATCATATGATTCCATTTATATGTCCAAAAGTGGCAAATCCATACAGACAGAAAGTATATTGTTGGTTGCCTCGAGCAGGGAGGATCGGAGAGAATGACGTAGGGCTGTTAATGAATACTAAGAGAGTTTTTGGTACTGCATAGTGGGGTGCTGCTATAACAAAAACTAAAAATATGGAAGTTGCTTTGGACTTGGATAATGGGTAGTAGATAGGAGAATTTTGAGGTTTTTGATAGGAAAAGTCTGGATTGCTTTGAAGAGACTGTTGTTATAGATAAGGACATTAAATGTTTTTCTAGTGAGACCTTAGAAAGAAATGATGAATGTGTTGTTTGAAACGGAGGAAAGATGATCCTTGTTGTAAAGTGACAGAGAACTTGGCTAAATTGTGTCCTAGTATTGTGTTGGAAGTTGAATGCATAAGTGATGAGCTTGGATTTTTGGCTGAGGAGATTTCCAACCAAAGTGTGGAAAGTACACCCTTGTTTCTCCTTGCTGCTTTAAGTAAAATGCAAAAGGAAAGAGATAAATTAATGAAAGAATTGTTAAGCATAATGGAACTACAACTTGATGATTGAAAAATTCTCAGCCCATCCCAGATAACATGCTCTGGAATCAGAGCCGGGAGTGTGACAGCCCTTTGCTTACAAGATTAAATGTATGATTCCTGGATCCAATCAACCATCTCAGAAGCAGCCCGCAACAGAGATATGTTTATTCAGGAAAAACCTATGGAGGACTGTCTTGTCTGTCAGCTTAGGCCTCTGTGAATTGCATGGAAACCAACAAGGTTTAGAGAATTTTATATCAGCAAAAACACTGCCAGCCTTGACTGAAAGGGATTGAGACAGGATGAAATGAAGGAAGAAGGACTCAAGGCAGAAACTGTGGAAACAGAGGTCTGGGCTGGAAATAATCCTCAGGTCAAGAGGATGGGCCTACCTCATTGTTCAAGAAGAGCATGGTGTTTAGAGAAGACGTTTGAAAAAGGTTTATATTTTGATGTAGGAGGAGTTTAACTTTATTTATACGTTTTAAACATTTAAATATATGGTGTATAGACTTCTATTTGTTCTCTTGCCCCACAATTCCCAAAAGTTATTGGTAGGCCTACAAATAGAATGTGCATTCTGCCTTGTATTACAGATATATATACATACATATATACCACATTTCATCCTTCCATAGACACACAGACACACACATGCAATACTGTAACACTCCTAAAGAATATAGTCTTAGCTATTCATGATTCATCCATGTGGTATCTGTTACAGTGATTTTATGTACCCAATGAATAGGTTTTGAATTTAATTGAATCACATACATAGAAAGTGGAAGGTACATCTCAAGAATATTTCTCCTAGAAATGGTAGCTTCTTCTTCTTTTTTTTTAACTTTTTCCCTTTTTTGGAAGGGGGGTGTGCATGGTCCAGATATCGAACCTGGGTCTCCTTCATGAAAAGCGGGCATTCTAACCACTGAACTACTCGTGCACCCAGTTAACTTTTTAAATTGTATAATATAACACATATACAAAGCAAAAGTAAATAAATATATAACAATAGTTTTCAAAGCACTCTTCAACAAGAGTTTGTCATGGGCTACCATACTGTACTCTCAAAATTTTCCTTCTAGCTGCTCCAGAACATAGGAGGCTAGAAGGAATAAATATTTTTTTATCATCACAATCAACTTTTTCTTTGTTTTTTGTGAAAAATAACATATTCAAAAAAGCAATAAATCTCAAAGCACAGCACAACAACTAGTTGTAGAACAAATTTCAGAGTTTGGCATGGGTAACAATTTTTACCCATAAATTCCACAATTTTAGTTTTTTACTTCTAGCTGCTCTAAGATACTGGAGACTAAAAGAAATATCAACTTAATGATTCAGCAATCATATTCATTTGTTAAACCCGACCTTCTCTGCATAACTCCACCATCACCTTTGATCTTTCTCTCCCACTCTTTAGGAGTAGTTTGTCTATGGCCATTCCAACTTTTTCATGTTGAAAGGGACTGTTGATTAAATTTGGGGTAGGGAGTTGGAACTAGCTGATATTCTGGAGAATGGTAACTTTAAAAATTCTGAACAGGCGGGCGGGCCACGGTGGCTCAGCAGGCTCTTGCTGCTTGCCTGCCAGGCCAGAGGACCTGGGTTCGATTCTCACTGCCTGCCCATGTATATTAAAAAAAAAAAAAAAAAAAATTCCAAACAGGCAATAATGATAGACATCAAGACCCAAGTCTTTTGCCCTTGGGACTTATAAAGCATAAGTAACAGCGAATGAGCTTACCCAATCTACTTTTCTAACATGCACCTTTTGGCATAATGAACAATTTATTTAGGTGAAAGATTTACTGATGCAAAGTTAGACTGGCCAATGTGTGGTAATAAGATATCTGTCTCCCTGGCATGTCTTTTATGATGATAGGCAGGAAGACATTAAAATTCTTTTTCTTGGGGGTCCATTCTCTAAAGATATGCAAAGTTCTCTTTGCCATATTCTTTAGTTTCATCTAAATCGAACTCTGCAGAAATTACCAGTAAAAATTCTAGTAACAATTGTGATAGGTTTAGCAATATAATAAACAGCCAGCTATTAGGAATTGAACTAACATTCTCTGATAGGCTACTGATGCTAAATTAATTCTAAATAACAAAAATAATATTAAGTAACCATTAATTTCACCAAACAGCTTTAGACTGGAAGCAACTGTCTCATTGGCTGAGACTGTGCCATTGCAGTGTCAGTACGAAACTGACAGGTTTCACATGTCAGGTCAAAAGGCAGACTTGCACAAACCTAAGAGAACATCCTCCTCTGTAGGAATGCAGCATGCAAGTTTAAATCCTTCTGGCTCTGGGTGACAGCAAGTTTGCTTACCACCTACCTCCTATCTACCATCTAAATAAGTATATTTTGTCACTTGCAAGATTTGTATTGGCGATAATGGCAGGAACAAAAAAATGGAAGTCAGAAGAAATTAACGCGTTCAGGAAGTAATGAGCAATCAAGTTGACCAGAAGACCCATGATTTCTCAAACTTTTCTGCCAAAATAGCCTCTTCAGAGAAAATAAAATTCAACGCCCACTCAACAAAAAATTTAGACATTTGGCCCTGTATCCTCAAAAACTGTTTTTGCAATCTCAAACCTTATCTTTAATGTGAATGCAAATTTTGCATTCAGTCTATCATATCTGTGGTATTATATAAAAATAATGTTTTAAATGCCTAATGTCAGAAGAGAAAACAAATTCCCTATATATAGCCTTGACTAATATGCTTTCTTGGAAAAATAGGATCCTGCTGGTTTTGCTTGATCATGTTCTTCCCAGATTGCTACCCCTTTTGCCTGTTTCCTCCTTCCTAAAGCCACTATTTCAAATTGTGTGTCAATTTTGTATTAGTCATCATTTTGGGTTTTTTTAAATAATTTTTTTATAATTTGCTGCGAACACTTGCCTTTGAAGACTCTAACTCCCTTTTAGGCACTCTAAAGAACTTGAGGCCACCATGCTGGCCTCTCCCTGTGGAAAGACTAGCCATTCCCCAACTGCTCCAATTCCCAGCTGCTCTAACTCAATGAGCAAATTCCACAACTGCCCAAGCAGGCCCTTTCCAAATTTGTGACCCGAGAAACTATGGAATATTATTTTAAGCCATTAAGCTTTAAGCCATATAGCAAAGAAAACCAGAACATGTCAGAATTGCCTTCCAAAGTGGTCGTACCAACTTTGGCTCGCAGTAAACAGGAGCACCATTGTTCCACGCCTTCAATACCCTTTAATTTTGTCTGTCTGGTACATGTGATATAAAATATGATTATGGTTTTAGTTTGAATTCCATGATTACTAGTGAGTTTGAATATTTGCATGTATTTGGTGGTCATTTGTGCTTTCTCTTTTGTAACCTCAAAACTTATTACCTGTATTTCCATTAGATTTTCTTTGTAGGATTTAGAAAGATATCATGGGTACTAATCCTTTGTCAGTTATATATATATTGCAAATGTGCTTTCTAAGTTGTTCCTTGTCTTTTCTACTATTTTTATGGTGGTTTTTGGTGAACAGAAGATAGTAATATTTTCCTGTATGGTTATCTTAAGAAATCCTTCCAACATGAGGCCACAGAGAATGTCTCCATAATTTTTTTCAGAAGTTTTCAAGTTGTGCTTTTCATATCTAAGTCCATAATCATATATTTGGAGTTTACTTTTGTTTGGTGTGAAGTAAAGGTTTTTTTAATGGGTTCAATTTTAATAGGCTCCTCTTCTCTCAACCAATAGCCCTGTTGTACATCAAGTTTCCATAGCATGAACTGTTTCTGTGCTTTCTTTTCTGTTACGTTGGTTTATTTGTCATTCCTTGTGCTAAAACCAAGTGGTTTCAATTGTTATATAACTAGATGACAAAATGTTACATTTAGTAAGGCATGATCCTCTGTCTAATTCTTGTTCATAAATAGACAATGTCTCCCTATTTTTTTTGTTTTCCTTAATGACTTTAATAAACATGTATAAATTTCTCCTAGAATTCACACCCTTTGTAGTCCCCTCCCACTTTTTTTTTTTTAACCAGCGTTGGCTGTGTGATCAATAGACTATGGCAGAAGTGATAATATCTCACATCTGAGATTAGGTTATAAAAGACATGGATGGCATAAGGACAGATATATATAGATCAGTGGACTAGAACTAAGAGTCCAGCAACAAACCCGGCATTAATAGACAATTGATTTTTAAGAAGGCTGCTAAGACAATTTCACGGGAAAAGAATAGTATTTCCAACAAATTATGCTAATATAACTGGATATCCACATGCAAAAGAATGAAGTTAAACATCTCACACCATATACAAAAATTAAGGCAAAGTGACTCTAACGCTTCAATACAAGAACTAAAACCATAAAACAATTAGAGAAAAATATGGGCATGAATCTCCGTGACCTCAGATAAGGTAATGGCTCCTTAGATATGACACCAAAAATACAAGAAGCAGGGCAGGCCACGGTGGCTCAGCAGGCAAGAATGCTCGCCTGCCATGCCAGAGGACCCGGGTTCGATTCCCAGTGCCTGCCCATGTAAAAAAAAAAAAAACAAGAAGCAAAAGAAAAAGTAGCTAAATTAGCCATCATCAGAATATATAAAGAAATATTACAACTCAAAAATAAAAATATAACTCATCCAATTTAAAAAGAGGCAAAGGACTTGAATAGACGTTTCTCCAAAGACATATATGAATGGCTAGGTAGCACATGAAATGTTACACAATGTCAAGGTCATCAGAGTCATGTGGATCAAAACCATGAGATACAACTTCATATTCAATAAGATGGCTAGAATAAAAAAAGACAGAAAAGAACACGTGTTGGTGAGGATGTAAGAGAAATTGAAAGCTTCCTTCCTTATCAGTGGGAAGGTAAAATGATGTAGACACTTTTGAAAACTGTTACACAGTTCCTCAGGAAGTTAAGTATAAAATTACCATATGATCCAGCAATCCCACTTCTAGGTATATTGCACCTGAACAATTGAAAGCAGAGACCCAAATAGATATTTGTTTTGTTTTTTGTTTTTTTTTTTTTTTACATGGACAGGCACCGGGAATCGAACCCAGGTCCTCTGGCATGGCAGGCAAGCATTCTTGCCTGCTGAGCCACCGTGGCCCGCCCCCAAATAGATATTTGTACACCAATGCTCATAGCAACAGTATTCACAATAGCCAAAAGGTGGAAGCAACCCAAATATCCATCAGCAGATGAATGGATAAACAAAATGTGTTTTATACATACAATGGAATATTATTCAGCGTTAAAAAGGAGTGAAGTTCTGATACATGCTACTACCTGGATGAACACTGAATACACTGTATTGATTCTAAATAAGCCAGACACAAAAGGAGAAATATTGTATGGTTCCACTTATACGAAATATCTAGAATGATCTAATTCATAGTGACCGAGTGTAGATTAGAGATGACCAGGGGTGAGTGGTAGGAGGGAATGGAGAGGTCATTGTTTAATGGGTACAGAGTTCCTGTTTGGAGTAATGAAAAAGTTCTGGTAATGGGTGGTGCTGATGGTAGCACAACATTGTGAATGTAATTAATACAAATGTACACATGAAAGTATGTACACAAATAATGTGTGTGCATATATTTTTATCATAATAAAATTGTTTTAAAAAGCCAAATCATGAAAGACTAGAATATTTTAATCTGAGTAAGTAGTTCTGTTTTTGACTCTGTCATAGTGGGGAACCAGAGGTAATTGAAAATTAAATTGTTCTTGGATATGTACAAAAGCTAAACAGTCAAAAGCAACAACAGGAATATAAGAATATTTGGATTTCTTAATTTTTACTTTTGTGAGTCAGAAGTTTGAGACTCCCACAAGCCTTCTAGAAAAGCACACACTTCCAACTGGCAACAGTTATCTATTTTTTCTTATTAGTTCCTTCACTTAAACTACTGAGTGGTTCCTATGTGCCCAGCACTGGGTTAATGTAGCGTGAAATAAGAGAAATGATGAAAGGCATAGTTCCTGCCCTCAAGTAATTTAAAAGCAAAACTGGGAAATATTTCTTGTACACAAATAATTACCACCTAAAGCAAAAAATGGCCAGTCCCAAATAATGGTGAGAATCCAGGGAGCTAAAAAAGTTCAAAGTAGGGAGTAGTAATTACTATTGGAGCAATATGAGCAACTTGTCCTAATTTGCCTGGAAGTGAGGGATTTCCCAGAATGCAGGACTTTCAGTGGGAAAACTGGGGTAGTCCTTAATAAACCAGGATGGCCTCACCAGAGGCAAGCATGAAGGGAGAATTGGAGCAGACTTCACACAGAGTAGGAGACGAAAATTGAAGAAGATCTTGTAAAATTAGTTGAATCTGATTGGCTGCCTTTATTAACACCTTTCACAAAAATACAACCTAATCCCCTTCTCCTGCCCTTAACATTAGGGGTCCTAGCACCTGCGCAGTGATTCTAGGTTTTAATGAGTACTCCTTTTGATTGACATATGGATTGAAATCTTTAATTCAACCACTGGCTTCTGCTTTCACTACTGTACCTATGTTTCCTAGATATTTTGTACTTCCCAGTTGCTATTCTTCCCTTCATGTTGTGTTAAAAGAAAGCTTTTTGTACTCCTCCTGCTCCTCTCCAAATTTATTAAATTTTAATGTTGTCTTTATTTGTGGCGGTCATGTCCTTGGGTCAATAATTAGAAGGAAGGCTGTTCAGAAACATAAAGATGGTCTCCCAATGGAGACTCTCATGAGAAACTGTTGACCAAACATAAAATGGAAGAGGGAAGAAGGCGTTCACCTGTGTGGGTACTACAAACGAGCTCTACTGAAGCTTGATTAAACACACTAGCTACCATCCCCTCCTCCCATCTTGTCAAAAAAGCAGATTCTAACAACTAGGGATAGGACCTAAGAGCCTGCATTTCTAACAAACTCCCTGGTGATGCCAATGTTTCTGGACATAGGACCACACTTTGAGTAACAAGGCTGCAAAGTAGAAAGGCCCTTTCTGCCTCTTCTCCCTTCTCAAATTCCCCCACAGTCCATAAAATTCTTTTACTTTGCCGTTGACGCTGAAATTCTACCAATTCTACCTTAGTGGAACAAGCTGTGGACTTACAACAATTTTACTTCATTTAATCAGGTAGTTTTCCTCATCATACTCACTGAATTAGCAACTTTGAGGATGAACATTTGATTGTTACGGGTAAGTAAGAAGAAATATTGTAACAATGAGGCTCTGTATTAAGGGTGGACATAAAGGTGGGGCATGAGGACATTTGAGAGCTGGACTTTGCGCAGCTGCAGGGTATTGTGAAAGCAGGAACACCTGGGTTAGGGCAGCGGCAGTGACAAAAAGTCCAGGTGAAGAAAGAGAGGTGGGAGGCTACCAATAACAAACGTCTAGTCTTAGAGCCCTTGCCTCAGGCCAGTCCGGGGAAATCTGTCATACTAATAACACCAGCAAGTCTGTTTCCAATTTTTTTTATAGATAATACAACGTCTCTGTTTGTTGGAAATGTTTCAGCGTTTCTTCTTAATTTGCTTACACAGTTGCAAAATGGAAAGAAGTCTTCTTGCAAAATGTACAAGCCAATTGAGTCTGTTGAAGCAATGTCCTTTAAAAGAAATGGAAGCTTCCAAGTTGGGATTTAGAACTAAAGGTATGATCAGTGAGTGACAACACAGAATGTTCAAACGAGCCAGAGAGCATCAGCCAGCCTCTTGGAGTTGAATGAGAAAACAGAACCAGCAGGTTTGTGGGGATTGTTCAGTATCATTTAAGTAGTTAATGAAATAGCCTGAACCTGAATCCCAAGACTTTTGCATCTTACTCAAGTGCCTTCTTTAATAAAACACACTACTTCAAAAACCCAGGTTAATAGTCTCCAAATGGATTCAAAGCTTAATTTCAATAAGGTCTCTTTTTAAAAATATATGAAAGCATGTTTTGTGCTTAATGATCTTGTATTAATGTTTCACTAATTTCTGTGTTTTTAAAAATGAGGTTTGTTTTCATTTCCAGGGGAGTCAAACAACTTATATGCAGAGCCAAAACTGAGATAAATTCATTTATTTTCTGAACACATATTCAAGGTGTCACCATCTTTTGATACTCATTTTGAAAAAGGAATGAAACCTGCTCTCCTATCCTGAAAATTAGCGTTTCTTCTGAAATCCCTCCACCTACTACACATACGCTCACTCCAAGTCAGGATTTAGACAGCCAAAGGCAGATGTGAAGTAGAAGCTAGGGCCAAATGAGATACACCTGCTGTTACCCCAGCCAGTACACACCATGAAGCATTAGAAAGTATTTCAGACAAATGAAAAATACTACTACTTTACAGGACTAGTATCTTACTTTTCCAGGCTCCATCATTCACTTTATCAAAGGCACTCTGATATCAAACTTTTACACTCCAGTTTTATTTTAATTCAACTTATTGCATTTTCTAAAAACAATTTGAATCTTATATCTCTCTGCTACTCTAACTAGGAGTGACAGAAAGGTGAGGTCTTCCGTTTTATCTGTTGTTGACATCAGTAGACAGCAAGAAAGCATTGTTCTGGTAGAGAAGATATCCAGAACCCCTGAAATCACACTGGGTAGAGAACAAACTGTTCTAGCATTATAATTATAGTCATAGTCACATCAATTTTTCACATTCTTGGATGATATTCTAAAGCAGTTAAGAGAAGGGGAATCCCATAAGTAGGATCTCTTTACCTTCTTGAAGTTGGAGTTAGGAAATAAAACTGCTCACAAAATACCATTTGCTGTCATTATTAGAGTCAAACCTAGCCTTGATGAATCATAAATGTTTCCCATGGTGGCAAATAAAATCATAGAAAGATAGAGATCACCTCGCAACTTGAATTTTTCAGATGAAATTAATTCTTTTGTTCTTGTATACTCATTGTCCTGCCAAATATTCCATTGTTTGTATATATCACGTTTTGTTTATCCATTCACCTTTTAATGGCTGCTTGGTGTGCTGATTTGCCACTAATGAAATAAGAAGGGAAAAATAAATATGAATAAACCATAAGAAAGAAAAGGAAGTCAGAGCCCAGAAAAAGGTCCCAGTTGTTGCATTCCATGTTTATTACATACCTACGCTTTTTATCCTATAAGTTCCTGTATTATTCTATAAGCATTTACTGCAAAGATTGTTTTCATTCTTTATGTAATTCAGCTTCAGCTGAATTAAGATATCTTAAATCTGAATTGCTGCACAGAAGTCAAGAGTGGCTCATTGGGCTCTTCCAGAGAAGATGGCGGCTTAGTAAGACACGCAGGTCTTAGTTCCTCCTCCAGAACAGCTACAAAAGAAATAGAAACGGTACAGGGCAGCTCCTGGAGCCACGACAGAGACCAAAAAGACAGCGTACCCCATTCTGGAACGGCGGAACAGGCTGGGAGAATCCGCTGCGGTGAGATCTCCGAGGGGCGCGCGCTTCCCTGGGCCGGGGCGGCTGGCGGCCGGAGTCCCTCCCTCCCTCCTTCCCGGGCCGGTTGGGAGATTTGGACAGGGGATCCCCTCAAGCCACGGAGGCCGGCGCCCCCCCCCAATGCGCAGATTCCCGGGCCGGCTGGGAGATTTGGGCTGGCACTCCCCCAAGCCGCTTCGGCTGGCGACCCTCCCCCACAGCGAGAGTTTTCCAAAGTTAAAGGAACCACAGCATCTTTTACTGGTGGGACCTGCAGACAGAAGAGCGCCATGAGAGCCACATACTGGGCAGGATAAGAAAAACAGAGCCCAGAGATTTCACAGGAAAATCTTTCAACCTGTTGGGTCCCACACCCAGGGAAATCTGATTAAATGCCCAGACGCCAGCAGAAAATAATGGATCACACTAGGAAAACTGAAGATACGGCTGAGTCAAAGGAATAAACCAATAGTTCAAATGAGATACAGGAGCTGAGACAACTAATGCTGAATATACGAACAGAAATGGAAAACCTCTTCAAAAACCAAATCAATAAATTGAGGGAGGACATGAAGAAGACATGGGCTGAACAAAAAGAAGAAATAGAAAATCTGAAAAAACAAATCATACAACTTATGGAAGTGAAGGACAAAGAAGAAAAAATGGAAAAAACAATGGATACCTACAATGGTAGATCTAAAGGGACAGAAGCTACAATTAGTGAACTGGAGGATGGAACATCTGAATTTGAAACAGAAACAGAAACTATAGGGAAAAGAATGGAAAAATTTGAGCAGGGGATCAGGGAACTGAATGATAATATGAGGCGCATGAATATACGTATTGTGGATGTCCCAGAAGGAGAAGAGAAGGGAAAAGGAGGACAAAAACTAATGGAAGAAATTATCACTGAAAATTTCCCAACTCTTATGAAAGACCTAAAATTACAGATCCAAGAAGTGCAGCGCACCCCAAAGAGATTAGACCCAAATAGGCGTTCTCCAAGACACTTACTAGTTAGAATGTCAGAGGTCAAAGAAAAGAGAGGATCTTGAGAGCAGCAAGAGAAAAACAATCCATCACATACAAGGGAAACCCAATAAGACTATGTGTAGATTTCTCAGCAGAAACCATGGAAGCTAGAAGACAGTGGGATGATATATTTAAATTACTAAAAGAGAAAAACTGCCAACCAAGACTTCTATATCCAGCAAAATTGTCCTTCAAAAATGAGGGAGAAATTAAAACATTTTTCAGACAAAAAGTCACTGAGAGAATTTGTGACCAAGAGACCAGCTCTGCAAGAAATACTAAAGGGAGCACTAGAGTCAGATACAAAAAGACAGAAGAGAGAGGTATGGAGTAAAGTGTAGAAAGAAGGAAAATCAGATATGATATATCTAATACAAAAGCCAAAATGATAGAGGAAAATATTATCCAAACAGTAATAACACTAAATGTTAATGGACTGAATTCCCCAATCAAAAGACACAGACTGGCAGAATGGATTAAAAAACAGGATCCTTCTATATGCTGTCTATAGGAAATACATCTTAGACCCAAAGATAAACATAGGTTGAAAGTGAAAGGTTGGGAAAAGATATATCATGCAAATAACAACCAGAAAAGAGCAGGAGTAGCTATACTAATATCCAACAAATTAGACTTCAAATGTAAAACAGTTAAAAGAGACAAAGAAGGACACTATCTACTAATAAAAGGAACAATTAAACAAGAAGACATAACAATCATAAATATTTACGCACCGAACCAGAATGCCCCAAAATACGTGAGGAATACACTGCAAACGCTGAAAAGGGAAATAGACACATATACCATAATAGTTGGAGACTTCAATTCACCACTCTCATCAATGGACAGAACATCTAGACAGAGGATCAATAAAGAAATAGAGAATCTGAATATTACTATAAATGAGCTAGACTTAACAGACATTTATAGGACATTACATCCCACAACAGCAGGATACACCTTTTTCTCAAGTGCTCATGGATGATTCTCAAAGATAGACCATATGCTGGGTCACAAAGCAAGTCTTAACAAATTTTAAAAGATTGAAATCATACACAACACTATCTTGGATCATAAAGGAATGAAGTTGGAAATCAATAATAGGTGGAGTGTCAGAAAATTCACAAATACGTGGAGGCTCAACAACACACTCTTAAACAACGAGTGGGTCAAGGAAGAAATTGCAAGAGAAATTAGTAAATATCTCGAGGCGAGTGAAAACGAAAATACAACATATCAAAACCTATGGGACGCAGCAAAGGCAGTGCTAAGAGGGAAATTTATTGCCCTAAATGCCTATATCCGAAAAGAAGAAAAGGCAAAAATGCAGGAATTAACTGTCCACTTGGAAGAACTGGAGAAAGAACAGCAAACTAACCCCAAAGCAAGCAAAGGAAAGAAATAACAAAGATTAGAGCAGAAATAAATGAAATTGAAAACATGAAAACAATAGAGAAAATCAATAAGACCAGAAGTTGGTTCTATGAGAAAATCAATAAGATTGATGGGCCCTTAGCAAGATTGACAAAAAGAAGAAGAGAGAGGACGCAAATAAATAAGATCAGAAATGGAAGAGGAGACATAACCACTGACCTCACAGAAATAAAGGAGGTAATAACAGGATACTATGAACAACTTTACGCTAATAAATACAACAATTTAGATGAAATGGACGGGTTCCTGGAAAGGCATGAACAACCAACTTTGACTCAAGAAGAAATAGATGACCTCAGCAAGCCAATCACAAGTAAAGAAATTGAATCAGTCATTCAAAAGCTTCCTAAAAAGAAAAGTCCAGGACCAGATGGCTTCACATGTGAATTCTATCAAACATTCCAGAAAGATTAGTACCAACTTTCCTCAAACTCTTCAAAAAATCGAAGCAGAGGGAAAGCGACCTAATTCATTCTATGAAGCCAACATCATCCTCATACCAAAACCAGGCAAAGATATTACAAAAAAAGAAAACTACAGACCAATCTCTCTAATGAATATAGATGCAAAAATCCTCAACAAAATTCTAGCAAACTGAATTCAACAACACATTAAAAGAATTATACATCATGACCAAGTAGGATTCATCCCAGGTATGCAAGGATGGTTCAACATAAGAAAATCAATTAATGTAATACACCATATCAACAAATCAAAGCAGAAAAATCACATGATCATCTCAATTGATGCAGAGAAGGCATTTGACAAGATTCAACATCCTTTCCTGTTGAAAACACTTCAAAAGATAGGAATACAAGGGAACTTCCTTAAAATGATAGAGGGAATATATGAAAAACCCACAGCTAATATCATCCTCAATGGGGAAAAATTGAAAACTTTCCCCCTAACATCAGGAACAAGAAAAGGTTGTCCATTATCACCACTATTATTCAACATCGTGTTGGAGGTTCTAGCCAGAGCAATTAGACAAGAAAAAGAAATACAAGGTATCAAAATTGGAAAGGAAGAAGTAAAACTATCACTGTTTGCAGACGATATGATACTATACGTCGAAAACCCGGAAAAATCCACAACAAAACTACTAGAGCTAATAAATGAGTACAGCAAGTAGCAGGTTACAAGATTAACATTCAAAAATCTGTAGCATTTCTATACACTAGCAATGAACAAGCTGAGGGGGAAATCAAGAAACGAATCCCATTTACAATTGCAACTAAAAGAATAAAATACCTAGGAATAAATTTAACTAAAGAGACAAAAAACCTATACAAAGAAAACTACAAAAAACTGTTAAAAGAAATTACAGAAGACCTAAATAGATGGAAGGGCATACCGTGTTCATGGACTGGAAGACTAAATATAGTTAAGATGTCAATCCTACCTAAATTGATTTACAGATTAAATGCAATACCAATCAAAATCCCAACAACTTATTTTTCAGAAATAGAAAAACCAATGAGCAAATTTATCTGGAAGGGCAGGGTGCCCCGAATTGCTAAAAGTATCTTGAGGATGGAAGAAGTAAAACTATCACTGTTTGCAGACGATATGATACTATACGTCGAAAACCCAGAAAAATCCACAACAAAACTACTAGAGCTAATAAATGAGTACAGCAAAGTAGCAGGTTACAAGATCAACATTAAAAATCTGTAGCATTTCTATACACTAGTAATGAACAAGCTGAGGGGGAAATCAAGAAACGAATCCCATTTACAATTGCAATTAAAAGAATAAAATACCTAGGAATAAATTTAACTAAAGAGACAAAAAACATATATAAAGAAAACTACAAAAAACTGTTAAAAGAAATCACAGAAGACCTAAATAGATGGAAGGGCATACCATGTTCATGGATTGGAAGACTAAATATAGTTAAGATGTCAATCCTACCTAAATTGATTTACAGATTCAATGCAATACCAGTCAAAATCCCAACAACTTATTTTTCAGAAATAGAAAAAACAATAAGCAAATTTATCTGGAAGGGCAGGGTGCCCCGAATTGCTAAAAACATCTTGAGGAAAAAAAACGAAGCTGGAGGTCTCGCGCTGCCAGACTTTAAGGCATATTATGAAGCCACAGTGGTCAAAACAGCATGGTATTGGCATAAAGATAGATATATCGACCAATGGAATCGAATAGAGAGCTCAGATATAGACCCTCTCATCTATGGACATTTGATCTTTGATAAGGCAGTCAAGCCAACTCACCTGGGACAGATGAGTTCAATAAATGGTGCCTAGAGAACTGGATATCCATATGCAAAAGAATGAAAGAAGACCCATATCTCACACCCTATACAAAAGTTAACTCAAAATGGATCAAAGATCTAAACGTTAGTTCTAAGACCATAAAACAGTTAGAGGAAAATATAGGGAGATATCTTATGAAACTTACAATTGGAGGTGGTTTTATGGACCTTAAACCTAAAGCAAGAGCACTGAAGAAAGAAATAAATAAATGGGAGCTCCTCAAAATTAAACACTTTTGTGCATCAAAGAACTTCATCAAGAAAGTAGAAAGACAGCCTACACAATGGGAGACAATATTTGGAAATGACATATCAGATAAAGGTCTAGTATCCAGAATTTATAAAGAGATTGTTCAACTCAACAACAAAAAGACAGCCAACCCAATTACAAAATGGGAAAAAGATTTAAACAGACACCTCTCAGAAGAGGAAATACAAATGGCCAAAAGGCACATGAAGAGATGCTCAATGTCCCTGGTCATTAGAGAAATGCAAATCAAAACCACAATGAAATATCATCTCACACCCACCAGAATGGCCATTATCAACAAAACAGAAAATGACATGTGCTGGAGAGGATGCAAAAGAGGCACACTTATCCACTGTTGGTGGGAATGTCAAATGGCGCAACCACTGTGGAAGGCAGTTTGGCGGTTCCTCAAAAAACTGAATATAGAATTGCCATACGACCCAGCAATACCATTGCTAGGTATCTACTCAAAGGACTTAAGGGTAAAGACACAAACGGACATTTGCACACCAATGTTTATAGCAGCGTTATTTACAATTGCAAAGAGATGGAAACAGCCAAAATGTCCATCAGCAGACGAGTGGCTAAACAAACTGTGTTATATACATACGATGGAATATTATGCAGCTTTAAGACAGAATAAACTTATGAATCATGTAATAGCATGGATGGACCTAGAGAACATTATGCTGAGTGAGTCTAGCCAAAAACTAAAGGACAAATACTGTATGGTCCCACTGATGTGAACCGACATTCAAGAATAAACTTGGAATATGTCATTGGTAACAGAGTCCAGCAGGAGTTAGAAACAGGGTAAGATAATGGGTAATTGGAGCTGAAGGGATACAGACTGTGCAACAGGACTAGATACAAAAACTCAAAAATGGACAGCACAATACTACCTATTTTAATGTAATTATGTTAAAACACTGAATGAAGCTGCATCTGAGCTATAGTTTTGTTTGTTTGTTTGTGTTTTTTGTTTTTTGTTTTTTATTTTTTTATTTTTTATTATTAATATTATTTTTATTTTTTTCTCTGTATTATCATTCTATATCTTTTTCTGTTGTTTTGCTAGTTCTTTTCCTAAATCGATGCAAATGTACTAAGAAATGATGATCATACATCTATGTGATGATATTAAGAATTACTGATTGCATATGTAGAATGGAATGATTTCTAAATGTTGTGTTATTTTTTTAATTAATTAAAAAAAAAGAGTGGCTCATTGTAGTTTAAGGGAAGTATAATTAAAGTAAGTAATTATATGCATCTGCAGGTACTTGGACAAATAATATTATTCACATTGCATTTCATGACCATCTCAATTGTTTCCAAAGAGATCACAAAATATAGGATGATCCAAATTATCCATAAAAAGTGAACTCACCATGTTTAAAACTTCGGTCTACTTTTTTCCTAATAATGGATGAAAATCACTTCTCTCTTTTTTCAATGAATAAACTTTAAAAAAGAAATTTTTATCAGAGCAGTTGTAGGTTCATAGTAATATCACACAGGAAGTATAAAGTTTCCAGATAGTCCCAACCACCACTCACCCCCACACACAGTTTGCCCTATTATTAACATTTTGCATTAGAAGGATACCTTTCTAACAATTCACAATATTATTATAATTATGCTGTTAAATTTAGTGCACTGTTTACATTGCGTAGTTTAGTGCACTGCTTCCATTGTGTAGTACAGTTCTATGGGTTTTTTTTGTGTATGAGTGTGGTAGTTTATAAGCAATCTGAAATTTCCCTTACTTCCCTTTTCATATATGCAATTCGGTGGTGTTAATTACATACAAAAAACTGTGCCTCCATTGCCGTTGTTCATTGCCAAAAATTTTCCATCACCTCAAACTGAAATTCCATACAAATTAAATGCTCACTTCCCATTACCCTCCCGTCTTGACCCCTGGTAACCTGTATTCTAGTCTCTGATTTCATGATATGCTTATTTTGCTTATTTCACATGAATGAGCTCATACTGTATTTGTCCCTTTGTGTGTAGCCTATTTCACTCAACATGAGGTCTTCAAGGTTCATCCATGTTGTAGCATGAATCAGAACTTCATTCCTTTTTACAGCTGAAAATATTCCGTTGTTTGTATGTATCACGTTCTGTTTATCCATTCATCTTTTAATGGATACTTGGTGTGCTGATTTGAAGCTACTATGTACCCCAAAATAGACATGTCCTTTAATCCTCATTGAATATTGCTGGGTGGATCTTTTTTGTTATTTCCATGGAGATATTAACCACCCAAATGGGGGTGGTAACTTTTCATTAGATGGTTTCCATGGAGATATGTCTCCACCCATTCAAGCTGCAGGTGCTTACTAGAGCCCTTTAAGAGGGAACCATGTGGAAAAAGCTGGATAGCTAACAGAGCTGACAGAGCCAACAGAATAGACTGAGCCCTGGAGAACCACTGAAAAAGCCTGAAGAGAAAGTTAGCAGACATGCCTTTCCAACTGGCAGAAAAGCCCTGAATGTCATCACCTTCTTGAACCCAAGGTTTCTTTCCCTGGATACCTTACAGTGGACATTTTTATAACCTTGCTTTAATTTGGACATTTTCATGGCCTTAGAAATATAAACTTGCAACTTAATATATTCCCCTTTTTAAAACCTGTTGCAGTTCTGGCATATTGCAATCTAACATCTAGAAGACTAGAGCACTTGGATTGTGGGTGGGAATATATAATGGTGTAGCCATTGTGGAAAACAGTGCAGCAATCCCTCAGAAACTTAAATAATTCATAATTATGAATGAGGCCACTATGAACATCAGTATAAAAATATGTTTTAGTCCCTGTTTTTAATTCTTTGAGGTATATAGAGAGAAGTGGGATTGCTGAGTCATACGATAATAATATATTCAAGTTTCTGAGGGATTGCCGCACTGTTTTCCACAATGGCTACACCATTATATATTCCCACCCACAATCTATGAGTGATGCTATTGTTCCAGTACTTGTCCTTTATTATTTTTTTAATAGCAGCCATTCTGGCAGATGTGAGATGGTATCTTATTGTGGTTTTGATTTGCATTTCCTTATGGCTAATGACTGAGCATTTCTTCATGTGCGTATTGGCCAGTTGCATATTTTCTTTGGAGAAATGTCTAGGCAAGTCTTCTGTCCATTTTTAATTGGGTCATCTGTCTTTTTGTTGTTGGATTGTACAAGTTATGTATACATTCTGGATATTAAACTCTTATCAGATATATGGTTTCCAAATATTTCTCCTATTTTGAAGTTATCTTTTTACATTCTACATAAGGTTCTTTAATTATTTATTATAATAATTATATAACTATTTATTGTAATTCTTTTCCCCCTTTTGATCAGGAAGGTGCTGTCGATTCCATGGTTCCAGGGCCAGGCTCATCCCTGGGGGTCATCTCCCACTCTGCCAGGGAGACTTTTGCCCCTGGATTTCATGTCCCATGTAGGGCCTCTATTGTACTTTTTAATTTCCATTATTGTTTCTCATCCACATAAGTTCTGTTATGTTCCTTTTTATTCACTCATCTTCTTAATAGCCTTTACCTCTATATCCATATATAGTTTCTTGCTCTCCTTTAGCTCCTTGAATTGATTTAGGAGATTTGTTTGTACTTCTTTTATTAGTTGTTCCCATGTCTGTATTTTCTCTGAAATCTGAATTCATTTCCTTGAATAAGTCATATTTTCTTATTTCTTTGTATGGCTTGTGATATTTTGCTGATGTCTCAGCATTTTATTATTTTGATGTGCTAACTCTCGTATTAATTTCCCCCTCTTGCCCAAGATTTTATTTTATATTTGCTGTGTGGTAAGGTTCTTTAACCTTTATTCCGGCTTACTGAACATTTTGAGCAGCCTATGTTTAGCAGTTCATATTTTCTTTGATCTTCTGCACCTGTGTCTTGCCCTGGGCGTGTACCGCAACTTTAAAGGTTGCCTTATTATGTGCAACTGTTTCACTTCCAGGAGAAGATTTACCTTCCTCTGTTCCTTCTCCAGGAGTCCTAAGCTGTTCTGTATATTAATATGCAAATTTTCCTCCCCAGCAGCTCTGATTTACTCAACTGCTCTCCCACACTCAGGTCTGCCTTTCTCCCACTAGAGGTTTCAGTTGTGTGTTCGCTTTGCATTGTATAAGCAGTTCAGTTTTTCCTTTTTTGTCTTGTGTGAATTTTCTGCTTCAGGTTAACTTCCATATCAGAGTGTTCTGCCCCAGGGAGCCAGATGGGGTCAGTGTTCAAAAATGTCCATTTTTGGGGCGGGCCGCGGTGGCTCAGCGGGCAAAGTGCTTGCCTGCTATGCCGGAGGACCTCGGTTCGATTCCCGGCCCCAGCCCATGTAACAAAAACGGAGAAACAGAATACAATAAAACAAGAAAATGTTTAAAAGATGTTTCCCTTTCTTCCTTCCTTCCTTCCTTCTCTCTGTCTTTCCTTTAAAAAAAAAAAAAAAAAAATGTCCATTTTTTCACTTGGGTGCACTAGCAATTAGCAACCAGGTTGGGAGTGGGTACTGTTTGCCATCAGTTCCACACTGTATGGCTCTTGTTTTCCTGTTTACTGGGGCTGCTTTGCATGTACATGCTTGTGGGCTACTAGGGCCCCAAAGCCTTGGGTCTATGTAGCCTTGGGTCCCTGGGAAATACGTGTGGTGCTATAAGTCACTGCCATGGGTGTCTCTGTGTAGATGCCCAAGCCAGAGTGCCACCACTGTGGGATTCCTAAACTGCACAGGACTAAGTTTGGAGGAGGAGGTCTGGACTAGCATATCCAAGTTGCAGATCACTAACTTTCTATTTTAGTGGATTTTAAAAAAGAATTGATTAGGAATTTGCGAAGTCTTTCTCCAGTCTCTATTGTCCTTCAGAGTTTATAGTTAGTGAGACGTACCCTTTTATTTAGTGGTTTCCATGGGGAAACTTTCCTGGGGATGTCTTACACTGCTATCTTGATAACAACACTTCATAGCACTGTGGATGCCACTGGAAGTTATTCCTAGTTGATGATGGTACAAAAATACTATAAAAATAAGCCAAAAGTATGCATAGTGCTAGGTCTTGGAGGGTCTCAGATGCAAGCTTCCCTATTCCTACTTCATTGAATGAGAATGTATCACCCTCCCTGCACAAAAGCAATGTAGTTTCTCAATCATGGAAGTTTCTATTTTTCTATTTGATGCGTGCTCCCTTTAGTTAGCTTTTGAATGCTGCTTAAAGTGCCAAGAGTCCAACTCCTAGGAATCCTAAACTTCAGAAACAAAAAACAAATGATCACTATCAGCAAAGATAACTAATGGGCTAAAAGGAGAGACAAAAATTAAAAATGATAGTCTGATAAATAAAAGCCAAAGGATAAAATGGTCAAAGTAAAGATGGCTTTTACAGTAATAACATTTAATGCTAATGGATTAAACTCCCAATTAAAAGACACAGATGGGCAATATGGATTAAAAAAAATATATGACCCAGCTATGTACTATTTAAAAGAGACTCATTTTAGACCCCAAAATACAAATAGGTTGGAAGTGAAAGAATGATGGCGATAACCAGATCAGTGGGCCAAGCCCTCGATCTTGGGGTTCACCCCTTTGAAATTTATTCCTGCAAGGATAGACTAAGCCTACTTAAAATTATGCCTAAGAGTCACCCCTAGAAAAAACCTCTTTTGTTGTTCAGATGTGGCTTCTCTCTCTAAGCCAACTCAGCAGGTGAACTCACTGCCCTCCCCCCATGTGGAACATGACTCCCAGGGGTATAAACCTCCCTGGCAGTGTGGGACAGAACTCCCAGTATGAGCTGGGACCCAGCATCAGGGGATTAAGAAAGCCATTTAGACCAAAAGGGGAAAGAGAGAAATGAGACAAAACAAAGTGTCAGTGGCTGAGAGATTCCAGAGTCTAGAGGTTATCCTGGAGGCCATTCTTAGACATTATATAGATATCCCTTTTTAGTTTATGGTATATTGGAGTGGCTAGAGGGAAGTACCTAAAACTGTAGAGCTGTGTTCCATTAGCCATGTTTCTGGAAGATGATTGTGCAATGATATAGCTTTTACAATGCGATTATAAAGACCTTGTGTCTGATCTGTCTTTTATCTAGGGTTTGAGCAGATGAATAAAAAATATGGATAAAAAATAAACAAATAATAGGGGAACAAAGGTTAAAATAAATTGAGTAGATTGAAATATTAGTCGCCAAGGAAGCAAAGGTATGGTATGTATGAGGTTTTTCTTTTTTATTTCTTTTTCTTGAATGATATAAATGTTCAAAAAACTGATCATGGAGATGAATACACAACTATGTGATGATATTGTGAGCCAATGATTGTACACCATGTATGGAATGTTTGTATGTCAAGAATGTTCATATGTTTGTTTAAGGTTTGATAATAAAAATATTTTTTAAAAAAGTGAAGAGAGAAATGAGACAGTTTCAGTGACTGTGAGATTTCAAACAGAGTTGAGAAGTTATCCTGGAGGTTATTCTTATGCATTATATAGATATCCCTTTTTAGAGTATAGTATATTGGAGTGGCTGGAAGGAAGGACCTGAAACTGTTGAGCTGTGTTCCAGTAGCCTTGATTCTTGAAGAGATTATATAACATTATAGCTTTTACAATGTGACTGATTGTGAAAACATTGTGTCTGATGCTTCTTTCATCCAGAAGCATATCCAGGGTATGAACAGATGAGTTTTTTTTTTAAATGGATAAAAATAAATAAATAATAGGAGGAATAAGGGGTAAAATTAATTGGGTAGATGGAAATGCTAGAGGTCAATGAGACGAAGGAATAAGGAGTTTGGGATGTATGGGTTTTTTTCTTTTTTCTTTTTGTACCTTTTTCTGGAGTGATGCAGATATTCTAAAAATTATCGTGGTGATGCATACACAACTATGTGATGATATTGTAAGCCATTGATTGTACATCATGTATGGACTGTATGTGTATGAAGATTTGTCAATAAAAATATTTATGAATAAAGAAATAAAAAGAAAGCGAAAGGGTGGAAAAAGCTGTTCCACAAAAATGGTAACAGCAACAAAAAAGCTGGGAAAGCTTTACTAGTATCAAACAAAACAGACTCTCAATGAAAAAATCTTATGACACAAAGAAGGACACTACATATTAATAAAAGGGACAATTCATCAAGAAGAAATAAGAATCATAAATATTTATTCACCTAACCAAGGAGACCCAAAGTACATGAGGCAAAAATTGGCAAAACTGAGAGGTATAATAGATGTCTCTACAATAGTAATGATGACTTCACCACACCACTCTCTCCAATAGATAAAACATCTAAACAGAGGAAAAGTAAGGGCACAGAGAACCTAAATAATGTGATAAATGAACTATACTAACAGACATATATAGAATATTGCACCCATAGCAGCAGGATATACATTGTTCTCAAGTACTCATGAAACATTATCCAAGATAGACCACATGTTGGGGCACTAAACAGCTCTTATAAATGTTAAAAGATTGAAATTATACAAAGTGCTTTCCCTATTAAGACTGGAATGAAGCTGGAAATAAATAATAACCAAAGGCCCAGAAATTTCACAAATACATAGAAGTTAAACAACATGCTCTTAAACACTCATGGGTTAAATAAGAAAATGCAAGAGAAATCAGTAAGTTTCTTGAGGTGAATGCAAACAAGAACATAATATATCAAAAATTATGGGATGCATCAAAGGCAGTGCTGAGAAAGAAATGTGTAGCCCTAAATTCCTACATTAAAAAGGAAGAAAGGCTATAACCAAAGACCTAACTGGACACCTGGAGAAACTAGAGAAAGAACAGCAAACTAATCCCAAAGCAAGCAGAAAGGAAGAAATAACAAAAATTAGAGTGGAAATAAATGAAATGGAGAACAAAAAGCAATAGAAAGAATCAATAAAATGAAAAGTTAGTTATTTGAGAAGATCAATAAAATCGACAAGCCCTGAGCTAGAATGACAAAGACAAAAAGAGAGAAGATGCAAATAAACAAAATAAGAAATGAGAAGGAGGTCATTATCAGGGACTCCCCCCTCCAAAATAAAAAAAAGATCATATTATGAACAAACGTATGCCAACAAACTAGACAGCTTGAATGAAATGGACAATTTCCTAGGAACACTCAACTAACTTACAAATGACTTGAGAATGATATAGAAGATCTCAACAAACCTATCACAACTGAAGAGATTGAATCAGTCATCAAAAATCTTCCAACAAAGAAAAGCTCAGGAGGTGGCTTCACAGGTGAATTCTACCAATCATTCCAAGAAGAATTAATATCAGTCCTGCTCAGACTCTTCCGAATAATTGAAGAGGGAACACTACCTAATTTATTCTATGAAGACAATATCACCCTAATACCAAAGCCTGCCAAAGATACTACAAGTAAAGAAAACTACAGACTAATCTATGAGAGGCAGGAATCACAGGAAACTTCCTCAACATGATAAAGGAAATAAATGAAAAACCCACAGCTAACCTCACACTCAATGGTGAGAGACAGAAAGCTTTCTCTTTAAGATTGTAAACAAGACAATGATGTTCACTGTCACCAGTGTTATTCAACATTGTGCTAAAATTTCTAGCTAGAGTAATTAGGCAAGAAAAAGAAATAAAAGGTATCTAAATTAAAAGGCAGAAGTAAAACTTTCACTGTTTGCAGATGACATGATCCTATATTTAGGAAATAAAAAAAACTGTGATAAAGCTACTTGAGCTAATAAAAGTTCAGAAAAGTGGCAAGATCAACACAAAAATCAGTAGGGTTTCTATACACTAGTAGTAATAAGATATCCAAGGAGGTAATAAAGAAAAGAATGTCTAAGAATAAACTTAACCAAGGATGTAAAAGGACCTGTACACAGAAAATCACAAATTCTTTTGTTAAAAGAAATCAAAGAAGACCTAAATAAATGGAAAGATATCTCATTTTCATGGTTTTAAAGGCTAAGTGTCAGTAACATGTCAATTCTACTCAAATTGATCTACAGATTCAAAGCAATACCAATCAAAATTCCAATAGACTACTTTGTAGAAATGGAAAAGCTAATTACCAAATTGATTTGGAAGGGTAAGGGCCTTCAATAGTAAAAAACATGTGAAAAAAGAAGAATGAAGAGGACAGACTCACATTTCCTGACTTTAAAGCATGTTATAAAGCTACAATGTTCAAAACAGCATGGTACAGGCATAAAGATAGACGTATTGATAAATGAATCGAACTGAGAGCTTAGAAATAGACCCCCAGATCTATAATTAATTAGTTAATCAATTAATTAATTTTTTAGGTGCATGGGCCGGCAATCAAACCTGGGTCTCCTGCATGGCAGATGAGCATTCTACCGCTGAACTACCCATGCACCTATTTTTCTTTAATCACTAGTGCACCCTATTTTTTTAATGTGTCTCCCTACATATATGTATATCTATACCTATATGTCCACACACAGAGAAACTGATATGTGATATGCATATCATAGGGAATTCTGTTCACAATATGGGTATTTTTGATGGGAGGGTGGTACATGGACCAGGAATTGAGCCCAGTCTCCCACATGGCAGGCTTAATTCTGCTCCTAAACTACCCATGCACCCAAAGTCAATTTATTTTTGACAAGTTCCCCAAGTCCACTCAACTGGGACATAATAATGTTGTCAATAAATGGTGTTAAGAGTATTGGATATCCATAACCAAAGAATGAAAGAGGTCCCTTATCTTGCACCCTATATAAAAATTAAGTCAAAATGGATCAAAGACCTAAATATAAGAACCAATACCATAAAACTCCTCAAAGAAGATACAGGAAAGCATCTTCAAGATTTAGTGATAGGAGGTATTTTCTTAGACCTTACACCCAAAGCAAAAATGATGAAAGAAAAGCTAGACAAACGGGACCTCCTCAAAACTGAATGTTTCTGTGATTCACAGGACTTTGTCAAAACAATGTGAAAAGACAGCCTACTCAATGGGAGAAAATACTTAGAAACCGCATATCTGATAAGGGTTTGATATCCAGAATATATAAAGAAATCCTACAACTCAATAACAAAAAGACAAAGAACCCAATTAAAAATGGCAGAAGACATGAATAGACATTGTCCAAAGAACATAGATACAGATGACTCAAAAACATGAAAAGATGCTCAGCTTCACTAGGTATTAGGGAAGTGCAAATCAAAACCATAAAAGGATATCATTTCACACCTATTAAACAAACAGAAAACTATAAGTGTTGGAGAGGATGTGGAAAAATAAGAACATTTCCTTCACTGCTAGTGGGAATGTAAAATGGTACAGCCACTGTGCAAAATGGTTTGGCAGTTTCAGTTCCTCAGGAAGCTAAGTATAGCGGTGCCTTACAATCTAGCAGTCCTACTTGACATATACCCAGAAGAACTGAAAGGACAGATGCAAACCAATGTTCACCAATGTTCACAGCAGCATTATTCACAATTGCCAAAAGATGGAAACAACCCAAGTGTCCAACCAATGAATGGATATGATGGAATATTATTCAGCAGTAAGAAGTAATGGAGTTCTGAAGCACACAACAACATGGATGAACCCTCAGGACATTATTTTGAGTGAAATAAGTCAGATACAAAAGGACAAGTATTGAATGATCTCACTAATATGAACTAATTATAATGTGTAAACTCATAGACATAAAATCTCAAGATAGTTTACAAGAGGATAGAACAAGGCTAAAGAACGGGGAGTGATTGCTTAATATGTGCAGAACGTTTAACTACGTTGAACTTAAATATTTGGAAGTGGATAGAGGTGACAGTAGTGTGTTGTTGTGAATATAATTAATAGTGCTGAATTGTGAGTGAATGTGGTTGAAAGGGGTAGTTTAGAATCATGTTTGACACCAGAAGAAAAGCTAGAGGTGAAAACATGGGAATGTATAAAACAGTGAATATTGTGGTGGAAAATGACTGTAACTAATGGTACAAATATAAAAACAAATTTCCTTCATGAACTAGAACAAATGTATGACACTATTATAGGGAGTTAATAATAGAGTGGTATATGGGAGAAAATGTACTTATCGCAAAAGATAGACTATATTTAAAGTAATATCTTAATATACTTTCATCAACAGTAACAAATGTACCATACTAATACCAGGGGTCAATAATAGGGGGTTGGGCAGGCCACAGTGGCTCAGCAGACAGAGCTCTTGCCTGCCATGCCGGAAACCCAGGTTCGATTCCCGGTGCCTGCCCATGCAAAAACCAATAAATAAATAATAGGGGGGATAAGGGTATGGATATTTTGGTCTTTCTTTTATATTTTTATTTTATCTTTTTTCAATAAAATATTATTATTTTTGGAATGATGAAAATCTTGTAAAGTTGAATGAGTTGATTGCAAAACTGTGTGGTAACTGGGAGCCATTGATTGTATACATTGGATGAATTTATGGTGTGTGAATATATCTCAATAAAATTGCATCAAAAACTTACCTGATTATGATAATAAATATAGATAGAAGCAGAAAAAACAGACAATGAACATATGCCCTTTGTAATGATTACCTGTGCCTGATCATCAAATTGTTTTTTGTCTTATTTACAATCAAAGACAAAATAGTCTTATTATTATTAACAAATCATTGACACTAAATTGTAACCCATCTGTTTATGAAAACAATATTCATATATTTTTTTAAATTGACATGGTTACTTGGGGGGAAGATTACGAAAGAAAGTTGTGTTTTCCATTCACTCAAATTCTTATAGATCAGAAATAACACCCAAATTTAAGATGCTGCTTTATTACAACAAAGAACATTCATGGTACTGATTCTCAATGAACTCTACATAAGTACTGTTACTCCCCTCAGTGGGAGCAGCCTCAAACCAAATCATGAAGTGGATGATATTCGTCTGTAGCATCACAACCCTGGCTTTTCCTTTTCCAAGCCTTCCCTTGAGAAGCAGATGTTTCCCCAACAGCACCGCGATGTCCTGTCCCAGTCTTTCCTAGATATTTCAAAGTCTTGTAAATTGATCTGCTAGACTAATCTCTGCTAATGTTTTAACAGGTGTGGGCTGGTTAACATGTTTCCTAACAAGACTGCACTCTGGGAGCTTTCTGATATAGCACCTTACCCAAAGGCAAGATCCAGTGGGAATGATTTCAAGATTGGCAACTCTCTGATCAGGGGATTTTGGAGCAGGTAGTTTCCAAAGAAATCTCAACACACAGACCCTTGGTTGGCAGCCCAACCTCCTATGTGGATGACTGGCATAGTTCTATAAAATTTCTCTCCATAATTTTAAAGGTAAATGAAAATTGCCCTTTCTGATGGCACATATAAAACTCTTTTGCAGGTCAAGGATGAATAGTATAAAATACATAACTTCAGGGTGAGAGTCAGACTAGAATCATGAAATCTGTGCTGTTTTTTTTTTTAATACCGAGCAAATATCTCCCATTATAACTTTTTACCAGAATATCATCACATATATAATCACTCAATGGATGAATTAATATCTACTGAGCACCTACTATGTGACAGAAACTGTGCTATGTGGCTTCAATATACATGAGCACATCTCACTACGATGTCCATTCCTCTATTCCTCCTTTTTACAAAAGCAATCTAGGAGTGTTTACAAAGTTTACAATCAAGGCTCTAGATTTCACATATAACTGTTAGAGAAGAAATGGGCCGAAAAGAGGCACGGAGGCAGACCAAAGCAGGCAACAAGTTTTATTCAAGCTTACAGCATGGTGGGGATCTGAAGGGAAGTCTTCAGCCTGCCTGGAGAGGATAACAGAGGATCTTTTATATTTGAGGGACTAGGAGGGGTGGGGGTGGGGGGTTGGCGGGGTGAGGAACAGAAAAGGACCTTGAGCCACTGGCCCAGGGAGGGAGGGAGGCTGTGTCACAGGAGACCTTGAGCTGTTGCCGAAGGAGGGAGGGAATGCAGATTGGGATACGGATGGAACAGTCTGTTTCCATGCTGCCCGGGTGTCGGTGGGGAATGGCTTCTGTTATTCTTGCCCCTTGTTCGGGGTCCAACAATATCTATCGGAAAGTTTTCCTTAAGGTGAAAGATTGCCTGTTCCTCTGTTCACTTTTGCATCTTCTCAGCCTACCTTCGTGCCTGGCACTTAGTGTGCAGGATCTTATTCAATCGTTATTGAATAATTCTTAAAGATACTGTGAAATGGCTTGTTTAATGGATCACTGTGATTAGTACTTAATAAGCATATCTGCTCTGATGGTACTGTGTTTCAAGTGTGTGCTGGTTTGAATATGTTATGCAACCCCCACCTCCACCCCCGCAAAAGATTATGTGCTTTTAATCCATTCTTGTGGGGGCAGACCTGTTGTGGGTGGGACCTTTTTGTTAGGCTATTTCTATTAAGATGTGACCACGCCCGTTCAAGGTGGGTCTTAATCCTTCACTAGAATCTTTTGTGCAAAGAATAAAAGACAGTAAAAGCCCAGAGAGCTTAGAGAGAAAATGCCCCAGAAGCACCAAAAAGGACCCACAGGAACTGAGAGACCCATTTTGAAATTAGAACCAGGAGAGAAGGACGAGCAGACATCACCATGTGTCCTTCCTTGTATAAGAGGAACCCTGGATCAGGAGCCTTTCCTCAGAGAAGGTATCTTCTTGATGTCTTAATTTGGGCCTTTTCATGACCTTAGAACGATACATTTTTAATCTAATAATACCGAACCCATTTCTGGTATTTTGCATTCTGGCAGCTTTAGTAAACAGAAACGAAATGACTAGGATTTTTGTTTGTTTGTTTTGCACGGGCAGGCACCAGGAATTAAACCTGGGTCTCTGGCATGGCAGGCAAGAACTCTGCCTGTTGAGCCCCCAGTCTTGGGGTTTGTTCACATGAAACTTAACCCTGCAAAGGATAGGTCAAGTCTACTTAAAATTTAGGCCTAGGAGTCACCCCCAAGAGAGCCTCTTTTGTTGCTCAGATGTGGCCCCTCTCTCCAGCCAACCCAACGAGCAGTCTCACCACCCTACCCGTCTCTACGTGGGACATGACTCCCAGGGGTGTGGACCTTCCTGGCAACGTGGGACAGAGATCTTGGAATGAGCGGAGACTTAGCATCAAGGGATTGAGAAAAACCCTAGAATGAGCTGAGATTTAGCATCAAGGGATTGAGAAAACCTTCTCGACCAAAAGGGGGAAGGGGGAAATGAGACAAAGTGTCAATGGCTGAGAGATTCCAGAGTTGAGAGGTTATCCTGGAGGTTATTCTTATGCATCAAATAGATATCATCTTGTTATTCAAGATGTAATGGAGAGGCTGGAGGGAACTGCCTGAAAATGTAGAGCTGTGTTCCAGTAGCCATGTTTCTTGAGTATGATTGAATAATGATACAGCTGTAACAATGTGACTGTGTGATTGTGAAAACCTTGTTTCTGATGTTCCTTTTATCTACCTTTTGAACAGACAAGTAGAACATATGGAATAAAAATAAATAATAGGGGGAACAAATGTTAAAATAAATTTAGTTTGAAATGCTAGTGATCAATGAAGGCAAGGGGTAAGGGGTATGATAGGTATAATCTTTTTTTTTTCTTTCCTGTGTTTATTTTATTTCTTTTTCTATTGTCTTTTTGTTTCTTTTTCTGAATTAATGCAAATGTTCTAAGAAATGATGAATATGCAACTAGGTGATGATATTGTGAATTACTGATTATGTATGTTGTTTTATTTTGTTTCTTATTTTTTTAATTAATAAATAAATTTAAAAAAAAAAAAAAAGAACCCTGCCTATTGAGCCCCCGTGGCCTGCCCTATGACTAGGATTTTAAAGTGGGTTAATATGCATGCTTGACCTCCCCAGACAACACCGTGTATAATATAAGCACTCAGTAAATATAATGAATGGACAGAGAAAGCATTGAGGGGGGTGCAAAGCTATATATGACAAATTTTTATAAAAGTATGTGTCACCAGATGATCTACTTCCCTTGTCCCTGAGCTTGGGGTTTGCTCATGCCCCAGATTTTCCCCAGACTGTGAGTTCTGGATCCTTGCGAACTTAGGATTCTTGTAGTATCCAGGGTAACTACAACACATAATTTCTTGTTGTTTTCACAAGGTGGAAAGCTGATAGCGAAGTGGTAGCTGGTCATCTGTTCTGGCTTCTGCCAGGGCACCAGCAAGGCACTCATTCGTAACATCTTCTCCATCTACACGCACTGCCACCTTCTGGCCCATAAGCTGACCATGGACCCCAGAATCAGGCTGTGCTCAGGTATCTGCCACTCCATGGGATCAAGGCTCTGGCTAATTTTTCTCCTCCTTTGGGAAACTGGCATGTGACCACCTGCCTTTGGCTTATAGCCACCTTCAATTTTAGCTCCAAAACAAAAGGGTACACAGATGTTCTAGCCTGAATTTCCAGCCAATGCTTCTTCACCCTCAGACTCATGACCATCCCCATGTCTCTGTTCTCTATAGAGGAAAAGGAGCAACTCCTTGTTTAAAAGTGTTGGCGCTCCTTCCCATACATTCCTTGATTCCTGCTCTGGCATTTACAGAACACAAAGTGACTTCCCTTTAGTCAACCGAGTAGGAGAGGATCTATCCTGTATGTCACCAGCTCCCATGCTGCCTGGTTTTTTGTTATATAATGAGCATACCTGTCTCTGCCTTCTCTCCCTCCTGGGTCTTTGCTGCCTATGGAAAGAGGGAGAGCTGGTACCAGTGTCTATGTGCATTGGGATCCTTCTTTCTCTGGGCTTTCCAAAATATGCCCAAGCTTTCATGGGTCCTTTGTGCCACTCTCTATAAAGGTTCATCTTTTCCAAAGCAAAGTAGAAACGTGGCCATAGCTGGACAATTTCTTCTGACCTTAAGAGGCCCCAACGACTACACCAAATAGAGTTCCAAGCTATAATCAACATCTCTAACTGCCAGCTAAGACCTTGGGATGGGTCTTCATGGCTCTTTCAAAAGGATTAGGACTTCCCTTCCTCCTTTGACATTAGCCTTCTAATTCCAGAAATCTTGGAGGCAATTTTCGCAGCTTTACTCTCCATCTCTGGCCTTTATTAAGAACAGTGTCCCTGATGACTTGATTATTCTATAACTTGCACCAAGAGCAAGTGTTTGTAGCAAAGCCTTCAAGTGTGTATGATATCTTAAAAACTAAAAGTTTAGGAATTCTCCTTCCTCTGGAATCTAGTCTTAAAATGTTTGACCAGGAAGGTCTGATGGTTCTGTATATCCTCAGGTTTTTTGTTGTTGTTTTTTTTTAAAGTTTTAAGGTCCAAAACACTGATACACACAACAATATGGATGAATCTCAAAAGCTTTATTCTAAATGAAACAAGCCAGACTCAAAAAGCAACATACTAAGGGGTATGCTATGTAAAAATTTTTTTTTCTGTTTGTTTTATTTTTCTGTCGTCTTTTTATTTCTTTTTCTGAATTGATGCTAATGTTCTGGGAAATGATCATGATGATGTATATGCAACTCTGTGATGATATTGTGAATTGCTGAGTGTATGTGTTGGGAATGTTTGTATTTCTTGTAATTTTTTTAATTAATAAAAAATTTTTTCAAAAAGAAAAAAAGCAACATACTATAAGGTTCCATTTATATGACATTCAAAAAGAGGCAAAAATATAGGGGCATAAAACATATCAGTGGACGCCAGAGCCTGGGGTTGGGAGGTATTGATTACAAAGGAACAGGGCAGTTGTTGGTTTTGGGGTTTTTTTCGGGGGTGGGGAACTGTTCTATATTCTTTTTTTTCTGAAAACATAAGATTTTTAAAAACATAGACTTTTAATGATTGTTTAATATTTCCTTGTGTTTATATCCCATAATTTACTTAATTATCCCCTAATCTTTGAGACATTTAGGACATTTTCAGTCTTTTGTTATTACAAATCTTATTGCAAGTACAATCTTTTTATTTCGATCTCTCTATATCTTGATTGTGGTCATAGTTAATGACTCAAAACTCTCCCAGATTTTTGTACATATTTAGTGTACAGTTTTAGTAAAGGTAAATTTTATTATGTAAATCATACGTTAATTTTTAAAAAGTGGAAAAATATTTTTGCCCAACGATTATTATTTACTATTATTATTAGAAAAGTTGTTGGTTAATGGAAGCATCATGCAGAAAATTCAGGATTCCCATATACCACCCTCTTATTAACACCTTGCATTGATGTGGTACATTTGTTACAATTGAAGAAAGCACATTTTTATAATTGTTTTATTAACTGTAGGCCATGCTTTAATTTAGGAATAAAGTACCAATACATGCAATAAAATGGATGAACCTTGAAAATAGCATGTTACATGAAATAAACCAGACACAAAAGAACAAATATTGTATGATCTCTCTGATGTGAAGTAATAAAAATAAACAAATCATAGTGTCAGAATCTAGAATACAGATTAACAGTGGACAGGGTAGGAGTAAAGAATAGACTGAAGGCTTAAAATGTACAGAGCTTCTATTTGGAACCATGGAAAAGTTTTGGAAATGGATGGTGGTGATGGTAGCACAGCATTTTAAATGTAGTTAACAGTATTGAATTATATATTTGAATGTGGTTAAAAGGGGGAATTTTAGGTTATATATACTTTCCCAGAATAAAACACTTAAAAAGAATCCATGGAATTTTCCAAGTAATTTTAAGGACCTACAAACACTTCTCTACAGTCATAAAGGCATTTTCTATTCAGGAGTCAATAATGATTTTTAGGATACCACCCATAAAGGATTACATTGATATCCATTGTCCCCTTCTAATAGCTGACTCTCTTGAAGCATTTCAGTAATTTGCTCTAACCAAATCAAATTTTCTTTCTTTCTTTCCCTGGAATGGAAAATTAATTTCCAAATGATACCTTTGGATTCTGGAAATTAGTTTTTCTACCACAGGTTGAATAGACTTTCCCACAGCTTTTAGGAACGTAACATGAGAGGTATGTCCCTGATGGCTTGCCCAGGCTTGGGTTAATTAGGGGTTTCTTGTACACCAAGACTTGCAGTAGTCCGCAGTTCAAGAAGAGTGCTGGTGTTTTTAGACATTTAGAACTGTATTAGGAACTTTGGAAACTACCTTCCATGTATCCCCTTTACCCAAAATAGGGGTGGGGATCACAGAGAAATTAATATCTTCATATCTTTTCTTTGGAATAATCTGTCAACCATTCTAAAACTGCCTAGTTTTAATGCATAGAGTTCTTTCAGATTCAGACTCATCACAGAACACATCTCTATCCTCCAAATTAGTAGAGCCTTTAAAACATCTACATACATCAGCATACTCTAGTCTGTCAGCCACATTATAGCCACTGTCTAAAGAATACCAAATATCTCCAACTTTGTGAGTTAAAACTAATACATAATATAGGTATGTGCTCTATGAGAATTCATTAACATCATGGGGTAAGGCCCCTGGTAATGTAATTTACTCCCTTATGAACTCATGATACAAATATTGTCTCATCACTTTTATTTTCCCAAATAAATTGCTCTAGTCCCAATCCCACATTATCAGATAATTTGATGTCTCCCTCTTCAGACTCCCTCCTTCGCTTGAACTTTCAAAAAATTAAGAGCTTTAAACGAATAGTCAGTCTGACATGTCTTCTGAGGCAGATTATTAGCTGCTCACCAAACTGGGGCTGCCAGATTTAGCAAATAAAGGTACAGGACACTGTAATATTGCATGGAACATACTTACTCTTAAAAACATATTTGTCAATTTATATTTTGGGTAGTGCATTACCTAATTTTACTTGTATGGTTAGTTTAGTTGAATACCACAAGTATATGGAATCTTGAATAGGGCATGAGATCTTATTGGTTTCTACGGGTTAGTGTGATGCCCTGATATATCCAGAGTAATTTGGGCAGAGAGTAAAAAAATATTTACAACATCCCCTTGAGGGATTGGGGAAAAAAGGAGGAAATGTTTATGGGGAATTCCTGATATTCTCACAAGCAGTGGCAACAACCAATTTGATAGGCTGAGCCCACAATCTTGGGGTTTGTGCCTATGAAGCTTACTCCTGTAAAGGAGAAGCTAAGCCTACTTATAATTATGCCTAAGAGTCACTTCCAGAGAACTTCTTTTTGTTGCTCAGATGTGACCTTTACGAACTCACTGCCCTCCCCTCTATACGGAACATGACTTCAGGGGTGTAAATCTCCCTAGCAACATAGGACAGAATTCCCGGGAGGAGGCAGCACCCAACATCATAGAATTAAGAAAGCCTTTTTGACCAAAATGGAGAAGAGAAAAATGAAACAAATAAAGTTTCACTGGCTGCAAGATTTCAAAAAGAGTCAAGTGATTATCCTGGAGGTTATTCTTATGCATTATATAGATATCCTTTTTAAGTTTATGGTGTATTGGAGTGGCTGGAGGGAAATACCTGAGGCTGTAGGGCTGTGTTCCAGTAGCCTTGGTTCTTGAAGACAATTGTGTAATGATATAGCTTTCAACATGTGACTCTGTGATTGTGAAAACCTTGCGTCTGATACTCCTTTTATCCAGGGTATGGCAAGATGAGTAAAAAAAAAATAAGGTTAAAAAATAAATAGAGACCATCAGGAGATAGAAATAGGGTAAGATATTGGGTAATTGGAGCTGAAGGGATACAGATTGTGCAACAAGACTGAACATAAAAACTCAGAAATGGACAGCACACTACTACCTAACTGTAATACAATTATGTTAAAACACTGAATGAAGCTGAATGTGAGAGTGATAGAGGGAGGAGGGCTGGGGGCACAAATGAAATCAGAAAGAAAGATAGAAGATATAGATTGAGATGGTATAACCTAGGAATGCCTGGAGTGTATAATGATAGTGACTAAATGTAAAAATTTTAAAAATGTTTTTGCATGAGGAAGAACAAAGGAATGTCATTACTTCAGGGTGCTAAAAATACATGATAATTAATATCTTAAATTTTCAATTTATGTTTGAGACTAAAGCAAAAAAATGCTTATTTGGTACAAAATTTATATTTTGACTAGTGCATGTCTTAATATAACTTATGTAGATAGCTTAATTGTACACCATAAGTACATGGAACCTTGAGTAGGACATGAGATTTTGTTGGTTTGTTCAGAGTGATGACCTGATCAATCTCAGAGTGATTTGATCGGTGAATAAAAAAGTATTTGCAAAGTCCCCTTTGGGGAATGGTGAGAATGGGGGAAAATTCAACTTCCCCAAGTTGAATTCTTGATATTCTCACAAGCAGTGTTGGCAACCAAAGATATAAGCTGAGCCCCCAGTCTTGGGGGTTGTTTATATGAAACTTAACCCCACAAAGGCTAGGTCAAGCCTACTTAAAATTAGGCTTAAGAGTCACCCCCAAGAGAACCTCTTTTGTTACTCAGATGTGGCCTCTCTCTCCCGCCAACACAACAAGCAAACTCACCACCCTCCCCCTGTCTATGTGGGACATGACTCCCAGGGGTGTGGACCTTCCTGGCAATGTGGGACAGAAATCCTAGAAATGCTGAGACTCAGAATTAAGGGATTGAAAAACCTTCTCAACCAAAAGGGGCAAGAGTGAAATGAGACAAAGTGTCAATGGCTGAGAGATTCCAAACAGAGTCGAGAGGTTATCCTGGAGGTTATTCTTACGCATTAAGTAGATATCACCTTGTTAGTCAAGATGTAATGGCAAATCTGGAGGGAACTGCCTGAAAATGTAGAGCTGTGTTCCAGTAGCCATGTTTCTTGAAGATGATTGTATAATGATAAAGCTGTCACAATGTGACTGTGTGATTGTGAAAACCTTCTGTCTGATGCTTCTTTTATCTACCTTGTCAACAGATGGGTAGAACATATGGAATAAAAATAAATAATGGGGGAACAAATGTTAAAATAAATTTAGTTGGAAATGCTAGTGATCAATGAAAGGGAGGGTTAAGGGGTATGGTATGTATAATTTTTCTTTTCTGTTTTCGTTTTATTTCTTCTTCTGAATTGATGCAAGTGTTCTAAGAAATGATCATGATGATGATATGGAAAAAAAAACTATTGCTTTTCTATTTCTTTGCTTCGTATATATGTTATACTATACAATAAAAAAGTTTTAAAATAAATAAATAAATAAATTGACAGGGTGGTGCTATGGTGGCTCAGTGGCAGAATTCTCCCCTGTCATGCTGGAGACCCACGTTCGATTCTCAGTGCCTGCCCATGCAAAAATAAATACATAAACAACTATAGCAAAGTTGATATTTGTAATAAATTTTTACTTGATATTTTGAGAACACACAGTTTTGAAAGTTAATCAAATGGCTTTTTTTTTTTTTTTTTTTTGCACGGGCAGGTTCCAGGTTCCTGGAATTGAACCTGGGTCTCCGGCATGGCAGGTGAGAACTCTGCCTGCTGAGTCACCGTGGCCTACCCTCAAATGGTATTTAGAATTCAAGTAACTCTGATATCTGCATTTATAGATTTTTTCATTCTTTGCTTTAATTTTAAATTGGTTTATGAAACATATTGTACAAACAAGCTTTAAGACAATTAGATTTTTTTTAAATATGCCTATCAATAAACTAACCAAGATATCCATTTTAGGTGGTTAAGATTTCCATACGCTAATTGTAAAAATATCTGTATCTTTATTTTAGTAACATAGGTCATAAATATTTAGTAACATAGGTCATTACTATAGTAATGGGGATATTCGTAAGTACTTTCTACTTAATATTTTGAGAGCATTCACAATTTTGACAGCTGATCAAATGGTATTTAAGTTAGTGTTTAATACTTAGAATTTAAGAACTTTGCTATCTGATTATGTAGACTTTTTCCTTGTTACCTTACTTTTAAATTGGGTTATGAAACTTACTGCACGAAAACAGGCTTTACAATGATTATATGGATACTTTATTTAAATATGCCTATGGTTAAGCTAACTAAGATAGCCATTGTTGGTAGTTCTAAGTGTATTGTTTTCTTAAATTAAAAAAATTTAACAAAAATAAATAAATAAACAATAGGAGGGTATGTTAGCTTGCAAGGTGCTGGAATGCAATATACCAGAACTGGAATGGCTTTTAAAAAGGGGAATTTAATAAGTTATAAGTTTACATCTAAGCCTATAAAAATGTCCAACTAAGGCATCAGGGAAAGATACCTTAATTCAAGGAAGGCCGGTGGGTCAGGAACACCTCTGTCAGGTGGGGAGTCACATGGCCGGGATCTGCTGGCCCCTTCCTCCTGGGATCTGATGCCTTCAGCCTCTGTTTCTTTCGAGGTTCCTCGCTTTGCTTCTCCCAGACTGGCTCTCATCTCTAGGTTTCTCTCGGCTCTCTCCTGGCTTGCTTAACATCTCATGGCAATGTCTGCTGGGCTCCAAGCATCTCCAAAGTTCTGTGTCTCTGTTCTCCATGTGTCCACATCTGTGTCAGCTCTGCTGTGCAGTTTCTGTTGGCTTTGAGGCTCTGTCATTTCTGACATTTCTGGCTCTCCCCAAAATGTTTCCACTTTTAAAGGATTCCAGTAAACTAATTGAGACCCACCTGGAATGGGTAGAGTCACATCTCCATCTAATCAAAGGTCACACCCACAATTGGGTAAGTCATATCTCTGTGGATATGATCCAATCAAACACTTTTACATACAATATTGAATCAGAATTAAAAGAAAGGGTTGCTCCCACTAGATTGGGTCAGGAGTAAAAAATGGCTTTTCTAGAGTACATAATACTTGCAAACCAACACAGGGTGAAAAATTGTGTAGATTGAAATACTAGTGATCAATGAGAGGGAGGGGTAAGAGGTATGGGATGTAAGAGTTTTTGCTTTTTTTTTTTTCTTTTTATTTCTTTTTCTGGACTGATGCAAATATTCTAAAAATAATGTGATTATATTGTGAGCTACTGGTTGAATACCATATATGAACTGTGTGTGAAGAGTTCTCAATAAAAATAGTTTTTAAATAAAGAACTTACGAAAAGAAAGTATATAAATATATTTGTTGTTCATCTGAAATTAAAATTTAACTAGGCATCCTGTAGTTTAGCTGGCAACATTACAACAAACCCATTTCCCCATTTCTTCGTCTCTCTGGGCACACAGCTGCACTGTATTTCCCAGCTTCCCAGGTATGGTCATGCAGTTGCATCTAGCCATAAAAACTTCTTGAGCACAATCCTCTTGCTTTTTCCTATCTAACTGGCTACAGAATCCATGCAGTGAAGAAGATTGGAGTTGCCCTGTGGGATCATGCTGAGGATGGGACTTTCCATACAGAACTACAAGTGGGAAGAGTGTGGGTCCCTGAATCATCACACAGAGAAGAGCTGTCCATTTTGCCCATTATGTGAATGAGAATTATATTAATACCACTTGAGTATTTATCCAAAGCAGTGGTTCTCAAAGTTTGACCTTCAGATGGCAGCATAAGTATCATCCAGCAACTTGTTAGAAATCCAAAATTTCAGTCCCCACCCTAGGTCTACTGAATCAGATACTGGCGTGAGGTTGGGGGCAACGAGCCCTTCAGGTGATCCTCATACACTTAAATTTGAGACCACTGATCTAAGGAAACAACCAGTATTACTATATTTAATAAAACACCCAAGTAGGCAGTCTCTAAAGTCGATCAGTTCACTTTTGCTATGGTTTCTTACTGATAGAAGGAGTTGCTGTTGACCACTGGTCTAACTCTATTGATAGAATATGCTGGTACATTCCTGATCCTGATCTAGGAATAGGCCATGATAGAGCCTTGAGGGAGAATGTTCCTATACACTCAGTAATAATCTCAGCTGGGGCTGCCATTCAACTGAGTTCACCTACTGCTTGGTCTTTGTATATCTTGGCATTCATCACCTCATTGGCCAGACTTACCACACAGAAGCACTGTATCAGTTAGCATGACCCACTTGTCTTGGCTTGCCTGGGACTCTCCTGATTTTAGCACTGAAAGTCCCACATTTGGGAAAATCCCTCAATCCTGGGCAATCAGGATTGGTCACCTTAATGTTTGTTGAAATGGTCACCCTTTGTGACACAGACACTCTTTCTTTTTTGATCCATGGCTCAAGGGGTTAGGCAACTTTTTGTTTTCACTCTCACACACAAGTGTTCTAATTATATCATCTTCCCCAGACAATAGACCTACTTGCCTTCAAAACCAGATGTTTTCCTTTCAAATCCCAATAGCCTCCTGGGATGTCTATATAGCCTCTTTTGGGAGGATGTGATTGTTGGTTGGGATTCACTTTCAGGGTCAAAGGATGATTTGCTCTCTTAAAGGTGACCAAGGTTATTTTCTAACACTTACGTCAATAAAACAAGGGGAAGACTCACGAGTTATTTTCTAGCCAAAGGCCCTCTACATATTTAAGTCTTGTAAAGCGTATGATATGTAACCCAACTTTATAATGCAACATAGAATGTTAACTTTTGTATGAATGCATATATGGGCTTCATCAACTCCTTTCTAGCTAGAAAAAAATAAATTCCCTTTATTATTTTCGCTACTCCTTTATCTATGGTGTATTCCACTTAGGAAAAAATGCCCAAAAGAGGTCTTGGCCACCAAGTATTATTCTTTCACAAAAGTCCACTTTATTCACATTGGTGAACAGTATGTTGTAAAAAGCCAGCTGAAGCTCTGTTGGAGGGTTGACCTGATATCCCACCTCCCATTTCTTTAACATCTGATCGAGTGTATGGACTTGTCTTTGTGCTATTAGGAAGTTCTGATGAGGACTAATATTCCCTGATGCAGAAAGAGAGGCAGACATTCTTTTTCATAAAAGATTTCTTTTAAAAATTATTTATTTATTAGTTTTTTAATTTTTTAAAAACATTACAACAAACATTCTTAACATATGATCATTCCATCCTACATATATAATCAGTAATTCACAATATCATCACATAGTTGCATATTCATGATCATGATCATTTCTTAGAACATTTGCATCAATTCAGAAAAAGAAACGAAAAGACAACAGAAAAAAATTCATACATAACATACCCCTTACCCCTCCCTTCCATTGATCATAGCATTTCAATTACTAAATTTATTTTAACATTTGTTCCCCCTATTATTTATTTTTATTCCATATGTTCTACCCATCTGTTGACAAGGTAGATAAAAGCAGTATCAGACACAAGGTTTTCACAATCACACAGTCACATTGTGAAAGCTATATCATTATACAGTCATCTTGAAGAAACATGGCTACTGGAGCACAGCTTTACATTTTCAGGCAGTTCCCTCCAGCCTCTCTATTACATCTTGACTAACAAGGTGATATCTACTTAATGCGTAAGAATTACCTCCAGGATAACCTCTCGACTCTGTTTGGAATCTCTCAGCCATTGACACTTTATTTTGTCTCATTTTGTAGCAGGCAGGCCTTGCCCTCTTTCTGGTTTAGCTGCGCTCTCTGTGGAAAATCCCAAAACCCCCTCTCCTTGCAGGCAAGTGAGATAAGATAAGGTTCATTTCCTGGTATAGAAACCCCCTCCCCTAGCCTCCAGGAACTGGTAATAATGCACATAGGCAAAAGAAGACATTCCTGGGGTGAGGGCCCCTCAACGGTTCAGCTCTGGGCCATTCTCAATTTAAATCAGCCAATTATGTACCTTGTCTTTAACATGTCAAAAAGTCTATAAAAGCTAAGGTTGCCTTTTGTTTGGGGCTCAGACTTTTGAGGTGACTTAGCTGGGCCCTCTTGCGCATGAGCTAATAAAACCTACTTCCCCAAACTGCGGATCCTTAGTCTCAGCCTGTTCTAACTTCGCGGAACGTTCCTGGAGGCCTGTAGCCTTGTTCCTGGTTTTCGCGCTACATTTCCTCCCCCCTTTTGGTCGAGAAGGTTTTCTCAATCCCTTGATGCTAAGTCCTAGCTCATTCTAGGATTTCTGTCCCACGTTGCCAGGAAGGTCCACACCCCTGGGAGTCATGTCCCACGTAGAGAGGTGGAGGGCAGTGAGTTTGCTTGTTGTGTTGGCTGGAGAGAGAGGCCACATCTGAGCAATAAAAGAGGTTCTCTTTGGGGTGACTCTTAGGCCTAATTTTAAGTAAGCTTGACCTTTTCTTTGCTGGGTTAAGTTTCATATCTTTTTCATAAAAGACTCTTAAATATTTCAATGGATATTTTTCTGAAATCCTTCAAATGTTAATTTCTGGCCTAGACCCAATTAGAATGACATAGGAAAGAATGAGGAGAGAATGTCTTTGAATGGCTTTAAGGGCACATGCTCTTAAGTTCTCTAAGCAGCACAGCTTCAAGTGAGAGTCTCCTTTGACATAATTTTGGATTTACTTACATTAGCTGCTTCTAATTATAGACATTTTGATAAAATAGATCTTGGTTTAAATACTACAGTATTCTAAGTATGCTTTAAGATAATAATCTGCCTACGTGGACATATATATTTTACACTAAACCAGTAGGCGCTTACTCTGAAAGACTAGGGAATCGTAGTAAACATATTTAATTTCTAAAAAAAATTAAACTAAATCCAAACTACTTTCAGAATTTCCTAAAATCACAAGACATTAAGGACCAACAGTGTCTGTGTGAGAGAATTACTGTTGTTAGCTGGGATGATCATAACAGCAAATAACAGTCTTTGACTATTCAAACATCAGTGCTCAGAAGCATGTCCCTCCTGAGCTAAAGTGGAGGGGAGGGAATTGTTGTATAGGCATAATTACCATGCTGAATATATATTGATTTCTTTGATAATGACTACTCAATTTCTCATTGGTTGTCCCAGAGAATCTGTCTCATGAAACTCAGCAATTCCTGTTTTTTAATGTACAATGAACATTCAGGAAAAGGTAAAATAGGATTTCTTCTTCCCTTAATTTCCTTAGGATTCATGCAGACCAGTGGTTTTCAATGGTGGGATTTGGATGCATATCTAAATTGCCTGGGGAAGATTTTTTTGAAGTACAAACCTCACCACTGATTTGCCTTGGGTGGTGGGGGCTGGGGTGTAGATGGTATGTTTTGAAAACAATCTCCCAGGTGATTTTGATCTGTCCATTTTCTTTTGGAAACCATTGCATTACAACTGGATTTCTCAACCTCAGCCCTATTGACCTTTTGGCTGGATAATTCTTTATTGTGGGGATTATTTTATGCATTGTAGGATGTTTTGCAACATCTCTGGCTTCTGCTCACCAGATGCCAGTAGTATCCCACCCCCAGTTACGACAACCAAAAATGTTTCCAGACATTGACAAACTTCTAAGTAGGGTAGCCAAATAAATTACTATATGTAAGATGTGCAATATGTGGGACAAACTTATATTAAAAAATTATTCATTGTTTATATGAAATTCAAATTTAAGAGTCACTCTGTATTTTTATTTTCTAAATCTGACAACCTTACCTGGAGGACAAAATCACTCTTGGTGGACACCTGAGAATACTGTATTAGAGGAATGCTGGAAATGGTTTGCAAAATTCATAGATAAGAGCAAAAGAAGTACAATTTAATACCACCTCGTTAGAGGCACATTTTAGATACATTCTTTAAAGAAAGACACATTTTAGATATATACTTTAAAGAAACAACCTGAGAGAAATTGTTTGAATGATAGGGTCTCAGAAATGTAACTTATACTCATGAAACAATATAAAGAATTCTTGAAGGTAGGGATCTTTGTTAATCAATAAATCTCAAATGTCTAGAATAGTGTGTAGCATACAGTAGACAAATATTTCTTGAATGAATGAAAGCATTGGTGGTAAGTGTTGATGAAAATGTCCTTATGATTGAGGAAAATAGGGAAAATGGCCTCTTCACAGGAAACAAAATGGCTCAGATCTGCTCGCCCAACTTCCTACATCTTTGTTTAAGTCCTTCCTTGTTTAAGTCCTGATAAGCACTAGCTAAGTTTCATATTCCTCTAGGCCAGTCCGTTTCCCCGAATCCACATCCACAAGGGGGCTGTAACTGTAACCTTGGACCTTCCTAAGGGAGGGTCATGTCTCGTCCTAATTGGATTAGTTTACGGCTCAAGACTTTACGTCCACAACTCCCAGCCAAGGGGGGATGGGTGAGCAGGGGAAGGGGGCAGTTTTGTCAAGGGACCTATATAATCTTTGTTACTGTGCAGAGCTGGAGCACTCGCCTGCTTCTGCTTATCTGGTGGGAGCCCTTTCTCATAAGAAAGATATAAAACAGTGGCTGTCTCTGATTTAACCTCTTGTCTTCAGAAATCTTTCAGGTAGGCAACTGTTGTCCCATTCATGATGGTATACTTCCCTGTAAATAAAGGATACAGATATCTTTTTTTTTTTTCAGGAGAAAGATGATTCTCTTGGTGTCACCTTCAGAATGCTCTGGAAAGAAACCCAAAGGACTACAAGTGAGAAATCTATGAGGAAAGGATGGACTATGACTTGGAGCTGATCCAGTCCTGAAGGCTATCTATCCTCTTTTCCTCTAAAAAAGAAAGGGAGATTGTGCTGGTTTGAAAGGAAATATGCCCCCTAGAAAAGCCATGTTTTAATCAAAATATCATTTCATGAAGGTAGAATAATCTCTATTCAATACTGCATGTTTGAAACTGTAATCAGATCATCTCCCTGGATGATGTGATTTAGTCAAGAGTGGTCGTTAAACTGGATTAAGGGATGACATGTCTCCACACATTTAGGTGGGTCTTGATTGGTTTATTGGAGTCCTATAAAAGAGGAAATATTTTGGAGAATGAGAGATTCACAGAGAGCAGAACAACATAGCCATGAGAAGCAGAGAAATGAATATTTGTCAATAATGGAATGAATTCAGGCAGACAAATGGCGATTTGACCAGTTCTGCCAAATTCAAGACCCTTTCCTTTGTATGGTGTTCTTTCCCTCTGTGAGCCGTCAAGGGGCACTGACTGTAACTTAGATCCTGCCTACATCAAACTCAATACAAAGCCAGGGTTGAAATCAACAAACTTTTAGCTAGGTTGACAAAGAAAAAAAGAGAGAATAACTAAAATAAGCAACTAAAGTAACTAAAATGTGAAATGAAAGGGGGCACATTACTACCAACTCCACAGAAATAGAAGGGACTATAAGAGGATACTATGAACAACCGTTTACTAACAAATTGGATAGCCTAGCTGATTCCTAGAAATACACAAATGACCTATACTGACTCAAGGAGAAATAGATCTCAACAAACCAATAACTAGTAAAGAGATTGAATCAGCCATTAAATGTCCCAACAAAGGAAAACCTAGGCTCAGATGACTTCACAGTGATTTTACCAAACATTCTCAGGAGAGTTAACGACAATCCTGTGCAGATTCTTCCAAAAAATTGAAAAGGAGTGAACACTTCCTAATTCATTCCATGAAGCCAAAATCATCCTAATACCAAAGCCAGATAGATACTACAAGAAAAGAAATAACAGACCAATATCCCTTATGGATATAGATGTAAAAACCTCAATGAAATGCTAACAAATTGAATCCAACAGCACAATAAAAGAATTATACACCATGATCAAGTGAGATATATCCCAAGTATGCAAGCGTGGTACAACATAAGAAAATCAATTAAGGTAATACATTACATTCACAGAACAAAGGAAAAAGCACATGATCATCTCAGTTGATGTAGAAAAGACATTTGACAAAATCCAGCACCTCTTCTTTTTTAAAAAACTTTTTTATTGTAACATATAACATATATTCAAAGCAAAGAAAGAAAAACACTATAATTTTCAAACATACTTCAACAAGTAGTTACAGAACAGATCCCAGAGTTTGTCATGGGCTGCCATTCCACCATCACAGATTCTTTCTTTTAGCTGCTCCAAAACATAAGAGGCTAGAAGGAATATTAATATAGTGATTCAGCAGTCATACTCCTTTGTTAAATCCCATTTTCTCTGTTATACTTTCTCCTTCTCCTCTGATCCTTGTGCCAAACTGTAGGGATCTTTGGGGAATGTCCCTTCTGGCCTTTTCATGTTGAGAAGAGGTGTCAGTGTTAAAGGATAGAGGGGTGCAATTAATGGATAATCTTGGAGAGGCTAGTCTTTCTGAGTTTCAGAATTTATCTCACATAGGAACAGTATGGGAATTATAGCATCCAGAAAGGCAAACCTAGTGCATGAAACTTTTATAGAGTCTCAGTTTGACCCCCAGGAGCTCATAAGCATCAACAGGAGTGATGTTGGTTGGGGTTTAGTGAACCATGGCAATTACCATTATTTAACTAAAGCTTGAATAAGAGTAGCCTCCAGAATAGCCCCTTGACTCTATTTTCTCTCTCTTGACCACTAATGCTTTAAATTATTACACTTCTTTTTGTCCCCTTTTTCATCAGGAAGATATTGTCGATCCTCTGGTGCCAGTCAGACTCATCCCTGGGATACACATGCCGCATTGTCAAAAAGACTTTCACCCCTGAATATCATGTTATACATAGTGGGGAGGGTAATGATTCTCCTTGCAGAGTTGCGCTTAGAGAAAGAGAGGCCACTGAGCAACAAAGATGCTTCCTGGAAGCAACTCTTAGGTCTCATTATGGGCACTCTAGCTTCTCCCCTACAGAAACAAGTTTTCTATGGGAAAGCCTCGAAATCTAGGGCTTGGCCTATTTTCTTGAGGGTCCCCCATGGTTGAGAGTGTAACTGGGGTTCCCCAGATGGGAAAGTTTAATAGTCTTATCTATATATATGGCATTCCCTTCAGACCCATAGTGGACTCTACGAATACTTTTAAATTATCAACCCACCATAATCTAAAATGTATCCTGGTATTATATTAAGCCATACAAAAAGACAAGGCCTCATCCCTGGTCTGGACTCCAGGAGTTGGGGTTGTTTAAATGAGCTATCCAGAGAGGTTGATTTACAGTATGTGTTATAGAAAATTTATATTCCAGGCATATTAAACCTCTCTGCCTTAGGCCACATACAATTGGTGAGGGTCTAGAGTACACACACTATCATCATTTACCCTGTATTCTGATTTACCCTGGACCCAGTCAGACTGACTTTGTTTTAAACTCTAATTAAGGCCTGATCTCTTTTTCAGTTACTTTATCTGTTATTATATACAGCTATGCTAACTTTCAGGGTACAGTGCTCCATTTCTGGTTTAGATGTCACAGAGTTACTCAAAGTTCCAGGGAGATCCCAGCTGATACACATGGAACTCAGTGTCTCAGAATCTAGAAGTACAATTTCATCAGACTAAGTGTGGCTGCTGTAAAGGCTTATAATCTAGGCTCCCATTTTCTTATAAGCATTTTCTGAGAGAGAGTCCTTAGCATATTTGTTCTTTTGTTTCTGGCTTGTTTTACACAACACATTGTCCCCGAGGTTTATTCAGTTTGTTGTGTGCCCCTTGATGTCCTTCCTTTTTGTAGCCATACCATGTTCCATCATAGAAATGCATCACAGTTCACCATTCTGCTTCTCAAAGCATGGTACTCTTTGGCTCCCTCCATCTATTGAACATCACAGAAAATGTCCAAAATAAACAAACCATGTCTTATAGTATCCTTGCTTGATTGTACAGTCAGCAGCATTCTCAATTTTACACAATTTTTGTTGGTCCATAATGACAAAAACCCAGCAAACACAGCGTAACTAATTATCAAACCAAAACTTAAAGAGTGGGAGAAAGATGAAAGGTGCTGGTGGAGTTATACAGAGAAGGTCGGGTTTAACAAATGAGTATCAGTGTTGAATCGTTATACTGATATTTCTTTTACCTCAGTACCTTAAAGCAGCTACAAACTCTGAAACCTGTTCTACGACTAATTGTTGTGATGTACTTTGAAATTCATTGCTTTTATGTACGTATGTTATTTAAAGAGAAGGAGTATAACATAAAAGATAGGATTTAACAAATGAGTAAGACTGCTGAATCATTAAATTGATATTTCTGTTGGTCTCCAGTGTCTTAGAGCATCTAGAAGAAAAAAATGAAAAATCATAAAACTGTGACCCGTACCAGACTTTAAAATCTGTTCTGTAACTACCTGTTAAGATGCACTTGGAAATTTTTTGCTTTTTTTGTATATATATTATATTTCACAATAAAAAATAAAAAGTAAAAAAAAAAAAATCAAAACTGAGCAGTGTGATGGTGGCTCAGTGGCAGAATTCTCACCTGCCACACCAGAGACCTGGATTCAATTCCCAGTACCTGCCCATGTGAAAAAAAAAAAGTGAAAAAAAATCAAAACTATCCCTTATCACTTGCCTCCCACCCCAATTAGTTGCCCCTGGTAGTGCTGTGATACAGTTGACGTCTTCCTGTTAACTATTGGCCATAGCATGAATTTTTAGTTATCCCCCTATATCCTGTTATTGACCCTTTGTCCACTATCAAACCTTTTGAAACAGTTCATGCAAGCATAGGATATCACCTGCAGATAATGAGAGTTTTACTTCTTCCTTTCTTATTTGTATGCCTTTTATTTCTTTCTCCTGTCTAATCACTCCAGCTAGGACTTATAGTACAATATTGAATAACAGTGGTGACAGCTAGCACCCTTGTTTCATTCCTGATCTTAGGGGGAAAGCTTTTGGTCTCTCACTGTTAAGTATGATGCTGGCTATGGGTTTTTCATATATGCCCTTTATAATATGAGAAAGTTTCCTTTGATTCCTACCTTTTGGAATGGTTTTATCAGGAAAGGATGCTGAATTTTGCATCAATCGATATAATCATATGATTTTTCCCTTTCATTTTGCTAATGTGCTGTATTGCATTGATTGATTTTCTTATGTTGAACTACCCTTGCATTCCTGGTATAAACCCCACTTGGTCATGATGTATAATTCTTTTAATGTGTTATTGGATTCAAATTGCTAATATTTTGTTAAGAATTTTTGCTTCTATGTTTATTAGAGAGATTTCTATAGAATTTTTCTCTTTCTTTTAGCATTTTTATCCAGTTTTTGTTATTAGAGTGATGTTAGGATCATAAAATGAGTTACGTACTGTTCCTTTTCCCTCAATTTTTTTTTTTGGAAGAGTTTTAGCAGGATTGTTGTTAGTTCTTTTTGAACTGTTTAACAAAATTCCCCTGTGAAGCCACCTGGTCCTGGGCTTTTCCTTGTGGGAAGATTTTTGATGACTTATTGAGTCTCTTTACTTGTAATTGTTTTGTTGAGGTCTTCTACTTCTTCTCGAGTCAATATAGGCAGTTAGTGAGTTTCTAGGAATCTGTACATTTCATTTAAGTTGTCTAGTTTGTTGACATACAGTTGGTCATAGTCTTCTTTTCTAATTTTTTTAGTTTCTTCATGATCTGGTAATAACCCCCCCCCCCTTCTGATTTTGTTTATTTATGTTTCTCTCTTTTTTCTTTGTTAGTCTAGCTAGGGTTCTGTCAATTTTATTGATTTCCTCAAAGAATCAACTTTTGATTTTGTTGATTCTATTGTTTTATTGTTCTCCAAATTTGTTTATTTCTGCTTTAATTTTTGTTATTTATCTTCTTTTATTTGCTTTGGTGTTAGTTTGCTGCTCTGTCGCCAAATTCTCCAGTGAGAAGTTGAGTCCTCAGGTTTTGCTCATTCTTGTTTTTTAATAAAGGCATTTAGTGCAATAAATTTCCCCTGAGCACCGCCTTTGCTGCATCCCATAAGTTTTGATACATTGTCTTCTCATTGTCATTCATGTCCAGCTATTTACTGACTTCTCCAGGAATTTCTTCTTTGACCCACTGATCACTTAAGAATGTGTTGTTTAATCTGCATATAATCGTGAAAGCGCTGGTTCTTTGATGATTACTAACTCCTAGTTTCATTCTGTTGTGGTCAGAGAAAGTGCTTTGGATAATTTCCATCTTATTTAATTTATAAAGACTCAGTCTGTGTCCCAACATATGATCTATCATGGAGAATGTTCCATGTGCACTAGAGACGAATGTAAATCCTGGTGTTTTGGAGTGTAATGATCTATATATGTCTATTAGGTCTAACTTGTTTAAACCATTGTTTAGGTTCTCTATTTATTTGTTGATCCTGTCTGGTTGTTCTGTCTATAGTAGAAAGTGGTGTATTGAAGTCATCCACTATTATCATTGGTACGTCTTTAGCTCCCTTCAATTTTGCCAGTGTTTGCCTCTTGTACTTTGGGGTTCCTTGACTGGGATCATAGACACTTATAATTGTTATTTCCTCTTGGTGAATTATCCCTTTTATTAATATGTAGTGTCCTTCTTTGTCTCTTATGACATCTTTACATTTAAAGTCTATTTTATCTGAAATTAGTATAGCTATCTCCTGCTTTCTTTTGGTTACAGCTGCATAGAAGATCTTTTTCCATCCTTTCACTTTTAATCTAATTGTGTCCTTGGGTCTAAGATGTGTCTCTTGTAAACAGCATACAGATGGCTTATATGTTTTAATCCATTCTGCCAATCTGTATCTCCTAATTTGTAAGTTTAGTCTGTTAATGTTCAAAGTAATTACTGTAAAAGCAGTTCTTAAATCTACCATCTTTTCCTTTAGTTATGTCATATCTATATATTCTTTTCCTTCTATTTCTTTTTATCCTTTAAATTACCATTACTGCTATTATTCAATTCTGTACCCTCACCCAGACTTCCCTCTCCTGTCTTCTTTTTTTGACTAACAGGACTCCCTTAACTATTTCTTTTAGGGTAGGTCTCTTCTTGACTAGTTCTTTCACTCTTTGTTTGTCTTTGAAGATTTTAATTTCTCCCTCAATTTTGAAGTATAACTTGGCTGAATAAAGAATTCTTGCCTAGAAGCCTTTCCTCTTTCATGATCTTAAATATATCATATCACTGTCTTCTTGCTTCCATGGTGCCTGTTAAGTAGTCTGAACTCAGTCCTACATGTTTTACCTTGTATGTAGTAGATGGCTTTTCTCAATGCTGCTTTCAGGACTTTCTGATTCTCTTCAACATTTGAGAGTTTGATTAGTTTGTGTCTTGGAGTAGGCCTATTTGGGTTTATTCTATTTGTGGTTCATTGGGCCTCTTTGATTTGTATATTTATTTCTTTTATAAGGGTTGGGACATTTTCCCCCAATTTTATCTTCAATCGGGGAAATAAAATGAAAGGCTTTCCCAGCCTTTTATTCCGCTCTTCTTCTGGGACACCAATGATTCTTATATTTGTGTGCCTCTTGTTGTCTATTATTTCTTTAAGATCCAATTCCATTTTTCCATCTTTCTTGCCATTTGTTCTTTTGTTCACTTTAGTTCAGTTGTTCAGTCTTTACGCTCACTTATTCTTTCTTCTGCTTCTTCAATCTGCTAGTGTATGTCTCTAATATATCCCTAATTTGGTCTACTGTATCTTTCATCTATGAGATCTGCCATTTTCTATTTAATCTTTCAAATTCTTCTTTATGCTTTTCTAGTGTCTCCATGATATCTTTCACTTCTTTATAAAAATCCTTCAGTTGTTGTTTCATATTCCGTGTCCCCTCTGGAGTTTTGATTTGGTCATTTGGCTGGGCAATTTCTGCTTGAATCTTTACATGCTTTGTGATTTTCTGTTGTGGTTCAGGTATTTGATTATCTTAATAAGGTTAAGCTTATTAATTGCTTTCCTTCACCATTCTAAAGTTTTGTATTTATTTGGTTTTGCATTGAAGGTTTCCTTTTGCACTTGGTTTGTCCCTTATTCCCCACCAAACCAAGGCCTGGATATCATGTACAGCTCAATTTAAGACCTGTTAAAAGTTAGGCTGGTGGGCACAGGTACATCAGTGGTAAAACACCTGCCTGCCCACGTGACAGACCTGAGTTTGATTCCTGGCCCATGCACTGCATTCCCCCCACCACCAAAAAAAAGAAAAAATAAAATAATATAATAAAAATATGAAGCAACACTCTACATGGGACATGACTACCAGGGGTGTGGACCTTCCTGGCAACGTGGGACAGAGATCTTGGAATGAACGGAGACTCGGCATCAAGGGATTGAGAAAAACCCTAGAATGAGCTGAAACTCAGCAAAGGGATTGAGAAAAACTCTAGAATGAGCTGAGACTCAGCAAAGGGATTGAGAAAACCTTCTGGACCAAAAGGGGTAAGAGTGAAATGAAACAAAGTGTCAATGGCTGAGAGATTCCAAACAAAGTTGAGAGGTTATCCTGGAGGTTATTCTTATGCATCAAGTAGATATCATCCTGTTATTCAAGATGTAATGGAGAGGCTGGAGGGAACTGCCTGAAAATGTAGAGCTGTGTTCCAGTAGCCATGTTTCTTGAGGATGATTGAATAATGATACAGCTGTCACAGTGTGACTGTGTGACTGTGAAAACCTTGTGTCTGATGCTCCTTTTATCTACCTTGTCAACAAAGGAGTAGAATATATGGAATAAAAATAAATAATGGGGGAACAAATGCTAAAATAAATTTAGTTTGAAATGCTAGTGATCAATGAAAGCGAGGGGTAAGGGGTGTGGTAGGTATAATCTTTTTCTTTTTTCTTTCCTGTGTTCATTTTATTTCTTTTTCTATTGTCTTTTTATTTCTTTTTCTGAATTAATTCAAATGTTCTAAGAAATGATGAACATGCAACTAAGTGATGATATTGTGAATTACTGATTATGTATGTTGTTTTATTTTGTTTCTTTATTTTTTAATTAATAAATAAATTTTAAAAATAAATAATAGGGGGAACAAATGCTAAAATAAATTTAGTTTGAAATGCTAGTGATCAATGAAAGCTAAGGGTAAGGGGTATGGTAGGTATAATCTTTTTGTTTTTTCTTTCCTGTGTTCGTTTTATTTCTTTTTCTGTTATATTTTTATTTCTTTTTCTGAATTAATGCAAATGTTCTAAGAAATGATGAATATGCAACTGAGTGATGATATTGTGAATTACTGATTATGTATGTTGTTTTATTTTGTTTCTTTATTTTTTAATTAATAAATAAATTTTTAAAAATATGAAGCAACAACAACAAATGGCACACCTCAACAGTAGTTGGCTCCAAAGTCAGAAGGAGTCACCCCAAGATAAAGTGGAAATAAACTCAGTCTGGTGCCCATAGAAGGGAGAGAAAATTTTTAAGTAAATAAATAAAATAGAAAAAATAATTAAAAATATAAATATATAAAAATAATTAAATAACAATAACATTATTAATAAAACATATATATAAATATATTTTTAAAAAGGAGAAAGAAAAAGGAATAATAATAATAAGTCTAAAAAACCAAGGCAGATAGGGAGTTAGCCTGCAGGCACTTCCCTTTTTCACCAGCAGGTGGCGCGCCTGATGCTCCTCCTCCCCTCAGGCTCACCCCTTCCAGACTACAGCTGCAGCTGGAAGATGGCAGGCTTGGTGGAGGGGGTGGGGGCTACTCCTGGCTTGTAGCAGGACAGTTGTTCCCAAAGCACAGGACAGGGGAGATGATCACTGCCAGGGGATCAGCCAACCTGCAGCACCCAGCACCCAGCACCCATTGGAACTCTAAGACACTGTGCCTTGCAGGAGGGTTATTCCTGGCACCCAGCCAGGTGACTGCTCCCAGGTCTTGGAGCATGGCCCCCATAATGGATGAATGGGCCCACCTCCTGGCTCACCACGGGTGCTTCCAGCTGTGGACCTATGTGGGGAGGCTTCCCCAGCTAGCAGCTGGGGCAGGCTAGAGTGGAGGGACAGGCAGTTCCCTCCACTCTGCACCTCCCCTCACATCACAGCTCCCCCCTCCCGTGGGGATCAAGGTCAATCAGACTTAGCCCGCTCTCCCCATCCTGATGCTCCACCTCTCTTCTGCCTCAAACCCTTGTAGACCCTTTTTGATTACTCACATCCTGGGACTGCTGACCCAGTCATTCTCTCCCTGTCCCCTGTCTTGTTCCACAGAGCAGGAATGAATTCAGTCTGCTCCACTTTGCCATCTTCCTGCCCAGCACCCCTTCTTGATGCAGTACTTAGAACACCAAGGAAGGTATTTTAATTTCCTTGGCCACTCATGCGAATACTGTGCAATGGTTCAGCTTAAACAGTGGGAATTTATTAGTTCACAGTTTTGAGGCTAAGATAGAAGTCCAAATCAAGGCATCATCAAGCAATGCTTTCTCCTCCAAAACTGTGGTGCTTTGGGCCAGTGATCCTTAGTTTGTCCCAGGACAAGCACATGGTGGTGTCTCCTGTTCGTTCCCTCCGCTTCCAGGTTCTGCTGATATTCCGGTTCTGGCTGCTCCCTCTGTGGCATTCTTTCCTGTGTCTGAATTTCATTTTCTTGTGAGAAGCAGAGCGTCTACCAGACAGTGACCTTTGGAGATGAAGAAGGAAAATGTTTCCCTAGGTGCTTCATGAAACAGGAAGCCAGGAGATGATGCCGTGTTCACCACATGCCTTTCCAGATGAGAGAGGAACCCTGAACGTGTTCGTCATGTGCCTTTCTACTTAAGAGAGAAACCCTGAACTTCACAGGCCTTCGTGAACCAAGGTATCTTTCCCCGAGTGCCTTAGATTGGACATTTCTATAGACTTGTTTTAATTGGGATATTTCTTAGCCTTAGAACTGTAAACTAGCAACTTATTAAATTCCCCCTTTTAAAAGTCATTCTGTTCCTGGTATATTGCATTCCAGCAGCTAGCAAACTAGAACAGGTGGTATATGGGAAAAAATATGCACCCTAATGTAAACTATGGATTATAGTTAATAGTACAATTTTAAAATTGTAACAAAGATACCACACTAATGCAAAGTGTTAACAATACAAGGTATATGGGAATGCTGTACTTTTTACATGATATTTTGGTAAACCTACAACTTTAATTTAAAAAATTAAAAAGAAAAATATAGGACTGTACAATACAGAACCTAATGTAAACTAGGGACCATAGTTTATAGCATAATTATTAAAATGTTCTTTTATAAATTTTAACAAATTTACCACACTAATACAAAGTGTTAATAATAGGATGGTATACGGGAACTCTATTTTATGCATGATTTTCCTATAAACCTATAACTTTTTTAATTAAAAAAAAAAGCCAGGATTAGTTCCAGGACCAACTTGAGATTTGGGGATCAACTCTATTTTAAACAGGACTCTCAATGTTCAGGCCCATGTATAAATTCTAAATAGTTTGGCTTTATCTAGCACTCGAAGATTAAATTGTATCTCACACTGTGTTATTCCTATCATATGACTTTGTTGTATTCAATATTCCTTTCTAGGAAAAGAACTATTTCACTTGAAAATGACCTAAGTACCTTATAGTAATTGTTTGATTGTGTCATTACAAGGTGGTTAAGTACATGGACTCTGGAGACAAACCACCTGAGTCTCCAGCCCTGTTGCATATTGGGTGTGTGACATTTGGGCAGTTTAATCTCTCTGTGCCTTCACTGCCTTATCCATACAGTGGGGCTAACAGTAGGGCTATTATGAGGATTAAATGAATTAGCATTTATAAAGGATTTTTAATACTGCCCGACACATGGTAAGCCCTATTAAGTGGTTATTAAATTTTAAAATTAAATAAGTGGATTAAATGAGACATTGTCAAGTACTCTTTTATGAACATATATAGAAGTAGAAGAGACAACCTTACTTTCTTATTATTGTAATTTAGATACGTGCCAGCCTTGAGGAAGGAATTGGTACAGGAAGCACAAGAGTCATTGTCCTAGCTCAGGCACTCTCTCAAAACCTATGATTCTGTTTTGCAACCATCCTGTACTTGTAAAGACATTTATATCTTAAGAACTGAGAGCATTGTTTATATGAAACCTTTAATTAGAAGGAAATTGTAAATAAGAATTGTGGGTTAAAATCTGTGTTTCCAAATTATTGACTATGAGCACATAATTAACATAAAGAACAATGTTTCTTCAGCCAATACATACGGGGTGAAGTATTGCCACCATGTAACATGTGGCCCTCTATTTGCCCAAGGCTTCTTCTTCCTTCAAGGACCATGAAAGCTCTGAATGGAGAATACAGGGTCTATAGAGCACGAGAGTCGCAGAGCAACCAAAAAGGAAAACAGAAAATAAAAGTGATATTTAAGGATTTTTTTCAAGAAAGACAGCATAGCATAAAATAGTGGTCACATGCATTAACCTGAGAGCAGACCCAGTACTTTAACCCTTGGCTCCACCGCTCCCAGCTCTATGATCTTGGGCTAGTGATCTGCCCTGTCTTTGTTGCAGCAAGAAGTGGCAGGCATCATGTGCAAAGCATCACTTCACATCTCCTCACATCTCCTTTCGCCTGGACTTTCCTTTCTCCTCTCCTTGGTTGCCCTGGCTTCACTTCTCCCAAAGAAAGCATCAGCACTTAATCCTCGGCTCCCACTCTTTTCTGTGGAGTCCAGGATCATATAAGTGTTAGGGAGAAAAAGAAAGATACAGAGGGCTTGATCTCTCTGTGCTTCAATTTCTTATCTGTTGTGAGGATTCAGTTATATAAAAGAGGCCAGGCTGACCTCGAAGCTGCATGGGGGGAGCTGCTTCCTCCGGGTGGGGGGAAGATCTGCTCGAGCCCGAGGTCAGGCTGTGCCCTGCATTGCCCAGGGCTCGTGGCCTCCTGCAGACCAGTGGGGAAGATGGCGGGGGCGTGGTGTATGGCCGAGTCCCAGGACCACCGGAGGCTGGAGCAGCTGTGTCAACTCAGGGTCTTTTACTGGAAACCGGATGCTGACAGATATGAGAATGATCCAGAATTAGAAAAGATCCAAAAAGAGAGAAGACTACCCCTGGATGGACATAATAGCCACAAGCAAAGATAAACCACCAATTTATGAAGAAAAGATTAAAATGTTTTGTGAAGAACATTTACATTTGGGATGATGAAATTCGATATTATCTTAGATGGAAGTAGATGTTTTGAAGTAAGGGAGCAGGGAGACATGTAACACCCCCTGCAGGAGTTATCACCACTTTCCTCTGTATGAAAAGAACTACGTAAAGGCAATGCGACTGTTTGTTGGAGATCCTGTGAGGACAGCATACAACCGGCCAGCTTACCATTTTGATGCTCCAGAACAGTATGTGAAATTCTTTTTTTTAATTTTTTAATTAATTTTTAAATTAAAAAAATATGACAAGAAAGAAACACAAACATTCTTAACATATGATCATTCCGTTCTACGTATATAATCAGTAATTCAGTATGTGAAATTCTTGACCCAGACAGCACGGTGATGCTCCCTGGAAACTTATACGTAACTTGTAAGATCCCTAAACATGATAATTGAGCAGAAAATCAATTATGTTCTTTTTGTCCTTATATTGTAAACTTGACGCTAGTTTGTCTTTCCAATGCAAGATCATTTGATCAGAATTTTTTTTTCAACGACAGTAAGAAGAAAACTGAACTTTACGTTCATTTTCTATAACTAAATCAAAAGCAGTGGCTTAGTAGCCCTGTGTTAGTACACGCATTCAACTTGAACCCAAATGCAAACTTAACCTCTCAAAATGTAACTACTTAGCACATTCTATTTAGACATGATCCTTAGACTTTAAACCGGTTATCAGTCATGCCATGCCTGCTTTATAAGAAGGTATAAAAATAGATATGAGAGCTAATCAAATATAATTTTTTTCTCCCCAAATTTACACTTGGGTCAGAGGAATCAGGAAGACCCTCTCCTATTCTGGCTATACTCTCAGTATAACTTACATCACTGTCTTATTCAAAATAAGTAACTGTCCTAACTGAATATTTTTAATATTCAGGTATATATGGTATTTTTGCCTGGTTCGTTAAAATTGCTCTAGTTTAGCTCCTTCGTATGATAGTGTATGTATATAATTAATTTATATAATGACTATATCTGTTACTTTTATGTGTATATAACATATATAATATAAATGTATGTATAACATTTATAATACACACAAATATTAGTAGTTTTCCAGTTTGGGATTTCTAGGTTAAACCTGCCTTACTGTATACCTCTTTCACAATCAACCCTTTGAATTTTAACAAGAAAACTAGTATATTGCTTTTCTACTTAAATCTTTGATGCAATTATGCCTAATTTGTTATAATCATAGAAAAAAACACAAATCAGCTTAATGTTTTAGAAGGGCAGATTGTTTCTAAATATATTTTAAAACTGGTTTAAAATTTTTCATTTGAAAATTAATCTTTTGTGTGCACGGGTGGTTCAATGGCTGAATGCTCACCTTCCATGTAGGAGACCCAGGTTCAATTCCTGGACCATGCACCACCACCCCCCCCAAATTAATTAATCTTTCATCACCTCTGCATTATCTTGGGGATTAGTTTCCCACTGAACAGAGAAAACCTAAGTTTTAGACATTGAAGTAACCGCATTCTGAATTTTAGGAATAAAATGTATGTAGGTAGAATGATAATTACATAAATATCCCAGGGCTTTCTTCTGTCAAATATTACTTTATCACCATAATTTATTTAAGTGCATATCTACTGATTTTTGTGATTCTATGGCTTCATTTAAAACTGGTCATTATAAATGTATTTTTTTTTATGCTATATGGCGGGGGTCATATTTCATTCTTTTTCCATGTGAGCATACCATTATTGTAGCACCATTTGTTGAATTTTTGTTTGTTGGGTTTGTTTTTGTTTGTTAGTTTTTTGGGGGAAGTGTATGGGCTGGGAATCGAAGCCAAGTCTCCCACATGGCAGGAGAGAATTCTACCACTGAACTACCCTTGCAACCTCTGAATTTATTCATTATTAAGAATTAAACATCAAAAAGAGACCATTAAAAAAGTATGTGTTCTAGTTTGTTAGCTGCCGGAATGCAATACACCAGGAACAGAATGGCTTTTAAAAAGAGGAATTCAGTAAGTTGCTAGATTGCAGTTCTAAGGCCAAGAAAATGTCCCAATTACAACAAGTCTATAGAAATCTCCAGTCTAAGGCATCCAGGAAAAGATACCTTGGTTCAAGAAGGCCGATGAAGTTCAGGGTTTCCCTCTCAGCTGGAAGGGCACATGGCGAACACAGTGTCATCTGCTAGCTTTCTCTCCTGACTTACTGTTTCATGAAGCTGCCCAGGAGGCATTTTCCTTCTTCATTTTCAAAGGTCACTGGCTGGTGGACTCTCTGCTTCTCGTGGCTATGTCATTCTCTGCTCTCAGAATCTCCCACTTTCTCCAAAATATTTCCTCTTTTATAGGATTCCAGTAAAGTAATCAAGACCCACCTGGAATGGGTGGAGACATGTCCAATTTAACACCCACTCTTGAGGGAGTCACATCAGCATGGAGATTATCTAATTTAAGTTTCCAACATACAGTACTAAATAGGGATTAGAAGAAACGCTGCCTTTACAAAATGGGATTAGGATTAAAACATGGCTTTTCTAGGGTACATACATCATTTCAAACCAGCACAGCATGTAATAGAAATAACCCATTAAAACAGGTCCAATCAAGGGTAAGCACAATGTGATTTTTTTACCACTATTAAAATTTGGGAAGCTGTAGAATTGTCTCTTTTAAGAAAGGAACTCTATAGGAAAAAAAGGAAAAAACCCATCTTTTAGCACTGATACCACATATTGCTCTGTTAAAGAATTTTCTCTGCCAATAAACAAAACGCACACACACAAAACACACTTAAAGCTGGAGTTTGACATTCTGCTTTCAGATAATGTCTTTTTATTAGTGAGTGATGATGGTTTGCTAATAATCAATAGGTAATAATTTTTGTAATCCATCAAATGGCTCTATATGTTTCTGCTGTCTTGTGACTGTGTTTATGTTTAATTGTTGTACCTTAAAGCCGAAATCAGTAACTATGCATACTGTAACCAAGGTATTGAGCTTACAGAGTTGTTCGTTGTATAAAGAAAAAAATGCAAATGTTGTTGCAAAACTAACGAGTTAAACCATTTTTACAATTTCTTTCTTCCCTCCCCCTTGTTTTTGCCCAAGAATATAATAGCTTGCTTAGTCAAAGAAGAGAGAATAAAAAAGGGTAAAATTTTAACAGTACAGAACTTGCCATCATTTCATTGCCTTGATTCTAACTGTTTTGTGTCCTAAGATGCAAAAGAAGTCAGTGGCTTTTAACTGTTTACAAATAGAATGTGATTGTAAAATGTACAGTATGGTTGTGTTTGAATTATAAAATTTCTTCAGATATAATAGACCATAACTTTTTGGCTACTCAAAAAAGAACTCTACAAAATCAGGCTGTGCTTTGACTGGGTTTTTAAAGTCAACTCAGTCCAGAAGTGGTCAGTGGGTCTGATTGAAGGACATAGAAGAACAAGCATGACTTCGCGTGTCCTATGCTGGGTGTATTAGCTTCCTAGTGCTGCTGTAACAAATCCTGGAATCTGTAAGGGTTTCAAAATTTGCTTGCCTTGCCTATCTATAGAAACTGCCTGCATTCCTTGGCTTATAGCTTCGTATTACTCTGAACTCTGCTTCCATCATCACATCTCCTTCTCTTACTCTAACTCTCCTGCTTCACTTTTTTAAATCCGATTTTATTGAGATATATTCATATAATATATAATCATCCAAAGTATACAATCAGTGATTCACAGTATCATCATATAGCTGTGCATTCATCATTACAATATATTTTTAACATTTTCATTACTCCATAAATAATAAAAATAAGAATAAGTAGAAGATGGCAGCTTAGCAATGTGCACGTTTTAGTTCGTCCCCCAGAACAACTACTAAATAACCAGAAACAGTACAGAACAGCTCCCGGAGCCACGACAGTGACTGGACACACAGTGTACCCCAGTCTGGACCAGCTAGACCGACTGCGAGTCTCTGGAACCGTGAGTTCCCCAAGACGTGGCGCCCGGCGCCCCTCCCCCACAGGCAGCTTCCCGGAGGGAAAGGAAAGAGACTGTAACAGTAGCAGGGACTGAGTCCAACCAAACACCAATTGTGGCATTAATAAACAAATTCTGACTACTAAAAATAGGCCCCCAGCTCAGGCAAAACTGATCAAGGCGGAGGGCGCTTATTGGGCTAACCGAAAAAGAGGAAAGGGGACGAAACGGAGGTGAAGCCCAACTCAGGTAGAATGCCTCCATCAAGCAATTCAGGCACGAGGGCTTGGAAATTTGAAGCCATTAAAACCAGCCTACAACCTCTCCTCTGTATCCACCACACCCTCAGAAGGGAGAGCCTTCCAAAGTTAAAGGAGCCACAACATCTTTTGCTGATGGGACCTGCAGGCAGACAAGCACCACATACTGGGCAGGATAAGAAAAACAGAGCCCAGAGACCTCCAGGAAAGTCTTTCAACCTGCTGGGGCTCACCCTCAGGGAAAATTGATGCAGGTGACTCCTTCCCCCTGATAGGAGGCCAGTTTAGTCCAGGAAAACCCGGCTGGAGTCTGTAATACCTATGTAGACCCTCCTAAGGGTGGGGAGGGAAAAGGCACCTTACAAGCAGGACAAGAAACAAGAAAACAAGAACTGAAAAATTACCCTCTGTTAAACAAAACTTAAGCTAGAGGCCCAGAAAAAGCTGAACTGAAAGTCAAAGAACATAGACAACAAACTCATCTAGCAAGAAAACCCTAGGTAAGATAAGTGAAAGCAATCTCCAGAATAAACTAATTAAGGTAATTAAATGTCCAGACGCCAGCAAAAAATAACAAATCACACCAGGAAAATTGAAGATATGGCCCAGTCAAAGGAACAAACCAATAGTTCAAATGAGATACAGGAGCTGAGACAACTAATTCAGAATATACGAACAGAAATGGAAAACCTCATCAAAAACCAAATCAATGAATTGAGGGAGGACATGAAGAAGGCAAGGAATGAACAAAAAGAAGAAATGGAAAGTCTGAAAAAACAAATCACAGAACTTATGGGAATGAAAGATACAGTAGAAGAGATGAAAAAAAAATGGAAACCTACAATGGTAGATTTCAAGAGACAGAGGTTAGAATCAGTGAACTGGAGGATGGAACATCTGAATTCCAAACAGAAACAGAAACTATAGGGAAAAGAATGGAAAAATATGAGCAGGGGCTCAGGGAATTGAATGATAATATGAAGCGCACAAATATACGTGTTGTGGGTGTCCCAGAAGGAGAAGAGAAGGGAAAAGGAGGAGAAAAACTAATGGAAGAAATTATCACTGAAAATTTCCCAACTCTTATGAAAGACCTAAAATTACAGATCCAAGAAGTGCAACACACCCCAAAGAGAATAGATCCAAATAGACATTCTCCAAGACACTTACTAGTCATAATGTCAGAGGTCAAAGAGAAAGAGAGGATCTTGAAAGCAGCAAGAGAAAAGCAATCCATCACATACAAGGGAAACCCAATAAGACTATGTGTAGATTTCTCAGCAGAAACCATGGAGGCAAGAAGACAGTGGGATGATATATTTAAATTACTAAAAGAGAAAAATTGCCAACCAAGAATTCTATATCCAGCAAAATTGTCCTTCAAAAATGAGGGAGAAATAAAACATTTTCAGACAAAAAGTCACTGAGAGAATTTGTGACCAAGAGACCAGCTCTGCAAGAAATACTAAAGGGAGCACTAGAGACAGACACGAAAAGACAGAAGAGAGAGGTGTGGAGAAGAGTGTGGAAAGAAGGAAAATTAGATATGATATATAAAATACAAAAGGCAAAATGGTAGAGGAAAGTACTACCCAAACAGTAATAACACTAAATGTTAATGGACTGAACTCCCCAATCAAAAGACATAGACTGACAGAATGGATTAAAAAACAGGATCCTTCTATATGCTGTCTACAGGAAACACATCTTAGACCCAAAGATAAACATAGGTTGAAAGTGAAACGTTGGGAAAAGATATTTCATGCAAATAACAACCAGAAAAGAGCAGGAGTAGCTATACTAATATCCAACAAATTAGACTTCAAATGTAAAACAGTTAAAAGAGACAAAGAAGGACACTATATACTAATAAAAGGAACAATTAAACAAGAAGACATAACAATCATAAATATTTATGCACCGAACCAGAATGCCCCAAAATACATGAGAAATACACTGCAAATACTGAAAAGGGAAATAGACACATATACCATAATAGTTGGAGACTTCAATTCCCCACTCTCATCAATGGACAGAACATCTAGACAGAGGATCAATAAAGAAACAGAGAATTTGAATATTACGATAAATAAGCTACACTTAACAGACATTTATAGGCCATTACACCCCACAACAGCAGGATACACCTTTTTCTCCAGTGCTCATGGATTATTCTCAAAGATAGACAATATGCTGGGTCACAAAGCAAGTCTCAACAAATTTAAAAAGATTGAAGTCATACACAACACTTTCTCAGATCATAAAGGAATGAAGTTGGAAATCAATAATAGACAGTGCCAGAAAATCCACAAATACGTGGAGGCTCAGCAACACACTCTTAAACAACCAGTGGGTCAAGGAAGAAATTACAAGAGAAATCAGTAAATATCTCGAGGCGAATGAAAATGAAAACACAACATATCAAAACTTATCGGATACAGCAAAGGCAGTGCTAAGAGTGAAATCAGAAAGAAAGATGGATGTTAAAGATCAAGATGGTATAGTCTGGGAATGCCTACAGTGTATAATAATAGTGAAATGTACAATGTACAGATTTTGGGAATGTTTTTGCATGAGGAAGAACAAAGGAGTGTCATTATTGCAGGGTGCTGAAAATAGATGATAATTAATACTTTAAAATGTCACCTTATGTGTGAGACTAAAGCAAAAAATGGTTGTTACAGGTTTTGTATTTTGACTAGGGCATTTTCTAATATAGCTCATGTGGATGGTTTGATTGAATGTCATAGGTACTTGGAATCTCAGGTAGGACATGGGATTTTGTTGGTTTGTCCAGAGTGGTGCCCCAGTGAATCCAGGAGTGATTTGATCAGTGACTGGAAGGGTGTTTGCAGGCCCCCTTTGGGGAATGGTGAGAGCAGGGAGAAGTTCAACTTTCCCAAGTTGAATTCTTGGTGTTCTCGCAAGCAGTGTGGACGGCCGGGGCTGTGGGCTGGGCCCCCAGTCTAGGGGTTTGTTCATGTGAGGCTTGGCGCCACAGGGGATGGGTCAAGTCTACTTAAGATTTGGGCCTGGGGGTCACCCCCAGGAGAGCCTCTTTTGTTGCTCGGATGTAGCCTCTCTCTCCAGCCAACATGACGAGCAGTCTCACTGCCCTCCCCCTCTCTGCATGGGGCATGGCTCCCAGGGGTGTGGACCTTCCTGGCAGCGGGGGACAGGGATCCTGGAATGGGCTGGGACTCAGCATCAAGGAACTGAGAAAAACCCTAGAATGAGCTGAGAATTAACATCGGGGGATTGAGAGAAACTTCTCGACCGAGGGGGGAAGAGTGAGGTGGGACTGAGTGTCAATGGCTGAGAGATTCCAAACAGAGTCGAGAGGTTATTCTGGATGTTGTTCTTATGCATTAAGTAGATATCACCTTGTTGTTTGGGGTGTGGTGGAGAGGCTGGAGGGAGCTGCCTGGAGGTGTGGAGCTGTGTTCCAGTGGCTATGTTTCTTGATGATGATTGAATGATGATATAGCTTTCACGGTGAGACTCTGTGAGTGTGAGGGCCTTGTGTCTGATGCTCCTTTTAGCTATTATGTCGGCAGAAGAGTAGAACATGTGGAATAAAAATAAATAATAGGGGGAAGAAATGTTAAATTTAGTTTGAAATGCTAGTGGTAAATGAAAGCGAGGGCTAAGGGATATGGTACGTATAATCATTTTTTCTCTATTATTATTTATTTTTCTATTGTCTTTTTATTTCTTTTTCTAAATTGATGCAAATGTTCTAAGAAATTATGAATATGCAACTATGTGATGATATTAAGAATTACTGATTGTATATGTAGAATGGAATGATATCTTAATGTTTTGTTTGTTAATTTTTTAATTAATAAAAAAAGTTAAAAAAAAAAAGAGAATAAAAGTAAAAGTAAAAAAGAACACCTAAAAACATCCCATGCCTCTGTATCCCCAATTATTTATTTATACATTTATTGTCTTAATTTTCTTACTCATCTGTTCATACACTGGGTAAAAGGAGTGCCAGTCACAAGGTTTTCACAATCACACAGTCACACCATAAAAGCTCTATAGTTACACAATCATCTTCAAGAGTCAAGGCTACTGGATTGCAGTTCAATGGTTTCAGGCATTTCTTACTAGCTACCCCAAATACATCAAAAACTGAAAAGGGATATCTATATAATGCATAAGAATAACCTCCAGAATGACTTCATGACTCTATTTGAAATCTCTCAGCCACTGAAACTTTATTTTGTTTCATTTTTCTTCTCCCTTTTGGTTAAAAAGGCTTTCTCAGTTCCATGATGCTGGGGCCCAGCTCATCTCAGGAGTTCTGCCCCATGTTACCAGGGAGATTTACATCCCTGGAGTCATGTCCCATGTAGGGGGAAGGGCAGTGGGTTCACCTGCAGAGTCTGCTTAGAGAGAGACTGTCTCATTATTATAAGGACCCTTGTTATTACATTGGATACATTCAGATAACCCAGAATTTTCTCCCCATCCCAAGGTCCTTACCTTAATCACATCTGCAAGGTCCTTTCTGCCATGTAGGGAAAACACATTCACAGGTTCCAGAGATTAAAACAGGAATATCTTTAGGGGCCATTATTTTCCTACTACAATGGACAAGCAGTTCATCCCATTTGCGGTGGACCCATTTCTCTGACTCATACACAGGTGATGTAGGCCATTTTTTCTTTGCTTTTCTTTTTCCAAAGGATAGCAATGGGAATCCAAAATGGCATGTCTTTGAAGAGGGGATGGCAGGGAGAGAAAGAGAGAGAGAGAAGTGAAGTACTGGTGAGTGAAGTGGTGTTGTGAGTTGAATTGTGCCCCCTACAAAGATATATTGATGTAACCTGTGAATTTGACCTTATTTAGAAATAGGGTTTTTGCAGGTGTAATTAAGGTATGACATGGTCATACTGGATTAGGTAGGCCCTAAATCCAATAACTGTGGTTCTAACAAGGAGAGCAAGATTTGAAGACACAGAGGAGGCCATATGAAGATGAAGGCGGAGACTGGAGTTATCCTTCCACAAACAAAGGAATAACTGCAGTCCCCAGAACTGCAAGATGCAAGGAAGCATTATCCCATAGAGCCTTCAGAGGGAGTGTGGCTCTGCAGATACCTTGATTCCAGAATTCTGGCCTTCTGTACTGTGAGAGAATAAGTTTCTGTTGTTTTAAGCCATGCTTTTATGGTACTTTGTTAGCAACTCTAGGAAACCAATACAAGTGGCAATATGAATGGCTACCTTCTGAGAACATGCAAGGACTATCTAAAACCCTACAATATTAAGAGGCTGATGACATCAAAGAACAGTAGAAACTCCCAAGACAAATAGAATCTGGGCAAGCGGAGACCAGAATTTAGAAGTGGGCTGTGTGGCCACTTTACGCTTTTGCATATATACTACCAAATATTACATGACAATGAGGAAAGATTGATAAATTATAGCAGAATACATAAGAACACAGGCTGCTGAGTCAGACAAGACCAGAATCCTGGGTGTGCTGGCTCAGCCATTTATTTACTGTGCGACCTTAGACAACTTGTCTGACTTCTTTAAGTGTAAGTTTTCCTATTTGTAATATTGGGATTATAATACCTCCCAGGTTTGTTAGGGTTATACAAAATAATGTGTGCCAAGTGCATAACACCATGTCTGATATACAGTAATTAGTATTCAGTAAATAAATATTATTGTTATAACTGGAGTAACTCTTCGGAAAGATGTCAAAATAGAATGTATCACCCCACATTCAGCAAAGTACCCTGTAAACTCTCTGTCCTCACTTCTTTCACCAAAGTCTCACTTATCATAGCCATGAGCCTCCAAATTACTTTGGGTCTCTTCTTTCCACAGGTGGAATCGCTTCTGCAGGGCATCTCCCAGCTGGACTCTCATTTAGGCTCCTTCCATTCTGCTTTTCCACCCATTAAAGTGAGGACTAAAACAAAAGTGTAATAGCTGATCAATAAAAAGATCCTTTTTAAAGGGATGGAAGTGGGGGAAGCAAACCTGGAATATTTCGCCTGCTCTATTTTTGCCCTTTCACTTTTATTACCTTCACACTCTCCTGGCTTACAACCTTGTTCATATGTACCAAATATACAGAGAACCATATAAACCGAACTTATTTATGTTCGGTTTGGAATTCTGAGAAATTTGTTAGACTCTCTGATCTATATTGACCATTGAAAATCTCTTCAATAGAGACTGTTCTGGAAAAGCCCTTGGTAGCAATGAACTATAGTTATCGTCTATGCAAGGGGGACATCTGGAGGCCACTTGTGACATAGCCGATCCTGACATGCCTTTCCAAATTCTTTTCACAGATCCAATCTAAATCAGTCCAAGTAGAATAAATATTAATGTATATCTGATCTTTAAAGGGAGAAAACAGATCTCAAGAGGCTAAGTTTGTATTCCAGGTACAGAAGAACAACACAGAAGGACTTTTAAATGTGATGGTGTGGAACCGCTATGAAGGATATTTGGGGTACAATTGTACCCCAAATTTTAGTGTGAACTGAATGTCGGTTGATGTGATTGAGTTCATGCCGATTTATTTTCTTAGTTATGTTTAGGGCATTGCGCTGGTGTAGGAGAACATACCTGTTTTGGGGAGTTGCAAACTGAGGTACTTAAGAGTAATGCATGAAGATAGTAGCAATCTACTTTCAGATGTTTTGGCAAAAGGCTGTGTGCACACATGGTGAAAGACAAAGCAGGTCTGGCAAGATGTCAACAGCGGGTAAATCTACATGGGGAGGAATATGGGTGTTTATTACACTATTCTTTAAATTTTTCTGCATATCTATTTTTTTTTCAAAATAAGAAAATAAAATGTAAAAGCACTGCACAGTCACTCAAACTGTGACCTGAATTTGTATCTTAACTATTGTGTCATCTCTTGTACTGTTTAGTTCCTGTGTTGAAATGTAACTTTCATGTCTTAACATTCCCTCTATATTGTAATCATTCACATGATTAGCCTTCGTTATTTAGAACTCTTCTATATTTGCTGATGCTTGAAATACAGCACGAACTCACCAATGCTTGCTGATGCTAGAAAAATAATGTGATGGAGAGCTTTGGAGCTCCCTATTTGTGTCATGTGCTCTTTGGACTTACCCAGGGCCTGGACACAGCTTCCTTCCTCCCTTTCCCCAGCCCCCGCTTCCCCTGGCTGACTCACATCCATCCTTCGGATTCCAGTTCAAGAGGAAGCCTTCCTTGAACGCCTATGAACTCTTCATTATTTCTCTTATCCTAGCACTTACCACACAGCATATTATCATTTATTTTCGTGACTGAATTCCCCACTAGAATATGGTTTCTTGAGGAAAAAGGAATTCGCTCTGTCTTTTTAGAGCAGTAAGCTGAATCTCTGGCACAGTCTGGCACACAGTGAGAGTATAATAAATATTTAATGAATGAATGGTCACTGCTTGGGTGACCAACTTCTTAAGGAACCTTCCTGGAACGCAGCCATACCAGACGTCCTTCTCCTCCTCCCCCTACCCTCCAAAATACAGTTATACACATATATATTAAATTAACATAAACACAACAAATGGGTGTTTATTTTATATCAGTGTTTTTTATTAAAATTGTGGCAAAACAATTTCTCAGAAAGAAGTTGTATATTTTATAGTCTTCCTTCTCAGGAAACACTCTCTACTTATTGAACTAATCTTTATTGTCTTTATTACAGTTTTATATATATTCCTTATTTAATACTTAGACTTCTGATCAATTTATTTCATATTCACATGCATATATATATATTACAATAAGATTTCTAAATCATTATTTCTGCTACCGAGTTTGTGTACTTTAACTTATATCTAGCTAGTTTAATTTGTTGTATCAATTTTTTAATTATTTATTTTTTATGGACATGTATTATATATTCACATACCATGTAATCATCCAAAGTGCACAATCAAGGGTTCACAATAACATCATATAGCTGTGCATTTATCCATTGTATCAATTTTAAACTCCTTAGTTAAGCCTCCCAGATTTTCTAAATCTATAGTCATATCTGGAAAGTCCATTTTCCAGTTGATGAAATGTATACCATTTCATTTTCCTAGTCTATTACATTATCTAGAACATTGATCTTCAAACTGACGTACACATACTTTTGGGGCATGCAAAGATTTTGCCACTGGTATCTGGGCAGGAAGATTTGTCAGTCTCCAGGGCCTCAGCTTATGCATGTTCCTTTTCCTAAAGCTGCAGAACATACATTTCCCATCTCATGCTTAGAAACGCTCTTTTGTTGATGATACTCAGGACTGTATTACAGTTTCCAGTAGTAATGTAACTGAGAATTTAGGATGTAAGGGATGATTGTGATTATTGAGTCTTTACATAGGCATTCTTTTTTACTTTCTGGTATATTGGAGTAGACAGAGGGAAATGAAATCTCTGAAATGTCACCCAGTCTGCCTTGATCTATGATAATGATTGTATAGCCTTTATCTTGTGCCCTTGTGATTGTAAAAACCTTGTGACTCACCTTCACTTGTACCCATTTTTTCTGGCGTTTCGACTTTAGAGTCTTTTAATCACTAAAGACAGCCCCTAATGTTTATTAATGAAGCATAATGGGTCAGACCAGAACTAACCCTCCCCAAGTTCAAAGTTTTTTTTTTTTAATTTTTTTTTTGGCTTTTACAAAGGGGAATTTAATAAGTTATAGTTCTAAGGCCATGAAAATGTCCCAATTAAAGCAAGTCTATAGAAATGTCCAATCTAAGGCATCCAGGGGAAGATACTTTGACTCAAGAAGGCCAATGAAGTTCAGGGTTTCTCTCTCAAGTTGAAAGGCACATGGCGAACACAGTCAGGATTTTTCTCTCATCTGGAAAGTCACATGGTGAACACAGTCAGGGTTCCTCTCTCATCTAGAGTGGCACATGGTGAACACAGCAGCATCTGCTGGCTTTCTTTACAGGCCTCTTGTTTAATAAAGCTACCCGGGAGGCATTCTTTCTTCATCTCCAAAGGGCGCTGGCTGGTGGACTCTGCTTCTTGTGGCTATGTCATTTTGTCATCATTTTCTGCCCCCTCAGAATCTCAAACCTTTTCCAAAACTGCTTCCTCTTTTTTTTTTTATTATTTTTTATTTTTTATTTTATTTTATTTTATTAATTAACGGAAAAAAAGAAATTAACCCAACATTTAGAAATCATACCATTCTACATATGCAATCAGTAATTCTAACATCATCACATAGATGCATGATCATCGTTTCTTAGTACATTTGCATCGGTTTAGAAGAACTAGCAACACAACCGAAAAAGATATAGAATGTTAATATAGAGAAAAAAATAAAAGTAATAATAGTAAAAAAACAAAACAAAACAAAAACCTATAGCTCAGATGCAGCTTCATTCAGTGTTTTAACATGATTACTTTACAATTAGGTATTATTGTGCTGTCCATTTTTGAGTTTTTGTATCTAGTCCTGTTGCACAGTCTGTATCCCTTCAGCTCCAATTACCCATTATCTTACCCTGTTTCTAACTCCTGCTGGACTCTGTTACCAATGACATATTCCAAGTTTATTCTCGAATGTCGATTCACATCATTGGAACCATACAGTATTTGTCTTTTAGTTTTTGGCTAGACTTACTCAGCATAATGTTCTCTAGGTCCATCCATGTTATTACATGCTTCATAAGTTTATCCTGTCTTAAAGCTGCATAATATTCCATCATATGTATATACCACAGTTTGTTTAGCCACTCGTCTGTTGATGGACATTTTGGCTGTTTCCATCTCTTTGCAATTGTAAATAACGCTGCTATAAACATTGGTGTGCAAATGTCCGTTTGAGTTTTTGCCCTTAATTCCTTTGAGTAGATTCCCAGCAATGGTATTGCTGGGTCGTATGGCAATTCTATATTCAGCTTTTTGAGGAACCGCCAAACTGCCTTCCACAGTGGTTGCACCATTTGACATTCCCACCAACAGTGGATAAGTGTGCCTCTTTCACCGCATCCTCTCCAGCACTTGTCATTTTCTGTTTTGTTGATAATGGCCATTCTGGTGGGTGTGAGATGATATCTCATTGTGGTTTTGATTTGCATTTCTCTAATGGCCAGGGACATTGAGCATCTCTTCATGTGCCTTTTGGCCATTGGTATTTCCTCTTCTGAGAGGTGTCTGTTCAAGTCTTTTTCCCATTTTGTAATTGGGTTGGCTGTCTTTTTGTTGTTGAATTGAACAATCTCTTTATAAATTCTGGATACTAGATCTTTATCTGAGATGTCATTTCCAAATATTGTCTCCCATTGTGTAGGCTGTCTTTCTACTTTCTTGATGAAGTTCTTTGATGCACAAAAGTGTTTAATTTTGAGGAGTTCCCATTTATTTATTTCCTTCTTCAGTGCTCTTGCTTTAGGCTTAAGATCCATAAAACCGCCTCCAATTGTAAGATTCATAAGATATCTACCAACATTTTCGTCTAACTGTTTTATGGTCTTAGACCTAATGTTTAGCTCTTTGATCCATTTTGACTTAACTTTTGTATAGGGTGTGAGATATGGGTCTTCTTTCATTCTTTTGCATATGGATATCCAGTTCTCTAGGCACCATTTATTGAAGAGACTGTTCTGTCCCAGGTGAGTTGGCTTGACTGCCTTATCAAAGATCAAATGTCCATAGATGAGAGGGTCTATATCTGAGCACTCTATTCGATTCCATTGGTCGATATATCTATCTTTATGCCAATACCATGCTGTTTTGACCACTGTGGCTTCATAATATGCCTTAAAGTCAGGCAGCCCAAGACCTCCGGCTTCATTTTTTTTCCTCAAGATGTTCTTAGCAATTCGGGGTACCCTGCCCTTCCAGATAAATTTGCTTATTGGTTTTTCTATTTCTGAAAAATAAGTTGTTGGGATTTTGATTGGTATTGCATTGAATCTGTAAATCAATTTAGGTAGGATTGACATCTTAACTATATTTAGTCTTCCAATCCATGAACACGGTATGCCCTTCCATCTATTTAGGTCTTCTGTGATTTCTTTTAACAGTTTTTTGTAGTTTTCTTTATATATGTTTTTTGTCTCTTTAGTTAAATTTATTCCTAGGTATTTCATTCTTTTAGTTGCAATTGTAAATGGGATTCGTTTCTTGATTTCCCCCTCAGCTTGTTCATTACTAGTGTATAGAAATGCTACAGATTTTTGAATGTTGATCTTGTAACCTGCTACTTTGCTGTACTCATTTATTAGCTCTAGTAGTTTTGTTGTGGATTTTTCCGGGTTTTTGACATATAGTATCATATCGTCTGCAAACAGTGATAGTTTTACTTCTTCCTTTCCAATTTTGATGCCTTGTACTTCTTTTTCATATCTAATTGCTCTGGCTAGAACCTCCAACACAATGTTGAATAATAGTGGTGATAGTGGACATCCCTGTCTTGTTCCTGATCTTAGGGGGAAGGTTTTCAATTTTTCCCCATTGAGGATGATATTAGCTGTGGGTTTTTCATATATTCCCTCTACCATTTTAAGGAAGTTCCCTTGTATTCCTATCTTTTGAAGTGTTTTCAACAGGAAAGGATGTTGAATCTTGTCAAACGCCTTCTCTGCATCAATTGAGATGATCATGTGATTTTTCTGCTTTGATTTGTTGATATGGTGTATTACATTAATTGATTTTCTTATGTTGAACCATCCTTGCATACCTGGGATGAATCCTACTTGGTCATGATGTGTAATTCTTTTAATGTGTTGTTGGATACGATTTGCTAGAATTTTATTGAGGATTTTTGCATCTATATTCATTAGAGAGATTGGCCTGTAGTTTTCTTTTTCTGTAATATCTTTGCCTGGTTTTGGTATGAGGGTGATGTTGGCTTCATAGAATGAATTAGGTAGTTTTCCCTCCACTTCGATTTTTTTGAAGAGTTTGAGGAGAGTTGGTACTAATTCTTTCTGGAATGTTTGGTAGAATTCACATGTGAAGCCATCTGGTCCTGGACTTTTCTTTTTAGGAAGCTTTTGAATGACTGATTCAATTTCTTTACTTGTGATTGGTTTGTTGAGGTCATCTATGTCTTCTTGAGTCAAAGTTGGTTGTTCATGCCTTTCCAGGAACCTGTCCATTTCATCTAAATTGTTGTATTTATTAGCGTAAAGTTGTTCATAGTATCCTGTTATTACCTCCTTTATTTCTGTGAGGTCAGTAGTTATGTCTCCTCTTCCATTTCTGATCTTATTTATTTGCATCCTCTCTCTTCTTCTTTTTGTCAATCTTGCTAAGGGCCCATCAATCTTATTGATTTTCTCATAGAACCAACTTCTGGTCTTATTGATTTTCTCTATTGTTTTCATGTTTTCAATTTCATTTATTTCTGCTCTAATCTTTGTTATTTCTTTCCTTTTGCTTGCTTTGGGGTTAGTTTGCTGTTCTTTCTCCAGTTCTTCCAAGTGGACAGTTAATTCCTGCATTTTTGCCTTTTCTTCTTTTCTGATATAGGCATTTAGGGCAATAAATTTCCCTCTTAGCACTGCCTTTGCTGCGTCCCATAAGTTTTGATATGTTGTGTTTTCATTTTCATTCGCCTCGAGGTATTTGCTAATTTCTCTTGCAATTTCTTCTTTGACCCACTCGTTGTTTAAGAGTATGTTGTTGAGCCTCCACGTATTTGTGAATTTTCTGGCACTCGGCCTATTATTGATTTCCAACTTCATTCCTTTATGATCCGAGATAGTGTTGTGTATGATTTCAATCTTTTTAAATTTGTTAAGACTTGCTTTGTGACCCAGCATATGGTCTATCTTTGAGAATGATCCATGAGCACTTGAGAAAAAGGTGTATCCTGCTGTTGTGGGATGTAATGTCCTATAAATGTCTGTTAAGTCTAGCTCATTTATAGTAAAATTCAGATTCTCTATTTCTTTATTGATCCTCTGTCTCGATGTTCTGTCCATTGATGAGAGTGGGGAATTGAAGTCTCCAACTATTATGGTATATGTGTCTATTTCCCTTTTCAGCGTTTGCAGTGTATTCCTCACGTATTTTGGGGCATTCTGGTTCGGTGCGTAAATATTTATGATTGTTATGTCTTCTTGTTGAATTGTTCCTTTTATTAGTAGATAGTGTCCTTCTTTGTCTCTTTTAACTGTTTTACATTTGAAGTCTAATTTGTTGGATATTAGTATAGCTACTCCTGCTCTTTTCTGGTTGTTATTTGCATGATATATCTTTTCCCAACCTTTCACTTTCAACCTATGTTTATCTTTGGGTCTAAGATGTGTTTCCTGTAGACAGCATATAGAGGGATCCTGTTTTTTAATCCATTCTGCCAGTCTATGTCTTTTGATTGGGGAATTCAGCCCATTAACATTTAGTGTTATTACTGTTTGGGTAATAGTTTCCTCTACCATTTTGCCTTTTGTATTATATATATCCTATCTGATTTTCCTTCTTTCTACACTCTTCTCCATACCTCTCTCTTCTGTCTTTTTGTATCTGACTCTAGTGCTCCCTTTAGTATTTCTTGCAGAGCTGGTGTCATGGTCACAAATTCTCTCAGTGACTTTTGTCTGAGAATGTTTTAATTTCTCCCTCATTTTTGAAGGACAATTTTGCTGGATATAGGAGTCTTGGTTGGCAGTTTTTCTCTTTTAGTATTTTAAATATATCATCCCACTGTCTTCTAGCTTCCATGGTTTCTGCTGAGAAATCTACATGTAGTCTTATTGGGTTTCCCTTGTATGTGATGGATTGTTTTTCTCTTGCTGCTTTCAAGATCCTCTCTTTCTCTTTGACCTCTGACATTCTAACTAGTAAGTGTCTTGGAGAACACCTATTTGGGTCTAATCTCTTTGGGGTGCGCTGCACTTCTTGGATCTGTAATTTTAGGTCTTCCATAAGAGTTGGGAAATTTTCAGTGATAATTTCTTCCATTAGTTTTTCTCCTCCTTTTCCCTTCTCTTCTCCTTCTGGGACACCCACAACACGTATATTTGTGTGGTTCATATTGTCCTTGAGTTCCCTGATACCCTGTTCAAATTTTTCCATTCTTTTCCCTATAGTTTCTGTTTCTTTTTGGAATTCAGATGTTCCATCCTCCAAATCACTAATTCTATCTTCTGTCTCTTTAAATCTATCATTGTAGGTATCCATTGTTTTTTCCATCTTTTCTACTTTATCCTTCACTTCCATAAGTTCTTTGATTTATTTTTTCAGTTTTTCTATTTCTTCTTTTTGTTCAGCCCATGTCTTCTTCATGTCCTCCCTCAATTTTTCGATTTCATTTTTGAAGAGGTTTTCCATTTCTGTTTGTATATTCAGCATTAGTTGTCTCAGCTCCTGTATCTCATTTGAACTATTGGTTTGTTCTTTTGACTGGGCCATATTCTCAGTCTTCTGAGTGTGGAACGTTATCTTCTGCTGGCGTCTGGGCATTTAGTCAGATTTCCCTGGGTGTCGGACCCAACAAGGTTGTAAGATTTTTCTGTGAAATCTCTGGGTTCTGTTTTTCTTATCCTGCCCAGTAGGTGGCGCTCGTGGCACACGTTTGTCTCACGTGTTTGGAAGGGATCCCTCTGGTCACCGTTCTCCGCGGCCTGGGGATTTCTGATCCAATTCTCTCAGTTGGTCCGGGGGGCCGCGCGTGGTGGGGGCATCAGCCGCTGCGGCTTGAGGGGACCCTGTGGCTCCTTTATAAATGCCCCTATTGGTGTTTGGTTGGACCCAGTCCCTGCCACTGTTGGAAATTCCCTCCTCTCCCTGGAGGGGTGTTGGTCGCCGGCCGCTGCGGCCCGGAGAACTCGCCACCAGACCAGGAAGCCGCCCGCAGTGGAGGGGCGCCGTTTGCCGGCCACCGCGGCTTGGGTAGCCCTCTGATCCGAGACTCATAGCCGGTCCAGGAAGCCGCCCGCAAAAGAGGGGCGCCGGCCACCGCGGCTTGGGAAACTTGCCTCTCCGAGACTCTCAGCCGGCCCGGGAAGGAGGGAGGGAGGTGCTCTGGCCGCCAGCTGCTGCAGCTTGGGGAATCGCGCGCTGCTCGAGGATCTCACCGTAGCAGAGTCTTGCAGTCAGTCTAGCCAGCCCATACTGGGGTACGCTGTGTGTCCATTCCCTGCCATGGCCCCGGGAGCTGTTCTGCACTGTTTCTGTTCACCTAGTATAGTTGCTCTGGAGGAGGAACTAAGACACGCGTACCTTACTAAGCCACCATCTTGGCCCCTCTCCCCAAAGTTATTTTGATAACGGAAGCTTGAGCTAACCAAAATGGGCCTGCCCAGTAGCTTAGACTTTAATCTATAAGTCACTTATACTTCATAATAATACAAAAAATCACACCCACCAACATATTAAGGCCGTCATTTTCTTACATAATTCTGTGACTGAGCATATAATCAATAATCGATCTGTGTTTGCCTAATAATTAGATCACCTCTAATTACATCATCTGGAGCCATTGTGCTCATTATCCTAAAACCTGCCCATCTTTTAATACTATAAAACTATCAGAATTACTGCAATTCCAGGAGACAGATTTTTGGGCCAATAGGCCATCTGATCTCCTGCTTCACAGCTAGCAATAAATTCTCTTTGAAACCTGGGAGTCTCAGGAATGGGTCATTGAGCACATCAGGCAGAGAACTCACTGCCTTTGTCTGGTAACCGTAAACACATTCGAGTTATTTAACCCATTTCTCACTTTACATTGTAATGAACTGAATTCTGGTGAGATTTTCTGATGCCTGCAGGGTTAGAAGTTTCCTGTTACCTTCCTTTTATTTAGTAGAAGAGTTTATGCAAATTATGGGTCCAGAAATATTTTAATGATTCTAATTTTTAAATCTGTGATTTACCAGTAAAAGAAAGTTAATCGTTAGCGTTTAATAATCCCTGTTTTCTTAGGCTTATTTATTTCCCTTTATTGACTTCTTTAATTTCTATCTTATATTTCTGTATAAAAGATTTCCATATACTAACTTAAATTATTATGCTAATTGAATTAATTACTTCAGGAAATATTTGTGAAACTGATGGCCTGTTTGCCTTTCCTAAATTTTTCAGCCGACCCTTTCCCTTTTTTGTAGTACGTCATCTTTATTGTGGATTTTCTGTGCTGTGTGAAGGAAGGCTTACGTGGTTTTGAATGCCGAGGCTTCTCCAGGCAGGGCCGTCTCTGTTGTCGGCTTGGGGCAGGGAACAGCTGCAAGCACTTTTTCCCAATCTTTCTGAGGGAGACTTGCACAGGGGCCCCTCACAGCCAGCAAAACCTTCCAGGAAGCAGCTGTTCTGCCAAGACCCGGGGCCCCTCAACCCATGGCCAGGCAGAGCCAGAGCCATGCCAGTCCCTTCCGGGAGCCCAGAGGCACGGCCTGCCTTCCATCCACCGAGGCGCCACGGAGCCTGGGGCACCCCAAGACAGAGTGGGAAGAAAACTGGTCTGTCCTTGCAAAGGCAAAACCCACCCTCTCAAGGTAGAAGGCAGCAGCAGTCATCCGCCTTGGGCGGAAGGGGAGGGTCCAGGGAAGTTGCTTCATCTCTGTCCAGCCACCCCTGGCGGCCTGAAGGCTCTGGGATCCTCAGATCCAGAAGCCCGGTCACTGCTCCCTCGTGGCTCCCGGGAAGGGGGGAAGATGGCGCCATCAGAACCTGTGCCCGGGCTGGGGCCCAAAGTGCACGGGCAGTTGTGCTCCAGAGGAACACTGGTGGGGTGAAGTCATAGCTGACCCGCATGCTGGGCAGCGGGGCCCATGCCAGGGGGAAGGTGGTGAAAATGGGCCTCACGGGCGGCAGTGAGCCTTTCTATTTCAGCATCCTTCTATACCATTTCATGAGGGAGGTACCAAGTGCTGGGGGTAGATGCTGAAAGCTATCTTCTGACCTGGCCTCAGAATTCAGAGTCAATTCTGCCATTGATGGAAGTGAATCACAGGATTGGCCAAAATTCAAGGAGGATAGAATTAGATTACATACTCAGAAGCACACTGGATGTCATCATAAATTAATCTCTTTCTGAGGAAAAATGTTTTTAAAGCACAGAGGTTACTTTGACATGTGAAATTGAAGTTGGACTCCAAATAAGTTACAGGTTTTGTTTTTGTTTGTGGGTACACAGTCCTGGAACTACCTGCATCTCCCGCACACAAAGTGAGCATTCATTCATAAATTACGGTTTTAGTGTTGAAATTAAGAAGTTATTGTTTAACTTGGCTATTCATTCCTGATGATTTCTTTTTAATCTGAAGCAGTCTTATTTAAAAAAAAAAAAGCCTTTTTTTCACTGTGTGATTTTTTGTTCTTGTTGCAAACTACACAACAGTGAACAACTCAGAAGTCACTTCATCCTTTTGTAGGTTCCTTATGGCCTCTTCAAAGATCATCAGTTTTAAAGGAATAACATATAAAATTTATGTTTTCCTTTAGTCGCCTTCTCTGTTCTCATCCTCAAATTATTTACAGATTCTTCTTGTCCCACATTTTTAAAATATGGTGTTATGTCAATAGTTTTACTTCTTTTCTATGGCCAACACCAATGATAGCCATTATGAAGGCACATTTCTATGGAAATATCTCTTTCCATTCTTTTTTTTAAATTTATTTTATTTATTTTTATTAATAAAACCAATCAACATACAATATGAACATCCTTTTTTTTCATCACATAGTTGTATATTCATCATCATGATAATTTCTTACAATATTTGCATCAATTCAGAAAAAGATATAAAAAGAAAACAGAAAAAAAATTCATACATACCATACCCCTTACCCCTCTTAGGTATTGATCACTAGCATTTCAATCTACTAAATTTATTTTGACATTTGTTCCCCATCATTTATTTATTTTTAATCCATAGGTTTTACTCATCTGTCCATAAGGTAGACAGAAGAAGCATCAGACACAAGGTTTTCACAATCACACAGTCACATTGCGAAAACTATATCATTATACAATCATCTTCAAGAAACGTGGCTACTGGAACACAGCTCTACATTTTCTGGCAGTTCCCTCCAGCCTCTCTGTTATGCCTTAACTAAAAAAGGTGACATCTATTTAATGCATAAGAATAACCTCCAGGATAACCTCTCAACTCTGTTTGGAATCTCTTAGCCACTGATACTTTATTTTGTCTCATTTCTCTCTTCTCCCTTTCTGTCAAGAAGGTTTTCTCAATTCCTTGGTGCTGAGTCCCAGCTCATTCTAGGATTTCTGTCCCACATTGCCAGGAAGGTCCACACCCCTGGGAGTCATGTCCCATGTAGAGAGGGGGAGGGCAGTGAGTTTACTTGTCTTGTTGGCTGAGAGAGAGAGGTCACATCAGAGCAACAAAAGAGGTTCTCTTGGGGGTGACTCTTAGACCTAATTTTAAGTAGGCATAGCCTATCCTTTGCGGGGTTAAGTTTCATATGAACAAACCCTAAGATTAGGGGCTCAGCCTATTGCTTTGGTTGTCCCCACTGCTTGTGAGAATATCAAGAATCCTCCACTTGGGTAAGTTGAATTTTCCCCCTTTCTCACCTTTCCCCCAAGGGGACTTTGCAAATAGTTTTTTATTCACTGTTCAAATCCTTCTGGGATCTAGCGAGGCATCATCTGGACAAACCTACAAAATTCCATACCCTATTCAAAGTTCCATGTACTTATGGTGTTCAATTAAGCTGTCCACATAAGTTATATTAGGAACTGCACTAGTCAAAATATAAATTTTGTACCAAATATACATTTTTTTGCTTTAGTCTCACACATAAATTAAAGTTTTAAAATATTAATTTTCATCTGTTTTCAACACTGTGTATTATTGACATTCCTTTGTACTTCCTCATGCAAAACATTTTTAAATTTATACATTTAGTCACTATCATTATACACTCTAGGGATTCCTAGATTATACCATCTCAGCCTTTATCATATATCTTTCCATCTGATTTCATTTGTGCCCCCAGGCCACCTCCCTCTATCATTCTCACATTCAGCTTCATTCAGTGTTTCAGTGTTCTGACATTATTGTATTCCAGTTAGGTAGTATTGTGCTATTCATTTCTGAATTTTTACAATTAGTCCCGTTGCACAATCTGTATCCCTTCAATTCCAATTACCCAATATCTACCCTATTTCTATCTCCTGATGACCTCTGTTCTTAACTGAAATTATCCAAGTTCATTCATTAATGTTAGTTCATATCAGTGAGACCATACAGTATTTGTCCTTTTGTTTCTGGCTAATCTCACGCAGCATAATGTCCTAAGGTTCATACATGTTGTTACATACTTCATAACTTTATTCTGTCTTACAGCTGCATAATATTCCATTGTATGTATATACTATAGCTTGTTTAGCTACTCGTATGTTGATAGACATTTGGGCTGTTTCCATCTCTTGGCAATTGTAAATAATGCTGCTATAAATATTGGTGTGCAAATGTTCGTTTGTGTCCTTGCCCTCATGTTCTCTGAATAGATACCTAGCAAAATGGTATTGCCAGTTCATATGGCAATTCTATATTTAGCTTCCTGAGGAACCACCAAGCTCCCTTCCACAGCAGTTGTACCATTTGACATTTCCACCAACAGAGGATAAGTGTGCCTCTTTCTCCACATCCTCTAAAGCACTTGTCGTTTTCTGTTTTATTGACAATGACCATTCTGGTGAGTGTGAGATGATATCTCATTGTGGTTTTGATTTGCATTTCCCTAATAGCCAGGGGAGTTGAGCATCTTTTCATGGGCCTTTTGGCCATTTGTATTTCCTCTTCTGAGAAGTGTCTGTTCAAATATTTTGCCCATTTTGTAATTGTGTTGTCTGTCTTTTTGTTGTTGAGTTGAACAATTTCTTTATATATTCTGGATGCTAGACCTTTATCTTATATATGGTTTCCAAATATTGTTTCCCATTGTGTAGGATGTCTTTTTACTTCTTGACGAAGTTCTTTGATGCACATAAGTGTTTAATTTTGAGGAGTTCCCATTTATTTATTTATTTCTTCAATCCTTGTGCTGTGGGAATAAAGTCTAGGGAACTGCCTCCTATTATAAGATTTATAAGATATTTCCATACATTTTCTTCTAACAGTTTTATGATCTTAGATCTAATGTTTAGGTCTTTGATCCATTTTAAGTTAATTTTTGTATAGGGTGTGAGATATGGATCCTCTTTCATTCTTTTCCATGTGGGTTTCCAATTCTCTAGGCACCATTTATTGAAGAGACTGTTCTGTCCCAGGTGAGTTGTCTTAACTGCCTTATCAAAGATCAATTGTCCATAGATGAGAGGGTCTATTTCTGAACACTCTATTCGATTCAATCTATCTTTATACTAGTACCATGCTTTTTTGACCACTGTAGCTTCATAATATGCCTTAAAGTCAGGTAGCATGAGACCTCCAACTTCATTTTTCTTTCTCAGGATATTTTTAGCTATACAGGGCACCCTGCCCTTCCAGATAAATTTGGTTATTGGTTTTTCTATTTCTGAAAAGTAAGTTGTTGGGATTTTAATTGGTATTGCATTGAATCTGTAAATCAATTTAGGTAGAATTGACATATTAACTGTATTTAGTCTTCCAACCCATGAACACGGTATGCCCTTCCATTTATTTAGCTCTTCTGTGATTTCTTTTAACAATTTCTTGCAGTTTTCTTTGTATAGGTCTTTTGTCTCGTTAGTTAAATTTATTCCTAAATATTATTTCAGTTGCAATTGTAAATGGAATTCTTTTCTTCATTGCCCCCTCAGATTGTTCATTACTTGTGTATAAAAACACTACAAATTTTTGAGTGTTGATCTTGTAACCTGCCACCTTGCTGTACTCTTTTATTAGCTCTAGTAGTTTTGCTGTAGATTTTTCAGGTTTTTCAACATATAGTATATCATCTGCAAACAGTGAGAATTTTACTTCTTCCTTTCCAATTTTGATGCCTTGTATTTCTTTTTCTTGTCTAATTGCTTTGGCTAGAACTTCCAACACAATGTTGAATAACAGCGGTGATAGTGGACATCTGTGTCTTGTTCCTGATCCTAGGGGGAAAGTTTTCAGTTTTTCCCCATTGAAAATGATGTTAGCTGTGGGTTTTTCATATATTCTCTTTATCATTTTGAGGAAGTTCCCTTCTATTCCTATCCTTTGAAGTGTTTTCAACAGGAAAGGATGTTGAATTTTGTCACATGCCTCTTCTGCATCAATGGAGATGATCATGTAGTTTTTCTGCTTTGATTTTTTGATATGGTGTATTACATTAATTGATTTTCTTATGTTGAACCATCCTTGCATACCTGGGATGAATCCTACTTGGTCATGATGTATAATTCTTTTAATGTGTTGCTGGATTCAATTTGCTAGAATTTTGTTGAGGATTTTGCATCTATATTCATTAGAGAGATTGGTCTGTAGTTTTCTTTTTTTATAATATCTTTGTCTGGCTTTGGTATAAGGGTGATGTTGGCTTCGTAGAATGAGTTAGGTAATTTTCCCTCTTCTTCAATTTTTTGAAGCATTTGAGCAGGATTGGTATTAATTCTTTCTTGAATGCTTGGTAGAATTCACATGTGGTCCTGGACTTTTCTTTTTAGGGAGCTTCTTAATGAGTGATTCAATTTCATTACTTGTGATTGGTTTGTTGGGGTCGTCTCTTTCTTCTTGAGTCAACGTTGGTTGTTCATACCTTTCTAGGAAGTTGTCCATTTCATCTACATTGTCTAGCTTATTAGCATAAAGTTGTTCCTAGTACCCTCTCATTACTTCCTCTATTTCTGTGGGGTCAGTGGTTCTGTCTCCTCTTCCATTTCTGATTTTACTTATTTCCATCTTCTCTCTTCTTTTTTTTGTTAACCTCACTAAGGGTCCATCAATCTTATTGATTTTCTCATAGAAAATATTTCCTTTTGCTTGCTTTGGAGTTAGTTTGCCGTTCTTTCTCTAGCTCTTCCAAGTGGATAGTTAATTCCCCGATTTTTGCTCTTTCTTCTTTTTTGATGTAGGCATTTAGGGAAATAAATTCCCTATTTAGCACTGCCTTTGCTGCATCCCATAAATTTTGATATATTATGTTTTCATTTTCATTTGCCTTGAGATATTTACTGATTTCTCTTGTAATTTCTTCCTTGATGCACTGGTTGTTTAAGAGTGTGTTGTTAGGCCTCCATGTATTTGTGAATTTTCTGGCACTCTGCCTATTATTTATTTCCAACTTCATTTCCTTTATGATCTGAGAAAGTGTCTTGTAGGATTTCAATCTTTTTAAATTTATTGAGACTTGCTTTGTGACCCAGCAAATGATCTATCCTTGACAATGATCCATGAGCACTTGAGAAAAAGGTATATCCCACTGTTGTGGGTGTAAGGTTTTATAAATGTCTGTTAAGTCTAGCTCATTTATTGTATTATTCAAATTCTCTGTTTCTTTATTGATCCTCTGTCTAGATGTTCTGTCCATTGATGAAAGTGGTGAATTGAAGTCTCCAACTATTATGGTAGATGTGTCTGTTTCTCTTTTCAGTGTTTGCCTCATGTATTTTGCAGCATTCTGGGTCAGTGCATAAATATTTATGATTGCTATATCTTCTTGTTGAATTGTTCCTTTTATTAATACATAGTGTCCTTCTTTGTCTCTTTTAACTGTTTTACATTTGAAGTCTAATTTGTTGAATATTAGTATAGCTACTCCTGCTCTTTTCTGGTTGTTATTTGCATGGAATATCTCTTCCCAACTTTCACTTTCAACCTATGTTTATCCTTGAGTCTAAGATGCATTTCCTGTAGACAGCATATAGATGGGTCCTGTAGTTTAATCCATTCTGCCAGTCTATGTCTTTTGATTGGGGAGTTTAATCCATTAACATTTAGTGTTATTGCTGTATGGGCAGTACTTTCTTCTACCATTTTGCCTTTTGGATTTTATATGTCATATCCAATTTTCCTTCTTTTTACCTTACTGATAGTCTTCATTTCTACACTCTTCTCCACACCTCTCTCTCTCTCTCTTTTTTTTTTTTAGCCAGTCTCTTGGTCACAAATTCTCTCAGTGATTTTTTTGTCTGAAAATGTTTTAATTTCTCCCTCATTTTTGAAGGACAATTTTGCTTGATATAGAATTCTTGATTGGCAGTTTTTCTCTTTTAGTAATTTAAATATATCATCCCACTGTTCTCTCGCCTCCATGGTTTCTGCTGAGAAATCTACACATAGTCTTATTCAGCTTCCCTTGTATGTGATGGATTTCTTTTCTCTTGCTGCTTTCAAGATTCTCTCTTTTTCTTTGACATCTGGCATACTGATTAGTAAGTTTCATGAAGTACATTTTTTTGGATCAATTGTGTTTGGGGTATGCTGCACTTCTTGGATCTTTAATTTTAAGTCTTTCATAAGAGTTGGGAAATTTTCAGTGATAATTTCCTCCATTATTTTTTCTCCTCCTTTTCCCTTCTCTTCTCCTTCTGGGAATTCCACAATAAATATATTCATGCACTTCATGTTGTCATGCAATTCCTTGAGTCCTGTTCATATTTTTCCATTCTTTTCCCTATATTTCTTTTGCTTGTCGGATTTCCAATGTCCCATCCTCCAGTTCACTACTCCTATCTTCTGACTCTTGAAATCTAACATTGTAGGTTTCCATTGTGTTTTCATCTCTTCTACTGTGCCTTTCATTTCCATAAGTTCTGTGATTTTTTTCAGACTTTCGATTTCTTCTTTTTGTTCATTTCTTGCCTCCTTATATCCTCCCTCAATTCACTGATTTGATTTTTGATGTGGTTTTCCATGTCTGTTTGAACATTCTGAATTGTTTCAACTCCTGTATCTCATTTGAATTGTAGGTTTGTTCCTTTGACTGGGCCATATCTTCAATTTTCCTAGCATGATTCATTATTTTTTGCTGGTGTCTAGGCATTTAATTACCTTAATTAGTTTATTCTGGAGATTGTTTTCATTTTTTTTAACCTAGGATTTTCTTGCTGGATGACTTCGTTTATCTGTTCTTTGATATTCAGTTCAGCTTATTCTGGACCTCTAGCTTAGGTTTTGCTTAACAGATCAGAAATTTTCAGTTCTTGTTTTCTTGTTACTTGCCCTGCCTATATCGTGCCTTTTCCCCCTTAGGAGGGTCTACTTAGGTAGACCCCAGCCAGATTTTCATACACCAAACTGGCCTCCTGTCAGGGGGAAAGAGTCACCTGCATCAGTTTTCCCTGAAGGTGAGACCCAGCAGATTGAAAGCCTTTCCTATGAAGCCTCTGGGCTCTCTGTTTTTTCTATCCTGCCCAGTATGTGGTGCTTGTCTGCCTGCAGGTCCCACAAGCATAAGGTGATGCAACAGCTTTTAACTTAAGCCGACTTTCCCTGCTGGGGGTGTGGTGAAGACAGAGGAGAAATTGTAGTCTGGTTTTAATCGCTTCACTTTTCCAGACCCTGGGGTCTGAACTCCTTGAGGGAGGAATTCCACCTGGGCTGGGCCCTGCCCCTCTCCTGGGGAAGCCACAGGCTCTAGACAAACACTCAAACAAACTTAATTCTGCATATGCCTGGGGCAGTGGAGCTGAAGAAGCCTTGCAGTTGTATTCAAAGAGCAGTCAAGCCATAGAAACACAGCCACCAAAACTAAAGAAAAAATCCTTTTCAGAGCAGGACCCCTATTCCTTGGGTTTGCCAATCAAGAGCTTAAGTTGGTACGTTGCTCTGTGTACCCCTGGGTCCTATGTGCCCCCTCCTTTTCTTCAAGGCCCAGACCTTTTCAAATCCAAAAAAACCTGTTTTTTTTTGTTGTTGTTGTTTTGCTTTTCTTTTTCCATTAGCTCTGCCCCCTCTGCACTAGGGCAAAACCCAGCAACCTCCACTTTTACTTGAGGTTCAGCTGAGCTGGGGGCCTATTTTTAGTAGTCAGAATTTGTTAATTAATTCTACAATTAGAGTTAGGTTGTGCTCAGCACGTGCTGTCCCTTTCCTTTCCCCTCTGGGAAGCAGAGTGTGGGGGAGGGGCACCAACTGCCACAGCTTGGGAAACTCACGGTTCTGGGTGTGCTCACAGCCAATTCACCTGGTCCAGACTGGGGTATGCTGTGTATCTGGTCACTGATGTGGCCCCAGCAGTTGTTTTGTACTGTTCCTGGCTATTTATTAGCTGCTCTGGAGGGTGAACTAAATCCCACACCTCACTGAGCTGCCATATTGGCCAAGACTCCTCTCCTTCCACTCTCATAAAGTAAAATATCTCATTAAGTGCTTCACCACTTTTTAAGGAAACTGAAAAGTGACTCAAAACTTTTATTGTAAAAGTTTAAGATCATAGGTAAACAAATTGCACCCCTTTTTTACAAAGCAGTGCAAGATATTCATGCAGGGCATGTAGCAGGTAAGAACTTTTATTTTCTTTGGTAAGAAGTTTATAGACTGGATGGGATTTGCCAAAATTTACATTAACATGGTCTATTGACTATGTAAATGCATGACCAGAGTCTGGTTTGTATTTGGACAATACAACAGTATCTTTTAAGTGTTTTGCAGGTTTATTGAAATCTCTGTAGAAATCAAGAAGACAATTAGAAACTCCATTTAAAAAATCAAAGTACCTAAGAGTTAGGGGGACCATTTTGTTGTTGTTGTTGCTTTTGTGATTTTAGGCATCACTTGATATATTGTATAAAATGATTGTCATTAGGATCTGTCAGAAGCAGCTCTGCATTGTAGGGTCCAACACATCTGTTATCAAAATTTGTCCTTTGGTGGCTGACAGGACAGTCTAGTAACCTCTAAATTAGGAAGTATAACTTCACTTAGTTTCACGGAGCAATCAGGGGAAAGATACAACAATATATGCTAATGTCTGTTAGCTTAAGTGGTATGCCTAATGTAATTCAGTGACAACTATTTTCTACTGAGCATTGGTGTCAAAACTTTTGAATGATTTAGCAGTACTTGCCTGTTTTACAATCCTGGAATTGTGAAATACAATCTCTAAATCAGGGCTTTCACTGCTCCTTCTTCATGCCCGTTTCTGAATTCTTTTCTGCAGATTAAGCAGAATGCAGTCTTTTGTTATTTACCTCCTTAATCCTTTTGTATAGAAACATCTATCTATCATTAAAATAGTTCAGTTGTTTAGCCTTCTTTTTCAGTGATGTTATTGTACTTGATGGTATTTGTATATATTGGTATTGTACTTGTTCTCATTTTCATTATTTGAATTCTTACAAAATATGGTCACAATATTCATAATGTTAAAAGTTAAACTAGTGCCATTTTGATACAAAGCAAAATAATTAATCTGCAAGAAAAGTCAAAAAGGACTGTTAGCACTCACAAGTACAACACATTTAAGTTGCCCACTTAAGTTGCATCACTCCGAGTATTGCAACAATGGATAATCCATTATTGTCAATGACACATCATGGTTGCCAATCATGGAGGTCATGGCAAAAAGAGTGACAAATGGCTACAGATGTTAGATAATCCATATTGATCTGACACTAAAAAGAATATTGCTTTCAGCCATTAATTTTTGGGTGGCAATAGGGTTTTGTATTCCCCCCCACCCCAACCTTCCACACACATGCAGAAAACCTGGACCTTTCATGTCCAGGGGAATGTTTTCAGTGTTAAAACTATATGGTTCTGAGCATCTGGTCAGGTTTACTCACTAGCACTCAAGTACTGGTGACAATCAGAGATAAGCAAAAAGATCCATAGTGATCAAATACCCAACTTTCATCAGTAAATTTTTTCACCTTTTTTTTTTGCATGTGCAGGCACCAGGTATCAAACCCAGGTCTCTGGCATAGCAGGTGAGCACTCTGCCCGCTGAGCCACGGTGGCCTGCCCAAATACCCAACTTTTAGAGACTGTAATCTAAATCCCTGATGAAGACTAATTAATAAATAACATGTAAGCAAGTTGGAAAAAGAAAAAAAACAGTAACCACTGGAAAAGACAGCTGGTGTTCACTAAAACAACTCATATCTAAAGTTACCTTAATTCTTTTCTTTGTTTTACCTTTTTTGAAATCTGTGCTACCATCACCACCATCCACTACCAAAACATTTCCATCATCCCAAATAAAACATTGTATATTTTAAACCTTAACTCCCTATTCCCTACCCCCATCCCATCCTCTCATAACTGATATTTTAGATTCTGAGTCCATGATTTGGTTTATTCCAATTATTTCATATTAGTGAGATCATATAAAATTTGTCTTTTTGTGTCTGGCTTATTATGCTCAATATGGTGTCTTCAAGGTTCATCTATATTGCCACAAGTGTTGGAACTTTGTTCCTTTTTATAGCTGAATGTTCTAGTTTGCTAGCTGCCAGAATGCAACACACCAGAGACGGATTGGCTTTTAATAAATTCAGGATTTATTTCATTAGTTCTTCAGAGGAAAGGCAGCTAACTTTCAACTGAGGTTCTTTCTTATGTAGGAAGGCACAGAGTGGTCTCTGCTGGCCCTCTCCCCAGGCCTCTGGGTTCCAACAACTTTCCTCAGTGCGATTTCTTTCTGCACCTCCAAAGGCCTGGGCTGAGCTGCGAGTGCTGAAGTGAGATATGCTGAGCTGCTTGGGCTGTGCTACATTGTGCTCTCTCATTTAAGCACCATCCAATTAAGTCAAACACCATTCATTGCAGCAGGCACACCTCCTAGCCAACTGCAGATGTCATCAGCAACAGATGAGGTTCACATACCATTGGCTTATGTCCACAGCAACAGGACTAGGTGCCTTCACCTGGCGAAGTTGATAACTGAATCTAACTGCCACACTGAATAATATTTAATTGTGTTTATTTACCACATTTTGTTTATCCAATTATCGCTTGATGGGTAGTTGGGTTGCTTCCATTATTTGGCAATTGTGATTAATGCTTCTATGATGGTCAGTATGCAAACATCTATTCGAGTCTCTGTTTCCAATTCTTTTGAGTATATTCCTAGAATTGGGATAGATGGGTCATGACAGTTCTATACCAAATGTTCTGAGGAACCATCAAAGTGTCTTCTACAGAGGCTGCACCATTTAACATTTCCCACTAACAATGATGCATGTTCCTGTTTCTCCACATCCTCTAAAAGACTTGTAATTTTATTTGTTTTTTCAATAGTAGACATTCTGATGGTGTGGAATGGTATCCCATTATAGTTTTGATTTTCATTTCCCTAATGGCTAATGAGGTTGAACATCTTTTCATGTGCTTTCTTGGTTATTTGTATATCTTCTTGGGAGAAATGTCTATTCAAGTCTTTTGCCCATTATTAAAATGGGCTATTTGCCTTTTTGTTTTTGAATTGTGGAATTTCTTTATATATTCGGATATTAAACCATTAGCAGATATGTGATTTCCAACTATTTTCTCCCATTGTATAGGTTGTTATTTTACTTTCATGATAAAGTCGTTTGATGTGCAAAAGTTTTTAATTATGATGAGTTTTAATTTTCCTGTCTATTTATTTTTTTGCTGTGGTTCATGCTTTGGGTGTAAAGTCCAAGAAACCATTGAATAACACAAAATCCTGTGGATGCTTCCCTATGTTTTTTTTTTTTTTTTACAAGAGAAACATTTTGCATTTGTTTTGCTATATGGTGTGATATAGGGTTCCACCTTCATCCTTTGGCAAATGGAGAGCAAGTTTTACCAGCATTTTTACCAGTGGTTGAAGAGACAATTCTATCCAAATTGAGCAGTCTTTGCCCCACTTGTCAATAATCAGTTGGTCATAAATGTGAGGGTTGATTTCTTTTATTTTTATTGAGAAATCTTCACAAATATGCATTCCATACATGCTGTACAATCAGTCGATCACAATGTCATCACAGAGTAGTACATTCATCACCATGATCATTTTTTCAAACATTTGCATCACTCTAGAAAAGGAAATCAAAAGAAAAAAGAAGAAACTCATGCATACTATACCTCTTACCCCTCCCTCTCATATTTCCATCTGTCCAATTTATTGTACCCTTTGTCCCCCCATTATTTGTTTTTATTTTATCTTTTAACCTTATTCCCATCCATCCTTTTTAAACCTCCAGGATTTGTGTAAGTCATTCTCTCAAGTTTGAAGTTTAATTCCTTTTTTTCATTTTTAAAAAATATTTTATTGAGAAATCTTCATATATATACAGTCCATCCAGAGTATACAATCAGTGGCTCACAATATCATCACATAGTTGTGTATTCATCACCATAATCATTTTTAGACCATTTGCATCACTCCAGAAAAACAAATAAAAAGAAAAAATTCATACATCCTATATCCCTTACTCCTCCTTCTCATTGACCACTACTATTTCAATCTACCCAATTTATTTTACCTCTTGTCCCTTCTATTATTTATTTATTCTTTATCTATATTTAACTCATCTGTAGTTACCCGGGATAAAAGGAGCATCAGATACAAGGTTTTCACAATCACAATCACTTTGCAAAAGCTATGTCATTATACAGTCATTGTCATGAATCAAGGCTACTGGAACACAGCTCAACAGTTTCAGGTACTTTCCTCCAGCCACCTAAATACACCATAAACTAAAAAGAGATATCTATATAATGCATAAGAATAACCTCCAGGATAACCTTCTCAACTCTGTTTGAACTCTCTTAGCCACTGAAACTTTTTTGTCTCATTTCTCTCTTTCCCTTTTTGGTCAAGAAGGCTTTTAAATCCCTTGATGTTGGGTCACAGCTCATCCTTGGATTTCTGTTCGATGTTGCCAGGGAGATTTACATCCCTAGGAGTCATGTTCCAGGTAGGGGGAAGGACAGCATGTTCACCTGCCGAGTTGGCTTAGAGAGAGGCCACATCTGAGCAGCAAAAGAGGTTCTCTAGGAGTGGCTCTTGGGCATAATTTTAAGTAGACTCAGCTTCTCCTTTGCAAGAGCAAGTTTCATAGAGGCAAACCCCAAGATTGAGGACTCAGCCTATTGAATTGGTTGTCCCCACTGCTTGCAAGAATATCAGGAATTCCCCAGATGGGGTAGTTGAATATTTCCCAAAATCTCCCAAGGGGATTTTGTAAAAACTTATTCATTCACTGCCCAAAGTACTCTGGGATATATTGGGGCATCACACTAACCTGTACAAACCAACAAAATCTCACTCCCTGTTCAAGATTCCATGTAGTTATGGTGTTTAAATAAACTCACCATACAAGTCAAACTGGATATTTCCTTAACTTTAACTCTCAAAGTTTACTCATTAATGTTAGTTCATATTAGCGAAACCATACAGTATTTGTCCTTTTGTTTGTGGCTAATTTCACTCAGCATAATGTCCTCACGATTCATCTACTTTACATGCTTCATGACTTTATTCTGTCTTACAGCTGTGTAATATTCCATCATATGTATATATCACAGTTTGTTTAGCCACCTTCCATTCTTGGACATTTGGCTGTTTCCATCTCTGTGCAATCATAAATAATCCTACTGTAAATATTGGTGTGCAAATGTCCATTTATGTCCTTGCCTTCAGTTCCTCTAAATATATACCTAGTAATGGGACAGCTGGATCATTTGGCAATTCTATACTTACCTTCCTGAGAAACCGCCAAACTACCTTCCATAGCAGTTTTACCATTTTAAATTCTCACCAACTGTGGATAAAGTGTACCTCTTTTTCCACATCCTCTCCACCACTTTGTCATTTTCTGGTTTTTTTTGAGAATGACCATTCTAGTGGTGTCATGTCACATGATATCTCATTGTGGTTTTGATTTCCGTTTCCCTAATAGCCAGTGAAGTTGAGCATCTTTTCATGTGCCTTTTAGCCATTTGTATTTCCTCTTCTGAGAAGTGTCTGTTCATGTCTTTTGCCATTTTTTAATTGGGTTGTTTGTCTTTTTGTTATTGAGTTATAGAATCTCATTATATATTCTGGATATTAAACCTTTTCTGATGTGTGGATTCCAAAAACTGTCTCCCATTGCATAGGCTAACTTTTTACTTTCCTGACAAAGTTCTATGATGCATAAAAGTTTTTAATTTTAATTTTGAGGAAATCCTGTTTATCTATTTCTTTTTTCATTACTTGTGCTTTGGATGCGTGGTTTAGGAAACGACCTCCTATCACAAGATTCATAAGATATTTCCATATACTTTCTTCTAAAAGTTTTATGGTCTTAATCCCAATGGTTAGGTTTTTGATCCATGTTTTTAAAATAATTAAAAAAAATTTTTTTAAAACCTAACAACATACAAACATGAATATTCTTACCATATGATCATTCCATTCTTGGTATATAATCAATAACTCACAATATCATCACATAGTTGTATATTCAAACATCATGATCATTTCTTAGAACATTTGCACTTTGATCCATTTTGAGTTAATTTTTTTTTTTGTATGCTGTATGGTGGGGGTCACATTTCATTCTTTTTCCATGTGACTATCCTGTTACTGCAAAACAACTGTTGAATTTTGCAAGGAGGGAAGTGCACAGGCTGGGAATTGAACCCAGGTCTCCTGCATGGCAGGTGAAAATTCTACCACTGACTATGCTTGCACCCTCCATTTTGAGTTAACTTTTATATAGGGTGTGATATATGGATCCTCTTTCATTCTTTTGAATATGGATATCCAGTTCTCCGAACACCATTTACTGAAAAGGCTGCTCTGTCCCAGGTGGATTGGCTTGACCACCTTATCAAAGATCAATTGTTCATAGATGAGAGGGTCTATTCTGAACACTTAATTAAAAAAATGTTTTATTAATAAAAAAAATTACAGGAAAGAAACACAAACATTCTTAGTATATGCTCATTCCATTCTACATATATAATCAGTAATTCACAATATCATCACATAGTTGCATATTCATAATCATGATCACTTCTTAGAACATTTTCATCAATTCAGAAAAAGAAATAAAAAGACAACAGAAAAAAATTTACATACCATACCCCTTACCCCACCCTTTCACTGATCACTAGCATTTCAAACTAAATTTATTTTAACATTTTGAACACTTAATTTTATTCCATTGGTCAATATATCCATCTTGCTATGTTGTTACAAAGTGCCATGTTGTTACAAAGTACCACTGTAGATTTGTAATATGCTTTAAAGCCAGATAGTGTGAGATCCCTCACTTCATTTTGCTTTCTCAAGATAATTATAGCTATTCAGGGCACCCTTCCCTTCCAAATAAATTTAGTTATCAGTTTTTCAATTTCTAAATGTAAGTTGTTGGTATTTTAGTTGATATTGCATTGAATCTGTAAATCCATTTGGATAGAATTGACATCTTAACTATATTTAGTCTTTCATTCCATGAACATGGTATGCCCTTCCATTTATTTAGGTTTTCTATGATTTATTTTAGCAACTTCTTATAGTTTTCTGTGTATCAGTCTTTTGTATCCTTGGTTAAATTTATTCCTAAATATTTTATTCTTTTGGTTGCTATTGTAAATGGAATTTTTTTCTTGATTTCTTCCTCAGCTTGTTCATTACTAGTGTATAGAAACACTATTGATTTGGGGGTGATCTTGTACCCTGCCACTTTGCTGAACTCATTTATTAGTCCTAGTAGTTTTGCTGTGGATTTTTTCAGGATTTTCAATATATAGTATTATGTCATCTGCAAACAGTGAATGTTTTACTTCTTCCTTTCCAACTTGGATATCTTTTATTTCTTTTTCTTGTCTAATTGCTTTGAATAGGACTTCCAGCACAATGTTGAATAACAATGGTGATAGTGGGCATCCTTGTCTTGTTCCTGATCTTAAAGGGAAAGCTTTCAGTGTTTTCCCATTGAGAATGAGGTTAGCTGTGGCTTTTTCATATATTTCCTTTGTCATGTTGAGGAAGTTCCCTTCTATTCTTATCCTTTAAAGTGTTCTCAGCGAGAAAGGATGTTGAGTTTTGTCAAATACCTTTTCTGCATCAATCTAGATGATCATGTGCTTTCTCCACTTTGACTCATCGATATGGTGTATTACATTAATTGATTTTGTTATATTGAACCAGGCTTGCATACCTGAAATAAATCTCACTTGGTCATTATGTATAATTCTTTTAATGTGCTGCTGGGTTCAGTTTGCAAGTTTTTGTTTTTGTTGTTGTTGTTTTGAGGATTTTTGCATCTATATTCATTAAAGTGATTGGTCTGTAATTTCCTTTTCTTGTAATATCTCTGTCTGGCTTTGGCTTTGGGGTGATGTTGGCTTCATAGAATGAGTTAGGTAGCTTTTCCTCTTCAATTTTTTTTGAATGTTTGAACAGGATTCATACTAATTCTTTCTTAACGCTTAGTAGAATTCACAGGTGAAGCCACCTGGTCCTGGACTTTTCTTTCTTGAGAGCTTATTGATGATTGATTCAATCTCTTTACTTATATTGGCTTATTGAGGTCATCTAGTTCTTCTCGTGTCAATATTGTTTGTTCATGTCTTTCTAAGAAGTTGTCCATTTCATCTACATTGTCTAGTTTATTAGTATATAGTTGCTCATCGCATCCTTTCATTACATCCTTTATTTCTGTGGGGTTAGTGGTTATGTATTCTCTTCCATTTCTGATTTTATTTGTTTGCATTCTCCCTCTTTTTTCCCAGTCTAGCTAAGGGCCCAGCAATTTTATTGATGTTCTCAAAGCATGACCTTCTGATTTTGTTGATTTTCTCTGTTTTCATATTTTCAATTTCATTTATTTTTGTTCTAATCTTCGTTCTTTCTTTCCTTTTGTTTGCTTTTGGGTTAGTTTGCTGTTCTTTTGCTGGTTATCCCAAGTGAGCCGTTAATTCCTTAATTTTTGCTCTTTCTTTTTTAATATAGGCATTTAAGGCAATAAATTTTCCTCTCAGCACTGCCTTTGCTGCATCCCATAGTATTTTTATTTCTTCCCATAAATTCTGATATGTTGTGTTTTCATTTTCATTTCCCTTGAGATATTTTCTGATTTCCCTTGTAATTTCTTCCTTGACCCACTGGTTATTTAAGAGTGTGTTGTTTAACTTCCATATATTTGTGAATTTTCTGGCCCTCTGCCTGTTATTAATTTCCAACTTCATTCCATTATGATCCAAGTAAGCGTTTTGTATAATTTCAGTCATTTTAATGTACTGAGACTTGCTTTGTTCCCCAGCATATACATTTGGTCTATCCTTGAGAATGATCCATGAGCACTTGAGAAAAAAGTGAATCTTGCTGTTGTGAGGTGTAATATTCTGTAATTGTTGATTAAGTCTAGTTCATTTATCATATTATTCAAAATCTCTTTTTCCATATTGATCCTCTGTCTAGATGTTCTCTCCATTGATGATTTTTTTTCTTTTGTGTGCTGTATGGCAAGGGTCATGTTTTATTCTTTTTCCATGTGAGTACCCCCTTATTGCAGCACCATTTGTTGAATTTTTGTTTGGTTTGGTTTTTCATTTGTTTGTTTTGCTTGTTTGCTTGTTTGGAAGGTGCATGGGCTGGGAATCAAACCTGAGTCTCCAACATGGCAGGTAAGAATTCTACACTAAACTACCCACGCACCCCCTCTATCCATTGATGAAGGTGGGGAATTGACATCTCCATCTATTTTGGTAGAGGTGTCTACTTTTCCCGTCTGTGTTGTTAGTGTTTACCTCATGTACTTTGGAGCACTCTGGCTCAATACATAAATATTTATGATTGTCAATGAATTTTTGTTGAGTTGTTCCTTTTATTAACACATAGTGTTCTTCTTTTATTAATACATAGTATCCTTCTTTGCTGTACATCTTGGATCTGTAATTTTATGTCTCTCATAAGAGATGGTAAATTTTCAGTGATAATTTCCTCTATCAGTGTTTCTGCTCCTTTTCCTCCCTCTTCTCTTTCTGGGACACCAATAACACTTATATTCGTGTGCTTCATGTTGTCATTCAGTTTCCTGAATGACAACAAGACCCTGTCCATATTTCTCTATTCTTTTTCCTATATTTTCTTTTGCATGTCAGATTTCAGATGTCCTGAAATGCTCACTAAGATGTTCACTAAGCCTCTCTTCTGCCTCTTTAAATTCGCTGTTGTGGGTGTCCATTATTTTCTTCATCTGTTCTGTTGTGCCTTCCATTTCATAAGTTCTGCAATTTGTGTTTCTAACTTTTGAGTTCTTCTTTATGTTTGCCCAATGGCTTCTTTATATCTTCCCTCAACTTGTTGATTTGACTTTTGAAAGCTAACTACCTATCTGCCTAGGTGTTTATTTTTATTCTTTTTTTTTAAAAGATTTTTTATTTATTTCTTCTTCTTAATATTCTTATTATTTTTAACCCCTTTTAAAACATATTCTTTCTATACATTTTTATTGTAATATATTTGTCCTTTTCATTATTTTAAAATTTTTTATAGATATTTTATATCATATTTTATTCATTTTCTATATTTTATTTCACATATTATTTTTTACTATTCCTGAATGAGTTGTTACTGAATGAAACAACTCATTCAGGATGTTTGAGCAGACATGGAATATTTCATCCTGAATGAGTTGTTTCAACTCTTGTATCTCACTTGAAATGTCAGCTTGCTCTTTCAACTCACCATAAACTTTGATTTTCTTGGTATGACTCATTATTTTTTGCTGGTGTCTAGGCATTTGATTCCCTTAATTAGTTTATTTTGGAGTTTGTTTTCACTCTTTTACTTAGGGTTTTCTTGTTGGATGGCTTTGTTTTCTATCTGTATTTTTTTGGCATTCAGTTCTACTTATTCTAGACCTCTAGCATAGGTTCTGTTTAACTGATCAGGATTTTTCAGTTCTTGTTTTCTGTTTCTTGCTCTGCCTATGTGGAGTCATTTTGTTTTTGATGGGTCTCCTCAGATACCATCAACCCCAGTCAGGTTTTCCTGGAACAGACAGGCCCACATCTCAGGAGGAGAGTAATCAGTATCAGGTTCCTTGAGGGGGAGACCCAGTAAGTTGTCTGGGGTCTGTTCACTTTCCTATGAAGCCTCTAGACTATGTGCATTTCCTCTTCTGCCCCCACATGGCACTTGTCTGCCTGCAGCTTCCCACCAGTATAAAGTTATATGGCGCCTTCAATTTCAGCAGTCTCTCCCTGCCAGGGGCCTGGTTGAAACCAGGTAGTAGGTGAGCTTTGGTTACTTCTGTTTTCCAGTCCCCTGGGGCCTGAATTCCTGAAAGAGGACCTCTACTTGAGCTGGGCCCTGCCCCTCTTTTCTTGGGGAAGATACACCCTTTTTGGGAATTGTTGCCATCCACCTAACTGTTTACTTTGTCTCAGACATCCCTTATTTCCACTCTGGGGCAGTGCTGAAGCCTGAGAATGCTCATTATTCTATCTAGTGAGCTGTTAAGAAGTAAAGAAAAAAATAAAGCTTTTTCAGAGCCAGACCCCTGTCCCTGGGATTGCCTATCAAAAGCTGGGGTTGTTATGTGGCTTTATGTTTCCCCAGGCTCTATGTGCCCACCATTCTTGGGGTCCAGCCTTTTTGTAGTAGTTTGTGCTATCCAACTCAAAAAGCCTCTGTTATTCTTGGTTTTGTTTTGTTTTGTTTTGGTTTTTACTTTTTTCAGGCAGCCTACCACCTCTACGCTGGATAAAAACTCCTGGTTCCTTTAGCTTATTCCAGATTTATCTGTGCTCAGGCCCTTTTTTCAGTAGTCAGAATTTGTTAATTAATTCTGTAATTGAAGCTTGTTTGAGCCTACTCCTTGCTGCTAGCAAAATTTGTTTCCTTTCCACTTGGGGAACCAGCCTGCTGTGCCCATGGGGGAGGGGCATAGGCCTCCATGCCTTGGGAGATTTCCAGTTCTGTGTGGGATCTCAGCCATTCCACCTGGTCCAGACTGGTGTATGATGTGTGTCCAGAAACTGATGTCCCTCCAACAGTTGTTCTGTACAATTCCTGGCTATTACTATCTGCTCTGGAGGATGAACTATATTTCACACCTCACTATGCTGCAATCTATCCCTGCCTCTCCTATTTCTTCTTCTTTTTTTTAACATGTTAAAAACAGCATATATTTTATTTTCAAGCACATAATAAATACCAAACTTTTGCAATGACAACTTTATCCTCTTTGAATTCTTCTCTTATAGAATTGGGTATGTTAGAAGAAAGTTGTTTATGGTGAGGTTTCTGGTGATCAGGAATCAAGACACAGTAGCCCTAAAGTTAACAGCTTTGTAGCCAACATACTCAGAATCAAGACATGTTTTACTTTCAAAGTAAAGGATAAATATTTTACCATATCCTTTAATCAGTAAAGTACTTTACTCTGGAATGATCCATGTTGACTGCTTAATTCTTTTTACACATATGTCACTTCAAGTGAAATGAGGTACTAATGATAAAACATGCAGTTTTGAATGGACTTTGCAATATTGATACTATTCAAGATGAAACAGTAGAATTCTACAACTTATCTTAAAAGAAAGAACAAGTTCCAGAAGTTTTTGTTGCTTGAATAATAGAATACATAAAACCAGGCAGAGAAATCCCCAAGGAAATGTTTCACTGGTCCTTTGATCTTTCATCTTCTAAACACTTATTAGATTTCCTTTTTATGATATCAGAGATTTATTCTGATCACAAATGTAATTTAGTTGTGAATAATTAAATATATTAACTTTTAAGCTGCTCTCCCCCACTATGTTCCTTTAAATAGCTTAAACATAGTTTCCTATTTAAATAGGAAAAAAGTGTTAAATGTCTCTTCATAGGGTTTTGACTAAATTGTCAATTTTGAGCTGATAGTTGGAGTTCACATGTGTTGATAATTTTTCAAGGATTTTAAAGTGTTAGGAACCAGTGACCTCCCATTCAATCTTTCCTAAAATTTAAACTAAAACAAGTTAGTCAAAACCCAATATTAACAAGACATTATTTTAAGGACTGTTGGGGAAATGAAAGATAAAGGAGACATCGTTTTCTTTTAGTAGGAGAAATAAAATATTTAAATAAAACCCTCAAAAAAAAAAAGCCACAGGCAACCGACTTTTTTTCTATCTGGTTATTATATATAACATTATCAAAGACCAGGGCTACTGGATTACAGTTTGACAACTTCAGGTATTTCCTTCTGACTATTCTAAAACACTAGATACTAAAAGAAAATATCTGTATAATGAGTCATAGTCACAGTCATTTGTTAAATCCAAAGTTCTCAGTTATACCCCCTCCTTCTCATTTTATCTTTCTTTCAGTCTTCAGGGATATCTGGGCAATGACCATTTTAACTTTATTGTGCTGGAAAGGGGCACTGACCTTTTCCAGAGGAATGAAACTTTTGTGACAGAGGAATGAAACTGGTTGATGTTCTTGGAAAGACTGGTATCTTTAGGTTTCAGGGCTTATCTGGCACAGGATCAATCTGGGGACCTTAAGTTTCTGAAAAAATAAACTTTGTAAGAAACACTTTTATAGAGATTTAGATAGAGCCCAGGGACTCCCTGGGGTTTTCAGGAATACTGTTGGTTGTGGCTTGGCATACGGTGGTAGTTTGCAATATCTGGCTAAAGCTTGCATAAGAGTAATCTCGAGAATGAACTCTCAACTCTACTTGAAATCTCTTATTTTGTTTCATTTCTCTTCCCGTTTTTGGTCAGGAAGGCATTTTCAATTCAGTGATTCCAGGGCCAGGTTCATCCTTGAGAGTCATGTACCACATTGCCAAGGAGAAACACTCCTGGGAGTCATATCCCATGTAGAGGGGAGGGTACTGAGTTTATTTGCAGAGTTGGCTTAAAGAGAGATGCCACATCTGAGCAACAAAAGAAGCTCTCTGGGATGACTCTGAGGCATAATTACACGTGGGTCTAGCTTCACCATTGCAGAAATAAGTTTCATAAGGGCAAGCCTCAAGGTTGAGGATTTGGGATCCTTCTTTCCTGACACCTTCCCTGTTGACTGTGCTGAGGAGTCCACTTCACCCAGCCTGGCATTGAGGAACCTCAGCCCCATCTCAGGTATTCAGGTAGAGTTCAGGAAGGGGTGCACCCTCCTGTGGGCACCCAAACCTGCCTTTTCCACCTCATGATGACTCAAATTGTCCTGGAAATGCTTGGGGTTCATTTTGCAGGAGACTGGTGCTGCATCCACACTGAGGATTTAGCTTTGTCCCCACAGGACCTACTAGGGAGGTATACTTGGCTCTGAGACACCTCAGCCTTCCACATTCTGACTCCTGTCATGTATCAACTTCCCAGAACCTAATAAGTAAGATATTTATTTGGAAGTGCTCCTGGGATCAACATGGTGGAAAGGAGAGGAGACAACACAATCCTGGGCAAAGAGAAAATTGAAGGTACAATGCAGCCTTATAGCCACAGGAAGCCCTGGATCTAATGTGGCTCATTATAACTGTACTACACTGAATTAGAATATCCAGAACTACATACCAAAGCCTCTGTGAATCACCTTGCAGAGATGGTTTTGATTTGCATTTCCCTAATCACTAGTGAAGTTGAGCATCTTTTCATATGTTTTTGAGCCACTTGTATTTCCTCTTTGGAAAAGTGTCTAATGATGTCTTTTGCCCACATTTTAAATGGGGTTTTTGTCTTTTTGTTATTTAGTTGTATTGTCACTTTATGTTTTCTGGATATTAAACCCTTATCTGCTATATCGCTTCCAAATATTGTCTCCCATTTATAGGCTGCCTTTTTACTTTCCTGGGAAAGTCCTTTGATGCAGAAAAGTGTTCAATTTTGAGGAGATCCCATCTATCTATTTCTTCTTTGATTGCTTGTGCTTTGCGTATTAACGCTAGGAAGCCACCTCCTATCAAAAGATCCTCAAAATATTCTCCTAAATTTTCTTCAAAATGTTTTACGTTCTTAGCTCTAATATTTAGGTCTTTTTTTTTAAAATACAAAAAAAAACACCAATTAAACACAAACATTCCTATTTTGATCATTCCGTTCTACATAGATAATCAGTAATTCACAATATCATCACATAGTTGCATATTCATCATCATGATAATTTCTAAGAACATTTGCATCAATTAAGAAGAAATAAAAAGACAACAGAAAAAGAAATAAAACAAAAACAGAAAAAAATATATATACATACTATACCCCTTACCCCTCCCTTTCATTGATCACTAGCATTTCAAACTAAATTTATTTTAACATTTGTTCCCCCTATTATTTATTTTTATTCCATATGTTCTACTTGTCTGTTGACAAGGTAGATAAAAGGAGCATCAGACACAACGTTTTCACAATCACACATTCACATTGTGAAAGCTACATCATTTTACAATCATCATCAAGAAACATGGCTACTACAATATTACCTAACTGTAATACACTTATGTTAAAACACTGAATGAAGCTTCATGTGAGAATGATAGAGGGAGGAGGGCTGGGGACATAAATGAAATCAGAAAGAAAGATAGATGTTAAAGATTGGGATGGTATAATCTAGGAATGCCTAGAGTGTATAATAATAGTGACTAAATGTACAAATTTTAAAAATGTTTTGGCATGAGGAAGAACAAAGGAATGTCATTATTGCAGGGTGCTGAAAATAGATGGTAATTAATATTTTAAAATGTCACCTTATGTGTGAGACTAAAGCAAAAAATGTTTATTTGGTACAAAATTTATATTTTGACTAGTGCATTTCCTAATATAACTTATGCAGATAGTTTGATTGAATACCGTAAGTACTTGGAATCTCAGGTAGGACATGAGATTTTGTTGGTTTGTCCAGAGTGATGCCCCGATGAATCCCAGAGTGATTCGATCAGTGAGTGGAAAGTATTTGCAAAGCCCCCTTCGGGGAATGGTGAGAGTGGGGAGAAATTCAACTTCCCCAAATTGAATTCTTGATATTCTCACAAGCAGTGTGGACAACCGAAGCTATAGACTGAGCCCCCAGTCTTGGGGTTTGTTCATATGAAACTTAACCCCACAAAGGATAGGTCAAATCTACTTAAAATTTAGGCCTGAGAGTCACCCCCAAGAGAGCCTCTTTTGTTGCTCAGATGTGGCCTCTCTCTCCAGCCAACACAACAAGCAATCTCACCACCCTCCCTCTGTCTACGTGGGACCAGGGGTGTGGACCTTCCTGACAATGTGGGACAGAGATCCTGGAATAAGCTGAGACTCAGCATCAAGGGATTGAGAAAACCTTCTTGACCAAAAGGGGGAAGAGTGAAAGGAGACACAGTATCAATGGCTGAGAGATTCCAAACAGAGTCGAGAGGTTATCCTGTAGGTTATTCTTATGCATCAAGTAGATATCATCTTGTTGTTCAGGATGTAGTGGAGAGGCTGGAGGGAACTGCCTGAAAATATAGAGCTGTGTTCCAGTAGCCATGTTTCTTGACGATGATTGAATAATGATATAGCTTTCACAATGTGACTGTGTGATTGTGAAAACCTTGTGTCTGATGCTCCTTTTATCTACCTTGTCAACAAAGGAGTAGAACATATGGAATAAAAATAAATAATAGGGGGAACAAATGCTAAAATAAATTTAGTTTGAAATGCTAGTGATCAATGAAAGTGAGGGGTAAGGGGTATGGTAGGTATAATCTTTTTTTTTTTCTTTTCTGTTTTCGTTTTATTTCTTTTTCTGTTGTCTTTTTATTTCTTTTTCTGAATTGATGCAAATGTTCTAAGAAATGATGACTATGCAACTAAGTGATGATATTGTGAATTACTGATTATATATGATAATGTTTTATTTGGTTTGTTAAATTTTTTAAATTAATAAATAAATTTTTTTTAAAAAGAAGGAAAAAAGTAAAAAAAAAAAGGCTACTGGAACACAGCTCTACATTTTCAGGCAGTTCCCTCCAACCTCTCCATTACATCTTGAATAACAAGGTGATATCTACTTAATGTGTAAGAATAACCTCCAGGATAACCTCTCGACTCTGTTTGGAATCTCTCAGCAATTGACACTTATTTTGTCTCATTTTGCTCTTCCCCCTTTTGGTCGAGAAGGTTTTCTCAATCCCTTGATGCTGAGTCTCAGCCCATTCCAGGTTTTTTCTCAATCCCATGATACTGAGTCTCAGCTCATTCTAGGATTTCTGTCCCACGTTGCCAGAAAGGTCCACACTCCTGGGAGTCATGTCCCACTAGACAGGGGGAGGGTGGTGAGTTTGCTTGCTGTGTTGTCTGGAGAGAGAGGCAACATCTGAGCAATGAGAGGTTCTCCTGGGGGTGACTCTTAGGCCTAATTTTAAGTAGGCTTGATCTATCCTTTGTGGGGTTAAGTTTCATATGAACAAACCCCAAGACTGGGGGCTCAGCCTATAGCTTTGATTGTCCACACTGCTTGTGAGAATATCAAGAATTCAACTTGAGGAGGTTGAATTTTCCCCCTTTCTCACCATTCCCCGAAGGGGATTTTGCAAATACTTTTTTATTCACTGTTCAAATCTCTCTGGGATTTATCGGGGCATCACTCTGGACAAACCCATAAAATCTCATGTCCTATTCAAGGTTCCATGTACTTATGGTGTTCAATTAAGCTGTCTACATAAGTTATATTAGGAAATGCACTAGTCAAAATATAAATTTTGTACCAAATAAACATTTTTTGCTTTAGTCTCACATATAAGTTGAAATTTTAAAATATTAATTACCAACTATTTTCAGCACCCTGCAGTAATGACATTCCTTTGTTTTTCCTCATGCAAAAACATTTTTAAAATTTTGTACAATTCTTTTAACGTGTTGCTGGAGTTGATTTGGAAGTATTTTGTTGAGGATTTTTGCATCTGTATTTACTAAAGACATTGGTCTGTAATTTTATTTACTTGTAGCATCTTTGCCTGGCTTTGCTATTAGGGTGATGTTGGCTTCACAGAATTAGTTAGGTAGCTTTCTCCAATTTTTTTGAAGAGTTTGAATAGGATTCATACTAATTCTTTCCTGAATGCTTAGTAGAATTCACATGTGAAGCCATATGGTCCTGGACTTTTCTTTTTAGGAGCTTCTTGATGACTGATTCAATCTCTATATTTGTGGTTGGTTTATTGAGGTCACCTGTCTCTTCTTAAGTCAATGTTGGTTGCTCATGCTTTTATAAGAAGTTGCCCATTTTGTATAAGTTGTCTGGTTTTGTTAGTATATAGCTGTTCACAGTATCCTCTTATTGTCTCCTTTTTTTCTGCAGGGTGAGTAATAATGTTCCCATTTCCATTTCTGATTTTATTTACTTGCATCCTCTCTTTTTCATTGTCAGCCTGGCTAAGGGTTCTTCTATTTAATTTATTTTTTTTGTTCATTCCTTGCCTTCTTCATATCCTCCCTCAATTCATTGATTTGGTTTTTGATGAGGTTTTCCATGTCTGTTCGTATATTCTGAATTAATTGTTTCAGCTCCTGTATCTCATTTGAACTATTGGTTTGTTCCTTTGACTGGGCCATACTTCAGCTTTCCTGGTGTGATTTGTTATTTTTTGCTGGCATCTAGACATTTAATTACCTTAATTAGTTTATTCTGGAGATTGCTTTCACTTATCTTACCTAGGGTTCTCTTGCTAGATGAGTTTGTTGTCTGTTCTTAGACCTTCAGTTCAGCTTTTTCTGGACTTCTAGCTTAGGTTTTGTTTAACATAGGATAATTTTTTCAGTTCTTGTTTTCTTGTTTCTTGCCCTGTTTGTAAGGTGCCTTTTCCCTCCCCACCCTTAGGAGGGTCTACATAGGTAATATAGACTCCAGCCAGGTTTTCCTGGACTAAACTGGATTCCTATCAGGAGGAAGGAGTCACCTGCATCAGTTTTCCCTGGGGGTGAGACCCAGCAGGTTAAAAGACTTTCCTGTGAAGTCTCTGGGCTCTGTTTTTCTTATCCTGCCCAGTATGTGGTGCTTGTCTGCCTGCGGGTCCCACCAGCAAAAGATGTTGTGGCACCTTTAAGTTTGGAAGGCTCTCCCTGCTGGGGGTGTGATGGAGACAGAGGAGAGGTTGTAGGCTGGTTTTAATGGCTTCAAATTGCTGAGTCCTGGGTTCTGAATTCCTTGAGGGAGGGATTCCACCTGAGTTGGGCTTAGCTCCTCCCCTGGGGAAGGCACAGGCGGGAGACAGCCCTGAAAGCAGTCCATTTCTGCCTATGCCTGGGGCAGTTGCAGCCTAAGTAGTCCCGCCGCTGAATCCAGAGGCAGCCAAGCCTCCGTAGAGACAGCCACAAAAATCTCCGTTTCCTCCCCTTTCCTCTCCTTCAGTTAGCCCAACAAGCGACCCCGGCCTTGACCAGGCTTGCCTGATTGGAAGCCTATTTTTAGTAGTCAGAATTTGTTAATGCCACAATTGGTGCTTGGTTGGACTCAGTCTCTGCTACTGTTAGAGTGTCCTTCCTTTCCCCCTGGGAAGCCACCTGTGGGGGAGGGGTGCCGGGCGCCAGCCACCGTGGCTTGGGGAACTCACGGTTCCGGGGGGGCTCGCAGCCAGTCCAGCGGGTCCAGGCTGGGGTACGCTGTGTGTCCAGTCACTGTCGTGGCTCTGGGAGCTATCCTGTACTGTTTCTGGTTATTTAGTAGTTGTTCTGGAGGACGAACTAAAACGCGCACCTTGCTAAGCCACCATCTTGGCTCCTCCTCCCTTAATTTATTTTTTCAAAGAATCAACTGGTTTTGTAGATTTTCACTATTGTTTTCATAGTCTCAATTTCATTTATTTCTGCTCCTTTCTCTTTTTTCTTTCCTTCTGTTTGCCTTGCAGTTAGTTTGCTATTCTTTCACTAGTTCCTCCTGAAGAGCAGTTAATTCCTCAATTTTTGCTCTTTCTTCTTTTTTTAATATTGGCATTTGGGGCAATAAATTTCCTTCTTAATACCACCTTTGCTGCATCCAATAAGTTTTGATATCTTGTGTTCTCATTTTCATTTGTCTCAAGATATTTTCCAATTTTCCTTGTAATTTCTTCCTTGAGCCACTGGTTATTTAAGAATGTGTTGTTCAGCCTCCATTTATTTGTGAATTTTATGGCCTTCTGCCTGTTATTGATTTCCAAATTCATTCCATCTTGATCTGAGAAAGCGTTTCGTATCATTTTAATCTTCTTAATTTTATTGAGACTTGATTTATGACCCAACATATTCTCTATCCTGGAGAATGATCCATGAATACTAGAGAAAAATGTGTATCCTGCTGTTGTGGGGTATAATGTTCTATAAATGTCTGTTAAGTCTAGTTTATTTCTCATACTGTTCAACATCTCTTTTTCCTTATTAATTCTGTCCATTGATGATAAATTTGCATTGAAGTCTCCAACTATACTGTAGAGGTATCTACTTCTTTCTTCAGTGTCATCAGTGTGCGCCTCATGTATTTTGGTCCATAGATATGTATGATTGTTATATCTTCTTGATGAATTGCCCCTTTTATTGATGCATAGTGTCCTTCATTGTCTCTTTTAATTTTTTTACATTTGAAGTCTAAATTGTCTGATCTTAGTATAGCTACCCCTGCTCTTTTCTGGTTGTTGTTTGCGTGAAATATCCTTTCCCAACTTTTCAATTTCAAGCTAATTTTGCCCTTGGGGCTAAAGTAAGTTTTTTTTTTTAAGACAGTATATAGATGGATCCTGTTTTTTTTTTTTTTTTTTAATCTACTCTGCCAGTCTGTGTCTTTTGATTAGGTTGTTTATTCCATTAACAGTTCATGTTATTACTGTAAAGGCAATACTTTATTCTACCATTTTGTCTTTTTTGTTTTATTTTTCATACCTTTTTTTCCCTTTTTACCCTATTAGCTACCCTTACTGCTAATCTTCATTTCTACACTCTTCTCTAAACCTCTCTCTTCTTTCTTTTATGACTGTAGTGCTCCCTTTAGTATTTCTTCTAGAACAGAGCTCTTTTTTATGAATTCTCTGTGTCTTTTATCTAAAAATTTTTAAACTTTTGCCTCATTTTTTTTTTTGTATGCTATATGGTGGGGTTCACAGTCCATTCTTTTTCCATGTGAGTATCCCCTTATTCCAGCACCATTTTGTGAATTTTTGTTTTTCATTTGGTTTTTCATTTGTTTGCTTGTCTGTCTGTGTGTTTGTTTGGTAAGTGCATGGGTTGGGAATTGAACCTGGGTCTCCCGCATGGCAGGTGAGAATTCTATCACTGAACTACCCTGGCACCCCCTCTCCCTCATTTTTTGCCTGATATAGAATTTTTTGTTGGAAGTTTTTCTCTTTCAGTATCTTTAATATATCATACTATTGCTTTCTTGCCTGTATAGTTTCTCACCTCACAATTAGTTTTATCAAGCTTTGCTTGTATGTGATGGATCACTTTTCTCTTCCGGCTTTCAGAATTCTCTAATTGTCTTGACATTAGACAATCTGATTAGTGTCTTGGAGTATGTCTATCTGGATCTATTCTGTTTGGGGTACACTGCACTTCTTGGATATGTAATTTTATGTCTTTCATAAGAGTTTGGAAAGTTCAGTCATTGTTTCCTCCATTATATTTTCTGCCCCCTTTCCCTTCTCTTCTCCTTCTGGGACACCCATGATACATATATTCATGCACTTTATGTTGTCATTCAGTTCCATGAGACCCTGCTCAAATTTTTACATTCTTTTCCTATTATTTTGTATGTAGGATTTCAGATGTCCTATCTTCTAGTTTACTAATCTTTTCTTCTGCATCTTCAAATCTGCTATTGTAGGCCTCCTTGTCTTTTTCACCTCTTTTATTGTGCCTTTCATTCCTATAAATTCTGCCATTTTCTTCTTCAAGTTTCTTGAGTTTTTCTGTATGGACACCCTTTGTCTTCTTTATATCTATCATCTCTTTTGCCACACTTTGCTTAAACTTGTTGATTTGATTTAGAAGATTTGTTTGGATATCTTTAACTAGTTTCAACTCCTGTTTCTGAGTTGCATTTCAGTTTGTTCCTTTGTTTCAGCCATATTTTCATTCTTCTTGGTATGATTCATGATTTTTTGCTGGTGTCTAGGCATCTGCTTTTCTTGCTTAGTTCATTTTGGGGGTAATTCTGGGCTTTCTTATTGGTTGGGACTGTTCCATATCTGTTTGTCTCTCCCACTGGTCAGTTTTCAGATTAGTTCTGTCCCCAAGTCTTCCCCAAAACCAGCTGCCCAAAGTGCCTTGCCACAGGGATTGGGCTGGGACTGAGTACCGCAGCAAGGTCTCTGGTTGTAGGAAAAATAAATCTGGTACAGGCTGCCAGACTTGGGCTTGTTTTAGGACAAGCTATTAAAGGACACTGCTTTAATAGTTGCATTGTCCGTATTTCTCAATCAAAACAGGGGAAGGTTCTAAACCAGCTTCAGTGGGCCTGAGATAAAGTCTGGAGGGTCTCTCAAGAGCTCTTCAATTCCTTGCATTTTCCTGTGTACCCAGCAAAAGGCACTGTGCAGTGTTTTAATTGTCCTCAGAAGCTGTTTCCCTCAGAGTCCTGGCTGTGCTGACTAGGTGTAGCTAAAACTGTGGGGTTCCTGTGCCCTCACTTTGCCAGCCAAGATCTGGCTCAATGTGGGGTTGTACCCCCACATCTGGGGGGCCAGAGAATTCTCCCAGCTGCCCCCATTTTCAACCATCCCCCCAGCAAACTACCTATTGCACTTTTCCTCAGGTGAGGAAAGGACTTTCAGACCGAGAGCAGGGACCAGTCTCTGTCCACATTTTCTCTGACTCTGGCTGTCTAACTCATGGAGTGAGGGCTACTATGGAAGGAAAGGCCAATGGAATCAAAGGCGACTACCACAATGTGATAAAGGGAATATATGAAAAACCAATAGCCAGCATCATATTCAATGGAGAGAGACTGAAAGCTCTCCCCCTGAGATCAGGTAGAAGACAAGGATGCCCACTGTCACCACTATTATTCAATATTGTGCTAGGAGTTCTAGCTAGAGCAATCAGGAAAGACAAAGAAATAAAGGGCATCCAAATTGGAAAGGAAGAAGTAAAACAATTTGCAGATGATATGATACTATACTTGGAAGATCCTGAGAAATCTATAGCAAAGTTACTTGAGCTAATGAAAAAATTCAGCAAGGTGGCAGGATATAAAATTAATGTGCAAAAATCAGTAACATTCTATACACAAGAAATGACCTAACTGAGGAGTCAGTTAAGGAAAAAATTCCATTCAAAATAGCAACTAAAAGAATCAAGTACTTAAAGGAATGAACCTAATTAGGGATGCAAAGGACTTGTACACAGAAAACTACACAACATTGCTAAAAGAAATCAAAGGAGATCTAAATAGGTGGAAAGACATTCCCTGCTCATGGATATGAAGGCTAAATGTAGCTCAGATGTCAAATCTCCCCAAATTGATCTACAGATTCAACACAGTACTAATCAAAATTCCAACAACCAACTTTGAAAATTTGGAAAAGCTAACTGCCAAATTCATCTGGAAAGGAAAGAGACCCTGAATAGCTAAAAGCATCCTAAAAAAGAAGAACAAAGTGGGAGGATTAACATTCCCTCACTTTAAGAACTATTATAAAGCCACAGTGGTTAAAACAGCATGGTACAGGAACAAAGACAGAAGCATTGACCAATGGAATCGAATCAAGAGTGAAGAAATAGACCACCAAATCTATGGTCAACTGATTTTTGACAAGGCCCCCAAATCCTCTGAACTCAGACAAAATCTTCTTCAATAATTGGGCATGGAAGACCTGGATATCAATAGCCAAGAGAATGAAAGAAGATCCCTATCTTACACCCTACACAAAAATTAATTCAAAGTGGATCAAACACCTAAATATAAGAACTAGCACCATAAAGCTCCTAAAAAAAATGGAGGGAAACATCTTCAAGACCTAGTAATAGGAGGCACCTTCCTAAACTTTACATCCAAAGCACAAGCAACAAAAGAAAAAATAGATAAAATGGAACTCCTCAAAATCAGATGCTTCTGCACCTCACAAGACTTTGTCAAAAAGGTGAAGAGGCAGCCAACTCAAGGGAGAAAATATTTGGAAATCACACATCAGACAAAGGTTTGATTTCCTGTATATACAAAAAAACAATACAACTCAACAACAAAAGAACAAGCAATCCAATTATAAAATGGGCTAAAGATTTGAATAGGCATTTTTCTGAAGAGCAAATACAGATGGCTCAAAAGCACATGAACGGTCATGGCACTGAATAAGAAAGAAATTGGGATTTACATGCCATAAACATGATTCTTTGAAAAAAAAAACACATGAAGGGATGCTCATTTTCACTGGCTATAAAGAAAATGCAGATCAAGACAACAATAAGATACCACCTCACACCTGTAAGAATGGCTGCTATTAAACAAACAGGAAACTCTAAATGTTGGAGAGGATATGGAAAAACTGGAACACTTATGCAGTGCTGATGGGAATGTATAATGGCACAGCCACTATGGAAGACTGTTTGACAGTTCCTTAGGAAACTAAATATCAAGTTGCCCTGTGACCCCTGAATAGCACTACTTGGTATATACCCAGAAGAGCTGAAAGCAATGACACAAACAGACATTTGCACACCGATGTTTATAGCAGCATTATTCACAATTGCCAAAAGATGGAAACAAACCAAATGCCCATCAACAGATGGTGGATCAACAAAATGTGGTCTATACATACAATGGAATATTGTGCAGCCTTAAGACAAAATGACAAGATGAATGAGCCTTGAGGACATAATGCTGAACCAAATTAGCCAGACACAAAAGGACTGATACTGTATGAGTCCACTTTTATGACCAGCATAAAGGTATAATCAGAGGCTTATAACACAGAATATAGGGGACTTATATATACAATTTAGAGATGGGTGAACCATTAGCTAATGAGGTTGAACTCCAATGTAAGGGAATAGATAGGAGTGAAGGTGATTCTCTAGTGGGTCTAGAAATAATATTACCATATTGAAGATGAACAAGATTGAAAGGGGTTGTATAGACCTATGTGTCTCACTGATTAACACTAGAAATATGAACTCTTGCAAGAATTACTTCAAAGATATGATACTTGATAAAGAATGTTTAAGTCCAGCGTGCAGGGGGAAACTGCTATTGCATGGTAGGAGCTATGTTCAGAAGGAAACCATCAGCACTACCACAGCAACAGCAGAGGAAAATAATGAGGGGAGGGACAAGAGGTAAGAGGAGGTTTAGATTTTCTAGTTGGTGAGGGTGTATTTATTGGATTTCTGACTCTCGGGAAAAATGAAATTATCTAAAATTGAGCATGTTGATGAACTGTGGACTTTGGGCCCTCTATGTGATGCCAGGTGCATGCAGGTGGCTGAAGGATGCACTGATGGAGAAGTAGATTGGCGAACGATGGTATATACTTATGAACGAAGGTTGTGCTGCTACAAAATGGAACAAAGTTGTGAGGCATGCAACGATGTGAATGAACATGTGGGACATTTGGTGAGACAAAATAAGTCAGAAACAAAAGAACAAGAATGATATGGTCACCTTTAGAAAATGCTTTTAAGAAAACAGGAGCCTAGATTGTAAGCAGACACATCTAGTCCAGAGTGGTGATTATTATTTCTGGATTTTGAAAAGGCTGTTTTAAATATATAACATGATATTTAGAGGTAAGAACAAAGCTGAACAGGTTGGGGTTAAAGTAATTCAGAACATAGGGGTAAGGAAGACAGTGTTTATATTTGAGAACCACACATACTCTTTGAGACCAATGGGAGAAAGATTTGTTTGGTCTGAAACTGAAATTTTCTGTAGTACATAATCTAACTTAACCATCTGATAGCTCATTTGAACAATTGAAACACAGGAAGCACAGAATAAGAAAGAGGTCCTTTCATCCTGTATAGATTATTGTAATGCCTGTAAACATCCTAGAGTATATTAAGCAGATAATCAAAAAGTATTGACAAAGTCCCCTGAGGGAAGGGAGAAGAATATGAAACTATTAAACCTTCTCATCAAGGAATCCCTTGATACCCTTCCTCTCATTGACAACTAGTATTTCAACTACCCAATTTTTTTACCCTTTATCCCCTGGTCATGGTCAGGTTCATGTGTCAGCTTGGCCAGGTGGTTTGTCTGGTTGGGCAAATGCTGGCCTGTCTTTTGCTATAAGGACTTTCATAGAATTAAATCATGATCACATCAGCTGCATCCACAGCTGATTGCATTTGTAATCAGCCAAGGGGAGTGTCTTCTGCAATGAGTGGCATTTAATCTAATCACTGGAAGGTTTTTAAGGAGGATTCAGAAGAGACAGTCTCTCTTCCTGCTTTGGCCGGCAAGCCTCGCCTGTGGAGTTTCTCCTATGGAGAAAAATATTGCATTTTTCTGCCTTCTTGCTTGGTTTCTGACATGAAATCAGCACCTGATCTTATTGGGATTCCCCTGTATATAATACATTGCTTTTCTCTACAGTCTTCAGAAACTCTCTTCTTGTCCTTGGTATTCAATGGTTTGACCACTGTGCATTTATGCATATTTCTCATTGTGTTTATCCTGTTTCAGGTTCCTTAGTTTTCTTGAATGTGCATATCCATGTATTTTATTAAATTTGGGAATATTTGTGCCATTATTTCTTTGGACCTTTTCTCTGTTTCCCTTTATTTCTTTCTTCTCCTACTAGGACCCCCGTTGTGCATACATTGGTGTCCTTGATGGTATCCCAGTGGTCTCTTAAACTCTGTTTACTTTTCTTCATTCTTTTTTATCTGTGCTCCCCTGTCTGAATCACTTCAGTTTGTTTTGTTTTCTGATTCATTGGTTATCTCTACTGCCAGCTTTAATCTGTTATTCAACTCCTCTGGATAATTTTAAAAGTTTTGTTATTCTGATCTTCAGCTCTGTTTGGGTCCTTTTCATGATTTCTTTCTCTTCACTGAAATTCTTGTTTTGTTTATGTATCATTTTCCTGATATCCTTTGCTTCTTTGTGTTTTCTTTTAGCTCTTTTAGCATAATTAAGACCATTTTTAAAAAGTCTTTGGTACTTCTAAGGACTGATACTTGTTGACGGTTTCTGATGTTTCAAACATTTACCACACCTCTGAAGAAGATGGTTCTACCAGTTTTCCCTTGTTTAAAAATTATGTTGGCAGATGGAGCCCCAGGTCAATTCACCCTATTATCTGGGTGATATAACACTCTTACCCTGAAAGCTTTCAAGTTAACTTTTTAAATGAAGTTCATTTGACAACTTTTCTCATATTTGGGGAAAGATGGAAAATAGCAATTTCTAATGATTTATCTTATTTAATAAATATCAAATGAGCACTTTGTGTGTACCAGGCACTGTACTAGTTGCTAGGGATACACTGAGTAAAATCAATCCTCTCCTTGACCTCATGGAGCTTAGAATTTAGTGAGAAGATAAACATTAAACAAGTAATTACAGTAAATATGTGGTAAGAATTGATAGGGGATATTAATTACTAGGGAAGCACATAGCAACTTGAAGGTGAGGTAATGTAATTTAGACTTGGCTGCTGGGGAATCCCCTAGGGGAGAGAACTTTAGGCCAAAAGCTAAGAGTTAAATGGGAGTTAGCCAAGCAAGTCAGGAAGGAGACTGCAGTTGAGGCAGAGGAAATAGTGAGAAAAGAAATGCCTCTTTTGCAGAAAGCAGCCACAAGCAATGCAGCTGTGAAGTTGGGGGAGGAAGCAAGGAAGCTGAATGATTTGATAATTCTTTTAAGGAGTATTTCAAGACTCTTTCCTAGATACTGTCATTTTCACCTTGATAAAAAAAGGTATTTATTAAGTTAATAACTAATATAAAATTGTGAAGAATCCATATTTGGTCATTTGATGTCGTAATGTTTTAGGAAGATCTTGACAGGGTGGTACAATTGTTCAAAACCACATGATAAATTTTAACATGGAAAGGCATAAAAATTTAGTTTAAAAATATTAACAGCACATGTATGGAATGAGGGGAATGGCTTAATTCTTGTAAAAACAAAAAAGAGTTGGAGGTTTTGTTAGACTATACCTTAAAAAAAAAAATCCACCCATCAAATATAATTCAAGGTTGCTTTAAGAGCATATGATTGGACCAAGAGAGCTTTCCCATCCCTATACATAACTGCAAGCTGGCTAGAGTGCAGCTAAAATATTATATATGTGACTATTAAGAAGATAGAACTGTCTCTAAATTTTGTCAGTCGTTTGAAATAGACTCCCAGAGCCTACTTATTTCAATTGTCTGAACTTTTAGCCCTTTCATTTGCTTTTTCCACTTTACCTGTTCCTTGGCTTCCTAGGCCCTTATTCCCACCATTATCTCCTACCTTAACTCCTACCCTGGATTACTTTTTATCTTATTCAGTTTACACTCACATCTTGAAATAATCTCTCATCTCTGAGTTTTACAGTGTCCCACCCTTGCCCCAATCATCTTCTGCCACATCTGTCAGCAATACCCCAGCCTTGAATCAGTTTTAACCTGCCTCTTCTTCCCTACGCTGAAGCATTAAGTACTGCAATAGAAAACTGCCCAAATGTTAAGAGATGGTGCCACTCCCAAGTCATGGTTTCCCATCTAAGTTAAACTGTCAAAACTACTTCTCAATCCTTTTACATATCTTTGATCAGAGCTCCTTCTTATGTCCCTAAATGAACCTTCCAAACCTTTGTCATTTTTCTCAAACTTCCTAACCAATCTCTACCCATCTCACTGTCAGCAGATTACAGTATTTCCTATTTCACCAAGAAAGTAGAGACCATCAAATCACAGTGTTTTCAACTTCCTGCTTACACTCTACAAACTCACCCGTGTTTGAACTCATCATTTCCTCCAATCATAGAAAAGGAAGCGTCTTTCCTCCCGACCAGAGTTAATGGCCCCGTATGTGTTCTGCACTCTAGTTCTCTCAGCTTATTTGGGGACCTTGCTTCATCATTAGTGTCTCTTGTGTGTATCTCCATCCTCTCCCTTTTGACTTGTTTCTCCTCTCAGTCTATAAACTTTTTCAGGTTTTGCCCTAGCTTAATCAACAGCCACCACAAACATCAACAATAGCAGTGCAACAACGAAATAACATCATCAACAAAATAACAACAAAGTCTCTTTGATCATGGATCTGTTTGCATTTCTGCCCTGTCTTTCTTCTTCCCTTTGTAGCCAAGATTTTGCAAAGAGAAGTTCACGGTCAATTCTGATTGTATTTGATTCCTCAAAGGGTATTTACTCCTGGAGATGTGGTGTTTGTACCCACCACTCCTTTGAAGCTGCACTGGCAATTGCTGCAGTTGTTTTTGCTCTTATTTTTGTTTGTTTTTAAATTAGAGTACTTGTAAGTTTACAGAAAAATCATTCAAGAAGTTCAGAGTTCCCAACTACCCCATCCCACAGTTTTCCCTATTATTAACATTTTACATTAGTGTGCTTCCATTGTTACAACTGATGAAACTATATAATTATAATTCTATTATTAACTTTAGTCCATAGTTTACGTTGTCAATGACTTCTAAATTGCCAGATGAAATGGATGTTTCTCTTAGACTTTTTTGCTCTGCCTGCAAAATCTTGAGTTCTGCAACACCAAACTAAAAATAACAGAGCATAGGGAAAATCACTCAAAAACTATAAACTTCACAACTAGAACCCTGACAAAATCAACAACAATCCTAATACAAGTACTAGCATAGTTAAATGTCCATTGGCATTTGCACGAAGAATTAGTCAGATTATTTGCTGCAATGACTAACCTGGGGCTTGGCTTCTTTTTTTCTGAGATGTAGCTCCTTGAAAACATTTGTTTCTAATAGAGACCACTCAATAAAATTCAAAATACAGTCCTATAAACCATGAGAACTTTCTCCATAAGTCATTTATTTATTTATTTATTTATTTATTTATCTTAACAAGGAAAAATGTTTCTGCAGCTTTTTCACATGTACTTGCAATTTGTCTAAATAGCTTAATTCAGTGGAGAAAGTCATTGTTCTTGAAGTAACTAGACACTTATTCACTAAAGAAATGTACTTCTGCAGCATTTTCAGCTTTAAAAAATTTTTTCATGTATTGCTAAAGCTTTCCCTTTAATGGTGAAAAAGCTTATTACCAATTGCTTCAAAACATGCTGGGAAAGATCTGAATGAAGTCACACAACTTACTTGCTCTACTGGCATAATTCTCCAATTTACCAATTATGTATGAGTAATTTGCATTAGATAAACATGGTTGTAGTGGATTGATTATATTGATTATGACTATGACAGAAAATCAGCTCAAACTAGCTAAGAAAAATGGATTATAAATATTATTTCATCAAATCTAAGACGTCTTGGATCCCTATATGACCCACTTTTTTATTAGCTACCGAGAGGAAAGAGCACTGCCAACGAAACTGTGACGCACCATCCACTTTGTAAGATGCATCTTGTTTTCATAGATACTTAAATATGTGAGAAAAATGTACATCTCAGATTCAATAAAATTCAGTGTAAAGATACAGTGTCCTATGGAATCTAAGCACAGAAATACAGACAGCAGAGGAACAAAACAATCAGAGAGTTGAATGCCTTTATGTTCACTTTCATTTCTGCTCTTCTCTGTGCTCCTCTCTGAAGAGACATCTAACAGCTCACACATTCTTCTTTTCTGCTTAATTCACTCTTCTTTTTAAGTCCAAATGAAGGGAAACATGGTTGCCAAAATGTCTTGAACTTTACATCTCACAGTTTAGGCTTTCAGCCTTTAGAGGGCTGGGGTCTCTAAGATCCAATTCCAAGATTCCCAAGGAAGAAGTGTCATTGGTCCAGCTTAGGTGAGTTGACCATCTCCAGTATGATCTCCTGCAGCTAGGGTTGGGGATGAAGTAATTTTGTGTTAGTCTAAGGGTTTCACAAATATTAATTTTTCATAATAGCCTAATATGGTAGATATTAACCTCATTTTATAGATGAAGAAAGTGAGATAGGAGTTTCCAGAAAGAAGTAGTAATCATAGTGGCAAATGCTGCAAACAAGATGGTAGCAGCCTTGTACTCCCTTCTTCTTCTGCGGAACTGCTCCCTAGTAACCCATCTGAAGAAGCCTTCATGAATGCCTGTGATTTGACTTGCTTTTTCAATATGCTTTGGAGATCTTCTTAAGCCCTTATATATATATGTATACATCTACCTCATTCTTTTTCTTTTTACCAGTGCTTAGCATTACACTAACTTCCAATATTAGTGGACAGTTAGGTTGCTTTCAATTTTTCACTATTAAGAACATGTATCTTTGTGTACATGTAAAAATAAATTGTGGAAATTACTTGGCAAGAGTATATGCATTTCATATTTTGACAGATAGTGCTATGCTGTTCACCAAAAATGTGTTCCAATTTACATTCTCCCACACACATGGGACAGTGTGTTTTTTTTTATATTAACTGCAAAAACTCTAAACAGATAAATTCCAAAGAATGAGGTATATACGAGGTTAATGTGGGCCCAGAGAAAAGACAGCTAATCCAGTTTGTCTAACAAGGCTTCTTGGAGGAGGTCACTCCTAAGCTGAGTGTTATAAAGAGAAGGATAAATGAGGCAATAAAAGAAGTGTACAATGGGCTAAAATAAAAAAAAAATGGAACTATTTAGTATTTAGTGAAGATGAGGAGCAACCAAACTCTCATACATTACTGGTGGGAGGGTAAATTAAACCACTTTGAAAAGCTACTAGTATCTACTAAAGCTGAACATCACCTACCCTCTGACCTAGGTAAATACCCAACAGAAAATGCATACACAGGTCACCAAAGGACATGTATGGGGGATGTTCAGAACAATATTATTTGTAATAGTCCCAAATGAAAAGTACCCTAATGTTTATCAACAGGAGGATGGATAAATAAATTGTAATATTAGAGGTTGGAAGGGACCATGAAAGAAGACTTCTGGGGTACTCGAAATGTTCTACTTTTATTTTTTTAAACCTGGATACAGGTGACATGGATATGTTTAGTTTGTGAAATTCATCAAAAAGTACACTTATGAAATATGTACTTTTTAAATGAACATTTCGTTTCAATAAAAAGATGGAAATGAAAGAAGGGGACACTATGTTTTAAGGCAGGGAAAACAGCATAAGCAAAGGCCCAGAGGCTTGATGAGTTCACCAGAAACAACCTATAGAATAGAAAGAGAAGGAGAGCTTGACCACTGGGAGGGGACAAAGGATAGTTATTTATATTGGCCTGGAACTCTTCTGATTCTAAGAATCCATGTTTTCATAACTGGCCCAAGGTATATAGCTAATTAATTTTATAAAACCAGTATAGAACTGTATGGCAGATTGAAAACATGGCCATAATATTTTGTGTTTCCCTTATCAAGAGGTGGAATCTATTTCTGCATTCTTAAAGCCTGAACTGGACTTGTGATAGAATGTGGTGGATGTGAAATGAGAGTTTTGTAGCCTAACCTCAAGGAGTCTTATACCTTCTGCTCTTGTTCTCTTAGAATCCTGAAGCTATCAACTATGAGGAAGTCCAGAATAACCTACTGGAGGATGAGAGGCCACATGGAAGAGAAAGGGGACACTTCAACTGAAACCCATCATCAACTGCCAGACATGGGAATAAGGCAAACTTTTACCTTTCAGCCAAGCTTGACCCTCAAGCTCAATGCAGTTCAGAATAAGATTGTAGAATAAATCAATGGAATTGAGGTGAGACAAGCAGAATAAATGTCCAGCCAGTGCACAGAATTGTGAAAAGCAATACATCATTTTTTGTTTGTTTGTTTTAAAGTTTTGGGATAGTTTGTTATGCAGCAATAGGTAACTGATACAACTTCATTTCATGTAATTTCTAAACCAGACCCATGTCCACTATTCTATAGTTAGTGATAAACTACATGTTAAATGCACTGTTTAGTCAGCTATTTCATTATTACCATTGAAAAGGAAATGAGTACTAATTTATTAACTTAAAATGAATAGATGTTATTATTGCTACTGGTAACATTATGTAGCAGTTTGCCAACTGTTTGAAATAGTCTCTTAATAATTTATAAAGTTTTTTAATCAAAGAAATATTGAATCATAGGTTCTTGGGGCTAAAAGGAACAACAAGAGGTCATTTAATCCATCTCCTTACTCTCAAAGAGGATGACTTTTTCTCTCCTAGCTAGATAAAAATCGTCTTTCTCTTCCTTGTCATCCAAAAAAACTTTTAAAGCGTCGATCTGTAAATGGAACTGTATTTGGCAGTGCATAGGCCTTTAAATATTCAACACAACTATAATGCAGATACAAGCCACATATAAACAAAAATCTAAAGTACTGCATGCACATACAGCACAAGAAAAATGTTAAACATAAAATGATAGCAATTTCTTTCTTCTAATTTATCTAGAGAAACATAGTCAGCCTATGTAGATAAATACAGACATGGATGAACGTAATTAACTATACAAGAACATGCGTGTATACTGTAAAGAAAAGATTTTGGAAGACATGACAGTTTTCAAATATTTGAAGGGCTATCACATACAAGAAAGGTTAGATTTGTTCTGTGTAGCTACAGAGAAAAACTAGGACCAGGGATGAAACAGGTGGAAGTTTCAAGGAGGCATGTTTCAGCTTGTCTTTAGGTGGAACTTTTCCACAATTATAATCCTTCAAAATACATGGGCTTTCTCACTGGAGTTACTTCAGATTCCAGGAGATAGGCCTAGATGACCTCTAAGATATTTTCCAACACTAGATACTGAGGCACATATCAAGACTCTACCCATTTGTGGGAGCAGTGTAGAGAAGGGTAAGTAGATTTAATAGGCAAAGAATTATCAGCTATGGTGACTTTAGGTGTGAATGAGTAGTAGGAAATTCCACCTGAGATTAAACGTGGACTCTGACTCTACAGATGTAAAGAAAGAGTTAAATACAGGAACTATTGTGAAAAAGTGGCGACAGACTGGAAATGCAGTCTGGTAAAGACAGGGATCAGTGAAATGTTGCTCGCAAGTTCTTTGCTTCTGGAGATGGTGGTATTGCTCCTAGAGATAAGAAAGATGAAAATGATGGATAACTGTGTCTCAGTATGTCTAGTTGTTGTTGGTATGTCTGATGTTTCACTCTAGCCCCTGGCCATTACTCGGGTTAATCTTTCCTTGTATCAGGTGCATCATCTTTGCTAATTCCTCTCCTACACAGTTAAAACAATTCCTACATTTACTTGACTAGGTTTTCCCCTATCCTTCCCCTATTCTGAAAAAGAAAGAGTTGAAAATATTTACATGATAATGCATGCTCTGGTTATACTACCCTAAAATGCAATGATTAAGACTTCACTTACAGAATATGTACTATAGCCTAGGTAGGATTTTTTAAATGCAATTTTATTGAGATATATTCATGTACTGTATAATCAAATTATACATTCAGTGGTTCACAGTATCATTATGTCGTGGTGCATTCATCATCTTGATCAATTTTTGAACATTTTTATTACTCCATAAACAACAAAAATAAGAATAAAAACAAAAGTAAAAGTGAAAAGAACACCCAAAGAATCCCATACCCCAAATCCCCCTTATTATTCATTTATTTTTTTGACTTTACTTACTTAAATGTCCATACACTGGATAAAGGAAGTGTCAGGTACAAAGTTTTCATAAACACATGGTGTGTTAGTTAGATTCAGTTTTCAACTTGGCCAGGTGAGCATACCTAGTCTTGTTGCTGCGGACATAAGCCAATGGTGTGTGAACCTCATTTGTTGCTAATTACATCTGCAGTCGGCTAGGAGGCGTGTCTGCTGCAATGAGTGACATCTGACTTAATTGGCTGGTGCTTAAATGAGAGAACGCAATATAGCACAGCCTAAGCAGCTCGGCATTCCGCAGCTCAGCACTCGCAGCTCAGCCCAGGCCTTTGGAGGTGCAGAAAGAAGTCACCCCGGGGAAAGTTGTTGGAACCCAGGGGCCTGGAGAGAAGACCAGCAGAGACCATCTTGTGCCTTCCATGTAAGAAAGAACCTCAGTGGAAAGTTAGCTGCCTTTCCTCTGAAGAACCAACAAAATAAATCCCCTTTTATTAAAAGCCAATCCATCTCTTCTGGTGTGTTGCATTCCGGCAGCTAGCAAACTAGAACACATGGTCATATCGAAAAAGCTGTATAGCTGTATAATCATTTTCAAGAATCAACGCTACTGTATTACAGTTTAATGATTTCAGGCATTTCCCTCTAACTACTCCAAATACATCACAAACTGTAAAGGGATATCTATGTAATGCATAAGAATAACCTCCAGAATGACCTCTTGACTCTATTTGGAATCTCTCAGCCACTGAAACTTTATTTTGCTTCATTTTTCTTACTTCTTTTGGTCAAGAAGTGTTTTTCAATCCCACGATGCTGGGGTCAGGCTCACTCCTGGGAGTCATGTCCCCAGTACTGGGGAGGACAGTGAGTTTACCTGTGGAGTTGGCTTAGAGAGGCCAGCCTAGATAGGATTTGTTTTTCTTTTGCATGGGCAGGCATTCAAGGCATTCAGACCCAGGGAATCAAACCTGGGTCTCTGGCATAGCAGGCGAGAATTCTGTCACTGAACCACTGCCTTAGATAGGATTTTAAGTCAATGGTAGGGAAATCTTTGTATGCAAAATAAAGGTATTATGCAATAACTCTCATGCAGATAATTGGTGATAACCAGGTCAGAATAACTAATAAAATGATATATGATTCTATATATTTTTATAGATCAATTGGTGTTTTCTAATTTTAGTTTAAATGTAGGGGGTAAGAGGGAGGGATTATTCACTTGAATAAATGCTGTAGAATTTGTCCCAAAATCTAAGCGTATGCCACTTGAAGAAGTTAAGCTTGGAAATTGGTGGATTTCTGAAAACATTACATTTTTGTACTAATAGTACATGCTTCTATGACACTTCTCATATGCCAAATACAGTTTTAAGTACTTCATATATATTAACTAATTTAATCCTCACAACAGCACTCTAAGGTAGGTAGTTATTATCATCCTCACTTCACAGATGAGGAACTGAGCATAAAAAGATTTAAGTACTTTGCCCAAGATCAACGGCTACTAAGCGTCAGAGTCAAGTCTTAAACCCAATCAGTCTGGCTTCCAAGCCTCTGCCCTTAACCACAGCCCTATTCTTCTATTATATACCAGGCTAGAGTTAGCAGAGAAACTAGACTGTGATTCTCACATTGAAATTCTCTCGGATAATAAAAATGAAGCAATGGCTCAATCTTTATCCCTTGTGAGTTTTCTTCAGTAGTTGCAAACACTTTGGGAATTAAAAAAAAAGAATTTTTTAAACACAGGAAAACTAATCCAAATATAAAATTCATATTCTAAACAGTGCTAGAGAATCATGTTTTTGTTCCCATATGGGGACAACTTCAGTTATTTCTGGCCACACCCTGGATGATAATGGAATAGTTTTATAGTTCTTTTATAGTAGTGAGTATCTTTGTCAGTGAATGGTTCATCTAAAGTCTGACTGGTTCTATGAAAGACATATGAAGGAGAACTACATCTACCTCTTTTCCCATCCCTATCTTTCCAACGCTTGTTTTGTTGCTACATTACAATGGCTCCCACCTTCTCCTCTGTAATATTAAGCAAGTTGTCAGTGTGGTACCTCCAATAACTTATACTTTTTTTGTGTGTGTCTATATTCCTTCCTTTATTAAGCATATAAAATTCTTTTTTTTAATTAAGCACATAAAATTCTAACAAAACCTTATGTCTCCTAAGAATAAATTAAAACTTCTTTAAAAATAACTGGTTCTGTGTTAAAATAACAGTGGTATGGAGAATCACTTGGATTATTCTGTATATTTAATTTTTAATTAAAAATTTAATTTCAAGGTGTTTGGGCTTGCCTGCCACCCGTATGGATGCCCTAATTCTGCATTTTTGTCTAACACATGTATTCTTCATAAACCCCAAAGAAAATGGTAAAATAATCAGCGTATTACTGCATTATCCTAAATAAATAAATAAAATTTAATTGTCTTTTTAAAAAAAACTTTTTCTATCATATAGTATAACAAATATACAAAGCAAAGAAATAAAAAACAATAGTTTTCAAAGCACTCTTTAACAAGTGGTTATAGGACAGATCCGAGACTTTGGCATGGACTACCAGGCGATCCTCTCATAGTCTTCCTTCTAGCTGGTTCAGAATAGAGGAGTCTAGAGGGCTTAAATATTTTTCAATAGCTTATACTTTTAATAAAGCAACAGGGAAGCCAAAGGAAGAGCAGGAGGAAAGGCATTATCATGTTCTTTGAAAATTAAAGAAAACTTGATCAATATTAATATGCAAGAATGCATAGTAGGACAAACGATGAATGAATTGTATATATATCTATGTATGAATTGTATATATATCTATGTATGTATACATATTTGTGTCTGTGTGTGTATGTGTGTGTGTATTACATTTTTCTTTTCTGCCTGAGCCACTCTCTTAAACAACGTAAGTATTAAAGATGAGTAAGTTCTGACTCAAAAACAGGGTCAAAGATAGATTTTGTTTTTCTCCTTTGTCATCAAAAAGAAGACCTGGCAACGTTCGCAGTATATAAAACATACCAGTGGGAAGATTAGCTTTACTGTCACGCATGGTAAGGGTAACAGAAACACACTTGTGGTTAGATGGTAAACAAGTTCAAGAGGAATTCAAGGTACCATAATATGAGGAACGGAGCCACAACTGCTCTGCCAATGAGATTGTAGAGGGCAGACAACGTAGGCGAGTGCAATTTAACATAATGAAATAATTTTGAAATTAAAATGAAATAATAATGTGCCATTTTGCTATTTTCATGTATACTTTGTACAATTTTGATATATGACTCTTGGCCTGTTGCCGACAAGGGTGTTTAAAAGGATTCTCCTGGACATTTAGGGATCCTCAACCGGATTGTAAGGACGAAATGCCGTGTGCTTCTCCGCCCAAACTCTCCCTGTCACCGAGTTGTGCACGTGGTGGGCACTCAGCCTTCCACTGACTGATGTGACAGGTGGAGGTGGGATCGGGAAGACTAAAGACCGACCAACCCCAAAAGGCTGTAGTTACTAACCCTGGGAGGTGTTGGCAGAAGCGGTCCAGACGTTGGGAGGCCGAGCAGCCGCGACGGAACAGAGAGGCCGAAAGACCTGAACAAGCCTTGGAGGTGCAGATGAGGTGCGCACCAAGGAACCTCAGCAGGGACCCACCCTGCGAGGAGGCGCGGCGCGGAGGGGCGGGTCTGGGGGTGGGGGCGGGCCGCCGCCAGGCCCTCCCTCCAAGTAGCGAAGGTGACTGGTCGGGTGGGGGGCGGGAGACGCTCTGTCCCGCGCTCTCCCAGGGCTCGGTGGTTTAAAGATGGCGGCGGCGGCGGCGGCGGCGGCGGCAGCGGCGGCAGCGGCGGCGTTGCGGGTGCGGAGCCGCGGGAGGGGTAGGGAAAAGGAGAATCTGTGAGTCGCCTAGAGGCAGCGCGGCGGCTGCTGCTGTGAGGAGTACGGGTGCGGAACCGCCGGCGGCTCGGCCGCTCAAGGCAAGGCCCTAGACTGGGGAGGAGAGGCCGGTACGCGTCAGGAGCCCGAGGCCGGAGCAGAAGAGGAATGTGACGAGGGGTTGGCGAGGGCGTGGGAGTAGGCGAGCGCAGGGATGGGGCAGCAGGTGGGCCGTGTCGGGGAGGCTCCAGGGCTCCAGCAGTCGCAGCTCCGTGGGATCCGGGGCAGCAGTGCCGCCAGGCCCTCCGGCCGCAGGCGGGACCCGGCGGGGCGCACCACGGAGGCCGGCTTCAATATCTTCACCCAGCATGGTGAGTGTGCCGGGGAGCCGGCGTGAGGGCGTGGGGGAGCCCGGAGGTGGGGTCGGGGCGGGGTGGGAGGCAGCCAGGCCACCCTAGGGGGTGGAGGGGTGCCTGAGAGAGGGGGCGGAATCTGCTGCCATCTGGGCCAGTCTCCTGAGGCGAGTCGCACCCCTCCCCCTTTCCGTCTCCAGCCTGGCTGGCAGCACCCGGGGGCGGAGAAGGAAAAAGAAGTGGTCTTAGGGACTGTGGGTGGACTCTCCTCTAGCCTGTGTAGCTGGGAGGAGGAAGGTGATGGTAACCCCAGGGGAAGAAAGGATGAAGGGAGGGATGAGCTAAATGGGAGGTAAGAGTATAAACCCGTTGTTAGCGAAGGGAACGTGAGTTGTGCCCCAAGGGATTGGAAATATGAACTGAATCTCTGGAGATAGTGGCGTTTAGGCGTATGTATAAATCAGGCGATAAGCAGTGTCAGGAGAGTGAACTGTGAACAGTGCCCGGAAATACCTTTCTGTACGGAAGATAAAGGTAGCATCTCATCACCACGATTCTGACCACTTTGGCATTTTTTTTTTTTTTATTACTAGACATCAAGGGCCTTGCCAGATCATCCTCTGTTCTGCACACAATTCTGAGATTGCTAGTAGGGGCTAGAAGATGGGCATGGTTAGTACTTTGGGCTGGATATGAAAAAGAGTTTTTCTTTGTATCATATTGTGTGTGTGTGTGTGTGTGTGTGTGTATAAATTTCCATATAATTTCCCTCATAGAATCTGAAACCCTTTACTTTGGCCTCATTATCAATTGCACTGTTTGACTAGTAGTCTCCCAATTCCTTTTGAACAGCATACATTTTCAGCATATACTCCAAGACTTTATGTATCTGTATTAATTCTACACTTAGACTACTGTAGTAGTGTGTTATAAAGCTTATAAATATACACAGGAATAGAATTTAAGAAAAGATGACATGAAAAAATAAGTATAATAGAAATTTTAATATATATTTTTTCTGCAGCCCAGTGGATCCTTTTGCACATCCTCTCAGGTGTACCTATGCCACTTTAGAGAACACCATTCTAGAGGATGGAGGAGTGGAGAGGGAAAAAAACAAAAATTGACCTCCCTGTGGTTGACATATCCTAAGACCTGAGAGGAACTGAAGAGACAAATGTGACTTACATAGAAAGGACTGGATAGTTGAGATTGCATGAGAGGTTAGCAAACTGGAATTTCGCGGAAGAGGCATATAGATAATAATAAAGGATAAAAGTGTATTTTATACTACACAATTTAGGAAAGAGGAGGAAGAAAAAGAAGCATGAGTTTTTCATTAGAAATGGAGTTTTGGAGGAAGTAATGTAGATGGTAACATGCAAAAAAAAGATGATTCCAAGGAGCTTGTTTACCAGGTAATTTGTGTCGTTATGCATTTGGACTTTGTGAATAATATTAATTTTTGCTTAATGGAGGAAATATAGGTGATGTTTGGCAGTGGCATTCAGACTTTACATGTCTGCTATTAAAGATATATGTGAGCTTCTCTTAATCATATATGAACATTTTATGAAGATGCTGTATGAGTTCCTTTTTATTGAAATCACTTTCTAAAATACAAAAGGAAAGAACGGATGAATAATTTTCAGGGACGAAATCATCAGAGTAGCTTTGCCTTTGTGGGAAGTGTTTTTGTGTACGAAACATGACCCAGTCGGCAATGGTGATCATCTTCCTCTAGCATCTTATTCAGGAAATAAGGTTTTTCAGAGAAGGGGGAAGTCATGAAAAATGTAGTAGAAGTTTTGAAGCATGATTAGGGTTTGAATCTCGGGAACAGGAAAAGAGGGCATTCTAGTCAGAGAAACACCTTGAGCAGAACAATGCGAATGAACATAATTAGTTGATGGGACAGTGAGGAGACAACTGTCAGGAGTGAAGAAGCAGTGTTGTGAATTGGAGAAAAATCCTAGAACAAAAATTGGAGAAATCAAGTTTTGGTCCTGGCTCCACCTGGGTGGGTAAGTTAGTCACATACCCTCTTTAGATTTTTTATCTGTAAAATTGGGAGATATAACTGGATGACCTCTGAGGTACCTTCTTCGAACTCTGAGATTTTATGATTCTAATTAAGAAGCAGTGGGAGGAAAACTGAATAGTTTGGATGGGGCTGGACTATGAATATCTGGGAATAGAGAAGAAGGGCAAATTCAAGGGAAATTTCATTCATTTAATATACAAAAGTTTTTTTTTGAGTACCTCTATACAAAGCACTTAGAATAATGCCTGGCACATAGTAAGAGTTATATATGTGTGTTAGCTTCTGCTATTATTATTATATTACTACTATTACTATTATTGTTGTTGAAAATAAGGATGAGTTAAAGATGAATCTTGATTAACTGGGCTGATGATGATTCTGTTGTCAAATTTGGAAGTTAGAAGCTGATTGAAAGGATGGGAATAGGATAAGTTCCTTGCCAAAGAATAGTATGAAAAGAATGGAGTTAGCAAATAATGTAGGAAACAAGGGTAAAGTGAGTGCTTTTTTTTTAGACAAGTGGATGTTGAAAAATTTTTCTATTGATCAGAGTTTCTCAATCTCAGCTGAATTGACATTTTTGTCCAGTTGTTTGTTGTAAGGGACTGTCCTGTGCTTTGTGGAGTATTTAGAAGCATCCCTACTCTACTCATTAAATGTCAGTAGCACCTCCCTTCTGTTCCCCATCTGTGATAACCAAAAATGTCTCCAGGCATTGCCAGATGTCCCCTTGGGAGCAAAATCGCCTCTGGTTAAGAACCACTGCTATAGAAAGATATGGTAGATTTGAAATGAATTAGATTTAAGAAGCTCAGTGGACATATTGTTTGACAATTACATGAAAATCTGGATCCTGAACGACTAGACAAATCGCTATCTCAAATTTGTGGTATTGAGGTGTTAACACATAATTTTGTACATGAGAGTTAGGTTTGAAAGCTTCTTAAGTTTACATATAGGTTTTAATGTAAGTCAAATATTGTGTGTATTTAAGTGAAAATGTCCATTTATTATGTAAATGGTTTATCAGTGTCCATGATTTCTCTCTAGCCAAGATAATAATTTTTTTCATAAATAACATGTGTATAAGCTGAAATAACCCATTTGCTTTGCCATAGATTTTTTTGAATGTAATTTAGAAAACAAAAATAATAGAACCTTTTTTAGTATGAAAGGGGAGAGTGCTGTGTGACTTTTCTGAACTCTTGTATCGAACCTTTTTGGTGAGCTGATGTTTTGTGACTGGTAGTTCAGGGTTGAATGGTTCTCAACACTTCGGGGATTTTACTTCTGTCTCATTTGCTGAAATTTCTATGAAAAATTAACCTTAAAATATGAAGTTTTGAATAATAAAAAATCTTAAAGCACGCATCATTTTAAGTGGTCTGATTTATTTATTTTTTCTTTTGTAATTTATAATTCATGTTTTAATTTTTGCAGAATGAAAGATGATGGCACCCCAGGAGAAAATGATACTGTAGAAAGAAGAAGGTTGTTGCAGGGGAATTTTAATTATGGTGACCTAGTACGGTGGTCACTGATTCTCAGGAGAACTAAACTTTTAAAAAAGAAATCAGCTGTTAGATTTTTATTTACCTCCAAATCTGCATAAGTTACAGATGTACAGCTAGCTGTGTTTGTACTTTTTAGCAAAGTGACAAAATTAGTTGTGGTACAGATTCTGTTGTCACAGCCTAATAAATCCTAGGTAAAATTATGAAGTCTGAAGTTTCTGTTATGGATCTTCATCCTGCTTTAAAAAGAAAACAAAAGCTAAACAAAAGAGAAATCAGCATTTCCCCCCCTGCCTTCTCAATGTGTTTTTTTTTCCCATTTCACTGTACTCTTTTTCTCTATTATAATAGGGACTGATGATAATATGTGTAGTTTTGAGTTTATGAAGAACTTCCATTTCTTTTATCTCATTTGACCTTTACAGGTACTCTCTGAAATAGTGGGTGCAGGTATTAATCTTCTCGTTTTGTGGATGAAGAAATGTTGAGAGAGCTAAGTGTCTTCTCAAGGTCACATAACCATTGAATGATGGAACTGGGACTGAAACTTAAGTCCTGGCATAGGGCAGAGATTTAGGGAGTATGAATTTTAGAATAAGACAGAACTGAATTTAGATCCAGCCTTCTGTTGGCTTATGTAAATGGTTTACCACTCCAACCTTACTAGGTTCTTTTGTTGAAATACAATAGTGTAAGAATATAAAATTATATATGGCTCTCAATGAAGTGCCAGGCACTATGTCTTCAATAAATAGCAGTTTTTTGTTGCCATTATTTACATCAGGATTGTTGTAAAGATTTTATGAGTTGAACTTGAAAATGTTTTATAAACTGCCTAAAACACTGCTATTGTTATCATCATATAGCATGTGATGCTAAAGTGAAGAGTTGTCCTAGCATTTACATGTTGTCTTTACATTTTCTTGTTAAGTGATTCTTGATTGTTAGAAGACTTTCAGAAAGGTAAAAAGATAGGGAAATTGGGGAGGTCAATAGGAGGATGTGGAATCACAGCATACCTTCCTCTGAAGGTCACTGTTATCCTCTCAGGACAGTTTGTTTGAGGGGCTTGGTACCAGTGAGAGGATAAACAGTCCATGGTTCTTTTTCACTCTCACTCATTTCTTCCCAGTGTTTTTTTTTTCCTTTGGGGAAGATGAACCAGAAATAAAGGCTGATACAAAAATAAGGTTGATAGAGAACTCTTTCTAAGCTAGCACATTTCTTTCCTAATTAATAGGTAATGACCTTTTAAAAAAATTATAATCTTTATCTGACATCCTTTAAGATCTTTCTGTAGCTCTCTCTGTTATTTTTACCTCTGGTTATAAAGTTTCTCATTAAAAGCATGCTTTAGAGTACTTTTAGATTCTTGAATTTTTGAGTCAAATTAGGCTTTTTCTTTTTTCCCCCCCTCTATGACTTTTTATTTTTTTCATATAGCTGTGCATTTATCATTACAATTGACTTTTTCTTTTTTTTTTTTTCCATTTCTGAACCTTTGCAATCGACCTTGTTAAACATTCCGTACTTCTTAAGCATCATCTCTACATATATATGAAAAAACATATATACAAAAAAGCACTAAATTTCAAAGCACATCGCAACAATTAATTATAGAACAGGTTTCAGAGTTTGGTATGGGTTACAATTCCACAATTTAGATTTTTACTTTTAGCTGCTCTAAGATACTGGAGACTAAAAGAAATATCCATATGAGATTCAGCAGTCATACCATTTATTAAACCCTACCTTCTCTGTATGACTTCACTATCACCTTTGATCTTTCTCCCACTCTTTAAGATTATATTTGGGCTGTACCCATTTAAACTTTTTCGTGTAGGAAGGGGCTGTTGACAGTATGAAATGGGGGATGAAACTAGTTGATGTTCTGGAGAGAACTCCTCTGCATTTCAGGATTATCTGGTCCAGGGACCTATCTGGAGGTTGTAGGTTTCTGGAAAATTACCCTAGTGCCTGGAACCTTTGAAGAGTCTTATATAACTCCCTAGGTGTTCTTTAGGATTGGCAGGAATGCTTTTGGTTGGGGTTTGGCAGGCTATGATAGGTAGCAATGTCTACCTGAAGCTTGCATAAGAGCAACTTCCAGAGTAGCCTCTCGACTCTATTTGAACTCTCCCTGCCACTGATACTTTATTAGTTATACTTCTTTTCCCCCTTTTGGTCGGGATAGAATTGTTGATCCCATGGTGCCAGGGCTGGATTCATCCCTGGGAGTCATCTCCCATGTTGCCAGGGAAACTTTCACCCCTGAATGTCATGCCCTAAATAGTGGGGAGGGCAATGATTTCACTTGCAGAGTTGGACTTAGAGAGACTGAGGCCACGTCTGAGCAACAAAAGAGGTTCTCCAGAAGTAACTCTTAGGCATGCCTATAGGAAGTCTAAGCTTCTCCGCTACCTACATAAGCTTCACAAAAGTAAGCCATAGATTGATCGAGGGCATGTAGGCCCCGATTGTTTTATAATTTATTTTCTAAACGAGACCATACAATATTTACTCCTTTGTTTCTGGCTTATTTTCCCTCACCAAATATCCCACAGCTTCATTGACAATGTTGCATGCCTCACAACTTTGCTCCTTTTTGTAGCAGCACAATAGTCGAACATATGTATACACCATCATTCGCCAATCAGTCAGTGCATCCTTCAGCCATCTCCAATCATTGGTCATCATGTACAAAATCCAAAGTCAGCAGCCCATCAACACTCTTATTTATTTATTTATTTGTTACATGGGCAGGCACCAGGAATCGAACCCGGTCCTCTGGCATCGCAGGCAAGCGTTCCTACCTGCTGAGCCACCGTGGCCCGCCCAACACTCTTAATTTTAAATTATTTCATTGTTCCCAAAGAAAGATAACCAATAAACACACCCTCACCAAATAGAAAATCTAAACCCTCCTTTAACTCTTGTCCCTCTCCCCATTATTTACCCTTGCTGTTGCTGTGGTACTATTGATGTTTTCCTGTTAAACATGGGGCATAGCACACAATAGCAGTTTTCCTCCTATGCCCGAACTTATACACTTTTTGTACAAGATTCATACCTTTGCACTAGTTCACCCAAGAACTTATTTATATTTATAGTGTTAATCCTTGAGACACATGGGATTATACAACCCCTTTCAATCATGTTCATTTTCAATATGGTAATATTGCTTGAAGACCCACGAGTGAATTGCCTTCACTTCTATCTATTACTTTACATTTATGTTCATCCTCATTAGCTAGCGTTCACCCATCTCTAGCTTCTGTGTATCTCTAGGTCTCCTACATTCTGTATTATAAGCAAATTAGGTTTTTTTCTTAATCTTATACTATTCATGTAGATTTCAAAACACTTAAGAATGTTAACTTCATCTATATTAACAAGTTTCTTCTGGAAAGATCACCAAATCATAGAACAGTGTTTCTCAAACTTTTTCATGGAGTGCTAAACATAGATTGCTGGGTCACATGCCTAGAGTTTGATTCATGTCTGAGATGGGGCTTGAAAATTTTTTGCATTTCTGACAGATTACCAGGTATTGTTGATGCTGCTGTTTGGAAACTACATTTGAGAACCACGAATATATGCAGTTAAGAAGAGGAATGGATTGAAAGTTGTGTTCAGATTCTGTTCTCCTTAAAACTGGTTTAGAAGTCCATTTGTTCCATGTCTAAATGCAAGTGACCTTTGTTTTATCGTGTCTTTTGGTGGCAGGAAGAGTTGATGTCTCTTTGCTTTGGCCTGAAATTTTTTTTATCTGTAATGTTTATGTGTTGAAGGTTTCTTGAGAGACATGGTTTTGAAAGAACCTGGAGTCATAGGGTTCTGCCTACACACTTGCTTAAAGTAGGGTGGGCTTCAGTTCCTGGAAGAAGTAGGTGATGAAATAATTGCCATTTATTTGTGGTCTGTGCCTAGCATGTTCTAAATACTTTATATATATATATATATATAAATATATATATTTAAACCTCATAAAACCCTACTTGCCCAAAATTGAAAAACATTAGAGATCAAAGAAATTGAATCTCTTTGATTCTAAAGTTTTGGTATATGATAATGTGTAATTACTTTTTTGGTGTGTGTGTGTATCTGTGCGTATATACATATATATATATATATATATACACACACACACACACACACACACACACATATATATGTATACACAAAGATTTTTAGGCTTTTTTTACCCCATTTCTCTTGAGACAATGATGAGATTTTCAGAATGATAGGTGAGATCTGGATGGTCCATGGCTATGGATTGAGATTTAGATATGATTGTCTAACCAAGGGAGCAGTGACACTCACCTTGCTATTTGAATCTCATGGTAACATTGAACTACTGTCTTAATCTCTAGGATTAGTGTTACTTATGTTTTTTATTTAAAGATGTACATTCCCTCTTTTCTATTGGTAGGTTACAACTTCCATTTTCTTCTCTTGGCTTTTTAGAAATTATCAAGATTTACAGATATTAGTGATAGTGAATTGGGTCACTATTAGAGGATAAATGCATAAACCATGTTTCCTTATGGATGTGGAAAAGAGTACAAAATATTTGTTCTGTATGCCCTCTAATATTAATAGTTGATTTATTGGACAACACTGGTAGAAGACCTTTAGAGAACTATGATTATGTTGACTGTGTAGACAGTGAGCTACTTGATTACATAAATATTTTGTAAATGGCATCTAAGATACTAGGTTACAGGGTTGATTTATTTACGTTGTATCCTTTCACATAGTCCCTGCCACATGGTAGGTGTTCCTGAGCAATTATGAAACAATTATTTTCCTATGTCTCATACATAAATACTTACTTTTAAATATGTCTATGAGTGTCTGTTAAAAATTTTTATTTTAAATAACCACGTCTGATTTGCTTTATTTAATGAAACTGAGTAGGTAACTATTGTTTTCTTTTTTTAAAAATTTTTTTTATTAATTAAAAAATAAAGGAAATAAAACAACATACATAATCAGTAATTCACAATATCATCGCTTAGTTGCATATTCATCATTTCTTAGCACATTTGCATTAATTCAGAAACAGAAATAAAAAGACAATAGAAAAAGAAATAAAACGAACACAGGAAAAAAAAAAAGATTATACCTACCATATCCCTTACCCCTCGCTTTCATTGATCACTAGCATTTCAAACTAAATTTATTTTAGCATTTGTTCCCCCATTATTTATTTTTATTCCATATGTTCTACTCCTTTGTTGACAAGGTAGATAAAAGGAGCATCAAACACAAGGTTTTCACAACCACACAGTCACACTGTGACAGCTGTATCATTATTCAATCATCGTCAAGAAACATGGCTACTGGAACACAGCTCTACATTTTCAGGCAGTTCCCTCCAGCCTCTCCACTACATCTTGAATAACAGGATGATATCTACTTGCTGCATAAGAATAACCTCCAGGATAATCTCTCAACTTTGTTTGGAATCTCTCAGCCATTAACACTTTGTCTCATTTCCCTCTTCCTCCTTTTGGTCGAGAAAGTTTTCTCAATCCCTTGATGCTGAGTCTCTGCTCATTCCAAGGTCTCTGTCCCACATTGCCAGGAAGGTCCACACCCCTGGGAGTCATGTCCCACGTAGAGAGGGGTAGGATGGTGATACTGCTCGTTGTGTTGGCTGGAGAGAGAGGCCACATCTGAGCAACAAAAGAGGCTCTCTTGGGGGTGACTCTTAGGCCTAAATTTTAAGTAGACTTGACTTATCCTTTTTGGGGTTAACTGTTGTTTCCTTGATATCAGAATATCCAGCTATAGGAGTTATATGCTTGGGTATTTGTTTTGAGAGTAATCATTAATAATTTTTTTGGCATTATCTCCTAGAATGTTAGTGTTAAAAATGAAATACTCCAATGATCTTGTATTAGAACCTAAGTGACCACTTACTTAATGAGATATATTTAGTTTGCTCTCTCAATATGTAATTACAAGGGCCTTTTCTCCCCAGGTAATATTATAGGAGAATTTTCTTTTAAAAATTTTAGTTTTCAGGGTTTTAAAAAAAATATTTTTAACATTCTAGAGTATTTTCTATATTTTTAATTTAATATTCTATAATATAGTATAGCATTTTATTATTCTATACTAATTGCCTAATTTAGACAGCATTGCTGCCTAAAAAAATAATGCTCCTTAAGTAGATTTTGATGAACTTCCTCATGAAACAACTGTAAAAAGTAGACCTTTTCTTGGTGTGTGAAGGTGTGGAACCAGTAATTCTTGGTTACTTACTCCCTTTTTGAATTGAGTGCATAATTTCAGTATGTAAATTTGTGGTCACTATATTAATTAGAAAAATTTTTCAGCATTGTTTTTGATTGAATTTTTCATCCAAATAAATGAAATGAATGGATAATACACATTAAATATAATACTATCCCAACTTTAATTTTAATTGCTTAAAAAAGTAAGAGCAATATTGGACTTTTTTTTCCCCTTTGCTTTCTACAGTGCTGACTGTAATTGTACTAAGTCTGTGATACTGCCACTTCTCCAGAACGAATCTGCCAGTATTGGTTTTTAATCCAATAGAACACAAAGCTCAGTAGAACCAGGCTCCATTTGTATTCCTTAGTTTTCTTTCCAGAGTAGAGGGAGGGTTTAGAAACCTTTCATTTGATGTGTCAAGGTCATAGAAAATGTCTGTACTTAATTTACAGTATGTAGATATACAATTTTATTAACATGTTTCTCTATATTAATTTCAGCAAATTAGAATAATAATAATGAATTAAGACTGAAGATTGTCACTTAGCATTTTGCGGTTCCAGATGATTATTGAGAAAACATTTTCCTAAAATCCACAGTACTAACAGAACAGTTCGTATTTCCCAGCTGTTCCTTAGAAGAAAAGTTGATACATGAGGTTTTTTGGCTATAGTAGCTTTCTTTTATTAATTTTGAAAATTGCAATTTTGATTGCAAAAAATATATATATGTGAAGGGGTCATATTAAAAGATAAAAATCAGCTGGTACAGAAGCATATAGACTAGATATAAAGTCCTTTTTGACTTCCCTGCCTTCAATTCATATTCCCTTGTTAGAGAAAACTGCTGTTCATGGTTTGATGTGTATTCACCCAGAACTTTCTATGTAATTACATATATGGAGAGTACGTATTAATTCTTCTCTGTCCATTTCATAAATGCATTATACTCTGAATTTTTTTAACTTTTTTATTGTATGGTATAACATATATACAAAGCAAAGAAATAAAAAAGCAATAATTTTCAAAGCACTCCTCAACAAGTGGTTATAGGACAGATCACAGAGTTTGTCATCGGCTGCCATACAATCCTCTTGTATTTTTCCTTCTAGATGCTCCAGAATATAGAAGGCTAGAGGGTTTAAATGCTTGTTTATCATCACAATTGACTTTTTTTTTCCTTATTTTTTTGGTGGAACAACAAACTATATACAAAAAAGCTATGCCTTTCAAAGCTCAGCACCATAATTAGTTGTAGAATATGTTTCAGAATTTGACATGGGTTACAGTTTCACAATTTTAGGTTTTTACTTCTAGCTGCTCTGAAATACTAGAGAATAAAAGAGGTATCAATGTAATGATTCAGCATTTATATTCATTTGTTAAGTCCTGTCTTCTATCTATAAGTCCACTGTCATCTTTGATCTTTCCATACTTCTCTTTGGGGTTGTTTGGGCTATGGCAATTCTAAATTTTTGATGTTGCAAGGATCTGTCACTCATATGGATGGGTTAGGGAGATGGAACTACCTGATGTTCTGGAGAGGCTGGGCCCTCTAGGTTTCAGGATTTGCTGGACAAGGGACCCATCTGAAGGCTGTAGGTTTCTGAAAAGTTACTCTAGTGTCTGGAACCCTTGTGGAATCTTATATATTGCTCTAAGTGTTCTTTAGGATTGGCTGGAATGGTCTGGGTTGGGGTTTGGCAGGTTATTATAAGTAGCAAGGTCTACCTGAAGCTTGCATAAGAGCAACCTCCAGAGTAGCCTCTTGACTCTATTTGAACTCCCTCTGCCACTGATACTTTATTAGTTACACTTCTTTTCCCCCTTTTGGTCAAGATGGAATTGTTGATCCCATGGTGCCAGGGCTGGATTCATCCCTCGGAGTCATCTCCCACATCGCCAGTGATATTTTCACCCCGGATGTCATGTCCCACATAGGGGGAAGGGCAATGATTTCACTTGCAGAGTTGGACTTAGAGAGACTGAGGCTACAACTGAGCAACGAAAGAAGTCCTCCAGAAGTAACTCTTTGGCATGCATATAGGTAGACTAAGTTTCTCCACTACCTATAAGCCTCACAAGAGTAAGCTTCATGATCAAGGGCATGGCCAATTGATTTGGGTATCCCTAAAGTTTGACACAATATCAGGGGATTCCCTGGATGGCAAGGTTTAACAGTTCCATATTCTTTCTCTCCTCTCTCAGGGGACTTTGCCAATACTTTTTGATTATCTGCTTATATACTCTAGAATGTATTCAGGCATTATAATCTATACAGGATTAAAGGACCTCTTTCTTATTCTGTGCTTCCTGTGTTTCAGATGTTCAAATGAGCTTTACAGATAGGTTGAATTAGATTATGCACTACAGAAAATTTCAGTTCTAAATCAAATAAACCTTTCTTCCATTGATCTCAAAGACTATGTGTGATTTTAGATATAGACGCTGTCTTCTTTACATCTATGTTCTGAATTACTTTAACCCCAACCTGTTTGGCTTTGTTCTTATCTCTAAAGATCAGGTTATATATATATAAAACAGCCTCTCAAAATCCAATAGTAATAATCACTACTCTGTACTTAATGTGTCTAGACCCTAGTCTGATATATCATTTCCAAATATTGTTTCCCATTGTGTAGGCTGTCTTTTACTTTCTTGAAAAAATTCTTTGATGCACAAAAGTGTTTAATTTTGAGGAGTTCCCATTTATTTATTTCTTCAGTGTTCATGCTTTGGGTGTAAGATCTAGGAAACTGCCTCTTATTATAAGACTTATAGGATATTTCCCTACATTTTCTTCCAAAAGTTTTATTGTCTTTAATCTAATGTTTAGGTCTTTGATCCATTTTGAGTTTAATTTTTATATGAGGTGTGAGATATGGATTCTCTTTCATTCTTTTGCATGTGGATATCTAATTCTCTAGGCACCATTTATTGAAGAAACTGTTCTGTCCCAGGTGAGTTGGCTTGACTGCCTTATCAAAGATCAATTGTCCATAGATGAGAAGTTCTATATCTGAACACTATTCGATTCCATTGGTCAGTATATCCATCTTTATGCCAGTACCATGCTGTTTTGACCACTGTACCTTCATAATACGCGTTAAAGTCAGGTAGTGTGAGACATCCAACTTTATTCAGGATATTCTTAACTATTTGGAGCACCTTGCCCTCCCAGATAAATTTGGTTATTGGTTTTTCTATTTCTGAAAAGTAAGTTTTTTGGATTTTAACTGGTAGTATTGTACTGTCCATTTCTGAGTTTTTGTATCCAGTCCTGTTGCACAGTTTGTATCCCTCCAGCCCCAATTACCCATTATCTTACCCTATTTCTATCTCCTGATGGTCTCTGTTACCAGTGACATATTCCAAGTTTATTCTCTAATGTCGGTTCACATCAGTGGGACCATACAGTATTTGTCCTTTAGTTTTTGGCTAGTCTCACTCAGCATAATGTTCTCTAGGTCCATCCATGTTATTACATGCTTCATAAGTTTATTCTGTCTTAAAGCTGCATAATATTCCATCGTATGTATATACCACAGTTTGTTTAGCCACTCGTCTGTTGATGGACATTTTGGCTGTTTCCATCTCTTTGCAATTGTAAGTAATGCTGCTGTAAACATTGGTGTGCAAATGTCCGTTTGTGTCTTTGCCCTTAAGTCCTCTGAGTAGATACCTACCAATGGTATTGCTGGGTCATATGGCAATTCTATATTCAGTTTTTTGAGGAACCGCCAAACTGCCTTCCACAGTGGTTGCACCATTTGACATTCCCACCAACAGTGAATAAGTGTGCCTCTTTCTCCACATCCTCTCCAGCACTTGTCATTTTTTGTTTCGTTGATAATGGCCATTCTGGTGGGTGTGAGATAATATCTCATTGTGGTTTTGATTTGCATTTCTCTAATGGCCAGGGACATTGAGCATCTCTTCATGTGCCTTTTGGCCATTTGTATTTCCTCTTCTGAGAGCTGTCTGTTAAGTCTTTTTCCCATTTTGTAATTGGGTTGGCTGTCTTTTTGTTGTTGAGTTGAACAATCTCTTTATAAATTCTGGATACTAGACCTTTATCTGATATGTCGTTTCCAAATATTGTCTCCCATTGTGTAGACTGTCTTTCTATTTTCTTGATGAAGTTCTTTGATGCACAAAAATGTTTAATTGTTAGGAGCTCCCATTTATTTATTTCTTTAGTGCTCTTGCTTTAGGTTTAAGGTCCATAAAACCACCTCCAATTGTAAGATTCATAAGATATCTCCCTACATTTTCCTCTAACTGTTTTATGGTCTTAGACCTAATGTTTAGATCTTTGATCCATTTTGAGTTAACTTTTGTATAGGGTGTGAGATACGGGTCCTCTTTCATTCTTTTGCATATGGATATCCAGTTCTCTAGGCACCATTTATTGAAGAAGACTGTTCTGTCCCAGGTGAGCTGACTTGATTGCCTTATCAAAGATCAAATGTCCATAGATGAAAGGGTCTATATCTGAGCACTCTATTCGATTCCATTGGTCGATATATCTATCTTTATGCCAATCCCATGCTGTTTTGACCACTGTGGCTTCATAATATGCCTTAAAGTCCGGCAGCAAGAGACCTCCAGCTTCGTTTTTTTTCCTCAAGATACTTTTAGCAATTCGTGGCACCCTGCCCTTCCAGATAAATTTGCTTATTGGTTTTTCTATTTCTGAAAAATAAGTTGTTGGGATTTTGATTGGTATTGCGTTGAATCTGTAAATCAATTTAGGTAGAATTGACATCTTAACTATATTTAGTCTTCCAGTCCATGAACACGGTATGCCCTTCCATCTATTTAGGTTTTCTGTGATTTCTTTTAACAGTTTCTTGTAGTTTCCTTTGTATAGGTCTTTTGTCTCTTTAGTTAAATTTATTCCTAGGTATTTTATTCTTTTAGTTGCAATTGTAAATGGAATTTGTTTCTTGATTTCCCCCTCAGATTGTTCAATACTAGTGTACAGAAACACTACAGATTTTTGAATGTTGATCTTGTAACCTGCCACTTTGCTGTACTTGTTTATTAGCTGTAGTAGTTTTGCTGTGGATTTTTCAGGGTTTTCGACATATAGTATCATATCATCTGCAAATAGTGATAGTTTTACTTCTTCCTTTCCAATTTTGATTCCTTGTATTTCTTTTTCTTGTCTAATTGCTCTGGCTAGAACTTCCAACACGATGTTGAATAACAGTGGTGATAATGGACATCCCTGTCTTGTTCCTGATCTTAGGGGGAAAGTTTTCAATTTTTCCCCATTGAGGATGATATTAGCTTTGGCTTTTTCATATATTCCCTTTATCATTTTAAGGAAGTTCTCTTGTATTCCTATCCTTTGAAGTGTTTTCAACAGGAAAGGATGTTGGATCTTGTCAAATGCCTTCTCTGCATCAATTGAGATGATCATGTGATTTTTCTGCTTTGATTTGTTGATATGGTGTATTACATTAATTGATTTTCTTATGTTGAACCATCCTTGCATACCTGGGATGAATCCTACTTGGTCATGATGTATAATTCTTTTAATGTGTTGTTGGATTCGATTTGCTAGAATTTTCTTGAGGATTCTTGCATCTATATCATTAGAGAGATTGGCCTGTAGTTTTCTTTTTCTGTAATATCTTTGCCTGGTTTTGGTATGAGGGTGATGTTGGCTTCATGGAATGAATTAGGTAGCTTTCCCTCCACTTCAGTTTTTTTGAAGAGTTTGAGGAGAGTTGGTACTAATTCTTCTGGAATGTTTGGTAGAATTCACATGTGAAGCCGTCTGGTCTTGGACTTTTCTTTTTAGGAAGCTTTTGAATGACTGATTCAATTTCTTTACTTGTGATTGGTTTGTTGAGGTCATCTATTTCTTCTTGAGTCAAAGTTGGTTGTTCATGTCTTTCCAGGAACCCATCCATTTCATCTAAATTGTTGTATTTATTAGCATAAAGTTGTTCATAGTATCCTGTTATTACCTCCTTTATTTCTGTGAGGTCAGTAGTTATGTCTCCTCTTCCATTTCTGATCTTATTTATTTGCATCCTCTCTCTTCTTCTTTTTGTCAATCTTGCTAAGGGCCCATCAATCTTATTGATTTTCTCATAGAACCAACTTCTGGTCTTATTGATTTTCTCTATTGTTTTCATGTTTTCAATTTCATTTATTTCTGCTCTAATCTTTGTTATTTCTTTCCTTTTGCTTGCTTTGGGGTTAGATTGCTGTTCTTTCTCCAGTTCTTCCAAGTGGATAGTTAATTCCTGCATTTTTGCCTTTTCTTCTTTTCTGATATAGGCATTTGGGGCAATAAATTTCCCTCTTAGCACTGCCTTTGCTGCATCCCATAGGTTTTGATATGTTGTGTTTTCGTTTTCATTTGCCTCGAGATATTTGCTAATTTCTCTTGCAATTTCTTCCTTGACCCACTCGTTGTTTAATAGTGTGTTGTTGAGCCTCCACGTCTTTGTGAATTTTCTGGCACTCCACCTATTATTGATTTCCAACTTCATTCCTTTATGATCCGAGAAAGTGTTGTGTATTATTTCAGTCTTTTAAAATTTGTTAAGACTTGCTTTGTGATCCAGCATATGGTCTATCTTTGAGAATGATCCATGAGCACTTGAGAAAAAGGTGTATCCTGCTGTTGTGGGATGTAATGTCCTATAAATGTCGGTTAAGTCTAGCTCCTTTATAGTAATATTCAGATTCTCTATTTCTTTATTGATCCTCTGTCTAGATGCTCTGTCCATTGATGAGAGTGGTGAATTGAAGTCTCCAACTATTATGGTATATGTGTCTATTTCCCTTTTCAGTGTTTGCAGTGTATTCCTCACGTATTTTGGTGCATTCTGGTTCGGTGCATAAATATTTATGATTGTTATGTCTTCTTGTTTAATTGTTCCTTTTATTAGTATATAGTGTCCTTCTTTGTCTCTTTTAACTGTTTTACATTTGAAGTCTAATTTGTTGGATATTAGTATAGCTACTCCTGCTCTTTTCTGGTTGTTATTTGCATGAAATATCTTTTCCCAACCTTTCACTTTCAACCTATGTTTATCTTTGGGTCTAAGATGTGTTTCCTGTAGACAGCATATGGAAGGATCCTGTTTTTTAATCCATTCTGCCAGTCTATGTCTTTTGATTGGGGAATTCAGTCCATTAACATTTAGTGTTATTACTGTTTGGATAATATTTTCCTCTACCATTTTGTTTTGTATTATATATATCATATCTGACTTTCCTTCTTTCTACACTCTTCTCCGTACCTCTCTCTTCTGTCTTTTCGTATCTGACTCTAGTGCTCCCTTTAGTATTTCTTGCAGAGCTGGTCTCTTGGTCACAGATTCTCTCAGTGACTTTTGTCTGAGAATGTTTTAATTTCTCCCTCATTTTTGAAGGTCAATTTTGCTGGATATAGGAGTCTTGGTTGGCAGTTTTTCTCTTTTAGTAATTTAAATATATCATCCCACTGTCTTCTAGCTTCCATGGTTTCTGCTGAGAAATCTACACATAGTCTTATTGGGTTTCCCTTGTATGTGATGGATTGTTTTTCCTCTTGCTGCTTTCAAGATCCTCTCTTTCTCTTTGACCTCTGACATTATGACTAGTAAGTGTCTTGGAGAATGTCTATTTGGATCTATTCTCTTTGGGGTGTGTTGCACTTCTTGGATCTGTAAATTTAGGTCTTTCATAAGAGTTGGGAAATTTTCAGTGATAATTTCTTCCATTAGTTTTTCTCCTCCTTTTCCCTTCTCTTCTCCTTCTGGGACACCCAAAACACGTATATTTGTGCGGTTCATATTGTCCTTGAGTTCCCTGATACCCTGTTCAAGTTTTTCCATTCTCTTCCCTGTAGTTTCTGTTTCCTTTTGGAATTCAAATGTTCCATCCTCCAAATCACTAATTCTATCTTCTGTCTCTTTAAATCTATCATTGTAGGTATCCATTGTTTTTTCCATCTTTTCTACTTTATCCTTCACTTCCATAAATTCTGTGATTTGTTTTTTCAGTTTTTCTATTTCTTCTTTTTGTTCAGCCCATGTCTTCTTCATGTCCTCCCTCAATTTATCGATTTGGGTTTTGAAGAGGTTTTCCATTTCTGTTCGTATATTCAGCATTAGTTGTCTCAGCTCCTGTATCTCATTTGAACTATGGTTTGTTCGTTTGGGCCATATTTTCAATTTTTCAGCGTGATCCGTTATCTTCTGCTGACGTCTGAGCATTTAGTCAGATTTCCCTGGGTGTTGGACCCAACAGGTTGAAAGATTTTTCTGTGAAATCTTGAGGTTCTGTTTTTCTTATCCTGCCCAGGAGGTGGCACTCGTGGCACACGTTTGTCTGCGGGTCCCACCAGTAAAAGGTGCTGTGGGTCCATTAACTTTGGAAAGCTCTCGCCATGGGGGGGGGGGTGTTCGCCAGCCTAAGCAGCTTGGAAGAGTGCCAGCTGGCCCGGGGGTCCGAACGCGGGGAGGGTCGCTGGCCGCCGCAGCCTGTGAGAGCGCCTGTCCGAATTTCCTAGTCGGCCCCGGGGCGCCAAGCGTGGCGGGAGGGCGCCAGCTGCTGTGGCCCCGGGAGAGTGCACCGTTCCCAGCCAGACCGGGGAGTCACATGTTTGGAAGGTACCCCCCCCGGTCACTGTTCTCCACGGCCTGGGGATTTCTGATCCAATTCTCTCAGTTGGTCTGCGGGGCCGCGCGTGGTGGGGGCGCCAGCTGCCGCGACTTGAGGGCACCGCCTGCCCGATTCTGCCAGCTGGCCCGGGAAGGAGGCAGGAATGGACTCTGGCTGCTTTTGCCGCCCCGCCTGGCGAACCCCGCGCCCCTCGGCGATCTCACCGCAGCTGGTTCTCTCAGCCAGTCAGCCGTTCCAGGATGGGGTACACTGGCTTTTTTTATCTCTGTCTTGGCTCCGGGAGCTGTTCTGTATCGTTTCTACTCCCCTAGTAGCTGTTCTGGAGGAGGAACTAAGATCCGCGTGTCTTACTAAGCCGCCATCTTCACTGTCTCTGATCAGGTGATTTTTAACTTTTGATTTGTTAATGTGCTGTATTACATTAATTGATTTTCTTGTGGTGATTCATCCTTGCATTCCTGGTGTAAACTCCACTTGATCATGTTGTATAACTTTTTTCATGTGCTGTTGATTCATTTGCTAATATTTTATTGAGAATTTTTGCATCTATGTGCATTAGGGAGATTGACCTGTAGTTTTCCTTTTTTATAGCGTCTTTACCTGGTTTTAGTATTAAAATGATATTAGCGTCATAAAATGAGTTAGGTAGAGTTCCTTTTTCCTCGATTTTTTGGAAGTTTGAACAGATTGGTGTTAGTTCTTTCTGGAATGTTTGACAGAATTCCCCTGTGACGCCATCTGACCCTGCAATTTTTTTTGTAGGATGATTTTTGATGACTGATTGAAGCTCGTTCATTGGGATTGGTTTGTTGAAATCTTCTGCTTCTTTCTGAGTCCGTGTAGCTTGTTTGTATATCTCCAGGAATTTGTCCATTTCATCTAAGTTGTCTGATTTGTTGGCGTATAGTTGTTCATAGTATCCTGTTGTGATTTGTTTTATTTCTTCAAGGTCTGTGGTAACACACCCCTTCTCATTTCTGATTTTGTTTATTTGTATCCTCTGTTTTTTTTTCTTGGTCAGTCTTGCTAAGTGGTCCGTCAATTTTATTGATTTTCCCAAAGCACCAACTTTTGGTTTTATTGATTCTTTCTATTGTTCTTTTGTTCTCCCATTCATTTATCTCTCCTTTAATCTTTCTTATTTCTCTTCTCCTATATGCTTTGAGGTTAGTTTGCTGTTCTTTCTTATGTTCCTCAAGGTTTGCTGTTAAGTCCTCGATTTTTGCTCTTTCTTGTTTTTTCATATAGGCATTTAAGGGAATAAATTTCACTCTCAGCATGGCCTTTGCTGCATCCCATAAGTTCTTATAAGTTGTACTCTCATTTTCATTCATGTCCAGATAGCTACTAATTTCTCCTTTGACCCACTGTTCATTTAAGAGTGGAAATTATTCAATTTCCATGTATTTGTGAATGTTCTTGTTCTTTGGTAGTTATTGAGATCCAACTTCATCCCATTGTGATTAGAGAAATTGCTTTGAATAATTTCATTGTTTTTAACTTTGTAAGGACCTGTTTTGTGCCCGAGAATATGATCTGTCATGGAGAATGTTCCATGAGTACACTAGAGAAGAATGTATAACCTTGTGCTTTGGGATCAAGTTATTTATCAAGCTATTTAACTTCTGTACATCCTTGTTGATCTTCTATCTGGTTGTTCTATTTGTAGAGGAGAGAGATGTGTTGAAGTCTCCTACTATTATTGTTGAAACATCTATTGCTCCCTTCAGTTTTGCCAATGTGTGTTTCATGTACTTTGGAGCTCCTTGATTGGGAGCATAAACATTTATGTTTGTTGTATCTTCTTGGTAAATTGACCCTTTAAATTAGTATATAGTGTTCTTCTTTGTCTCTTATGAGGTCTTTACATTTAAAGTCTATTTTGTCCAACATTAGTATAGCTACTCCTGCTTTCTTTTGGTTATAGCTTGTGTGGAAAATCTTTTTCATCCTTTCACTTTCAATCTTTTTGTATCCTTGTGTCTGAGATGAGTCTCTTGTAAACAGCATATAGCTGGATTATGTTTCTTAATCCCTTCTGCCAATCTGTATCTTTTAATTGGGAATTTTGGTCCCTTAGCATTCAAAGTCATTACTGAAAAGGCATTTCTTGATTCCTCCATCTTATCTTTTTTATTTTGTCAGGTCTATATGTTCTTTTTCTTCCCTTTTTTTTGTATTGTTTAAATTACCCTTAATGGTACTCTTCAATTCTGTGCCTTCTTCAGACCTCACTCTCCTAACTTCTTTTTTTCAGCTGCCAGAACTGCTTTTAGTATTTCTTGTAGGGCTGGTCTCTTGTTAACAGATTCCTTTGGGACTTCTTTGTCTGTGAAAACTTTAATCTCTCCCTTAATTTTGAAAGATACTTTGGCTGGGTACAGAATTCTTCGCTGGAAATCTTTCTTTTTCAGAATCTTGACTATATCATAGCACTGCCTTCTCGCTCCAGAGTACTAGTTGAGTAGTTTGAACTCAGTCTTACTTGATTTCCCTTGTATGTAGTAGATTGTTTTTCTCTTGCACTTGCATGATTTTTGCTTCTCTTCAGCATTTGACAGACTGTGCCTTGAAGAAGTCCTATTTCGATTTATTCTGTTTGGTGTTCTTTGGGCTTCTTTGACTTGTATATTTATGTCCTTTATGAGGGTTGGGAAATTTTCCCCCATTATATCCTCAACTACTCTTCCTAGCCCTTTACTCCTCTCTTCTCCTTCTGGGACACCAGTGTTTCTTATATTTGTGTGCTTTGTTTTGTCTGTTATTTCCCTGAGTTCCCTTCAGTTTTTTCCATCTTTTTTGCCATTTGCTCTTTTGAGTCTTAAAATTCAATTGTTCTGTCCTCTATATCACTTATTCTTTCTTCTATCTCTTCACATCTGGTGTTGTGTGCCTCTACTGTGTTTTTTGTTTGGTCAACAGAGTCTTTAATCTCTGTGATTTCTGCTATGTTTCTATTTATTCTGTCAAATTTCTCTTTGTGCTTTTCTGCTGTCTTCTTGATTTCCTTTATGTCATTTGCTGTCCCACTAATTTCTTTAAGTAGAGTTGTGTAAATGTCTTTGATTAGTTGTTCGAACGTCTGTGTCTCCTCTGGTGTTTTAATTTGGTCATTAGGCTGGATTATATCTGTCTGTTACTGTGATATGCTTGGTGATCTTCTGCTGACTTTGTCGCATGTAAATATCTTGATTGATTTACTTTGGGAGTTGATTTCTTTCAGTAGTCTAAGGCCTTGTGTTTGCGGGATGGTTGTACAGCAGGAAGCAGGGTACGGAATGGAGCACTCAGTACGGTGGTTTGTTTTAGGGCAGGTATGGGCACATGTTGGGGATGTTATGCTTATAATTGTGATCATGGGTGCAGAACAACCAGGGAGGATGTAGCTGTGTGCGCGTACAGGTCTGGGGGGCGTAACCGTGGTGTGTGCTGGTCTAAGGTACCGGGCCCTCTGTGCACATGCATAGAGCTGTGGCAGCAGGTCGCTGTTCTTCCTTCATGGATTGGGGGCATATGTGACCCGGCTCTGCAGGTTGGTACTTTATCATAGCTGGGAAGTGAGACTGAGGGCTGTGTGCATGTGCTGTTCTAGGACTGCTGTAGCGTGCAGTTCCCAGAACTGAATGACATGACTAGGGGCCCGCGCGCATCTGTGGGCCTAGGAATGCCACAAATGGATGTGCTGAGCTCAGGGAAGGCAGGGTCACATCTGCCTGCAGGAAACAGGGAGGGGGAAGTAGTGTACAAGAGGGATGCAGGAGAGGTGGGTTGGGCTGCAGTTGGGATGGGGGTGTGGGACAGATACGGGCACTGGGGGCTGGTGGGATGGGGGCTCTTTGAGCATGGCGAATGGGAGAGGGTGATGGCGCATAGGGTGTGGGGTGAGTTGCCAGTTATGGGGCTGTGCTCGTGAGGGTAGTGTGCCCAGGGAATGAGGCCTGGCTTACTTCTTAGTCCTGTGCTGCAGTCTGTGCACTTCCGTGGTCTCCATGGTTCTGCACCAGTCGACAGCCTTCTGCCTCTCAGTTCCTCGGCCCCTGCAACCAGGGCTGCCGCATGTGGTGCAGAAGGTTCTCTCTCCCAGGTCAGCTGCATTCTCAAGACGCTGCCTCAGTCATCCTCCTGTCCCTTCTCCAATCTTTCCATGGAGCAGGGCTAATCCTGAGCCACTCTAGTTGACCATCTTCCCCGATGTCACTATATGAATTTTTAACCAAACTTTTGTGTTCTTAAATATGTCTAGAAGACATTTTGGTGCCAGTTTATATATAGAGTTCTCATTCTTACTGACAGCTTTATAGTGTTCCATATTTACGTTATAAATTTAACCATTTCCTTATTGTTGAGTGTTTACAAGATTGTTAAAAAATTCCCTGTTTTTTTGTCTGGCTTTTTTTTTTTTTTGCTTAATTACCAACTTGAATCCATTTGAAATTTATATATATTTGAGGTTGGAACTATTTTGAGTAGGACATTTTCCATTGTCTGGCTACCAATTAATGAGTAGTCCATTGGTTTCCCACTGATTTGAGGGAAATTTGAGTCATATTAATCATATATTAAATTTTCTTGTGTACACAGGTCTTGTAAAGTCTCTGGTTCCATTGATCTTTGTCTCTTCCTGTACATTATTAGCATATTATTTTAATTATTATTTACTGCATGTTGTTGTGTGTATGTATCTGGCTAGTTCCCCAATCATTGGGTTCTTTTTCAAAATTTGTTTGGATGTTGTTGTATATTATATCTTCCAAAGATCTTGCTATGGAATGTTTATAGTTACTGCATTGAATTATAAGTTATTTTTGAAATGAATGACATTTTTCATTATTGTATTTTTATATTCAAGAACATGGTCTCCCAAGGCCTGATATGCCTGTGTTCTAGTTTGCTAGCTGCTGGAATGCAATATACCAGAAACAGAATGGCTTTTAAAAGGGAGAATTTAATGAGTTGCAAGTTTGCAGTTCTGGGGCCGAGAAAGTGTCCCAATTACAACAAGTCTATAGAAATGTCCAGTCACAGGCATCCAGGGAAAGATACCTTGATTTGGGAGGGGTGATGGGGTTCGGGGTCTCTCTCTCGGGTGAGAGGGCATGTGGTGAACACGGTCAGGGCTTCTCTCTCGGCTGGAAGGGCACATGGTGAACATGGCATCGTCGTCTGCTGGTTTTCTCTCCTGGCTTCTGGTTTCATGGGGCTCCCCAGGAGGTGTTTTCCTTCTTCATCTCCAAAGGTCACTGGCTGGTGGACTCTGCATCTCATGACTACATCGTTCTGCTCTCTCTGAATCTCTTTCTCCAAAATGTTTCCTCTTTTATAGGACTCCAGTAAACCAATCAAGACCCACTCAAATGGGTGGAGGCATGTCATCCCCTAATCCAGTTTAACAACCATTCTTGACTAAATCACATCAACCAGGGAGATGATCTCATTACAGTTTCAAATATACAGTATTGAATAGGGATTATTCTACCTTTAAGAAATGGGATTTATGTCAAAACATGGCTTTTCTTAGAGGGCATACTTCCTTTCAAACCAGCACAGCCCGCAAGCAGTGAGGACAACAAAATCAGTAGGCCAAACCCTCAATCTTGGGGTTTGTCCATATGAAACTTACCCCCACAAAGGATAGGCTAAGCCTACTTAAAATTAGCCTAAGAGTCCCCCCAGAGAACCTCTTTTCTTGCTCAGATGTGGCCTCCCTCTCTCAGCCAACATGGCAAGCCAACTCACTGCCATCCCCTGCTGTATGTAGGACATGACTCTCAAGGGTGTAAACCTCCCTGGCAACATGGGACAGAAATCCTAGAATGAGCTTGGACTCAGCATCAAGGGATTGAAAAGACCTTCTCGACTGAAAGTGGGAAGAGAGAAATGAGACAAAATAAAGTGTTGGTGGCTGAGAGATTTCAAATAGAGTTTAGAGGTTATCCTGGAGGTTATTCTCACGTATTATACAGGTAACCCCTTTTTAGTTTAAGGTGTATTAGAGAGGCTAGAGGGAACTGCCTGAAACTGTAGAGCTGTGTTCCAGTAGCCATGTTTCTTTAAGATGATTGTTTAATGACATAGCTTTCACAAAGTGACTGTGTGATTGTGAATACCTTGTTCTAACACCCCTTTAATCTATGGTATGGACAGATGAGTAAAAAATATGGATTAAAAATAAATAAATAATAGGGGGAACAAATGTTGAAATAAATTGAGTAGAGGGCAATACTAGTGGTCAATGAGAGGGAGGAATGAGGGGTATGGAATGTATGAGTTTTTTCTTTTTTCCTTTTATTTCTTTTTCTGGAGTGATGTAAATGTTCTGAGAAATGATCATGGTGATGAATATACAACTATGTGATAATATTGCGAGCCATTGATTGTGCACCAAATATGGAATGTTCATACATTAAGAATGTTGTATGTTGATTGGTATTGTTAATAAAAATTAAAATATATTAAATATATACTAAAAAAAAAAAAAAAAAAAAGAACATGGTCTCCTTTTACCAGTCCATCTTTTATGTCCTTCAGTAAAGGATTTTTCACTTTCTTTATATTGTTTTTGGATATTTCTTGTTAGATGTTTTCCTGGGCTGCAAAACTTTAGCTCCAAGTTCAGGTGTTATAGAGGTACCCCAAACCTACCATGTTTATTTTTTTGTTTCTGGTTTATTTCACACAACACAGCACCCCCATGGTTTATTCACCTTGCTGTGAGCCTCATGACTTTTTTCCTCTTCGTGGCCACACAGTATTCCATCATGTGTATAATCACAGCTTACATTCTGCTTCTCGGTCATTGTACCTCTTGGCCCTTTCCATCTGTTAGGCATTGTGGATAATGTCCAAAATAACCAATCTATGTCTTACAATGTCCTCACTTAGTTGTACGATCATCAGCACTCTCAATTTAGACAATTTTTGTTCATCCAGAGACATAGAACCAATAAACATGGCCTTACCAAATATCAAATCTAAACCTCCCCTTATCATTCATCCCCCCCACCCCAATTATTTACCCCAGGTATTGCTGTGGTGCTGTTGATGTCCTCTTATTAACTATAGGCCATAGCATGCAATATTATTTCCCCCCTATATCCCTCTATTGTTGACTCTTTGTACAAGATCAAATCTTTAAAGTGGTTTGTGCAAGAACGTACTTATAGAGTTACTTGGTGGAATACATGACTCTGTACAACCCTTTCTAATCCTGTTCACCTTCAATATGACAATGTTACTTATAACCCCATGGGTGAACTATCTTTACTTCTATCCGTTCCCAATCTCATTGGGTATCCATTCACCCGTCTCTAGCTTCTGTGTTCCTCTTCCCCCCTATATTCTACATTGTAAGCCTCTGAGTTTACAATAGAGTCATAATAGTAAAATCATGCAGTATCTGTCCTTTTGTGTCTGCCTTATTTCACTCAGCATTATGTCCTCGAGATTCATCCATGTTGTCATATGCTTCAGGACTTCATTTTATCTTACAGTTGCATAATATTCTATCATATATATATATATATATATATATATATATATATATATACACACACCGCATTTTGTTTATCCATTCGTCTGTTGATGGGCACTTGGATTATTTCTCTTTTGGCAATTGTGGATAGTGCTGTTAGGAACATCGGTGTGTAAGTGTCTGTTTGTGTCATTGCTATCAGATGTCCTGGGTATATACTGAGTATTGGTATTGCTGGGTCATAGGGCAACTCAATATTTCTTTTCTGAGGAATCTCCAAACTTTCACAGTGGCTGCACCAGTATCCATTCCTACCAACAGTGCATGAATGCTCCAATTTCTCCACATCTTTTCCAACATTTGTGGTTTCCTGTTTGTTTAACAGCAGCCATTCTTATTATAGGTGTGAGGTGTTATCTCATTGTTGTCTTAATATGCGTTTTCCTTATAGTTAATAAGAATGAGCTTCTTTACATTGCTTTTTAGCCATCAGTATTTGCTCTTCAGAAAAGTGTCTACTCATATCCTCTGCCCATTTTATAATTGGGTTGTTTGTTTTGTTTTTAAGCTCTGTAATTTCTTTATATACACAGGATAGCCATTCTTTTTTTGATATGTGGGTTTCAAGTATTTTCTCCCATTGAATTGGCTGCCTCTTCATCTTTTTGACAAAGTCCTTTAGGCATGGAAGATTTTGATCTTAGGGAGGTCCCATTTGTCTGTTTTTCCTTTGGTGCTTGTGCTTTAGGTGTGAAGTTTAAGAAGCTACCTTCTATTACTGATTTTGGAGATTGTCCCTTGAATATTCTTCTAGAAGTTTTATGGTACTGGCTCTTACATTTAGGTTTTTAATCCATTTTGAGTTAATTTTTGTATGGGGTGTAAAATGGGGTCCTCTTTAATTCTCTTGTCTATTGATATTCAATTCTCCCATACCCATTTATTGAAAAGATTTTCTGTCCTAGTTCAGTGGATTTGGGGGGCCTTATCGAAGATCAGTTGTCCATAGATTTGGTGGTTTAAGTCTGCACTCTTTTTTTTTTTAGCTAATGAGGCTTTTATTGTATATTCTTTGTAAAATGATTTAAACCATTACAACATACATTGGCCAATATAATTGCTAGCACAAACCTAAATTAACTTACAATAATGTTTATGTTAGATTTATATGAAAAATGAATTATTTGGGGAAGAGAAAATATTGTAGCAGTTTGATTCTTGAGCTATCAGGAAAAAGTTTTCTCATTTAAATATTTTAAAATTAAAAGTGGTTAATGTTTGTTTGCTAATAATATAAAACATTTACAATGGTGTGTTTGGATAGCATTTAGCTATTAAAGTGGCAGAACATGCACAATTACTCAGATAGTATTTTACCTTGTTTTCACATAAAATAACACTACAAAGCTGTTATTGTGGCTTAGCCTTTTACAAAGTCTCTTGGGCCTTATGCTTCTTCTTTCTTGCCGGCCTCCATTTGCAAGATTACCTTGTGGACCAAAATAGTTCCTCTCGCTGAGGCCATCACTCTTGTATTCCAGGAAGCGAAGAGGAAAAAGACAAAAGAAAGATATGCTCCTTTCCTTTAAGGGCACTTCATCTCTGCTTATGTCCCATTGATCAAAGCTTAGTAATGTGGCTACACTTTACTTAAAGAGAAGTTGAGAAATAAAATTTTTATTCCAATAAACTGTTTCTCCAGCTAAAAAAAATCTATCAAGGGAGGAAGGAGAGAATGGATGTTAGGAGAGAACTAAGAGACTTATCACAGATTGTACTGTTACAATTTTGGTGTGTCCCCCTACTGTATCATAATGAATCATATAATCTTTTTTTTTTAACAAACAAACAAAAAACTATATTTCAGGTGCAGCTTCATTCAGTGTTCCAACATAGTTACATTACACTTAGGTATTATTGTGCTGTCCATTTTTGAGTTTTTGTATCTAGTCCTGTTGCACAGTCTGTATCCCTTCAGCTCCAATTACCCATGATCTTACCCTGTTTCTAACTCCTGCTGGTCTATGTTACCAATGATATATCCCAAGCTGATTCTCGAATGTCGGTTCACATCAGTGGGACCATACAGTATTTGTCCTTTAGTTTTTGGCTAGACTCACTCAGCATAATGTTCTCTAGGTCCATCCATGTTATTACATGCTTCATAAGTTTATTCTGTCTTAAAGCTGCATAATATTCCATCGTAGGTATACGCCACAGTTTGTTTAGCCACTCGTCTGTTGATGGACATTTTGGCTGTTTCCATCTCTTTGCAATTGTAGATAATGCTGCTATAAACACTGGTGTGCAAATGTCCGTCTGTGTCTTTGCCCTTAAGTCCTTTGAGTAGATACCTAGCAGTGGTATTGCTGGGTCGTAATCCATTCTGCCATTCTATGTCTTTTGATTGGGAAATTCAGTCCGTTAACTTTTAGTGTTATTACTGTTTGGATAATATTTTCCTCTACCATTTTGGCTTTTGTATTATATATATCATATCTGATTTTCCTTCTTTCTACACTTTACTCCATACCTCTCTCTTCTGTCTTTTCGTATCTGACTCTAGTGCTCCCTTTAGTATTTCTTGCAGAGCTGGTCTCTTGGTCACAAATTCTCTCAGTGACTTTTTGTCTATAAATGTTTTAATTTCTCCTTCATTTTTGAAGGACAATTTTGCTGGATATAGGAGTCTTGGTTGGCAGTTTTTCTCTTTTAGTAATTTAAATATATCATCCCACTGTCTTCTAGCTTCCATGGTTTCTGCTGAGAAATCTACACATAGTCTTATTGGGTTTCCCTTGTATGTGACAGATTGTTTTTCTCTTGCTGCTTTCAAGATCCTCTCTTTCTCTTTGACCTCTGACATTCTAACTAGTAAGTGTCTTGGAGAACGCCTATTTGGGTCTATTCTCTTTGGGGTGCGCTGCACTTCTTGGATCTGTAAATTTAGGTCTTTCATAAGAGTTGGGAAATTTTCAGTGATAATTTCTTCCATTAGTTTTTCTCCTCCTTTTCCCTTCTCTTCTCCTTCTGGGACACCCACAACACGTATATTTGTGCGCTTCATATTGTCATTCAGTTCCCTGATTCCCTGCTCAAGTTTTTCCATTCTTTTCCCTATAGTTTCTGTTTCTTTTTGGAATTCAGATGTTCCATCCTCCAGTTCACTAATTGTAGCTTCTGTCTCTTTAGATCTACCGTTGTAGGTATCCATTGTTTTTTCCATTTTTTCTTCTTTGTCCTTCACTCCCATAAGTTGTGTGATTTGTTTTTTCAGATTTTCTATTTCTTCTTTTTGTTCAGCCCATGTCTTCTTCATGTCCTCCCTCAGTTTATTGATTTGGTTTTTGAAGAGGTTTTCCATTTCTGTTCGTATATTCAGCATTAGTTGTCTCAGCTCCTGTATCTCATTTGAACTATTGGTTTGTTCCTTTGACTGGGCCATATCTTCAATTTTCCGAGGGTCATCCATTATTTTCTGCTGGTGTCTGGGCATTTGATCAGATTTCCCTGGGTGTGGGACCTGGCTGGTTGCAAGGTTTTTCTGTGAAATCTCTGGGCTCTGTTTTTCTTTTCCTGCCCAGTAGGTGGCGCTCGTGGCGCTCGTCTGTCTGCGGGTCCCACCAGTAAAAGATGCTGTGGCTCCTTTAACTTGCCAATTCGAATCTCGCAGTCGGCCCGGGAAACCGCACGTGGAGAGGGGGGGTGTCGCCGGCCGCCGCGGCTTGGGGGAGTGCCAGTCCAAATTGCCCAGCTGGCCCGAGACGCCAAGTGTGGCGGGAGGGCCCTGCTATCCAACGTTTCTAGTCAGACCGGGGAGCCACATGCGTGGAGGGGACCCCAGTCGCCAGCCGCCCCGGCCGGGAAAACGCGCACCCCTCGGGTATCTCACCGCAGCGGATTCTCCGTGCCCGTTCAGCTGTTCCAGAATGGGGTACGCTGTCTTTTTGGTCTCTGTCGTGGCTCCGGGAGCTGTTTCGTATTGTTTCTGTTTCTTTAGTTGCTGTTCTGGAGGAGGAACTAAGACCCGCGCGTCTTACTAAGCCGCCATCTTCTCCGGAAGTCTCTAAGTCTGCACTCTTGATTAGCCATTGGTCAGTATTTCTGTCTTTGTGTCAGTAATATGCTGTTTTAACCACTGTGACTTTGTAGTAAGTAAGCTTTAAAGTCAGAAAGTGTTAGGCCTCCCTCTTCACTCTTTTTTTTTTAAAGGATATTTTTAGCTATTTGAGGTCTCTTTCCCTTCCAAATAAATTTAATAATTAGCTTTTCAAAGTCATCAAAGTAGGTTGTTGGAATCTTGATTGGTATTGTGTTGAATCCATAGATCAGTATAGGTAGAATTGACATCTTAATGACATTCAGCTTTCCTATCCATGAGCATGAAATGCCTATCTGTTTAGATCTTCTTTGATTTCTTTTAGCAGTGTTTTGTAGTTTTCTTTGTATAGGTCTTTAATGTTTATTCCTAGATACTTTTTTCTTTTAGTTGCTATTTTGAATGGAATTTTTCCCTAAATTGTCAGCTCCGTTATGTTATTACTTGTTCTGGTTTGCTAGTGGCCAGAATGCAATATAACAGAAGTGGAATGGTTTTTTTAAAAGGGAAATTATTTAAGTTGCAAGTTTATAGTTCTAAGAGTATGAAAATGTCCCAATTAAAGCAAGTTTATAAAAATGTCCAAATTAAGGCACCAACAAGAGATTACCTTTATTCAAGAAAGGCTGATTAAGTTCAGGGTTTCTCTCTCAACTGGAAAGGTACATGGTGAATATGATGACGTCTGCCAGCTTTCTCTCCAGGCTTCTTGTTTCATGAATCTACCCTGGGCACATTTTCCAAAGGTCTCTGGCTGTGTGGGCTCTCATGGTTCTCCTAGACTTTCTCAAAATGTTTCCTCTTTTAAAGGATTCTGGTAAACTAATTAAGACCCACCTGTAATGGGTGGAATCGCATCTCCATCTAATCAAGTTGATAACCACAATTGGGCGCGCCACATCTCTGTGGCAATAATCTAATCAAGTTCCTAACCTATAGTGCTGAATAGGGACTGCAATTTTGTCACTTCCGTGAGATTGGATCAAGATTAAACCATGGCTTTTCTAGGTACATAATCCTTTCAAATTGGCACACTTGTTTATAGAAACATACTGATTTTTGTACATTAATCTTTTAACACTACATTGTTGAAATTGTTTATTAGCTCAGGTAGCTTTGTCATAGGTTTCTCAGGGCTTTCCAAGTATATGATCATGTCATCTGCAAGTAATGAAAGTTTTATGTTTTTCTTTTCTGTTTGGGTGCTTTTTATTTCTTTCTCCTGCCTGATCATTCTAGCTAGAACCTACTACAATGTTGAATAATAGTGATGACAGTGGGCATCCTTTTCTTGTTCCCAATCTCAGGGGGAATGCTTTCAATCTCTCATCATTAAATATGATGCTGGGCTTTTTCTGATATGTCCGTTGTGATATTGAGGAAGTTTCCTTAGATTTCTACCTTTTTAAAAGTGTTTTTATCAGAAAAGAATGCTGAATTTTGTCAAATGCTTTTTCAGCATCCATTGATATGATCATGTGAGTTTTCCCTTTTGATATATTAATGTGCTATATTACATTGATTGATTTTCTTATGTTGAATCAGCCTTGAATCCCTGGTATAAACCCCATGTGGTCGTGATGCATAATTATTTTAATGTGTCATTGGATTCAATTTGCTACTATTTTGTTATTCAGTTTGCTACTATTCATTCGGTGGCCTAATGAATATAGATGCAATATAGATTGGCCTGTAGTTTTCCTTTCTTGTAGCATCTTTTTCCAGTTTTGGATTACAGTAATGTTAGCTTCATAAAATGAGTGTTGTCGAGTTCATTTTTCCTCAACTTTTTGGAAGAGTTTGAGCAGAATTGCTGTATTTCTTTTTGGAATATTTGATAATAAAATTCCTCTGTGAAGCTCTCTGGCTGTGGGTTTTTCTTTGTGGGATTGAAACTCTCCTTGAAATTGTTTTGTTGAAGTCTTCTACTGCTTCTCAAGTCAGTGTAGGTTTTTCATGTGTTTGTAGGAATTTATCCATTTCATCTAGGTTGTCTAGTTTATTTGTGTTTAGTTGTTTATAGTATCCTCTTATGATTTTAAAAATTTCTTCAGGATCCATGGTAACAACCCCTTCTCATTTCTGATTTTGTTTATTTGCGTCCTTTCTCTTTCTTTGTGAGCCTAACAAGAGTTCCATTAGTTTTATGGATGTTTTCAAAGAAACAGCTTTTTTTGTTTTTGTTGATTCTTTCTATTGTTTCTTTTCTTCGTTTATTCATTTATTTCTGCTCTAATCTTTGTTATTTCTCTTCTTCTATTTGCTTTAGGGTTAGTTTACTGTTCTGTCTCTTGTTCTTCCAGGTGAGCAGTTAGGTCCTTGAGTTTTGCTTGTTCTTCTTCTTTAATATAGGCATTTAAGGCATATTGCCCTCTCAGCACTGCCTTTGCCGCATCCCATATGTTCTGATATGTTGTATTCTTACTTTCATTTGTTTCCAAATATTTACAAATTTCTCTAGAAATTTCTTCTTTGATCCACTGATGATTTAAGAATGTTTATTTAATCTCCATGTGTTTGTGAAAATTCTGGTTCTTTAGTGGTTATTTATTTTCAGCTTATTCCATTATGATCAAAGAAAGTGCTTTCAATAATTTTAATCTTATTAAATTTATGAAGATTTGTTTTTTGTCCCGGCATATGATCTATCCTGGAGAATGATCCATGAACACTAGAGAAGAATATATATCCTGGTGCTTTGAGGTGTAATGATATATGTAAGTCTATTAGGTCTAAACCCTTTATCACATTGTTTAACTTCTCTGTTTCCTTGTTTGTCCTCCTGGTTGTTCTATCTGTAGAGGAGTGTGGTGTCTTGAAGTCCCCCATAATTACTGTTGCAATGTCTATTGCTCCTTCAGTTTTACCAGTGTTTGCTTTATATACTTTGGAGCTTGATTGGGAGCTATCTATGATTGTTATTTGTTCTTGGTGAATTGTCATGATTATTATTATGTCGTGTCCTTCTTTGCCTCTTATGACATCTTTTTGTTTAAAGACTATTTATCTGACCTAGGAACCCACCTAGAGGTTGTGGGCTTTTAGAAAGTAATCATAGTGCATGGGACATTTGTAGAATCTCAGATAGAGCCCTAAGTATTCTTTAAGTGGAGGAATGGTTTTGGTTGGGCTTTGGCGAACCATGATAAATAGCAATATCTAGCTGAAGCTTGTGCTAGAGTAGCCTCCAGAATAGCCTCTCAAATCTATTTGAACTGTCAGCCACTGATCCCTTATTCGTTACATTTCTTTTCCCTCTTTTGGTCAGGAAGGCGTTGCCAATCCCATGGTTCCAAGGCCAGGCTTATCCCTGGGAATCATATTCCACATTGCCAGGGAGACTTTCACCCCTGGATGTCATGTCCCATGTAGGGGGGAAGGTAATGATTTTCCTTGAAGAAATGGGCTTGGAGAGAGAGAGAGGCCACATCTGACAAACAAAAGCGGTCTTCTGAAAGCAACTCTTAGGCATAACTATAGGTAGGCCTAGCTCCTCCACTACAGAAATAAGTTTCATAAGAGCAAGACTCAAGATCAAGGGCTTGGCCTATTGACTTGGGAGTCCCTAATGTTTGAGATAGTATCAGGGGTTTCCACAGTGGGATTAAATAGTTCCATATTTTTTCTATAGTCCCTTGAGGGTCTTTGCCAATACTGTCTAATTATCTGTCTAATTCATCTGGAATGAATCTGGGTGTTACATTAAGGTATACAGAATTACAAGCCATCATTCCCATGCTGGGCTCCATGTGTTTGGGTGTTTAAATGGGTTATCCAGACAGGTTGAGTTAGATTATGTGCTACAGAAAATTTAGGTTTTGGACAAAATAAACCTCTCTTCCTTTGGTCTCATACAGTAGGTGAAGTTCTCAAATATAGACGATATCCTCCTTACCACCCTGTGTTCTGATTTGCCTTAGTCCCAGCCTGACTGGCTTTTAATTGAAGCCTGATCTCTTTTTCAGTTTCTTTAATAGTTGTCGTATGTGGCAATGCTGACTTTCAGAGCTGCAGAACTCCTATTCTGAGTCTTAGGTGTCACACAGGTACCCAAAGTTCCAGGAAAATACCTGGTTATACATATATTGGACAGCCTTTCCGAATCTAAAAATAACAATTACAGTTCCAGACTAAATGTGACGGTGATAAGAGCTTATACTCTAGGCCCCAATTTTCTAATAAGTATTTTCTAAACAAGACCATAAAAAGGGGAAATGTTAAGTCCTATATGTAGTAACAGAATAAATAAAAAAAACCAAAACAAAACTATTGATTTATACTACAGTGGTCAGTGAACCCTATGTTAAACCAAGCACATTTTTAAAAAAGTGCTTTCATCAATTGTAAACATTGCACACCAATGCTAGGTGTTAATCATAGGATGGTATTTGGGCATCCTGTATTTTATGCATGATTTTTCTGTAAACCTAGAACTTCTTTAATTGGGGAGGAGGAAGCAAGGTGCAAAACAGTGTATATAATATGTTTCCATTCACTTAAAAAAGGAGAGGGGAATACACACATATATATACAATATATAAATAATATATCTCTGGAAGTATATACAAGAAACTGGTAATTTAGATTGCCAAAATCAAGTGGCTAGGGGAAAGGAGGTAGCAGGAAGAATGTTGTGGCTTCTGAACTTTTTTTTTTTTTATTAATTAAAAAAAGAATTAACAAAGCAATTAGAAATCATTCCATTCTACATGTACAATCAGTAATTCTTAGTAACATCACATAGTTGCATATTCATCATTTCTTAGTACATTTGCATCGATTTAGAAAAAGAAATAGAAAGACAACAGAATAAGAATTAAAACAATAATAGAAAGAAAAAAAAAAAAACCTATACCTCACATGCAGCTTCATTCAGTGTTTTAACATAATTGCATTACAATTGGATAGTATTGTGCTGTCCATTTCTGAGTTTTTATATCCAGCCCTGTTGTACAGTCTGTATCCCTTCAGCTCCAATTACCCCTTCTCTTTTTTTTTTTTTTTAATTAACGGAAAAAAAGAAATTAACCCAACATTTAGAAATCATACCATTCTACATATGCAATCAGTAATTCTTAACATCATCACATAGGCTTCTGAACTTTGAACCATGTAAATGTATTGCCCAATCAATAAGTAAATAAATAATCTAAATTTTAAAAGAGAGAAAGACTGAGCCATTTAGCAGCAGTGATAAATGCCAAAAGAGAGTTGTCATGATAAAGAGGAGCTGATCAGCCATTATAGCCCATACACAAACTGAAAGAGCGAAAGCCAGCTGGAAGAATAGAAAACTGAACAGATGCACAGAGGGAAAAAAAAAAAAGCCAAAACCTTGCAACCCCTGAAAGAGAAAGATGGAGAATGCAGTCTTAATGTCTTATAGTTTATAGCTCTAGTTTCCATGGGGCCCAGCTGTACAGTTCCTCTCAGTGGAGTGCTATGATCTCCAGTGTACCCATACAATAAACATCCCCTTCCACACCTTCTAGAATTAGGTCCACCGGTTCCCACTCCATTTTTATAAAACAGGAAATAAAAATTAGTATTTACCTGATATTGTATAAAAAACAAAGTCAGAAACCATGTTATACTTACCTATATATCTGGAAACACAGTCTAAACACAGAACAAGCCTAAATACAATATACTACCTTGTGTTAAGTTCTCAAACATTAATACAACATTTAATATTATAGTTGTCTTTAAAAAGCATTGAAAACTACTAGAAACTGAGCTGTATCGATAAAAAAGATGTGGAATGAAAATGAGCAACTTGCCCAGGAATACACGATTTCTAAGGTCTCTTCAGGTTCTAAGGCTTTCAAACCTATTAGTCTAGCTACCAAAATCATAAATTCAGTTCAGGATCTAAATCCACTTAGTCTGACCCCAGGGTCCATGCTTTTAACTGCATGCTTATAAATGGTTACAACTCTGACTGATGATATAACTGAAGGCACCTGACTAGAAAACCCAAATGCTTCAAGAATTTCAAATGTAAAAAAATTGTTTACATCAAGAACAAGGGGCAAATACAAAGTCATTCTCAATAGAACAGTAATCTCTTATTTTAATATGCTTTTTAAATAGTAAGTTATTCATAGTAATAATAATTTTCTAGATTTCTTTTATAAATATTTCTTTTAAGATTGAATTCTAAAAAACATGAGAAAGACACAAGAATAGTACATGAAGGTTATTTTTGAAATGAACAAAACAGTTATTGTTTATTAACCCTTACTAAAGTGAATCGCATATGCTGTTATTTTATTTTCTCTTTTATTATATTATCATGAAGGCTGTAGGAATACAGGGGCTCATCAGGGCCAGATATCTCCTGCAGTGGGCATCAGAGAATTAGGAAAAACATACAACATACAACTTAAAGTCAAATTCTGATACCTACTAGCTATTGACCTTAGACAGGAGACTTAACATCCCAGAACCAAATTTCTTCGTCTGTAAAATCAGAAAGAATGTTTGAAACACAAGATTGTTTTGAGGATTAAAAGAAACAGTAGAATTAAGTGTCTGGCAAACAAGCACCCAATCCTTTCCCTTCTCGCATTAAAGCTTCATGGTTAAGAGCATAATTTTTGGAGTTAGACATGCCTATTTTTTAGATCTGTTGTCATCACTTATTAGCTGGGGAGTAAATATGATAATTAAAGCTCTCAACAGAGTTTAACATATAAATGCCCAATAAATGTTGTTATATAAATAATACTACCAAAAGCAAAAGATAGACCTAAACAAAAATGTTAGATTCTTTCTAATCTTTCTGTGCTCTACTAATAATAAACTATGAGCGCATAATCAGCTTGTCTTTAAGTGCCACTTTACCCACTGTAAATCAAGGATATTAGAATACAAAATTTCTAAGGTCTTTCCAGTTTTAAGTTTTCATGCTTATGTTTAGCTACAAAAATCATAAATTTAATCTTAAAAATAACCAACATCCTTACACATACATACTCACTCACTTTCAGGGGAAAGAAAAAACAAACCAGGAGGAGGTATTCAGAAAAACCATGCTAACTCTTTATCTCCAGTTCAAGATTTAAAGTAAATGAGAAAAACATGATAATAGTGAGTACTTTAAATGAGAAAAAATGGTTTTAAAAAGAACACCTAGCAAAAATGAAAACTGTTAAATTTATAACTCCTACAAAAACTGAAAACATGGATTAAACTTTTTGGGTACCTAACCTGGTCCCAGTGACTCTCCTGAAATTTCCTTCTCACAGAGCTGAAGACTTACAATAGTCTTAACATTCTAGGTTATTGGTTTTGCCGTCCCCACCCCCTAGACAGGACTTTTGGAAATGTGTGAAGACATTTTTGGCTGTCACAATTGGAAGGGGGACACTGCTGGCATTTAGTGGGTAGCAACCAGGAATGCTGCTAAACATCCTACAATGCCCAGGACAGTCCCCTCAACAATTACTCAACCCAAGTTGTCAATACTGATGGAAATCCTATTATAGGTGATCTGATCACCAATCACAGTGCCTCTCCTGGGAATCTGAAAATGAGACTAAAAGCTTATAGTTTATTTTTCCTGTTCTCTTGATCAGAACAGAAGTAAAAATAATAATAATAATAACAACAGAAAATTTACAAAGTATGATACCAAACTAATTGTTTAACAGAGAAGAATAAAGTAAGCAAAGAGAAGACAGAACAAAAGACAGAAAATAAATATTGCCTGAGTTCCTAGCAGCTTTGCACTTCTTGTTTCTTGGCCACCCTAGCTGCATTCCTGTTCTTAAGCCCCCCCGAGTTCCCACTGTATCCGTACACGTTTTCTGTCCATTACATAAGCTGAAGATGGTCTCTGTTAACTTGTATTTATTCATTTATATTTGGTTTCTGTTACTTTTAACCAAGAGTCTTACTTACAAGTATATCCACAGAAAAGTGCTAAGATAGAAGAATCAACCTACTGCAAAGCTTGTAATAACACAAGCAAATCAAATAAATTTGATAATAATGGAAAATCAGTGGTGGGGTCTAGAAAAGAGATCAGTGAGAATAAACCTGTGAATTTAAGGACATCAAACGAAAAGCCAAAAATTCAAGTGATACATATATACATAAAGGTTCAGATGCAATCCTTTGAGATATACTTCTCATACATCTACCTATCAAGCTCTTCCGTTTTAAGGGGAAGAATTTTTTAAAATGCACTTTTATTGAGATGTATCATATATTCACATGACATAATCATCCAAATTATACAGTCAGTAGTTCACAGAATCATCATAGACTGCATTTGTCATCATCATCATTGATTCTTCAACATTTTCATTATTCCAATATATATATATTAGAATAAAAGCAAAAATAAAGATGAAAAAGAACACCTAAAACATCCCATACCATCTCCACCCATTAGTTATTTATTCATTTGTCCTTTGTTTTTCTTACCATCTGTCATACACTGCATAAAGGAAGTGTCAGTTACAAGTTTTTCACAATCACATAGTCACACCTTAAAAGCTCTATAGTTAGTCAGTCATCTTCAAGAATCAAGGCTCTTAGATTATAGTTCAGCAGTTTCAGGTATTTCCCTCTAGCTACTCCAATATACCAAAAACTGAAAAGGGATTTCTATATACCACATAAGAGTAACCTCCAGAATGACATCTTGACTTTATTTCAAATCTAAAAGGAAGAATTTTAAAGAATAAAAATGGAAAGATTTCTATACTGCAAAATAGAAAAAAGAAATAAATATTTAAACATAAAAGAATAAGCATTACCTCAGACTTGAGAAAGGAACAGTTTGGTAGAATATTTGCACATAGCCAAAGAAAGATACTTTGTGACAAGGACAGCACATGGCCAAGATAACTCTTCTCTTTGAAGACAGTTAAGAATTTCAAGAAACACATGACTTGGAGCAATTAGATCAAAGAACTTAGAAATGCATTAGTATTTTTCAAAATAGCAGGATGATTAGGACAAAATAAGATGGAAAATGAAACATTGTAATAAAAACAGGATTTTATAAAAGTTTTCACTCTGAGATTTAAATGTGTATGAGGGGCTTCTGGGAAGATGGTGGAATAGGATAAAGTGAGTTCACCTCTGCTCTGTGGAACGATGAGAGAAGGGACAGAGACAAAAGCTGAATGAGCAGAGAAGGTCTTCTACATTATATAGGGAGGTTCCTGATGAAAAAATGGAGGAATTGAGATGGAGAGAAAGGGGTGAGGGAGCTCAGGCGTGACCAACCAGGGGCAAAAGGCAGTGGGTCAGGAAGTGCCTGAAGGAGTGGAGCGCCCCTTCATTTCAGTCTACCCTCACAGCTAGATTTCCAGAAGTGTACCCAGCCACCTGCCAAAGCCAACTGCCCCCACTGAGGTTCTGTGAACACCTGTCCCCCGACTGGGTGCCATGAACAGGCACCCCACTGGACACGATAGCAAGCCACCCAGCCAGGCACCCCAGCAAACCACCCCATCCTGGGTGCTGCAAACAAAAGCCCTACTAGGTGCCCAGCAAGCCGCCACCACCACTTCTCTGCCTCCCCTGTGCCAGGAACAGCCACCAGGAATTTCTGGGCTGAGAGTGGGTAGGGGCAACTGAAATACGCAGCCCCACAACCTAAAGTCATCCCAAATGAGAGCCTGGGGGCCACCAGACCCATCAGGCCAATAAGTGGGGTCTCCACTGAGGTACACACTGCTCATCCCCAAGGCCCAGGGTTGGCGGCTCTCAGCATGCACCAAGATTAGCGGCCCTGGCTGAAATTACACTGGTTCTCCTCAGTCTTGCACATACTACTGCCACAGATAGGAAGAAGTAGGCCTGAGGGGAAGAGATGGTTCAAGAGTGTCTGTTGGGAAGCATCAAATAGAACTGCATCCCCTCCATGAGCCCTGGGACTTGATTTGTCAGGGAATTACTGACTACAATTGTGACACAGGTACTGTGTACAAAGAATTTTTCTGAGTGCCTGAAGCAGCTTACCCTAAAAGAACTCTCTTATCTACTGTTAGTACTAAATAATGTATAAATGGCAGAGCCGAAGCTGGAACTTAATATGAGACTTACTCTAACTAACTCACTCCTCTTTTCAGCATACCAAAATGCATCTATTAATGCATAGGCTTCTATTTATAGCTTTATAATAATAATAGGGTGCAGCGGTTTGTTATGTATGTTCAAAACAGAAGGAAAAAGTTCTGTTTACTTTGAGGAGGAAAAGGAGGATCTTTGGGAAAATATAAGTGGAGAATGGTTTTATAAAAGTTAAGCTTGAAAGGAGAACCTCAGTAAGAGGTCAGTCTATACTGATGGGCAGGGTGGTGGTGCATATTGACTGGTTTCCAATTCGATGTTTATCTCTGGATTCCCTGGTTTTATTTTAGTTTAAATCACTGAGTTTTAGGGGGACAGTTTACAAAGTCAAAAGAATGGAAAACTTTTTCATTGTTTTTTCAAGTATAAAATGTTTGTGAAATATAAATATCTTGCTTTGTCTTTAAACAAGAAAGAAAATCATATTATTTACTGTTTTCTTTCACTTCTTTAAAGGGAATTGAAGAAAATTATTTTTTCTTAGTACAAATGCAGTATATTTCATTACAAGAAAAAGAAAACGTAAGCAAAACTAAAAGTAAACGAACCCCCAAACCCATCTTCCTACTTGGAGACAGCCATCATTAAAGTTCAGGCATGTTTCCTTTTAAACCCTCTCTTATGCATATAATTTGTGTTGTTAACCAAACTGTATACAAAGGATACATGTAATTTTTTTCACATTCATTGTTTTTGTTCAATTTTCCATAATTGAACTAATTAAAATAATTTAAAATACATTTAAAATACGTTAAAAGACAATTTAAAATACATTCCCATCCTGTCCTTTAAGAAGTGTAACAATTTTCCATAATAAACTACTTAAAGAGAAGTTTTGGGCAAAAATGAAATGAAACAGAAAAACATTACTGGTGCTTTTAAAAAACCAGCATGTTCACCGATTATATTCAAACAGAAACACACTAATATTTTCACACTGTGTGCTCAGCGTTTCCTGGCAGCTGACTTTTCTTCCCATCATGCAGATGACTAAGATGCAATCAGTCACAGTTTGTCATGCTAGATCCTGGGGGTTCACTCAATTTCTCATTATTCGAAGGCCCGAAATAGAAGACTCTAGAGTCTTGAAATCCTAAATTGTAGCTATCAATGCCAGTAGTGCAAAATTTTGTGAGTCTTGCTTGTCCACTTCATAAATAGACACTTAAGTGATGCTTTTCTGGTGCAGTGTCTCCAAGGCTCTATTGCGGGTCTCAGTTGTGGCCCTTTTGGCCACGTTGTGGAAGCGTTAAATGACTGATGTGTTGCGCTGGATGCTCTGTTTTGGAAGAACTAGTTGTATACAAAGGTTAAGCAACCATGGTCATTGTACTTAAAGAGCATTGGGCAGCAGTCATGGCCAGCAGCTAGGATGCTATTCTTGGAGATAAATGATTCACTTAGGAGTGGCAGGAACTCCTTGTTCAGGGTTTAAACCTGTACACTTCTTAATTTTTTTTTTTTATTATGAAATATAGCATATATACAACAAAGCAATAATTTCCAAGTATATTTTAACAAGTAGTTGTAGAGCAGATTTAAAGTTTGGTATGGGTTACAGTTCCGTGAGTTTTCATTTTTTCTTCTAGCTGCTCCAAGACCCTGGAGACCAACAGAAATATCAATATAATGATTCAGCAGCCATTCTCATTTGTTAAATACAATCTTCTCTGTTATATTCCTCCTTCTCTTTAAATAATATATATATACATAAAAGCAATAAATATTGAAGTACATTGTAACAGTTAGTTGTAGAACAGATTTCAGAGTTTGATGTGGGTTACAATTCCACAATTTTAGATTTTTATTTCTAGCTGCTTTACGGTACTGGGAACTTAAAGAAATATCAGTATTAAAGAATTCAGTACTCATACTCATTTGTTAAACCCGACCTTCTCTGTATAACTCCACTATCACCTTTGATCTTTCTCCCACTCTTTAGGGGTCTTGGCCCATTCTAACTTTTTCATTTTGGAAGATGCTGCCAATAATATGGGATGGGGGATGAAACTAGTTGATGTTCTAGAAGAGCTGGCCCCTCTGCATTTCAAGACTTACCTGGTCCAGGGACCCATCTGGAGGTTATAGGTTTTGGAGAGTTGCTCTAGTGCCCTTTGTAGAATCTTTTTTTTTTTTTTTTTCACGTGGGCAGGCACCGGGCAGGCAAGAATTCCGCTGGCTGAGCCACCGTGGCCTGCCCTGCAGAATCTTATGTAATGCTGTAGGTATTCTTAAGGATTAGCAGGAATGGTTTTGATTGGGGTTTGGCTAGTTATAATAGGTAGCAGTGTCTAACTGAAGCACGCATGAGTGACCTCCAGTTTAGCCTCTTGACTGTTTGAACTCTCTCAGTCACTGATACTTTATTTGTTATACTTCTTTTCTCCCTTTTGGTCAAGATGGCATTGTTGATCCTATGGTGCCAGGGCCATTATATATGTGCCAAGGCTCATCCCTGGGAGTCATCTCCCACATCGACAGTAAACCTGCACACATTTTGAGGCATCAGCACTAGGCATGGTGCTGTCATGGCTGACCAGGCAAGATGGCTTCCACTGGCAGAGAAGCTGACCCTGTGGACCCATCCACCAGTGCTACCACCACCAAACTCTGACATCAGCGGGCCAAAAGGCATCTTGATGCCCCATGGTGTACTGGCTGCCTTTTCATTCACTTCTTTAATGTAGGTAGAAAACATTTGGCATTTGAAGCCACAGGATCCTGCTGCCAGCAAAACATTGTTTGAATTGAATGCCAGTCCAAGCTGAGGACCATGAAATGAATAGGTTTTTTAATGAGCTTGCTTTAACACCAATTATTTTCAGATTCAAAGTAACAAACAGAAATGAGTCCTGCTCCACTTCTCACAGCTGATTTTTTTCTCTTGCGGGGGCCACCTCACAAAAGTGACTGCACAATTAATTCTCAGGATCTACCAGGGTTTGCTTTCAAATATCACCTTTCTGACTCCAGACCTAGGCATTGTGATCTGCCCTGCAATTTACAGTGAGTTTGCTTTCGGGAGCCCAAGTTATTACCTGTAATGTGTCCACTGTGCTCCTTGAGTTCATGAGCTTTCACCCACTGGCTCACATTCTTATAAATGTGAACTTCATTGTTACTGGGGCAAAGGTGATCCGGGTATGGTCTCTGTCCAGGCATGACAGCTGATTGACTCTAGTAAAACTCATACAGAGATATTATTCGTGGCATTTTCAAAGAGTAGAGGGCTGGCCCCGGGGCATTCCAGAACGTCCTGGAGTGGAAAATTCATGGTCTCTGGTTGGTTGACCTGAACAGGTTCCCTAATTTCTTTTTTTTTTTAATGCAATTTTTTTGAGATACACCCACACATCATACAATTCATCTGAAGTATACAATCAGTGGTTTACAGCATCATCATATAGTTGTGTGTTAATCACCGTAATCAAGTCTAGAACATTTTCATTGCTGCAGAAAAAAACAAAAATTAAAAAGAAAACCCAAAACATTCCATACCCCTTATTCCTAGTTATATTATATTCCAATAATATTCCTAGTTATATTATATTCCAATAATATTCCTTATTATTGATCCCTAGTATTGGTGTGGTACCTTTGTTACTGTGGGTGAAAGAATATTAAAATATTACTTTTAACTGTGGTCTGTAGTTTGCAATAGGTACATTTTCCCTCATATACCTCTCTTTTACTAATTTCTTGTAATACTGTAGTACACTTGTTCTAGTTCATGAAATAACTTTTTTTTTATATCTGTATAGTTAATCATCCACCAGAAGATTTACTTTGTTATCATTTCCCGTATTTTAGCCTCCAGCTTCCCTTCTGGTGACATATATGACTCTAAACTTCTCCTTTCCACTACATTCACCCACAGTTAAGCACTGGTAATTATACTCACAATAACATGCTACCATCATCTCTGTCCATTTCCAAATGTTTAAGTTCAACCTAGGTTAATATTCTGCATGTATTACATGACTGCTCCCTATTCTTTAGCTGTTTTCTGTATCTTGGTAACTTATTTCTATAAGTTTACCTATTATAATTCGTCCATATTAGTGAGATCATACAATATTTGTCCTTTTGTGTCTGACTTACTTCACTTAACATAATGTCCCCAAAGTTCATGTTGTTGCGTGCTTCAGGACTTCATTTTTTCTTACTGCTGAATAATAGTCCATTGTATATATATATACCACATTTTGTTTATCCATTCATTTCTTGATGTACACTTGGATCGGTTCCACGTTTTGGTGCTTATGAATAAGGCTCCTATGAACATCAGTTTGCAAATGTCTGCCCGACTCCCTGTTTTCAGATCTTTTATATCCTGAGTAGCAGGATTACCAGGTTGTAAGGCAGCTCTATACTTAGCTCCTTGAGTAACCTCCAAACTGCCCTTCACAGTTTCTTTACCATTTTAACATTCCAACCAGCAATGATAAGTGTTCCTGTTTCTCCGTATCTTCTCTAAGACTTGGAGACATTGTAATCTGCCCTGCAAGTGACAATGAGGTTGTTCTTGGGAGCCAAGTTGTTCATTACTGTGATAGTGACCATTCTGGTACGTGTGAAATGATAACTCGTTGTGGTTTTTATTTGCATTTCCCTAATAGCTATGAAGCTGAATATCTTTTTATATATTTTTTTAGCCATTTGTATTTCCTCTTTGTAAAAATGTCTATTCATGTCTTTTGCCAGTTTTTTAGTTGTTTGTGTTTTTATTTTGAATTGTAGGATTTCTTGCAATTTCTATACCCTTACCAAATATATGGTTTCCAAATATTTTCTCCCATTGGGTTGGCTGCCTTTTCTCTTTTTGGACAAGATCCTTTGAAATACGAAAGTATTCAATTTTGAGGAGGTCCCATTTATCTGTTCTGGTTGTTTTTCATTGTTGTTGCTTACACTTTCTAAGAAAATATCACGTATCACTAGATCTTAAAGATGTTTCCCTACAGTTTCTTCTAGGAGTTTTAAATAATTGGTTCCAACATTTAGGTTTTTGATTAATTTTGAGTTAATTTTTCTCTAGGGTGTGAGGTAGGGGTCCTGTTTCATTTTTTTGGATATGGATATTCAGTTCTTCCAACACCATTTATTAAAGAGACTGTTCTGTCCCAGTTGAGTCTCCCTAAGGTTTTCATTATATATTTTTTCACTTTACTTTCAACATTTTAAACTGGAAATCATAAATCAAAGGAGAAAGGAGCGTTTTTTTAAATCAATTAAAAACATTTTTTTAATTCCAAAAAACACCAAACAAATGCAAACATTCTTAACTTTTGATCATTCTGTTTTATATATGTAATCAGTAGTTCACATTATCATCACATAGTAGCATATTCATCATCATGATCATTCTTGGAACATTTGCATCTATTAAGAAAAAGAAATAAAAAGAAAACAGAAAAAAAATAATGCAGTCCATACCCTTTATCCCTCCCTTTCATTGATCACTAGCATTTCAATCTAATTTTATTTTAACATTTGTTCCCCCTGTTGTTTATTTTTATTCCATATGCTTTACTTGTCTGTTGGTAACGTAGATAAAAGGAGCATCAGACACAAGGTTTTCACAATCACATAGTCACATTGTGAAAGCTATATCATTATACAATCATCTTCAAGAAACATGGCTAGTGAAACACAACTCTACATTTTCAAGCAGTTCCCTCCAGCCTCTCCATTACATCTTGAATAACAAGGTCATATCTATTTAATGCATAAGAATAACCTCCAGGATAACCTCGCGACTGTTTGGAATCCCTCAGCCATTGACACTTTATTTTGTCTCATTTCACTCTTCCCCTTTTGGTCAAGAAGGTTTTCTCAATCCCCTGATACTGAGTTTCAGCTCATTCTAGGGTTTTTCTCAATCCCTTGATGCTGAGTCTTAGCTCATTTTAGGATTTCTGTCCCACGTTGCCAGGAAGGTCCACACCCCTGGGAGTTATGTCCCACATAGACAGGGGGAGGGTGGTGAGTTTGCTTGTTATGTTGGCTGGAGAGAGAGGCCACATCTGAGCAAGAAAAGAGGTGACTCTTAGGCCTAATTTTAAGTAGGCTTGACCTATCGAAAGGGGCTTTTTAAATTCCCCTTTTAGAACTTCTTTCCCATTTACTCTTTCTCACTCTATTTAACCTCCAATACTTTTTGCCTTACATTTTTATTGTTGTTACTGTTTCCTCAGCTAGATTAAATTCATTGACGGTTTCTGCATTTTCCATTATGCTAAGGTCATATTAGGTTTAGGACAGAACATACATGAATTGAAGTGATTATAATTAGAAAAAAAGGAAACATTTCAGCGATTATTTTAGGGTACAGCTCAATCACAAATTCACTTATAATACAGCTTGCTCAATTCTTTGGTGTAATCAAAACTAAGAAAATATAAATTTGTACATAGATATTTAAATTCTTTATTTTTAAAGCTGAAGTAAAATATTCCTGTAATGTTAATTTTTTTATTCAACCCTATGAACAGAATGTACTTAGTCTAAGGCATTTTTAACTATTGAAACAAAAAATGTGGAGGAGGACAGCAAAGTTATATTCTATTTCTTTTAAAATGTCATGAGTGTCTTAATTTCTTTGAAGAAGGAAGCATAGGTTTACTGTCTAGTTTTTAAGTGGTGATTTATAAAAGAAGAGCACTCCCGCAGTTTTAACGGCTAATTTGTAAATATACATATTAGTGGTAAGTTCTCTAATGGGACTAAGGCCCACTTTTTTCCTTTCCTGTTTTTTTTTTTTTGAAGTATTAACAGTTACTGATTTTCTTGTAGTGTTAGATGACCACGATATCTATGAAATTGCATCAAAAGATCCTTATCTCAATGTGCTGGGATTAATTTCTTACCATCTTGAAATCTTAAAAAATGATATTTCTCGTTTGCGTTCTATGTATGGATACAAACAGAATTGGATCATCTCCAGGTCTGTGTATAGTTGGATACTTTGTGGCTTGTAAGAGTTTTAACAGTTGGGAATAAGTACCTATTAAGTTGCAAAAATGGTACAAATCTTAGGAAAGGGAATTTAGTTAAAACAGCAGTAACTAGGGACCCATTTTTGATAGAAAGCAGGGATTACTGAAAACAAACAAACAAAACGTATTTCCAAAGGGAGTAACAGTTGTACATAAGACTGAACACAGCAGCCCCAGGCTTACTGTCCTTAGCACAGTCTCTTGCAAGGTTAGCCCTTGGTTGGCCTTTGGGAACTTGTATCTTTTTTTTTTTTTTAATTTTATTTTTTTAAATACCAAAAAACACAAAGCAAATGCAAACATTCCTGTTTTGATCATTCCGTTCTACATATATAATCAGTAATTCACAATATCATCACATAGTTGCATATTCATCATCATAATCATTTCTTGGAACATTTGCATCTATTCAGAGAAAGAAATAAAATGAAAACAGAAAAAAAAATTTATACATACCATACCCCTTACCCCTCCCTTTCATTGACCACTAGCATTTCAATCTAAATTTAGCATTTGTTCTCCCTATTATTTATTTTTATTCCATATGTTCTACTTGTCTTTTGACAAGGTAGATAAAAGGAGCATCAGACACAAGGTTTTCACAATCACACAGTCACGTTGTGAAAGCTATTTCATTATACAATCATCTTCAAGAAACATGGCTAGTGAAACACAGCTCTACATTTTCAGGCATTTCCCTCCAGCCTCTCCATTACATCTTAAATAACAAGGTGATATCTGTTTAATTCATAAGAATAACCTCCAGGATAACCTCTCGACTCTGAAATCTCTCAGCCATTGACACTTTGTCTCATTTCACTCTTCCTCCTTTTGGTCAAGGTTTTCTCAGTCCCTTGATGCTGAGTCTCAGCTCATTCTATGGTTTTTCTCAAAGGGAAGTTGTGTCTTGAGAGGGTTCTCACCATTCCTAGAACTGATAAGAGTGAAGCATTGTGCCTAAACTGTTTGTATAAACAATGTGGTTTATGCTGAACACCTGGATTCCTTCCTGAAGTCAGGGGTTTTGGTAAGCCCTATGCAGAGGGTGCATAAGTGACCAGCTCCTTATAAAAACCTTGGGCCAAAAGTAGAAAGCAGAAAACAGCAAACCTTAGGCCCTGGGTCTCTATGAGCTTCACTTGTAGAAACATTTCACACATGTTGCCACAATTTGTCGCTACAGGAATTAAGTGCATCCTATGTATTTCCACTTGGAGAAGACTCTTGGAAGCTTGTGCCTGATTTCCTCTATACTTTGCCCCATATGCCTTTTCCCTTTGCTGATTTTGCTTTGTTCCTTCTGTTGTAATAAATCGTAGCTATGAGTATGACTAAAAGAGCGGAAGAGAAAAATCAAAGGTGATGGTGGAGCTATACAGAGAAGGTAGAGTTTAATAAACAAATATGATTGCTAAATCATTAAATTGATCTTTCTTTTAGTCTCCAGTATATTAGAGCAGCTAGAAGTAAAAACCTAGAATTGTGGAATTGTAACCCATGTCAAACTCTGAAATATATTCTACAACTAACTGTGGTGCTGTGCTTTGAAATGTATAGCTTTTTTGTATATATGTTATTTTTGACAAAAAAAGAAGGAAAGAAAGTCGATTGTGATGATAAAAAAGTATATAAGCCCTCTAGCCTCCTACATTTTGGAACAGCTAGAAAGAAAAATATGAGAGGATCATGTGATAGCCCATGACAAACACATCTGTCCTGTAACTACTTGTTGAAGAGTGGTTTGAAAATTATTGCTTTTTGATTTCTTTGCTTTGTATATATGTTCTACTATACAGTAAAAAAAGTTAAAACAAAAAATTTGCCTCTTTTCCATTTTCTCTAGTCTACTTTTTGAGCACTGTTTAGAAATATGTTGAATCTCTTTGTACTGTCCTCATGTCTATCTCTGTTCCATATTTTCAGTTCTATTACTATGCTTCATTTTATGTATTTCTTCAGAGCGTTCTTTTTTAAAAAAACATCTTTTATTGTTAAATATATATATATATATAAAGAAAAATCAATGATTTTCAAAGTACACTTCAATAAGTAGATACAGAACACATTTCAGAGCTTGCTGTGGGTTACCATTCCACTATTTCAGATTTTTCCTTCTAGCTGCTCCAAAACACTGGAGGCAAGAAGAAAATTTTTTTTCTTTTTTTTGTAAAAGATGACATATATACATAAACAATAAATTTCAAAGCACATCACAGCAATTAGTTGTAGAACAGATTTCGGAGTTTGGTATGGGTTTCAATTCTACAATTTTAGCCTTTCCCTGGAGACTAAAAGAAATATCAATATAATGATTCAGCAGTCATACTCTACCTTCTCTGTATAACTCCACCATCACCTTTGATATTTCTCCACTCTTTAAGGGTATTTGGGCCATGCCCATTCTAACTTTTTCATGTTGAAAGGGGCTGTTGATAATATCAAATAGGGGGTTGGAACTAATTGATGTTCTGGAGAGGCTAGCCCCTCTGCATTTCAGGACATTTCTCATCCAGGGACCCATCTGGAGGTTGTAAGTTTCTGGAAAGTTACCCTAGTGCATGGAACCTTTGAAGTCTTATATAAATCCCTAGATATTCTTTAGGATTGACTAGAATGGTTTTTGGTTGGGATTTGGCAAGTTACGGTAGGTAGCAATGTCTAACTGAAGCTTGTGTATAGGTGACCTCCAGAGTAACCTCTCGACTCAATTTGAACTAACTCTCTCAGCCACTGATACCTTATTTGTTACACTTCTTTTCCCCGTTTGGATCAGGCATTGTTGATCCCACAGTGCCAGGGCTAGACTCACCCTGGAAGTTATCTCCCACGCTGCCAGGGGGACTTTCCTACTTGGATGTCATGTCCCATGTATGGGGAGGGCAATGATTTCACTTGCAGAGTTGGATTTAGAGAGGGAGAGGCCACATCTGAGCAACAAAAGAGGTCCTCCAGAAGTAATTCTTAGGCATACCTATAGGTAGACTAAGCTTCCGCTACATATAAAAGCTTCGCAGGAGCAAACCTCAAGATCAAGGGCTTGGCTTAATGTTTGACATAGTATCAGGGGTTTCCATGGTGGTACAGTTTAATAGTTCCATATTTTTTCTCCCATCCCTCAAGGGACTTTGCCAGTACTTTTTGATTGTCTGCTTAATATACTCTGGGATACATTCAGGCACTGTACCAAGCCATACAGGATTAAAGGCTCTGATTCTTATTCTGGTCTCCCTGTGTTTGGAGTGTTTAAATGATCTATCCAGACAGGTTGAGTTAGATTATGTGCTACAGAAAATGGGAGCAGTCTTTAGTTGGTGTAATCTGCTACTTAATCCATTCATTGAACCTCTAATTTCAAATATATTTTTTATTTCTGCAACTTCTGTTCAATTCTTTTTAAAATCTAGTCTGTTTTGATAATGTCTTTTCTTTCTTCATATGCTATCATTACCCTCTTATTTCTTTAAATATAATAAAAACAATTCTACCAATTATTGGTTGCTGAGTAACCATTTACCCCAAAGTTTATCTTATGCAGTATTTGAGGATCAAGAATCTGGGATAGGCTTAGTAGTGTGATTCAGTCTCAGGTTGTCTTGTGAGGTTGCAGTCCGACTTTGTACTGGGGCTCGAGGCTCTGCTTCCAAAGAGGTTTATTCATAAAGTTGTCAGTAAGGAACTTCATTTCCTTTCCCCATGGGCGTTTCTGCTTAGGACTACCTATGGATCCTCATGACATGGCAGCTGGTTTCCCCTAGAGTAAGTAGTCAAAGAAAACAGGATGCTACAGTACCTTTTATGACCTATACCTTTACTTTCATTTTATTCTGTTCATTAGAGGGAAGTCACTAAGTTCACTCAAAGGGTAGAAAATTCAACAACTTTGAAGAAGGGATATCAAAGAATTTTGACAGGAAATAGATTAGAACAACTCTAGTACTGTATTTATACTGATAAAGTGTTTTTTAAAAACAAAAGAAAATCCTAATTTAAGGAATAATTTTAGGTGACAGAAGCACATCTTGTCTGTGACAGGTTTTGATTGATGAATATGATCAAAATGGTGTCTGACATTGTTCTAGGTGTTGATACATACTGTTTAATCTTACAACAACCCTGAAAGATACAGAGACCTCTAAATAGCTACTGATAAAATTAGAAGCAATTACTTCAATAAATCAATAAAAGATGAGATATATTTGACTATGAAAGATAGTGATAATAGAATTTTACCCAGTCTGGCAGACTAGCATTGATTTAGCTGAGTTTTGAAGATGGGAAGGAATTAAATAGGTCAGTGAAGATGAGTGGGGGAAGAGTTTTCCAGATGGAGGAAATAGAATGTGCAGAGACCATGTGGTTAGAGGAAGCATGGTGTGGCATTATTTTCAACGTGTTCAAATGTTACAAAGACTTCATATCCTTTATATTCTTCATTATATTTTGCTGGATTATTTGTGAAATTATGAAGTAGTTATGTTTATTTTTATTTGTACTTAGGGTGTTGATGCCTTAAAACATTTTTTAGTCACTTTTTGTGTTAGGGTTCTCTAGAGAAATAGAACCAACAGGAGAGAGCTGTAAATACGAGATGTATAAAGGTGTCTCATATAACTGTGGGAATGAAGAGTCCAAAATCAATAGGGCACGCTATGAAGCTGGTGGCAATGATGAAGGTTGTGGATGAGCTCCACAGGAGAGGCTCGCTGTCTTAAGAAGCAGTGAAACAGTCTCTCTTCTCTGTTAAAAAGACTTCAACTGAAGGATTATTTGTTGTGGGAGACACACCTTAGTTGATCGCAGATGATATCACACACATGCAATCACTAAGTGTTGAGTTAATACTCCAACCTTTCAGTTTATCAAGCAGAATTGTGCTTGCCTAACCAAACAACTGGGCATAATCACCTGGCCAAGGTGACACACCAGAACCTAACCATCACACTCCACCTCTTGTCAACTTGGCAGACACATGTCTGTTATTCTAAATAGAACAGGATAACAGACGTGTTTCACCTAACAATACTCAACTGTCCTGCATACAACCAGGAACGCACTACATTTCTCCAGAATAGGCTGCAAGTCCTTAGGTAACATTAGCTATTAAACTTCATATCCTGTGACTTAAATACTATAACACGAACAATACAACTATGTCATAGGATAAGAGAAAAATAAGATATTTGCTTATGTACAAATGAAAACATATAACAAAACAGGGAGGAAATATTTATACAATCACAGGTCTCGTTTCTGTAACTGGTCATGTGGTCATAATTCATATTTATCACTACCTTCTACTGCCCATTCCATGTTTTCTTTACCCTCAGCAAGCACTTCAGCTGGCTGTGGTTCTTTGTCAGGTGGTTGTCACCCAGACTTTCATTCCTGAAGTGCCTGGATTGGGTTGTTGCATTTTTCCATTGACTTTAATCATAGGGCATGGTAATACTAAGAGAAGCCCTAGGGGATCTCCTGTATTCCAGGAAAATTCTTCTTTACTTCCATTGTGTAGTTGCAGTCCTTTTTACCCTTGATAGAATCAGTCACCTGAGACAGAACAGTAATTCCCTTTCGTGCCTTATGATTCAGTGGCATGAGAAGCCCAAAGTGGCCAGGTGGCAGTCGTAACTTCCAGGTCAGTGGAATCATTGTGTTTCTTGGTAGGAGCACTCCTCCTTTTGGAACTAAAACTTGTAGACCGTGAGAGCTTAAGGTTTCAGGGACAGGAAGCAGAAATTTTCCTAGTGGATCACTAGGGGTGATAGAGTGGTGCCACTCTTATTTCCACCCCTGGTTCTCTAGAGAAACAGAACCAACAGGAGAGATCAGTATGAGATTTATAAAGTTGTCTCATGCCACTGTGGAAATGTAAGAGTCCAAAATTCACAGGGCAGGCTGTGAAGCTGGCAGTTCTGATGAAGGTTCTGAATGAACTCCACCGGAGGTAATAGCTGGCTGAAGAAGCAGTGAAAGAGCCTCTCTTTCTTAAAAGTCTTAAACTGATTGATTGGGTTGTTTTGTTGTGGGAGACACACCTTAGTTGATCACAGATGTAATCAGCCACAGATGCAGTCAACTGACTGATGAGTTAATATACTAGCCTCTTGGGTTTATCAACCAGCCATGAAATATCCTTGCAGCAACAGTCAGGCCAGTGCTTGCCTGACCAGACAACTGGGCATAATCCCTTGGCCAAGTTGACAGCAGAACCTAACCATCACACGTTCCTTATTCTACATGTTATCAAATTTATGGTAATTTAAAAAAGTAATTTCTAAGCCTCTATCAGTAGTTTGTCAGATTCATTTTTTGGTAAGCATTGTTTCTTTAGGAAACACTCTGCTTAGTATTCATGATTTGACTGTTACTTAGATCAAATGAAGTAGTCTGAGTATTTAAGTTATGCTATTAGGGAACTGTTATAGGAAATTAATTTCTAAATTTATGTTCATCTTATGCAACAAAATTCTTAGAAGAGTTTATAAGAATATTGTTATGTTCCTCTTAGAAGAGGAAACATTGCAAATTATATGTTGTCAAGACAGGTTTATTTCTTTTTTGCAGTGTGCCCCTTTGAATTCAAGGATGACAGAATTTATGAAATTTATAAAAACCTGTGTTAGCTTTGCTTTGGTCATGGAAAAAGATACTTTTTGGATGAGATTCTAAACAAATTTGTTATGATCAAAGAGTTGAGAAAGTTCAATTTGGTAAGCAAAACAAAAAACCAAACCAAACCAAAAAACCTGTTCCTTACCAGTCCACTAGGGGATACTCCAGTACTTAGGAAGGAAATCTAATTACCATTATAGTTAAAAAATTATCTCGTATTTAGCAAAATCATTGATTTCCTGTTTGCTTACATACATATGCACACACAAAGTAAGCCTTTGTGCTTGGGTTATTATTTGATGATAATATTTTCCTTTAAGAAGAATTTGCTGCATTTTTTTAAGTATGCACATTCATAGTGTGATTCTTGGACCACTTTTTTTTTAGTAGCAGTACCTCAAACCGATTTCCTTGAGTGCTTTAGAAAAACCATTATTATATATTTTTATACCTTGGATACATGAAAATAATGATTCTCAATTACTTTGTCATTTGTGTTCTTCCTCAGAAGGTCAGAGAAGATGACATTTGGTTTGAAGTTCCTTCACTTTATCATGTTGCTTTTCCAAATATTTATCCAAACTTTAGTCTTGGAAAGTATAAAATATGACCTTTGATTCACACAAAGTAGAGGATAATTCATGTTGCTGTTGTACATATTCGACAGGTTAATATTGTTTTCTTTCTAGTAATTTAGGTATAATGCAATGCGAAGTAATTTCTAAGGAAAAATATATAAAAAGTTTAATTCAGTTTTTAAAATAGCAAAGTTTCAAGAAAAGAATTTAGGCTCTTCTACTTATTAGATAAAGGTTTTCAGATATGGTTTACTTTTTTTTTTTTCAGATATGTTTTAGAAAATAATTTAATTAACCAAAGCTTTATTCTTTGTGAACTTACTTTTCCTAACCTAGTTTAAAATTTCCTCTATGTGATATTATTATACAATTTTTCTTTGTTGCATTTCATCCCTCTATACCTGGTGCATAGGTGCTTAAAGGTTACGTGAATTACCATATTTACCTCATCAGTTCACCTGGTTACTACTTTTTCTAAGCACAACAGATGTGCAAACCTATATGCCATTATGACAGCATGATTTGAAAAAATGGAAAGTGAGACATTGGTACAATACTAAGACAAGAACAAGTTCATTTATTTATTTAGTGAATATGAAGTTAATATAGGAGTTACTGATAATATGTATATATTTTTTGCATGGGCAGGCACTGGGACTCAAACCTGGGTCTCCAGCATGGCAGGCAAGAATTCTGCCACTGAGCCACCATTGCACCACCCTGATAATTTTTTTTTTTATGGAATAGTATAGATTTGAATAGTATAAAATAGGATAGAATAGAATTAAAATAAAATAAATTAAGAAATCCCTTTTCAGAGTCAGTGCCTGGCCCTTAAGTTTCCAGTACTCTAAGCTTGACCAACTTCAAAATCCTCTGTCTTTACTGTTTTATTCTATTTCACTTTATTTTTTTCCTGTCAGCCCTACCTCCTTTTTGCCAGGATTAAAACCGCAATTGGAGCTTGACTGAGTTTATTTGTTTGTCATGCTGCTAGAATGCAATATACTAGAAATGGAACATTTTTTAATGAAGGGAATTTAATGAGTTACAGGTTTACAGATCTATGCCTATGAAAATGTCTAAACTAAGAAATCTAGGGAAATATACCTTAATTCAAGAAAATCTGATGGGTCTGAAACACCTCTGTTGGCTAGAAAGGCACGTGGTTGGTGTCTGCTGGTCCTTGTTCTCATTTCTGGTGCTTCCAGCTTCTGATATCAGTGATTTCCTCTCTAAGTATCTGTAAGCATTCACATAGCTGCTCTGGGACACAACTCCAAGTTTTATCTCTTAGCTTAGCATCTGTTGGGGCTAGAGATTTCAACCATACCACTGGCAGGAAGAGGCTTCTTTTCAGGTTCTGGCTTAGCACCAGGGTCTGATAATTTGTTTTTAATTGGAGTCTAGGTGATAATTTTAATAGGACAGTTTCGAGATAACTATTTTTTTGTGTTTCATCCCTATTTCCCTAGTGTGCCTGTTTGAAAGAATTATGTGCCCTAGGAAAGCCATGTTTTAGTCCTGATCCATCTTGAGGAGGCAGCCGTTTCTTTCAATCCCTATTCAGTACTGTAGGTTGGAAATTTGATTAGCTTATCTCCACAAAGATGTGACACACCCAGTTGTGGTGCTAACCTTTGATTAGAATAGAGAAAGATACCCCAGCCATTCCAGGTGAGTCTTGATTAGTTTACTGGAATCCTTTAAAAGGGGAAACATTTTGGAAAGTGCTGGAGAGCCCTGAGAACCATGAGTGCCCTTGCAGCCAGAGACCTTTGAAGAAGGAAAATGTGCCTGGGGGGGCTTCATGAAACAATAAGCTTGGAGAGAAAGCTAGCAAACGTCACCATGTTTGCCACGTGCCTTTCCAGTTGAGAGAGAAGTCCTGAACGTGATTGGCCTTCTTGAACCAAGGCGTCTTTACCTGGATGCCTTAGATTGGACATTTCTGTAGCCTTGCTTTAATTTGGACATTTTCACAGCTTTAGAACTGTAAACTTGCAACTTAATAAATTCCCCCTTTTAAAAGCCATTCTGTTTCTGGTATAAGACGTTCTGGTATTGGCAAACTAGAACACCTAGCAAAATGAGGAAAGAGTTAGATTTGGGGATAATTAGGCCTTTTAGTTGCATATTGATAGGAAGAATAGTATGAGCAAGAAATCAGCTGTTCATATCTGTGGTAGAGTAAGCACCAGGATATTCTTGAGAACTAGTTTCATAACTATTTCTGCAACTATAGAGTATAGTTAAGTACCTTCCTGTATTTAGTGGCTAGCCAATAAGTGAAATATGACTGGCTTATATTTTTAATATTTTAGCTATAGGGGAAAGTTAAAATATCACAGTATCATAGTTATTCTTCTTCCATTATACTTTTTTGTTTGCAATAAAATATATTTGTTTTTTACCTAGTACTTGAAGTGATTCTCTATAAAGGTTTCATGCGTCTTCCTGGAACATGTAATTCACAGAGGGTTCCTAGGTCAGGTAAATCCTGAAATCCAGAGGGACCAGCCTTTACAGGATTATCAGTTAATTACACCCTTTAGTGTCAACACCCCTTCTCAATATGGAAAAGTCAGAACAGGCATTGCCCAAAGATTCCTATAGAATGGGTGATGGATTAAAGGAGAAAGAGGAGTTATAACAGAGAAAATAGGATTTAACAAACGGGTATGCTGGTGAATCATTATATTACTCTTCCTTTTCATCCCCAGTGTTTTTGAGCAGCTAGAAAAAAAATCTGAAATGATGGAATGGTAGACGAACTCTGGGATCAGTTCTGTAACTACTTGCTGAAGTGTGCCTGTTAAATTATTGCCTTTTTCTTTCTTTGCTTTGTATATATGCTATATTTTATAGTAAAAATGTTAAAAATTATATTTATTCTTAAAGGAAATATTAGAAACAAAACAGATGATTTATGGTGCTTTTACTTAGGTTCAAACTGTTTATTTTTCTATGACAGTTTCCAGTTGATTATTAAATATCCTCCCTAATTTCAGTTGACAGAGTTATTGTAACATCTTTCATGTAACACTAAATACACCATTTATTAGTAAAGTTTTTAGAGAAAGTATTTTTGTGATTTTTAATTTTAATAGAAATTACTTAAATATGGGGAATATGTGTATATATAAAGTGATTTGATACAAAAAATTAAACTTGTCATACTGTCATATAACATCTAATTAAGATAGAAAAGATCTAAGTATACAGTATTATCTGGATTTGAAAATTAAGTAGTTCAGTGGTTTATTACTTATTAATGATTTTTTATTATGATTTTATAATCCTCAGACTTATAAGTACAAAGTGTTGGGAAGGCCCATTTTCTAGTTTTGGTCCTGTCACTGTCATTGTTCTGGGTTAACCATTCTGAATGTGACATTCTTCATGTGGCTTTCATGTCAGTTGCAACACTATTTTCGAGAAAACTGGGAGTGACTGCCTGTCTGAATGGGGGACTATCCATGATTAAAAGAGAATATAGAAAATGACTGGATAGCAGTTTGCTTCTGCTTTTCCCTTCTTTATCCTCCTCCTATTGAACCCCATTGCCCGGGCTAGATCCTTAAATTTTTGGTATAGTGGTACATATCCTGGAATATCTTTTTTTTCTTTTTTTATACTTTTTACTTTTTATTTTAAAAATATTTTTGAGAGATCTTCACACACATGTAGTCCATTGATAGTATACAATCAGTGGCTCACAATATCATCACATGGTTGCATATTCATCCCTATGATCATTTTTAGAACATTTGCATTGCTCCAGAAAAAGAAAGAACTCGAATGTCCCATACTGCTTACCCTTCCCTCTCATTGACCACTAGTATTCCAGTTTACCTAATTTTTTTCTACCCCTTATCTCTTGCTATTGTTTATTTATTTTTCCTTAATTTTTTACTCATCTGTCCATACCCTGGATAAAAGGAGCAACAGACACAAGGTTTTCACAATCACCCAGTCACATTGTAAAAGCTATATAGTTATAGAATTATAACAGCTTGGGACACTCACGGTTCTGGGTGGGATCACAGCTGTCCACCTTGTCCAGACTGTTGTATGCAGTGTGTCCAGTCACTGATGTGGCCTCAGCAGTTATTCTGTACTGTTCCTGGTTATTTACTAGCTACTCTGGAGGATGAACTAAATCCCACACCTCACTAAGCCACCATCATGGCTTCTTCTCAGCAACTAAGTTTTGATGTGTCTTTCCAATTACTCTTTCAGGTAAAAGAGACAGACAATAAGTTTTTAAAACTTAAACTAGATAGAACTAATTAAAAACCACAATTTGTATTACATGGACCACTACTAGTTTAAATTCATGACCAGCAAAAACTTTATGTGTACATCACCATAAAGATACAGATTCTGTTGCTGTCATTCAGGGAGTAAGTATTCTCTCTTTTGCCATTCGTTATTGGTTGTGCCTTTCCTATCAATTATTTTATAACAAACTATCAGTGCAGCTGGCTATGTTGGCCTCTGATTAGGATCAAACACTTCTCAAGAAAGCAGTTTCTTTCACAGCTCTTCCACGAAGAGCACACTTTAGTTATTAGCAGCTTCAATTTTCTCCCCACTTTGCCAAGGATCATTGTATACCCCAATTTATATACCAATAGGCTGTTTTAGGGTTCAACACTTGTTATTTTAATAACCTTATTACCTCAAAATTTTGGAAATTGTAAAAACTGGCTTGCTAAATAACAGTATCAAGATTTCAGGGTTAAAGTTACTTAAAATTTTTTAAAAACTAATTTAATAGTTATTTTCTCTATTCGATTTATTTATACTATTACGCAAATCAGAATGTTACTAAAGACATCCTTAGCCATTTCTTAATAAATCAAGCATCCAAAAGATTCTTACCAGCGATATAGCAATCTACTTCCGCTTATTTAGATCTCAAAAAAAAGATAGCAAAAAGATACTCTAAATCAAACATCCTAGAAAGCCATTCTTGTCCTTATTAGAATTAATAAGACTCTTGTAAGCTTTTAGCAGAAAAATTTATACCTATACTTTTCATGATTAACTTTCCCAAATAGATTTAAACATGTAAAATGTTAATTCAAATCAAAATAAGTAAAAAGACAATAAGCACAACCATAAGTCTGGCAATTAAGATTAAAAGGTTTAGATAAATAATGTATTAAAAATTCCAGGTTGCCTTTCAAACTTGGAGGAAGACAATCACAAGGCTGTTTCCTCTTCAATATAAAGAGAGCATCTTTATATGTAGTCATAAAGCACTCAAAGTTGATTAATCACAAGCAACAATTTAACAAAAAATGGTAACACTTGTCTTTGATAAGGCACAACTGAAATAGTGAAAAAACTATAACATAAAACAAACATAAGACAAGATATAGAAGAGCACTGAACCAAAATCAGAAGACCCACGTCTAGTCTTTCCTCTGCCGGAAGTAGGTGTGGGTATTTATGAGGATTTCCATTTCCCCAACTGTAAAACTAAGGGGCAGAAGAAGAGATCACTGCAGGGTATTTGCAACTTGAGAATCTTATGATTCCAAACTGAGATATATCACATTTTGCTTTATAATTTTAAATAGAAATAAAAATAAACTAGCCCTTAAATTAGAGTTAAAGTTAGCGTTAAATTTTCTTTAAAAGATGGAAGGTGTCAAAGACACAAACAGACATTTGCACACCAATGTTTATAGCAGCATTATTTACAATTGCAAAGAGATGGAAACAGCCAAAATGTCCATCAACAGACGAGTGGCTAAACAAACTGTGGTATATACATACTACGATGGAATATTATGCAGCTTTAAGACAGAATAAACTTATGAAGCATGTAATAACATGGATGGACCTAGAGAACATTATGCTGAGTGAGTCTAGCCAAAAACTAAAGGACAAATACTGTATGGTCCCACTGATTTGAACCGACATTCGAGAATAAACTTGGAATATGTCATTGGTAACAGAGACCAGCAGGAGTTAGAAACAGGGTAAGATAATGGGTAATTGGAGCTGAAGGGATACAGACTGTGCAACAGGACTAGATACAAAAACTCAAAAATGGACAGCACAATAATACCTAAGTGTAATGTAATTATGTTAAAACACTGAATGAAGCTGCATCTGAGCTATAGTTTTTTTTTTGTTTGTCTGTTTGTTTGTTTGTTTGTGTCTTTTGTTTTTTTTCCTTTTTCCTTTTCTTTTATTATTATTATTATTATTTTTATTTTTTTCTCTATATTAACATTCTATATCTTTTTCTGTTGTTTTGCTAGTTCTTTTCCTAAATCGATGCAAATGTACTAAGAGATGATGATCATGCATCTATGTGATGATGTTAAGAATTACTGATTGCATATGTAGAATGGAATGATTTCTAAATGTTGTGTTAATTTCTTTTTTTTCTTTAATTAATAAAAAAAGATGGAAGGTGTGATTAAAAAAACTGTGGCAAAAAATTAAAACTAAGAAAATGCCATTATGAAAATATGTTAGTAAGAACACACATGAAGATATGCTTTCTCTGCATGAAGTTCCTTCTGTAAACAATAAAAGAAAATTTTTAAAGCTTATCTTCTAAACCACTGACATGAAATTTTAATAGCTTCTTTATGTTATACTGGAGGAAGTCTGTGAACCAGATCAAATTCATAGAAATTAAGAGTTAGAGAAAACTATGAATGCTCTTATAGACTATAACTACATTATGTGTAATATAATGTTTTAAGAGTTCATTTTCAGGTTCTTTTTGATTGTGTGCATGGCTACATTGGCTGTTTTAAAGTGCTCCCTAAATTTGACTGAATCCAGCAATATGGTGGTACATATCCTGGAATATCTTTTTTTTTCTTTTTTTATACTTTTTTACTTTTTTTTTTTTAAATATTATTGAGAGATCTTCACACACATACAGTCCATCCATAGTATACAGTCAGTGGCTCACAATATCATTACATAGTTGTATATTCATCTCTATGATAATTTTTAGAATATTTGCATCGCTCCAGAAAAAGTAAGAACTCATACGTCCACTGCTTACCCTTCTCTCTCATTGGCCACGAGTATTCCAGTTTACCTAGTTTTTTTTTCTTCCCCCATCCCTTCCTATTATTTATTTATTTTTCCTTAATTTTTTACTCATCTCTCCATACCCTGGATACAAGAAGCAACAGACACAAGGTTTTCACAATCACATAGTCACACTGTAAAAGCTATATAGTTATAGAATCATCAAGAATCAAGGCTACTGGAGCATGTTCAACACTTTCAGATACTTTTCTCTAGCCACTCCAATACACCATAAACTGAAAAGGGATATTTATGTAATGATAAGAATAACCTCTGGATAACCTCTTAACTCTGTTTGAAAATCTCTCAGCCACTAAAACTTGATTTTGTCTCATTTCTCTCTTCCCCTTCTTGGTCAGGAAGGCTTTCTTAATCCCTTGATGCCAGGTCCCGGCTTATCCCTGGAGCCCTGTCCCATGTTGTCAAGAAGCTTTACATGCCTGGGAGTCATGTCCTGCATAGGGGAAGGTAGTGAGTTTACCTGCCAAGTTGGCTTAGAGAGGCAACATCTGAGCAACAAATGAGGTTCTCTGGGGGTGACTCAGGCATAACTATAAGTAAGTTTAGCTTCTCCTTTGCAGGAATAACTTAGAATAGGTATTTTTTACTTTATTTTGTAAGCATAAAGTTTTACAGAGTTTATACATGTAAACAGTATTTATTGCAAGGATTGCTAATAACTTGGCTGAAATTTTATAAACCACCACAGAGGTACACAAAATAAACAAAAGAAAAATTGAAATGAAAAGTTCAAGCAGTAGATTTTAATTTAATTAGCCACTGTATATTTAGGTAAAAACCAAATAAAATTGAAATTGCTTTACACATTTGAAAGTATAATGAAGCAAACAGCTTTTATCTTGGAATTGAAAATTTTTTTATGTTTTATTATTACTTATTAATTTTTAATTATGGTTTTATAATTCTCAGACTTGTAGGTACAAAGTTCTGGGAAGGTCCATTTTCTAGTTTTGGTCCTATCACTATCACTGTTCTGAGTTAACTGTTCTGAATGTGACATTCTTCATGTGACCTTCATGTCAGTTGCAACACTATTTTCAAGAAAACTAGGAGTGACTGCCTGTCTAAATGGGGGACTAGCCATGATTAAAAGCGAGTATGGAAAATTACTTAATACAATATCAAAAACAAAAATTCCTACTCCATTTAGGTCTTAAAAGTATTTGTTCTACAAGTGGAACTCAGAGAAATGATTAAGAAAAAATATTTAGAATTAACTCAATAGCTGAGCAGAAAACCTGATTTCAGATCCACAGAGTTAGCTGACAATTATGTAGTACTTTGAAAATAGCTCTTCCCCTTGCTGGGTATCCTTGAGTGCAACAAGAACGACACATCGAAATGCACTTTGTTTGTCAGAATTGTAGGCAATGTTTGGAAGATACAGCTTAAGTTCTATAGGGAAAATTGCAGGCACATCAAATTCCTGATAACACACATTAACAGATCTTTCATTTGAGCAGTTGTTGACATATTGTCCTATAGCCAGTGGATTAGGAATTTCTGATGTTAACCATGTAGTTTCTCTCATTTTTAAAGGGCCAAAGTGATCTCTCCTATTGCAATATCTGTGTACAACTTTTGATTTTCCTTTGCATTTCCATCAATGAATACCCCATCTACACATCTGAAAATAAATGAGTTTCCAGTGGACTGGGGAAAGATTGGCTCTTACTTCTGATATACTGTACCTCAGGTTGTGGCTTAGGTTCGGTGCAATCCAGGGTATAAAGTGGTACTTGTAGTGGTGTCATTGCTGCCAGAGGCCCCGCCAATAGGCGGCCTAGCATGGCTGCTCTGCGGTGCTGTCCTGGAATATCTGTTTTTATTACTATCTTTGTTGATGCATTTTCTTACAGTGATATCCTTGGTACACAGCCCCAAAATTTTGTTAATAAAAGCATTATTGTACTTGTTCTTTTATGGTTGTTTTATCCTGTTTGAATGAACTGGAAGTCGTAGCTAACAACTTCCTGGTGAAAAGGTGGTTTATAGTTTAAGGGAACATTTAAGAAGGGACTGTTTAACTTCTTGAGCTCTGAGAAATTCCTAGAGAATCTTAAAAAAACCCAGAATAGCATGAAGAGTGTCATATTTTTTGCCAGTTGTGTTCCACATCATGAAATGCAGAATTGAACTGCAAAGTTCATGTACATCAAGAATCATTATAGTTATTAATTTTATTTAATTTTGAAGAGTTAACACATTAGTATAGTTTATAATTTAAGAGGTATACATTTAATCTCTATACCTCTCCCTTCAGCCATCCAATTATCTTGCTTAGAGTCAGTGTTCCCAGTTTAAATGCACTTTAGCATTTATTATTTAAAGGTTTTTTTGGGGATGCATGAATAATTAAAGTTGACAACATGTTTTTTTAGAGTCAGACACTTTAAATTTTCAGTTATTCAGCAGTTATTGTTTTATTTTTTTGGCGAGGGGGGGAAGTTTGGGGTTGGTAGTGTACAGTCCAGGAACTGAACCTGGGTCTTCCACATGTAAGACAAGCATTCTACCACTGAACCACCCATCATCACCCTCAACAGTTATTTTTGAGCACTATCAGGCATTTCCTTGGCACTGGGAATAGAGCAGTGAGCAAAATCTCTGCCTTCATGGAGATTACATTGTAGTAGATGGAGACAGACACTAAGTATTTTTTTTATTTATTTATTTATTTTTTTATTTATTTTTTTTTTACTAAATAACTTATTTTAATGTCTGTCATTAATACAAGCATTTCAACAATAGTTAAACCCAAACTTTAAATATAAGTCAATACTTATTTTTAACATGTTAATTCTGAGAAGTTATATTTTAACTATAAGAGTATCAAATATAACACAGAACTTAAACATTTAATGCTTTCTATCACCATATTTAAATTAAACTAAGAAGCACTCTAAGGCTACCAAGTTTCCTCAAAAAATCTTTTTTTGTTTTTTAACAAGTAAAAGTATAGTACTGCTAGTCATTATAGCTGTTAAAAATTTTTCTTCAATAAAAATAAATTTTATAAAATAACAACTGCTAACTTGAATGTGATTTGAATACTTCTAGGCTACCATGAAATGCCTGATATTTCCTAACTCTTTGCAGGTAGTAGGTTCAGGGTCTTGAAGAAATCAGATCATGGAGTTTAAAGTTATAGCTAGACTTTTAAACCACAAAAGAAAGAAAACCTGACATTACTTAGTTTCTTTCTGGTTTGTTTTGGTTTTGTTTTGCTAATGAGGAACCAAATTGTCATCATTTTTCATTCAAACAGACCACCATCTGAGGCCTTGATTTGTTTCTTCCTAGACAGCTGGTTACTATGGACTGTCCAAGGACAATTCTCCTTTATAGCTGAGCATTTTCACATAAAGATAATTACTTTTAATTCAGCAAAAATTAATAATATATGAAAATGTAGGTTAAATTATAACATAACGACTTGCAAACTTGTGAGAGACATTCAACTAGAAGGTGAAAAAGTACTCACTAGAAAGGAAGCGGGGGAATTTTTAAATTGAGATGATACTTTTTGTTGAATCATTAAGATAACTACCACCATTGTATTCAGAGAAACTAAGATCAAAGAAAAGTTAAAAATATTTGAAATGCTGAAAAGATTAATTTTTCCTACAACTAAAACAAATGTGTTTTAAGGAGAGAGGAAAAAATAAGCCCCTAAATGAAAAAAACAAAACAAAACAAAACATGGGATTAGTAATTTATTAAACATTGCACCCCTGATTTTCTTTTGAAGAAAAAAAAAACACAGTACTTTTTTAAACAAGGGCAAAAAACAGACTTCATTTCAAGACATACTAAAATCTGTTCTCACTGAAAAATAATATCACTATAAAAAATTAAATAAAATTTCAGATATTTTCCATTTAATATGGGCAAAATACAATGTTTATGTCTGAAATATAAACTAATAATTGATTGTCATTCACAATATAAAGTGTCTTAGGAAAAGTTTATTCTTTTCAGTGCTCAAAATTAAACAGGAACTGTTGTCCATACCTAGGAATTATAATGGTAAAGTGAAGTATATGCTTAATTCTGCTGACTAAAGCTCAAACAGATTCAAATAGAAAACATGCATGAAAACAGCTAAAAAAAAAAAAAGTTTTAAATTTTTGCTATTTTGCAATGATGTTAGGTTTACTTTTTCTAACATTTAAAAGACTCTAGCCTTATTTTAGCAATACAAAACTATTAAAATAATCACAATAGAATCTTTCATGCTTAGAAAAATAATTTCACATGATACACTCACAGCACTCAAGAATTACAATCCAGAAAGGGGCAGTCTCCTTGAAACAGAAAGTTCTTTCTTCCTTTTTGTCACCTCCATTCCTTACATATAATCTTTATTTCACATCATTTATATAGAAATATTATCACACTCTGACAAGTAGATAAGAAAATATCTTTTTTTCCCTTCTGGAGCTCACCAAGTAAATTTATTCAGTCTTCTTAGTGTGTTTCTTTTTAACTTTATCTGAAGCATCAATGGTAGGTTTTGAAGTAGATGAACCAGTGCCATTGAAAGATGATTTAATTTCATTTTTCTTCCCACATGTCGAAAACTGTTGCTGCCTACCAAAAAGCATCCGACCCAATATATCCTCAAAAGAAGCAAAAGGCGAAACAGAAGTCTTCGTGAGCATCATGGTTATCTTGGTTCAAGAAGGCCAGTGGAGTTCAGGGTTTCTCTCTCAAGTGAGAAGGCACATGGTGAACACAGTCAGGGCTCCTCTCTCTCGGCTGGAAGGGCACATGGTGAATACGGCGTCTTCTGCTAGCTTACTCTCCTGTCTTCTGGTTTCATGAAGCTCCCTGGGAGGTGTTTTCCTTCTTCATCTCCAATGGACTCTCCGCTTCGTGGTGCTGCAGCATTCTCTCAGACACGAAGTATTTATGTACAGTATCATAGGGTGATGAGTCAAGGAAGGAAAATAAAGCTGAGTAAAGGGATGGAATAATAGGGGAAGTGCCTTTTTGAATAGGATGGCCAGAGAAAGCCTCTATTAGGGTAACATCTAAGTAGAGAATTGAATAATCTAAAGGAGTGAGATTATCTCCATGGAGTTGTCACTCAATCAAGAGTGGGTGTTAAACTGGACTAGGTGGATACGTATCTCCACCCTTTCCAGGTGGGTCTTGATTACTTTACTGGAATCCTATAAAAGAGGAAACATTTCGGAGAAAGCTAGAGATTCAGAGAGAGCAGAGAAGAACGACAGAGCCACAAGAAAGCTACAACAGAGAATGCCACAAAACCATAAAGTAGAGAGTCTGCCAGCCAGTAATTTTTGGAGATGAAGAAGGAAAACACCTCCCAGGTAGTTGGAAAGGAAGCTAGCAGATATCCCGTATTTGCCATGTGCCATCCGAGAGAAAAACCTTGACTGTGTTCACCATGTGCCTTTCCACTTGAGAGAGAAATCCTGAAATCAGCCTTTGTGCATCAAGGTATCTTTCCCTGGATGCCTTAGATTGGAAATTTCTATAGATTTGCTTTAATTGGGACATTTCCATGGCCTAAAAACTGTTAATTTCCAACTAATTGAATTCCGCTTTTTTTTTTATTTTTTTTTTTTATTTTTTATTAACGGAAAAAAAAAAAAGATATTAACACAACATTTAGAAATCATACCATTCTACATATGCACTCAGTAATTCTTAACATCATCACATAGATGCATGATCATTGTTTCTTAGTACATTTGCATCGGTTTAGAGGAACTAGCAACACAACAGAAAAAGATATAAAATGTTAATATAAAGAAAAGAAAAGTAATAGTAAAAAACAACAACAACAAACAAATCAACAAGCAAACAAAAACAAAAAAAACCCTATAGCTCAGATGCAGCTTCATTCAGTATTTTAACATGATTACTTTAGAATTAGGTATTATTGTGCTGTCCATTTTTGAGTTTTTGTTTCTAGTCCTGTTGCACAGTCTGTATCCCTTCAGCTTCAATTACCCATTGTCTTACCCTGTTTCTAACTCCTGCTGAACTCTGTTACCAATGACATATTTCAAGTTTATTCTCGAATGTCCGTTCACATCAGTGGGACCATACAGTATTTGTCCTTTAGTTTTTGGCTGGATTCACTCAGCATAATATTCTCTAGGTCCATCCATGTTATTACATGGTTCATAAGTTTATCTTGTCTTAAAGCTGCATAATATTCCATCGTATGTATATACCACAGTTTGTTTAGCCATTCTTCTGTTGATGGAGATTTTGGCTGTTTCCATCTCTTTGCAATTGTAAATAACGCTGCTATAAACATTGGTGTGCAAATGTCCGTTTGTGTCTTTGCCCTTAAGTCCTTTGAGTAGATACCTAGCAATGGTATTGCTGGGTCGTATGGCAATTCTATATTCAGCTTTTTGAGGAACCGCCAAACTGCCTTCCACAGTGGTTGCACCCTTTGACATTCCCACCAACAGTGGATAAGTGTGCCTCTTTCTCCGCATCCTCTCCAGCACTTGTCATTTTCTGTTTTGTTGATAATGGCCATTCTGGTGGGTGTGAGATGATATCTCATTGTGGTTTTGATTTGCATTTCTCTAATGGCCAGGGACATTGAGCATCTCTTCATGTGCCTCTTGGCCATCCGTATTTCTTCTTCTGGTAGGTGTCTGTTTAAGTCTTTTTCCCATTTTGTAATTGGGTTGGCTGTCTTTTTGTTGTTGAGTTGAATAATCTCTTTATAAATTCTGGATACTAGACCTTTATCTGATATGTCGTTTCCAAATATTGTCTCCCATTGTGTAGGCTGTCTTTCTACTTTCTTGATGAAGTTCTCTGATGCACAAAAGTGTTTAATTTTGAGGAGCTCCCATTTATTTATTTCCTTCTTCAGTGTTCTTGCTTTAGGTTTAAGGTCCATAAAACCACCTCCAGTTGTAAGATCCATAAGATATCTCCCAACATTTTCCTCTATCTGTTTTATGGTCTTAGACCTAATGTTTAGATCTTTGATCCATTTTGAGTTAACTTTTGTATAGGGTGTGAGAGATGGGTCTTTTTTCATTCTTTTGCATATGGATATCCAGTTCTCTAGGCACCATTTATTGAAGAGACTGCTCTGTCCCAGGTGAGTTGGCTTGACTGCCTTATCAAAGATCAAATGTCCATAGATGAGAGGGTCTATATCTGAGCACTCTATTCGATTCCATTGGTCGATATATCTATCTTTATACCAATACCATGCTGTTTTGACCACTGTGGCTTCATAGTATGCCTTAAAGTCAGGCAGCGCGAGACCTCCAGCTTCGTTTTTTTTCCTCAAGATGTTTTTAGCAATTCGGGGCACCCTGCCCTTCCAGATAAATTTGCTTATTGGTTTTTCTATTTCTGAAAAATAAGTTGTTGGGATTTTGATTGGTATTGCATTGAATCTGTAGATCAATTTAGGTAGGATTGACATCTTAACTATATTTAGTCTTCCAATCCATGAACACGGTATGCCCTTCCATCTATTTAGGTCTTCTGTGATTTCTTTTAACAGTTTTTTGTAGTTTTCTTTATATAGGTTTTTTGTCTCTTTGGTTAAATTTATTCCTAGGTATTTTATTCTTTTAGTTGCGATTGTAAATGGGATTCGTTTCTTGATTTCCGCCTCAGCTTGTTCATTACTAGTGTATAGAAAAGCTACAGATTTTTGAATGTTGATCTTGTAGCCTGCTACTTTGCTGTACTCATTTATTAGCTCTATTAATTTTGTTGTGGATTTTTCTGGGTTTTCTACATATAGTATCATATCGTCTGCAAACAGTGATAGTTTTACTTCTTCCTTTCCTATTTTGATGCCTTGTATTTCTTTTTCTTGCCTAATTGCTCTGGCTAGAACTTCCAACACAATGTTGAATAATAGTGGTGATAGTGGACATCCTTGTCTTGTTCCTGATCTTAGGGGGAAAGTTTTCAATTTTTCCCCATTGAGGATGATATTAGCTGTGGGTTTTTCATATATTCCCTCTATCATTTTAAGGAAGTTCCCTTGTATTCCTATCTTTTGAAGTGTTTTCAGCAGGAAAGGATGTTGAATCTTGTCAAATGCCTTCTCTGCATCAATTGAGATGATCATGTGATTTTTCTGCTTTGATTTGTTGATATGGTGTATTACATTAATTGATTTTCTTATGTTGAACCATCCTTGCATACCTGGGATGAATCCTACTTGGTCATGATGTATAATTCTTTTAATGTGTTGTTGGATACGATTTGCTAGAATTTTATTGAGGATTTTTGCATCTGTATTCATTAGAGAGATTGGTCTGTAGTTTTCTTTTTTTGTAATATCTTTGCCTGGTTTTGGTATGAGGGTGATGTTGGCTTCATAGAATGAATTAGGTAGTTTTCCCTCCACTTCGATTATGTTGAAGAGTTTGAGGAGAGTAGGTACTAATTCTTTCTGGAATGTTTGATAGAATTCACATGTGAAGCCGTCTGGTCCTGGACTTTTCTTTTTAGGGAGCTTTTGAATAACTAATTCAATCTCTTTACTTGTGATTGGTTTGTTGAGGTCGTCTATTTCTTCTTGAGTCAAAGTTGGTTGTTCATGTCTTTCCAGGAACCTGTCCATTTCTTCTAAATTGTTGTATTTATTAGCGTAAAGTTGTTCATAGTATCCTGTTATTACCTCCTTTATTTCTGTGAGGTCAGTAGTTATGTCTCCTCTTTCATTTCTAATCTTATTTATTTGCATCCTCTCTCTTCTTCTTTTTGTCAATCTTGCTAAGGGCCCATCAATCTTGTTGATTTTCTCATAGAACCAACTTCTGGTCTTATTGATTTTCTCTATTGTTTTCATGTTTTCAATTTCATTTATTTCTGCTCTAACCTTTGTTATTTCTTTCCTTTTGCTTGCTTTGGGATTAGTTTGCTGTTCTTTCTCCAGTTCTTCCAAGTGGACAGTTAATTCCTGCATTTTTGCCTTTTCTTCTTTTCTGATAAAGGCATTTAGGGCAATAAATTTCCCTCTTAGCACTGCCTTTGCTGCGTCCCATAAGTTTTGATATGTTGTATCTTCATTTTCATTTGCCTCTAGGTATTTACTAATTTCTCTTGCAATTTCTTCTTTAACCCACTTGTTGTTTAAGAGTGTGTTGTTGAGCCTCCATGTATTTATGAATTTTCTGGCCCTCCGCCTATTATTGATTTCCAACTTCATTCCTTTATGATCCGAGAAAGTGTTGTGTATGATTTCAATATTTTTAAATTTGTTAAGACTTGCTTTGTGACCCAGCATATGGTCTATCTTTGAGAATGATCCATGAGCACTTGAAAAAAAGGTGTATCCTGCTGTTGTGGGATGTAATGTCCTATAAATGTCTGTTAAGTCTAGCTCATTTATAGTTATATTCAGATTCTCTATTTCTTTATTGATCCTCTGTCTAGATGTTCTGTCCATTGATGAGAGTGGTGAATTGAAGTCTCCAACTATTATGGTATATGTGTCTATTTCCCTCTTCAGTGTTTGCAGTGTATTCCTCACGTATTTTGGGGCATTCTGGTTCGGTGCGTAAATATTTATGATTGTTATGTCTTCTTGCTTAATTGTTCCTTTTAATAGTATATAGTGTCCTTCTTTGTCTCTTTTAACTGTTTTACATTTGAAGTCTAATTTGTTGGATATTAGTATAGCCACTCCTGCTCTTTTCTGGTTGTTGTTTGCATGAAATATCTTTTCCCAACCTTTCACTTTCAACCTATATTTATCTTTGGGTCTAAGATGTGTTTCCTGTAGACAGCATATAGAAGGATCCTGTTTTTTAATCCATTCTGCCAGTCTATGTCTTTTAATTGGGGAATTCAGTCCATTGACATTTAGAGTTATTACTGTTTGGATAATATTTTCCTCTACCATTTTGCCTTTTGTATTATATATATCATATCTGACTTTCCTTCTTTCTACACTTTTCTCCATGTCTCTCTCTTCTGTCTTTTTGTATCTGACTCTAGTGCTTCCTTTAGTATTTCTTGCAGAGCTGGTCTCTTGGTCACAAATTCTCTTAGTGACTTTTTGTCTGAGAATGTTTTAATTTCTCCCTCATTTTTGAAGGACAATTTTGCTGGATATAGGAGTCTTGGCTGGCAGTTTTTCTCTTTTAGTAACTTAAATATATCATCCCACTGTCTTCTAGCTTCCATGGTTTCTGCTGAGAAATCTACACATAGTCTTATTGGGTTTCCCTTGTATGTGACGGATTGTTTTTCTCTCGCTGCCTTCAAGATCCTCTCTTTCTCTTTGACCTCTGACATTCTAACTAGTAAGTGTCTTGGGGAATGCCTATTTGTGTCTAATCTCTTTGGGGTGCGCTGCACTTCTTGGATCTGTAATTTTAGGTCTTTCATAAGAGTTGGGAAATTTTCAGTGATAATTTCTTCCATTAGTTTTTCTCCTCCTTTTCCCTTCTCTTCTCCTTCTGGGATACCCACTACACGTATATTTGTACGGTTCACATTGTCCTTGAGTTCCCTGATACCTTGTTCAAATTTTTCCATTCTTTTCCGGATAGTTTCTGTTTCTTTTTGGGATTCAGATGTTTCATCCTCCAAATCACTAATTCTATCTTCTGTTTCTTTAAATCTGTCATTGTAGGTATCCATTGTTTTTTCCATCTTTTCTACTTTATCTTTCACTTCCATAAGTTCTGTGATTTGTTTTTTCAGTTTTTCTATTTCTTCTTTATGTTCAGCCCATGTCTTCTTCATGTCCTCCCTCAATTTATCGATTTCGTTTTTGAAGAGGTTTTCCATTTCTGTTCGTATATTCAGCATTAGTTGTTTCAGCTCCTGTATCTCATTTGAACTATTGGTTTCTTCGTTTGACTGGGCCATATGTTCAATTTTCTGAGCGTGATCCGTTATCTTCTGCTGGCGTCTGGGCATTTAGTCAGATTTCCCCGGGTGTTCGACCCCACAGCTTGAAAGATTTTTCTGCGCAATCTCTGGGTTCTGTTCTTCCTATCCTGCCCAGTAGGTGGCGCTCGTGGCACACGCCTGTCTGTGGGTTCCACCAGCGAAAGTTGCTGTGGGTCCCTCAACTCTGGAAAACTCTCGCCGTAGGGGAGGTTCGGCAACCTAAGCGTCTTGGAAGAATGCCAGCCGGCCCGGGGTTCCAAACGTGGGGAGGGTCGCCGTCCGTCGCAGCACAGGAGAGCGTCCGGCCAAATTAGCCAGTCGGCGCGGGGCACCAAGCGTGGCGGGAGGGCGCCAGCTGTCGCAGCCCGGGAGAGTACACTGTTCCCAGCCGACGGGGGAGTCACGTGTTTGGAAGGGATCCCCCGGTCACTGTTCTCCGCAGTCTGGGGGTTTCCGACCCAACTATCTCAGTTGTTCCGGGGGGCCTCGTGTGGTGGGGGCACCAGCCGCCGCGGCCTAAGGGGACCGCCTGTCCAATTCTACCAGCTGGCCCAGGAAGGTGGAAGGGAGGGACTCCGGTCGCTTGTCGTCCCACCCAGGAAAGCCCGTGCCCCTTGGTGATCTCACCGGAGCTGGTTCTCCCAGATAGTCAGCCGTTCCAGGATGGGGTCCGCTGTCCCTTTGATCTCCGTCGTGGCTCCGGGAGCTGCTCTGTATTATCTCCACTCCCCCAGTAGCTGTTCTGGAGGAGGAAAGGTGAGGGCGGCAAGGCTGTCGAGGCTGGTGGCGGAGGAGCACGGTGAAGGCGGGGGAAGAGGGCACCGTGGTGGTTGGAGAGCAGCCGGAGCAGGAGGGGGAAGAGAGGGGAGAAGGAGGTCGGGCGGCTCGGCTGCTGCGGGGCGTGGGCGCCGCGCGGCGGGCCGGCGGAGAAAGAGAGGGGAGAAGGAGGTCGGGCGGCTCGGCTGCTGCGGGGCTTGGGCGCCGCGCGGCGGGCCGGCGGAGAAAGAGAGGGGAGAAGGAGGTCGGGCGGCTCGGCTGCTGTGGGGCGTGGGCGCCGCGCGGCGGGCCGGCGGAGAAAGAGAGGGGAGAAGGAGGTCGGGCGGCTCGGCTGCTGCGGGGCGTGGGCGCCGCGCGGCGGGCCGGCGGAGAAAGAGAGGGGAGAAGGAGGTCGGGCGGCTCGGCTGCTGCGGGGCGTGGGCGCCGCGCGGCGGGCCGGCGGAGAAAGAGAGGGGAGACGGAGGTCGGGCGGCTCGGCTGCTGCGGGGCGTGGGCGCCGCGCGGCGGGCCGGCGGAGAAAGAGAGGGGAGAAGGAGGTCGGGCGGCTCGGCTGCTGCGGGGCGTGGGCGCCGCGCGGCGGGCCGGCGGAGAAAGAGCTGAATTCCGCTTTTTAAAAACCATTCCATTTCTGGTATATTGCATTCTGGTGGCTAGCAAACTAGGACAGGGGGCCAGAAGTTTAAAGTAGTCAAAGAATATATAACACTGTGCTAAATACAATGTGCCTTATTATATTTAGTTAGGTATTATTTCCTCCCCTAGATTTGACTTCTACCCTTGAAGAATGGGGATATAAGAAATAAAAGTGATTTCATGATGAACAGTTGTATTTTTAAATGGTAACTTTAGAAGTCATAGTCAACATTGTAAAGATTTAAATTTGTTCATGTAGATCCTTTAGTATCACTTATATTTTGAAGAACTATGTTAAGATTCCCAAAAGAAGCTCCAGTATCTTTTATAGTCATAGTAGGCTAGTTTTTTTTTCTTAGGCCTTCCAAAAAAAGGCTGTGTTGCAAAGTTTTGACAAATTAAATATGTGAGCTTTTTTTTTTTCCCCTTTCCAATTTGACTAGATGACATTTAGAATTTGAAACCGCTTTGGTTTTTCCAAAGTATATCAAGATGCTAAAATGTATTTTAAAAGGCAAAATCCTTAGGGGGACTTTATGCAAGCAGATTGCTAGTGATAAAAATACAAATATGTTAACATCTAAAATTTGTGCTTTTAGGGTAACTGAATGCTATGTTGAATTTGCTAGCAAACATACTAAATATCTAATATGGTGGGAAAAGGTACAATTTGGGAAATAAATCTGAAAAATTGAGACTCTCAGAACTCTTAATATCTAACTGGATAAATCAAGGCTGTTTGAATAAAGAATGAAATAACGGGTATGAGAGACATGAAGCCCAAACAAGTTAAAGATATAGAACATAGAAAAGCCAAGTGGTTATTGTAAAGCACACTAAGATTAAAAATAGCATTAGAAGGGGAAGCAGAAATAGAAAATGAAAGCAAAAGAAAAGCGGAGCATATTGAGAATTAAAGAGAACTTTTAAATAAGGAATTGCTGGATTCAGTCAAACAGAGTCTAGAGGCTTCTTGGGAAAGTCTTTCACCCTGCTGGGTCTCACCCTCAGGGAAAACTGATGCAGGTTACTCTTTGCTCCTGAGAGGAGGCCAGTCTGGTCTGGGAAAATCTGACTAGGGTCAATATTACCTAAGTAGATCCTCCTAAAGGGGGAAAAAGAAAGGTACCATACCTGCAGGGCAAGAAACAAGAAAACAGGAACTGAAAAGTTCTGATCTGTTTAACAAAACCTAAGCTAGAGGTCTAGAGTAAGCTGAACGGAATGTCAAAGAGCAGATAGACAACAAAGTCAGCCAGCAAGAAAATCCTAGGTAAAAAAAAAGTGAAAACAATTTCCAGAATAAACTAATTAAGGAAATTAAATTCCTAGGTGCTAGCAAAAAAATAACAACTCATACTAGCAAAACTGAAGATATGGCCCAGGAACAAACCAATAATTCAAATGAGATACAGAAGTTGAAACAATTAATTCAGAATGTTCGAACAGGTATGGAAAACCTCATAAAAAATCAAATCAATGAATAGAGGGAGGATATAAAGAAGGCAAGGAACAAGCAAAAAGAAGAAATCAAAAGTCTGAAAAAACAAATCACAGAAATTATGGGAGTGAAAGTCACAGTAGAAGAGATGAAAAAACAATGGAAACCTACAATGTTAGATTTCAAGAAGCAGAAGATAGGATTAGAAACTGGGGGATGAGACATCTGAAATCCAAGAAGCGAAAGAAAATATAGGGAAAAGAAGGAAAAATATGAGCAGGGACTCAGGAAATTGAATGACAACATGAAGTGCATGAATGTACATGTTGTGGGTGTCCCAGAAGGAAAAAGGAGGAGAAAAACTAATGGAGAAAATTATCACTGAAAATTTCCCAACTCTTATGAAAGACTCAAAATTAGAGATCCAAGAAGTGCAGCATACCCCAAATAGAATAGATCTAAATAGATGTACTCCAAAAGACTAATCAGAACGCCAGATGTCAAAGAGAGAGAATCTTGACCCATGTATATGTTGTCTACAGGAGACGCATCTTAGACCCAAGGATGAACATAGGTTGAAAGTGAAAGGTTGGGAAAAGATATTTCATGCAAACAACAATCAGAAAACAGCAGGAGTAGCTATACTAAGATCCAAGAAATTAGACTTCAAATGTAAAACAAGAGAGACAAGGAAGGACACTATGTATAAATAAAAGGAACAATTCAACAAGAAGATATAACAATCATAAATATTTATTCACGAAACCAGAGTGCTACAAAATACATGAGACAAACACTGAAAACACTGAAAAGAGAAATAGACACATCAACCATAATAGTTGGAGACTTCAATTCCCCACTCATCTGTGGACAGAACATCAAGACAGAGGATCAATAAATACAGAGAATTTGAATAGTACAATAAATGAGTTAAACTTAACATAGACATTTATAGAACATTACACCCCACAACAGCAGCATACACCTTTTTCTGAAGTGCTCATGGATCAGTCTCAAGGATAGACCATATGCTGGGTCACAGAGCAAGTCTCAATAAATTTAAAAAGATTGAAATCACAGAAAATACTTTCTCAGATCATAAAGGAATGAAGTTGGAGATCAATAATAGGGAGAGGGTGAGAAAATTTGCAAATATATGGCGGCTCAGCACCACACTCTTAAAACCCAGTGGGTCAAGGAAGAAGTTACAAGAGAAATCAGTAACTATCTCGAGGCAAATGAAAATTAAAACACAGCATATCAAAACTTATGGGATGTAGCAAAGGCAGTGCTAAGAGGGAAGTTTATTGCCCTAAATGCCTATATCAAAGAAGAAGGAGCAAAAATCGAGAAATTAACTGTTTACTTGGAAGAACTAGAGAAAGAACAGCAAACTAACCCCAAAAAAGGAAAGAAGTAAGGAAGGTTAGAGCAGGAATAAATGAAATTGAGAACATGGAAACAATCGAGAAAATCAACAAAACCACGGGTTGGTTCTATGAGAAAATCAATAAGATTGACGGACCCTTAGGTTGACAAAGAGAGAGGATGCAAATAAATAAAAAATCAGAAATGGAAGAGGAGACATAACCACTGGCCTCGCAGAAGTAAAGGAGGCAATGAGATGATACTATGAACAACTCTATGCTAATAAACTAGACAATGTAGATGAAATGGACAACTTCCTAGAAAGGCAACTAACACTAACTTGAGAAGTAATAGACGACCTCAACAAACCAGTCACAAGTAAAGAAATTCAATTAGTCATTAAGAAGCTACCAAAAAAAGAAAGGTCCCGGACCAGATGGCTTCACATGTGAATTCTACCAAGCATTCAAGAAAGAATTAGTACCAATCCTGCTCAAACTCTTCAAAAAAATTGAAGAGGAGGGAAGCCTACCTAATTCATCCTATGAAGCCAACATCACCCTCATACCATGCCAGACAAAGACACTACAAGAAAAGAAAATTACAGACCAATCTCTCTAATGAATGTAGATGCAAAAATCCTGAGCAAAATTCTTGAAAATCAAATCCAGCAGCACATTAAAAAAATTATACACCATGACCAAGTAGGATTCATCCCAGATATGCAAGGATGGTTCAACGTAAGAAAATGAATTAATGTAATACACCATATCAACAAAACAAAGCAGAAAAACCATGTGATCATCTCAATTGATGCAGAAGATACATTTGACAAAATTCAACGATCTTTCCTGTTGAAAACACTTCAAAGCACAGGAACAGAAGGGAACTTCCCCACATCATAAAGGAAATATATAAACCCACAGCTAACATCATCCTTAATGGGGAAAAACTGAAAACTTTCCCCCTAAGATCAGGAACAAGACAAGGATGTCCACTATCACCACTGTGATTCAACGTTGTGTTGGAAGTTCTAGCCAGAGCAGTTAGACAAGAAAAAGAAATAGAAGGCATCAGAATTGGCAAGGAAGAAGTAAAACTCTCAGTGTCAGGTGATATGATACTGTGTGTCTAAACTGAAAAACCCACAGCAAAACTACTAGAGCTAATAAACTAGTACATCAAAGTGGCAGGTTACAAGATCAACATTAAAAAATCTGAGTAATGAACGATATGAGGGAGAAATCAAGAAAAAAAGTCCATTTACAATTGCATCCAAAAGAATAAAATATTTAGGAATAAATTTAACTAAGGATACAAAAGACCTATACAAAAAAAACCGACAAGAAATTGCTAAAAGAAATCACAGAAGACCTAAATAGATGGAAGGGTATACTGTGTTCATGGATTGGAAGGCTAAATATAGTTAAGATGTCAGTTCTACCTAAATTGATTTATAGATTCAGTGCAATACCAATTAAAATCCCAAAAACTTACTTTTCAGAAATAGAAAAATTAATAACCAAATTTATCTGGAAGGGCAGGGTGCCCTGAATAGCGAAAAACATCCGGAGAAAGAAAAATGAAGTTGGAGGTCTCACGCTACCTGACTTTAAGGTGTATTATGTAGCTACAGTGGTCAAAACAGCATGGTACTGGCATAAAGATAGATATACTGACCAATGGAATCAGAGTGTTCAGATATAGACCTTCTCATCTGTGGAGAATTGATCTTTAATAAGGCAGTCAGGCCATCTCACCTGGGACAGAATAGTCTCTTCAATAAATGGTGCCTAGAGAATTGGATATCCACATGCAAAAGAATGAAAGAGGATCCACATCTCATACCCTATACAAAAATTAACTCAAAATGGATCAAAGACCTAAACATTAGATCTAAGACCATAAAACTGTTAGAAGAAGTGTAAGGAAATATTTTATAAATCTAATAATAGGAGGCAGTTTCCTAGATCTTACACCCAAAGCATGAGCATTGAAGAAAGAAATAGATAAATGGGAACTCCCCCAAATTAAATACTTTTGTGCATCAAAGAACTTTGTCAAGAAAGTAAAAAGACAGCCTACACAATGGGAAACAATATTTGGAAACGATATATCAGATAAGGGTCTAGCATCCAGAATATATAAAGAGATTGTTCAACTCAATAATAAAAGTCAAAAATCCAATTACAAAATGGTCAGAAGACCTGAACAGACACTTCTCAGAAGAGGAAATACAAGTAGCCAAAAGGCACATGAAAAGATGCTCAACTTCCTTGGCTATGAGGGAAATGTAAATCAAGACCACAATGAGATATCATCTCACACCCACCAGAATGGCCATTATCAGTAAAACAGAAAATGACAAGCACTGGAGCGATGTAGAGAAAGAGGCACACTTCTCCATTGTTGGTGGGAATGTAAAATCGTACAACTGCTGTGGAAGGCAATGTGGCAGTTACTCAGGAAGCTAAGTATAGAATTGCCATATGACCTGGCAATACTGTTGCTAGGTATCTACTTAGAGGACATGAGGGCAAGGACACAAATGGACATTTGCACCCAGTGTTTATATCATCATTATTTACAGTTGCTAAGAGATGGAAAGAGCCCAAACATCCATTTACAGACGAGTGGCTAAACAAGCTGTGGTGTATACATATAATGGAATATTATGCAGCTGTAAGACAGAATAAAGTTATGAAGTATGTAGCAACATGGATGGACCTTGAGAACATTGTTCTGAGTGAGATTAGCCAGAAGCAAAAGGACAAATGCTGTATGGTCTCACTAATGTGTACTACATAATGAATGAACTTGGAGAATTTCAGTTAAGAACAGGCCATCAAGAGATAAAAATAGGGTAGATATTGGGTAATTGGAGCTGAAGAGACACAGATTGTGCAACAGGACTGATTGTAAAAATTCAGATATGGATAGCACAATACTACCTAACTGTAATACAATAATGTTAGTACACTAAATGAAGCTGAATGTGAGAATGATAGAGGGAGGAGGGCTGGGGGCACAAATGAAATCAGAAGAAAAGATAAACAATAAAGACTGAGATGGTATAATCTAGGAATGCCTAGAGTGTACAATGATAATGACTAAATGTACAAATGAAAAAAATGTTTTTGTATGAGGAAGAACAAAGAATGTCAGTATTGCAGGGTGTTGAAAATAGATGGAAATTCGTATTTTAAATAACCTATATGTGAGTCTAAAGCAAAAAATGTTTATTTGGTACAAAATATGTATTTTGACTAGTGCATCTCCTAATATAACTGATATGGACAGTTTAATTGAACACCGTAAGTACATGGAACCTTGAGTAGGACATGAAATTTTGTATATTTGTCCAGAGTGATACCCTGATGAATCCCAGAGTGATTTGAACAGTGAATAAAAAAATATTTGCAAAGTCCCCTTGGGGGAATGGTGAGAAAGAGGGAAAATTCAACTTCTTCATTAGGAGAATTCCTGATATTTTCACAACCAGTGAGGACAACAAAATCAAGAGGCTGAGCCCTTAATCTTGGGGTTTGTTCATATGAAATTTATCCCCACAAAGGATAGACTAAGCTAACTTAAATTAGGCCTAAGAGTCATCCCCAGAACCTCTTTTGTTGCTCAGATGTGACTGCTCTCTCAGCCAGCACAGCAAGCAAACTCACTGCCCTCCCCCTCTTTACGTTTGACATGACTCCCAGGGGTGTAAACCTCCCTGGCAATGTGGGACAGAAGTCCTAGAATGAGCTGGGACTCAGTATCAAGTGATTGAGATAACCTGCTTGACCAAAAGTGGGAAAAGAGAAATGAGACCAAATAAAGTGTCAGTGGGTGAGAGATTTCAGATAGAGTCAAGAAGTTATCCTGGAGGTTATCCTTACACGTTATATAGATAACTCCATTTTAGTTTAAAGTGTATTAGAGAGGATAAAGGGAAGTGCTTGAAACTGTAGAGCTGTGTTCCAGTAGCCATGCTTCTTGAAGATGATAACTTTCACAAAGTGATTATTTCAGTGTGAAAACCTTGTGTCTGATGCTCGTTTTAGCTATGGTATGGACAGATGAGTAAAAAATATGGATTAAAAATAAATAAATAATAGGGGAAAGAAATGTTAAAATAAATTGGGTAGAGGGAAATATAGTGGGAAATGAGAGGGAGGGGTGTGGGATAAGAAATGCATGAGTTTTTTCTTTTTATTTCTTTTTCCGGAGTGATGTAAATGTTCTGAGAAGTGATCATAGTGATGTATATACAATTATGATGATATTGTGAGCCAGTGATTGCACACAAAGTAGGGAATGTTCATACGTTAAGAATGTTTGTGTTGTATGTTGATTGGTTTTATTAATAAAAATTTTTTAAAAACTTAGTTGCTGTTATTAGTAAATATAATAAAATATAGCCCCATATATAGTTTCCTATGAAAATAATAAGCTGCTTGCAATAAGAAAATCTCTGAAAATGAAAAAGGAAAATTTCTAAGTTATATAGAAATATATAAGGAGAAAATGGTCATTTTTATATTATGCATCAGTATATGTTAACATATTCAAGCCAGTAATCTTGCTGGATTAAGAATTTAAAATTCTCTTATTTCCATATTTTTGAGACATATTTTCCTCTGCCTTTTCTAATCGATTTGGAGAAATGTAATATATTATTGCAGTATTATAACTCTTAAGAAATACGACTTTTGTACTATACATTGTTATCTTTTTATATAGTTTTATCTACTCAATTCTGAATGTAGTGTAGATTTTTAAAAAGTACACGTTTTTGCTAATCGTTAATCACTTGATCTAGTTAAATTTGTTTTCTCATTTGTGCATTAGAGATAATACTAGGTTTAGTTTGCAGGATTGTTAATGAAATAATGTTTGCAAAGTGCTTGGTACATTGTAACTACTCATTAAAAATGTAGACTTTCTGAGTTGAAATCCCAGTTCTGCTACTCATTAGCTAAATGACCTTGTAAAATTAACCTTTCTTAGCCTCTTTGTTCATTCTCTTGAGTCTTCCTTATCTATAAAAGGTAGCCTGTGTTTGTAGCTAAGTCATTTTCTCAGTCTGTTTCCATCTCATAGAAATTTGGAGATCTAGAAGCTTCTTTTAGTTTGTACTGTATCTGTTTGTTTGGGTTTTTTTGGGTGCACGTGGTCTGGGAATCGAACCTGGGTCTCCCACATGAAGGGTGAACATTCTACCTCTGAACCACCTGTGCGCCATTCTATCTGTCTTTTTAGTTTGATCTGACAGTATTTCTGCTAGAACAGTCTTTGAGATGGGAGAAGTTACAGCATATCCAGATGCAGATGGAAGCGATCCAGTAGATAGAGAGCAGGGAATTGATGATATAGAAAAGAGAGGAACAATTGCTAGAGCTGATACTCAATTGGGGTAACCAGGATTGGAGTTAGCATACAAGAAAAGGGGTTGGCTATAGATAAGAGAGCAGATAGTTCATTTACTATAACAAGAAACAAGGCAGAGCATATAGATGCAGATGCTGGTAGAATGGGTGCTGGTAATCCTTGGAAGTCCCCTTCTGATTGTTTTAATTTTCTAAGCAAGATCACCAGCTAAGAGTGAGAAAGGGATGGGGACGAGGTTTTAGAAGTTCAAGAAGGTAGAGACATGCATTGTTACCAAGGGAATCTATTGTGATTACTAGGCAGCATTTAGGGCTCATTTGACGTTAAAAGTCATGAGTTAAGAGTGATGCAATTTTGCTTGGTTCTGTGCTTCTTTTTTTCCAGTCACATTCCTTTCAGGAGTGTGAGACTAGACAAGTTGGATTTGACAAGGCTTGTGGTTTTTTTTTTTTTTTTAATTTTTTTATATTAATCAAAAAAAAGAAAAGAAATTAACACAACATTTAGAAATCATTCCATTCTACACATGCACTCAGTAATTCTTAGTATCATCACATAGATGTATGATCATCATTTCTTAGTACATTTGCATCGATTTAGGAAAAGAACTAGCAAAACAGCAGAAAAAGATATAGAATGTTAATATAGAGAAGAGAATTAAAATAATAATACTAATAAGAAAATATATATATATAAAGGAAAAAGAAAAAAACAAAAACAAAAGATACAAACACACAAACAAACAAAAAACCATATTTCAGGTGCAGCTTCATTCAGTGTTCCAACATAGTTACATTACACTTAGGTATTATTGTGCTGTCCATTTTTGAGTTTTTGTATCTAGTCCTGTTGCACAGTCTGTATCCCTTCAGCTCCAATTACCCATTATCTTACCCTGTTTCTAACTCCTGCTGGTCTATGTTACCAATGATATATTCCAAGCTGATTCTCGAATGTCGGTTCACATCAGTGGGACCATACAGTATTTGTCCTTTAGTTTTGGGCTAGACTCACTCAGCATAATGTTCTCTAGGTCCATCCATGTTATTACATGCTTCATAAGTTTATTCTGTCTTAAAGCTGCATAATATTCCATCGTAGGTATACGCCACAGTTTGTTTAGCCACTCGTCTGTTGATGGACATTTTGGCTGTTTCCATCTCTTTGCAATTGTAGATAATGCTGCTATAAACACTGGTGTGCAAATGTCCGTCTGTGTCTTTGTCCTTAAGTCCTTTGAGTAGATACCTAGCAGTGGTATTGCTGGATCATAATCCATTCTGCCATTCTATGTCTTTTGATTGGGAAATTCAGTCCATTAACTTTTAGTGTTATTACTGTTTGGATAATATTTTCCTCTACCGTTTTGGCTTTTGTATTATATATATCATATCTGATTTTCCTTCTTTCTACACTTTACTCCATACCTCTCTCTTCTGTCTTTTCATATCTGACTATAGTGCTCCCTTTAGTATTTCTTGCAGAGCTGGTCTCTTGGTCACAAATTCTCTCAGTGACTTTTTGTCTATAAATGTTTTAATTTCTCCTTCATTTTTGAAGGACAATTTTGCTGGATATAGGAGTCTTGGTTGGCAGTTTTTCTCTTTTAGTAATTTAAATATATCATCCCACTGTCTTCTAGCTTCCATGGTTTCTGCTGAGAAATCTACACATAGTCTTATTGGGTTTCCCTTGTATGTGACAGATTGTTTTTCTCTTGCTGCTTTCAAGATCCTCTCTTTCTCTTTGATCTCTGACATTCTAACTAGTAAATGTCTTGGAGAACGCCTATTTGGGTCTAATCTCTTTGGGGTGCGCTGCACTTCTTGGATCTGTAATTTTAGGTCTTTCATAAGAGTTGGGAAATTTTCAGTGATAATTTCTTCCATTAGTTTTTCTCCTACTTTTCCCTTCTCTTCTCCTTCTGGGACACCCACAACACGTATATTTGTGCGCTTCATATTGTCATTCAGTTCCCTGATCCCCTGCTCAAGTTTTTCCATTCTTTTCCCTATAGTTTCTGTTTCTTTTTGGAATTCAGATATTCCATCCTCCAGTTCACTAATTGTAGCTTCTGTCTGTTTAGATCTACCATTGTAGGTATCCATTGTTTTTTCCATTTTTTCTTCTTTGTCCTTCACTCCCATAAGTTCTGTGATTTGTTTTTTCAGATTTTCTATTTCTTGTTTTTGTTCAGCCCATGTCTTCTTCATGTCCTCCCTCAATTTATTGATTTGGTTTTTGAAGAGGTTTTCCATTTCTGTTCGTATATTCAGCATTAGTTGTCTCAGCTCCTGTATCTCATTTGAACTATTGGTTTGTTCCTTTGACTGGGCCATATCTTCAATTTTCCGAGTGTCATCCATTATTTTCTGCTGGTGTCTGGGCATTTGATCAGATTTCCCTGGGTGTGGGACCCGGCTGGTTGAAAGGTTTTTCTGTGAAATCTCTGGGCTCTGTTTTTCTTTTCCTGCCCAGTAGGTGGCGCTCGTGGCACTGGTCTGTCTGCGGGGCAGTCGGCCCGGGAAACCGCGCGTGGAGGCGGGGGGTCGCTGACCGCTGCGGCTTGGGGGAGTGCCGGTCCAAATTGCCCAGCTGGCCCGAGACGCCAAGCGTGACGGGAGGGCCCCGCTATCCAACGTTCCCAGTCAGACCGGGGAGCCACGTACGTGGAGGGGACCCCATTCGCCAGCCGCCCCGGCCGGGAAAACGCGCGCCCCTCGGGTATCTCACCGCAGCGGATTCTCCCTGCCCGTTCAGTCGTTCCAGAATGGGGTACGCTGTCTTTTTGGTCTCTGTCGTGGCTCCGGGAGCTGTTTCGTATTGTTTCTGTTTCTTTAGTTGCTTTTCTGGAGGAGGAACTAAGACCCGCGCGTCTTACTAAGCCGCCATCTTCTCCGGAAGTCCCCAAGGCTTGTGGTTTTAAAAAGTGAGTGTATTCAAGCAAGAGAGGGACATTATTATAATGGTAATGGAATTTAAGCTGGGTAAAGAGAGTAGAGAAAATTTAAGGTAATGAGCAGTGAAAAGATTATTGGATCATTATATTGGAGATCTTGGTGGGGAGTTCATGTACTAGATGAAATGAAAAAGATAGAAAATGGTATTCAAAAGAGGTTGCATGAAATTGAGATAATTGAGAGAAGGTGCATTGGGCATTGTGACTAAATTGGGATATATTTAGTGTTTTCATCTTCACAGCAACCCTATAATATCATTGGTGTAAGCATCATTAGTCATATTTTATAGATGAGAAAACTGAAGCTCAGAGAGGCTGGCAATTTCCCCAAGATCACAAAATCAATAAATTGACTACCTAGAACTCAGACCCTGTTAATCTGATTCTTAGTACTTACTTCTTCTACCATATTTTATCAATTTTCTGAAAAGATAGTAATTTGTTATGGTGGTTTGAAGCCATATGTACCCCAGAAAAACATGTTCTTAAATTTAATCCATGCCTGTGGGTATGAACCCATTGTAAGTAAGACCTTTTGATGAGGTTGCTTCAGTTGAAGTTTATGGTCCAACCTAATCAGGTTAGACCTTAATCCTAATACTGGAGCCGTTTATATAAGTGGAATAAATTCAGACATGAAAGAGAGAAAGCCACAGAGGAAGCAGCTAGAAGCTGTACATGAACAGAATCCAGAACAGAAGGAAGTGACTCAGAGACACTGCTATGTATCTTGCCATGTAGAATCGGAGAACTAAGGATTGTTGGCAGCCAAACCCAGAACACTAGTCTTTGGGAAGGCAATCTTGATGACTCCTTGATTTGGACTTTTTCCTCAACCTCAAAACTGTGAGCATATAAATTCCCATTGTTTAACCCAACCCATTTCATGGTATTTGCTTAAGCAGCCTAGGTAACTTAAAACACTTGTTACTTCATTCCCTTTGAACCTAAAGTGGCACTCGCAAGACAAAACTTTTGAGAAGTATACATGAACAAAATTTATTTCAGAATTTCAGAGACTAACTTTGGTATAAGGGTGATTTTAAAGGATGTTGTCTCCCACAAAAGATGTGTTTAAGTTCCAACTCCTGTTCCTGTGGGTGTTAACCCATTTGTAAATAGGACCTTTGAAGATATTATTAGTTAATGTACCCAAACTGAATGGGGGTGGGCCTTAATTCAATATGGCTGAAGTCCTTACATGCAAAGGAAAAGGAACACAGAGAAAAAAAGCCATGGGATGGGGGTGGGGGGGTAGCAAGAGCTGGAAGTCAACAGAATCTGGAGGAGAAAGAAGATGCTGCCTTGTGATGGAAAAGCCAAGAAACTGCAAAGATTGCTGGGTAGCCAGAATATACCACCCTGGAAGGAAGCAAGACATCTATCCTCTAAGCCCATGACCAATAAGTTGTTGTTAAGCCAACCTGGTGTATTTGTTTTAGCAGTAAAGAAACTAAAACTAAAAATTTAGTGTTGCTATTATTACCTAGTTGATTTTATTGAAAATACACATATATTAGGAGTTTAAATATGACAATTTTGTTTTAAACTCCCTTTTGTAAGGGGGCTTAAGGTGGGTGGTGGTAGATAGGACAAATAGGAATGTACTGTTCTTTCCATGGCATGTCTGGGAAGACAGCTGTGTTGTTAGCACGTGTCTGTTCAAATCCATGTGCATTCTTTATGGTGACAGTTTGCACCATTGCAAGTCTTTAGGAAAGGATAGTTAGCTGTCTGATGATGTCCATTTTGGATATGATTCTCCTCTCCCACAGTAAGGTAATAGTCATTATGTTTTTTCTTTGTGCTCATAAGCATTGTGGTAGAGGGTAGACTATGAAGAGTACTTTGAATGTGAAGAAAGAATGAGGAAATTATAATTTAATATGAGCTAATATTTACCAATTAAATTTTTTCTAAGTAGAAAAAGGTGTCTGAGTTTCCTATAAAGTTTTAACATGTTCTGGTTTTATTTTGTTAGTTTAATAGTCTCCTTAAAACATGAGTAGTTGCTTGGAAATGATCTTATACCCTTTGAAATTTTGTACCTCACTAGAATGGATCCTGTGATGACAGAACAAAGGGGTAAGAACAAGGAGTAGAGAGGATGTAATCCTTGGCAGCTGATCTTCCTTCTCTGTAGAGCCTTTATGCCAGCTCCTCAGAGAGAATGTATAGGAGAGCCCAAGTCAAGGTATATACAAACCTGATCTTGTTTCTTTCTTGTTTCATTGCTTTCCTACTATCTTCAGGGTGAGGATCCAAACTTCTTAGCAGAGCATATAAGGTTGGTTTTCATAATCTGGTACCTGTCCAGTTCCTTATATGTTCCCTAGGCTCTAGCCATACTACAATACATGTAGTTCTCTAAACATGTTCTATGCCTGGTGGTCAAGAAACATTTCTTGGATGAAGGAATAAATATATTGCTGGGTTTTTTTTTTAATGTGTTTTTCCATGGCTAACTCTTGACTTTAAGGCTCATGCCAAAAACCATCTTTCAAGAGGCCTTTTCTGCTTATGTTTATACTGGGATGTACTGTTGCTCTATGATACTGAAACATTCAGGCCACCTCTCTGTATTATAATAGCTGTTTTACATTTTTGTTCCTCCCATTAATATGTGAGGTCCTTGAAGATGAGGGACCATGTCTTATTTGCCTTTGTACCCTACCACTCTGGGCCTGCTGTTCATAGGCAGCCCATAGGCTTTCTTTCTATTATAGAAAGCCTTTAAAGAAGCTGTGTCTCTTGTTTCCTATTATTTACATTATGTAATGCTGTATCCCAGACTTCAATTTCATTTCATTGCTTTCCCAAGGTGAAAATTGCTTAGAAACTCGGCTTGTGAAAACATCAATATTCCAATGAGTGTTTATCATAACAAGTCATATGTAGTATAATGCTATTGTTTATTATGGGGTTCGGATGTCAGATTGGGTATTGATTTGTTAAAACTGCCAGAATGTAGTATACCAGAAACGGAACGGCTTTTCAAAAGGGAATTTGTTACAAGTTTACTGTGTTGAGGCCAGAAAAAATGTCCAGAGTACCAGAGAAAGCTGCCTTGACTTAAGAAAGTCCATTGGGTCTGAAACACCTCTGTCAGCTGGGAAGGCACATGGTGCTGTCTGCCAAGTTTCTCTCCTGGCCTCCATTTCAAGTTGCTTCCCTGGGGGCATTTTCTTCTGCATCTCCAAAGGTTTGGGTCTCCTGTTGGCTCTGAAGCTTTTTCCAAACTGGTTCCCTTTTAAAGAACCTTTGGTAAGCAACCCCACCTTGAATGGGTGGAGACACATCTCCATGGAAACCACCTAATCAAAAGATCCCACCCAACAGTACTGAATCAGGATTAAAGAACATGGCTTTTCTGGGGTATACAACTGTTTCAAACCAGCACAGGTAGGAAGATTAAAATTGCAGATTTTGTTTTTGTATGGAGGAATTAACTGGGCTTTTTAAATAATTGTACAAGACAATCTTAGCCTTCCAGATTAGTACATTGGAGTTTTACAAATTTTAAATCATTGGCTTATTTAAATTGCATTCCTACTTAAGATGTGATGTCTTATTAATGAAGTATTTCCTCGTTTCTATTCTTTTTTATCAGTGCTGCTCTCTTATAGTCTGACGTCAGAATTTGTGTAATCTGGGTATTCTTTGGAATTAATGACTTAGTGGGTGATACATTATGAGAAGACTTTATTTTGGATGTTTTGACTCTGTTCCTAATTTAAATTTAATTTAGGAGAAACATTAGTCAAGGAAAGTATAAGCATACTAAAAATGTCTGGGATTTTTTGCGTATGAATCTAAAGATTCATTATATAAATAAATATATTAGTATTTTGAAGATTATATTAAATTATATACATTATAAAGATTTATTATATAAATAACAATTCTGTGAAATTCCAAATTTTCTTTCAGAAATTTTTTAAATTAACAAATTAGGGTTTGCGATTGAACCACTTTTCCAATCACTCTTTTTCTTAGTGTGGGTCAGCTCTTCCATGCTAGAGCCATCTGCCTAAGCAGGTCAGCTTTTATGGAATTCACTCTTAGAAGATAATTCAGCCTGCATGGTCACTAACTAGTTATATTACCTTGAATGAGTCTCTTAACCTCTCTTTCTGTTTCAGCACCTTATCCTTAAAAATGGAGGTTGAGTTAGGATAATCTGTAGTTTCTCCTATCTCTAAAAATTCTGTGATTCTGGAATTACAATGAATTTCAATGATGCTCATGCTTGCAGTGTTTTCATCATCCCCCTTTATCTCCTCCCTGCCCACATCCCCTCACCCCTGTACCTTTTTTTTTTCTCTCCTTTTTAAGAGCAATTTATTCAGTGGGAGACAGAATCTCCATATGCCTGGGAATACCCATGTATTCAGGTGCTAAAATACCTTCCAATTCTTGTTAAAAATGAACCATTTTGCAAAAGTTAGTTTTTGAAGACTTTTTCAAGTTTATCTGTATTGAGATATCATAAGCTTTTATTGATTTGGACTCTGGCTGTATATCTATGGTATAGATGTATAATTTAATCATAAGCTGGGCAGACATTTACCTATTGCACAACCCATTTCAAAAAGGTCATGCTACACAGTATTCCACAATAGTGATATTATATTGGATAGCATAATAAGTGAAATATTTAAAACCTATAAGAAAGCAGGTGGGCTGGTTTTGAAAGGATGTATGTCCCCTAGAAAAGCCATGTTTTAATCAAAATCCCATTTTGTAAAGGCAGAATAATTCCCATTCAATACTGTGTTCGAATCTGTAATCAGATCATCTCCCTGGAGATGTGATTTAATCAAGAATGGTTGTTAAGCTGGATTAGGTAACGACATGTCTCCACGCGTTTGAATGGGTCTTGATTAGTTTCTGAAGTCCTATAAAAGAGGAAACATTTTGGAGAATGGAGATTCAGAGAGAGCAGAGAATGCTGCAGCACCACGAAGCAGAGAGTCCATGAGCCAGTGACCTTTGGAGATGAAGAGGGAAAACGCCTCCCAGGGAACTTCATGAAACTGGAAGCCAGGAGAGAAAGCTAGCAGATGATGCCATGTTCGCCATGTGCCCTTCCAGCTGAGAGAGAAGCCCTGACTGTGTTCGCCATGTGCCTTCTCACTTAAGAGAAAAATCCTGAACTTCCTCAGCCTTCTTGAACCAAGGTATCTTTCCCTGGATACCTTTGATTGGACATTTCTGTAGACTTGCTTTAATTGGGACATTATCTCGACTTTAGAACTGTTAACTAGCAACTTTTTTAATTCCCCTTTTTAAAAGCCATTCCGTTTCTGGTATATCCATTCCTGCAGCTAGCAAACTAGAACAGCAGGCGATTTTTTTTTCACTTTTTTAACATGAGCAGGCACTGGGAATCAAACCCGGGTCTCTGGCATATCAGGCAAGAACTCTGCCTGCTGAGCCACCGTGGCCCACCCTATTTTTGAGAGTGTAGCACCATTTGCATACAGCCAATTGTTTCTGGATGCTTAATGAAAGTTTGGTCACTGTAGATATAGAGAAGAAGGGAATTGAGGATGATGAAAGTTTCAAGCCTAAAAGACTAGTAGCTCTTATAACAGAAAAACAGGAAATTTGAAATAGAAGTATCTTTAGTTGGCATATGAGCAAAGATTTACAAGCCTTAATACAGTTTCTGCTTTCAGTAGGTGTTTGCATTTTAGAACTTGAGCCTTTTATTGCCATAAATTGTGTATCTTATGCTGTGTAATCCCTTATGTTACATTTGCGTAGCACCTCAAATTCATACCAGAATGAATTATGCATAGAGGACATTATAACAACCAGGGAATTGAAAATACTGTCAGGCACTTCACATTTCAGTCATTCTATTAGAAGGCCATGATGCCCCATTTGGCCATCTTGGGCTAAGGAAAAGTTTTTTTTTTTAAACTTTTTTTATTAATTAAAAAAAAAATAACAAACAAAACATTTAGATATCATTCTATTCTACATATACAATCAGTAATTCTTAATATCATCACATAGTTGCATATTCATCATTTCTTAGTACATTTGCATCGATTTAGAAAAAGAAATAAAATAATAGAGAAAAAAAAGATTATACATACCATACCCCTTACCCCTCTCTTTCATTTACCACTATTTCAAACTGAATTTATTTCCCCTCTCTTTCATTTACCACTATTTCAAACTGAATTTATTTTAACATTTGTTCCCCCTATTATTTATTTTTATTCCATATGTTCTACTCTTCTGTTGATATAGTAGCTAAAAGGAGCATCAGACATAAGGTTTTCACATTCACAGAGTCTCATTGTGAAAGCTATATCATTGTTCAGTCATCATCAAGAAACATGGCTACTGGGAAAAGAAGTTTTAATGGGAATGTTTTTCTTGGCTAATGAGGATTAAACAGGGAAAAAATTTTCAGTGCTCTTTATTTCTCTTACCAAAAGCCACTTTATTTTTCCTTCACTTTTTTGGTATAACATATACAAAGCAAAGAAAGAAAAAAGCAATAGTTTTCAAAGCACTCCTCAACAAGTAGTTACAGGATAGATCCCAGAGTTTGTCATTGGCTACTATACCATCATCTCAGATTTTTCCTTCTAGCTGCTTCAGAACATAAGAGGCTAGGAGGAATAAATATTTTTTTTTATCATCATAGTTGACTTTTTTTCCCTTTTTTTGTGAAAAATAACATATATACAGAAAAGCAATACATTTCAAAACACAGTACAACAATTAGTTGTAGAACAGATTTCAGAGTTTGGTATGGATTACAGTTCCACAATTTTAGGTTTTTACTTCTAACTGCTCTAAGATACTGGAGACTAAAAGAGACATCAATTTAATGATTCAGCAATCATATCAAGCCCATCCTTTTCTGTATAACTCCACTTTCACCTTTGATCTTTCTATCCCTCTGTTTAGGGGTGTTTGGGCTATGGCCATTCTAACTTTTTCATGTTGGAAGGGGCTGTCAATAATAAGGGGTAGGGAGATGAAACTATGTGATGTTCTGGAGAGGCTGGGCCCTCTAGGTTTCGGGACTTATCTATTCCAGGGCCCCATCTGGAGGTTGTAGGTTTCTGGAAAGTTACCCTACTGCATGGAACCTTTGTAGAATCTTATATTGCCCTAGGTGTTCCTTAGGATTGGCTGGAATGGTTTCAGTTGGGGTTTGGCAAGGTATGATAGGTAGCAATGTAAAAGCCACTTTTTAAACTAGTTATTTATCTTGTTACTCATAGGCTACCTCAGCTTTGCAGGAAGAGGACTGCCTTTTAATACTTAAATATTTTTGAAATTAATTTTACCACCTCTGGTTTTCCTGAGAGCCCTTGAAGAGCTATCTAGATTAATGAAAGAGGAAACTGTTTTAGCCCCATAAATTAAATTATTTACTAGCTATTTAATTAAATGAATTAATTGTTACTAAATCCCAAGTTCCTTGATTTCCTCTTTATTGGGTTTCAGATAAGAAAGGAAGCAGTGGTAACAATGGAACACCTTTTCCAATCTTCCCCTTAGTCCCAGGGCAAGGTACTTCCAAAGACCCACAGACTCTGTGAAGATGAGTGTGGTTGGCAGGGAATGGTATGTCATGACTATTCTTAGAACTGGACTTGACTGTTTCTGTGCCTCTTTGGCAGAAGCCAGAAGGGTTGGGTTAGATCTCAGAGCATCTTTGGAATAATTAGGATGCTTAGTGTAGTATCCTAGCTTACAACAAGGGCTTGGTCATCTTACAGTGTTTTTTGTTTTTTGTTTTTTTTTTTTCTTTTCTTACAGTGTTTTTAATACCTGTTCTTGTCAGAAACAGGAACCTGCTCCTCACTAGTCCATTCCTTTCCCCCCAGGGTAGGGTGTTAAATTAAGGCTAATTTTTTTTCCCCTATATATATATTTTTTATTTAATGTAACAATATACAAACATTCTTACCATATGATCATTCTATTCTTGATATATAATCAGTAACTCACAATATCATCACAGAGTTGTATATTCATCATCATGTTCATTTCTTAGAACATTTGTATCAATTCAGAAGAAGAAATAAAAAGAAAATAGAAAAAAATTCATACATACCATACCGCTATCCTTCCCTTTCATTGATCACTAACATTTCAGTCTACTAAATTTGTTTTAACATTTGTTCCCCCTATTATTTACTTATTTTTAATCCATATGTTTTACTTATCTGTCCGCACCATAGATAAAAGGAGCATCAGACACAAGATTTTCACAATCACACAGTCACATTACGAAAGCTGTCTCATTGTACAATCATCTTCAAGAAACATGGCTACTGGAACACAGCTCTACATTTTCAGGCAGTCCCTCCAGCCTCTCCATTACACCTTAACTAAAAAGGTGGTATCTATATAATGTGTAAGATAACGTCTAGACTCTGTTTGGAATCTCTCGGCCATTGACACTTACATTTTGTTTCATTTCACTCTTTCACCCTTTTGGCCTAGAAGGTTTTCTCAATCCCTTGATGCTAAGTCCCAGCTCATTCTAGGATTTCTGTCCCATGTTGTCAGGAAGGTTCACACCCCTGGGAGTCATGTCCCACGTAGAGAGGGGTAGGGCAGTGAGTTTGCTTGTCGTGTTGGTTGAGAGAGAGAGGACATATCTGAGCAACAAAAGAGGGTCTCTGGGGCTGACTGTTAGGCCTAATTTTCAGTAGGCTTAAGGGCTTATTTTTTTTTTTTATTGATTCTGTTCATAAATTTGATACCATTAGGAACAAGGTGTTACTTCTCATATATGTTCAAATACTTGTATTTTTCTTAGGTTGGGAAAATATAGCAACATTAAAAAGTAAAGTTGGCTGCTGCTCATTACTTTTATTTTCTTAAATAGCATTTGAATATGCTTGTGTTCATCTGCCAATAATGAAAATTTTTTAGGACTTGGAGAAATTTTATGTGCATAATAGTTAAAAAGGAGTAATTTATTTTTGATTAATTTCTTATAACCTCTTTTGACTGTAGGAACTATGGTAAGAATCTGTATTGCCTGAAATCTCCTTTATTAATTTACTTCATCATTGCCTTTCATCATCCTATATGTCTCACTGCTGTTTCTTAGATTTGTAAGGCAGTGGTATGGTAGACAGTAGTAAAACCTCCTAAAATATGTGTCTGCTTAGGAGACTAAAATTAAGAGTTAGATGTTTGCTTCCTTAAGGCCATCTATGCAAACTTCCAATTTCTAAAAGGAGAGTGGTTCTCTCCTCCTCCCCCACACCTTAGGTTGCTATTTGTTGATTTTTGGTAGCTTCAAATTTGTACTCATAATCTGTTGTAACACTCTTGTCAAGCCCCAGACATTTACTAAGCATTTATTGTTATGAAATGTTCATTCTTGACAATGGAAGTTGGTCTTTATGAACTCCAGGTCACTGGTGATGGCTTTTGTGTTCTGAGGCTGGACAGGAAATAGAAGACCCCTTCAAGTGATCAAGGGAGTAGGGTAAAGGCTGGACTCTTAGTCTCCCATCTGCCCTCTTTATTTTTCTCTCTGGCATTGGTTATCTACAACTTCCAATTGCTGCTGTACCATGTATCTTTTTTGCCTTGCCCAACTGTGCTCCCTACCTCCCCAAAACCACAACTTTCATATTTTTTCTCCTGTTTTTGAAATAAAAAATGCTCTAAGAAATTTCACAGGGAATAACGAAGAGGAAACATACTAAGAGGAGGTCAGGGCAAAGCTCCCTTTTATATTTCTCCATTTTTTCTTTTTTATTATTATTATTTAGTTTATTTTGTATTATCAAACCAAAACAACATACAAACATGAACATTCTTAACATACAAATATTCAGTGTATGGTGTACAATCAGTGGCTCACAATGTCATCAAATAGTAGTATATTCATCACCATGATCATTTTTTAGAACATTTGCATCACTCCAGACGAACAAATAAAAAGAAAAAAGAAAAAACTCATACATACCATATCTCTTACCCCTCCCTCTCATTGACACTAGTATTTCCATCTACTGAATAGATTTTAACCTTTATTCCCTTTTTTTCTATACCATTTACTACTTACTCCCTTTCGTTGACCTCTGGTATTTCAGTCTACTCAATTTATTTTAACATTTGTCTCCCTATTATTTATTCATTATTAATCCATATTTTTTAACTCATCTGTCCATACCATAGATAAAAGGAGCATCAGACACAAGGTTTTCACAATCATATAGTCACATTGCGAAAACTATATCTTTATACGTTCATCTTCAAGAAACATGGCCACTGGAACACAGCTCTACAGTTTCAGGCATTTCCCTCTAGCCTTTCTAATACGCCTTAAACCAAAAAGGGAATATCTTTAAAATGCGTAAGAATAACTTCCAGGATAACCTCTCAACCCTGTTTGAAATCTCTCAGCCACTGACACTTTATTTTGTCTCATTTCTCTCTTCCCACTTTCAGTCGAGAAGGTTTTCTCAAGCCCTTGATGCTGAGTCCCATCTCATTCTAGGATTTCTGTCCCACATTGCCAGGGAGGTTTACACCATTGGAGTCATGTCCCTCTCCACATAGAGAGGGAGAGGGCCGTGAGTTTGCTGGCCGCCCAGAACGTTATCCCCGTATTTTACAAAACAAAGTTCCCCGTAATGTTCTGGGTGGATATTTGTCTGACCTTTTGATTTAGTGTGTTCAAAAGAGAGTTGCTTACTTTTAGGACAGAGTTAAGCAGAGCTCTCTCATATGTATTTATAATAGATCATAAGATAGGATTTATGACGTGATTTGAGGAACACCAGCAGGCACTACTTGTTAATAGCTAAAATTTTTTCTTTGAAGCATTTCTTTTGTTTTTAACCTTGAAACCTACCAAGATGTAAATATTTCTATAGAGAGAAATTCATTGCCATTATTTGTATATTAACATCTTAGTTCAAGTTACTCATCAGATTATCTTTTAAGTACTAAGACACTAGAGCACAGTGGTTCTGGCTAGTCTGCCCAAGAACTGAGAGTAAACACCCCCAACTGCTAGCTCCTGTTTAGTTAAAATAAGAGGAATCTGTTCTCTCCCCTCTATTCCCACTCTACAATTAAAGATGCTCTTTAAGTAGAAAAAGACTAACTTGGACAATGTATATATGCATACATATATGTATTCATACAGAATTGTAGGAGTATCATGAGGGGATAAATTTCCTGGGAGTCAATGGGACAGTCACAGGGAGAGGCCAGGAAAGGAGGAAGCAGACCTGATTAAGGAGTTAACCTTTTCTTGAAATGTAGCATGTTTCAACTTTTAATTCGTCTTTGCTAATTGAAAATGCTGATAATCTATTATTTTTGATTTGCAAAGTGAATTAATTTGTGTTTTACATTGCAGTGAATTATTTTGGGCTCTAGCTCAGTAATTAGTTCCAGTGAGAATAAAGGTATTTATGGTTTCTTATGATTTTTTTTTTTTCTCTTGGGAAAATATCAGTAATCAATAAGGAACATCTGTGACCAATCATAGGTTTTATTTATTTCCATCAATGATTTTATTGTTGTTTTTTAGAAAGGAGAAAATAAATTAGAGAAGAGTTTTCTGGATACATGAAAACATGATCATGAAAACTCCTTCTTTGAGGTTTGGCAGAGTTCCTTACAGGCATGTATTTCTTCTATTCTTTGTACCTAGGTGTAGTATAGTTAAGATGCCATACTTTATTTTATAATAGTGTAAAATGAATTTATTTTAACCAAATCTCCAACTTAAGCTCCTTGAGAGCAGGGTCTCTATATCCCCCATAGTATCTGGCAAACAGTCAAAACACTGCTGTAAGTAGGGTCCAAAAATGTGATGTTCTGTTATTAAGAGGTTATTAAACCAGGAAAAAAAAGAGGTTTGTAAAATTATCAGTGTGACCCTGTGCCACATTGGCCAAGAGTCATAGAGCCAGTTACCAACCTTGTTATATTAGAACTGTAGTCCTTTGGATGAAGTAGTTGCTCAACTTTTTTTTTAAATGAATGAATTACTGTTTATATTTATTTATAACACAAAATACTTATTTACGTTTTCCCTTTCCATTTCATTCTTAGTTATTCTCATATACAATTGTGTTCGGGATTTGTAGTATGTACTTTTTTTTTAATTAAAGGTATCATTTGCTGGTTTGTTACAATAACTGTAACAATGACTGTTTCAGGTTAGTTCCTATACTTGACTTTCCCTGCTTATATTTTTCATAACTTTTTTTCAAGTCTTTTGGTCATAAATTTGATTCTTCTGCTAGTGGTGGCATGCCTAGTGTTTTGAAAAGTATTGGTTAAGACCTTCTTTTTGTTCAAAGGGTTTATTCTTGTTTATGTTATGTTTTCCTGATTTTCATTTGGAATTCCATTTAGAAGTGATATTTATCTAAGTCTCAACTTTCTGAAAAAAAATTAAGGCAAGCAGAAGATAGGAGAAAAATCTATCTCTGAAGTCTTTCAGTACTATCCAGTATTTCCAAGCATTTCTATTTAAAGATAGAACTAGTTTTCAAATTAAATTAGAATATATCATCCTTTGTGGGTATTGTGGAGAAACTTTAGTATGGACTGCAAGTGACTGTAACCTTCAACTCAGTGTTGACTGAGTTGAATGTACTGTTTAGCCTGTAAAGATTTCTATCACTGCTTATTGAATATTTTTTGATTTATTAATATTACTAAATGAATCAGAATTTGGATGAAAATTTGAAGCCTCGGAATTGGACCATGACTAGTTACTGTCATATAGCATGGTTTTCAAACTTTTTTTTTTTACGTAGAGAACTTCTAAAACTTAGCTAAGTGGGGAAAGAATGTGACTCTAAAGGGAAAGCACAAGTTCAGATGGACTGTTTTGTGTCCTGATTGTCATGTTGATTATACAAATCTATATATAAGTTAAAATTCATGGAACAGCACACCAAAAGAAAAAATAGTTACCTATTCTCTTGCTCATTTTTTGGGTGACATCTAAATTCTTTTCCATAATGAGTTTAAATAATTGCAAATTATATAATTTATGGTATGTTATAAATATGATATTTTAATATAAAACTGTTACATCATTCTTCTAAGTGTATCCAGGAATCTAAATACTATTGCAATTTGTTATGTACCATCATTAATTTTAAAAGTTATAGGAATAGGTTTTTTTTTTTTTTACAGCTGATAATTTAAAATTAATCCTGTTTTTCTTTGGACTTGTATTTCTATTCCACTTCCTTCATAGAATTTTTATTCTAATGTAGTATTTTATTGACCATCTAAACCATACCATACTTCTCTGTACCCCTAAAATAGACTTATAAATTGAAATTGAAATAAAGTTTATTTTAGTTTCTGTGACTAAGCATTTAAACTTTTTATGATTGGTTTAGGATTTTAGCTATTAATATACAGGCAAAATAATATAAATATACATTTTGATAATTAAAATGCATTGTGTCAGTCAGCTATTGCTGCAGTAATGCTATATGTAATCTGAAAATCTCAGTGACCTAAAACATCTTTATCCCCCCATCGTGAGTCTGATCCCAGCTGAATGTGGCTAGGTTCAGTTGGATTTGCCTCCAAGCTCACTGGTCTGCCTCTATGTTTTTGGTACAGCTCTTACTCAGGCATAATCTTCTCTTGGAGATAGCAGAAACACAGGAGGATGAGTAACAAACACACGAAGCCTCTTAAGGTCCCAACTCAAAACTGGCATTAAGTCACTTCTGCCCATGTTGTTGGACAAAGAAATTAACATGACCAAAGCCCAATGAGGCAGGGGAATAGACATTGCCTACTCTGTTGGTAGGCACTGCAGTGTCTTCTGGCAAAGGTGTGGTTGTATAATTCTATAACAGGAAAGAATTGAAAATTGGAAACAATAATCTGATCTGTAGTATGTATGTATCTCTTAATGAGATGGTTTTTCTTGTACCTGTGGACATTATTTACTAGAATGAGACATCTAAATTGAGCGTGGAAGCTGTCAGTGTTAGCTGGGCAAAGTGGGATAGAAGCAGTGGGGAGAAACATTTGAGGCTGAGGCAGCAATATTTGCCAAAATAGAATTTGGGGAACTACAGAATTCAGTATGACCTAAGCATAGGGTAGGAGGGCAGGTGGTTACCAAAAAGAGAATAGGCCAGGAGAGGAAAGCAGAGGTCACTGCAAAAGAAACTTTGATGCCATGTGGGGGAGATTGATTTTGACACGAAATACAATGGGAAAACTGTTGGAAAGGTTTTAAACAGAGTAATGGGGTGATAAGATTTTATTGTACTCTAGAAAAAATGAATCTTCAGCTGTTCATACACATTTGATTGATGTTAGGTAAGACCAGAGCCTGGATAACCAGAAGGAGACCCTTACCAAAATCCAAGTGAAGAATGAAGGTGATCTTACCTGAGGTGGTAGGATTAGCGCTGGGAAGAGAAATTGAAGTAACAAATTGGAACTATTTTCAGCCAAGGAGTAAATTAGTGACATTCTCTCATTCATGTATAATTTTAATGTTAGAACAAGGGCAGTTTTTCAGTTAACATATGTCCTCAAACTTTAATTTTATAAACAATGTGTATGTTAACAGTGTATGTTAAAAATTATTTGTAAAGAGTAAAGCTTAATACAAATGTTATTTATTAATATTATGTAGAATAGTCTCCATTTGAAGTCCTTGGGAAAAGAGTTAGTAAGTGACTGATTTGTTTTATTGAGGCTAGAGAATTACATTATTTACTAGTCTAGCGAGTATTTAGAATTTCCCTGGTTTAACTATTTGTCCCTTTGCCCATAATCCAGAAAATTCCAAGCATATTATTTATCTGAAAGAAAAATTGTTGAAATTGTTACTGCTTTATAATGGCTTCTAATTGCCAAAAAGAAAAATCTGAATTTCTTGGCATGGCACTCAAGAAATGCATGCTTCTTTCCCACAAACCTACCAACCCTGGGGCCATAATTTTTTTTCCCTCCCCAATTTCTGCAGTACACTAAGTAGTTTTGCTGCCATTAATTACTTCTTTGCTTGGAATTCATCTTCCTCATCCACCCTACCTACTCTGGATGGTTGATGTAAAAATGAATTTATATGTTAGTGCCTTTAAACTGGAGATGATACATGGGGGTGCAGGTGTCATCTTTCCGGTTTACTGATGTATCCCTCATGCTTGGCACAAGGTGGATATTAAATAAATATTTGAACAGTTAATACATTGATGAATTATTGATAGCCATGCATTTTAGAACTTCCTGTGAATTGAGTTTTGTTTATGTGTACACAGACACATTCATACACGTTCCTTGCACGTAGTTAATGTTTGTGTGTAAGCAGTTGTTGCAGAGTTGCATAGTCTCAATGAAACAGCTGACTGCTTGAATTACAGAGGATTGTGTTGTAGATCTTTAGGAATGATCTAGGTTTATTGTAAGTCCCTCCCTAGGAATGTGAGCTCTGAAATTGCACTGAAGTCATTGTACCAGGTGCTAGCTGTATTTACTTTGGGAATTCCATGAGGGAAAAAGGATTGGCACATTCCTTTCATCCCTCAGATATTTCATTACCTTTTGCCTGAACAGCCTAGTCAGTGATGTGAGTCTGTTAAATACAAAGATCTCGGAATGTTGAATTCCCCAGATTTGATATATATTTAGGAAGGACTCAGTTTTCTCTAAATTTTTGTCACAATTCTATACAGAAGGATATTTATTTATATCTAAAATAAGTAGAAATTTCAGATTTAGATTAAACTGCAAATTCTCATCTGTAGGTTTTGCTAAAATTTAGTGTGCTGTGGTGTGCAGAGTTATTTCATATAACTTGGTATACATATGTGTTTCAACCTTTTTTTGTTTTATTTTCTAAATTATCATACAATAAAATTGACATTTTTGTTTGGTGTACATTTCTATGAGTTTGAGCCTATGTAGATTCATGAAACACAATCAGGATGCAGAATAATTTTATCATTACATAAAACACCCTTGTACATCATTTTGCAGTTATATGCTCACCTTACTGCTAACACACGGCAACCACTGATCTGTTCTCCAACACTGTTCTCTTTTTGAGAATGTCATATAAATGCAGTCATAACAAGGGGTATGTAACCTTTAAAGACTGGCTTCTGTTAGTAACCCAGCATAGTGCCTTTGAGATGAATCTGTGTTGGCGTGTTTATCAGTAGTTTATTCCTTTTTATTGCTGATTAATATTAGTATTCCGTTGTATGAATGTACCACCATTTCTTTATCCATTCATCCATTGAAGGGCATTTAGGTTGCTTCCTATTTTTAGTAGTTATGAATAGAGTTCCTGTAAACATTCGTGTTTTTCCGGAGTGGTTACCCAGGAGTGGGATTGCTGGGTCATATGGTAAGTAAAACATATACTTAATATACTGCTAAACACCTTTCTGAAGGGGCTATACCATTTTGCATTCTTCTCAGCAATGTATGAGAGCTCCCATTAGTCCACATCAAAAGTGTGGTATAGTCAGTATTTTTTATGTTAGCCATTCTAACAGGTGTGGTTTTTTTAAAAAATATTTTTATTGGCAAATCTTCACACACATATAGTCCATATATGGGGTAAAATCATTGGCTCACAGTATCCTCACATAGTTATGTATTCATCACCATAATCATTTTTAGAACATTTGCATCACTCTAGAAAAAAGAAAGAAAAAAAATTAAGAAAAAATTCATACATCCCATATCCCTTACCCCTCCCTCTCATTTACCAGTAATATTTCAATTTACCCAATTTATTTACTCCTTATCCTTCCTATTATTTATTTATTTTTTATACATATTTTAAAAATCATTTGTCCATATCCTGGGTAAAAGGAGCATCAGACACAAGGTTTTCACAATCACACAGTCACACTGTAAAAGTTGTATCTTTATACAATCATCTTTGAGAATCAAGGCTACCGGAACACAGCTCAACAGTTTCAGGAACTTCCTTCCACCCACTCCAATACACCATAAACTAAAAAGGGATATCTGTATTATGCAAAAGAATAACTTCCAGGATCACCTTTGATCAGTTTGAAATCTCTCTGCCACTGAAACTTTACTTTTTTCTCGTTTCTCTCTTCCCCCTTTTGGTCAAGAAGGTTTTCTCAGTCCCTTGATGCCAGTCCCTGTCTCATGTGGGATTTCCGTCCCACGTTGCCAGTGAGATTTACACCCCTGGGAGTCATGTCCCATGAAGAGGGGGAGGGCGGTGAGTTCACGTACTGTGTTGGCTTAAGTAGAGAGAGGCCACATCTGAGCAACAAAAGAGGTTCTCTGGAGGTGACTCTGAAGCCTAATTTTTTTGTATGCTGTATGGTGAGGTCACATTTCATTATTTTTCCATGTGAGTATCCTGTTATTGCAGCACCATTTGTTGAATTTTTGTTTTGTTTGTTGTATTTCATTTGTTTGTTTTGCTTGTTTGTTTGTTTTTGGGGAAATGCATGGCCCAGGACTCAAACCCGGGTCTCCCAAATGACAGGTGAGATTTCTGCCACTGAACTACCCTTACACCCTCAGGCCTAATTCTAAGTAGGCTTAGCCTATCCTTTTCAGGAATAAGTTTCATAGGAGCGCACACCAAGATCAAGATCTCAGCCTATTGATTTGGTTGTCCCCACTGCTTGCTAGAATATTAGAAATTCTCCAGATAGGGAAGTTGAATATTTCCCCCTTTCTCCCCATTCCTCCAAGGGGACTTTGCAAATATTTCTTTATTCACTGTCCATATCACTCTGGGGTTTATCGGGGCATCGTACTAACCTGGACAAACCAATAAAATCTCATGCCCTATTCAAGATTCCATGTACTTATAGGGCTAACTAAACTGATCATACAAGTGAAATTAGTTAATGCACTACCTAAAATATAAATTTTGCACCAAATGAACATCTCCCCCTTTAGTCTTACCAGAAGTTGAAGTTTTAAAACATGCATGATACCATCCTTTATCCAGTCTTCTGATATATCTTAGTCCTATCCAGATCAGCTTCATTCATATTTCTACTCGATGTCTGATCCCTTTTTCAACTTTTTAAGCAGTTCCTGTATGGGTACTGCTGATTTTCACAGCTTCAGAGCTCTAACTCTTAGTCTCAGGTTTTACATAAATACCCGAAGTTTGTGGAAAAACCATGTTATATACAAAGAGCTCAGAATCTCAGAATTTAGAATTAATAGTTACACCTTCTGAATATGTGTGACTGCTGTAAGAGTTTACAATCTAGGACCCTTTACAGTGAACCCCAACCTGATAACCCATGCTCTTGACTTTAGTTCAACAGATTTTTATATTATAGTTAGTCCATATGATTGAGGCATGATAATATTTGACTTTTTGTTCTTGACATTCCATTCAACATACAGCTCTTAAGGTTCATTCATCTAGTTGCATGCCTCACAGCTTCATTCCTTCTGCACCACTCAGTAGTCCGTTGTATGCCATAGTCCCCCCTTTCATTATTCAGTCATTGTACACTTAGGCCACCTCCATTCACTGTGGATCACAAACACTGCCACCAGAAACACCAGTGTGCAAATGTCCATTTGTGTCCCTACGTTCAGTTCGGTGAGTAACGGGTTTTAGGATCATATGGAAACCCCATCCCTAGCCTCTTGTGGAACCACCACACTGCCCTGTAAGGGTCTAGACCTCTCATTTCCCTACCAACAATGAATAAGTACATCTCTCTCTCTGCATTCTTTCTAGCACTTGTTCCTCTCTGTTCATTATTAAACAGTTTTATTCACACATCATACAATCCAGCCTAAGTGTATAGACATGCCTTCACCATCATACTCTATCTGAAAACATTTCCTTTTCTTCCACAAAGACCCTTTCCCAATTCTCCCTCTTGTTGACTTTTGGCATAATGCCTTTGTTACCTTCATTGGAAGCATATTACAGTATTCAGGTAATGGATTGTGAAGTTGTTCCCTAGACCAGTACCACTTATGATCTTGTTAGGAATACAAATTCGTGGGTCCCACTCCAGACCGATTGAATCAGAAACTCAGGGTGAGGTTCTATAATCTGTGTCTTTAACGGTCAACCAGATGATTTGGGTGTGTGCTAATAAGGTTGGAGAACCCACTCTGGGAGTTAAATCAGTTTGGGGTTTTGTTAGCAAAACAAAACACCTGGGAAAAGAAGAGTTAGCTCATCTAGGTCTGAGTAGATTTAACCAGAACACGTTTTTGTACTGTCTTTTTTTCTCAATGCAATTTTATTGAGATACATTCACAAACATCCGAAGTGTGCGGTCAGTGGTACACAGTATCATTGTATAGTTATGCATTACTCAAAAAAATAAAGAATAAAAATAAAAAAGAACACCCAAAACGTCCCATACCTCTTATCCCCCTATTTATTTTTTTGTCTTTATTTTCTTACTCATCTGTCCCGTGCGCTGGATAAAGGGAGTGTCAGTCACAAGGTTTTCACAATCAAACATTCACACCATAAAGGCTCTACAGTTATACAGTAATCTTCAAGAATTAATACTACTGGATTACAGTTCAACAATTTTAGGTATTTCCTTCTAGATATTCTAATACACTAAAAACAAAAAGGAATATCTTTATAATGCCTAAGAATAACTCCAGAATGATATCTCGACTCTATCTGAAATCTCTCAGCCACTGAAGTCATGTCTTACATAGGAGCAAAGGCAAAAGAGGTTCTCTGGGGGTGACTTAGGCATAATTATAAGTAGATTTAGCTTTTCTTTTGCAGAAATAAGTTTCATAAGGGCAAGCTTCCAGATCGAGGGCTCAGCCTATTAATTGGTAGTCTCAGCCTATTAAAATGCGAGAATATCAGGAATTCCCCAGGTGGGAAAGTTTAATATTTCCACATTTTTCCCCCAGTCCCTCAAGGGGACTTTGCAAAAACTTTTTTATTCTCTGCCCAGATTTCACTGTGATGTATTGGTGTATCACATTAACCTGTATAAACTAACAAGAACTCACTCCCTGTAAGTTAAATTAGGTAAAATGTAGTATAGAAAATATACATTTTGCAGCAAAAATCATCTCTTCCATTAGTTTCACGCTGAAGTTGAGGTTTTAAAATACACCCTTTAGGGCAGTCCATGGTGTCTCAGCAGGCAGAATTCTCGCCTGCTATGTTGGAGACCCAGGTTCACTTCCCTGTGCCTGCCCATGCAAAAACAAATAAAAAAACATCCTTTACCCTTTAGTCAGATTTACTTTTGTCCTAACCATATCAGCTTTATTCATATCTCTAATTGAAGTCTGATCTCTTTCTTAGCTTTTTTTTGACAGTTGTAATATGAATAATGCTGAATTTCATAGTTGTAGAACTCTTGTTCTGATTGTCAGGTGCACACAGATACCCAAATTTCCAGGGACCGATCTAGTTATACACAAAGATCTCAGCATCTCAGACTTTAGAAATAACTGTTAGAACTCCGGACTAGATGTGACAGCTGTAAGAGGTTACAGTCTAGGAAACTTTACAATAAGCCTTTCCCTGATCATCTATGCTCTCAAATTCAGTTCTCAGAGTTTGGACATTATAGTTAGTCCATACTAATGAGGTGTTATAATATTTGTCTTTTCGTTTCTGGCTTATTTAACTCCACATACTGTCCTCAAGGTTCAGTCACCTGGTTGCATGCTTCACAACTTCATTCCTTGTAGCTGCTCAGTATTCAATTTTATATATATACCACAGTTCACCCTTCCCTCCAACAGTCCATATACTCTTAGGCCATCTCCATCCATTGCAAATAGTGAATACTGCTGCCATAAATACAGTGTGCAAATGTCCATTCGTGTCCCTGCTTTTAGTTCTTTGTCTACTTAAAGAGCATCTTTAATTGTAGAGTGGGAATAGAGGGGAGAGAACAGATTCCTCTTATTTTAACTAAACAGGAGCTAGCAGTTTTCTATATATTGGTCTTTTCTGTCCTTAGTTAAATTTATTCTACAATATATCAATATATGATTCTTTTGATTTCTATTGTTAAGGGATTTTTATCTTGATTTCCTCTTCAGATTGCTCATTTTTAGAGTATGGAGCTGCTACTGATTTTTGCCGGTTTTGATCGTGTATCCTGCCACTTTGTTGCATTCATTTACTCACTCTAGTAGCTTTGCTGTAGATATTTTGGGGTTTTTGACATAGTTTCATGTCATCTGCAAACAGGGAAATTTTGCTGCTTCTTTTCCAATGTGGTTGCCTTTTATTTCTTTTTCTTGCCTAATTGCTCTAACTAGAACTTCCAGTGCATTGTTGTGAAAAGTCACCCTTGTCTTGTTTCTGATCTTAGTGGGGAAGCTTTCAGTCTTTTCTCGTTGGGTATGATGTTACCTACACATTTTTCACATATTCCCTTTATCATGTTAATGTCAAAGGATATTTCTGTCCTTTGAAGTGTATCATCAGGATGTTGAATTTTATCAAATGATTTTTTCTGCATCAGTCGAGATGATCATTTGTTTTTTCTGATTGATTTATTGATGTGGTATATTACATTAATTGATTTTCTTGTGTTGAACCAGCCTTGCATATAATGGAATAAATCCCATTTGTTGATGGTGTATAGTTATTTTAATGTGCTGCTGAATTCAGTTTGCAAGTATTTTGTTGAGGAGTTTTGTGTCTGTATTCATTAGAGAGATTAATGGGTAATTTCCTTTTCTTGATGGATAATTTTCATCTGGCTTTGGTATTAGGGTGATGTAGGCTTCATAGAATGTTAGATAGCTTTCTCTCCACTTAAATTTTTTGAAGAGTTTGAGCACAGTTGGTACTAATTTTTTTTTGAGCTTGGTAGAATTCATGTGAAGCTGTCTGTTTTTGGCTTTTTCTTGTGGTTGGAGCTTCTTGATAACTGATTCCATCTCCTTACTTGTGATTGGTTTGTTGAGGTTGACTATTTCTTCTTGAGTCAATGATGGCTGTTCCTGCTTTTCTAAGAAGTTGTCCATCTCTACATTGTCCGGTTTATTAGCATATAGTTGCTCATAGTAGCCTCTTACTATCTATCTCCTCTATTGTTCTCATGCTCTCAATTTCATTTATTTCTGCTCTAAACCTTATTTCTTTCCTCCTATCTGCTTTCAAGTTACTTTGTTGTTCTTTCTCTTGTTTTTTGAAGTGAACAGTTAATTCCTCAATTTTTGGTCTTTTTAAATATAGAAGTAGGTCTATTCACATCTGTTCTGTTTGTGGTACACTGTGCTTCTTTTATCTGATTTTGTGCCTTTCATAAGAGAAGGGAAATATTCAGTGATTATTTCATCCATTATTCTTTCTACTCCTTTTCCCTCCTCTTCTCCTTTTGTGACGCCCATAACATATACATATTTGCACTTCATGTTGTCATTTAATTCCCTGAGATGCTGCTCAGATTTTTCCATTCTTTTCCCTGTCTGTTCTTTTGTAGTTTGGATTTCAGATGTCCTGTATTATTAGTTCATGATCCTTTCTTGTGCCTCTTCAAATCTGCTGTTGAAGGTCTCCATTGTGTTTTTCATCTCTTCTCTTGTGCCTTTTATTCCTTTAAGTATTGCCGTTTGTTTTTTCAAACTTTCGAGTTCTTCTTATGGTTGCTTATATCCTTCATCTCTTTTACCATGTCTTCCCTCAGCTCATTAATTTGATTTAGCTTGTCTGTGTGAACATCTTTAATTGTTTTGGCTCCTTTAAAGTGTTAGATTTTACTGTTAGTTCCTTTGACTGTGCTTTATCTCCTTTTTTTCTAGTGTGACTCATAATTTTTTTTGGTATCTAGGCATCAGATTTCCTAGATGAGTTTGTTCTGGATGTCATTTTTACTCTTTCACCTAGGGTTTTCTTGTTGGTTATCTTTGTTCTCTATGTGTTCTTCATTTCAACTTATTCTAGATCTCTGGTATAGCTTCTGTTTAACTGATAAGAATTTTACAGCTCTTGTTTTTCCAATTCTTCTCTGCCTAAATGGAACCTTTTTGTTGAGGAGGGTCTCCCCAGACAGATCAACCCCAATCAGATTTTCTGAGACAAGACAGGCCCTGGTCTGAGGAGGGTGGTGTAATCAGTATCAAGTTTCTTTGAGGATGAGATTCAGCAGGTTGTTAGATTTTCCTGTGAGACCTCTAGAGACTCTGTGCTTTTCCTATCCTTCCCAGCAGGTGGCACTTGTCAGTTCATACCACTGGCGTAAAGTGGCGCAGTGCCTTTAATTCTCAGCAAACCCTGTCCCTGCCAGGGACATGGTTGAGACAGAGGCTGAAGTAGAAGGCAGGCTTGAACTGTTTCTGTTTTCCGGCTGAATTTTCTGAATGTGAGGGGACACTTGTGCTAGACCGTAGCCCCATCTCCCTTTTCTTGGGGAAGATACTTATTTGACTTTTTACTTTGTCTCTCATGCTTATCTTAACTCTGGCTTTGCCTGGGCCAGTGCTGACACTTGAAAATACCAGAGGCTTTCTCTACTGAGCTACTTAGAATAATTTTTAAAAAAGAAAAAAAATCCCTTTTCAGAGCCAGTCTTTAATCTCCATGGTTCATGAGTCAAGAGTTGGTACCTGACTCTGTGTGCCCTGTTGCTTGGAGCTTAGCCCTTTTCCAGTGTTCTGAGTTGGGCTGACTTTGTTTTTGTTTTTCCCCCATCAGCCCTGCCTCCTCGCTGCTAGAGAGACCTCAGGTGGAGAGACCTCAGGGTTCCTACCCTAACTGCTCTGAGTTTATCTGTGTTCAAAGCTTATATTCAGCAGTCCACATTTATTAATTAAAACCACCATTGGAGCTTGTTTGTACTACCTTCTCTTGCTCCTAGTAGAGACTGCTACTTCTTCTCCTTGGGATGTGTCTCCAACAGCCTGCTGTGCCAATAGGGGAGAGATGCCAGCCTCCACAGTGGGGTCCTTTACTTAGAGTTCTATGCTATGATCTTGGCCCTTCCACCCATTCCAGACTGATGTACATTGTGTCTCTGGTCACGTTTGTCCTTCAGACGTCTTTCGATGTTGAACGATTTTATAACATTCATTAGAATGATCATGCAATAGATTTGCCCACTTTATTTCCTAAGACTGTGGTTTTCAAATTGCAAATTGTGAAATCGGTTCATGGAAGTTACTAGCTTTTCTAGTTTGCTAACTGCGAGAATGCAATATACTAGAAACAGAATTGCTTTTAAAAAGGGGAACTTAATAAGTTGCTGGTTTACAGTTCTAAGACCGAGAAAATGTCCCAATTAAAACAAGTCTATAGAAATGTCCAATCAAAGACCTCCAGGGACCGATACCTTGGTTCAAGAAGGCTGATGATATTCAGGGTTTCTCTCTCACCTGGAAAGGCACATGGCAAAAACAGTCACAGTTTCTTTCTTGGCTGGAAGGGCACATGGCGAGCAAGGCATCATCTGCTAACTTTCTCTCCTGGCTTCCTGTTTCATGAAGCTCCCCGGGAGGCATTTTCCTTTTTCGTCTCCAAAGTTCACTGGCTTGTGGACTCTTGTGGTTATGTCAATCTTCTCTGGCTCTCTCTGAATCACGCTCACTCTTCAAAATGTTTCCTCTTTTATAGGACTCCATAAACTTCTCAAGACCCACCCAAATGGGTGGAGACATGTCGTCATCTAATCCAGTTTAACAACCACTCTTGACTAAATCACATCATCTAGGGAGATGATCTGATTAGTTTCAAACATACAGTATTGAATAGGGATTATTCCTCCTTTGTGAAATGGGATTTAGATTAAAACATGGCTTTTCTAGGGGCCATACATCCTTTCAAACCAGCACACTAGCAGTTAAAGAAAGGAAAGAAGGTGGGAGAGGGAAGGGAATTTCCATAATAATGCATCTCATGTAGTAATATATTTTCATCTGTTCCATTTGTATGCAGAGTCATAATATCAAATGTATTTCTTATTGTGGATTATGCACTGAATAATTTAGAAGGGTAGGAGAAAGGAGCACTCGGTTCAAAGTCTCAGAACTTGGTTTTGAGTGCCCTTCAGTTATAACTTTGTCACAGCCCTGTCTTTTATAGGATTGTTATAATTAAATCATTGGTTCTCAACTGGACATAATTTTCCTACTAGGGACATTTGACAATGCCTGGAGATTCTTTTGGTTGCCATGCTAGGGTTAGGGTGTGTGCTGGTTTGAAAGGATTTATGTACCCTAGAAAAGCCATGTTTTAATCCTAATCAGTTTTGTGGGAACAACCATTTCTTCTAATCCCTATTCAGCACTATAGGTTGGAAATTGATTAGGTTATCTCCACGGAGATGTGACTAACTCAATTCTGGGTATTAACCTTTTGAATAGAGGGAGATGTGACTTCACGCATTCCAGGCGGGTGTTGATTACTTTACTGGAATCTTTTAAAAGAGGAAACATTTGAAAAACTTGCGATTCTGAGAGAGCAGAGAATGACAAGAGCAGCAGAGACATGAGAACTACAGAGTCCACCAGCCAACGACCTTTGGAGATGAAGGAGAATGCCCCTGGGGGACCTTCATGAAGCAAGAGGCATGGAGAAGAAGCTAGAAGATGTCGCCATGTTTGCCATGTGCCTTTCCAGTTGAGAGACAAACCCTGAACTTCATCAGCCTTCTTGAACCAAAGGTGCCTTTCTCTGGATACCTTAATTTGGACATTTTTTATAGACTTGCTTAATTGGGACATTTTCTTGGCCTTAGAACTGTAAACTAGCAACATATTAAATTCCCGTTTTTAAAAGCCATTCCATCTCTGTTATATTGCATTCTGGCAGCTAGCAAACTAGAACAGGGTGCTGTTGACATCTGATGAGTCAAGGCCAGGGATGCTGCTAAACATCCTAAAATATGCAGGACAGCTCCCCACAACAAAGAATTATCTGACTCCAAATATCAGTAATGTTGTGGTTGAGAAACTCTGGATTAAATTATTGCATTTTTAAATATTGTTAATTGTTATACAAGGTCCGTAACATTTCTGTTTTATTATTAAGGCTAGAATTGAGTATTTTGAAAAGACTTACATCCTGGTATTATCTTTCACAGCATAAATGTTTACCATAAAATATAGCATTTAGGGAAGATGAAGAGAATTGGGGTAAATCTATATGATTTCAGTATATATTGCAAAAGCTTGGTGTTTGTTGTAAGTAGTATTTCAATATATGGAAATGATGCAGAGGATGGACTACTTGTATAAGAAAGTATTTTGCAGCAGCAAGCAGCTTCAGAGAAGTCTGTATTTCGATAAATTATACCTACTCAATCCAAATTATTTGAGAGGTTACTATAATTCTGTTTTAGTCCAAGTTAGTCAGGTATAAAAAAGTTTTTTTGCGAAACATAGCTGTGTTCATTTGCAAGCTACTGGAATGCAATATACCAGAACCAGAATGGCTTTTAAAAAGAAGAATTTAATAAGTTACAAGTTTATAGTTCTAAGCCTATGAAAATGTCCAAAGTAAGGCACCCAGGAAAGATACCTTAATTCAAGTAAGGCTAATGGTACTGGAACAATTCTGTCAGCTGGGAAGTCACATGACTGGCATTTACTGGTCCCTTGCTACTGGGCTCTGTTGCTTTCAGCCTCTTTTCCTGTGGGGGTTCCTTACTTCGCTTCTCCGGGACTGGCGTTCATCTCTTGGCTTCCCTTGGCTCTCTCCAGCTTCTGACTTGCTTGACATCTCATGGAAACATCTGCTGGGCTCCAAGCATCTCCACACATCTGTGCTCTGAAGTTTCTGTCAGCTCTGTCATTTCTGACTCTTTGCAAAATATTTCCTCTTTTAAAGGATTCCAGTAAACTGATCAAGACCTACCTGGAATGGGTGGTGTCACATCTCCATCTAATGAAAGGTCCCGCCCACAATTGGGTGAGTCACATCTCTTTGGAGATAATCTAATCATAAGATTCCAATTACAGAATTGAATCAGAATTAAAAGAAATGCCTGCCTCATCAAGATTGAATCAGGATTAAAACATGACTTTTTGCTTCTATGATACACTTGCTTGCTAGCAACTGCAACACCAAAAAAAAAAAAAACATGACTTTTCTGGGGTACATAATACTTTCAAACCAGCACAATGGCTATTAATCCAAATTTCAGGAAGGCTTAAGGTTAGGACACTTGCTTTCAAAAACATAAATTTTGAAGGAATAGGCACAACTCCCACCATATTTTCTGGCTGCATCTTAAACTGATGAACCTCATAAATTCATGGTCAGAAAATCGAGAAATCACCTGAAGCAGAAATCCCATCATAGACAGCTATTGCTGATAATTTTATCAGTCTGTCCATACATTTAAGCTAGTATCTCGACTAGTACTATTTACTGTTCCATTCCAACAATGCTCTGTGACTTTACCATTAATCCGACCTTACTTTTGGAAAAGAAGAGGGTGGCATAGTCCCTCTCTATGAATTGGAAAATTAATTGGTCTTGGATATCAGGTTCTAAAGACTCCAGATTAAAGAATTTAGTGATCTAGTATTTAGAACATGCATTTTGTCCACATAAAATTGAAATTAGTTTTCTGCTAGTTATCCAGACCAGTCTGATGGTTAGAGATGGAAGAAACATTATTAAAGTCTGAATATAAGGTTTGATGCACATTTCTTCTTCCAGCCGTTTCATCTTTATCAATAAAATAGTGAATATTCTTATTTTGTTTCAGACACTGTTTTAAGAATTTTACATATAATTCTGTTAATTCTTATATCGTTTGGATATTATATTCTCCATTTTATAGATGAGGAAATTGAGGAACAGAAATGTTAAAATACTTGATGAAGGTCAGGCAGCTTATAAATGGTAACACCAGAATCTAAACCTAGGTAATTCTTAAATTAAATTGATAGAAGAGACATTGCTTTTATATTCTTTTTGAAAAGGGTGTATGAGTCCATCTGAATTTCAACATTTAATAAGCATGTACACATCTGCAGTACTGCTGTGATTCTCTTGTACCCAGCTGTTAATATGGTAACTTTAGTTGTTTTCAGTTATTAATTGCACAAGATTTCAAGACTTAAAAATGCCAGAAGCTGAATTGTAAATCCTGCTTCAAGGTTGTATCTCCACATAATGCCATATTGTCTGAGAAATGGGATAATAGTATCTTTGTAGAGAAGTTAAGGTGAGGATTAATGATAATATATTTAAAGTACATGGCTTATATAAGTAAGTACTCAACAACTGTTAGATGTCAATTCACTTCCATCCGCCATCTTCTAAATTCCTCCTGTATGTGTGGGTACGTACAAATCCAGAATTTAGATTTTGTTGCTATGGTATTAGTAGTATCATAATATTTTGTTTGTTTTTTATTTATTTATTTATTTTTGCATGGGCAAGCACCAGGAATCGAACCTGGGTCTCTGGCATGGAAGGCGAGAACTCTGCCTGCTGAGCCACCATGGCCCATCCTGTTGGTTTATTTTTAATGTCTTCTTTTTCCCTGTCCCCTATTCCTGTTCCCCACAGTCTGGCTCAGCATTCAGGAAGAAGTCTGATGTCTGATTTACATGCTCTCTTACTCTCTCAGATGAATTATATTAGTGATCACAATATTTTGTCCCCCCCCCCCCATCATCAAGATAGAAGCAGTGGAAATCTTGCAAAACAGAAAAAGAAAATTAAAAGGAGTCATACTTTTGGGGTGGTTTAAATACACAAAGCTGCTCCTTTTTTGACCTGTCCTGGTAAAGAAACACTGCGAGTTCCTGGTCTTAAGGAGTCTGTGTTTTGACTCTTGGATACCTATGAAAAAGATTCTTTTTCTTTTATTTTCTTCTTTCTTTTAAAATTCTTAACTGTTCTTATCTGATCTGTGGACCAGTGTCATGGAAAGACATTATTGATTGTGGTGATGGTTAAAACAGACCTTTTCATCACCCTATGATTTTTACCTCAGGTCATAATTTAAGCTAGTAATAATAGTAGGATTCATTTGCAGTTTCATACTGATTACCTTCTAATAAAAAGAACTTTAGTAGAGAGCTGTATTAAGTAAGATGCCATTAAAACTTTTTCAGGGGGTGCTTGGGTGGTTCAGTGGTAGAATGCTCGCCTTCCATGCGGGAGACCCGGGTTGGATTTCTGGACCATGTACCCAAAGGAAAAAAAATTGTTTTTCAGTACTTTTATAATTTCAGTGATAGTCTTGATTTAAGCTGGAGAAAAATAAAGTGTTTAGCAGTGAAAACACAGAGATTGAATCCTGAGCATGTTTCTGTAGATTTCTGAACAAAAAATGTATTTTAACATTAGCCCTAAATCAAAAGAATTTTGTAGTTAGAAGTATGTTTTTTTTTTCTTCTTACCTCTAATATGTATGCTGTAGGAAGGAGTCTCAAGCTTTAAACTACCACAGCTGCTGAAATAAGGCTAATGAAAAACTCCTTTGTTTTTCTTAGGTAAGGCAATTAGAAATATCTGAGTTGAGCCAGCAGGAAATAGCTTGCAGTCAGCACCTAAACAGAGAGAGGTACTCATAGGAAGGTCTTTTCATAGATATTGGAGGTCTGAAACAAGAAGAACCAGCTTTTTGATTTTTAGCATCACATGAAAAGATTATTTTATAACCAAGCTATGTATAGAGCAGTGACAGGTGTGTCTATAAGGGCATGGTTAGAGAAACTTCAAAACTGGAAGAAATATCTCCTATTGACCGTCTACATGCACATTATTGTTTGTGAGATAAGCCTTTTTAGGGTAGCATTTTGCTCAACTATTCTTTGAGGACAAATCAAAAGGAAAGATACAATCTATTCCTCCTACTCCTTTTTTTTTTCTTGTCTAAATAAGGCTTGTCGAAGAAAGAAAAGGTGGAAACTGTCCAGTACTATTAGAGAAAAGGTTATTTTTTGGATGAATTCTAAGTTCTGGCATGATCTATGCAACTTTTAAAAAACATTCTCTGAATTATTGTAGAACTCTGGAAAAATTGCGATTATTCTGCTGCTTGGAGAAGTAAATGGCAGAAATTTTCAGTTTGTTTTATTGAAATCTGCTGGTTGGTAAGCACATGTATTTCATTCTGATTAGTCTCAGATGTGACTCTTAAATGTCTTTGTATGTATGGGCAGATGAATCAAAATCAGCTCACTTAGTGAACCCAGCTGTATTATCTTACCTTCTCCAGAAGGTAAGATAAGGACTTTTTCCATTGTTTTTGTACCAGAACGAAGTGTGAGAGAGGCAGTGTGGTATTAATGAAAGAAGCACGGGCTTTGGAGTCAGATGAGACCTAATAGGCTTCACCAACTAGTGCTGGGACTTGAATAAATTGTCATTTCTGAGTTTGTGTATGTGGGTGAAATATCTTCCCTTCTGGGTTTTAGGTGATATAATAAATTAGAATATGTCAATTAAAGTGTGTAAACTGCATGGTATGTATAGTATGTGCTTCATAAAGGGTTCTTGTGTATTACGGTCATACTGTAGGGAGAGTACAACTGTTGTGAGTCATTGTTAGTTGCATGGAAACTTTATCCTGGTGTAGATTTGTGAGCATTAATTCAAAAGTACTTGAGGGTGCATGGGTGGTTCAGTGATAGAAAGCTCACCTTCAATGCAGGAGACCTGGGTTCAATTCCTGGACCAAGTTACAATGATTAACTGGCACTGATTAAATCAGTGATCATATTGCCAAATGTAAAAAGCTTTTGGTTTAATCATATCTGCATATGACTAGGTGAGTTCTTCCCAGATACAAAACCCTAATATTATCTCAAAACAGCTACAACCTCAAAAAGAAGGCTAATGATAATGTGAGAAATAGTGGCAAGAAAGTGTGATTAGGGAGATGATATTAAGAGGTTCTTTTGGCCAGACACAGGTAGTCCTAAGTCACACCCTAGATCACTCCTTTATTTAAGGTCCAGGGCCTTTCAAGACCTTTCAGGATAACATTTGCACATGAAATGAAGTAAGGCAAGGTAAGTTCTATCATCATTCAGAGTTTTGATTTCAAAGCCCATTGTAGAAATATTTCTAGCTAGGGCCAAATTATAGATCTAATCTCTCTGGTTGCATGAAAAGATGATATTGTCTACCTGGGTGCCTGAGGAAAACACGATAGACAAAGAAAATGTGGCCAATTAGTACCTCTACATAATAAATCTTAGCAAGTTCTCCATTTCCTTGAGGGTGGAATGAAAGCAAAGATCCTGACTCACCCTTGTGAGAGAAATGAATTGCTCAGCATGGAGAGAGACAACTTCAACTTCTTTTCTTTAGAAAGCAATAAATAATTAAGGATGACATTTTTTAGAAAAATCTGAGCTTTTTAAATAAATTTCCAGAATATACAGACTTCGAAAAGTTGCTTTTTTGATTTTGGGAACATGTGAGGACTATGTATACCTTTGGGTAGTTGGTGTTTTTGTCAAAAAATGGGTAAAATATTTTCAGAATGGATTATAATGTGTGTTTTATTTTAATTTCTTTTCATCCTTTAAAGAATGATAGATGGTTGAAATGATTGTGTATAGCTTTATATATGAAAACTATTTACCCATTGATAATGTTTGCTTTGAAATTATTTCTTAAAACCCTATCACTTTTTTAGATCTTGGGTCTTAGGAATTTGAATCTCTGGACAAAAACCTAAACAACGAAGTCAAACTTGCACATGCCTCAGACAAAGACAAATCTGTTAATTAATTTTCTTCTTCTTTCTTTTTTTTTTTTTTTTTTTTTGCATAGGCAGGCACCGGGAAACAAACCCGGGTCTCTAGCATGGCAGGCGAGAATTCTGCCACTGAGCCACCATTGCACTGCCCTCCTATTTTTTTTTTAAATCCCATCTATTGCTAAATTCTAAGTCTTAAGTTATAGGAATTGATAGGGTTATGTTTTAAATTTAATCTGAGGATTAAAAACTGCTATACAAATGTGTTAGAGAACATCTTTAAGAACAAGATAAGGAAAAGACTAGGCAAAACTGAGTGAAAAATATTATAGTTACTTCTGGGTGGTAGGATTATGACTACTTTTAATTGCCTTTGTTTCTGTCTTTTTAAGATTCTAGAAAATAGGCAAATATTGCTTTATAGTTAGGGGAAAATGGTGTGTTAGCAAATATGTATTAAATACATGTATTACGAAAATGAATATCAGTAAGTCATATAAGCCTTTCTCTTAAGTGAGGGAGGGTTAAAAGAGTGAGACATGTAAATATAGTACTTTGTAGTTTCCTGTGTTGTGCAATATTTCTTACCCCTAATAACAATAACAAAAATCCATGTGATTGTGATGTAGTGTAAAGTTATCAACGTGATCATAGGTGAGGATGGAAACACTCTGAGAACACTGAACAGACAGTAAAATATGAATCAAGTGTTAAATGATAAGTTCACTTATATTAGTGAAAGGGTAGAGGATTTGAGAAAGAAAAAGTTAGCCTGTACAAAGACTGAACAACTTGCATGTTCAGAGAACTACTGTGGAGCTGTATGTGGTTGAAGCATAGGTGTGAAGAAGGGGATGGTGGGAGATGAGACTGGAGATGTCAGCATGTGCCAGACCATGAAGGATATTTTGAATATCACGTTAAGACATTTGTAATTTAACTCTGTGCAGATTTTAGGTAGGAACAGTAACTTGAGATGAGCTCTTTCAAAATATTAATATAGAGTCAATGCAGATATTAGATTGAAGCAGAGTGAGGCTGAAGTCAGGAAAGATCAGGTAGATGAATGTTGTAGCAATTCTGGCAAAGAAATGAAGAAACAGGGCAGTGGCAATGGGATGGTGAGAAACAGATGGGCGTGAGGTAGAATCAGTAGGATTTGGTGATAGAGGGAATTATGGAGGAAAAAGGAGTATAGAATAGTGTTAAAGGCTTTCTATATTAGGTGAATGGATGTGCTGTTAACAAGAACAAAACACACATACACAGATACACACAAACCAGAAAGAAACAAAACCAGGAGTAGGAGCAAAATGGAGTTTTGGTACCTCTAGGATATCTAAGAGTACTTATTATTCCATAGGCTACACCATTCAATTGATCTGTTTTTTAGGAGAAGTGATTTGGGTTAGTGGGATTTGGGAGTTGTGGCAGGGTGAAAAATGCCGCCCCCCCCCCCCCCCCAAAAGACATCCATGTCCTAAACCCTGAAACCTGTGAATGTTAAGACATATGACCCCCAAAAAAGATCTTTACTGGGGTGATTAAATTAAGGAAAGGGCATGCCGGGATAGGGTGAGAGTATACTGGATTACCCATCTGGGCCCTAAATGCAATCTGTCTTTATAAGAAGGAGGCAGAGGGAGATTTTACACACAGAGGAGAAAGTGATCTTAAACAGAAAGAAGTTTGAAGATGTGGTCCCCTGAAGATTGGACTTATTTGACCACTTGCCAAGGAATGGCGAGAGGCAAGGATGGGATTCTCCCCTTCATTCTCCAGAGGGAGCACGGCATTGTTCTTGATTCTGATTTCGGATATCTGGCATCTAGAATAGTGAGAGAATAAATTCCTTTGTTTTAAGTCACCCAGTTTGTGGTAATCTGTCATACCAACCACAGAAGCCATTACAGGAGCCAGTAGCCTACAGTTTATAGTTAAAAGTGATAGATGTGAATGACTTCACCTATGGAGAGTTCATAGAATGAAAAGAAAAGAGAAATGAGATAGAAGTTTCTGTTATGTGATATCATCCAGTAATAAATTATTTTGGATTAGAGAGTCTATCAGAAATTGAATAGCAAATCTTGTAACTATTACCACATTTTAAATTGATTACTAATATTTTCAATGAAATACTGTTGATTTCCTTTGGTATAGAAAATGTTGAATCATGTTGATAATACCTAAATTTGTCTTTAATGAATATACCTCACTTAGTCCCTTTCTTGTTCTTATAACTTTCTTAGGTATTTAATGTTACTTGATATTCATTTTGCTCCAAACCAGAGTTTTAGCATTTGTTTCATTTCCTATATCCTCTTTCCATATAATAAATCCCTTCTTTAATACATTTCTTGCATCTGTCTCTTGTTCATTCCTTGGCCAGGCCTTTGTTGGTTAGTTTTCTGCTGCAGACTCTTATTCTCTTTAATTCCATGTAGGCCATTAGCAATCTTATAGATCAGTCTTCTTTAAATAGTATATTCATTTAAAGTTTTAAATGAATTCATTGTGTTACTGCTTCTCACAAATCCAGAATGGTTCCCTATTGCTTACTGTGCTGAGTGTGGAATCTTTTGTCAGAATGTCAATGATGATTATCATTTGGCCCACAAATATCTCACTTTTATTTACATATATGTACACTTCCAGCCTTCGCTTCTAATCAGGCCAGGTTCCTCATCCCATAAACTCAACCGGTTGGATTAGGAAATGGGTCAGAGGAAATTTTTTTGTTTTGTTTTGTTTAAACAATGGGAATTCATTGTCTAATTGTTTCTGAGGTTAGAAGACCAAAATAAAGTCTGTAGCTCTCTGGTGCTTGCTCGCTGCTGTCTTTGGGGTTCTTATGCTTGAATATCTGCCTCCTGTCACGTGTTTTCTCTCTCTCCTTGTGTCTCATCTTCTGTTTTCTGCTGGCTTCTGGCTCTTTCTGTGGGATTCTCTGGCTTCTGTATATAAGGCCTCCAGTAATGTGGGTTAAGACCCACCAAGATTCATTGGGGCTGTATTGAACTAGGATCTTAGAAGATCCCAGTGACAAATGAGTCCACACTTTAGGGTCAGAGGAAATTTAACAAGAGAGAAATTGTTCACTAAAATAGATCCTCTCAGAGAGAGTATAATATGTGGCTTTGAGAAATATTTTGATTAGCTACTTGAACTACCATAAACCGTAGCACTTTTATAGATTTTGAGTCTCAGAAATCTGAATCTGTGTAGAAAATTAAAATGAAATAAATTAAATTAGCACATGGCCAAACAAATCTATTAACTAAATTCTTACTGGCTGAGACTATGCCAGATTGCCTGTTGAGGTGAATAATTCTATTAACTGCAGGGCTTTTTGCAGAGTCACCACTCCAAGTTTAGGGTCAGAGATGAATCGTTTATGACAACAGAAGAGGCATTAAACACATAGAGATAGCCTCCTTATTTTCCTCTTGCCTTTCTTTCTCAGTGCATCTTTTAGACTCTAAGTAAATGTTGAACAAATATTAAAAGAATGTAGGTTTGAAGAAATATTAACTATTACACCACTCAAGTTCCATATGTTATGGCCTGGGCATGAGCCTACAATATATTATTTTCTGTGCCTTTGTTTATATTGTATGTTTTTTCCTGCTTAGAAAAATTTGTCCTTCCTTTCTCCGAAATTGAAGACATTGAGTCCAAAGTAGGTTGACGTCTGCAGTTGTGCAATTAGAGAAGTTTCCTAGAGCAAATGAGTCCTATTTAGACCTACAAGTTTATGGAGAATATACATAGGATAGGTAATAGAGCATGCATTCTCAACAGGACTGATAAATATTTACAATGGCTTGTGAGACTCCAAAACTCAATCCTACCCTATAAAACGTTAACCTTTAGATTTTAATTTCTCTGGTTAAGGAGAAATTAAGTAAATTAAAATTAATTAGTTAAATTTATTAATTTAAATTAAATTTTACTCTTTAGAGGGGCAATAATGAAAAAAAAAGTGAGAAACACTGGTGTAGAGAAAGGTAAAAGATGCCATTATAGCTTTTCTTTTTGTGGTAAGAAATCTAATAAAGTTTTTAAATGAGTTTATCCTTTTTATTAGCTGTTATTTATTAGCAAAGCACTTCGGTAGGTTTCATTGGACAGAGAAGCATTATAAATGTATGATTCTATACCTGTAGAAACTTAATCTCATTTGGAAAAAAAAGGGACATGAAACAGGAAGTAATAAATGATCATAAATAAAGTATAGAAAATGTCCTAATTTAGTATGACAATTGCTATTTTAAGCAAAGGATGCTCTGAGTTTAGTCCAGGGTAAAGATTATTTAGACTGAAATGATCAGAGAAAAGTTCAGGGAGAATCTAGGAATTTGAACTGAGCCTGAAAGAATACATAGAATTTGGATGGACAGAAACAGAAAGCATACTAATAAAGTACCATTTTGTTTTTTGTGTGTGTGAATGTGAAAATGTATGAGAGGTAGGGTCTGTCCAATAACTATTACTAACCTAAAGAGAGTTATTCTTGCAAAAATTGAGGCTCTTTAATTGCTTATTATTTCTATACTTTTGACTTCTTGTTAGCCATACCAAATCATCCAACTTGTTTATTCTTAACTTTTAATGGCTTTATTATGAAAATAGAAAAACATCCCTTTTGGACCACAGAAAGAAGTAAATTTATAAATTATGGCATTAATCTCATGTAAAGGCCCTGTGAAATATTTACCATTTGTTTTACAAATGAAAATTGTAAGCTGAGATATTTAAGTAATTTGCCTAAGACACCTAACTTTCTGTGGCAGAGCCTGGGGGCTGGCTAACACAGATCCTGAGGGCTAAGGTTAAAACAAAACAGAAAGTTATCAGTGATCATAGTCATTTTTTTGTAATGGGAAGCCAATTTTTCATAAAGGCTTGAGTTTACTAGAGAAAAGGTAAAGAGGTGATTGCTGACAGTAAAGTAGCATAATGTGGAAGAGGTGACACTGCTTTTTTGCTTCCCTTAGAATTCTAGTCAGTTACTTTGGGTGGTTTGGCTGGAACTGTTAATAACTGAGAGAGCAGCTTAGCGATCATCTGGTTCTGACACTAAATTTGTTTCTTCATCTCAATAATTAATGGAGTTTAATATATTTTAAGGTCTCCCATTAGATCCTGAAATATTAGAGGCTCTATCTGTGAAGTACCTGTCAGCCTAGATTTCTGTAGTATTCTTGTTTCATGCTGATGTGAAAAAGGGGTAGATGGTCTTTTGCGGGGCAGTTGTAGTTCATTTGAAGTAACTGATCATTCCAAGAGTTATTACATGCTGTTTTGAAAATGAGCCTGCTGTGAGGCTGTTTGAAATTGAGGAATTACATAGAGAGGAATCAGACTCTCTGCCATCCTAGTAGTAAGAGTACAACTGGAAATTGTATTTTGAGTATTTTCTACTTGATGATTTTTATTTACTGCTTATTCCACTAATATCTACAAAATAAGAAAATAGGAAAACTGCAAAAGATGTTTGTATTTTATCTCACTAGGAATAAATTGAAATATAGTTAATAAAAGAAATGGAAAAAAAGTTCTTTACTAGCAATGAATTGCTAATTTAAACAAGTTACTGTTGTTTGCCTTACAAATTAAAAAATATATGAACATTTTAGTGAATTGAGCATTCATACCCAGCTGAGAGTATAGAGGTAAAATTTTTTGGAAAATGGTTTGGCAATGTGTCATGAGACTTAAAAGCCTCCATTGACCTAAAAAGTTGTCCTAATGTAGTATTAGAGAAAAATTTTTGTGTACACAGTACACATAAATATCATTTGGTAATAGACCCAAATTGGAAATGATGATATCTCTGCAAGAAGAGATATCTATAATCATTAATAATAGTTTTTTAAGAATATGGGGAAATGTTTACCATGTAGCTCTAAGAAGCAATGAATACTTTTCGGTATTTATTAATATTTTAACAGTATTTACCTCTGGTCATTCATTCCTTCCTACAATTATCAGCCTTCTCAGCCTCTGGTAGCTTTCTCTTCCTTCCTTCATGGCTATTTGTTCTTTCTCCTTTAGTGACTCCTCTTCTTTCTATTTGGGTTCTCTAAATGTGGGAGTTCTTCAGAGCTTAGTCCTAAATGCTGTACTTAAAAAAAATTTTTTTTTAATTAACATACAGTAAAGTTGATATTTGGGGTGTATAAAGTTCTATGAATTTTAACGCATGTATAGATTTGTGTAACCACAACTCAAGTCAAGTAACAGAGCAGCTCAATTACCATAGAAAAGTCCCTATAGTTAAACCTTCCCCATCTATAATACCTGGCCACTGAAATGGTTTTATCTTTTCAAAAATGTAACCTTTTGAAGCTGGCTTCTGTGGAAACTTTACTTTTAAGCTGTTGTATCATCCAAGTTGTTGCAGATATCAGTAGTTCACTCCTTTTTATTGCTAAGTAGTATTCCATTGTATGGATATACCTATTTGTTTATGCATTTATCTGTTGAAGGACAGTCGGGTTGTTATAAGTTTTAGCAGTTATAAGTACAGTTACAAGCATTGTTGTATTGATTTTTTGGGTGAACAAAAAGTTTTCATTTCTCCAGTGTGATAAGATAAAAAATTAGGCAATTTAGGATCGCATAGCTTTGTTGAGCAATTCATGAATCAGGCAGCATCCCATTCAGAAAGTAGAAAGAAGCTCCATCAAGGGGGTGGAAAGAGGAAGCTCATAATAGAGCGAATGTAGAAGCAAGTGAAGAAATGTTCTGATTGACTGACTTTGTTTCCATTTTACTTGGGTGTGCCAGTTTGAAATTATCATGTATCCTAGAAAAATCATGTTTTAATCCTGATCCAGTCTTGTAGAGGCAGCTGTTTCTTTTAATCCTAATGCAGTGATGTAGGTTGAATACTTTTGATTAGATTATCACCACAGAGTTGTGACCCACCCAGTTGTGGGTGGTAACTTTTGATTAGATGGTTTCCATGGAGATGAGTCTCCATCCATTCAAGATGAGATTACCTACTGGAGCCTTTTAAGAGGGAACCATTTCGGAAAAAGCTTTGCAGCCACCAGAAACAGCAAAGCCTAGAGAAACGACGGAAGCCTCAGAGCCAATAGAAACTTAACAGCAGAGCTGACACAGATGTGGACATGTAGAGAACAAAGACAGGAATGTTTGGAGATGCTTGGAGCCCAGCAAACATTGCAATGAGATGTTAAGCAAGCCAGAACGTGGAGATAGCCAACGGAAGCCAAGAGATGAATGCCAGCCTTGGAAAAGTAAAATGAGGAGCCCCCGCAGGAACAGAGGCTGAAAGCAATGGAGCCCAGGAGCAAGGGACCAGCAGATGCCAGCCACATGACTACCCAGCTGACAGAGGTATTCCTGACCCATAGAGCTTTATTGAGTGAAGGTAACCTCTTGTTGGTGCCTTAATTTGGACATCTTTACTTCCTTAGAACTATAAACTTGTAATTTATTCAATTCCCCTTTTTAAAAGCCATTCCAGTTCTGGTGTATCGCATTCCAGCAGCTTGTAAACTAACTAATACAGGGGGGTTCTTACAAGGTGGGGAGCAAATAAAATGCTTAGTATGGTATGCTTGTCCATTCTGATAAGTTTTCTCTACTGCACTTGATATTGTTAGTTATTATTTCTTTCTTTTTTCTTATGTTAGCCGTTCTAATAGGTATATAGAATATGTGCTCATGTGGTTTAATTTGCATTTTCTTAATGGCTGCTGCAATATCTTTTTATGAATTTATTTGCCAATGCATATGCTCTTTGGTGTAAAGGATTTTTACCTATTTAAAGTTGAGTTGTTTGTTTTCATACTGTGGAGTTTGAGGGTATTTTATATACCCTGGATACAAACACTTTGCTGTATGTGAAGTTTGCAAATATTTTCTTCAAATTTATAGATTGTCATTGCATTTGCTTAACAGTCTTTCGCAGAGTAAATGCTTGTTTTTGCTATTTTTATTTTTCCTTTTATGGTCTTTGAAAAAAAGCTTTGAGTTATAATTTATAGTCCATAAAATACCTGTTTTAAATGTACAGGCCAATTATTTTTTGTTTGTTTGTTTATTTGTTTTAGGAAACATAGAGTTTCACAGCCATCACCACAACCCCAGTTTTAGAACATTTTCATCACCCTGGAAAGGTCCTTTATGCTAATTTGTGGTCAGTTCACGTTCCCACCTCCAGCCCTATGCCATCACTGATCTGCCTTTCTGTCTCTATAGATTTTCTATTTCTGGACAGTTCATATGAATGAAATCATACAAAATTTAGACATTTACATCTGGCTTCTCTCAAGTAGCATAATGTTAAAAAAAGACAAAAAAACGAGAAGATTGAGATACAATTCATATACCATAAAATTCACCCACCATAAAATGTATAATTTAGTGGCTTTTAGTGTTCAACCATTAGCATGATCTAATCTTAGAATATTTTCATCATCTCTAAAAGAAAGCTTGGAACTATAAGCAATTGTTCCCTATTTCTCCCTTCCCCAACCCCACTAATTTCCTTTCTGTTTCTATGGATTGATCTTTTCTGGACATTTTATAAAAGCAGATTCTTTTACAGTATGTGTTCATTTTTTTGTCTTCTTTCACTTAACAGAATATTGTCAGTGTTCATCCATGATGTTGCATGTATCAGGACCTCATTTCCTTTTTATGGCTGAATCATGAGGCCCTATCATAAGGATATACCACATTCTGTTTATCCATTCATTGATTAGTGGACATTTAGATGATTGCTATTTTTTGGTGATTATGAATAGTAGTACAATGAACATTTGTGTACACATTTTTGTGGGGACATAAGTTATCATTTCTCTTGGGAAAATATTGGTTTATATGGTAATCCATATTTAATATTTTGAAGAACTGCCAGACTTTTTTCAAGTGGCTGTACCATTGTACATTCCCACCAGCAGTGTGTGAAGATTTAAATTTCTCCACATCCTCATCAACATTTGCCCGTTTTTTTGATATAGCCATCCTAGTGGATGTCATCTTACTGTGGTTTAGATTTGCATTTCACAAATGGCTAATGAAATATCTTTTCATATACTTCTTTTTTTTTTCTTTTTTTTTTTTTAATTTTTTTATTAATCAAAAGAAAAGAAATTAACACAACATTTAGAAATCATTCCATTCTACAAATGCACTCAGTAATTCTTAGTATCATCACATAGATGTATGATCATCATTTCTTAGTACATTTGCATCGATTTAGGAAAAGAACTAGCAAAACAGCAGAAAAAAATATAGAATGTTAATATAGAGAAGAGAATTAAAATAATAATACTAATAATATATATATATATATATATATATATAAAGGAAAAAGAAAAAACAAAAACAAAAGATACAAACACACAAACAAACAAAAAACCATATTTCAGGTGCAGCTTCATTCAGTGTTCCAACATAGTTACATTACACTTAGGTATTATTGTGCTGTCCATTTTTGAGTTTTTGTATCTAGTCCTGTTGCACAGTCTGTATCCCTTCAGCTCCAATTACCCATTATCTTACCCTGTTTCTAACTCCTGCTGGTCTCTGTTACCAATGATATATTCCAAGCTGATTCTCAAATGTCGGTTCACATCAGTGGGACCTTACAGTATTTGTCCTTTAGTTTTTGGCTAGACTCACTCAGCATAATGTTCTCTAGGTCCATCCATGTTATTACATGCTTCATAAGTTTAGTCTGTCTTAAAGCTGCATAATATTCCATCGTAGGTATACGCCACAGTTTGTTTAGCCACTCGTCTGTTGATGAACATTTTGGCTGTTTCCTTCTCTTTGCAATTGTAGATAATGCTGCTATAAACACTGGTGTGCAAATGTCCGTCTATGTCTTTGCCCTTAAGTCCCTTGAGTAGATACCTAGCAGTGGTATTGCTGGGTCGTAATCCATTCTGCCATTCTATGTCTTTTGATTGGGAAATTCGTCCATTAACTTTTAGTATTATTACTGTTTGGATAATATTTTCCTCTACCATTTTGGCTTTTGTATTATATATATCATATCTGATTTTCCTTCTTTCTACACTTTACTCCATACCTCTCTCTTCTGTCTTTTCATATCTGACTCTAGTGCTCCCTTTAGTATTTCTTGCAGAGCTGGTCTCTTGGTCACAAATTCTCTCAGTGACTTTTTGTCTATAAATGTTTTAATTTCTCCCTCATTTTTGAAGGACAATTTTGCTGGATATAGGAGTCTTGGTTGGCAGTTTTTCTCTTTTAGTAATTTAAATATATCATCCCACTGTCTTCTAGCCTCCATGGTTTCTGCTGAGAAATCTACACATAGTCTTATTGGGTTTCCCTTGTATGTGATGGATTGTTTTTCTCTTGCTGCTTTCAAGATCCTCTCTTTCTCTTTGACCTCTGACATTCTAACTAGTAAGTGTCTTGGAGAACGCCTATTTGGGTCTATTCTCTTTGGGGTGCGCTGCACTTCTTGGATCTGTAAATTTAGGTCTTTCATAAGAGTTGGGAAATTTTCAGTGATAATTTCTTCCATTAGTTTTTCTCCTACTTTTCCCTTCTCTTCTCCTTCTGGGACACCCACAACACGTATATTTGTGCGCTTCATATTGTCATTCAGTTCCCTGATCCCCTGCTCAAGTTTTTCCATTCTTTTCCCTATAGTTTCTGTTTCTTTTTGGAATTCAGATGTTCCATCCTCCAGTTCACTAATTGTAGCTTCTGTCTCTTTAGATCTACCATTGTAGGTATCCATTGTTTTTTCCATTTTTTCTTCTTTGTCCTTCACTCCCATAAGTTCTGTGATTTGTTTTTTCAGATTTTCTATTTCTTCTTTTTGTTCAGCCCATGTCTTCTTCATGTCCTCCCTCAATTTATTGATTTGGTTTTTGAAGAATTTTTCCATTTCTGTTCGTATATTCAGCATTAGTTGTCTCAGCTCCTGTATCTCATTTGAACTATTGGTTTGTTCCTTTGACTGGGCCATATCTTCAATTTTCCGAGCGTCATCCATTATTTTCTGCTGGTGTCTGGGCATTTGATCAGATTTCTCTGGGTGTGTTACCCAGCTGGTTGAAAGCTTTTTCTGTGAAATCTCTGGGCTCTGTTTTTCTTTTCCTGCCCAGTAGGTGGCGCTTGTGGCGCTCGTCTGTCTGCACCGCATTCGGCCCGGGAAACCGCGCGTGGAGGTGGGGGTCGCTGGCCGCCCCGGCTTGGGAGAGTGCCGGTCCTAATTGCCCAGCTGGCCCGAAACGCCAAGCGTGACGGGAGGGCCCCGCTATCCAACGTTCCCAGTCAGACCGGGGAGCCACGTGCGTGGAGGGGACCCCAGTTGCCAGCCGACCCGGCCGGGAAAACGCGCGCCCCTCGGGTAGCTCACCGCAGCAGATTCTCCCTGCCCGTTCAGCTGTTCCAGAATGGGGTACGCTGTCTTTTTGGTCTCTGTCATGACTCCGGGAGCTGTTTCGTATTGTTTCTGTTTCTTTAGTTGCTTTTCTGGAGGAGGAACTAAGACCCGCGCGTCTTACTAAGCCGCCATCTTCTCCGGAAGTCCCATATACTTCTTAAAGATTTGTATATATTTGGAGAAATACTGATTCAGATTCTTTGCCCATATTTTCTCTTTATTTATTTATTTTTTTCCTTTGTGGTTTTTATTCTTTCCAATTTATTTAGATTTTATAGTTGAGTGAAAATGGGCCCGTAGCAAAGGATAGGTGAAGGCCACATCAGCCCAAGCACAGTTCAAAGCTGGGGATAGGGCCTGTTAGCTTGTTTGAAAGAAGGTCTCCAAGATGAGGAACAGGTGGTACTAAGCCCACCAATGGTCCTAGTCTCTTGACTATGTCATAGTCAAGATAATGCCTTGAGTAAAGGCCTCTGCAGGTATTCTCTGAAGGTCACCCATGCCAGAAGGTCCAGAGCAGAATGGGGCAGGTAGAGGTTAGGAAGAGAAAGAGTTAGTTTGGGTGTCCCACTGGAGGGCGAGGCCTCACACGAGCAACAACAGCACAGGTTTCAACCTTCTGTGCAGATGGGGTAGAGAGGTCACAGTTTGCCACTCATAATAGTCCCAGAAACTGAGCTCTACAGCATTGCTGGCTTCAGGTAGACTTTCCTCCAAGGAGTTCTTTCGTCTTCATTGCCAGATGTCTATCCAGCTCTGCAACTGCATCGTCAGCCATTTGGCTGATCTGTTTCTCTATGAGCCTGATGTGGTCCTCTGAGGTTTTGACCTTTGATTTCTTAAGCTTATTCATTGCATTAGTACGAACCTTCCTTAAAGAGTCTTTGGCTTTGTTGGTGTTCTGTTTGGCCAGCTTCACCAGCATTTCCCTGTGTTCCCTGGTTACTTTAGATATGGGGACCTGAACTAGTGTCCCTTCCACTTCTGGGTTCAGATTCATTCCACTTTCTCTTATAGCCTTGATAGCTGCAGCTGTACATTCTGGGAAACTGGCCATGTTTACCAAAATCAGCTGTGATCACTTTATGGCCATCTGGCCAATCTGGTTTAAAGCAAGCTTTCCATCAGCAGTTACCACAGTAATATGATCAAGGGATCCTGCTGAGGTCCTTATATTCAGAGTCTTATTGAAATTATCCTTGAGTGTTTCCATCACAGACTTCATTTCTTCATCTACCTCTTCCAAGTTGATTATATCCTCAACCAAGGCAGCATTAATATTCACTCTGGTTTGAGACTGTCCTTTTCCTTTGGCTTTGGCTTTCTTGGTAACAAAATGGTGGACTGGTAAAGCTGGATAAGCCATGTATTGTCTATGGTCATTTTGTCTTCCTCTCAATATGTTCAGTGAAACAGGTCTGGTTAAGGCTGCAAGGGAGTTGCAAAAATGCAGGGTGGGCCAAGAAGAAGCATCTTAATCCCAAAGCCATGACTGAAGTCAATCTTTGTGAACATCTGCTACCACCCAGGATCTCTCTTTTTATTTTTAAGTTGTAAGAGTTCTTTATATATTCCAGATCCTAGACCCTTAGCAAATATAGGACTTACAAATATTTTCTTCCATTTTGTGGATCAGCCTTTTTACTTTCTCGATGGTGTCATTTACAGCACAAAAGTTTTTCATTTTGATGAGGTCGCTTTATTTTAAATTCTGTCATTTGTTTATTTTTTTTAATTAGAGAAGTTTTTTACAGATAAATCAAGCATGATCTATAGGGAACCCATATTTTTTAATACCTTCCATTTCTTACAATTGATGAAAGCACATTAATCTAACTGTACATTAACTTTAGTCCATGGTTTCCCTTAGAGTTCACTGTTTGTGGTACAATCCCATGATTTTTTTTCCATCAGACAATATTGTATAATTGATTGGCTTGCAATGAATGTCAGAATCAACACAATCCCATGATGTTTTAAAAGAATTTTTATTTTAATAACACACAGCCTAAATTTCACATTTGAACCACATTTCATATATATAATTCAGTGTTGTTAACTACATTTACAGTGTTGTGTCACCATAACTACCATCCATAACCAAAACTTTTCCATCATTTGAAATAGAAACTCTGTACAATTTAAGCACTAACTCCCTTTTCTTTATCCTTACTCTGTCCCCTAGTAACCCATATACTAGATTCTGACTTTATATGAGTTTGCTTATTCTGAGTGTGTGTTAGTTAGATTCAGTTGTCAACTTGGCCAGGTGAGCATACCTAGTCTTGTTGCTATGGACATAAGCCAATGGTACATGAACCTCATTTGTTGCTAATTACATCTGCAGTCAGCTAGGAGGCGTGTCTGCTGCAGTGAGTGACGTTTGACTTAATTGGCTGGTGCTTAAATGAGAGATCGCAATGTAGCACAACCTAAGCAGCTCGCCATTCCTCACCTCAGCACTTGCAGCTCAGTTTGGAGATGCAGAAAGAAGTCACCCCGGGCAAAGTTGTTGGAACCCAGGGGCCTGGAGAGAAGACCAGCAGAGACCATCCTGTGCCTTCCACGTAAGAAAGAACCTCAGTGGAAAGTTAGCTGCCTTTCCTCTGAAGAACTAACAAAATAAATCCCCTTTTATTAAAAGCCAATCCGTCTCTGGTGTGTTGCATCCCGGCAGCTAGCAAACCAGAACAAAGTGTATCAGTGAGGTTGTACAATATTTGTTTCTTTGTGTCTGTGGCTTATTTCACTCAGCATGTCTTCAGGGTTCATCCATGATGTCATATGTGTCAGAACTTGATTCCATTTTATAACCAAATAACATTTCATTGTATTTATCCATTCATCAGTTGATGGATACTTGGGTCACTTCCATCTTTTTGGCTATTGTACATAATGCCACTGTGAACATCAATGTCCAGATATCTGTATGAGTCCCTGCTTTAATTTATTTTGGGTAGATACCTAGAAATGAGTCATAATGGTAAATTTACACTTAATGGTAAATTGCTGGGTCATAATGGTAAATCTACACTTAACTTCCTGAGAAATTGCCAAACTTTTCCCACAGCAGCTGCACCTTATCCTATTCCCACCAGAGTGAATGAGTGTTCCTATTTCTCCACATCCTCTCCAGTGATTTGCATTTCCCTGATGGCTAATGATGATGAGCATCTATTCATGTGCTTTTTGGCCCCTTGTATACTGTGTTTGTAGAAATGTCATTCACAGCTTCTATTTTTTTTTTTTGCACATTTTTAATTAGGTTATTTATCTTTTTGTGGTTGCCTTATGGGATTTAAAAAATTTTAATTCTGGATATTAAACCCTTATCAAAATATGTGGCTTTGAAATTTTTCCCCCATTGCATAGGTGAAAGGAGTTGTTTAACTTGCATTATAAAGGCCTTTGAGGTACAAACATTTTAAATTTTGATGAGGTTGTGTTCTAGTTTGCTAGCTGCCAGAATACAATATACCAGAAACAGAATGACTTTTAAAAAGGGAAGTTTAATAAATTGCTAGTTTACAGTTCTAAGGCTGAGAAAATGTCCCAATTAAAACAAGTCTATAGAAATGTCCAATCAAAGGTATCCATCTAGGGAAGGATACCTTGGTTCAGGAAGGCGGATGAATGAAGTTCAGGGTTTCTCGCTCAAGTGAAAAGACACATGGCAAACACAGTCAGGGCTTCTCTCTCAGCTGGAAGAGCACATGGTGGACACAGTGTCATCTGCTAGCTTTCTCTTCTGGCTTCCAGTTTCATGAGGCTCCCCGGGAGTCTTTTTCCTTCTTCATCTCCAAAGGTTGCTGGCTCGTGGATTCTCTGCTTCGTGGTGCTGCAACATTCTCTACTGTCTCTGAATCTCTCTCCAAAATGTTTCCTCTTTTATAGCACTGCAGAAACTTATCAAGACCCACCCAGATGAGTGGAGACACACCTCTACCTAATCCAGTTTAACAGTCACCCTTGATTAAATCACATCTCCAGGGAGATTATCTAATTACAGTTTCAAAGATACAATATGCAATAAAGATGAGAAGAAACGACTGCCTTTACAAAATGGGATTAGGCTTAAAACGTGGCTTTTCTAGGGGATATACATCCTTTCAAAACTGCACAGGTTGCATTTATCTATTTTTTCTTGTGTTGCTTGTGCTTTGGACACAGAATGTCCTTCCATTTATGTAGGTCTTCTTTGATTTCTTTGAGCAATATTTTGTAATTTTCTATGTACAAGTCCTTTATATCCTTAGTTAGATTTATTCCTAGATATTTGATTCTTGTAATTGTTATTGTAACTGGAATTTCTTTTTCTTGGTTTCTTCTCCTTGATTTTTCGTTACTAGTGTAAGAAACAGTACTAATTTGGGGTGTTGCTCTTGTTTCCCACTGCTTTGATTAATTCATTTCTTAATTCTAAGAGCTTCATTGTACCTTTTTCAGGATTTTCTGCATATTAAATCATGTCATCTATCAATAGGGAAAGTTTCACTTCTTCCTTTCCTATTTAGATGCCTTTTATTGCTTCTCTTTTTCCCCCTAATTTCTCTGGCTAGAACTTCTAGTACTGTGTTGGATAATAGTGATGACAATGGGCATCCTTGCCTTGATTCTAATCAAGGGAACAATTTTAGTCTTTTACTACTTTTACACTAAATATGATGTTAAGTGTGGTTTTTTCATATATGCCCTTTATCATGTTGAGGAAGTTTCCTATTTTCCTAAGTATTTTTATTACGAAGGGATGTGGCATTTGCCAAATGCTTTTCTTCATCAGTTGAGATGATCATGTTTTTTCTCCCCTTCGTTCTATTTACATGGGGTATTACATTTTTTGGTTTTCTCATGTTGAACCACCCTTGTATACCTGGAATAAATCCCATTTGATAACGGTGTTTTAATTTCCCAGGCTGCTGACGCCAATAACATGAAATGGGTCCAGGTAGAAACTGGGAATTTATTTGGTCATGGTTTTAAGGCAGGGAAAATGTCCAAATTAAGGAATCATCAAGGTTATATTTTCTCCCTGGAAACAGTGGTTTTGTGGGGCTGGCTGCCAGTGTTCGTGATTCTTCTGTCACATGGCAAGGCACATGGTGGTGTCTCCTGTCCTTTCCTTTCTCCTCAGGGTTCTGTTGAATTTCACCTTCTGGCTTATCCCTCTGTGACTCTCTCTCTCTTTTTCTGAGTTCATTCTCTTACAGAGGCTCCTGTAACAGGATTAAGATCCATCCTGATTGAGGTGGGTCACACCTTTAACTGAAAAATCTTCACCAAAAGATCCTACTTACAACTGGTTCATACCCACAGGAATGGATTAATATTAAGATCATGTATCCTTGGGGTACATATGGTTCCAAACCATCATACTTGGTGTATAATTTTTTTATTGTGCTGTTACGTTTGGTTTGCTTATATTTTATTGATGGTTTTTGAATCTATATTCATAAGAGAAATTGGTCTGTTAGTTTTCTTTTCTTGTAGTTTCTTTATCTGGCTTTGATATCAGGGTGATGTTGGCCTCATAGAATGATTGAGGAATTGTTCTTTCCTCTTCAGGTTTTTGGAAGAATTTGAGCAGGATTGGTATTCTTGGAATGTTTGGTAGTTACTCATGAAGTCTTTTCTTTATTGGGAGGTTTTTTTATTTTCTTCTCGGGCAGGCACTGGGAATCAAACCCCGGGTCTGTGTATGGCAGGAGAGAACTCTGTCTGCTGAGCCACCAAGACCCACCCTGTTGGGAGGTTTTTGATGACTGATTTAATCTCTACTTGTAATTGCTCTGTTGAGCTCTTCTCTTTCTTGTGGGGTCAAATGCAAGTAGTTTGTGTCTTTCTAGGACAAATTCCTTTACCTGGACTCAGAAAGGAATTTGTCCTTTTAATCTAGGTTATCTCTAACACTGGTGTATGGTTGTTCATAGTATCCTCTTATAGGCCTTTTTGTTTATGTGGGATTGATAATGTCCCCCTTTTCAGTTCTGATTCCAATACTTTTTTTTTGTCAGTCTAGCTAAACGTTTATCAATTTTACTGATCTTTTCAAAGAACCAACTTTTGGTTTTGTTGGTTCTCCCTAATTTTTTTACTCTTATTTATTTCCACTCTCGTCTTTGTTATTTCCTTTCCTCTGCTTGCTTTTGGTTTAGTTTGCTCTTTTTTTTTTTTTCTAGTTGCTCATTTTTAGCTGAGGTTTGTGATTTGAGAGCTTTATTCTTTTTTAATGCAAGTATTTAGAGCTATGCATTTACCTCTTAACACTGCCTTTGCTGTATCCCATCAGTTTTGGTATGCTGAGTTTTCATATTAATTTGTCTCAAAATATTTCCTGTTTTCTGTTATGATTTCCCCTTTAACCCATTGGTTGTTTTGGAGTACATTGTTTAATTTCCACATATTAGTGAATTTTCCATCTCTCTCTCATATGTTGATTTCTAACTTCATTCCATTGTGGTCGGAGAAGACACAATTTATGATTTCAATTTATTGAGACTTGTTTTGTAACTTAACATATGATCTATTATCCTGGAGAATAATCCATGTGTACTAGAAAAGAATGTGTATTCTGCTGCTTTGGGTTAAGTGTTCTATTTATGTCTGTTAGGTCTAGCTGGTTTAGAGTATTTTTCAAGTCTTCTACTTCCGTATTGATCTTCTGTCTAGATGTTGTATCCACTATTGAAAGTGGTATTGAAGTGACCCACTATTAATGTAGAAACACCTATTTCTCTTTTCAAATTTGTCAATATTTGGTTCATAATTTTGGGGCTCTGCTCTTACGTGTATATATATATTTATAATTGTTACATCTTGTTGAATTGATCACTTTGACAATATATACTGACTGTGTCTGTCCCTTGTAACAGTTTTTGACTCACAGTCTATTTTATCTGTATATTACTATAGCTACCCCAGGTCTCTTTTGGTTATACTTGCATGGTATATTTTTTTCATCTTTTTGCTTTCAGCCTACTTCAGCCTGCAGTTTGGTCATGCTTTTGTATCCGTTCTGCCAGTTTCTGCCTTTTGTCTGGAGAGTTTAATCCTTACGTATAAAGTCATTGCTTAATCTTATGTATAAAGTCATTGCTGATAATGCACATTTTTTTCTGCCACTTTGCTCCTTTATGTCTGTAAGTCATAAACCTTTCTGTTCATCAATTTTTTTGTTAATGTCTATTGTCACATTTATTTTATTTTTTGTATTATACCATATTGAGTCTGTTTTCATTTCTTTCTGAAAATGAAATGAAAATATTTTCCTTCTGGTTACCATGGGTTAAAATTTAACATCCTAACTATTTAGCCATCATATTTGATTTGATGCCAAGTTCTCTTTCATAGCAAACGCATACACTGTTCCTCAATCCCTTCATCCCCCCACCCTTTTTTGTACATTACAAATATAATTTGTACATTATATATCCCAGAACATGGATTTATTATTACTTTTTATGCACTTGCATTTTCACACCTGTAAAGAGTAAGAAATGGAGTTACATACCCAAAAATACAATATCTTTTTCATTTATAATAATTTATATGGATACTTTTGCTTGAGGTCTTTATATCTTTATGCTGCATTGACCTACTGTTTAGTGTCCTTTCCTTTCATTCTGAAGAACTCCATTTAGCATTACTTATAGGGCAGGTCTCGTGGGAGTGGTAATAAACTTCCTTGGCTTTTGTTTATCTGCTGGGAATGTCTTGATCTCACCCTCATTTTTTTGTGTATGTGTTCATAACACTTTACGATTTTAAAGTGTCTTCATACACAATATCTTATTTGACCCTCACAACAACCCTGTGAGGAAGGTTTTAAGCTGTCCGTTTTACAGAAAAAACGGAAATGGTGAGATACACATACAAAAACATAAGATGCATTTAAGAATGATATAAGAACATTAATGGTGGGTTTAGACGGGAAGGAATGGACAATTGTGAAATTTTGGTCTGTTAATCAATAGAAAGACATGGAATAACATGGAATTCCTTCTTTTTTTCAAAAAGTCTCTTTGCTTTCCTATTTTCATCCCTTTACCTATACAAAATATCTCCAGTTCTACTGAAATATTCTTCTCTAGAATCTATATTAGTTACATAAAGCATAAAATGCAAAGAGCTTTGTAGAATAAAAAATTAGCATATTTTTTTCATAATCAAAATGATTTTGCTTAGAATAACTGGGCAAATTATTGAATAGCTTTCCAAATTTCACTTTTTCCTTATTTTACCACTTGAAAAAAGTATGTTATAGCTTGGAGAATTCAAAGACAGGAAGGTTAACTAAAAAATCAAATCAATGAACCTGTTTTAAAATTTTAATGAATTAAAAAATCATAATTTCCTCTGAATTCTTAGAGAGCACTGTTCTTCCCCCAATCTAGCTCTGCTCATGGAATTATTTGCCTGTTTACTTGACAATGTTTCTCTTGGCAACATCTCCATAAGACAAGATATATATATAATAAGAAGTACACAATGGACTTACGCTGATTGAATGATGAATCTTCTATGTTACTCCTCTCCCTGGTTAAGAATAATGTTTTGAAATATAAAGAATCCACATGTAATCAGTACCTATGAGATTTCTAGAACCCAGCACATTAGGGTTCCTAGCGTAGCATCTGAGGACTGGCTGGAAGCAGCCAGCCATTCATTACCTGAAGATGTCGAGGGCAGGAATGCTGGACAAGGGTGGTGGTGGAGTACTGGAGCCGGAAGAGAGATGAGCTTGAGAGGAGAGGCTCAAATATACTAAAGACCACGAGAAGAAGCCATGTAGAAACCAGGACAGACACGGGAACCAAGGTCAGTTGGTTGGAGGAGCCATAAAAGAATCTTGGAAGTCACTTGTGCTGATGACTTGTCCAGAGGTGAAGAGCTTTTTATTGAGATGGTAGCAGAGGATATCCCATCCCACCCAACCCGACTGACCTTAAAAGGGCCCTGTCCTAATATGATCAGGGAGCTGTACTGATCTTAGCATGTTTCCACTCCCTTTTTCTCCCTTCTGGCCTTTTTGTCCGGGATTACCTGGCCTCCCCGTCTTCCCTGGGAATCCTCGACTTCCAGGAAAGCCAGTTGCTCCCCAATCACCTTTGAGACCTAAGAGGACTTATTGGACCTTCACCCTCATTTTAAAGTTTGATTTTAAATTACTGATTGACAGTTGTTTTCTTTCTGCACTTGAAATTTTGCATCCTTTCACCTTCTTCCCTCCATAGTTTCTGATGAGAAGTCAGCATTTAACATATTTGGTACTCACTGGTATATAACTCGTTTTTCTCTTGCATCTTTGAGAACTCTCTCCTTGTCCTTTGCATCTGACAGTTTGGCCATTATGTGTCTGTGATGTGAATATTCACATCTTTTGCTAAGTTTGGAAAGTTTTCTGTCATGATTTCTCTGAATGTTCCTCCTGCCCCTTTCTCTCTTTCTTCTCCTTCTGGGACTCCCATAATGTATTGATGTCCCACAAGTATATTAGGCTATTTTCACTTTTTATAACTCTTTTTTCTTTTTGCTCATTTCAATTGTCTTTTCTTTGAGTTTTCTGATTTTTCTGCCAGGTTCAGTCTACTGTTGAAACCCTCCTTAAGACTATTCATTTCAGTTATTGAGCATCTTCAACTACAGTAATTCCATTTGGTTTCTTTTTAACATTTTTTAATTAAAGAAAACAAGCAATATACTTAGAACCAACAACAATGGATGACTCAGCGTAACCATAGGCGTATTTAAATCTTTGTCCATTATTTTCGCAGTCTTGTGTTCTTTGACTATCCATGTAGTCATTGTAAAGCCTGTGTTTGCATAAACCAATTTAAACTTAAGGCAACAAGGAAAAAATCTACATATTCAGATAGCAAAGTTCTTAAATTCTAAGTGTTGAACACTAACTTAAATACCATTTGATCAGCTGTCAAAACTGTGAATGTTCTCAAAATATCAAGTCGAAAGTTCTTATATCTGCATTGCTATAATAATGACCTATGTTATGAAATATTTTCCTGATTTCAGGGAATATTTTAAAAGTTAACGTATGGAAATCCTAACCACCTAAAATTGATATCTTATTAGCTTATCCATAGGCATATTAAAAAAAATTTAATCGTCATAAAGCCTATTTGTACAATATGTTTCAAAAACCAATTTAAAATTAAAGCAAGGAAGAAAAAAATCTACAAATACAGATATCAGAATTACTTGAATTCTAAATATTAAACAGTTATCTTAAGTACCATTTGATTAAGTATCAACTGTGTGCTTTCTCGAAATATCAAGTAAAAAGTTACTACAAATACCAGCTTTGCTATAGGTATGAGCTATGTCACTAAATATTTTCAAATTTTTGAAAGATTTCAAATTTTTGAGATTTCTGTAGCTTTATTGAAATTCACATTGTTCATTCATTGTTTCCCTGATATCCTTTAGTTCTTTCTCTGTATTTTCCTTCATCTACTTGAGCATATTGAAGATATTTTTGAAAATCTTTGTCCATTACATTCACAGTCTTCTGTTCTTTGATGCTTTCTGTTTTTTTGTCTTCTTCCTCTAAATGGGCCTTCATTTCCCATTTCTTTGTTTGTCTTACTATCTTCTCTTGCATGGTATATATTTTACTGTTTCATATGCTGGTGTGTATTCCCTGAAATGTCTGTTTCTTGAGTATGTATTCAGCTGGTGATATGATAGATATTTTTAAGTGTCAGGAGATAACAAACCAAGGATATCCAGGCAGAAAACACATTTCACAGTCTTTGCAAATTGACAAGTTTCTTTTAGAGTTCAGTCCTCCTGTCAAGAAGGTTAACCCAAGGTGAAATGCAAAGTGCTGTGTTCTCCTGTCTTTTTTGGACCTGTATCTTTTTGTGAGCCCATGCTTGCTAGTGGCCTTAGGGTTTCCTCTAGTACCCTCTCTACTGCCCAGGAAATGAACCTTCTCCCTCTCTTGTGTGTTCAAGTACAGGACTGAAAGCAGGTAGCCTTTGCCTTAGGCCACTGGTCTCATTTGTTTTTAAACTCTGCTTTCTCTGTCTCAGGCTCCTTTTGCCTAGAGGCAAAAGTTCTTTGAGGCACAGAAGGTTTTAATTTTGATGAGATCCCATTTATGTAGTTTTTCTTTTGTTACTTGTACTTCGAGTATCAAGTTTAAGAAACCATTGCCTGAAAGGACTACCATGAAAGTAAAATGACAGCCTATACAAAAGGCAGCAACCCTAGTGTCCATCGGCTGATGAATGGATAAACAAAATGATATATACAGACAGTGGAATATTATTCAGCTGGAAGAAGTGAATTTCTCATACATGCAACAAAATGGATGAACCTTGAAGACATCACGTTGAATAAATTAAGCCAGACACAAAAGGACAAGTTTCACTGACTTGAAATAATTAGAATAACCTAACTCATGGAGTCAGAATCTAGAATGTGAGATACCAGGGAGTAGGTTAAGAAGTGAAAAATACAGGGTTCCTATTTGGAATATTGGTAATATTTTGGTAAAAATGGATGGTAGTGATGATAGCACAATGTTGTGAAGATAATTAACAGCACTGAAATAAATATTTGAATGTGATTAGAAGGGGAAATGTTAGATTGCATATATAGTAACAGAATAAAAATTTTACAAAAAAAAAAACCAATGGAATTATACTACACAGTGAACCCTAAGTGAAAACATGGACTGTAAAAATGTGCTATCCTCAATTATAACAAGTGTTCTACACAAGTTGGAATATTGTTGCAAGTTGTAAATAATAGGGTGATATATGGGAATTTATATGTCTATAACTTCTCTATTTAAAGAAGAAAACCTCAATAGTTCATTTTTGTGTGGATCTCCTTCTGGACTTTTCTGTTCTCTTTTGTTGTTCTATGTTTCTGTTGCTCCACCAGTACTACACTGTGTTGAGTATCTAGTTTTATAATAAGTCTTAAATTCAGATAGTGGGATTCCACTAACTTATTCTTCTTTTTCAAAATTGTTTGGCTACTCTATTTCTTTTAAAATTTAAATTTCCATATAAATTTTAGAATCTGCCTGTATATATCTATAAATTTTCTTTTTGGGATTTTTATTGGAGTTGCATTAAACTGTAGATCAATTTTCAGAGAATTGACATTAATATGTTTTTATAATTTATGAGTACAGTAAGTCCATTTATTTAGCTTTTTAAAAAAATTTATTCGTTGGCATTTGGTAGTTTTCAGCATAGAGATGCTATAATGCTATATATGTTTTGTTAGATTTTGTGGTGTAGCTGTTGTAAGTGGTATTGTCTTAAATTTTGGTTTTTAAATGCTCATTGCTAGTAAGTGCAAATACCATTGATTTTTGTGTTTTATTCTTGTACACTGTATACTTGCTAAACTCAATAGTTCTCACAGTATGTTTATAGGTTCCTTGGAATTTACTACATAAGCAGTCATAGTCAGCTAATAGAACTGTATTTCTTCCATTACAGTCTATATGCCTTTTTAATTTCTTTTTATCTTGCCTTCTTTCATTGATTAGGACATCTAGTAGGATGTTGAATGGGAGCATGAAGGCGAAAGTAGACATTTTGCCTTGTTCCCCATCTTAGGGTGAAAGCATTCAATCTTTATCCAGTAAGTGTGATGTTAGGATTAGTGAGGTTTTTTTAATAGGTACTCTTATCAGTGTGAGGAGGTTTCTTTCCATTCCTACTGTGCTGAGAGTTTTTATCTTGAGTGATTATTGAATTTTGCCAATATTTTCTGTATTGATTGATATAATCATGTGGTTATTTTTTCTTCTTCTTTCAACTATTAATATGTTGTATTACACTGATTGATTTTTAATTATTGAATCAGACTTAGTTTCCCTGGATGAACCCCACTTGATTGTGGTATATTTGTATATATTGCTGGATTTTATTTCCTAATTATTTTGCTAGTAGTTTTGTGTCTTTTCATAAGGGATATTGGTCTAACATTGTCTTGTATTGTTTTCACCTGGTTATGACACCACAATAATCCTGGTCTTATAAATGAGTTGGAAAGTGTTTTTTATTTTCTGAAAGTGATTGTGGAAAACTGGTGTTACTGCTTCTTTAAATATTTTGTATAATTTGCCAGTGAAACCGTCTTGAGATTTCTTTTTTTGGAAGGCTTTAAACTACAAATATAATTACTTTAAGAGTTATAGAACTATTCTAGTTGTGGATTTTGAAGAAATAGTTCATTCCATCAAAGTTGTTGAATTTATGTGCATAGAGAAATACATACCATTCCCTCATTATTTAATATCTCTCTTTCATTACTGATAATGGTGTTGTTCAGTTCTAGATCCTTACTGATTTTCTGAATAATGTTTTCAATGTTTATCCATGTTGTAGCATGTACCAGCACTTCATTACTTTTAATTGATGAATAATATTCTATTGTTCAGCTATACCACATTTTATTTATCCATTTGGGGTATTTCTACTTTTGGCTGTGTTGATGTGTGTGCTGGTTTGAAACTATTGTGTACCCCAGAAAAAATCATGTTCTTCTGGTCCAGTCTTGTGGTTGTAGACATTTTGTGAGTGGGACTTCTTGATTAGGTTGTTTTCATGGAGATGTGACCCCCCCCCCATTCAAGGTGGGTACTTATCTGATTACTGGAGTTCTTTAAGAGGGAGACATTTTGGAGAAAGCTTAGATGCTTGGAGAGTCAACACAGAGAGTAGAGAAATGAAACCAGACAGAGATGTGTGGAGATGTAGAAGGAAAATGCCCCAGGAGATGCCAGAAGTTGAGAGAGCCTTTTGAAACCAGAAGCTGGGGAGAAGGGCAGCAGATGGTTGCCATGTGCCTTACCATGTGACATAGGAACCCAGATGCTAGCAGCCTTTCTTCTGAGAAGGTATCCTCTTGTTGGGTACCTTGATTTGGATATTTTCACAGCTTTAGGATTGTAACTTGTATCTAATAAATCCCCTTGTAAAAGCCAAGCCATTTCTGTTATATTGCATTCTAGCAGTTTTAGCAAATCAAAACATGTTTTTATCCTTTTACTTAAAACCACAACAACTTTTTACTTTAAATATTTTTAAACTTGCAGGATGGTTACACAAATAATACAGACCCAATACAGAGAACTCCAACATTACTTTATCCCTCCAGATACTCAGTTCCCAACAATTTTAACATTTTGCCACATTTGTGATATCATTCTGTCTTTCCATCTGTGTATCTATCTGTCTATCAATTCATTTTCTGAACACCTGAGTGTAAGTTGTATTCATGCTCCTTGAACCCTTAATACTGCCAATTACATTTCTTAAAAACGAGTATATTAACTTATGTATCCATCTGTAATAGTTTACTGACCGCTAAAACGAATACCATCCAGTGAGTTTGGCTTAAACAATGAGAATTTATTGTCTCATGATTTTTAGTTTGAGAGAAGTCCAAAAGCAAAGTGTTAGCAAGGTGATGCTTTCTTTTCAAAGACTGTGACCTGTGGCATTTTGGGCAGTTTCACTTAAGAATTTGGTTGATGAGCAGTGAAAGCAATTAATTTTATGAAATCTTGATTCTTAGATACATGTCTTTTTTAATATTCTGTGTGGCAAAATGAGAAGTATGCATAAAGCACTTATGATGTATACCAAAATATGCTGTTTGTCTTCAGGGAAAACTCGTACGTGATTATTTGAGTTGCAAGCTGAACCAACTGCTTTTTTTCAGGGAGCACTATTTTTACTTGAAAGACCAAATAACAAACTATTCAAAATGGGATTTTGGCAGACATTTGAACACTGACTGGCTATGTAAAATTAAGGAATTTTTAATTTTTTAGATGTGGTAATCATATTGTGTGTGTTTTTAAGAGTCCTTATGTTTTAGAGTTGCATGCTTATGGGTGTCTGGAATTTGCTTTGAAATAAGTATCAGAGAGAGAAACTATAGATGAAATTAGATTGGCTATTTGTCGACAGTTGATGATTAGTCAGTAATGGGGTTCTTCTTTGTACTATTCTATCTGCTCTTGTATGTATTAAAATCTTGTTTTATAAAAGATCAAATGTGGACTCTCTCCGTCTCTAAGCCCAACTCTGCAAGTAAAATCATTACCCCCTCACCCCCACCCCACGTGGGACATGACAAGCGGTGTGAGTCTGTCTGGCAATGTGGAACATGAATTCCAGGGATAAATATGGCCCTGGCTCTGTGGGATGGACAATGCCTTACTGACCAAAAGGGAAAAAAGAAATGTAACAAAATAAGGCATCAATGGTGAGGAGATTTTAAATAGAGTGGAGAGGCAATTCTGGAAGCTACTCTCATGCAAGCTCCAACTTGATATGCTAACTGCTACAATTTGCCAAATCCCAACCAGCATCATTCCTGTTAACCCTAAGAACAGGGCTCTATCTGAGATCCTACCAAAGTTCCATGCCCTAGGTTTACTTTTCATAAATGTGAAACCTTCTGGTGGCTCATAGGCCAGATAAATGCTGAAATCCAGAGGTTCTAGTCTCTCCAGGAACATCAACCAGTTCCACCCCCTATCCTGTATTGACACCGCTTTTCAGCATATAAAATGTTAGAATGCGAATAACTCAAATATCGCTAAAGATTGAAAGAAGGATCAAAGGAGAAGGAGGAGTTATAACAGAAAAGTTAGGATTTAACAAATGAGTATGACGACTGAACCATTATATTAATATTTCTTTTTAGTCTCTAGTATCTTGGAGCAGCTAGAAGAAAAAACCTGAAATTATGAGACTATAACCTACACCAAACTTTGAAATCTGTTCTATAACTACTTGTTAAAATATACTTTGGAATTTATTGCCTTTTTTGCATTTGTTATATTTCACAATAAAAATTTTTTTTAATAAAAAAGTGAAAAAAACTTAATAATTGAATTCCTTTCTTGGGCATTTAAGCATTTTTTACATATAGCAACGTTTGAGAGGTAGCTGTTTTACAGTTACATTTAATTTGTGATATCAGTGTGTTCTCTGAATGCTCTTCTAAATAATGGAAAACAGAAACAATACTTAGACAATCATTTTACATTTTTGCTTGCAGATTACCCACTGCTTTAGTTTCCTAGGGTGCTTAAAGCAATACTATTAAATGGTTGGGAATTTATTCACTTATGGTTAGAGTTTAGGAAAATATCCAGATCAAGCCATCATCAAGGCAGTGCTTTTCTGAACACTAGTTGCCACCAATCCTTGGCTCCTCTGCCACATGGCAAGGCACATGGTAGCATCTGCTGGTCTCTCCCATCTCTTCCAGGTTTTGTTGATTTCAACTTCTTGGTTTTCTGGTTTTTCCCTTGCTCTCTGTATTCATTCTTTTTATAAAGGCCTCCAGTGATTCCACCCTGAATGAAATGGGTCATACTTTAAAGTAGCTTCATCAAAACTTAGTTACAATGGATCTACTCCCATAGGAGTGGCTTAAATTTAAGAACATGTCTTTCTGGGGCACAGACAGTTTCAAACCACTATATCCAGTATACTGAATTAAATATTGCTTCTCTGTAATAAAATTACAATTTTGAAGTGGCATCATTCTAGCTATAGGAAAATCTTCATTTCTGTCTTGGAAAAAGATGGACAGATTTTTGAAAAATCAGTATATTCTTTTAAGACTTAGCCTCTGATAGCTGGAAGGATTCCATACATGGAAAGATTTAAGAAACTTTTATTCTCAAACCTTGTATTTAGAGGACAGTGACATCCTACTACTAATAAGCTCAGTTTTACAGTTTTAGTTGGGAATTTGGTGTCATGACATGATTTTAATAATGTAATATTATTACATATTATAATGGCATATTATAATGGCACACTTAATTTTGATTACAGATTGCCAAGTATTTACATATCTTCAGAGGTCCATAAGTTCACCGAATGGGTGAGCTCACCAGCACCTTGAGTTCTCTTAGTTTGATAAAATAACAGATGAGAAAACTAAGGCCAAAACTGTTAAGTAACCTACCCAGTACAGCCCTGTAGAGTAGTAGAATACCTAGGACTGACTAGAACTTATATTTTCTTCTGTTCAGGAATTCTTTCACTGATATGTAAGATGCTAAGCTTTTTATTGACATTTATTCGTGTTTGTTCATAATCCAAAGTAAAAATATTTCTATTATTCTACGCCTATTTTGTTCAGTAGCATAGGGGTTAAGATTGGGTAATTTGCAATTTGAATTATAATTAAACTATTTTCTTTCAAGGCACTGAAGTATGCCATGGTGTGTCACCAGAGGAAGTGATGATTAACGGGAGAACCAGAGATAAATTTTTTGGTCTGAGGATAGAACTTAAGGATAATACAATTTTATCCCCTGTTCTAAATCAGGAGCTGGCAAACTACAGCCTGTAGGCCGAATTTGACCCACTGTCTGTCTGTGTGTGTGGCTCGCAACCCTAAGAATGGTTTTAGATTTTTATTTTTTATTTATTTATTTTATTTTATTTTATTTACATGGGCAGGCACCGGGAATCGAACCCGGGTCCTCGGGCATGGCAGGCAAGCACTCTTACCTGCTGAGCCACCATGGCCCGCCCGGTTTTACATTTTTAATGGTTGAAAAAAATTAAAAGAACAATATTACTATGTGAAATTCAAATTTCAGTGTTCATCAGTTAAGTTTTATTGTGGCACAGGTCAGCTTGTTTGTTTACATAATGCCTTTGTCTCTGCTTTCCTCAAACAATGGCAGAGTTGAGCAGGTATGACAGAAACCATATGTATTGCAAAGCCTAAAAATATTTGCTATTTGACCCTTCACAGATAAAGTTTGCTGAACCTTATTTTAGATGAAGCTAAATGCATATGAAAAGAAACATTTTCATTTATCCTTGCCTATTTTTTTAATTGAATGAAAAGAATACATATCTGCCCTTTTACAAAGCTGAACGTTTCTATCCTGAATGAGTAGTGTACGCTTGATGTTGAAGTGAGGGATTTAGGTATTTTAGAACCAAGTGTTCTATGAGTTTTCCTTTTCCAAGACCTTCTGGAGGCACTGAACAGTAACTTGAAGATATCAAAACTTGGAATACTGGGAGAGGGATGAGAGAAGGTGCAGAAGCTTGAAATAAGATAACAGGAGAAATGATTTTTGTTGAAGTAATTTATGCACAACCTTGGGCGCATTTGCTGTTCCTGTTGAATAGAAGGAAAGGACAACTTATCTGTGGTAGTTAGATTCAGTTGTCAACTTGGCCAGGTGAAGGCACCTGGTTCTGTTGCTGTGGACAAGAGCCAGTGGCATGTGAACCTCATCTGTTGCTGATGATATCTCCACTCAGCTAGGAGGCATGCCGGCTGCAGTGAATGATGTTTAATTGGCTGGTGCTTAAATGAGAGTGCAAGGTAGCACAGCGCAAGCAGCTCAGCATACCTCATCTCAGCACTCGCAGCTCAGCACAGGCCTTTGGAGGTGCAGAAAGATATCACCCCGGGGAAAGTTGTTGGAACCCAAAGAGGTCTGGAGAGAAGGCCAGCAGAGATCGTCCTGTGCCTTCCCACGTAAGAAAGAACCTCAGCTGAAAGTTAGCTGCCTTTCCTCTGAAGAACTAACGAAATAAATCCCCTTTTATTAAAAGCCAATCTGTCTCTGGTGTATTGCATTCCGGCAGTTAGCAAACTAGAACACTATCTAATACTTATGCCTTGTAAAACTGGCAGTTGGATTTCCAGATTAAATTGAAACCGATTTTAGAATGTAGCTATGAAGTAAGGGGGCTAAAAATTCTAATTGAAATAAATTTATTTAAACTAATGCCTCTCATTCTGAAATATAAGGTGATTCACCCAGAGGATTTATTCCATGAAGTAGAAAATGTAGAATCTACATTTTTCCACTCAATTGTATCAGATCTGTGCTTAAAAGAAAGCTGAAAATAGTGATATCTGTTGTTGACAGTATAAATAATTGTCATGGTTAGCATCTACAAAAAAAAAAACAAAGATGATGCTATTTTCAGTTTCGTTTTGTGATAGATTTTATTAGTTTTTCTGTAAGCACCACAAATAGCAACTTTCAGTTTCCTAGGTAGGGTAAGCTTGGTAAGAAGATAAGTGAGAAAAGTGCAGATAAAGATGTTAAAACAAAAACAAAATGTTTTTAATGTGAATTTACTTAGATAAATCCTTTCAAACCAATACATAATTTTATGTACCCTAGAAAAGCCATGTTTTAATACTAATCAGTGTTGTGAGAGCAGCTGTTTCGTCTAATCATTATTCAGCACTATAGGCTGGAAATTTGATTAGGTTATTTCCATGGAGATGTGAATCAATTGTGGGTATTAAACTTAATTAGATGGAGATGTATCTCTACCCATTCTATTTGGGTCTTGATTAGTTTGCTGGAATCCTGTAAGAAGAGGAGACATTTTGGAGAGAGTTCCTTTTTGAGAGCAGGGAGAGTGCTGCAGATCCCTCACAGAAGGACAAGAGAACCACAGAGTTCACCAGCCAGCAACCTTTGGAGATGAAGAATGAAAACCCAAGAAGCCTGGAGAGAAAGCTAGCAGATGTTCGCCATGTGCCCTTCCCGCTGAGCGTGAAAAACACTGAACATCATTGGCCTTCTTGAACCAAGGTATCTTTCCCTGGATGCCTTAATTGGATATTTCTATAAAATTGTTTTAATTTGGACAATTTCACAGCCTTAGAACTGTGTAAACTGTTAAACTGTAAATTTATTAAATTCCCCTTTTTAAAAGCCGTTTAAAAGCCAGAAAACTGGCAGCTAGCAAACTAGAGCAAATTATTTACCTAATATTTAAGAACACATTCACTGATTTATAGATGTCACCTCAGACTACAAAAATAACATCAGTGCAAGAGTTTAAGATGAATGAACATCATCTGTTGCAGGGAAAAAAGTCGCCCTCTTTTTTCTTCTTTAATTTTTTTTATTGTATAGTATAACATATCTGCAAAGCAAAGAAATAAAAAAGCAATAGTTTTCGAAGCGCTCTTCACCAAGTAGTTACAGGACAGATCACAGAGTTTGTCATGGTCTACCATACGATCCTCTTAGTTTTTTCCTTCTGGCTGCTACAGAATATAGGAGGTTAGAAGGTTTAAATATTTTTTAATCATCACAAATTGACTTTTATTCCTTTTTTAAATGCATAATAACATGTATAAAAAAGCTATAAATTTCAAAGCACAGGACAGTTAGCTGCAGAACATATCTCAGAGTTTAACATGGGTTACAGTTCTACAATTTTAGGTTTTTACTTCTAGCTACTCTAAAATATTGGAGACTAAAAGAGATATCAATTTAATGATTCAATATTCATATTCATTTGTTAAATCCTGTCTTCTCTGTATAACTCCACCATCACCTTTGATCTTTCCATCCCTCTTTTTAGGGGTGTTTGGGCTATGCGATTTAAAATTTTTCATATTGGAATGGTCTGTCACTAAATGGAGTAAGGAGGTGTAACTATCTGATGTTCTAGAGAGGCTGGGCTAGGTTTTAGGACTTATCCGGATCAAGGACCTTTCTGGAGGTTGTAGGTTTCTGGAAAGTTATCCTAGTGCCTGGAACCCTTGGAATCTTATATATTGCCCTAGATGTTCTTTAGGATTGGCTGGAATGGTCCTGGTTGGGGGTTGGCAGGTTATGATAGGTAGCAAGGTCTACCTGAAGCTTGCGTAAGAGCAACCTCCAAAGTAACCTCTCGACACTATTTGAACTCTCTCTGCCACTGATACTTTATTAATTATACTTCTTCTTCCCCTTTTGGTCAGGATGTAATTGTTGATCCCATGGAGCCAGGTCTGGATTCATCCCTGGGAGTCCTCTTCCATGCCACCAGGGAGACTTTTGCCCCTGGATGTCATGTCCCACTGTAGTGGGGAGGGCAATGATTTCACTTGCAGAGTTGGGCTTAGAGAGAGAGAGGCCACATCTGAGCAACAAAAGAGGTCCTCCAGAAGTAACTCTTAGTCATGCCTATAGGTAGGCTAAGCTTCTCTGCTACCTGCATGACCTTCACAAGAGTAAGCCTCATGATCAAGGGCTTGGCCTATTGATTTGGGTGTCCCTGAAGTTTGACACAGTATCAGGGGATTCCCTGATGATAAAGTTTATTAGTTCCATAGTCTTTGTCCCATCCCTAAAGGGACTTTGCCAATACAAACGTTACCCTCTTTTAAAATATTCTGTTAACACTGTAGGCTTCTTGGCTGAACTGTCCTTCTATCCAGTATTAGAATAAGGCCTGGATTGAGCCTAGTGCTTACTGCTTGCTTACTTACTTCTCTTTTCCCTTTGTTTGTCAGTTGTCTCCTGCAACAAATGTCTCTTTAGGATATTTGAACCTGCCTGGATATGTTCTTCTCTTTGCTTCTGATGTGTGGCTAACTGCTATCTCTGAGGACGACAGTATTATTGTAGTACTTGGTATATTGTAGATAATATAATATGTGTTTGTTGGATGAATGAATGATTGATGACCAAGGGAGAAGGCTTTTATCATATTCCATTAGAGGCTGTGTGGCCTCTACTGGTTACTATGTAATTCAAAGGAAGTCATCTTTTTTATAAATAGATGTTTTTGTTAATTCATAATAACTTAAATTTCTTTGCAGATGCACTTCCCCTCCATTCTGATTAATCCATAAACCAATTACCCTGTCACCAGATGATTGAAAATTGACTCTACTAATGGTTACACCAAAGACTTTAGATGGAACTCCAAATATAGTCTCATTGTCCTTGAGCTTATGATTCAACTGGTGCACTTGGCTCCAAAGCCCTGTTTAGTGCCTGTACAGCTCTTTGCTACCCTCCTCCCCCCTGCCCCCCCCAAAATAAAACAAAACAAAACTTTTCTCCTCCGGGGAGCAAAAGGTAGGTAAAAAATTATGTGAAAAGTATGAAGATTTGTGGGAGTCTACATTAAGTACCCAAGGTGGAAAAAAATTTAAATTGGAGCTTTTTATTCATTATTCACCACGTATTTGAATGCTTTCTATTTGTCTGGCCTTGCCATCATGGAGTTTGCATTCTAGTGGGAGAAGACACATTAAGCAAATAAATATATATCAGGTAGAGAAAAACAAAGCAGAGAAAAAAGAACAGAGAGTACAGTGGGAGGAGATTTGCTATTTATATATGCCTGTCAGCCCTGCAGGAACAAAGGAACTGTATCAGTCTGGGTTTAATTAGGAGTCAGAAACAACTCAGTGATTTAAAAATAATTACTAAGCCATGATAAAAGAAGAATCAAAAGCTATAAGAGAACTCTATATGATGCTGCTCTAAGGCTGGGGTAGAGTACCCAAGCTAAGACAAAGTTGAAAAAGGGATCCCTCCCTGGGGATTTCAGACCTTATTGGAGAAGGTGTCATTGCAGCCCACTTGATGGGTGAGAAGTTGAATGTTTGCTTGGTTCAGATATTCTGGTAAACAGTCATTTGGCAGGTAAAAAGTAATCCTCTGAGGTGCAGGTGAGCCATAGCTGGTTGCCAGGCACACAGTGTGCGGTGGACATGGAAATACCAGTATGGGTGGGGGGCCCAGAATGCATGGTGTTCATCATGGGGAGGGCTGTGGTATCAGGAGGGAAGCTGAAAACAAACTCCAGTAGATGCTGGTAAGGAGGAAAAAGTTGGGAAGCTGGACAGACACAAGGCATGGACTACAGGATGTTCATGTCAGAATTCAGAATCAGGAGGGTTATGAGAGAATAATTTATGGGAGTAGGCGAATTTGGGTCCTTATGTAGACAGGAAGCCTGGATCATGGGATGTCCACATTGAGTGAGGCCAGTGACAAGGTTGCCAAGGAAACCACCATGTCTTCTGAGTACATGGCTAGGGCAGCTTAACCTGAGGCTAGATAGCCTCATCCACACTGCTGACCAATGCTGCAGCTGCCAGAAACAGTAGGAAAGCTCCTTCCTTCTCCATTGTCCGTCTAGACTCCTCTAACAGAGAGAGCTTAACATTATGCTCACTGTAAAGGAATAATGCTTAAAGGAATTTCACCCATTATCACAGAACATGTAATAAAGAAGCAATAAAGTGATAAATGACACAGGAGCTAAGTTATGTGGAAATCTGCAGGAAGAGCATTCCAGGCAAAGGTAAAAATAAATGTAATGTCCCTGAAGCAAGGTTTCCAGTGACTAGCCAGGAGAGAGTGTTGCCAGAGATGATTTCAGAAAGGGATTGAATGGAAGGCCTAGTAGAAAATAGTAAAATCTGAATTTTATTCTGAGCAAAATGGGAAACCAATGGAGGGTTTTGAGCAGAGTAATATAATTTAGGATTTAAGAGTCTCTCTAGTCGCTATGTTGAAAATAGACTGAAGGAGGCCAGAGCCAAAAGAGGGAGACCAATTAAGGGTATATTGCAGTAATGTAGGCGAAAGTGGCTTAGACTGTGAAAGTAGCTGTGGAAATGGTATGCAGTAGTTGAAGTCAAGATAAATTTTGAAGGTAGATCCTTCAGGATTTGCTGATGGATTAAATGTAGGTATGAATGTAAGAGAGGACTGAAAGATGAGTGCGAGGTTTTTGGCCAAGTAACTGCAAGAATGGAATTGCCATTTACTGAGGGGGAATAGACTTTGGGGAACAGGACGTCAGTACTTCAAGTTTTGAATATATGAAACTTTGATTGAATAGAAAAGAAGAGATGTTGATGAGGCAATTGCATATGAGTTTGCAGTTCAGGAAAGATTTGGAGGGAACTATGGGATTAAGGGAGGTTTTTTGTCTATAATTTCTTTCTTTGAAGTTAATAAAACTATTTTTATAACAGTTCTAGGTTTATAGAAAATTGAGCAGTTAGTATAGAGAGTTCCCATGTAATCCTGTCTCTTGCACACAATTTCTCCATTAACATTTTCTATTAGTATGGTACATTTGTTGCAATTGAACCAATGTTGATACCCCTATTAACTAAAGTCCATAGTTTATGTTAGGGTTCACTCTTTGTGTAGTACAGTTCTATGGGTTTTGACAAATGTGTAATGTTATGTATAGAATTTACAATATCAATAAGAATAGTTTCACTGCCCTAGAAGTGGCCTGTGTTCTACATATTCATCCCTTCCTCCTTCTTCCGCACCCCAAAGCCCTGGCAGCCACTGATCTTTTTACTTTTTCTATATTTTTGCCTTTTCCAGAATGTCATAACATTGGAATCAAATAGTATGTAGCCTTTTCAGACTGCCTTCTTTCACGAAGCAATGTAAGTTTAAGATTCCTATGTCTTTTTTGTGACTTGATAGCTCATTTCTTTTTTTTTTTTTTTTTTTTTCCTGGGTTTATGGTCTGGAAATCGAACCTGGGTCTCCCACATGAAAGGTGAGCATTCTATCACTGAACCACCTGTGCACCCTCATTTTTTTATTGCTAATAGTATCCCATTGTATGGATGTATCACAATGTATCCATTCACCTTTTTAAAAATTTTTTATTAATAAAACCAATCAACATACAATATGAACATTCTTTTCTTTCATCACATAGTTGTATATTCATCATCATGATCATTTTTTAGAACATTTGCATCAATTTAGAAAAATAAAACAGAAAAATTCATATGTACCTACCCCTTAACCCCCCCTTTCATTGATCACTAGCATTTCAATCTACTAAATTTATTTTAACATTTGTTCCCCCTATTATTTATTTTTAATCTATACATTTTACTCGTCTGTCGATGAGGTAGATAAAAGGAACACCAGACACAAGGTTTTCACAATCACACAATCACATTGCAAAATCTGTGTCATTATACAATCATCTTCAAGAAACATGGTCACTGGAGCACAGCTCTACATTTTCAGGTAGTTCACTCCAGCTTCTCCACTACACCTTAACTAAAAAGGTGATATCTGTATAATGCGTAAGAATAATCTGCAGGATAACCTCTTGACTGTTTGCAATTTCTCAGCCATTGACACTTTGCTTTGTCTCATTTTGCCGTTCCCCCTGTTGGTCGAGAAGGTTTTCTCAATCCCTTGGTGCTGAGTTCCAGCTCATTCTAGGATTTCTGTCCCACGTTGCCAGAAAGGTCCACACCCCTGCGAGTCATGTCTCATGTAGAGAGGGGGAGGGCAGTGAGTTTGCTTGTCATGTTGGCTGAGAGAGAGAGGCCACATCTGAGCAACAGAAGAGTTTCTTTCGGGGGTGACTCTTAGGCCTAATTTTAAGTAGGTTTAGCCTATCCTTTGCAGGGTTAAGTTTCATATGAACAAACTCCAAGATTGGGGGCTCAGCCTATTGCTTTGGTTGTCCCCACTGCTTGTGAGAATATCAAGAATTCTCCATTTGGAGAAGTTGAATTTTCCCCCTTTATCACATGTGCTTGATTCATATGGACATAAGTTTTCAATTCACTTGAGGCAATTTTTAAGGGTGGCTCACTGTATTATTATATGGTAAGACTATATTTAGCTTTGTAAGAAACTGTCAAACTGTCTTGTGAATTGGCTGTACTATTTGGCATCCCCACCAGCAGTGAATCAGAGGTCCTGTTGCCTCACAGCCATATCAGTATTTGGTATTGTTATTTTAATTTGCAGTTCTCCAATGACATATGATGTTAAGTATCTTTTCATATGCTTATTTGCTACCTGTGAATCTTTTTTGGTGAGATGTCTGTTTAGATCATTTTGCCCATTTTTAATTGGGTTGTTTATTTTCTTGTTGAGTTTTAAGGGTTCTTTGTATATTTTGGATATTGTAATTTCTTTAAACTTTTGAGACTATTTTGATTTATTTGCTGTTGCAAGAAGTGTTAGCGGGAAATCCCTTTACTCTGCTTTCCCCACATTTTAACGCAACTCTTATAAAACTACAGTACAGTATCACAACCAAGTTATTGACATTGTTAGTCAAAACACAGAACATTTCCATCACCACAATGATCCCTCCTGTTGCCCTAGACATGACCCCCTTCTTCTTCTGCCCCACCCACCAGCTTTTTAACCCCTGGCAATCACTAGTCTGGTTTCTATTTCTATAATTTTATCATTTCAAGAATGTTATATAGATGGAATCATATGGCTTTTAATTTGGGGAGATTGGCTATTTTCACTCAGTATACTCCATTAAAGTTTGATTCAGGTTGTTGCTTGTATCGATAGTTTATTCTCTTTTTGTTGCTGAGTAGAATTCCATGGTTTAGGTATGCAGTTTGTTGAACATTTCACCAGCTGAAGGACATCTGGGTCGTTTCCACTTTTTGGTTATTACAAATAAAGCTGATAGAAACATTCCCTTTACATTTTTGTAATCCAGGGAAGGAGAAATTCAATATGTTGTTTGAAATTCTGACTTACTACTTTAGTCATTTAATTTTTGCTTTCCTCAGGTGGATGACAGTCCTAGTCTTTTTTTTTTTTTTTTTTGGAATGGGCAGGCACCAGGAATTGAACCTGGGTCTCTGGCATGGCAGGCGAAGAACTCTGCCTGCTGAGCCACCGTGGCCTGCCCGGTAGCAGTCTTTTAAAGTTAATTTTGTTGAAAGTATTAGCTTTGGAAAAAAAAAAAGCCTAATGTATTATGAGTCTCTAGAGAAACAGAACCAACAGAAGATACCTGTGAATACAAGATTTATAAAATATCTCATGCCACCACAGAAATGCAAGAGTCCAAAAGGGGCAGACAGTGAGACTGGCAACTCCATTGAAGGTCTTGACGAACTCTATAGGAGAAGTTGGCTGGCTGGCTTTGAAGAAGCAGTGAAAATTCTCTTTTCTCCTTTAAAAGTCTTCAACTGATTGAATCAAATCCAACTGTTTGGGTTGTTTCATTTGTGGGAGGCACACCGTTAGTTGATCGTGGGTGTAATCAGTCACAAATGCAATCAACTAACTGATGATTAAATAAACCAGCCTTCTGGTTTATCAACCAGACATGGAATATTCTTGCAATAACGATTAGGCTAGTACTTGCCTGACCAGACAATTGGGCTCCATCAGCTGGTTAAGTTGACACCAGAAGTTAACCATCAACTAATTATATCAAATTCATTCTTCCCTAGTCAAGTTATATTACAATTTTATGCTTCTGTTTTATTGAGTACTATTTCAGTCTTGACTTTCTGAAATTTACCCTGTTATCTTGATTAGCCTAGGATCTAGAACAATGCCTGGTACTGTAAGATGTTTAATAAATATTTATTGAATCAATCTGGTACATAGTAGATGTGTAATATTTACTGAATCAGTGGATATTCTCAGCTAAACAGTCACAAACACTTCTTGGCATTATATTTCTAGGTCATAACATTAATGACATCTACTATTTGTAAATTTTAATTCTTATAAGGTATTCTCATATTCAGGTTCTTCGACTTTATTTAACTTTGTTCCTATATATTAACAAAGATCAGACATTTACTTTTTAAATTATTAATACTGAAAAGTAGTTAACACTATCATGCCATGTTTTTAACCTTTATTAAGCTGTAGTGCCAAAATTTTAGCAAAGGCTATCATGTCCGGGCTTCTGTGGTTGTGAATCATATCTTAACTCTTTCTTTGGTTTTGGATTTGTGGTTTCTTGAGCTAATATAATTGACATAAAAAGTGAGTGTTGCTCGGCATTTCCTTTCTTTTAAAAGTATATTCGTTGTTTTATAGTAATGGTTTTTCTCCAAGAAAACTTTTCTCAGCAGTCTCACCTAATCATCTGCTTAGGAATGAATACCCAACTGTATGAACTAATCCCAGATTGTTTTATTATTAAACTATTTATTACTCATGTTTTGCTTTTTGCTTTATTTTGAATATTCCCATAGTTCTTAAAATAACTCTATTGTGGGCTGGCCACGGTGGCTTAGCAGGCAGGAATGCTTGCCTGTGATGCCAGAGGACCCGGGTTCAATTCCAGGAGCCTGCCCATGTAAAAAATAAATAAATAACTCTATTGTGACTCGATCTTTTGCTATTACTAGACATTTCCCTTTAGGTCATTCATTCTCCACCCACTTTGGGAGATGCAATACTTTCCCCTTGATTGGTTTCTTCTGGCTGCTGAAATGCATGAGTAACTGTCACATGCATGTGGTATTGCTTGTCAGAGGGTGGAATTCTAAGACTTCCTCATTACATAGGACACTTGAACTTTTTACTTCTGGGAAGAGGTATGATCCTTGGGACAGTCCTGCTTCCACATAATGGTTATGACAGAGATGAGGATATAACTCTTTGCTGTCTCTGCAGTGAGGCCTCAGAATCTGCTTTACCCAACTTCACAGGTATCGTTCAGAGGTGATTGTTTGGGGGGAAGATAAGTAACCACAGAAATCAAGTGTGAATGGAGATTTTTTAAAATTAATCTTTACTATTGTTATCTTCATTGTTGATCAGTGACGGTTCATGTGCTTTTTTCTTGGTATTTGTAGTATGATCTCAATGAATACTTATTGAATGAAAGAATGTATAATATACAGTATTTTAATGCATTAAGATGTGTATAGCTTCCCCCTATGTAGGACATGACTCCCCGGGATAAGCCGGGACCCAGCATCAAGGGATTGAGAAAGCCTTCTTGACAAAAAGGGGGAAGAGAGAAATGAGACAAAATAAAGTTTCAGTGGCTGAGAGATTTCAAACAGAGTTGAGAGATTATCCTGGAGGTTATTCTTACACATTATATACATAACGCTTTTTAGTTTATGGTGTGTTGGCGTGGCTTGGAGGGAAGTACCTGAACTGTTGAACTGTGTTCGAGTAGCTTTGATTATGAAAAAAGACTGTATAAACGTACAGCTTTTACAGTGTGACTATGTGATTGTGAAAACCCTGTATCTGATGCTTCTTTTATCCAGGGTCTGTACAGATGAATAAAAAATAAATAAGGATAACAAATAAATAAAAGGGGGAGATAAAGGCTAAAAATTGGGTAGATTGAAATACTATGGGTCAATGAGAGGTAGAGTAAGGGATATGGGATGTATGAGTACTTTTTTTTTTTTTTTCTGAAGTGATGTAAACATTCTAAAAATTATTATGGTGAAGAAAACACAACTAAGTGATGATATTGTGAGCCATTGAATATGCGGTATAACTGGACTGTGTGTGTATATATTTCTCAATAAAAATATATAATTTTAAATACCAGTACCCCTCCCCCAAAAGATACGTATGGCTTGATGTGAAGAACTTAAACCACATTAAAAACTGTTGAATAATTTATCTAATTACCTTACATAGTTTTTAACAGGTAAAAATATTAGTAACTTCTAAGAGAATGTTGTAATCAGATAAAGTAGAATTCTGACAAGATGTCTGTAAAATAATTGAAAATGCCTAAATTGAAAATTTTATATATTAATTTATCCAATTTCTGTGTGACAGATTTCTGGCTAAACTGATAATAGTTATTGAATGACTAGTAAAAGTGTCTTTAATAAAATTAAACATTAAGGAATTCTCTGAATTTGAGTTCAAGTTTTATTATTTTGGATTTTAACTTGTTTAATCCTGATAATTTACTTCTTACAAGCTATTTCTGTACCTTTTCTTGATAATCATAATGTGTTTCTGCTCCAAGTTTCTGCTGTGCCATAGTGAAACTCATGGTCTTCTATTTTCTTATTTAAGTCTTCTTTGGTCTACCTCTATTTAAGTATTTAAATGAAAGATTAACTCATTCTCTATTTAAGATACCAATATATATTAGCAACTTTACTGTGTTCAAAAATAATACATTTCTAGTCTAGACAGTTGTGGGCATAATCCATCTGAATCACGAGACTGTCTGAAGCCTAGAATGAAGAAAGGAGCATAAGACCTTCTTGGTAATACCATGACATTTGCTTATTCTTCCCTTGGGCTGTCTTTTTTTTTTTTTTTTTTGCCCATTTTCCCTAGCTTGCTCTCTTCCATTTAGTTCTTTAATTCTTTATGCTTTAATATATGTTCAAACACATATATTAAACAAGCCTCAAAAAACATTAGGATGAGAAAATTCTTTTTCTTTGGTATTGGTATGGTGGTTAAGATGGTGTTTAAGTGAAGGCATCCTGTGTAGACTGATTGTACAGGAAATTGACCCTCACTACTTTGAGAAAAGAGAAGAAATACAAAGTGGGTAGAAAGAAGGAAGGAAATAAGTTATTTTGACTTGGCCAAAAAAGACCATAAAACCAGAGATAGAAAGAAGGAAAGTCGGGAATAAAAATTATTGTTTTGCAAGTTGTGGTTCTTTTTAGTACTTTGGACTTAAAAAGACTTTTATATTTATTACTTTGTATATTTGAAAAATATATAGTATGTTTGGGCTCTGTATTTCTTTTAAGATGATATAAAATTGTACTGTAGATCTCATTATGTTTTTTCCTTTTGTCAAATAACATGTTTTTTAGGAAGCTTATTTGCCTTTAACAGTCTTTCTTCAGGCTTGATGCTGTTCCTCCCTAAAACACGTATCACATACGTATCCTTATCCATTACAGTCTTTTGTTCAACTGCCTTCAGTGAGAGTTCCTGCTCATCAGATTTAAATTTCTTCTGCTCTAGTCCTTTCCTGACTCTAGAGGTTTGCTTTCTCGCCTGTCTTCTTGTAGCATTCCTCTAATATAGTAGTACATAAGATTTGTTCAGCAAATGTTTTCTGAAAGCCTCTTATATACAGGTACAGTTCTGGAATCTTGGGACTTAGCAGTGAATAAAACAGACAGAAATCCCTGTTCTCATAAAATTTACATCTAGTGGGATGAGTTAGATAATATATATGAATATAATAGTAAGTTATATATTTTATGGTAATAAGAGCTATGGAGAAAAATCAGAGAGAGGTGGGGAATTGGGGAATGTTGTTAGGAATAGCTGCATTTAAAAAATAGGATAGTCAGGGAATGCTGTACCAAAAAGATACTGTTTTGGTGAAGTATCACATGAATACCTTGGGGAAAAGTATTTTGGGCAGAAGAAAAGACCAATGCAAAAGTCCTGAGGCAAGAGTGTGCCTGGCATGTTCTGATAACAACCAGGAAGCCAAGGGCCAGAATGAGATAAGCTAGGGAAAGAGAGTAGTAGGAGATAAACTAAGTAAAACAGATACAGTGTAGGGTCATTTACATCCTACCAAGGACTTTAGTGTTCACTCTAATAGGGAGAGCTGTTGAAGAGTTTGGGGCCAAGGATTAGCAAGATTGGAATTAGGCCTTAAAAGCTGACTGGTGTGTTGAAAATAGTAGCAAGCAAGAATAGAAATGTGGAGATCAGTTAAGAGGCCACTGAAGTAATCTAGGTGAGATATGGTGGTGACAAGGTGATAGTAGTGTAGGGAGTGAAAAATGGATGGATTCTGGCTATATTTTTGGAGGCACTGCCACTATGATTTCCTGATAGATTGGACGTAGGATGTGAGGACAAGAAAGGAGTCATAAATGATTTGGCCTCAGCACCTGAAAAGATGGAATTGCCACTAACTGACATGGGAAGTTTTCTGGGAGCAGCAGACTGGGGGAAAGAATAAAGAGTAGTTATGTATATTAAATTCAAATAGCTTTATTAATGGTTTATAATCCTTATAGTCTGAAGCCCAACACGATGCCTAGTATATAATAGATGCTCACTTACATTATTAGTTTTGTAAACCTTAAATTTTAATATAATGAATCTTACAAAGTAAGATATAAATGTAAGAGTTGGCTACAGTGTCTGCTTAATACTGTCTTTAACTTGGTCATTGATGGTACAGAAGTTTTGGTGACAGTTGTGTTTTTTGTTCCCCTGATAATTTCATATAAGGGAATGAAATATACTTGACCTCTCTGATAATTTTTAAACATAATAATAATTTAAAATTTTGTAATGCATTGCCACTGTCACAGTAAGAAACAGTTATCATTGTAACTAATAAATTTTATTTATTACATAACCTAATAAATTTTATGTTATGTAATAGTCTCTACATTATTTTTTGGCAGTTCTTTTCATTTCAGTAAAGAATTGACATGTTGGAGGCTGAGGGGAATTCTGGTGGAGTGGGTAATTTTTCATTAGGGTAACAAATAATCTAGTAGTACATGTGACCAGTTTGAAGAATGTTTTACAGAGTGTATTACAGTGTTTTGTTTGGTAATCCTACATTGGTTATCCTGGTATGTCATATAACTTCCCCATCACTATAACTTTGCATTTAAACAGGAGCAAAATAATATCTTTCTTAAATGAACCATTTTTAATGTTTGGACATATCTTCAAGTTTTTCAGAATATTCTTAATGTTAAACAAAATTCAATTAAATGTGATATCTTAAAAATATATTCTTTTTAAGGAATGTGATAAAGTGAAACAAACTCTGGAACTATCCAGTCCACAGCAGGAATTTCCATCTATATTGTGTAGACAGTTATAAAACCATTTTTAAAGCATTGGTTGATATAATTTAAAGATTAAAATAGACCTCATTGTTTCCCATCTCCTAGTTTTGTATAGCTTGACCATTCATTCAGCCAACAGCTATGAACCTCCAAGCAGCATATTTGAAGTTGGGGAAACAAACAGAGGGTATGAGAAAGAGAAATAGAGGATGTTAAATGTGGTGTGTGTAATGTTTTTAAGAGCCTTGGAAAGGAAGGAACATGTGAGGCTTCCTAGGGGAGATTGTATTAGAGTGTTATAAGATGAGAAGTTAGTCCGTAATAAAGAAGGGTGGGGTGAGAACCCAGGCAAAAAGATGGGAAGCAGTGTGGTGTATTTTAAAGTTTCATATTTGAGGTGTGGAGTGGTGAGAGGCAAAGCTGGAAAAGTAGACGAATACCTCATCATGAAAGGCCTTGAAGACCAAGCTTTTTAACTTGATGGTGAATTATTGGAAAGTCTTAAGAAGAGTGACATAGTCAAATTTTTGTTTTAAATAGATCACTTTGCCAGCTGTGTGGAGGATGGATTTGAGGGAGACAAGACTGGAGGCAGTAGTCCAGGTGAGAGGTGATGGGGATCCAAAATAAGGCATTGACAATGGACGTGGAAAGGAGGGGATGGATTTGAAAAGAAGTATTACCACAGATTTAAGGTTTTTTCCCCTTCAGATACGATAAAACCAGTGAGTGGAGGAAAGGAGACAGATAGAAAGACATAGGCAGTTGGATAGTTTGACTTGTCAGATAGCCACTAAAAATGATCCCAATGATCAAAAACATCGCTACTCAAAGAACAGTGTGTTTTTTGTATAATTGACCTGGCTATGAGAAGCAGGTGATCTGTAATTAAAATGGCATAGGATCACCTGTTCATGTAGTATGAATAAATTTAGAAACTGTAAAACCTTGAGGAAGAACCTGGGTCTCACAAGGCTTTAACCCCACTACACTGGTGGAACCACACTTAGTCAGTGTACATTGCTGGTGATATTTTTTTCTGAAAACTTCAATTAAGTTACTAATTTTTTTTAATCTACCACCCAGGGTAAAAAAAAAAAATTGTCATTAAAATCAATGAACTGTTGCATGCTTTTATATTATAGAGAGTACATAGTAACATAAAGGTATTTTGGAATGCTGAGAGTATCTTGTATTAAACCAAAATGTGTATTTCCATGGTTTAGTAGACAATTTTAGGATTTTTCTAGAAGCACATTCTCTGTAGTCTTTCACTTTATGTAAATGAGAGCCTGGATGTTATGATATGTATATATTTCTGAAAAATATCTTTGTTTTCTCCACAATTTATATGAAGAGTGTAAGAAAAGAATAGTTTGAGAGAAATTATAAACATTTCTTCTTTAAAAACTCAACAACAAAATATCTTGTGTGTTTTATGAAGTTATCAGCCATTTCTTTCTTTCTTTCTTTTTTTTTAATTCTAAGAAAACTGTGCATTTACTATTCATTAATTTCTGATTTCGGTAAATGCATATAAATCAGGGTTAAGCTCTCATTTTGTGTTCTTCCCTCTGATTGTTTTGTCATTTTCACCATGCTCTCTCATGTTTTGGATAATAGTACATGATAGATTAGGAAATGGTAAGGAGACAGTGCCTATTTGCCTATTATTCATGACTGTGCAAACTGTATCGCTCTTTGCCACCCTGGAGCTGTTAGTACAGGCCAGCAGTTAAATTTCTGTGTATGTATTAAACGCGAATGAATTTTCGCATTCATGTTGAACCTACTATGAATTCTTTTCCTTCTTTGTGTCTTTCAGAAGCCTTGCACCGCCCCTATGGTTGTGATGTTGAACCCCAGGCACTGAATGAAGCTATTAGGTGGAGCTCCAAGGAAAACTTGCTTGGAGCCACTGAGAGTGACCCTAATCTATTTGTTGCACTTTATGATTTTGTAGCAAGTGGCGACAACACACTGAGCATAACTAAAGGTGAGAATTCTGTGTAACATCATCTCACTTTTCAATTCTCATTAGTGATCAAGAAATAAATCTGTTCTAGATTCTGCCACTGACTAAAATTAGCTAGGTAATCTTGGCCAGACACCTAGTTCTTTGTCTTTTCTTTTCGTCCTTTGCCACTTTGTCTGCGTTATTAGGTTTATTAAGAATAAAATGAGATAATGCACCTTAGAAAAAATACCACCCAATATATAAACTTTTTTCGTTCTCAGAATTCTATATATAACATACCAGCATTCATCCACCACAAAGGTAAGACTTACTATAGCTTCTATTATAATTAAACTGTGCCTAACTAAGGTGAGTATTGTTGCCAGACCCCAGTACCACTCAAAGTGTTGTCCATGGACTTAGTGCTTGCCTATCTGAGACCCTTTCATTACTAGTTAGCGATAAGATGAAGAGCTGCTACCAAATATAAACCAACTACATCAATAAGTATACTGTTTATATTCAATTCAGCTGATGTTTTCTCTTTTAGAGCAAGGCTTTTGCATAAAGAAAATAGTACAGTGATTCATAGTTCTGGTGCCAGCTCCTTGTTGTGGCCAGACTTTGAGTAGCATTGGCTTATACAACTTAAATTCTGTTATTTATATAGGTTAGTGAAAAGAATAGTGGGAAGAGTTTCAGATGTAGCGGTAATTTATTTCAGTGGTAAAAGGGAACTCTAAGTACATGACTGAGCAAAATCACCTTTTTTTTCTTTTTTAACAAGAAACGAACATGCAGTTTTTCTGAGAGAGCAACAGGAGTATAGGAATGTCCTTATTAGCTGGATTGCTAGTCCACCTAGGCTTGTTCTTGCCTTTTGAACCTATGAAAGTCTCCTACTGGGAAAAATGTAGTTCAGCATAATTTTTACGTAAATGATATTGTAATGTAAATGATTTTGTCAAACAGATGCTTTTTATTTGTAAGGTTAACGGTAAACTATTAAGTGCATGGGCATTAACAAATTAAGAAATCAGGCCTCCACTCATAAGTTTTATATATATTGGTTTAAAAAACATTGCCAGATTCATTAAAATTAGAAATTTTTCGAATTTTGAATTTCTCAAACTGGGATGCAGATATGCCCCAGGGTGTGTGTGATTGCATGTATGCATATGACAGGAGGTTTGAAAGACATAGGAAATATGAAGTGGGAGTGCATATCTCATAGTGTCAGTTGTACTTAAAGATTTGGGATAGTTTATTTTGAGGGGGGGTTGGTTGCATGTTTATGTGTGTATGCAGAGGGATGTTTATGGAGTTGAAGGAAAAATTTCCATGAAATTTGGGGATATAACAGTGAACTTCAAAGATATTTTATACTGTGCAATAATCTCTTGGACTACAACACTTTTTTTTTAACTTTTGGTAATACTTCAGTAGAGAGTTTGTGCAGCAGTGACTCAGAACATTCTTTCCTAGGTATAATTTTCTTGTCAGTGATTTCCAAGACAGTTCAGTTACCAAGGAAACAATGATAAGAGTCTTTTGAATCCTCAGTTACCAGTTATAGCAAAGCACTAGTGTGCGGTTCAAGTAGTGGGCTCCCTTCATCATATGACCAAAAATGGTTTTTGTTAAAATCCTTGAAATTTCAGGTCTTTAATTGCTGTTATGAATATGAAATGATGCCATTCTAAAGTTATCTTATTACTTTAAAAGATTGGAAAGTATATTTAAAAAAATAAAATACTTATTTTAACTACTTCTACTTTAAAGATATTTTACTTAAATTAAAAAAAAAAAAATTAAAAAGTACTCCCCAGGGTTCCTCTACCCATAGGACCAATGTTGGTATTTCTTACTATTCATATTCCTGTCAATTCCCATGGTACTCAGAACTTCCAGAGTAGAAAATTCCCCTGCAAAACTGCCCCATGGCGGGGAGGGGTGTGTGGAAGCAATTCACAATTTTTTTCTTTTCTTTTTGCATGGGCTTTGTCTGGGAATTGAGTCTGGGTTTTCAGCATGGGCAGGCAAGAACTCTGCCTGCTGAGCCACCGTGTCCTGCTCTTCTATTCACAATTTTATTTCTCGGTGCTCCAAGACCCTAGAGACTTAAAGAAATATCAGTATAATGACTCAGCAATCATACTCATTTGTTAAACCCTAAACCCTACCTTCTCTGTTTAACTCCACCATCTCCTTTGATCTTTCTCCCACTGTTTAGGGGTATTTAGGTATGCCCATTCTATCTTTTTCATGTTGGAAGGGGCTTGTCAGTAATATGGGGAAGGGGGATGGAAGAGGCTGGCCCCTCTGTGTTTCAGGACTTATCTGGCCAATGAACCCATCTGGAGGTTGTAGGTTTCTGGAAAGTAATCATACTTCATGGAACTTTTGTAGAATCTCAGATAAAGCCCTCAGTATTCTTTAGGGTTGGTAGGAGTGGTTTTAGTTGGGGTTTGCAAACTGTGATAGGTATCAATTTCTACTTGAAGCTCGCATAAGAATAGCCTCTTGACTCTATTTGAACTCTCTCAACCACTTTTTTCTTCACAAAAAAGAAGAATTGTTATACTTCTTTCCCCACTTTTGGTCAGGATGGCATTGTTGATCTCACGGTGTCAGGGCCAAGCTCATCCCTGGTAGTCATATTCTATGTTGCCAGGGAGACGTTCACTCCTGGATGTCATTTCCCACGTAGGGAAGAAGGCAATGAGTTCACTTGCAAAGTTGGGCTTAGAGAGACCACATCTGAGCAACAAAAGAGGTACTCGAGAATTAACTCTTAGGTAACTGTAGGTAGGCCAAGCTTCTCTGCTACATAAATAAGCTTCACAAGAACAAGCCTCAAGATCAAGGGTTTGGTCTGTTGACTTTGGACGTTTCTAATGTTTGAAACAGTATCAGGGGTTTCCCCAGTGATAAAGTTTAATGCTTCCATATATTTTTTCCCATCCCTCAAGGGACTTTGCCAATACTTTTTGATTATCTGCTCAACATATTTGGGGATATATCTCGGCATTACATTAAGTGACAGAGAATTACAAGTCCTGACATTTCTCAGAGATAGGGTCCTAACATACTATAAGAATTCTTTTGATTATCAGCTCTTATTATCAATGATATCTATTTCACCTGTTTTGCCAAAGAAGCTTCTAATCTGTGTTACAAACATAGGATCAGGAAATATGTTGAGGGAACCCAAACTTGATGTTTACATGTTTATTAGAGCAATCAAGGACATTGAATTAAATAGCAAGATACTCTGAATAGCTGAGATCTTGGGTTCCAACTGCAGAGACAACACATTAATTTTAGAGGAATGGCTCAGAGGGATTCTTCATGGTAAATATTGTACTTTGATAGTACCCACTGCTTAAACCCCCACCCCCACTCCACAATCCCCCATGTCCCCGAAAACAGTTATGTCTTCCACAATGCAGCTTTCTCCATTACAATTTCCATATATCACTGGTTAGCATAAGAAAATAAATGGGAATTTTGGCAGAAGCCATAGACTACATGTGAAGATTGTTGCAGAAACCACAAACTCTGCATCTCTCTGGCATAGAATGTGCCACATTCTTGTGGGTGCAGGATTGTTATAAAAAAGGCATTCTGGTAGACTCTGGCATCATCCAAGAAAAGACTGTGTTTTTACATGATTCCCTAAAGGAAAATGAAGGTGAAGGGTCTGTCCCTGTGGATTTTCAGATCTGCAAAGGGTGGTTTGAAAATTAAAAAAAAAAAAAAAAAAGATTTAGCCTATGCAATGTAAAAATAACAGGAGAGGCAGCGTTTGCCAGTCAAGAGGCAGCTAAGGGGTTTCCTGAAACCCTGAAGAAACTGATTGAAGAGAAAGGCTACAAACCTGTATTCAGTGCTGATGAAACTGCCATCTATTGGGAAAAATGCCTCAGGACATAGGTCTGCCAAGAAGAGAAGCAAGCCCCACATTTTAAAGCCTCAAGGGATAAGGTAACCCTATTTTTTCAAGAAAGTGTCCTAAGGTTCATAATAAAGACAGCCCTGATATATAAAGCTGTTAACCCTTGAGCAATGGGAAGAAATGACAAGTACCAGCTGCCTATCTTCTGGATGTTCAGTAAGAAAGCATGGATGACCAAAGCACTTTTTCTTTGACTGGTTCCATCATTGTTTTGTTCTGGGGGTGGTCAAATACCTTTCCAACAAGGATTACCCTTTAATGTCTTCCTGTTTCCGGACAATGCCCCCAGCCAACCAGAACCTCATGAACTCCACATTGCGGTCATCTACTTGCCACCTATATAACATCTCTCATTCACCCTCTTCATGAGGACATAAAAGAAAAAAAAACTAGAAAATAAAAATAATAATAATGAAAAGGCAGGGAATTCAGACTTCTTCTCTGGTACAAAGGGAGGGCTAAAAAATTTTACAGAAATTTTTCCAGATGTGAGGGTGCCACACCCTTAACCTTGGCAATTGTGGACGGGATAACTAATTTTCTTTTTGAAAATGGTGCTGAAAGCTCTGTATTTTTTTTTCATATTAATGGTTTTGATGCCTTGTTGCCAAATGAAGTTGAGAAGTAACTTTGTATTTCACGTGACTTATCCCTAGTGTCTGATGGTTGTAAACATTGAACCATATATAAAATATATTCCTTGATAAAGGGAATATATTTTTTGATGAAAGAAGTATTGTATTTTTCTTTTGAAGAGTGAGCAGTATGTTATTTTCCAGCCATTTGAGTAACCTTTCTGTCTTTGTATGTCACCTTACTATCATACCTAGAAGTTTCCTGAAGACATTTGTTACATGGCCTAAAAATCTTTAAACACTTCACGTAAATGATAAAAAAAAAAACATTTCTGACCATGCTCTTGTGGCTTAAGCTACAAGCTAGAGAGATCAGTCAGGATATGATGAGCAGCCAGCTTTGTTTTCATTCTTTAAAATAGAAATCTTTTAAAATGTAAGTTCTTGATTCATTTTTAAATGTTTTAAATTTGACAATAGGCTACTACTCTTGAAATAAAATCTTAACATCTTTTCTCTCATTCTTTGATGAACTTATGGCTAGGTGAAAAATTGCGAGTTCTTGGTTACAACCAGAATGGAGAGTGGAGTGAAGTTCGCTCTAAGAATGGACAGGGCTGGGTACCAAGCAACTACATCACCCCAGTGAACAGCCTGGAAAAGCATTCCTGGTACCACGGACCTGTGTCACGCAGTGCTGCAGAGTATCTACTCAGCAGTCTAATCAATGGCAGTTTCCTGGTGCGAGAAAGTGAGAGCAGTCCTGGGCAGCTCTCAATCTCGCTCAGGTATGAGGGACGTGTATATCACTACAGGATCAATACTACCACAGATGGCAAGGTAAGACTTGCCAGTGACCACCTAGGTGTGGACTGGCTACTCTGTAGAAACAATACTGAGAATAATTAAAGCGAAATATAATTTGTATTGGACATGATTTTGGGTTTTTTGGCATGTTAGAGCTTGCTCTTTTCAAAAGAATATGGTAATGGAAATGACAAACACCATTATACTTATAGTTTTAACGATAACCTTAGATTTGAGGGTGAAGAATGAATGAAATTACTGTATAAGTTAGCTATTTTAATCTTCATCAATACAAAAATATACACATATCCACTGCATTGTGTGGAATCTATTAATTAACCTTGTATTTTTGAAAATTAGAGTAGTCTCAATCAGAAGGTTGAGAGAGTAAGAATTTAGACTTCTGTGACTGGTGTCAGTCATTAATGTATGCAAATATCAGTACATCAATCAGTCATTTAGTAGTGTGTGTTGGGAAGACCATCTGTGTTCGAATGGATGTGTTAAACAGAAATGCTGTACTTTATAAACTGTAAAGCATTGGTTTATGTCAGTTCTGCTATTGAATAGTAAATTTAGTTAAATCATTTGCTGGGTAAAATAGCTGGGAGGGCACAAAGGAGGCTTCTGGGATGCTGGTAATGTTACAATTCGTGGTCTAGGTGATGTTGGTGATGTATCCATGGGTGAGTTCATTTTGTAAAAATAATCTCTCCATTTATGAATTCTATAATTTTTTATATACAGTAAAACAGAAATCTTTTTTTTAAACAATAAACAAAAGCCCTTAGGAGAAAAGGGCAAAGACTGCTGCTTTGCTTCATACTTCTTGTTACTACAGGTTTACTACTATTTTATTAACAAGCCTCTGGAATCAAACTGTGGTTCTTCTTTTAATAACACAGGGACTCAAAAGCATATCCTATTAAATAAAAATTTTAAGATATTTAAATACCTTCCCCCTACCAAAAGTCTAATCATTGTTTTTTTTTGTTTGTTTTTTTTTAATTAAAAAAAGAATTAACAAAACAATTAGAAATCATTCCAATCTACATGTACAATCAGTAATTCTTAATAACATCACATAGTTGCATATTCATCATTTCTTAGTACATTTGCATCGATTTAGAAAAAGAAATAAAAAGACAACAATAAGAATTAAAACAATAATAGAAAGAAAAAAAAAACAAAAAAACCTATACCTCACATGCAGCTTCATTCAGTGTTTTAACATAATTGCATTACAATTGGGTAGTATTGTGCTGTCCATTTCTGAGTTTTTATATCCAGTCTAATCATTGTTTTTCAAATTAAGTTCTAGGCAAGATCCTCAGGTGGTATTTCATAAGTTTTTATAGGAGGCCAAGTCCCCTCTTGCCTTCTTCAACCAGAGTATCTACTCCTTTACCCTTTTTATATATTAGGGTTCCACAGTCTTGCTGCTTAAAAATACTTGAAGATCAGTGATTTTGGTGATGCAGAGAAATATTTTGGAATCTTTTTTTCCTAAGACTAAGTGAATTTAGGAAGATGATAGATATTTTTATGAATGTATGGTAACATTAGAAGCTCTGGAAAGAGTCTCCCTTATAAACAGTAGTAAAATGGTGTGGCTAAACCATTGATTTGTATAGGAAGGATGTTTAATCTTAAACAAGATTAAACTGGTTCTGTATTTCCCTGTGTATCATCATTTAACTCTTTCATACCTTAGTAAGATCACTCCCACTTTCATATCTTCAGGCTAATAAAATAATGTGTTGGGTGTTTTTTTGAATCCCTGAACTCTCTTCAAGTTGTTGAGCTTTTCTCTTGCTTTTGTCACTAGGTATATGTGACTGCTGAAAGCCGTTTTAACACCTTGGCAGAGCTTGTTCACCATCACTCCACAGTGGCTGATGGGTTAGTGACAACATTACACTACCCAGCACCCAAGTGTAATAAGCCTACAGTTTATGGTGTGTCCCCTATCCATGATAAATGGGAAATGGAAAGAACAGATATTACCATGAAGCACAAACTTGGAGGTGGTCAGTATGGAGAGGTTTACGTTGGTGTCTGGAAGAAATACAGCCTTACAGTTGCTGTGAAAACATTGAAGGTGGGTTGCTGAGAATTACAGTTTTCAAGCATCTTTTTCTTTTGTGCTGAATCACTTGGAAATATCAGTGTGCCCTTTTCTAACTTTGAAATACTTTCCGCCCACTGGTGCCAAGCATATCAGCAAATTGTGATGATTAACCCTATACTATTGCTGACAATGCAGGGACAGATAATTCACTGCATTGCAGCAAAGCCCACAGTAGGGAAGGGTTTTCTCTGGAGGCTGATTTCTGTCATAGGGGGAGATTAGTAGCAAATTATAAGTTATAAAAGCAAAACAAGCTATTTTGCTTCCTGAGAACAATCCCTGCTGGCACATATCTTTGTGCATTGTCAGTGAATCACAGGCTCTCCTTTTTTTTGTTCTGTCCTACCTGTCCATACCATTGGATCACTTCTTGTTCGTAATATTCACAGAAATCTTTTTCCTGATGCTACTTCTCTTCAAAAATACTAGTATCAAATTGCAGGATTTTCATTCTTTCCGTTCACTGAAGTTTCTTCCCAGACCTTCAGTAGCTCCAAGGGATCATTTGTAAGGGCTGTTCTTCAGCTATGAAAAATAGTTCTGTTTAGCATCGTGTATTAAGTATATTCTGAGTGTGAAACAACAAGCAAGAGCCTGCAAACATGAATTCCTCCTTAAGGAGCTTGTGGTCTAATGAGGGAGCCAAACACAAACAGCTAACTGTTCTGTATCCTTGCTTAAAAGCTGAGATATCTAGAGAAATAAACTATCAGAGAACTGAATTTCAACTTAGGTCTTCTTTGTTTCACTTGAATATAGGATGTGATCACTGAATTTGCTCACTCTGTTAATTTTTATTCCATTTCTAATAATAGATAAATGCAAGAACATTTTCTTATTGCATCTTCTAAATCAGACTTCTGTAGAGCATATTATGCTTTGATAAAATTTCTTGACTACACTACACTAAAATAATCAAAGATAGTACATTTTACTTATAAACCAGAGATTCAGCATGGTGAGTTCACACAAATAATTGTCAGGGGTTTGTTCCTCTTCTTTTTTTCTTTGTTATCTGCCTTTTATTTCCAGGAAGATACCATGGAGGTAGAGGAGTTCTTGAAAGAAGCTGCAGTAATGAAGGAAATCAAACATCCTAATCTGGTACAACTATTAGGTGAGGAACCTTGCCTGCACCATAATTTCCTCAAAGATTCTTGCCTGCCACATAGCCCCTTATCTCCAAATACTTCTTTTGAATCACCATAGTGGAAACCCCAAGAATGAAACCTATTCAGTGAATGACTGTCATATTTATCAGTAGACTCTGTGTTTAAAAGTTGCCCAAGGAGTAGGGGCCTTGATTGAAAAACTGCCATCTTCTAATAAATGCCCTACAGATTAAAAGTTCAGGGGCATTCAAAATGGTGTCCCAAATAAAAAATCCAGCATTTAAAATCATATTTGCACAACATAAAGTGACATTAAACATAGACAAAGGACCATTGAGGAGAGGCCAATTAAATAGTTGTGACCACATCTAGCAGTTTACCTTTACAAGCAGAAAGTGCTAAACTATGATAGATCGGCTTCTCACCTTTCAGGTCACAAGGAAACCTATCACTGAACCCTTTGCATTTTTTAAAAAAATAGAGCCACTTTCTTTGGGTACAACTTGAACCAGATTATCCCAAAGGAAATAGTTTCTTGGTCATTCTTGGTGGTTCTTAAGGAGTCTGCCATACGCCAATGAAATCCTTGACCATGGAAACAATTTAAAATCTTTCTACAAAGCACTATTACAGACTGGGCACACATCTAATTTTAGTCTTCAACATTTGCACAACTGCTGGTACTTTTGGATCAGCAATATTAGCATGTAGTGGAAAAGGGGAATCGTGGACATATACAGAACTCCAGAAATTTTGGTCTTCCTGGCCCCTTTGGAATTATTGCAAGAATACAAGTAACTTTGTTTTTGCTCAAACAGGCCAATATTCAAAAGATCTGTGAACTTCTGGAGAATAATATAAGAGAAGCAGATATTCTCCTTACAACCACCTTCTTAATTTTTGCTATACTAATTTCAGAGAATGTGGTAGCAATAACAGCACTACAAAACAAGTTAAAAAGGTGTCACCTAAAAAGTTCTCAGTTAAAAGATTTGGAATGTTTGAGTGTATGTTAATAAAACAGGCTCTATTCCTGAACTTTCAGGTGTATGTACTCTGGAGCCACCATTTTACATCGTGACTGAGTACATGCCGTATGGGAACTTGCTTGATTATCTCAGAGAATGCAACCGAGAAGAGGTGACTGCAGTTGTGCTGCTCTACATGGCCACTCAGATCTCTTCTGCAATGGAGTACTTAGAGAAGAAGAATTTCATCCATAGGTGTGTAAAATCTGATTATTGCCTGTAACAACATAGCCACCTTGCTTGACTTACAGGAAAGGGGAGAATGTAGAGAATTTTCCCAGAAATTTTCAGATGATTCAGGAAAGTAATTATTTTGTAAGTGTTTCACAACACCCGTTATAATGTCATTTTCATCTTGTAAACCTACTGTTGTTCTCTGATTACCAATGGGGGGGTGCCACTTTGCTATTCTTAAAACAGCTGCCCCTGTATTTTGTCCAGCACCATATCCAAAATCCTTCTACGCCATCTAGTGGCTTAATTTTACGAATAGCTTTTTGTCTTAAGTAAGATACGTAAAGCCATGTAGAAAGTATCAGTTGCTTACCTCTGAAACCTATCCCAGTGTACTTATAAATAGAGAACACATTTTAGGAAGTCTGCTTTTATTCTGGCATCAAAAAACCACCTCTTGATTACTACTCTAAGAGTAATATATAATTAGTGACTTTCTACCGGTAAGTTTAGTGATTGTCATAGGTACTACCATATCTGTCAGCACTTAACACCTAAGCTTGTAGCAAAAAACCAAGAATAAAGCATTCATGATCACATTTTCCTCACCATCTGAATGGAATCATATCAGGGTTCTCTTTCCTACAGAGATCTTGCAGCTCGTAACTGCCTCGTTGGAGAAAACCACGTGGTGAAGGTGGCTGACTTTGGTTTAAGTAGACTAATGACTGGAGACACCTATACTGCTCATGCTGGAGCTAAATTTCCTATTAAGTGGACAGCACCAGAGAGTCTTGCCTACAATACCTTCTCAATTAAATCTGATGTCTGGGGTAAGGTTGGAAGGAACTCTTTCCTGAGTATGTCTTTTTTTTTTTAATAAACATTTATTTAATTGTGAAATATAACATATATACAAAATAGCAATTAATCTCCAAGTACATTTTAGCAAGTAGTTATAGAACAGATATTAAAATTGATATGGGTTACAGTTCCACGATTTTTTTCGTTTTTTTCTTTTACCTGCGCCAAGACACTGGAGACCAACAGAAATATCAATATAATGATTCTGCAGTCAATACTCATTTATTAAGTCTTATCTTCTCTGTTATACTTCTCCTTCTCTTTAAATAACATATGTACATAAAAACAATAAATTTCAAAGCACAACAATTAATTGTAGAACAGATTTCAGAGTTTGGTATGGGTTACAACTCCACAATTTTAGGTTCTTAATTTTAGCTGCTGTAAGATACTGGAGACTAAAAGAAATATCAATATAATGGTTCAGCAGTCATACTCACATATTAAACCTACCTTCTCTGTATAACTTCACCATCACCTTTGATCTTTCTCCACCCTTTAGGATTGTATTTGGGCTATGCCCATTCTAACATTTTCATGTTGGAAGGGGCTGTTGATAATATGGGTTAGAGGGATGGAACTAGTTGATGTTCTGGAGAGGCTGGCCCGTCTAGGTTTTATGACATATCTGGTCCAGGGACCCATCTGAAGGTTGTACGTTTCTGGAAAGTTACCCTAGTTCATGGAATCTTTGTGGAATCTTATATAATGCCCTAAGTATTCTTTACGATTGACAGAAATGGTTTTGGTTGGGGTTTGGTCAGTTATGATAGGTAGCAGTGTTTAACTGAAGCATGAGTAAGAGTTATCTCCAGTGTAGCCTCTTGATTCTATTTGAACTCTCAGCCTTAATAAATAATACCTTATTTATTATACATCTTTTCCCCCTTTTGGTCAGGACGTCATTGTTGAACCCACAGTGCAGAGTGAGGCTCATCACTGAAAGTCATCTTCTGTGCTGCCAGGGAGACTTTCATCCCTGCATGTCATGTCCCATGTAGGGGAGAGGGCAATGATTGGAATTAGAGAGAGAGGGGCCACAACAAAAGACATCCTCTGGAGGTGATTCTTAGGCATACCTGTAGGTAGGCTAAGCTTCTCTACTACCTACACAAGCTTCACAAGAGCAAGCCTGAAGATCAGGGGCTTGGCCTACTACTTGGGTTTCCCTAATGTTTAATACAGTATCCAGGGTTTCCCTGATGGTAAAGTTTAATAGTGCCATAATTTTTCTTCCATCCCTCAAGGGACTTTTTGATTATCTGCTTAATACTGAGTATATAATTTTATTTTCTTTATAAATGCCCCTAATTCTGTAATCCTTTTTTTTATGATGTTCAGTATCCTCTATCGTTAGTTCCTTCCTTCTTCAGTCATTCAGCAAGCATTAATTAAATATCTGCTAGTGGGTGGGCAATGGTAGCTCAGTGGCAGAGTGAGTTCTCCTCTGGGGTTTGATTCCTGGTGCCTGCCCATGCAAAAATAATAATAATAATTAATAAATAAGTATCTGCTATTTGCGAGGCACTGAGTTAGTCACTTAGCATAGAAACATGTGTAAAACAGTTCCTGTCTTCAAAGAGCTCACAGCTTAGATATCATATTACATCAGCATTCTATTGATCCTCTTTCTATGTAACTCCCTGTTTTCCACATTAAATTTTATTGCTCACTTCCAGAGCACTGTGACACAGAGGAACATCCTTTTTTCAAGTTTGGCAAAATGAGGCTACATCTAAAGTTTGTCCTTGTAACTGATTTTGTTTCTACAGCCTTGAAAAGCAGTGTGACTTAGTAGAGGTTCTTTGGACTGGAGAAGTCTTGACACGTGGATTGTGGGCCAGTAGAAATAGTAGTAGAATTCTAAGTCACTTTTTGCCAGAAACCTCAAACTCAGGAATAATTGTGACAAAATTGGGCAAATTGTTTTTTTGCTACTGTGATTTTTTTTTTCCTAATTTTAAATGAGACGATTTTAATTCTTTTTCTCAAATATCTTAGCTGAGTTAAAAACTGTGCAATTCATTAAATGAATGAAACCCTGTTCTAAGAATAGTTTGATTATACCCCAGATCTCTTATGTGGTCATAATTTATTTTCTCATTGTAATGAAAGAAATTGAAATGAAAATTGTGAAATTTAAAGGAAAATTCTTGAAGTTATATCTGTAGCATTTCCTGTTTTCTTAGAAGGCCAACTGATGGTATTGGAATTGCTAAAAGGGTTTATTAATGTTGTGACAATGTGTGTTACCAAAACCTTGAAAATAAGGTTACCTAATGGTATAAAATAAATTATAAATCAAAGAAGAAGCATTAAGTCTTTTTCTTTTTAATTCCTTATGCAGCGTTTGGGGTACTGTTGTGGGAAATTGCTACGTATGGAATGTCACCATATCCAGGTATTGATCTGTCTCAAGTCTATGATCTACTGGAAAAAGGATATCGAATGGAACAGCCTGAAGGATGCCCTCCTAAGGTGTATGAACTTATGAGAGCATGTGAGTACTTCTATATATTTTAATTTTGAAGGGTTAAGTAACAATTCAAGGTAGTTAACAAAATTGGAAACATTTCTCCTCTAAGTGTTATTAGATCGAATCCAGCCTCATGACGTTTAGAGAATTTGTCTTCGATCAGCCAGTTGGTATATTATATGATATGCCATTGAGGTTTTTTGTTTTTTGTTTTTTGTTTTTTTTAACATGGGCAAGCACCGGAAAGCAAACCTAGGTCTCTGGCATGGCAGGCAAGAACTGCCTGCTGAGCCACCATGGCCTGCCCTGCCATTGAGTTTTATTGGAATCCTAAATATAGTTGTCCATGGCCCAAATATTGACCCAGTTTCCAAAAAACATCTGCATATTTAATAGAACAATAAGAAATTGGACTTGGAGATTAAGGCATGGGAGAGGGCTGCTTTCAGTGACATAAAAATGATTGCTAAACACTATGGAAAATACATGAAAGTAATTTCTTTGATGAATAAACAAAAGCATCTGCTTGAAGATGAAAGAGTGGGAAGGTAAGTAGTGAATTAAATTCCAGTTGTGTTTGGACTTTATCTTATTTTCTCACTGAGCGTTGGCATACCTTATTGCCTTATCTTTGCAAGTATGAATGTTAAGCTTTTCCTTTCTGATATTCCATTATATATCTGAATGTAGAGAGCTGATTATTGATAAGGTTAGAATAAATTTAAAGACAGTTTTTACTTCTTTCATTTTTCTAGTGGAAGAAAACTTGCCATTTTTTAAATCATTCCCCTACCCGTCCTCATCCCAATAGTAGAGAAAATAGGAGCTGAGGTGAAATAGAGAGACCAGCCCTAGGAAGTAGATTCGTTACACCTTTAAAATAAGCAAAGGTCATGGTGCATGGAACTCATTATTAGATATGCCACTAGATATATAATTCCTGCAGTGAATTTTTAATATTTTCCTGTTGTGTTACAAATAGGCTGGAAGTGGAGCCCTGCTGACAGGCCCTCTTTTGCTGAGACACATCAAGCTTTTGAAACCATGTTCCATGATTCCAGTATTTCTGAAGGTGAGAATCTGTGGACTTACTGTATGTGGCTAGTTCTGGGTGGTAGTGTTAATAAGCTGCAAAAATGATAGACTCTTGGGTAAGGTAAGGTAGCTTATGAACAGTGAGACCCTTTTTTTGTTTAAAAAACAAGTGCATTTATATATACAGGCAGTTTCCTACTTTTGTATATAGTGCCTAAGTCTCTAAAATTATCTGAAGTGAAACTATAAATTAATTGTTATAAAGGGAAAGGGCTTATTCCTGGAAAGCTAAAAACAAAGAATTCCTAATTACACCTGCCCGTTAGACACTTTGACATAGTTCTAGAATTTTTACATATTCTTTCAAATTTTCCTTTCCTTCATAATTAGAATTCAAGTTTAAAAAATAATAGGAGAGGAAGTCAGGAAACTTGATTTTTGTTTGCTTTCCTTTGGCAAAAAAGAAAAAAAAAATCTGGGGAAAGAGCAGTACAAAGCCATCCTAGTCCTTTGATATATGGAACTTGTACAGATTGGGGAGGGCATAACTGCCCTTGGGGTGAGTTAAGCAGCTGCCTGTCAGTTGTCACCGCTTTCATAGCGCTGTACCGTACTCTGTATGCTTTATTTTCTTTGGAAGCAAAAATGCTAAGAGTTGTAAGTATCATTTATGTGGTGTACTTTGTGTCAACTTTAACTTCTTTTGAATCCTTAGTTAGATATTTCTGCTTCCCCCAAAAATGTATACTTTCAGAAAACCAACCCTTATCAAGTTTTCAAAGCTAAAGTCATTTCAGACTTGCTAAATTAGAAACTTAACATTTTCAACTCATATTTTATTGAGCATCTAATTGTGGCAGGCATTATACTAGGTATGGGGGCAAAGACAGTCCCTACCTTAAAAGGATATATTATTAGTCAGTTGCAAGTGAGAGAAACCAAACTCAAACTTTCTTATACAATAAAAGGAAGACTTACTGGCTCACATAACCAAACCATGGAAAAACAACTGCTCAAGTAGCTTCAGATCTTCCTCCTTCCCTTCTCCTTTCCCTCCTCCTTCCCATATCCATTATCATTCAATGTTTTTTTTTTACTTCTGCTTCTACATTGATCTCATCCCTCAGAATCCTCCAAGTGTCATGAGGTCATTATCCTCAAGGTCATAGATTCAAAGAAGACAGAGAATGTCTGTTTCCCAGCTCCTGTGTGTAGAAGAAGCCTAAGACAGGAATCTCATTGGCATGGCTTGGGTTATGTGCCACATGCCCACTCTTGTGGGGAATTTAGTTTTTAAAATAATTACAAAATTCCCAAGTGAGTTGATCCTACCTGCTTCATTTTATTCAGAAATGACTAGCAAGTATCTCTTTCCTCAGTAAAAATTATAAAACCCATGAGCAAGTTTCAGTCGACCAAGGCTTATTAACAAGGCGAACACTTTTTAAGAACCTACCTTTTTTGCTTGGTTTGCATAAAATAGAATGGATTGTTTCAACCCTCCTTTTAATGCAAGGTGCAGCCTGAAAATAAAAATATCTGCAGTTGTTTGTCTGTTTTGTTCAAACTGTAAACAGACACTTAGTAAACAAAGGTATGAACAGATGACCAGTAGGCGTTGGAAACCATGTTCAGACATCACTTATCAGAGAAGTATAAAATTAAACCACCAGAAATATCACTGCATATCTACCAGAATGGCTAAAATTAAAAAAAAAAAAAAAAAATTGATAACATCAAATGGTTGCACGCATGTAGAGTAACCAAAACTCTTATATACTGCCTATGGATGTGTAAATTAATATAGCCATTTTGGAAGACAGTTTGGCATTACCCATTACAACTGCATGCACCCTATGACCCACCAGTTCCATTTCTGAGTATATACCAGCAGACATGCACACAGTTGTGAGCCAAAAGATATGTAGAAGATTTTCCTAGGAACATTATTCATAATAGCTAAAAACTGAAAACTACCTAAATATCCATCAACAGAATGAATAAGTTTTGGTATACTCATACATTAGAACACGCAACAGTGAGAAAGAACTGCCACATTACAACAAAAAGAGTTGTTCCATTGATATATTTTAACCCCCTATTCTCCAGTTCTTTCTCAATTTTATGCCTTTTCTGAAAAATAAAACTCCTTTAATCTGTCATGAAATGGTCCTTTTTACAGTCCCTTTGTTTTCGTCACAGAGGTAGCTGAGGAGCTTGGGAGAGCTGCCTCCTTATCATCTGTTGTTCCATACCTGCCGCGATTACCTATACTTCCTTCTAAGACCCGAACGCTGAAGAAACAGGTGGAGGACAAAGAGAATATTGAAGGAGCACAGGATGCCACTGAAAATTCCACCTCCAGTTCAGCACCAGGTATGGGTCCCTAGATACATAGAATAAAAATAGGCCTTTGTGAGAAATGTCCTTGTTTAAGGAACAGTGTAGGCCTTTGTGAGAAACGTCCTTGTTTAAGGAACAATGGGGTAAGAGCCAGTTATTTCCATTTATATGCTGGTCTGCCCTGAGGAAAGTATGACATCTGTTTTACCTACCACTCTAGTTCTTGCGTCTGCATTGCCAGTGCTAGTAGTTCTGCACTGTTTGTCCCACATACTACTCTGCCTCCAATTCCGTTTTCCCATCTCCTGATTCTCAAATAGTTAACCATCTTTACAGTTATGGCAAAAACTTCTTTGATGAGGCCAGGTTATGCTGTCATTTTTAGAGAAAGGATGAATGCCGAGGTAATAACCAGCATATTATTTTTTTTCCATTTATAATCTACATTGCAATTGGAATACTAATCAGTATGAAATGATAATGCATTTATTGGTTTCCTTTGTGTCCCACCAACATCAGACATTTAATAGGTGCTGACAGACCTTTATAATTGAGCCTTAGTCACTCAAGTGTAATGGATTCATTTCTTATCTTTCACATTACTGATTGGGCATTTCTCATCAGGGTTCATTAGAAGTGCCCAGGCCCCCAGTGGGTCTCCAGCACTGCCTCGAAAGCAAAGAGACAAGTCACCTAGCAGCCTCTTGGAAGATGCCAAAGAAACATGCTTTACCCGCGATAGGAAGGGTGGCTTCTTCAGCTCCTTCATGAAAAAGAGAAATGCTCCCACACCCCCCAAACGTAGCAGCTCCTTCCGAGAAATGGAGAATCAACCCCATAAGAAATATGAGCTTACGGGTAACTTCTCATCTGTTGCTTCTCTTCAGCATGCTGATGGGTTCTCTTTCACTCCTGCCCAACAAGAGGCAAATCTGGTGCCACCCAAGTGCTTTGGGGGGAGCTTTACACAGAGGAACCTCTCTAATGAAGACAGTGGTGGGAGTGGGAGCAGTGGCACTGCTGGGGTTGGGTGGTCTGGCATCACAGGCTTCTTTACACCACGCTTAATCAAAAAGACACTGGGCTTACGAGCCGGTAAGCCCACAGCCAGTGATGACACTTCCAAGCCTTTTCCAAGGTCAAACTCTACATCTTCCATGTCCTCAGGGCTTCCAGAGCAGGATAGGATGGCAATGACCCTTCCCAGGAACTGCCAGAGGTCAAAACTCCAGCTGGAAAGGACAGTGTCCAGCTCTTCTCAGCCAGAAGAGAATGTGGGCAGGGCCAATGACGTGCTTCCAAAAAAATCAGAGGAAGGTCCTGCTCCTACCAGGGAGAGACCAAAAGCCAAACTTTTGCCGAAGGGAGCCACAGCTTCTCCTCTCAGATCTGGGGATCCAGCCATTACAGAGAAGGACTCTTCAGGATTGGGAGCGGCTGGAATGGCACCTGCTCCCAAGAGCAAGGAGAGAAATGGTGGGGCACGACTTGGGATGGCTGGAGTCCCAGAAGATGGAGAACAGCCAGGGTGGTCTTCTCCAGCCAGATCTACAGCAGTCCTCCCAACCACTCACAACCACAAAGTGCCAGTCCTTATCTCACCCACTCTGAAACACACTCCAGCTGACGTACAGCTCATTGGCACAGACTCTCAGGGGAATAAATTCAAGCTCTTATCTGAGCATCAGGTCACATCCTCTGGAGAAAAGGACAGACCCCGACGGGTAAAACCAAAGTGTGCCCCACCCCCACCACCAGTGATGAGACTACTGCAACATCCATCCATATGTTCAGACCCTGCAGAAGAGCCAGCTGCCCCTACTACTGGACAGTCCATGTCAGAAACCCCAGAAGGTGGGAAAAAGGCAGCAGCAGGGGCAGTGTCCATCAGTGGGAAAGCTGGGAGGCCAGTGATGCCTCCACCTCAAGTGCCTCTGACCACATCTTCCATCTCGCCAACCAAAATGGCCAATGGCACAGCAGGTACTAAAGTGGCTCTGAGAAAAACCAAACAGGCGGCTGAGAAAATCTCAGCAGACAGAATCAGCAAAGAGGCCCTGCTGGAATGTGCTGACCTACTGTCCAGTGCAATCACGGAACCTGTGCCCAATAGTCAGCTGGTAGACACTGGACACCAGCTGCTCGACTACTGCTCAGGCTATGTGGACTGCATCCCTCAAACTCGCAACAAATTTGCCTTCCGAGAGGCTGTGAGCAAACTGGAACTCAGCCTGCAGGAGCTGCAGGTGTCATCAGCAGCTGCTGGTGTGCCGGGGGCAAACCCTGTCCTTAATAACTTATTGTCATGTGTACAGGAAATCAGTGATGTGGTGCAGAGGTAGCCACTGTTAGCTTAGTGGAAAGATGCACACATTTCTGAGGGGAGAGGGAAAAAGGGACTTGTTTTCCTGTGTTCTTGTTTTAAAAAAATGAAAGACTGATACTTGAGTGTGTTTATGTGAAGTACCTCAGATCCCTGAGTTCTCACGTTTACAGGTTCATCTCAAAAAATAACAGAAAACAAACCACATACATTTAGAAGGAAATTAGGTGGGGACAGGGCAGTAGTGGGCAAGGTTGGAAGCTGCATAGGAAAATCAGGGAACATGTATGGTATGCCATGCCATAGAGAAAGAAATCCAGACCTTTCCTACCTGGAATAATGTCAGGTGGCCAGTCAGAACTGAACTCAGCAAGGCTACAGATACTTTTGCCCAAGCAGTGTGCATCGGCTATGGCATTCGTTCTGTACCACACAAAAGGGAATTGAACGGGGACTCCAGTAGGTACTAATGGTGATTATGCTCGAACTCACCTAACGAATTTGGTGGAATAGAGGAAAGGAAAATTTAGAATGTACCTAGAGAAGTTTTGTTTAAGGCTGTGGAAAGCAGCTGTTGGCCCTGCTTCCACAAGGTCATTGCTGCTGTAGTAAGAATTGCAAATCAAATTGCTTAGAATACAAAACTGGGAAGCATGACTATCTGTATGCTCCTTTTCTATTTTCCAGTGTGTATTAATTGGTATAGGAAATAAAGAATGCTGGGAAGGTTAGGGAGATTGAAACCTTATTGATCATACATTGATTAGCGTAAGTCATTTCTTCCAGTCTAGTATATTATTTCCTAATAGACCAGTATTGACTTTCTGCTTGTTGGTGCCTATCTGTAATTCATAATAGACATAGGGTCTCCAGTCTCCTTGGTGGTCTTCTGTTACGTTTGCTGGGCAGGTTCTCTCTCTTTATTCCTGGCAACATTTAGGGCATTAACAAACATTGATTTTGAAAATAGTGGTCACTTACCCATTCTCACAGCAGAATGCTTTTCTGATACAGTGCCACCTGCATGCTGACATATTCTGGCCAAGGACTTGAGCAGCTGTATGTTTCTACATCCACTAAAACACTAGGGAGAGGACTTCTTAGATGCAGTTGACTTGGCCCTAATGGTGATTTCTCTTTACCTTTCCCATCCCTTATCACTCTAGACCCAATTTAGAGAGACAGAAGGAAAGGTTTTTTCTCTCTTTCTCTCTATTTCAAATGAAATTACCTAAATTGTTTTCATCCTTTTCTCCTCTCACATTCTCTCCTGAATCATTGTGCTTGACTGTAAAAGATCATTTGGGGAATATTTTTTATTTATATCATTTCACCTCTATTTTAAGAATGCATAACTGAAGGAGCAAGTCATTTCCAGAGAATACCAATTAGATACTGAAAACCCAATGATTTAAACCTCAAATTATGTTTTGCTCTTGGAAAACAGGTCTTTTCTTCCCTTCTCAGTTCTAATTATAGAGACAATTTAGGATAGCATGGAACTGAATCTAATGGGTTACATATTATTAATATTCTTGGTGTTTTCTGATTCCAATTCCAGTTGTCACTTTCTCTTTTTAAAGTTTTACAAGGACACCACACCCCCAAGGAGAACCCAAAATATAGCATTTTTATTTTTTTTTCCTCCCAGAGGAATATTAGCTTAGGAAGATAGTCATTCACAGTTGATGAACAGTACATCTTCTTGGCTCTATTATTGATCCATTGTCAATTTACAGCCCCATCTCTTAAATGAATCTGTTGAATGAAAGTAATGATATATATTCTCAGGGGTTTTTTTTGCAAGTAAGTAAATGTATCCCTTTGAGAGCCTCTTTGGAAAGCTCTTTATTGCACTGTTACATTGAATGGTTTTCATTCTCTTCTTTGTTCACTAGCAGGTATTAATATTTAGAACTGCTGAGATTACAATAATTGGGCCAGAATACCTAGGGGAAACCATATTTTGGATAGATCTTAGTGTCTTTGGCCAAGGAGGAAATTCGGTTTTCATTAAAAAGAAAGGAAACCTTGATTTGTATTGCTGCTCTAAAAGAGGCCCAGGTTAAGAGAAGGAGGAAGGAGGGAGATGGTACTGGCACTCCTAGTAGGAGTGTGTTACCTGCAGGTGCAGCATGGGCAGCTAGTGGTCAGGTTCATCCCCTGGTAATGGTTGCAAGAGAAACAAGAGTTCCCTTTACCATGGATTTAAAAACCAACAATCCTCACCTTCTTTCTGCACTCCCTCTAATCATACACTGATAAACTTGAAATCATTTTAGCAGTTAAGTAAGCCGTTTGAGGGTAGGGAGGGGAAAGCTAAAATTTTAGAATATTGCTATGCTGCTTTTTAAGTTTATCTCTGTCAGGATGAGGGATTATAATCATTTTTCAGGGTTTTGTTGTGTTTTGTTTCCTTTTTAAGTAAGGGAGCTCTTTTTCCCTGAGAGCTCTGAAAATAAGCCTTGGAAAAACTACTGAGTGCATTTAAGCTTCCTGGTTTTCTTACTGAAGAACACTCTTAAGGGCAGGGGCTGTGTCTTACTCAGGGTCAGCACCTAGCTCTGTCTTGCCTACAGTAGGTGCTCAGTAAATAATGAATTTATTGATTTTCTTAACACTCAAGAGCAGTATTGACTGTTGTAGCACACCCCCATCCTGCATGATGCTTGAAATTATGACTTCCGGGTTAAGGGCTCAGGGTTCGGGTTAAAGAGGCACTGTCAACTTATATAAAAATGTCATTTAAGTTTTTCCTTTTTCTACTTGAAAAAGACGAGATTTTAAAATCCTTATGCAAATTAACAGGTTTTGATTCCAAAACAGAAAACTGCTTTTGGAAACTAAAAATGTAGTTTAATTCTGTCTAGTTTAAAAGCAAAGCAGATAGTATGGGGAAAAAACCCTTATAGAATGTGTTGAAAATGTTCTAAAATGGTTACGTATATATATATATACCTTTGGACTACCACTACTTGAATACGTTTGTATACAAGTAATACGATTTCAGTTTAGATTTCCCACCATAAAATGCAGTGTTTCGGTAGAATACATCTTGATTGTGTTACATAAAGTGGTTTCTTAAAAGGCTTTGTGTAAAATTTAAATGTATATATTTTCTTACAAACCTTCATCATGATTTTGAAAGAGCCTTAAAAAAAAAAGTTGGCCCTAAGAAACCCATTCTAGTGTTATTGGTTTTTTTTTTCCAGATGATATAAGGTCATTGTCAGGGAGACTCCCAGCTGCATTTAAGCGTTTAAATTAGAAAGTTTCTTACAAATCAAAGTTGGCTAGTAAAAGAATTCCCAGTTAATGAAACATTCTGACTTTGCTAAGGCACAGCCTCTATTTATTTTGAGTTTAAAGGAGGCAATAGAGATGGTGGTTTAGAGTCCAGGTTCTAAAGCCGGTCTGGAAGTCAAGTCATTTAAACCTTCCTAAGTCTCAGTTTCATCACTGTTAAACAGGGATGATAATAATAACTACCTCACAGGGTTGTTGTAAGGATTAAATGAGATAATGTATACTTAGCTCAAGTACCTGACACGCAATGAGCACTCCATATATGTTGTTACTATTAACTTAATATTATAATAATTAACTCCTATTCCAATGATTCTCAACCCGGAATGTGCAGCAGACCCCAGGGACAGGGAATGGAAGGTAGCTTTTTAAAAATGTAATGAACTCAGATCACAGTTCCTAAAGAGTGGAGTCTCAGTGTTTTCCAAGAATCTCCCCACATGTTCCTGACACCCAGTACTGTTTGAGAACTGTCAATACCCCAACTCTTTTCTTTACAGATTAAGAAATTGGAGGAGAGGACAGTCAAATTACTTGCCCATTATCTCACAGCAGTTAACTAATGACAGCCAAGGCTAGAATTCAGGTCTCTTGACTTCCTGGTTCTGGGGATTTTGCACTATCCTTCTGCCCTGTGAGACACTTGAAAAAGTGGCTTTGGTAGGCAATTAGTTGTATGGTGCTGCCCACTTTCTAAAGCACATACTCCCGACACTTCCTGATCGTAAGGGGCTTGAATGCTGGGTGATGGCAACACTGACAAAGCAGGCATTCAGTATAATTCAGTAATTAAACAAATCATATGGGGTCATTCTTTTGGAGAGATGTCGGCAACATAGCAGTCTGCACTTTGTAGTAAAGAAATACCAACTTAAGTTATTGTTTTTTTTAAAAAAAAAAAAAGTCCTACATTCCTTTTTTTCTTAAAAATCTGTATTTTTCAGCATAACATTTTAATGACTGAGGTAATTTATATGCAAGCACTTTGAGAGAGTATCAAATGTAATATAACTCATAAGGTTGTATTATAAATGTCTGAAGAAGATAAAACAGTTGATGTGGTGCTGATTGGCCTAAAGGCTCTTACCGGTATGGGACCTAAAGATGCAGATTCATATACAGTCACTTCTGTAATTTATCACATTTATAAATATGAAACTGCTAAATATGTACAGTTGTGGCAAGTGTTTTGCTGAATAACCTCAGAAAACCAGGGACCAATTTTTTAACTTAATTACAATCTTTAAGAAGTTGTAATGTATGCTCACTCATTTCAGGATAAAGAAGCTCTTCCAGGAGCCTTGACTCAAGAAGGATGAGGCCCTTATTCTTGAACACGTGTCCACTCCATGCTCAGCCATTTAGTAAGCTAAATGTGATGGGAGTAGAATCGTTACCTGTTGATGTTGACAGTGTCTTTTTTAACCTATGTCCTACATGTTTGGGGTGGGGGTAGAGGGTGCATAGGAGGGTAGGATGGCTACAGAACCAGGGCACTTTGGGAATTACTTTTCTAATTTCCTGCTAGTCACAACTGGGTTTAATGTTTATCTTCTTGGTTTTTTTAAAGAAGAGTAACTGAATAACTCATCCATTAGATTGTAAAACACCCTAGAGTAAATTGCATTGGTGGCCACTTTTAAATTATAGCAACATTGCATTCTGACCTCTCCTATTTCATTTTTGTTATTGATGTCACTGTTCCTCTCAGGCTGTGCCTCAGTAGGAGTTCACATTGGGCTGGCAGGCTTATCTATAATTTTGTTCATCATAATTTTTGGACTTCATTGTTTTTCTTACATTAATTTCTCCTGGATTTGAGACCCATCTCTGTGCCCTAAGCATCTGTTATGGTAGTCCTCTTCATGTAGGTTTCCTCTTCTGTATGTTAATAGACTTCAGCTGTCTGTTTCTTTATTAGCTTCTGTCAAGCCAGTAGCTCAGTTCCTGTGTAAATGCCTGCTTCAGTTTGGGATATGTGGGAGCATGGGAGAGGGAGAGGGAGAGGCAGCCCCAAGGAGCCTGTACCTTTCATGTGACTACCCAGGAAATTGCTGCTAACCATAGCCTCATTCATCAGATAAGAGGCCTTGGGCTATTTCTACAACTTCTACTTTTAACAGTCAGGATATTTATATCCTTTGGATAGAGTTCGAGTTTGGGGTAAACATTCTCTTCCTCCCAGACTGCTCTACGGTAAACTTTCGAGTTTTCAAACTACCAGACTTCTAACAATCTCATAGAGCAAGGCTTGTTTTTTCTTTGCGGGGGGGGGTGGGGGGCGGGGGGCAAGCCAGTAGTGCCTGGAGTAACAATTGATATTACATGCTCTGCTACAGCACAACTACAGCTCGTACTCCATGGGTTTGAACTTCACTGCCATTCTCTACCCTGCTGTATTATAGGGGAAGCATGAGTGGACTTCAGGGCTATGGAATGGGCTGCACCCTGTTCTTTTTCTTCCCCAGAGCATCTAGCCAGGTGACTATCTTAGCTCCAGTCTGCCTTTTGTGAAGTATATTATGATGTCCAAAAGGATGAGTTTCTGCTTTGGGACTGCTGCTTTTTGTGCCATCAACCATAGGTGTATGTTCTATCTTGAATTATGTGCAAGATGATATTTTCTTAATTTCTGATTCATTATCTTAGATCCACTTCCACATGGGAAATTGGTGAAGGCTCTACTCTGTGATAATCAGGGGGAAGATATCATGCTTCTTCCCATGTGAGGAGGCCTAGGACAGGTCATCCTGATTCTAGGCTGGTTTGGAATGGCTTTCAGAGATGATTTCATGAGTCTTATAGAGGAAAAGATTTGTCAGTTGGCTTGATTTTGCATGATTATTGAACTAGAACTAGTAAAAATGAGCTTCATAGGTGGCAGTGGCTTAAAGCTCAAGTCAGTGAGCTCCCAGCTTTAGGTGTTTTCCCCAACAGGGTGCTGATTGGCAGATTGCTGTACTTTTCTACTATTCACTTGGTGAGCTGGGGGAAGGACACTCTAACTGGATCCTTCCTTCCTGGAGCTGCATTTCTTTGCCTTTGTGTTCACCTTTAAATTTGAAATTGTTTACCTCTCCTAGAAAAATTATATCCTTTTCGGGAAGACCTCCTCATTGTTGAGGGACCTGAACACAGTAGCAAAGACCTTGTTAACTCTGCCAAAGATAACAGGAGGCATACTGAGCAGGTTTTCAAATCTGTAGATCTAATGTAGAAACGATATTTACTTTGAATTGCAAGGCAAGGTACAATGTTGCCCTCAGACCACACCATATTCGGGGCAGACACATCCTCTGTCTATTCTAAAGACATTTTGTCCATCACTGTACTCACTATGGCAAGTTTCAGTGTCCCACATGTCAGTCCACCTGAGCTGCCTATACCAAATTTGAGGTCTCTGAGCATACTAGTCAATTCTTTAGCTCACAGCAGAGGTAAACTGCCAAATGCTAGCAGACTTTAAGAAAGGAAATACAGTTTGTATGGTTGGAACTTGCTTACATTTGCCTCTGAGCTTCAGGTTAAGAGTTTTAAATCATGTAATTAAACACCTTAAACTATAGTTGGAGAATGGGACTTCTGGGTAATCACATTTTCACATATCTGGATACATAATATACAAATATGCCAAAAAATATATATATTCTTTGATTCAAAAGATATTGCAGGAATCTGCAGTTCATCTGTGATGCACCCCGACTACTGTTTTGTACAATTCAGAAGTATCTAACCATGTATTGTGGTTAGTTAGAAAAAGAAACAGATGTGTCTAGTAGATAAGGAACAGGTAAACCAACTTTCTTCTGTTTTCACAAGTTATTTTTCACTGTGGTCAGTATTCTTGGGGTCCATTTTGAGAGGAATTTTAGGATCTTAAAAAAAATTACTGATTAGGCTGATTGACTTTTGGGGAAATTAGTATTCAGAAACTAGAAAGGACAATGAGGTACCCATACTTCTTTATAGAGTGTATGTTTGAAAACCCTCCTATCTCAGATCTGTGGAGAGGGTACATGTTCTTTGTCCATGAGCCTGCATACTCTGTTGTGGCCATTAAAAAAGGACAGAAATGAAGTGAAATAGGAGTAAATTAGATCTTTTCCTGTGGTGACAAAAGCAGTGTCATCGTTGGTATGATTCCAGGAACAGAGCGATGGAGCTTTTAACACTTCGTCAGAACTCCTGCCTCCTGTGTGAACTCAGCACTTTCCTTCTTTGCAATCTGATTTTGTAATGACTATCAGTGGAAAACCCCAATATTATGTTCATTTGATAAAAATAAGTTTGAATATTTCATGGTGGTGGTTGAGAGAACTTTGTCCTAAAACATGCTTTTTCAGATTCTTTTAAACTTGCTTAATGTTTATACCAAAGGTCACACTGTGCAGGTATATGCGTGGTGCACAGAGGGTAAGGTCTGAAGGATTGGGCACTATATGCGTTGCTAAGGGGATATGGTGGGACAATATGGGATTAAACTGAAAACACATCAATCATGGGTCACACTACCAGTGTTGTCAGGTATTTGTTCTTAATTGTTATTGTAATATATTTTCAGTTGTTCTTCTTATTTAATTTTCTCACTCCTGTTGTCTGACTGTGAATTGCTAACAGTGTTAAACTTGATGTAAATAAATAAGGCCCTTGAAAGGGACTACTGTCGTCTCACAAGGTTTGCCAATTTGTGTTTTGTTTTAAATAAAGGTTGAAATATTTTATTGGCAAAGCAGGCTTGAAATTGGAGTGTTTCTCCAATATTAATTAACAAGGAATCTAAGCAGAATTTCTCTCTATAAATAAAACAAGTGTCTGTAAGGTAAAGCAGCTGATGTTAGTAAGCATCGCTCTGGCAGTTTTTTAGAATGTTCTCTATCAGGATGAACACTCAGCCCTTAACAGTTACATTTTTGGAAATGTCAGAAATCATCATCTGGAGTTCAGGCTGGTACATAAGGTGAGTAATGGGTGGGGGGGTGGGGGTGGGGGGGCATGTATGTGTGTCGCACCCAAAGTGGAATGACTATAGAATGACTTAATTCTCTCACTCTATCGAGGTCAACTCCAGGTAAGTTCTAAAAATGTTTTTGAGCCAAAATAGCAAGAGAGTAAGTGTAGAATCTCACAAAGGAACATTCCATTTTTGTTTGACTTGATCTTCAACGTTTATGAAATGAATCACCACTTTTAGAAATAACCTTAAGTAAGTATAAATAAAATGTATATAAATGGTAAACATGAAGCCCAATTAAAATGGCTATATAGTGATACACCTCACACTCCACCATCAGTCCTTTTCTCCTACCCATTTTTGGTTTAGTTTAGGAAATCTTGTTCTTAGAACTTTCCAAGAAGAATGCCTCATTGTGATTTTCTTCCTCAAGGTATTACTTATAATAGTTTCCACATCTGAAGGGTATGGAATTTGCTGAAGAAATGGTCCTAGAGGAACGAAAGTCGTTAAAGCATAGTGGTTGAAGTTCAGAAGCTGGAGTCAAAACTGTGAGATTGAATCCCCACTCCTCCACTGACTAGCTTTGTGACTTTGCACAAAATATTTAATGTCTCACCCCCCAATTTTCTCATTTATTAAAGTGATGAAATTGGTGCCTGAGTCATTAAAGATGACATGAGTTAATGGTTATAAAGTACTCAGCACAGTGCATGGCACATAAGTTATCAAAAATTAATTACCTAAAACAACCAGGATTCCAAGAGCTAGACATGACAGGAAAGTATGGTGCCAAAGCTGGTTTTATTAAGTTTTTATTTTTTTCCTTGAACACCCTGATGTCCTGTGTTCTGAGCACTTTATACAGATTAACTAATTTAGTCCTTACAACTAGCCTTTGAAGGAGATAAATTATGCCCATTTTTACAAAAGAGGGATCGAACTTCGGTGAAGGTAAAATAGCTTTCCTGTGGTCTCACAGCAGTAAGTGCCTGAACCATGATTCCAATCCAGGCAGTCTGTTTCCAGAGAATGTCCTTAGAACCACTATGTTCTGCCTGTCTTATCCATATTTATGACATCAACATGGCTAGGCAGAATGTCAGCTACTCTACATCTCCTAAGTTTTAAAAGATACAGGATATACCTTTAGAGTGTATATTAGAGTTTAAAGCTGGGTATGTAATAGGATTGGGTGGCCTGCATATTCTTGAGATGCTCTAGAGGTAGACAATGAGCCAGCATCAAATACCAGTCAGTCCCCACTTTATTGTATAGTTAGGTTGTGTTTATCTTTGTCTCATAAACGGTGTGAAACTAAATTCCTTTTTTGAATACCTAATGTACTCCCTAACCCTGAGACAGTTGAGGCACAATGAAGTGTTAAAATGGGCAAGAGAGAGAAGAGTGTTGCATTTTACAAGGGCTTAAGGTTACGAAGGTCAAGGAGGGGATGGCTTAAGATGGACAAATAAGAGAAAATAACTGTTACTCTAGAACTGAGGTAGAGGAGGAGAACCAAGAGAAGGGGGGGAAACACTTCATAAGCACCTCTTATGTGCCTAGACCCAATGCCAGGCATTTTTACACATTGCCACTTATACTCTCAGCTTTAAGTGTGATTAAGAGTGAAGTTTTCATATATAAGAGTAATATGCCTTACAAGCCTCTTTCACTCAGTGATTGGTGTCAAACAGCTCTGCCGATGTAGTCCCAAAGCAAACTGAAATAAAGTGGCAGAACAGTCAATCATGAGTGCCAGCATACACCCTATCTCCACCAATCCCCATTAATATTTCCTGACTTGAAATTTTGCTGAGTGAGCATAATTCCTAGGCTTCAATAAGAAAGTAGGCCTTGCAAGGATTTTAGGAAAATACAAAATTTTAATTTTTTACGTGACAACCATGTTGAGGCCCATGATTTAAAAAAAAAAAAAAAGGTCCTCTGTATATTTTACCTCTCAACCTGAGGCCCTTTGCATGTCTTCTGTTCCCAAATAGAAGCTGCTTGGCTTTCCTCTGGGAATAACTTGAAAGCCAAGCCACTTGAAAGCCAGCAAACCCACTGGGTCAGAAGTACATCATTCTTCCTTTCTCCGTATCCTGAGGATCCTGCAACCTCTGGGGAACAGGTCCTGAGTCCAGACATCTGCAGGGAAAATCTTAGATGCTAAGGAAACCATTCATATAGCCTTAATAAGCCCTGGGATTTATCCAGCCACCTGGCCCATATTTTAGAACATGGGTGTTTAAGGCACCAAGTGATCAAGAATTGTTTCTGGTTCTGGTTTAAGGTCTTTCTTTTATGTATCAGTTGTGTTAGTGTAATAATTGCTGGATCCCATCCCTTGTAGTCCTGAGACTACTCCGGCAGGTCACAGCATCCCATGAGTGGAAGGAAGTCTTCATCTAGCCCTTAAGGTAGGAAGTAATTAATTCTCTGGGAAATAGATTTGCAGCCCTGAGAAGAGAAGAGCTGTTCCTCCTTGGGAACATAGACCATCATCTTGGCAATTTCATCCAGTGCCTCTTCTGTATACTGGAGTTCCTGGTTCAGGAAAGCATCACGTGCACACAACCTTACATGACGGTACTCCAGTGGCAGGAAGGGGATGAAGAAGTCAATCAGGCTTTCCTTCACAAGACGGCTGTGGCCAAAGCCGCTGTCTAAAATCAAGATCCAAAGTTACACGAGTCACGGAGTCTGACCTGGCGGCTGAAGCAAGCTGGAGTTTTAAAGTGTCAGAATGTAAGGCCTGAGCAAGGATGATCTCATATCCTAACTACAGGAGGGTTGTATAAAATTTGTGTCAAGAACAATACAATTATGCCTCCTTTTAAGGAGAAAGTATCATGAATTAGCTATAGATGAATGCCACAGGGGAAACAGACTGATGGCATGAATACTAGGTTTAAGGTTTGGTTTGCTTGTAGAAAGCAGGTAAAGTAAACTTACCTCTTACTACAGGCTGCACACAGAGGTTCTTACCATGAGATTCCTCTTAATAGGCTTCAAATCCCAGTGCCTGGATTTCCAGGGCCAAGGCAAACTACTCTCTTTAAAAAGCATTTTCAGGAAAGGAGTTCAGGCTTTCTTGACAGAGCCAACTCTGCGCAATAAAGTTTGTGCCTACCCAAAGCTGACAATGTACGATGGTTTATGATGTGTCCATTGTGATCCTAAGTACCTGTCTGCTTTGTAAACAAATTTTCAACACACTACCCACTATCGTGGCTTTCAACCAAGGATTATTTGCTGCTTGCCCAGTAATCAGTTACCTGTGGACTCCAAAATCTCAGCCTGGAATTGTGGCTCCAACTGTTCCATTGTAATTTCTTCCCGGGATTGTCCAGCCTTAAGCAAATTCAAGACTACTTCATTGATGATATTGCCTCCAAGGTTACTAAAAGAGATAAGAGCTTGTTAATATATATATATATTTTGTAATTAGCTATAAAATGGGTAACTTGACCACTGAAACCAGTGGATTGGTGCCTGAAAGAATGGAGGTTGAGGGACCTACGGATGCCCCAGCAGATCCTGACACAGCCCAAAGGTCTGTACAAAAAAGATACTGTCCTGCTTTGCCACCCCTCCTCCCTTTCTCTCCCTCTTTTGAACAACACTCTGTGCTCCCTTTATCTAGCACGGTGTCACTAAGATGAATTCTTTCCCTTGACTTCTGTGTGCTAGAGGGGGCATAAAAGTATGTGATTCCAGGACAGGGTGGCAATGTAGGAGTAACTAAGGTGTAGGAAGAAATCTTCAGACAGAGATTAAGGCTTCTGAGCTAATGTAGACCACATAGTGATTATCAGACACAAGGGCTTGTGATTTAGGGGCTGTAACTTGTTTGGAATGACTTGAGAGGTGTAGGCATGAAAGGTAGGAGGCCTTTGCCTATACACATGGGATTTTAGCTTAGATCCATGAGAAACTATTGAAGGGTTTTAAGCGTCTCACTGTGTGGCAATACTTTACTTCCTAAGAAGAATGTTCTGGGAAACGGATGCAGAAAGCTAGCCAGGAAGATTTTTGTTTAGAGGTGACAAAGGCAATGGAGAAGAGATAGGAGAATTTAGGAATTTCGCAGAAATACTGGACTTGATTATCACAATATCTAAAATTTAAAATCCCCTAGAGAGTTTAGTCTCAACAGATGATTATTAAAGCTGACAGAATCAATCAACTCAAGACAACTAAAATGATTCAGTGTGAGGAGCCGAAAGAAAAAAAAAAAGTGAACAGAGCTTAAGGAACCCATAGGACACAATCAGATAAAACAATATATACATTATGGGACTTGAAGGAGAAAGAGAAAGGGGCAGGAGGAATAGTCAAAGACATAAAGACAGAAAACTTCATAAATTTAGTGAAAGACATGGATATATGCATCTAAACAGGATAAACTCAGAACCACATGCAGACATATGATAATCAAATTGTCCAAGGACAAGGAGAGAGTTCAGAAAGCTGCAAGAGAAAAACAATGTGTTAATGGATGAGGGCATCCCAATTAGATTGAGTACTGAGTTTTCATCAGAAATCATGGAGGCAAAAAAGGCAGTGGGTTGAAATACTTTTAAAGTGCTGAAAGTTTTCTCTCGCAAATGAGGGAAAAATTGACATTCCCAGATAAAAGCTGAGGGAGTTCATCCCCACTAGGTCTGCACTTCAAGCACTGCTAAAGAGAGGTCTTCAGACAGGATACTAGACTGTGTTCCAAAGCAACAAAGAAAGACCCCACGTAAAGGTAACCATATGGTGATTATAAATGCCACTACTGTTGTGTTGTACTTTTTGTGTTACTCCATTTCTGACCTCTTATAGATGTGAAAATGCACATGCATAAAAAGTAATGATAAAGCTATGGTTTTATGTACAAAGATATCAGTGGTAACAAGTTCAAAAAGCAAGTAGGGGTATGGAGGGGTATAAGACCTACAAAGACAAAATAACATAATAGCGGAAGAAGGTACTGTATTATTATTAGTTACTTTAAATATTAAAGGATTAAACTTCATTCAAAAGACAGAGATTGTAGAATGGATTTTTATAAGGCTGAATCAACTATATGCTGTTAATGAGAGACTCACATTAAAGTCAAACACACAAGTAGGTTCAAAGTGAAATGATTGTAAAACTATATACCATGCAAATAGTAACCAATAGAGAGCTGGGATAGCTATTTTAAGATCAGATAAAATAGACTAAGTAAAAAAGTATTATGAGGGACAAAGATGGTCATTATATACTGTTAATGGGGTCAACTCAACGGAAGACAATTATAAATATACATGCACCTAACAGAGCCCCAAAATATATGAAGCGAATACTGACGAATTTGAATGGAGAACTAGATGGTTCTACATTAGTAGTAGGAGATATAAATATACAATTTTCAATAATTGATGCAGCATCTAGACAGAGATCAATAAGGAAATAAAAGATTTGAATGCTACTCTAACCAGCCAGACCTACAGATAACTATAGGACACTTCACCCAATGGCAGCAGAACACACATTCAAGTGCGCATGGATCGTTCTCCAGAACACCACATTTTGGGTCAAAACCAAGTCTCAAACTCAAAAATATTGAAGTCATAGAACGTATCCTCCCCAACCACAATATAATGCTTATAGGAATCAGTAGGAGGACAGGTGGAAAATCCACAAATATATGGAAATTAAGTAATGTACTCTTCAACATTTGGGTCAATGAAGAACTCACAAGGGACATTAGGAAAACCTTGGGATGAATGAAAATAAAACATAGCATTCATGGGATACAACAAAGGCCATGCTGAGAGGGAAATTAATAGCTCTAAATGCTCATATTGAAAAAGAAAGATCTCAAATCAGAGACTGTGTTGGTCTGAAGCTGTGTTGTACCCTAGAAAAGCCATGCTTTTTTTTTTTTTGGATTTGGCAAAACAACTTCTGAAAATAAATGTGGGAAATTAGTGTAAGTTTCATTTTATGCTGTATTTTATATCTTTGTGTTTGAAAAACATCAAAATAAATAATGGCATTTGTTGTATGCTCTGTGATCCTCTGGTGTTCCGTAGCTGAGGTTGATCCTGGCCCAAACTTGCCTCTGCTGGGAGCAAGGTTCTCAGCTTGGGTGAGACCTCATCCAGGTAGCATCCTTCTCTTAGAGCACCTGCTGCTTCCTCCCATACCTGCTGAACAGGCCACAGCCTTGATGGGGGGGGGGGGGGGGGGGCAGCAAATGCTAGAAAACAAAGCTGAGTCATGGAGAACTGCCCCAGCAGTTCAGAGGAATGTGGCAGTCTGATCAGAACAAGGAGGGAACAAGAGCTGAAGGATTTTTCAAGCTATCTTGTATTAACCCAGCTGTTTCAAAGAGCTGAAGCTCTTAGGTTTGCGGTGATGGCATTTGAACGACTTCTTCACTGAACCCGACTGCTTCTTCCCACGTTTTGGGTCCAGCACTGCGGCCATGCCAGTCTGCCCTGCGAACACACTACCACCTTCCCTGGTGTCATCCTCACTCTCCAGCAAAATGGCATTGATGTCCCCATTCTTGGTCCTCCCTGGGGTCTTCTGGGTGAACAGCTTGGGTGGGAACAAGTCTGTCATGCTGTCGTTGCTCTGGGTCCCTTCCTCATTGCTGGATGTCGGGGCGGGGGCGGGGGGCAACACAGACCAGGTAGCTGCTGCCTATGCCACACAAAACTCATGTGGTGAGGAGGCCAGCTCTTAATCTGATCTTGTAGGTGCAGACTATTACTGGTAGGAGCTTTTGAGTAGGTGGTTTCCATGGAAATATGACCCCACCCATTCAAAGTAGGTCTTAATCACTTGTTGGAATCCTTTAAAGGAGAGACATTTTGCAGAGAGCTCAGAGCCGAGAGAAGCTGAGAGAGAGAGAAAACACCCACAGAGACATTTTGGATCGAATGACCAGCAGATTTTGCCATATGCTCCCCATGTGACAGAGGAGCCCAAGATGCCAGCAGGCTTCCCCTGAGAAACTGTCTTCTTGTTGGTGCCTTAATGTGGACATTTCCACAGTCTTAAAATTTTCACTTTTAATAAATTCCGTTTTTAAATACCAGCCCATTTCTGGTATATTACATTCTGGCAGCTTTAGCAAACCAAAGCAGGTTTTGGTACCAGAGAAGTGGTGTGCTTAAATTTGCAAATACCAAACTTGTTGGAATGGCTTTTCAAATGAATAAAGGGGAAATTCTAGAATTGTGATATGCTTGACAGAAAAGGCCTCAACTGCTTTAAAGCAGTTGATAGAAATATGGACTCTAAAGATACTTCTGTTGAGGCCTTATACAGAAATGATGAATGTGTCATCGCAGACTGGAAGGAAGGCAATCCTTGTTTTAAAATAGCAGAGAATTTGGCAAAATTGAGCCCTGGTGTTAGATGGAAAGTAGAATTTGAAAGCAACAAACTGGGGTACTTTGCTGAAGAGATTTCTGAGCGAAATGTGGAAAATGCAGCCTGGCTTCTCCTTGCAGCTTAGAGTAAAATGTGAGAGGAAAAAGTTAAGCTGAGAACTGAACTCTTGGGTTCAAAGAAACCAGAAACTGATAGTTTGGAAAATTCTGAACTTTTGGAAAATGAGCTCCCAGAGAATAGTGCCCCACGTGAGGATTTAACCAAACATGGAACTGGTCAGCTATCTCAGTACAAGCTAGGACTGGAAATGAAGTTATTCAAAGGATTTGTGGGAAGTCCTGTTGTCTGATGATTGTGATCCTTGCATACTGCATGAAAAAGCAAGAGTGTTGTGGGATCTGTATAAACAAATCCACTCCCTGTCTGGACTAAACGGGACAGAAAAGGATAGATTGGAGGAGAAATGACTTCAGAAGTACAACCATGGAAGCCAAGGTCTATAGCTGAGACACCTCAGGCCAGAAGAATGAACTACTGCCCCCACTGTTCATGAAAAACAATGAGAGAGGGTGGAGCACATTCTCCAAGTATTGGAGGCTTAAGAGAGGATAGAGCACATTCTCTAAGCATTGGCAGAAGCCTGGCCACCACCACATTGTTCTGAAGGGGTTGAGCATGTGCCCCAGAGACAGCAGAGTGTCCAGGTAACACCCCAATGCTTGAAGAGGGTGGGGCAGAGGACAAGGTGGTCTCTCCAATGTTCATCAATGTTGCAATCCTCAGCCCAGGGTTTGCAGAGAGCAGGGCTGCTGCCTGAGCCCTAGGAGAGGGAGGAATGCCACTCTCTTAAGCTCTGAGGAGAAAACATCATTATATAAATGACTCCCAGATTTTGAAATCTAATGGAGCTTGCCCTGGAGATTTTGGGAACTGTTTGGGACCTTTGACCCCTATTTTCCTTCCAATTTCTCCCTAAGGAAATAGGAACATTTATCCTATAACTGTTGAAAGCAGATAAGTTATTCTGACATTCACAGGTCCACAGCCAAGAGAATTTTGCCTTAGGACAGACCGTGCCTGTAATTGATTTTGATGAGACATGGTACTGTTTTTGACTCTGTATTATATTTGTTTCTGAAATAATTTAAGGCTTTTGTGATATTGTGATGGAATGAATGTATTTTGTATTTGGAGAGAGCATGTCTTATTTGGAGAGAACCTGTCTTTTGGGGGTCCAGAAGGTGGGATGTGCTGAAACTGTTATGTATCTCAGAAAAGCCATGCTCTTTTACTTCAATCTTGCAGGTAGGCTGTTTCCATGAAAATGTGACCCCACGCATTCAAGGTGAGTCTTAATCTGCTTGCTGGAGTCATTTAAGGGAGAGACATTCTGGAGAGAGATGAGAGCCTAGAGTAACTAAGAGAGAAAGAAAAACACCCACAGACAGCTTTTGGATTGAAGGACTAGCCATGTGCCTTCCCATATGATAGAGGAACCCTGGATGCCAGTAGTGTTTCCTCCAAGAAAGTATCTTCCTGTTGGTCCCTTAATTTAGACATTTTTACTGCCTTAGAATTGTAACTTGTAACTTAATAAATTCCTTTTGTAAAAGCCAATTCATTTCTGGTATATACTGCATTCCGGCAGCTTCAGCAAAACAATACAGAGACCTAACCTTGAAACTGGAGGATCTGAAAAAAAACTAAAGCAAACAGAAATGAATAAAGGTTAGAGGTAAATGAAATAGAGAATAAAGAATACAATAGATAGAATCTACAATGCCATAAGATGGTTCTTAGTCAATTTTATTGATCTTTTCAAATCTTTAGCTGGATTGACAAAAAAGGGAAAGGGTATAACTAAAAACAAATGAAAAGGAAGGCATTAATGCTGATACCATAGAAATAAAGAGGACTAAAAGAATACTATGAACAATGTTGTGCCCTCAAGTTAGATAACCTAGATAAAACAGACAAATTTCTAGAAACACACAAACTATTTACACTAACTCAAGAAGAAAGAGAAACTCTCAAGCTTATAATTAGTTAAGAGATTGACTCAATAATCAAAATCTCCCAACAGAGAAAGGCCCAGGGCTAGAGGGCAATCACAGGTGAATCTTACAAAATATTCCAAGAATTAATAACAATCCTGCTCAAACTCTTCCAAAAAATTGAAGGGGAGAGAGCACTCAATAGCTTATTCTATGAGGCCCAAATCATTCTCATAACAAAGTCGGATAAAGATACAACAATAGAAGAAAACTACAGACTACAGACCACTTTCCTTTCTGAATATAGATGCAAAATGCTTAAGAATATACTAGCAAACAAATCCAATAGCACAGCCCATACATATACCCTATGCTCAAGTGAGGTTTATCCCAGGTTTGCAAGGATGGTTCAACATAAGAAAATCAATTAATATAAATCATACATTAATAGAACAAAGGAAAAAAAATGGCTAGATCTCTTAATTGACAGAAAAGACATTTAACAAAATCTAGCACCCCTTTTTTGATAAAAACACTGAGAAACTAGGAACAGAAAGAAATTTCTTCAGTATGACAAAGGAGATGTATAAAACATGTACAGCCAACACACTTAATGATGAAAGATGGAAATCTACCCTAAGATCACGAAAAATAGATTGCCACACTGTGCTGAAATATTGATGTACCAGTTAGAACATATAGGCAAGATAAAGAAAGAAAAGATCCAAATGGGAAAGAAAAAGTGAAACTTTTCTCTATTTGCTGATGGTATGATCCTATATACAGAAAATCCTGAAAAATCTACAACAAAGCTACCGGAACTAATAAATTCAGCAAAGTGATAGGGTACAAGATCAACGTGTAAAAACAGTAGTGTTTTTATACTCTAGTAATGAACAATTGAAAGAAATCAAGAAAAACAATTCCATTTACAACATCAATTAAAAGAATCAATTATCTAGAAATAAATCTAACTAGAGATACAAAGGACTTGTATACAAAACTACAAAACATTCCTAAAGAAATAAAAGAAGACCTAAAAAAATGGAAATAAATTCCATGTTAATAGATTTTTTTTTTGTAAAGAGGTCAATTCTAATCAAAACAATTTAAAGATTCAATGCAATCCCAAACAAAATTCCAATACCTTCTTTGCAGAAATGGAAAAGCCAATCATCAAAACTATATGAAAAGGAAAGGGACACTGGATAGCGAAAACCATCCTCAAAAAGAAGAATGAAGTTGGAGGACTAAAATTTCCCAGTCTGAAAACTTAGAAAGCCGTAGTAATCAAAATAGCATGGTAATGGCACCAGGACATACATATAGACCAACGGAATCAAACTGAGAGCTCAGAAATGAACCCACACATTTATGCCAACTGATTTTTGGCAAGGATACCAAGTCCACTCAATTGGTAAAGAATAGTCTCTTCAAAAACTGGTGCTGGAAAAACTGGATGTCCATATGTAAAAGAATGAAGGTAGATTCAATACCTACACCATATACGAAAACTAACTCAAAATGGGTAAAGAAAACATAAGAACCAGAACCACAATACTCCTAGGAGAAAATATAGGGAAACATCTTCAGGACTTTATGTTAGGGCAATGGTTTCTTAGATTTTTGTGCCCAAAGCACAAATAACAAAAGAAAAAATAGATAATTGTGACCCGATCAAAAGAAACACTTTTTTGTGCATCAAGGGTTTTATGATTAAAGTAAAGAGACAACCTACCCAAGGAGAGAAAATATTTGGAAATCACATATCCAATAAAGGTATAATATTCAGATTATATATAAAGAAATCCTACACCTCAACAAGAATAAAAACAACCCAATTAAAAAATATGCAAAAGATTTGAATAGGCATTTCTCCAAATAAGATAGACAAATAGCCACAAAATACATGAAAAGATAATCAACATCATTAACTATTAGGGAAATACAAATCAAAACCACAGTGAGAAACCATTTCACACCTACTAGAATGGCTTCTTTTTTAAAAAAAATTTACAAGGGTTGGAGAAGATGTGGAGAAATAGGAACACTTATACATTGTTGGTGAAAATGCAAAATGGTGCAGCTGCTGTGGGAAACAGTTTGGAAGTTCCTCAGAAAGTTAAGTATAGAATTAGTGTATGACCCAGAAATACCACTTCTCGGTATAGACTCAATACTTAGACTTGTATAGGTAATCACACTGATGTTTATGGGAGTATCATTCACAATTGCCAAAAGATAGAATCAACCAAAGTATACATCAACTGATGAATGTATAAATAAAATGTAGTATGTACTTACAATGGAGTATTATCCAGCCATAAAAAAGGGAATGAAGTCCTGATATATGTGATAACATGGATGAACCGTGAAAACATCATATTGAGTGAAACAAACCAGATACAAAAGGACTAATATTGTATGATCTCACTGATATGAAATAATCAGAATAAGCAAATTCAGAGAGTCTAAAACTAGAATATAGATGCCAGGGGCCAGGTTGGAGGTAGGAAATGGGAGTTAATGCTTAAGTTGTACAGAGTTTCTACTTGGGTTGATGGAAAAGTTCTGGTAATGCAAGGTGGCATTGGTGACACAACATTGTCAATGTATTTATAGCACTGAAATATATTTGAATGTGGTTAAAGGGGGAAATTTTAGGTTATAAGACTTACTAGAATAAAAACTTAAAAAAATAAAAACAAGAAACAGGACTGTACACCACAGTGAGCCCTATGGTGAATGCTGAACTACAGATAACAGTACAATTATAAAAATGTTCTTTCATAAATTGTAACAAAGCTACCACACTAATTCAAGGTGTTAATGTAGGGTAGGATATGGGAACTCTGTATTTTATGGATGCTTTTTCTGTAAACTTACACCTTCTCTATTTAAAAAGGGATAAATAAATGTCCTAGGAAAAAATGTAGGGAAGCATCTTCAAGATCTCATAGTAGGAGGTGGTTTCTTATACCTTATACCCAAAGCACAATCAGTAAAAGAAGAAACAGAAAAATGGGGCCTCCTCAAAATTGAATACTTTTGTGCTTAAAAGAACTTTGATTAAAGAAAAGGGAAAAGGCAGCATAACATACTTAATCAGAGAAAATATTTTGAAACCACATATCTGATAAGGGCTTAATAATCAGAATATATAGAGAAATCCTACAAGTTAATAATAAAGAGTAAACCCAATTTAAAAATGGAAAAATCCTGAATAGACACCTTTCCAAGGAGGAAACATAAATGACTCAAAAGCACATGAAAAGATATACATTACTACCTATCAGGGAAATGCAAATCAAAACCACAATGAGATACTATTTTATACCTACTAGAATTGCCAATATCAAAAAAAACACAAAACTATAGGTACCAGAAAACATGTGGAGAAATAGGAACACTTATTCACTGCTGATGAAAATGCAGAATAGTACAAGCTGCTGTGGATGAGAGTTTGGCAGTTCCTCAAGAAGCTAAGCATAGAACTGCTATATGATCCCGGCAATCCCACTACTAGGTATATACTCAGAAGACCTGAGAGTAGGGACACAGACATTTGGACACTGACGTATGGATTAACAAAATGCGTTATATACATCCAGTAGAATATTATTCAGCTGAAAGAAGAAATGAAGTCCTAATGCATGCGACAATATTGATGAACCTTGAGGACATTATTTTGAGTGAAATAAGTCAGACACAAAAGGGCAAAAATTTCAAAAAATTGAAAGGTCTCACTAATATGAACTAGTTATAATGAGCAAATTCTTGTAGGTAAAATAAAATCTAGAATATAGGTAACTAGGAGACAGAAAGAGGGTAGAGACTATGGAGTTGATGCTTAATTTGTACAGAATTTTTAATAAGTCTAATTGTAAATGTTTGGACATGGATAGAGGTGATGATAGCACATTAGTGTAAGGGTAACTAATAATGCTGAATTATAGGTATGATTATGGTTGAAAGAGGAAGATTTAGAGTTTTGTGTGTGTTACTACAAGGAAAGCTAACAGATCAAACATGGCTATGTTGTGGATGATGATTGAGGTTAATTGTAAAAATACAAGAATGTTCTTACATGAACTAGAATAAATGTACATCACTATTACAAGGTTAATACTAGGGGTAGTTGAAGAAAACTACAACTAGTACAACTATGGACTAAAGTCAACAATAACACTGTAATTTTGCTTCCGGATGGGTATAAGGAGTATGGGTGGAGTCTTTTTGAGCAATGAAAATCTTCTCAAATTTATTGTGGTGATGAATTCACAAGTCTGATTAAACGAGAACCTCTGATTGTACACTTTGGATGGATTGTAAGGTATTAAGACTAAAACTTTTTAAAAAAAGAAATAAAATGGGAAATTTTAAGGTGTATATAAGTTACCATACACACACACACACACACACACACACACACACACACAAACCATAGATTTCTACAACACAAAGAGTGATCCCTAATGTAAACACTGGAATAAAGCTAATTATCATATAATTACAATAATATTATTTTATCAATTTTAACATAACTATCACATTAATACTAATGTCAATAATAGGGATAACTGTATGAGAGGGAGTCATATGGAAACTCTGTACTTTCTGCATGATTTTTCTGTAAAATCTACAACTGTGCTAATAAAAAATATACACATAAAAGTAATGATAAAGCAATGGTTTTGGACTTTCAGTATATAAAGATATAATTTGTAATAAGCACAACAAAAGGTGGGGGATGGATGGATATAGGAATAGTGTTTGTGTATGCTACTGAAGTTAAACTGGTACCAAATCAATGTGATCAATATATATTTAGGATGTTAAATTTAAGCCCCATGGTAACCACAAAGAAAATATCTGAAATAATATATACAGAAGGAAATGAGAAGCGACTCAAAATGGTACACTACAAAAAAAATCAAATTTGAAAGTAGGCAATAACAGAAGAATTGAGGGACAAAAGAAAAATTGTATGATTTACAGAGGTCAAACAGCAAAATAACAGAAGAGTCCTGCATTAGAGCAGAGGTGCAAAAATGATGGAGTAGGGAGTTCTAGGAACTGTACCCTCCTCTAGAAAAATGAAAAAGCTAGAGAGAGTGAACTTAACTAGATGGTAACTCTAGAACCAGAATTGGCACTTAAAACAATTACAGAAGTGCCAGAGGAAGCAAGAAGCTGCTGAGAGTTCAGTTTCGTAATGAAAGCACAAACCAGTGACCAGCTCCTATTGCTTGCGCCCCACAGCGGTGGCTGCAGAAATGGCTATGGCTACAGAAACACCACCCAAATTCTGGGAGCAACCAACAGGGGCTAGGGCTGGCAAAAGAAAATAGCTGCTCTAATAGTTGAGTTGAGTTTGAGGTAAGTAGCTTCTGGCTTCGCAGAAGCATCTACCAGGACTTAAAGACCTAGTGAACTTTTTAATTGGCTTGGTTTCTTCTCTCTCATGTGTTTTTTAGTCTGATCCCTGAAGGTCCAGTGCAGTTGCTAGCCTCAGATTCTCTCAGAAGCAGCATCTTCTGTCCTTAACCAGCATCTACTGGGACATAAAGAGACAGTGCACTTCATTTTTCCCCATCTGTCTTTTTTTTCCCCTCCCTTTTTTCTGTTTTATATTCTTAGGTCTGGCAGATCTCTGAGGAGAGAGGCTAAGTCTGGGCCTGAACGGCAGCAGCATCTGGCTTTCCATCAGCATATAACCAGAGACTTGGAAAGGCAGTGCATTCATTTCTTTTTCCTTTTTGTGTGTGTGTCTCTTTTGCCTGTTTCTTATTTTTTTCTCCCTATCATCTCTTTTTTTCTTTCTCTCCCTGTTTTTCTTCTTTTCTCCTTTCCCTTTTGTTCTTAATCTGGCAGACTGAGGAGTAGGAGAACTAGATTTCTAGTGACCACAATATAATATTCAGAATGTCAAGTTAAACAAAAATTTACAAAACATTCAAGGAGACAGGAAAGCATGGGCCAGTCATAAGAAAAAAAAAATAATCTCGTGGAAAATATTCCAGAGGAGGTATAGTCTATAGACTAACTAGTTAGAGATCTTAGAACTCTCACAAAGATGAACAATGAATTAAGGGAAATAGTGGGCAAAGGGCTAAAGGGAATCAAGAAAACAATGTATGAAGAACATAAAAATTTCAATAATGAGATAGAAGTTATGGAGAAGAACCAAGTGGAAATTCTGGAACACAAAAATACAATAACAGAAGTAAAAAATTCAATGTTCACAAGCAGATGGGATTAGACAGAAGAAAGGATCGGTACACCAGAAGAAAAGATAATTGAAATCACCCAGAAGGGAAAAACTGAAAGATTTTAAAAAGAACAGAGCCCAAGGAACCTGTGGGATAACTGTGAAGCATACCAATAGAGGCACCATAGAAGTCTCAGAAGAAGAGAGACATAAAGGAATACAAAAAAAAAAATTTTGAACTAATAATAGCAGAAAAATACCCCAAATTGATGAAAGATGTCAATATACAAATCCAAGATACTCAATAAATGCCAAGGAGGATGAACCCAAATAGATCTACACTAAGACACATCATGCTCAAGTTGTCTAATGCCAAGGGCAGAAACAGAATTTTTTTTAAAGGAAGAGAGAAGTGATGGGTTACATATAAGGATTCCTTAATATGACCAACCTCTGATATCTCAGCAGAAACCATGGAGGCCAGAAGGGAGTGGGAGAACATATTTAAAGTACTGCAAGAAAAATATTTTATTCAAGAATAATATACCTGCCAAAGCTATCCTTTAAAAATGAAGGAGGCAAAGAGTGGAAGAAAGATCAAAGATGATGATGGAGTTGTACAGAGAAGGTGGGGTTTAACAAACAAGTATGATTGCTGAATCGTTATATTGATATTTTAGTCTCCAGTAGTATCCTTGAGTAGCTAAGAAGTGAAAACCTAAAATTGTGGAACTGTAACCCATACCAAATTCTCAAATCTGTTCTACAATGAATTATTGTGCTGTGCTTTGAAATTTATTGTTCTTTTTGTATATATGTTATTCTTCACAAAAAAGAAAAAAAAGTCGATTGTGACGATAAAAAAAAATTCCTTCTAGCCTCCAATGTTCGGGAGTAGCTAAAAGGAAAAATCTGAGATGATGGTATGGTAGCCCATGACAAACTCTGGGATCTGTCCTGTAACTATGTGTTGAACAGAGTTTTAGAAACTATTGCTTTTTTCTTTGCTTTGTATATATTATACAATTTTTTAAAAGTTTTAAAAATGGAAAAAAAAATAGAAGAATGGAGAAATTAAGATTCTAAAAAAAATTTACACAGAAAGAATAAAGGATTCATAATAGCTTATAATAAGAGATCATCTAAGCAAAAAGGAAGGCAGTAATAGAAGAAAGGAAGGACAAAAAAGGTGTGAAACCTAGAAAAAGACAAACAAAATGGCAGAAGTAAATCTCACCTCATCAGTAATTCCCTTAAATTGATTAAACTCTCCAGCCAGAATGCATAGATTGGCAGAATGGATAAAGAAACATGACAGGACCAATGCTCTTTAAAAGCTACCATCATAGATCCATCGTACAAACAGGTTGAAAGTGAAATGATAGAAACATAGTTCATGCAAATAGTAAATCAAATGAAAGTGGGATGGCTATATTAATATAAAACAAAATATACCTTAAGGAAAAATTGTAAGGAGGCAGGACAGGATGGTGGCATAGTGAGGTGTGATATTTAATGCATTCTCCAGAGAAGCTAGTAAACAGCCAGGAATGGTAGAGAAAAATTGCTAGGGGAACATCAGTCCAGATGCACAGCATACCCCAGTCTGGACCAGAAGGTATGGCTGAGATCTCACATAGTACTGTAAGTCTCTCAAGCCACAGAGGTTGATGCCCCTCCCCCATAGGGCACAGCAGACTGGTTCCCAGAGGGGAAAGGAAACAGACTTTACTAGATATAGCAAGTTCTTAGCTTAACCATGCACCAACTGCAGAATTAATTAAATTTTGACTATTGAAAATAGGCCCCCAGCACAGATAAACCTGGAATAAGCACTAAAGGAGCTAGGAATTTTTGCCCCAGCAGAGGGTGGGTGGGGCTGATGGGGAAAACAAAAAGAGGCTTTTTGAGTTTAACAGCCCAAAATACTGGAAAAGGACTGGACTCCAAGAAAACAGGGCAGATAGAGCCTGGAGATACATACAGCCACAAACCAATTCAAGCTCTTGATTGGTAAGTCCAAGGAGCAGGGGTTTGTCTCCGAACAGTCTTTTTTGTTTGTTTTTACCTCTTAAACAACTCATTAGGTAGAACTGCAAGCACTCTCAGGCTCCAGCACTGCCCCAGGCAAAGGCAGAACTAAATCATGTGTGAGAGACAAAGTAACTAGTTAGGTGAAAAGGGTTAATTACCTAAAGGGTATATGTTTCCTAAGAAAAGGGGGCAAAGCCCAACTCAAGTGGAATCTCTCCTTTAAGGAATTCAGAGACTGGAAAACAGAAGCAATCAAAGCCCACCTACTACTGCAGCCTAGGTCTCAACCATGTCCCTGGCAGGGAGAGTCAGCTGAAATTAAAGGCATCACATCACTTTAAGATTGTGGGAAGCCATGGACAGGCAAGCACCACATGCTGGGTGGGATAAAAAAGGCACAATGTCTAGGGGCTTCATAGAAAAGTCTGACAATGTGCTGGGTTTCACCCTCAGGGAAAAGTGATACTGGCTACTCTCTCCTCCTGAGAAGTGGGCCTGTATGGTCTGGGAAAATCTGACTGGGGTTGATGATATCTGAGGAGACCCTCCACGAACAAAAACAAACACACACAAACAAACAAAAACTCCACAAAGGTAGGGCAAGAAACAGAAATATTAGCGATCTAAAACAAATTGACCTGAACATCAAAGAACAGATAGAGAACAAAAAACATCCAGCAAGAAAACCCTAGGTAAAAGAGTGAAAAACTCCAGAATAAATTAATTACGGAATCATATGCCTAGATGCCAATAGGAAATAACTACTCATACTAGGAAAATTGAAGATATGGCCCAGTCAAAGGAACAAACCAACACTTCAAATTAGATACAGGAATTGAAACAACTAATTCAGGATGTTCAAACAAACATGCAAAATCTCATCAAAAATTAAATCAACGAGTTGAGGGAAGATATAAAAAAGACTTTGGGTGAATATAAAGAAGGACTCAAAAGTTTGAAAAAACAAATCCAAGAACTTCTGGGAATGAAACGCACAATAGAAGAGATGGGGAAAAAATGGAAACCTACAACAATAGATTTGAAGAGGCATAAGAAAGGATTAGTGAACTAGAGGACTGGACATCTAAAATCTGACATACAAAAAAATATATAGGGAAAAGAATGGAAAAAACAGCAGGGTCTTGGGGAATTGAAGGCCAACATGAAACACACAAATACACATGTTGTGGGTGTCCCAGAAGGAGAAAGGAAGGGGAAAGGAGCAGAAAGATTAATGGAGCAAATAATCACTGAAAATTTCCCATCTCTTATATAAGACATAAAATTACAGAACCAAGAAGTGCAGTGAACTCCAAACAGAATAGATCCAAATAGACATACCCCAAGACACTTACAAATCAGATTGTCAAATGTCAAAGGCAAAGATAATTTTGAAAGCAGAAGAAAAAAACAACCCATCACATACAAGGGGAGCTTGATAAGACTGTGTAGATTTCTCAGCAGGAACCATGGAGGTGAAAAGGCGGTGGTATGCTATATTTAAGATTCTGAAAGAGAAAAACTGCCAACCAAGAATTCTATATCCTGCAACACTGTCCTTTATAAATGAGGGGGAGTTAAAATATTTTCAGACAAATAATCATTGAGAAAATTTGTGACTAAGAGATGGGCTCTAAAAGAAATACTAAAGGGAGCATTATAGGCAGAGAGGAAAAAGACAAGAGAGAGAGGTCTGGAGAAAAGTACAGAAATGAAGACTATCAGTAAAGATTAAAAGAAAAAAAATAGATATGAAATATAAAATCCAAAAGACAAAATGGTAGAAGAAAGTGCTGCCATTACAAAATAACATTAAATGTTTAATGGATTAAAATCTCCAAGCAAAAGACATAAAATGGCAGAATGGATTAAAAAACAGAGCCCATCTATATGCTGTCTACGGGAGACTCACTTTAGACCCAAAGAGAAAAACAGGTTGAATGTGAAAGGTTGTAAAAAGATATTTCATGCAAACAACAACCAGAAAAGAGCAGGAGTCATTCTGCTAATATCTGACAAATTAGACTTCAAATGTAAAACAATTAAGAGACAAAGAAGGACACTGTATTAATAAAAGGAACAATTCAACAAGAAGACATACCAATTATAAATATTTGTGCAATGAGCCAGAATGCTCCAAAATACAGGAGGTAAACAGTGACAACACTGAAGGGAGAAGTAGAAACCTCTACTTCAATTTCCTGCTCTCATCAATGGATAGAGCATCTAGCAGAGGATCAATAATGAAACAGAGATTTTGAAACTATGATAAATGAACTAAACTTAACAGACATTTACAAGACATTACACCCCACAACAGCAGGATACACCTTTTTCTCAAGTGCTCATTTATCATTCTAAAGGACAAACTGTATGCTGGGTCACAAAGCAAGTCTAAAAGTTTAAAAGACTGAAATCATACACTTTCTTGGATCATAATGAATGAAATTGGAAATCAATAACAGGCTGAGGGCCAGAAAATTCACAAATATATGGAGGCTAAACAACACACTCTTAAATTACAGTTGGTCAAGGAAGAAATTACAAGAGAAATCAGTAAATACCCCAAGGCAAATGAAAATGAAAACACAAGAAATCAAAATTCATGGATGCAGCAAAGGCAGTGATGAGAGGGAAATTTATTGCCATAAGAGCCTATATTAAAAAAGAAAAAAACGAAAATTAAGGGATTAACTTTTCACTTGAAAGAACTAGAGAAAGAACAGCAAACTAACTCCAAAGCAAACAAAAGGAAAGAAATAATGAAGCCTAGAGCAGAAATAAATGAAATTGAGAATGAAAATAGTCAAGAAAATCAGCAAACACAGAAGTTGGTTCTTTGATAAAAATCAATAAAATCAATGGACCCTTAGCAAGGTTGACAAGAAAAAAAGAGAGAGGATGCAAATAAAATCAGAAATAGAAGAGGAGACATAACCACTGACCCTGCAGGAGGTAATGAGAGGATACTATGAGCAACTCTTTGCTAACAAAGTAGACAAATTAGATGAAATGGACAACTTCCTAGAAAGGCATGAACAATCAACAATGACTGGAGAAGAAATAGACACCTCAACAAACCAATCACAAATAAAGAGATTGAAATAAGCCTAGGACCAGATGGTTTCACAAGTGAATTCTACCAAGTATCCAAGAAAGAATTAGTACCAATCCTGCTCAAACTCTTCAAAAAAATTGAGGAGGAGGGAAAGCTACCTAACTCATTCTATGATGCCAACATCACCCTAATAACAAAGCAGATAATGATACTACAAGAAAATAAAATTACAGACCAATTTCTTTAATGAATATAGATGCAAAAATCCTTAACAAAATACTTGCAAATCCGGCAACACATTAAAAGAATTATATACCATGACCAAATGAAATTTATTCCAGGTAGGCAAGGCTGTTTAAAACATTTTAAAAAGTCGTTTTAAAAAAAAAATTGATTAATGTAAAAAAAATCAATTAATATACCATATCATCAAATCAAAGCAGAAAACCACATGTTCATCTTGATTGATGCAACATTCAACATCCTTTTTTTAATTTAAAAAATAAAGAAACAAAATAAAACATACATAATCAGTAATTCACAATATCATCACTTAGTTGCATAGTCATCATTTCTTAGAACATTTGCATTAATTCAGAAAAAGAAATAAGAAGACAATAGAAAAAGAAATAAAATGAATACAGGAAAGAAAAAAGTAAAGACTATACCTACCATACCCCTTACCCCTTGCTTTCATTGATCACTAGGATTTAAACTAAATTTATTTTAGCATTTGTTCCCCCTGTTGTTTATTTTTATTCCATATGTTCTACTCCTTTGTTGACAAGGTAGATAAAAGGAGCATCAGACACAAGGTTTTCACAATCACACAGTCACATTGTGAAAGCTATATCATTATTCAATCATCCTCAAGAAACATGGCTACTGGAACACAGCTCTACATTTTCAGGCAGTTACCTCCAGCCTCTCCACTACATCCTGAACAACAAGATGATATCTACTTGATGCATAAGAATAACCTCCAGGATAACCTCTCTACTCTGTTTGGAATCTCTCAGCCATTGACACTTTGTCTCATTTCACTCTTCCCCCTTTTGGTTGAGAAGGTTTTCTCAATCCCTTGATGCTAAGTCTCAGCTCATTCTAGGGTTTTTCTCAATCCCTTGATGCTGAGTCTCCATTCATTTCCAGATCTCTGTCCCCTGTTGCCAGGAAGGTCCACACCCCTGGGAGTCATGTCCCACGTAGAGAGGGGTAGGGTGGTGAGACTGCTCATTGTGTTGGCTGGAGAGAGGCCACATCTGAGCAACAAAAGAGGCTCTCTTGGGGGTGACTCTTAGGCCTAAATTTTAGGTAGACTTGACCTATCCTTTGCGGGGTTAAGTTTCATATGAACAAACCCCAAGACTGGGGGTTCTGCCTATAGCTTTGGTTGTCCACACTGCTTGTGAGAATATCAAGAATTCAACTTGGGGAAGTTGAATTTCTCCCCATTCTCACCACTCCCCGAAGAGGGCTTTGCAGATACTTTTCCACTCACTGATCGAATCACTCTGGGATTCGTTGGGGCATCACTCTGGACAAACCAGCAAAATCTCATGTCCTACCTGAGATTCCAAGTACTTATGGTGTTCAATCAAACTATCTACATAAGTTATATTAGGAAATGCACTAGTCAAAATATAAATTTTGTAACTAATAAACATTTTTTGCTTTAGTCTCACACAGAAGGTGACATTTTAAAATGTTAATTACCATCTATTTTCAGTACCCTGCAATAATGACATTCCTTTGTTCTTCCTCATGCAAAAACATTTTTAAAATTGTACCTTGTACATTTCACTATTATTATACACTCTAGGCATTTCTAGATTATACCCTCTCAATCTGTAACATCTATCTTTCTTTCTGATTTCATTTATGTCCCCAGCCTTCCTCCCTCTATCATTCTCACATGCAGCTTCATTCAGTGTTTTAACATAATTATATTACACTTAGGTAGTATTGTGCTGTCCATTTCTGAGTTTTTGTATTCAGTCCTGTTGCACAGTCTGTATCCCTTCAGCTCCAATTACCCAATATCTTACCCTATTTCTGTCTCCTGATGGTCTCTGTTATGAACAAAATATTCCAAGTTTATTCACTAATATCAGTTCATATCAATGAGACCATACAGTATTTGTCCTTTAGTTTTTAGCTAGTCTCACTCAGCATAATGTTCTCAAGGTCCATCCATGTGGATACATACTTCATAAGTTTGTTCTGTCTTAAAGCTGCATAATATTCCATCATATGTATATACCACAGTTTGTTTAGCCACTCGTCTGTTGATGGACATTTTGGCTGTTTCCATCTCCTTGCAATTGTAAATAATGCTGCTATGAACACTGATGTACAAATGTCCATTTGTGTCTTTGCCCTTATGTCCTCTGAGTAAATACCTAGCAATAGTATTGCTAGGTCATATGGCAATTCTATATTCAGCTTTTTGAGGAACTGCCAAACTGCCTTCCACAGTGGTTGCACCATTTGACATTCCCACCAACAGTGAATAAGTGTGCCTCTTTCCCCACATCCTCTCCAGCACTTGTCATTTTCTGTTTTGTTGATAATGGCCATTCTGGTGGATGTGAGATGATATCTCATTGTGGTTTTGATTTGCATTTCTCTAATGGCCAGGGACGTTGAACAACTCTTCATGTGCCTTTTGGCCATTTGTATTTCCTCTTCTGAGAGTTGTCTGTTCAAGTCTTTTTCCCATTTTGTAATTGGACTGTCTTTTTGTTGTTGAGTTGGACAATCTCTTTATAAATTCTGGATACTAGACCTTTATCTGATATGTCATTTCCAAATATTGTCTCCCATTGTGTAGGCTGTCTTTTTACTTTCTTGATGAAGTTCTTTGATGCACAAAAGTGTTTAATTTTGAGGAGTTCCCATTTCTTTCTTTCTTTCTTCAGTGCTCTTGCTTTAGGTGTAAGGTCCATAAAACTGCCTCCAATTATAAGATTTATAAGATATTTCCCTACATTTTCCTCTAACCGTTTTGTGGTCTTAAACCTGATGTTTAGATCTTTGATCCATTTTGAGTTAACTTTTGTATAGGGTGTGAGATACGGGTCCTCTTTCATTCTTTTGCATTTGGATATCCAGTTCTCTAGGCACTGGAGACTGTTCTGTCCCAGGTGAGTTGGCTTGACTGCCTTATCAAAGATCAAATGTCCATAGATGAGAGGGTCTATATCTGAACACTCTATTCGATTCCATTGGTCAATATATCTATTTTTATGCCAGTACCATGCTGTTTTGACCACTGTGGCTTCATAATATGCCTTAAAGTCAGGCAGCGTGAGACCTCCAGCTTCGTTTTTTTTCCTCAAGATACTTTTAGCAATTCGGGGCACCCTGCCCTTCCAGATAAATTTGCTTATTGATTTTTTTCTATTTCTGAAAAGTAAATTGTTGGGATTTTGATTGGTATTGCATTGAATCTGTAAATCAATTTAGGTAGAATTGACATCTTAACTATATTTAGTCTTCCAGTCCATGAACACGGTATGCCCTTCCATCTATTTAGGTCTTCTGTGATTTCTTTTAACAGTTTCTTGTAGTTTTCTTTGTATAGGTCTTTTGTCTCTTTAGTTAAATTTATTCCTAAGTATTTTATTCTTTTAGTTGCAATTGTAAACGGAATTCATTTCTCGATTTCCCCCTCAGATTGTTCAATACTAGTGTACAGAAACACTACAGATTTTTGAATGTTGACCTTGTAACCTGCCACTTTGCTGTACTCGTTTATTAGCTGTAGTAGTTTTGCTGTGGACTTTTCAGGGTTTTCGATATATAGTATCATATCATCTGCGAACAGTGATAGTTTTACTTCTTCCTTTCCAATTCTGATGCCTTGTATTTTTCTTGTCTAATTGCTCTGGCTAGAACTTCCAACACAATGTTGAATAGTAGTGGTGATAGTGGACATCCTTGTCTTGTTCCTGATCTTAGGGGGAAAGTTTTCAGTTTTTTCCCATTGAGGATGATATTAGCTGTGGGTTTTTCATATATTCCCTTTATCATTTTAAGGAAGTTCCCTTGTATTCCTATCCTTTGAAGTGTTTTCAACAGGAAAGGATGTTGAATTTTGTCAAATGCCTTCTCTGCATCAATTGAGATGATCATGTGATTTTTCTGCTTTGATTTGTTGATATGGTGTATTACATTAATTGATTTTCTTATGTTGAACCATCCTTGCATGCCTGGGATGAATCCTACTTGGTCATGATGTATAATTCTTTTAATGTGTTGCTGGATTCAATTTGCTAGAATTTTGTTGAGGATTTTTGCATCTATATTCATTAAAGAGATTGGTCTGTAGTTTTCTTTTTTTGTAATATCTTTGCCTGGTTTTGGTATGAGGGTGATGTTGGCTTCATAGAATGAATTAGGTAGCTTTCCCTCCACTTCAGTTTTTTTGAAGAGTTTGAGCAGGATTGGTACCAATTCTTTCTGGAATGTTTGGTAGAATTCACATGTGAAGCCATCTGGTCCTGGGCTTTTCTTTTTGGGAAGCTTTTTAATGACTGATTCAGTTTCTTTACTTGTGATTGGTTTGTTGAGGTCATCTATTTCATCTTGAGTCAAAGTTGGTTGTTCATGCCTTTCTAGGAAGTTGTCCATTTCATCTACATTGTTGTATTTATTGGCATAAAGTTGTTCATAATATCCTGTTATTACCTCCTTTATTTCTGTGGGGTCAGTGGTTATGTCTCCTCTTCCATTTCTGATCTTATTTATTTGCGTCCTCTCTCTTCTTCTTTTTGTCAATCTTGCTAAGGGCCCATCAATCTTATTGATTTTCTCATAGAACCAACTTCTGGTTTTATTGATTTTCTCAATTGTTTTCATGTTCTCAATTTCATTTATTTCTGCTCTAATCTTTGTTATTTCTTTCCTTTTGCTTGCTTTGGGGTTAGTTTGCTGTTCTTTCTCCAGTTCTTCCAAGTGGAGAGTTAATTCCTCGATTTTTGCCCTTTCTTCTTTTTTGATATAGGCATTTAGGGCAATAAATTTCCCTCTTAGCACTGCCTTTGCTGCATCCCATAAGTTTTGGTATGTTGTGTTTTCATTTTCATTTGCCTCAAGATACTTACTGATTTCTCTTGTAATTTCTTCCTTGACCCACTGGTTGTTTAAGAGTGTGTTATTGAGCCTCCACGTATTTGTGAATTTTCTGGCGCTTTGCCTATTATTGATTTCCAACTTCATTCCCTTATGATCTGAGAAAAGTGTTGTGTATGATTTCAATCTTTTTAAATTTGTTGATTCTTGCTTTGTGACCCAGCATATGGTCTACCTTTGAGAATTATCCATGAGCACTTGAGAAAATGGTGTATCCTGCTGTTGTAGGGTGTAATGTCCTAAAAATATCTGTTAAGTCTAGCTCATTTATTTATTCAAATTCTCTGTTTCTTTATTGATCTTCTGTCCAGATGTTCTGTCCATTGATGAGAGGGGTGAATTGAAGTCTCCAACTATTATGGTAGATGTGTCTATTTCCCTTTTCAGTATTTGCAGTGTTTGCCTCATGTATTTTGGGGCATTCTGGTTCGGTGCATAAATATTTACGATTGTTATGTCTTCATGTTGGATTATTCCTTCTATTAGTACATAGTATCCTTCTTTGTCTCTTTAACTGTTTTACATTTGAAGTCTAATTTGTTGGATATTAGTATAGCTACTCTTGCTCTTTTCTGGTTGTTATTTGCATGAAATATCTTTTCCCAACCTTTCACTTTCAACCTATGTTTACCTTGGGTCTAAGATGAGTTTCCTGTAGACAGCATATAGAAGGATCCTATTTTTTAATCCATTCTGCCGGTCTATGTCTTTTGATTGGGGAGTTCAACCCATTAGCATTTAGTGTTATTACTGTTTGGGTAGTACTTTCCTCTACCATTTTGCCTTTTGTATTTTATATGTCATATCTAATTTTCCTTCTTTCTACACTCTTCTCCACACCTCTCTCTTCTGTCTTTTCGTATCTGTCTCTAGTGCTCCCTTATTATTTCTTGCAGAGCTGGTCTCTTGGTCACAAATTCTCTCAGTGATTTTTTGTCTGGAAATGTTTTAATTTCTCCCTCATTTTTGAAGGACATTTTGCTGGATATAGAATTCTTGGTTGGCAGTTTTCTCTTTAGTAATTTAAATATATTATCCCACTGTCTTCTCGCCTCCATGGTTTCTGCTGAGAAATCTACACATAGTCTTATTGGGTTTCCCTTGTATGGGATGGATTGTTTTTCTCTTGCTGCTTTCAAGATCCTCTCTTTCTCTTTGACCTCTGACATTCTGACTAGTAAGTGTCTTGGAGAACATCTATTTGGATCTATTCTCTTTGGGGTATGCTGCACTTCTTGGATCTGTAATTTTAGGTCTTTCATAAGAGTTGGGAAATTTTCAGTGATAATTTCTTCCATTAGGTTTTCTCCTCCTTTTCCCTTCTCCTCTCCTTCCGGGACACCCACAACACCTATATTTGTGCGCTTCATATCATCATTCAGTTCCGAGTCCCTGCTCATATTTTTCCATTTTTTTCCCTATAGTTTCTGTATCTTGTCGGATTTCAGATGTTCTGTTCTCCAGTTCACTAATCCTAACCTCTGTCTCTTGAAATCTACCATTGTAGGTTTCCATTGTTTTTTCATCTCGTCTACTGTACCTTTCATCCCCATAAGTTCCATGATTTATTTTTTCAGACTTTCCATTTCTTCTTTTTGTTCATTCCTTGCCTTCTTCATATCCTCCCTCAATTCATTGATTTGGTTTTTGATGAGGTTTTCCGTGTCTGTTCGTACATTCTGAATTAGTTGTTTCAGCTCCTGTATCTCATTTGAACTATTGATTTGTTCCTTTGACTGGATCATATCTTCAATTTTCCTGGTGTGATTTGTTATTTTTTGCTGGCATCTGGACATTTAATTACCTTAATTAGTTTATTCTGGAGATTGCTTTCACTTTTCTTACCTAGGGTTTTCTTGCTAGATGAATTTGTTGTCTATCTGTTCTTTGACCTTCACTTCAGCTTTTTCTGGACCTCTAACTTAGGTTTCTTTTAACAGAGGATAATTTTTCAGTTCTTGTTTTCTTGTTTCTTGTCCTGCTTGTATGGTGCCTTTTCCCTCCCCACCCTTAGGAGGGTCTATGTAGGTATTATAGACTCCAGCCGGGTTTTCCGGACTAAACTGGTCTCCTATCAGGGGGAAGGAGTCACCTGCGTCAGTTTTCCCTCAGGGTGAGACCCAGGAGGTTAAAAGACTTTCCTGTGAAGTCTCTGGGCTCTGTTTTTCTTATCCTGCCCAGTATGTGGCATGTCTGCCTGCCGGTAGCACCAACAAAAGATGTTGCGGTACTTTTAACTTTGGAAGACTCTCCCTGCTGGGAGCATGGTGGAGACGGAGGAGAGGTTGTAGGCTGGTCTTAACGGCTTCAAATTGCCAAGCCCTGCAGTCTGAATTCCTTGAGGGAGGGATTCTACCTGAGTTTGGCTTCACCCCTTCCCTGGGGAAGGCACAGGTGGGAGACAGCCCTGAAAGCAGTCAGTTTCTGCCTATGCCTGGGGCAGCTGCAGCCCGAGAAGTCCCGTAGCTGAATCCAGAGGCTGCCAAGTCTCCATAGAAACACAGCCACTAAAACCTCTGTTTCCTCCCCTTTCCTCTTTTTCCATGAGCCCAATAAGCGAACTCCGCCTTGACCAGGTTTAGAGTCTCTTTCCTTTCCCTCTGGGAAGCTGCCTGTGGGGGTGGGGTGCCGGCCGCCACGGCTTGGGGAACTCACGGTTTTGGGGAGGCTTGTAGCCAGCCCAGCTGGTCCAGACTGGGGTATGCTGTGTGTTCAGTCACTGACGTGGCTCGGGAGCTGTTCTGTACTGTTTCTGGTTATTTAGTAGTTGTTCTGGAGGATGAACTAAAACGCGCATGTTGCTAAGCTGCCATCTTGGCCCCTACCCCTCTCAACATCCTGTTTAAAAATACGCTTTTATTGACAAATCTTCACACACATAGTCCATACATGGTGTACAATCAGTGGCTCACAATATCACTTAGTTGTGTATTCATCACCATGATCATTTTTTCGAACATTTGTATCACTCCAGAAAAAGATATAAAAAGAAAAAACTCATACATCTCATACTCCTCACCCCTCCATCTCACTGACCACTAGTATTTCAATTTATCCAATTTATTTTACCACTTATCCCCCATATTATTTATTACCCATATTTTACTCATCTGTCCATACCCTGGATAAAAGGACCATCAGACAAAAGGTTTTCACAATCACACAGTCATATTGTAAAAGTTATATCATTACACAATCATGTTCAAGAATTGATGCTACTGGAACACAGCTCAACCATTTCATGTACTACTCTCAAACCACTTCAATACATCAAACTAAAAAGAGATATCTATATACTATATAAGAATAACCTCCAGGATAACCTCTCAACTCTGTTTGAAATCTCTCAGCCTCTGAAACTTTTGTCTAATTTCTTCCCACTTTTGGTCAAGAAGCCTTTGTCAATCTCATAATGCTGGGTCTGGCTCATCCCAGGAGTTCTGTCTCACATTGCTTGGGAGATTTATACCCCTGGGAGTCATGTCTCACATAGTGGGGAGGGCAGTGATTTCACCTGCTGAATTGGCTAAGAGAGAAAGACCACATCTGAGCAACAAAAGCTGTTATATAGGGGGTGAGTCCTAGGCATAATTATAAGCAGGATAAGCCTGTTCTTTGCAGGAATACATTTCATAGGGGCAAACCCCAAGATTGAGAGCTCAGCCTATTGATTTTGTTGTCCCCACTGCTTTCTAGAATATCATGAATTCTCCAAATGGGAAAGTTCAATATCCTGCTTTCTTCCCAGTCCTTTCCAAATACTTCTTCATTCACTGCCCAAATTACTCTGGGATATATCAGGGCATCACACTAACCTGGACAATGCAACAACATCTTAGATCTTGTTCAAGATTCCATGTACTTATGGTGTTAACTAATCTGACCATACAAGTTAAATTAGGAAATGCACTTTCCAAAATATAAGTTTTGCACCAAATAAGCATCTACCTCTTCAGTCTCACAAGTAGTTGAAGTTTTAAAACATGAATGCTATCATCCTTTACCGTGTATTCTGATCTACCCCAGTCCTATCCATTCTCACCTCTAGTCGAAGTCTGATCCCTTTTTCAACTTTTTAAAAAAGTCCTGTATGGGAACTGTTTCATAGCTTCAAAGTTCTAACTCTGAGTCTCATCCAAACGGGCAAGGAAGAGTAAAAATTAACACCCATGGACATCATGTCCCATGGAGGGGGGGTAATGATTTCACTTGCAGAGTCGGGCTTAAAGAGAGAGAAGCCACCTCTAAGCAACAAAAGAGGTTCTCTGGAAGTAATTTCAGGCATAATTATAGGTAGGCTTAGCTTCTGTGTTACAGAGATAAGTTTCACAAGAGCAATTCTCAAGTTCAAGGGCTTGGCCTGTTAACTTGGGGCTCCCTAATGTTTGAGAGAGTATCAGGGATTTCCTAGGTATGAAAGCTTAATAATTCCATATTTTTTCTCAAGTCCCTCAAGAGACTTTGCCAATACTTTTTCTGCCCAACATACTCTGGAGTGTATCTGGGTATTACATTAAGCTATTCAGAATTGCAAGACCTTGTTCCTAAAGGGAAATTTATAGCTGTGAATGCTCACATTAAAAAGAATATCACAAATAACCTAAATTTATATCTTAAGCAACTTGGAAAAGAACAAAATAACTCAGAGTTAGCAAAAGAAAGGAGATAAGTAAGATTAGAGCAGAGATACATGAAATAGAGAATAGGAAAACAATTGAGAGAATAAACAAAAGGTAGGGTTTTTAAAAAACATCATTAAGTTTGCTAAACCTTTACCTAGACTGACAAAGGAAAAAGAAAAGGTGAAAATAACTACAGTAAGAAAGAAAAATGGTAACATTTCAGACCTTACATAAGTATTCTGTATTATAGTATCATATGTATAATAGTATAATGAAATATTATGAACAATTGTACACCAACAAACTAGATAATCTAAAAGAAATGGAAAAATCATACAAATACACTGATTACCCACATGGACTCAAGAAAAACAATAACAAGCCTATAAGAAGTTAAGAGAATGAGAATAATAAAAAACCTTCCACAAAAATAAGTGGAATGACTAAATGGCTTCACTGAATTCTACTAACATTTAAAAAAGAATTAATACCAATCCTTCTCAAATCCTAAAGAACTCAAGAAAGGGAACACTTCTAAGACATTTTATGAGATCAGCATCACTGTGATACCAAAACCTGGTAAAAACATCACAAGAAAAGGAAATTACAGACCAATTTCCCTTTTGAAAACAGATCTAAAAATCTTCAATAAAATACTAACAAACTAAATACAACAGCTTATTAAAAAGATTATACACCATGACCAAGTGGGATTCATCCCAGGAATGCAAGCATTGGCAACATTAAAAAAAAAGTATAATATCCTACATAAGTAGAATGAAGGATAAAAACCACAATTATCTCAATAGATGCAAAATGCATTCAACAAAATCCACCATCCTTTCTTGATTAAAAAAAACCAAACACTCATAAAAGTAGGACTAGAAAGGAACTGTCTCAATGTGATAAAGGACATCTATGAAAAACCCACAGCTAACATCATATTTAATGGTTAAAAAGTTGAAAGCTTTTCCCCTAAGATCAGGAATAAGGTAAGGAAGTCAACTTTCACTACTATTTAATATTGAACTAGAAGTTATTGCCAGAACAATTAGACAAGTGTTGTAGTTAGCTGCTGGAATGCAACACACCAGAGACGGATTGGGTGGGAAGGCACAGGGCAATCTCTGCTGGCCTTCTCTCCAGGCCTCTGGATTCCAACAAGTTTCCCCAGGGTAACTCCTTTCTGCATCTCCAAAGGTCTGGGCTGAGCTGCAAGTGCTGAAATGAGGTGTGCTAAGCTGCTTGCGCTGTGCTACGTTAAGCTCTCTCATTTAAGCACCAGCCAATTAAATCAAACATCATTCATTGCAGCAGGCACACCTCCTAGCCAAATGCAGATGTAAACAGCAACAGATGAGGTTCACATGCCATTGGCTCATGTCCACAGCAATAGATCCAGGCACTGTCACTTGGCCAATCTGACAACTGAATCTACCACAACAAGAAAAAGTAATAAAATCAAAGTGGAAAGAAATAAACTACCTCCATTTGCTGATGGCATGATTTCATAGATATACAAAATCCAAAGAAATCCATTAGAGCTAATAAACGAATTCAGCAAAGTAGGGAGATGATACAGGGTTACACACAAAAACAACTGTGAATAAATTTAGTAGATTGAAATGCTAGTGATCAATGAAAGGGAGTGGTAAGGGGTACAGAAAAAATGGGGGAAGCAAAGGTAAAATATATTGGGTAGATGGAAATACTAGCAGTCAATGAGAGGAATGGGTTAGGAGTATGATATGTATAAGTTTTTTTTTTTTTTATTTTTTTCCCTGAATTGATGCAAATGTCCTAAGAAATGATCATGGTGATTAATATACAACCATATGATGATATTGTGAGTTACTGATTATATATCAAGAATGGAATGATCATATGGTAAGAATGTTCATGTTCGTATGTTATGTTTAAAAAAATTTTTTTAATTAAAAAAAGATTGTGTCTTATTTGGTGAGGGTGTGTTTATTGGTTATCTTTCTCTTGGGAACAATGAAATTACCTAAAATTGAGTGTTGATGGACTGTGGACTTTGGGCATTATACATGATGCCTAATGAATGCAGGAGGCTGAAGGATGCAATGACTGAGAAAGTAGATTGGGAACAATGGTGTATACTTATGATCAAATATTGTACAGCTACAAAAAGGAATGAAGTTGTGAGGTATGCTACATTGTGAATGAACCTGTAGGACATTTGGTGAGGTAAAATAAGCCAGAAATGAAAGAACAATTATTGTACAGTCTCCTTTAGAAAAAACTTATAAGAAAACAGGAGCCTAGATTGTAAGCTCTTATAGCAGATACATTTAGTCTGGAGTGGTAATTGTTATTTCTGGAATTTTTTTTTTTTTTTTTTTTTTTACATGGGCAGGCACTGGGAAGCGAACCCGGGTCCTCTGGCATGGCAGGCAAGCATTCTTGCCTGCTGAGCCACCATGGCCCACCCTTATTTCTGGATTTTGAGAGGCTTTTTTATATATGTATAACCTGGTATTTAGAGTTAAAAATGAAGCTGCTCAGGTCAGGATTAAGATAATTCAGAACACAGGGGTAAGGAAGACATTGTCTATATTTCAGAACCTCACCTACTCTTTGAGACCAAAGGAAGGGTTTATTTTGTTTGGAACCTAAATTTTCTGTAGCACATAATCTAACTCAACCTTTCTGGATAGCTCATTTGAACAACTGAAACACATGGAACCCAGAATAAGAAGAGGGCCTTTAATCCTAGATAGCTTAATGTAATGCCTGGATACATCCTAGAATATAGTAAGCAGATAATCAAAAGTATTGGCAAAGTCCCTTGAGGGATGGGAGAAAAAATATGGAACTATTAAATTTTACCATCAGGGAAACCCTTGATACTGTGTCAAATATTAGGAACAGTGAAATCAATAGGTCAAGCTCTTGATCCTGAGGCTTACTCCTGTGAAGCTTATGTAGGTGGTGGAGAAGCTTAGCCTACCTATAGGTATGCCTAAGTGTTACTTCTGGAGGACCTCTTTTGTTGCTCAGATGTGGCCTCACTCTCTCTAAGCCCAACTCTGCATGTGATATATTGCCCTCCCCACCATGTGTGACATGACATCCAGGAGTGAAAGTCTTCCTGGCAGCATGGGAGATAACTCCCAGGGATGAGTCCGGCCCTGGCACCATGGGATCAACAATGCCATCCTGACTAAAAGGTGGAAAAGAAGTGTAACTAATGAAGTATCAGTGGCTGAGAGGTTCAAATACAGTGAAGAGGCTACTCTGGAGGTCACTCTTATACAAGCTTCAGTTAGACACTGCTACCTATTATAACTTTTCAAACCCCAACCAAAAACATCCCAGCTATTCCTAAAGAACACCTAAGGCAATATATAAGACTCTACAAAGATTCCATGCACTAGGGTAACTTCCCAGTAACCTACAACCTCCAGATGGGTCCCTAGACCAGGTAAGTCTTGAAACCTGGAGGGCCCAGCCTCTCCAGAATATCAGCTAGTTCCATCTCCCTACCCCATATTACTGACAGCCTCTTCCAACGTGAAAAAGTTAGAATGGCCATAGCCCAAATACCCCTAAAGTGTGGGACAGAAAGATCAAAGGTGATGGTGGCGTTATACAGAGAAGGTAGGGTTTACCAAATGAATATGATTGCTGAATCATTAAATTGATATTTCTTTTAGTCTCCAATATCTTAGAGCAGCTAGAAGTAAAAGCTAAAATTGTGGAATTGTAACCCATACCAAACTCTGAAATCTGTTCTACAACTAATTGTTGTCCTGTGCTTTGAAATTTATTGTTTTTTGTATATATGTTATTTTTCACACACAAAAAGTCGATTGTGATGATAAAAAAAACATATTTATTCCTTCTAGCCTCCTACATTCTGGAGCAGCTAGAAGGAAAATTCTGAAAGGATGGTGTAGTAGCTCATGATAAGCTCTGGGATTTGTCCTGTAACTACTTGCTGAAGAGTGCTTTGAAAACTATTGCTTTTTTATTTGTTTTATATACATGTTATATTATATAATAAAAATTTTTTAAAAATAAGGATAATAAATAAATAATAGGAGGGATAAAGGGTAAAAAATTGGGTAGATTGAAATACCAAGGGCCAATGAGGGGGGTAAGAGGTATGGATGTATGAGTTTTTTCTTTTTTCCTTTTATTCATTTTTCTGGAGTGATGTAAATGTTCTAAAAGCGATCATGGTGATGAATACACAACTATGTGACGATATTGTGAGCCAATGATTGGATACAATGGATGGACTGTATGTGTATGAAGATTTCTCAAAAAAAAATTTTTTATATAAATGGTTTAAACTCTTTGGTCACAAGGCAGAGAATGGCAGAATGGATAAAATGCACCAACTATAACCTATTTACAAGAAACTTCAAATTCAAAGACACAAGTGGGTTGAAAGTGAAAGGATGGAAAAAATATTTTATACAAATAGTAACCAAGGGAGCTGGATGGCTATACAAATATCAGATAAAATAGACTTTAAGTAGAAACCTGTAACAAGGGACAAAGAAGGATACATTCTTAGCTTATGATGGTGAATGACAGGACATGTTAGGACACAAAACAAGTCTGCATAAATTAAAAATATTGAAACCATGCAATGTTTCATATCCAACCACAATGGAGTAAAACTAGAACTTAGTAACAGAGAGGGGGAACTGGAAAATTTGAACATGTGTGTAAATTATACAACACGCTCTTACTTAAACAACAACTGGATCAAAGAAGAAATCACAAGGGAAAATAGGAATTATCTTCAGGTGAATGAAAATGAAAATATAACATCCCAAAACTTACACAAGGGCAATACTGAGAAGATAATTTATAATTGTAAATGCTTACATTAAAAAGAAGCATCTCAAATCAGAGATCTAACCTCACACCTGCATGAACTAGAAACATCAGAGCAAAAAAAACCCAAAGTGAACAGATAGAAGGAAATAAGCATTAGAATGGACACAGATGAAATAAAAAACCAGAAGAGAGAGTCAATGAAACCCGAAGTTGGTTATTTGAAAAGAACAATAAAATCAACAAAATTTTAGCTAGATTGACAAAGAAAAAAATTCAGAAGTGAACAAGGGACATTACTACTGACCCCACAGAAATACAAAGGACTATAATAGGATAATACAAATAATTAGTACACCAATATATTAGATAACCTAGATGCAATGACAAATTACTAAAACACAAACTACCTACATTGGGATTTGACCTAGGTATGCAAGGGTGGTTCAACATAAGAAAATCAATCAATGTACTTCAACACACTAACAGAACAGGGCAGGCTGGGAAGGGGGAACACATGATCATCTCAATTGATGCATAAAAGGCATCTGACAAATTCCAGCACCCCTTCTTGATAAAAACACTCAGAAAACTAGGAATAGAAGAAAACTTCCTCAACAAAATAAAGGTCATATATAAAAATCCCACAGCAATGATCATACTCAGTGGTGAATGACTGAAATCTTTCCCTCTAAGATCAGGCAAGACAAGGACAGTCACCACTGATATTCAACACTGTACTGAAATTTCTAGCCAGAGCAATTAGGCAAGAGAACAAAAAAAGGGTGGGCCACAGTGGCTCAGCAGGCAAGAATGCTTGCCTGCCATGCCAGAGGACCCGGGTTCGATTCCTGGTGCCTGCCCATGTGAAAAAAAAAGGCATCCAAATTGGAAAAGAAGTAAAAATTTCTCTATTTGGAGATGACATGATCCTATATATAGAAAATCTTGAAAAATCCACAACAAAGCTCCTAAAGCTAATAAACAAATTCAAGAAAGTGGTGGGGGACAAAAACAACACGCAAAAATCAGTAGTATTGCCATACACTAGTAGTGCACAACCAGAAGAGGAAATCAAGGGGAAAAAGTCCATTTACAATAACAACTAAAAGAAGCAAATATCTAAGAATAAATTAAATCAAGGATTAAAGGACTTGTACATGGAAAAATATAAAACATTGCTGAAATAAGTTAAGGAAGACCTAAATGAAAGTGGATTCCTTGTTCATAGTTAAGATGAGTAAATATTGTAAAGATGTCAATTCTTCCAAACTGATTTACAGATTCAATGTAATCCCAATAAAAATTTAACAGACTTCTTCGAGGAAATGGAAAAGCCAAATCATTAAATTCACATGGAAGTATAAGGGGCTTTGAATAGCCAAAAATATCTTGAAATAGAAGAATAAATTTGGAAGACTCATACTTCCTGATTTTAAAACTTACTACAAAGTTACAAATCAAAACATGGTACTGGCACATGGAGAGATCAATGGAATAAAAACTGAGAATTCAGAAATAAACCTTCACATCTATGGCCAACTGATTTTTGGCAAGGTGCCAAGTCCACTCAATGGGAAAAGAATAGTCTCTTCAATAAATGATGCTGGGAGAACTGGCTATCCATATGCTAAAGAATAAAGGTGGACTCATATCTTAACATCATGTACAAAGAATTCACTCAAAACGGATCAAAGTTCATAATATAACAACCCAAACTAAAAACTCCTAGGAGAAAACCTAGAGAAACATCTTCAGGACCCTGTGTTAAAGAATGATTTCTTAGACTACACCAAAAGAACGAGCAAAGAAAAACTAAATAGGGACTTCATCAAAATTAAAAACTTTTATGCAAAGGACTTTATCATGAAAGTAAAAAGATGACCTACAGAATTAGAGAAAATATTTGTGAACCACATATCTGATAAGGGTTTAAAATCCAGAATATATAAAGACTATACAAAGCTGAAGCCTTTAATTCAGCAATAAAGAGACAACCCAATTAACAAATGGGCTAAAGACCCAGACATTTCTCCAAAGTAGAAACACAAACAGATAGCCCATAAATACATGAAAGCATGCTCAACATCATTTGTGAAATGCAAATCAAAACACAGTGATACACCATTTTATCACTATCTAGTGTATCTAGTGATACACTAGAATGGCTACTACTTGAAAAAATAAATAAACAGAAAATAAGTGTTGGAGAGGATGTGGAGAAACAGAAACACATGTTCATTGTTGGTAGGAATGTAAAATGACGCAGCCACAATGGAAAATAGTTTGGAAGTTTCTCAGAAAGTTCAGTATAGAATTACCATATGGCCCAGCAATCCCACTTCTAGGTATTTACCCCAAATATTGAAAGCAGGGACATGAACACCTATTTGCACACCAGTGTTTATAGCATCATTCTTCACAATTAGCAAAAGATGGAAGCAACCCAGGTGTCCACCAACAAATGAATGGATAAGCAAAATGTGTATATCATCCAGTAGGATATACAGTTGGAAAAAAGAAATGAAATTCTGATACATGCTACAAAATGGATGAACCTTGGAGGCATCATGTTGAGTGAAATAAGCCAGACACAAAAGGATATATGTTGTATGATCTCATTCATATGAAACTAGAATATACAGGTTACCAGGGGCAGGGTGGCGGTAAGGGAACGGGGAATTCATGCTTAATTGGTTACAAGTTTCTTTTTGGGGTGATGGAAAAGTTTTGGTAATGGATGGTGGTGATGGTAGCCCAACATTGTGAATGTAATTAATGGTATTTAATTGTATATTTGAAAGGGGTTAAAACAACAAATTTTAGGTTGTATATATATTGCCAGAATAAAAATTTTTTAAAGCCATAGAACTGTACAACACAGTGAACCCTAATGTAAACTACGGACTTAGAGTTAATTAGTTAATAGAATAATTATAATACTATTGTTTCATCAATTGTATGAAAAGTACCATACTAATGCAAATTATCCATAAGAGGGAAAACTATGTTTGGGGGAAGGGGAAAGTATGGGAACTCTAATTGCTACATGATTTTTCTATAAACCTACAACTTCACTAATAATAATAATAATAATAATAGAAACAATTTTTTAGGAGGGACAACTAATAGGACTCTATAAGTGAGGGATGTGAGAAGAGAGATAAGAAATCATCAGCGAAAATAAGTGTTTGCCTTGGGCTACCTGCCACCCCCCTGGAATACAGAAGAAAGGAGCAGATGGAGAGAAAGTTGGGTTTTACACACATTTGATTTTTTTTTTAACTTCCCTCCAATCTCTCTAGGGGTTATGATATCAATAGGCAATTGGAATTATGAGTCTGAAGCAAAGGAAAGAAGACTGGGTTAGAAACCTGAGAGAGAAAGTAGGTAAGGAACGAAGATGAATCTCAGTGCCACCAACAAAGCAGCGAGGAACACAGGTGGTGGGGACCTGGAGCCGAGCACTCTCTCCCCTGACCCGCCCCAGCCCTGTGCCTACTCCCACCCACCTCACTGCACTAGCCACCTCAGCCTTCTTTCTGCTGGCTCCTTAAACCAAGCTCTCGCCCACCTGCAGGCCCAGGTGCTTGCTTTTCCCACTTGGCTTTCCTAGGCCCAGCAATGTGAAGCTATCTAATAAGTGAAGGAAGGAGAAGGCAGGCACCAAGTTAAGATGTGGGATCCAATATCTCCCTTTCTTTCCTCACAGAAGTTCTGAATGTCTCTTTGACATTCACATGAATGTCTCCATGTGTATCAATTCACTTGTTTGTTCATTCAAGTAGCATCTGAGTGCATCCTGTGAACCAAGCTCTGTGCTAAGCTCCTGGGGGACAGGGAGGGAACTGAGTCGGTTCCCTCCCTGCCTGCCCTCATAGATGGGTGAAAAAGGAGATGCGGAAGGCATCCTTCCCTGCCACGAGGCCCAATACCTATTTCCTGGAGGGGTTGATGCACCCCTCACAGCCAGCATTTTACCAGAGCCCCCAGCTGGAAGAGCCTGGCAGGGACAAGGGCAATCCCCACCTGCTGTTCAAGTCCAGCTGCTCTGCCAGACTTCCCGACACCTGCACATAGGGAAGTGGCTTATAACACTTTTCTGCTTCCTAAAGCTGCTGCTCTGTTCCCTACTACTGCTAGATAGCAGGCTAGGCAGGCCACATGTGCACACAGGTGTGGCTACTTTGCATCAACTGAAGCAAGACCTGTCCCACTGCCAAAAGATTGCACCATCCTGCAGGCAAAGCGGGTAGTTCTGTTCATACTTGAATGGGTTGGAGGACAGGGCATCCACCATCATGGGTGACAAGGGGGGCTCACTCACCCAGCCCCATGGACAAGGACTTCAGCACTTGCCCCATTTCTACCCAGAAGACCACCTGGACTCCAAGCTTCCTGAGAGTAGGAAGCTTAACCTATTTATCTATATAACCCTATGAGGGATCAATAAATATTTATTAAGTAAGTGGACATTTCTTCACTTTTGTCTACTCTTTATCTTCACTTCCTCCCTGAATATCTCCTGTTTTGTCCAACAGGAAAATCTCTATTCCTCTACCATATTACAGACTTTTTATCTCACCCACTGAGACATGACCTGGGACCCTTCCCTGTTCACCCAATTCCTAATCTCCAGCTCCTCAGTAACTGCTACTCTGGTACAAACATTAAGCTTTTAGAAGGATGGCGTCCTCATAGGTGCCTCCTTGCTGGAGTACCTTGATTTCCTGCCACATCCTGCTCACCTGCAGAGGTATAAAGGGACCAAGGGGCCAGAAGGCACCCATATGGACCCCTGGCTCTGAGACAAGACAACATCTAATCTCACCAGCTTCTTTCCTTAGCTGCAAGACCTCCAAAGAAGGAGGCTCAAACCCTCTCAAGACCTTCAAATCCAGTAACAAGGCCACACTAACTGCTAAATCTTTCCTATAGAACAGAAAACATGACTCGATTATTAATTTCTCTGAGCCTTAGTCTTCTCATTTGTAAAATAAGAGAACTGACCCAGACAATCTCAGGTGCCCTGCACTCAGTAAATGGTCAGTCAACAAACATACACTGAGCATTTTCTATGTGCGAGGGTACAAAATCCTGTGACTCCATGAGTAATTCATATTTCTATAGTTCTTTTAATTTTTCAAAGTCCTTTCTACCTAACCTTTTCCCAACAACAGTCGAGTGAAGACAGACATTAGTTCCTCTCTTCATCTTACAATTTCACTAAAACAAGGACAATTGCCCCAAGTCACGTGGTCCCCTGTTCCTCTCTAACCCTGATCTGTCCTACCACCTGACCCCATTCTGTAATCTTGTATACTTGGTAGAAAAGGCAAAAGAAGTCAATGTTGGTTTTCTAGTAACTAGCCAGTGGGGCCCCCAAATCCTCCAGCCGTATGAAAAACTGCTTCAGGAGGCTGGGGCAGTTTAGCCCAGGGCACACTAAACTCAGGGTTCCCATTCCCACCTCCCTGCTCTTGCCATCATGTGCCGACAGGGGACAGGCCAGCAAAGCCACTGGCACCTCTGCTTCCAACAGCTGATTAAAATTCGGGCCCTACCACAGAGGCTGATTGGGTCACAGTAGCAGTTTAAATCAGCTGTGTTTTTCTTTTTTGTAAGGGCAGGCACCGGGAATCGAACCTGGGTCTCCGGCATGGTAGGCGAGAACTCTGCCTGCTGAGCCACAATGGCCCACCCTGTGCTTTTCTTTTAAACACAAGAATCCTTGCCATAAAGGGGGAAATCAAGCTCAGAGTCTTAAATACACTGTCTTCCCCTTCACTAGAATACCTGAAACCTCCAGGTGCCCAAGCCGGGTGGGGATGGAGTGCAACACTGGGAGGCGATGGGCAAGAGGGCGGCGGTGCGGAGTCCACTGCCCCCCTAGTCCTGGGCACTGGGTGTGAGGCCTGCACAGAGCCACTAGAACCTAAGGCCACATTTTTTAAGGGGGTGCCTTCCAGTCCCTGTCACAGTGTGTCCTCCTCCCCGAAGGGATCAAAGGCTCCTCCAGGACAGGAATGGCCTCTCCGTCCCCACTGGTGGCTTTTCCCCAGGCTGTCTGTGACCATGGGGCCTCACCTTGGCTGGGCCACGAGGTCCAGGCCACTGGGGGAAAGGGCAGCGGGCGGGATGGGGAGGGCCAGAATATTACTACAAAGGCAAAACTTTGCCTAGAGACAGCAGCATCACCTGGGTCGCATAAGGAAATCTTGGCCCAGGCAAGGTTCACCAGGGAGTGTGAGGGGGTTGCAAAGCTAATAAATGAGTGGCAAAGTCAGCGCTGCTTGGGAGGCCGGAGGGACAGTGGGGAAAAGGTCAGAGGGCACAGACAGAGGTCAGGCCTGAGTGAAGAGGAAGAAGAAATACAGAGGGGGATGGGAAGAAGAGAGCAGCAGGGAAAATAGGCAGAAGCAGCCCACAGGCAAAAGTGAAGGAGATTCCAGAACTAGGGAGGGCAGATATTCTAGGTTCCATTTAGTGGGGCTGGCTAAAAGTGGGAAGACTGCCTCCTGCAGGAATAGGTCAGCAGATCTCCTGGACTCCTAACTTCCCACCCCCTTCCTAATCTGGCACAGAATTAGGACCCGAGCAGAGAAATCTTAGGGAACAAAGGTGATTTCCCCTCTATTTGGTCTCCTCCATCTTTTGGAGACCCACCTAATTCACTCCCAAGGGGAGGTGATCTAAGTCTCAGGCTGCCTCAGAAAGTGCTAAGTCATTTAGAACCCTGGGTGGGAAATTAATTTGAAGATTTTACTGTCCTCCCCTCCTACTTCTAGGAACTCAAATATCAGATAGCTCTCTGGTTTTCTCTTGAAATCACCCTGGGACACCTTCACTCCACCTGTTCACAATGCATCGTAGGGTCCCCTGAATCTTACTTATAGGCCAGGGGGACTTGCCATCAACACACTGAAATCCAAAACCAGCAACAACTTAAACTCATTCCATCTTGTCTTCTGGGTTCACAATGAAAGAAGACCTCCCTTCCACAGCCCACCCCTTTACATGTTCCACGCCTAGATGAAATACCAGCCCCCATCCCAACAGAATGCTCAGTAAAGCTCTGAAATATCTCCTAACAGGCATGTACTGGCCTGAGGAAGGTGAGGGGATGGAGCCAGGTGGGAGGAATCATTGGTTTGTTTTCTACTTTGAGTCTACAAGAAGCTGCTTGTGAAGCATTCAGTTGGGTCAACAGGAGCCCAAACTTGACTTCTAACCTTGCAAGTTTCCTTTAAGATTATAGCCCCAAGCACAGCAAATGTAGTATAGTGGTTGAGTGACTTGGTCTTGGAGTCCCAAAGAGATCCCGGTTCAATTCCTGGTTCCATCTCTTATCAACCCTTTGAACCTTGAGCAAATTGTTTAAACGTTCTGAGAATCAGCATTCGAAAACATATCTGTCAAGCATTTACCTGCTGGAACTGTTCTAGGCACTGCCAGTAACACAGGAGAACATTAGTGTTGCAAATCTAACTATATGGGTGCTCTCAGAGAGAGGGAGGGTGAGAGAGGAGTTCTCACAATCATATGAGAACCAGGAAGCCTGGGTGGAGGGGTGGGGTCAGAATCCCTCAGACGTACCTTGGGGGTAGATTCAGGAGGGTTGGAGCAGGGGCACCTGGGGCTCCCCCTTCCCTGCTTCCACCCACGAGCTGGGCTTCTGTTTTCTGTACTGGGCTTTGTGCTGGATCCCCTTGAGGAAAGGGGTCTGTAGTCCACGAGAGCATGGAAGCCTCCAGCCCCCATGCTGGGAAAGACCTCCCAAGGCTGTCCCAGGCCCACCTGGACAAAGGGTTCTTTCTTCTCCCCACCAAAAACCACACCTCCAGATGGTTATTCCTCAGACCTCACCTGAGAAAAAGAAAGATGGTTCTTGAGGGCTCAGCCTTGTAGCTCTGGGGGTCCTGGCGCCCCAAGTATGGCCCGAGGGCTTCTAGCAGCTCTGGGTGCAGCTTCTCCGCCTCATCAAAGATGAACAGAGTCTGGGGACATCGCTGCTGTATCTCCCGGATCTGGCCTGTCAGCTGCTCCTGCACAGGACAAAGGTGGCTGCTAGAGAGCTGGGGGCGGGGAGGGCGGGTGCTTGGGAGGCTCGTTCCCACCTGCATTGGACACCTGCGGCCAGGTTCCACCTAGAACTACCAAATCCAAGCTTCTGGAACAGAGACAGGGCTAGGGCATGCGCACTTCAACAGACTCCCAGGTGATTCTTCTTCTACTCACTCAGGTTTGGAAGCCACACGAGGTACAGCCAGGCTGGGGAGAGGGCAGGGCTGTTGGAATGGGCAGGGAGAAGCCCCGCCTGCTCCAGGGAACAGGCCCCAACTGCAGCCTGCTTCACCCGCTCTGGGATGAGGTCCCATTCCAGAACTAACCACCAGTTCGTTCTCCCCTGGGGGGAGTCAGGCTCTAATGCAGGGGTGATAGGCCAAGGTGAGGTTCTTGAGCCCAGAGGCAGCCACAGTCACCTGCCCTGAACTGACACCCAGACTGGCCTGAGGTCCCAGGGGAGCAAGCATGGTGAGGCCCTCTCTGGGGCCCATCCAACCCACAGTTTGGAGGCTCCCATACATGGCTGAAGTGAGTTCCCAATCCCAGGCAGGATAGGCCTCAGGTGAAAAGAAGTTTCTTTGCCACATTCTCCAAGAAAACATTACTGGGTAAAGAATACATTATTTAGGGCCAGCTCTGTAGAAGACAGGATTAACATAAGACCTGCGGAACTACTTGGGAGTAGATGGCATTAGGGTGGCAGCGGTAGTAAGCTGCTTTATGTTATCTGATTTATGTAAGAGTCCAGGAGGAAGAGAATGCTTGTTTACCCCAAATGGTTATTCTAAGTACGAAGGAAGAACACTGAAAGATAAAAACTTTGTTCCCTCAGGAAATGCATGCATGCCTATTGTCATCCTGCAGTATATAACCAGGATCTGGTTAAGAATAAAATTGTCTGAAGTCTGTCTGATAAAAACGTAAGCTTCAAGACCCCCGAGCCCGTATATGTCTTCCTATCTTTTTCTTCTCCCTCTCCCTCTCCCTCTCTGTCTTCCTTTCTTTCTTCTCCCTCTCCCTCTCCCTCTCTCTCCCTCCCTCCCTTCCTTTCTTTCTCATCATTCCTTAATATCCTTCGAGCTCTGTTTCATAGGAAGCAACACAGCTCCCCCCCCAGAGCCCACACTCACTGCTCGCTGTCCCTCTCTAGCCTCCTTGGACTGTGACTTCAGCCCCTATTCACCCAGGTGTGTGTGTGTGTGTGTGTGTGTATGGGGTAGACAGTGTGTACACATGGCCGTTTTCCCATGGCTTGTGGGAAGCTGGATCCACAAGCGTTGTGCCACAGTCAAAGCCAGATAGTTATTCCCGGGAAGGCCCAGCTGAGTGGGCTCAGTTTACTTTATCTCGCCCTCCACACTGAAATTTACAGGTGACCCAGGCCAGCTCTGTCCTCAAAGGCTTACATAATGTTCCAGGTCAACACACTCCAACTATTAGAACTGAAAGTCACAGTGAGGTGCAGTTTTCTCTGTTATGCTGCATGGGGTTTCACTTACCTTCTGGCTTATTTTAAGTACTACATGTCTAGGCCAGAAGACACCCCAAATATGGAGCAGCTAAGAAATTTTTTGTCCCTCCACTTGTTGGCAAACAATGAGCTTCTATAGAAAGACAGGAAATCACTGATGATACATGCTGCTTTTTTTTTTTTACCCCCTTAAAAGGAGGACATGCAACTTTCTTTCCAATATATAACGATGCCATAAAAGCACATAAACATAGGCAAAAGGCTTGAAGGAAGTATACCAAAATGCTAACTATGGTTGTATCTGTGTGGGCAGATTATGATAAAATTTTTTATGATAAAATTTTTGCTTTACTCTGTTCCACATTCCCGATAAAGCATCTTAGTTTTATAACACAAAAATTAACTCACGGATTCTGTTTCAGCTCAGAGTGTGGCCCCGGGTGAACGGCTGGTAATGGGAGGAGTGGTGCCTGGAACTTGCAGTCTTCCCTGCCGATGTTCGGAGCCCCACCTGTGTGGGCAGGATGCCCTGGGTGCTGCCCGGCTGCTAGAGGTTCTGTGGCAGCGGGCACCTGCCTGCCCCATCCACCCACACCCACCTCCCAGGTTCCCTGTCTACCTCCATGCAAGGAAGGGCGGGGACCAGGACCCCCTCCCAGCACAGAGCCCTGCTCAGGCTGTCGGAGCTGCACCCCAGCCCCAGCCCCAGCCAACGCACCTTGTACAGCTCCACGTACTTGGGGTGAGGGAAGTGGAGCATGGCGACAAACGCCTTGACGCAGTCGCTCCTCAGCCCGTCCCGGTACAGGTTCTCTGCCAGCATCTGGGCTACAAAGTTCTTGCCTGTGCCGGACCAGCCATGGAACGACAGAGCCAGGGCCTTGTCCGGCCGGGGCGTCTCCACGTGATCCCTCACCGCCCGCAGCACCAGCTCCCGGGCCACATGCTGGCCATGCAGCCGCACACGGAGGTCCGACTCAAGGCCTAGGAGAGAGAAGAGCATGGTGAGGGCCCCCCCACAGGCCATCGCCAGGCTCAGCCATAGCCAAGGGACTGAACTCCCCGAGGTGGTGTCAGTTATCCATCCTGTGTGGCCTGAGAACAAGGAGTCAGAGGGCAGAAGGCATTCAAGGGCGATTTTCTGTCAAGCCTGAGAAATCAAGATTGGACTAAGGGAGAGGACGGAGTGACCCTTCCTGAAGGTCCTGAAGCCACCCCAGAGTGGCTGGCAGAGGCCTGTCTGGAGGAGGAGCCCTCCCCCCACCAACGAATTTCCTCCAACTCCTCCCTCCCTAAATGTTTTTTGGGGAAACCCTCATTTTATCCATTTTAGTTCCACTCAGCAAACACTTTTTGAGATTGGCCACTGTACAACCACGCGGTGCAGGTGGGGAGCCTGTGCTGCCACTTATGGACAAGGCACTGACCCCTTGGAGTGCAGGGCTGGCCAGAGGGGGATCTCGAGCCAGCTCAGGTCCCAGTGAGCTCAGGCAGGTCAGCGTCTAAGGTCAGACACTGGCAGTATCCAGGTTCTCATTGGCTGAAGCCCACAGACCTGAGCATGGCACGTGATGCTTCGAAAGTGGAAGCGATGGTAGCGGGGGAAATAACATCTGCTGCCATCTTCCCTGTACTCAGCGCTGTGCTTTAAGGGTTTTATAATTAATCTTCACAATAATTCTGCAAGGAAGGTGTTATCAGCCTCATTTAAAATGGAGGAGACTGAGTCTTGGCGAGGACTGCCCAAGGGTTGGCAGCTAGTAAGAGAGCTAGTGACACCTCAGAATATTTGGGGTGCCCAGACCCAGGTGGAATGATGGGCACATTGAGGACAGGAGGTAACTTGTTAACTGCCTGCCTGGGGTCTTATCCCGAGTCAGCAGAAATCCAAATTCAGACTTCCTGAGCAGTAGACCAAATTTGGTCCTGAGCCACGCATTTTCCCTAGACACAGGACTTGCTGAGGAGTGTGCAGAAAGCACTGTGTCAGTGGCATCTGCGCCCATTAAGTCATCTCATATTTAGGGTAGATATTGTTTATAGAGTTTGAAAGAGCCAGGATCAGGGGTGCTCTAGGCAATGAAACTTCCCCTGGGGAAACTAGTCTGAGGTACTTTTGCAAAGAACTAAACCACCAATCCTTTATCAGAATGTATTTAGTACTTGGGGCTAAATATCTGAGAATCAAACTGCAAAATAAATTGCCATATGCAAACCAAGCCACCTGAACTACTTGAAAAAGAGAAGTTGGTTAGTAATGAATGACTCAAATTCAGCTGGATTCTGAGGGAGAGAATGTCCAGGCATACTGCTATGGGGGTTTCCAATCCATGTGATGGCTAATATGAATTACTTTTTAAATCAGAAACATCCTATTTCTATCAAGGATGTGGTGCCACTGAGGCTTCCCCACTGCTCCCAGACAACCCAGGAAACCCACATTGCATTGCCCAGACATTTCCTGGCTAAAGGTTAGAAAAGGACACTTAAAATCACAACCCACAATTTCTGAACAGTTCTCTTGATTGACTGTCTCAACCATGCAGTGGGGGTGGGAGTGCAACACGTGGGGACTATGGTTCCTGTCTAGAGAGAGTCCTGGTACTCTGGGCTGACTCTTAGGGGCCACTGGATAGGTTAAGCCATGAGTTAATCCATGCAAAGTTGATAGCACAATGCCTGGCACCCAGCAGGGGCTCAACAGATCTTATCTAATCTTCTTTTCTCCTTGGACACACCCCCAAGGATAGCAGGAGGACCTGGTGAAGGAGCAGTAGGTGGCAAATGAGCAGAGAAGCCCTCAGTCTAGACAGGGAACAGTTTCTCTCCCCTTCCTCAGACAGTGGCGATCAGGGACCTGTCTTGTGTCTGGCAGTGTCCCCCTCTCCCAGCTGTCACAGATGGCTGTGACCTGTTCATGGCATCCCCAAGATGCAGCACACCATGAAGTTGGTAAAGTAGAGCCATGAAACCAAAAGCTAAAATGGGGCATCTTGTTTCTGATTCAAGTAGTTTGGTGCTCCTTCAAAAAACAGGATGGAAGTACTTAGGTTTCAGTTTCTAAATAGAAGAATGCAAAGTACTTTGATGATACCACTTCATACTGTTCAAGGGAACTGTGTCTGGAATACCTAGGAGTTCAGTGACCTGCCCAAAGCAGATCTTCAGATAATTACAGACTTGATTTCATTCTTGTCCTGGCAATTCCTGCTTGGGAGAAGGTTGGATGGCATGATGACAGTCCCTTGCTGCAGTGCCTTTTCCCCTGAATTGTCCCCCTCCCCCACATATCCCTAGCCCCTTTGGGCCATGTGAGGTCTAACCTGTGAAGTTGTTGGAGATCCTGCAGTCCCCACTGTCACAGCAGTCCTGGAAGCGGCAGTACCACCTGGTCAGGATATCCAGGTACTGCTGGCCCAGCCGGGGAAGGTTCCATCCTGGAAAAGGAGGAGCTGTGAGACAGAGGCAGAGCCTCAAGCACAGGGGGAGTCACGCAATGCCTCCCTGAAGACTTGGTTAAGCAGAGTGCTTCTTCTTCCCATCTTTTGTCCTCCCACTAGGCCCATGCTTCACTGCTCTCCCCTGGTCCTTCCTTGCCCTTTGCCTTGGGCAGTAGCAGGCACCTCGAGCTTTGAGGAAGTAGACCACCTTGATCCAGTTCCAGTCAAGTCTCAATTTATCCAACAAAAGCCCTTAAGCACCATATGCCAGAAGCATAAGAAACCTGGACCTTGCCGGCAGAAGTTTGCAGTTTAGGAGGGAGACAAGGCGGACAAACAGTCGCTGGCAATGATCATTCTTCCTATTTATGTTAGGTTTCCAAATAATTTGATTACAGCCACCTCCAAGGCCCTCTAAATTCTTTGCTCAATTGAATATATCCAGCATTAGCAAAAAATCAAACCCATCACTGGAATTCAGAACTTTTTGTTTCAATTAAAGATGTTTATAGTACTTTTTACAGGCTTGCCACATGATTTGACAGTGACAGTGTCAGACCAGAACTCAGGTCCCAGACTCCAAGTCTAAGACTCTGCTCCCTGCATGTCGCCAAGCACTGCATCCATAGGCCACAGAGGAGAAGGAGCAGGTACTTGTGAAGCGGGGGGAGACAGTCACCAGGTCTGTTCACCCAGGACTTCCCTCAAAGCCATCAAGAAATTGGGGAACAATGGCACCGTGGAATAATGCCAGGGTGGGTCAGCAGACAGCACAGGAAGTGGGAGGGGGACGGCCAAGCCTATTCACACCTATAGAGCCCTGCAAAAGGGAAGGAGGGGTAGTAGTGACAGGGCTTCCTTGGCCGCCAGAGGCTGCCCCGCCCACAGCGATATAGCAAAGTCTGGGTGGAACAGTAAAGCTGGCTGATACAGCGCCTGTCTGGTGGCCCAGATTACGATGTGCCAGGGCAGGAGTAAGGCTTCGACAGCTGCAACCCGAATTCAACTCGGCTTCTGCACATCCCGCTTCCCCGGCTCCGACCCTGCCGGAAGCTGCCGGGAGCCGCGGGCAGGCGGGGCCCAGCGGCGGGTGGACCAGGCGGAGGCGGCGGCTCCGGGTCTTACCCAGGGGCTTGGCGACAACCTCGTCCTCTTCACAGTCCTCGGGCCACACCTGGCAGCTGAAAAGTGCCCAGTACCGTGCGGAGAGGGCGCCGGCCGCGCTCAGCCGCTCCTTCAGGCCCTGGAAGGCCGGCCAGGCGCCCCCCGCGCCCCGCTGCTCCGAGCCCTCTCCCGGCCTCGCGGCCCCTTTGTGTCCGGGCGCGCCCGGGAGCAGCAGCAGCAGGAAGCTGAGCCACAGGGGGCGCCGCGGGCCGCGAAGCATGGCCGGACCCGACGCGGAGAGATCTGTCCCGAGGCTGGCGGACCCCGCGCTTTTAAAACTCGGGGCGGGCGGGGCCCGAACTCCCGACGCCCTGATTGGTGGGATTCACGTTGCTGTGGGAACCGGCACTAGTCCTTCCGGCGGCGCGCGGCGCCTGCCCACTGGCCTCACATGTGACCCAGGCTGGTGTCCCAGGAAGGCATCCCGAGCTCGATTTCGGGCCCCACCCACCGGATGGGTACTCGGCTTCCTAGAAGCAGTCTATTCTGGGGTGGGGTGCGTGCGGTTGCTCAGAAGGTGAAGTCAGGTCTTGAAATGCCCAAGCTCAATCACCTTGTTACTTACTTTGGGGCTATCAGAGGCCCACCAAATAACGGCACCCGATTAGGCCCTGCCGGTGCCTGTAGAAGCCCTCACGCCCGGGAGCATTACATTGGGCAGGACGGTCAGCGGGTGCAGGAGGTCCGGAGGAAGAGGCTTGTAGGTCAGGTGCGTCCTATGCAGCCTGTGGGGTTAGTTAACGCTCCCTGGCTCCTCTGCAGAGAGAAATGAAACCTCTCGGTGGCAAGTAACCAGCAGGCTTCCACAGCTGGGAGTATACCAAAAGCAAGAGGAAACTGATGAGTTCTAGTGTGGATCTATTTTGGTTTTGGAAAACCCCGCAGCATGGGGAAATCAACAGGTCGCATGTCAGTGTATTGTGTGCACTTTTTAAGCTAAGTCTCGTATTCATGAGCACATGGCTTTGAGCAAGCCATCAGACATCACTGGCAAAAAAGGCTGGAGCGCTTCCTTCTCTCAGGGCTCCTCTCTCCATAATTTAGAACGTGAAACTAGGTTGTTAGATGTCAGGAGAACTTAATGCACGTTTCAAAATCCCCCAAATGTGACTGAAGCTTCTGACCTAAGAGCTATTTGTCTATGATGAAACTGCTGTCTAAAGAGACCAGAGGACTTGACTAATGTGATATGATGAGTGATTTTGAGATTGGGTTCTCCAGACAATAAGGTGAATCCTAGTACCGCGTTCCACCGACTTCACAGGCAAATCGACTCATCCGTTCATCCCAATCTCTTAGATCTCTCTCAATGCCAGGTCTGCAGCTTCTTCAGCAGCTTATCACATTTGCCCCTGCCGTTCATCCTGCTACATAAATCAGATAAACACCTTTGATTGATACAAAGAGAGTTAAGTTGAAAAGTACTGGATGTTATGCATACATGCCATGTATCTTAGCCAGTCAGAGTAATATCAAAATTGAACCAAAACCTCCCACTGAGCAGTGGCCATAGCACCAGTACAGTATTATGTGCAGGACACTCATGAAATCCTTCAGAGGACTGTTGAGGAAACACCATTATTATTTGAAAATTGTAAAAACATTAACTCATTCAATCAACATTATTTGAGCATGAATTGCAGTCCAGTATATCATTCATTATATATTTAAATGTACAATTATTTAAATATTTAAAGGATTTATTATATTATTTAAATATTATTTAAAGGACTTTTAAATAATTGTGAACAGGTAACTTGAATAGGCCCTTCTATTTTCTCTGTGTGGCCTTGAGTGCTAATTAACTGCTCTATGTTTCAATTTCCCCATCTATAACGTGAATTATAAAATAGCCACCTCAAAGGAATGCTGTGAAGATTAAATGAGCTAATCCAGTGAGGCACAGTAAACATTTAACACAGGTTAACTAATGTATATTGTATGCCCAGCTCTGTAGGAGGCTCTGATGGCTTTATTTATACTTTATGGGTGAATTTATGATGTTGAAATTACTAGTATTGACACTCGTTCCTTAAAACAATCCAAGGTTTGAGACTTTGTGGAAGGAATTCTCTCTACTTGTAACTCACATTTAGGGCTAACTGCTAATTTCTGAGACATTTTGATTTGAATTCAGCATTTCATAGTAAAATAGGTAACTGGAAAGTCCTTTAAATAATTGTGAACAGGTAACTTGATTTCAAGAAGAAACTTTTTTTCCTGAAGTAGAGGTAAACATTTATCTCTCTCAAGAGGTTGTCCCACTTAAAATAAATACCAACACCTTTTCCTGAACAAGCCTCTAAAGTGTTTCAAAAAGTTGCGGATGTTTCATTTGCAGGGCTTAGAGGCTGCTGGTTGTGACACTCCAGGAGCAAGCTCTCACAGATGGGCCATGCAGAGGTTGTTGTGGAAACTATAGGCAGCTGTGATTCCTCAGCACGCAAAGTCCCATCGTGCAACTCATGTGGTCCAAGGACCAACAGCAATGGCATCACTGAGTTTATTAGAAATGCTGAATCTCAGGCCCCTACTGAATCAAAATCTTCATCTTCACAAGGTCTTTCTGAGAAAATGGGCACATAACACCTTTACTAAGGTCATCTGAATGGGATCTAGCTTTGCAAGAGACATCTCAACCCTACTGATGGCAGAACCATCTGCCTTGAAACAATCTTTGGGCCAAAGCCAAGTCTATTTCCAAGTTTATTAAAAAAAAAAAAAAAAAAAAGAACAATGCTATATGATATTCAAGAACATAAAATGGATGCTATACAGCTCATACATCGATATGCCAATGGTTCCTTTGTTGAACATCCAATACACAATGCCCTCGAAACATCACGTGGACTAAAACTATCTTCTCAAGACAGGACATGCCAGTATTTCCAGGTGAAAATTATAGGAACCCCCTGAAGGAACATTACTAGTGATAGAGACACTGAAAACAGCACAGGCCCAGGGGACTTCATCTCCTAAACTTTCATCTCTGCATTTCTGGAGACGGGGGTTCTTTCTATGCATGTCAAGTCTGGATCCATCTCCCTTCTTCAGCAAAGGCTCTGCTACTCCTCACCCTTCTAACCCCCCAGATCCTTCTCTGTTTCTTATGCCCCCAAGCCATGTCAGTCTCACAGGCAGTGTTCTACTCGGATCACTCTTCAGGCTCCTTGAGAGACAGGTTAGTTATAATCATCTTGTTGGCGTCCACGTTTCCCTGCACAATGCTCAAATGCCTTCTGCAGACAGACCAAGAACTTCACAAACTGCTATTTATTACTATTATTTCCTGATATATATACAGCAGCTTACCTCGCAACCCCCCACTCATGCTAAACCAATGGTTATGACCATTCTGGCCTCTTTTACAAAATGAGGGTGCTAAAAATCAGTTTTATGGGCAAACACACTGGGTAAAATTAGTCCATAACAGAAGTCTTCCCTTCCCACTCCCAGGGAAAACTCCCTTTTTCAAGTTCTAATACTAGTCTTTCCAATATGCCTGAAAGACAAAGCTTGAAATCCAGTCTGGAAAAAAGATTTGTATGTGGTGTGTCAGTAACATGTCCCAGGCCTTAGTCTCCCACACATATTCAAGTACAAATGACAAATACTGGCACAGACAAATGTGCTGCATCACAAGAAATAAGTATTCTGCTCAGTCATCTGGTTGAGGGCTAGGATGCTGGATTTTCATTTTGAGCAGTAAAAATCTGGGTGTGTTAAGAATTATAATCAGGGCAACTGGCTCTCTCTTCCATGTCTCTATGGTACTAGGCTGGCAATGGATTCTTCAGGATTCATAATTCTTTACCTCCAAAGAATCTAATAAAAAAGCAAAAAGCACCCCAAAACTAATCTATGGAAATCTTGGTACAGTCAAACCTGGTATGGACCTTTTGAAGACGGGTGAAGAAATTTACAAGTCTTATCCATCAAGACACTATTAAACAATAGTGGGCATTTTAAGTGGGGCAAAAGATGTAATCATCTCTGTCCCCTGACAAAACTGATAGGAAATTGGAACAGGAGACACTGGAAATATCTTGAGGGAAAAAAAAAATTAAGAAAAAAGATGATATATCAGTATTTATTAAAATCTTTATTTTGTTTTTTTTCTTCAGAATTAAAACCCATGGAACATATTAGAAATTTAGGTTTGCATCTGTCTTGTTTGGTGTCTTACCAAGTACAACCTCTATTTGTGCAACAGCTCTGAGATGAAATCGTTGGCAAAACAAAACAGAAGTGGTTCTTCCACGTCCCTTATAAGCAAATAAATTTAGCTTCAAAGTTAAGTTATCCCCAGTCCTCCCCACACAGTTTGGTTCCTTAAAAACCTGGCACAGTATAGCACCCAGCCCCTACCTTTTCACCACCCAGACTTGAGAAATCAAAGGGAGAAAAACAAGTCTTCCTCTGTACAGTAAGTTTCATGAAGTCAGGTCTGTCCAGCTCACTACTGTGCCCTGCGGGAGCTGGCGCCCAGAGCTGCTCAGCTGGTGTTGCTGAATGAATAGCCTTTATGTCACTTAGTACCCAGTGTGAGAGACTGAGAAAAGAACCTTTTATTAGCTTCAAATCCTTCAGCAATGAGAGTCAATGTTTCCCTGTGTCAAAATAAATATGTTTTCTTGCTAGAATAACATATATGACCATATATATACATATACCTTTACTACTGTTTCCTGAAGCTCAAGAACATAAGATGTCTTATAGGAGACAGTTCCCTGATGGAAACTTCTTACTACTATTCAGGTGTGGTCTTTATCGGTCAAACAAGATGGGCCAATAGAGGAGGGAGGATGAATATGATGGATTGACAAGGGAGACCAAAAGTCCTTCTCATCACTTTTTAAAGATATGACAGATTTCATGGGAAGAACATGTTGCCTTCAGGTGACACTGAAAAATTTCCATATACAGGATTCATCTTTCCCAAAATAATATGGAGTGGCTATACCTGAATTCTTCTATTTCAATCTTAAATTTCATTTGACATATTGACCCTGAGTGAAAACAGGGTTTATTAATGAGGAGAAATGCTTCATTAATACATTACTAAACAATACTCTGAGCAAGCAGATCCTGCCTCTTAATTTGTTCTTCACATAAAGTTATTTAGGCCCCTCTGCAAACCCATCCTCTAGCCTCACATTAAGGAACACTTTTGGAATAAAACCTCTACCCCTACTTCCCCACTCAAACTTCTGAATAAGCATGTTTTAAAAGTGGGGGAAGAAGAGTAGTCAGTTCTGATTTTCCTTTTTTGTAATATTAAAATGTATCCACATCTACCTTTAGATATTAGTTAGGTACACCCAACTTAGGGTTGCTCAAACACCAAAAACCCCTCCAATGCTTGTTTTGATTGTAATAGCGCTAGATTCTAATAAATAAACCATAAGGAGGACAGTGTTATAAAACTTTAAAAAGACAGCTACCTTCTTTTTCTAACAGAATGTAGTGTTTGCACACTTCAGGGCTGTAAACTTACAGTTGTTTTTTCCCAGGCTTGCCTTAACAGACTTTTTCAGCTAATACAATCCTGACTTAGGACATAAATCCATATTCTCAGTGCCATATCATACCACTCTATTAGCATAATTCTAGCTTTACTCTAATGGATTTTAATACCTTTTAAGATCATGAATTTGAATTTAGTAGGGAGAGAATTAAATGATACATTTAATTTTGGCAATATTTTGAAGAAAGGATGAGATGTTTTTCAAGGCAGCTTTCCCTCCTGCTTTTTTTTCTTTAGCAGATTCTTCTACCTTCAACATTATAAATGAATTTCCCAGTTTGGAAAGTTTTTTACTTATTCCTATGTGGCACATGGTGCGACATTGTGTGTTTGAAAGTACACTGATTCACAATTTAGTCCAACTAACATTTATCAAGGGGAACACAGCTGACATCCTTCCTGTCTCCCAGAAGCTTTACGGTAAGCACTATATCCAAGGTATTCTGAAGCTACGCTGTCAATTTCCCTGGACGCACATAGTAAATGGCCTGAAAATGGAAATCTATGCCTCCTTTTAACACTCCTTCAGTTTTGTGCTAAATCTGTCTTCTTAAATTCAATACTCATTTTATAACTCAGCCCATGCCCATCTTAAAGCATATATACAAAGTATAAAAATACCCCCAATTTCATGCTATTTTAAAGTAGTTATAGGTTACGCAGTTATCTTTCAATAGAAGAAAATCGGGGCACAAATCCTAAAGCGCGGTTGCCTAAAACTGATCTCCAATGGCTGACATAAAATTTGTTCAACCACACTGTTTAAATAGTCGTCTCTGCTGGACAGAAGTACAAAACTACAACAGCACCCAGCAAAATACAGGAGAGAAACACACAACTCTGAGCCCAGGTAAGCGGGCACACCAGGTGGGTTGTCTTCTGGCCCTGTATTTTTCTGCTTACATATCAATCACTTTGCCAGAACACAAAAATGAGCGTGTGGTTTAGCAACCTAAAATAAGAAAGTGCTCAGAGATGGAAGGATAGTGCTATAGCATGGGTTCTACAATAGAGACTGAATAATGAAATTAGGGTTTGATATAAATCAAAGTCTTAAGGCTCCTTAATGTCAAGGCTCAGAAGGCTTAGAATCTTTCCAGTCTTTTGCGTGGCCCTAATCGTACACTAAGTCCAGCCACAGCAGGCCTGCACCATCATTGTAGGAGTGAGCTGGCTTTTCTCACAAGAAATGCACAGACAGGGTTGCCAATCTCTTGGGAGCAGCAGCTTCAATGTCCAAATGCCTTAAAGGCAGGAGTGGAAATTCAGTTCAGAAGAGAAATGAAGATGACAGAGAACACAGACAACCTGACTTTTATTCAAAGTATTATTTCAGTTTGCTTTGTTAACTAAGAAAGGATTTGCCTCCTTTGGGCAAAAGGAAAAAGTTTCCATAAGAAAATTATGCTTGGGATGTACAATATTTTCTTTAGAGACAATTATTTAGTTAATTTGGACAGAACTGTGAGAACACAGATTTTACTTAGGTACAAAGCCATCTTTGCTTTTTACACACCTGGTGACCCTAAATTCAGGGGGATCTGTTTTCACTAATGATCTCAGTATATAACTCAATCATCTCTCCAATTCTGGTTTTACCAAGTGATCTCTCAACTTTCCTCCCCTAAGAATCATCAAAAGTATCATTACCCAACTGCTTAAATATCGAACACCTCTCCCATCCAACAGAGAGTACTATTTTATCTCAATAGAATGCCAGGTTTATTTGCTGCCACTCCTTAGGAGACAGTAAGCTTTCCAATTTGACTAGTCCTGGTGAAAAAGGACATAAGAGATTGTAAAGTGTTTTCAGAAAATCCACATATGTGGAAAAGGGACTGCAAGGTTTAACTTAAAACACACACCAGAAGCAATGCCAGCATGAGCCTGATGGCACTTCCCCGTCTGTCCTTTGGCATGAGAAACTAAGACTAACCATAGTGCCCATTGCTAGAATGGGCACATGATGCCACGGAAGTCAGGTGATCCAGCTGGAACAGCTTTGTGGTCTGAAATTGTAGTCTTTGCTTTAGTTTCTGCTACAGAAAACACCAAAGACATCCAAGGCCACCGTGTCCCGTGTCAACAGAACTCGATGCTGGCCATTTCCCATCTGAAACCATACAGAATTCATTGTGCTGTTTTTCTATCTTTGTAAAAAGAAGTTTCACATGTTCTATGTTGAAAATTACAAGTGGGAGAGAGGCATCCTGTCTTCCACCAGCACAGAATCCACTCCAAACTGGTCAGTGCACTGCTTCACGGTGGCCAGGACGCTCAGCAGCCGGGGGTCCACGGCATCCAAGTGAAGCCCAGAGAGCACGGGGGAGATGGGGTCATGGGCCATGGCCGATCTTAAGGCAGATTTCAGTACACCGTTCTTTAGGTAGTTTAGTCTGTTCCAGGTAGAAACCCGAATGCTGGAAGAAAATGTTTTATAAGTTACGCATAAACGTGAATGGAGTTTAAAGCCTGCTTGGCAGCCAAAAGAAATAACAATGTAAAATACCTCAACTGAAAAAAATTCATTTCTATTTTAGAATTACCTCTACATTATGAGTAAGTCACATTATCCCATTTTGATTTTTTTTTTCTGGGTAATCAATCAGAGATACATACAAAGATTTGTGCATATTCATATTCACTGCAATGCTATTCATAACAGGAAAAATGGGAAACAATCTGAATGCCCAAACTCTGAGAAGCAGTTAAATAAATTATGGTTAACCATTCAAGGGAATATGCATGGTAGCCTGGGAAAATGTCCATGATATAATGTTGGAGGAAAAAGTTGAGGGGAAAAAAACTGTTTAAATCTATGAGGAAAGAAAATGTGTGTATATATGTTTATATGTATACCGCGCACACACACACACACACACAATTAGAATAAAGTACACTGCAGTGTAAACATGAGTTACTCTAAGACATTAATGAGTAATTTTCATTTTCTTCTTTATGTTTTTGAGTTAAAAAAAAAATCTACTGTTGATATTATAATTAGGAAATTTTATTTTAGGGACACCTATTTTCCTTAACTATTTCAACAACTAATGAGGACCTTCTGTTTTTTTCAGCAAAGAAGTCTTAAGATAAAATTATCTCTTTGTAATTAAAGTAGAAATTACTCGGTGTACAGAAAAGTGTGATTCTGAAAGAGGCTGCTGCTTTGGCAACTATTTAAAAATAAGGAAGATGGATCCTTGCACAAAGTGTTGAAGGGACAAACACGGCTACTGTATACTTTTATTATTCTGAAATAAACAGCAAATACCCAGGGCATCAAAGCTTCCCCTCTAGTACTAAAGTTATCAATTTATTGCCTCTTAGCCCTAAATTTCACCTTCAGTATATGCTCTGCTATAACAGACAGAATTCCTCTAAGCATCACTCTTTTTGAGCTCTTTTTTTTTTTTTTTTTGCATGGGTAAGCACCGGGAATCTGCCTGCTGAGCCATCATGGCCTGCCCAAGCTCTTTTAATACAAGGTGCTGGAGGGACACTGCAAAAGGAAGGGCTCTCCTGCTGTTTCCAGCTGCTTGCTACACAGTGGGTCAGCAACCTGGGGCTGAGGACCTCTGTCCAGCACATGCCAGAAGGCACACGGTACCTCAGTGACTCTATAGCCTTGGCCAGGCACAGTGATAACCTTCCTGAGGGCCTCTGACAGACATGGAAACCTGCACCCAAAGGCCTCCTGCCCACACTTACACCCTGACTCCCTCTGTAGATCCACAAGCATGGCTTGCCTGCAGCCCAGAAGGTTCCTACAGACTGTCCCTCCCTCTGCATGTCATGCCACCAGGTGCCAATTCCCTGTACCCTGACTGTACCCCAAAGGGTTGTTTCCTGCTTGCCCAGTATGTGCGGACCAGGTCTGGCCTAGGCAAACCAGCAAACTCTCTGCTATCCAGTGAGGTCAACTACACATCTCCAAAGAGCTCCAAACGTAAGCATTGGGGAGGAGGCCCTCTTGCAAGTGTCCTTCCTTGAGTATTCTCCCTTCTTTTACCTTACAGTCACTATTATATCAGAGTTTAATAATAGTTCTTTATATTAAACTTCTCTTGTTTTACCCACTGTGTCTTTTACCTTGGACCAAATGGATACACTGACTATACATACAAAAACATCTTCCTTCAAAGCCAAACACAATTTTTGTACTGAACATATCTCTGCTTTCCAATATTAATGAAGACAATTAAGGGTTGCCTGGGCAAACTGTTACTTTCTGCAGGATTTTGTTGTTATTAAAAAAAAAAAGAAATGAAAAGGAAAAAAAATAGACTAGTTACTAGGAGAGGAAGTCTTATGTGATATGAGTGTCTCTGAGAGTTAACCAGTATTCAGTGGTACTTCTGGACTTGCTTCTCTTCATAACCAAGCAAGGTGGATCCCAGTTCACTCCTGTACTTTAAAATTATACCACTTATATGAAATAATTGGAATATGCAAATGTATAGAGACAGAAAGGTAATCAGGGGCAGGAGAGGGGTCGGAATGAGGAGTTAAAGCATACAGGATTTCTGATTGAGATGACAGAAAAGTTTTGGTAAGGGAGGGTGGAGATGGTAGCACAATATTGTGAATATTAGCTAAGGCCAGTGAATTGTATGCTTGGGGTAGGTGGGATGGAAATTTTAGGTTGTATATATGGTATAACAATTTTTTAAAAATGAAAGAGAGAGACTAAAGAGATGACAATGAAATGCAATACATGATCCTGGGCATAATCTAATAATGGAGAAGAAAATGCCTAAAAGGACATTATTGAGACAACTAAAAGAAGTGAAATATAGACAATTATGCTTTATATCAATGTTTAAATTTCTTGAACATGGTAAATGTACTTAATGTGGTTATAAGTGTCCTTATTCTTAGGAAATATACATGGTAGTATTAAATAAGTGTTAAAGGAGCTTGATATATGTACTTTACTCTCAAATGTTTAGAAAATAGATGGATGGATGGATGGAAGGAAGGGAACACTGTGTCTTTTCTGTCTCTTGCTTGGACTAAATGGATACATTGAATATTAATACAAAAATACCATTAATACAAAAAACATGTTCCCTCAAAGCCAAACACAGTTTTTGCATTGAATGTGTCACTGCAATACACAGAGGGAGGGAGGGAAAAAAGGAGCACGGACTGGCAAATGTGGCAAAATGTTAAAAGTTGGTAAATCTGGGTATCTGGGTTGGTGGGTATATTGGAGTTTTCTGTACAGAAACATAATATAACATTCCTGTAAGTTGGAAATTATTTCAAAATAAAAAGTTTAAAAAAATCAGCACTGATGCTCTGAAAAGGAACACTTTAGAACTCAATCTTTATTTTTCTTGATTTACTTTTTATTTGTTTTTGGATATAGACTTAAAAATATTAAATTCCTATGGAAAGTTACTTTGGGTTTAGACAATTTCAATCTGAGATCTGCATCCCCAGGTAGTAGATGGTGGGTTAAGAAAGTACTTGAAGATACAATGTAAACATGGTACAGCTCCCTGGGACTCAGATTTTACTAGAAAATGTTTTTTGTAGTAAGGGCAGGGTGGAGGACGACACTATAGTTTTATATTAAGGCAAGCATGGACTGAATAAACTGAAAACCTGTATTCATATAAAATTCAAATGAATTCTGAGCTTTGGGTACCTGCCCTCCACCTTTCCATGATCCTCCATATCTCAGGATCTGCAGGGATTCTGGGTTGGAAAAACATGAAAGGTATCAGGAAGTTTTAGAGCCAAGAAAACTGACGTGCCTGAAAAGGATGGCAATGCAGGCACATGTATTTGATGTGTGTAACTTACATGCAACACTGATAGAGAGGGGCAAGAATGCTTCTCTCGTCCAGTGAGGGGTTCCCAAAGCTGAAAATGAAAGGAAAACGTATCAATTAGTTGCAAGTACTTCTTAGTATCAAAGCGAGAGCAAATTCTGTAAGAAACCCAAACATTATCTGATACAATTTCATTCTCCAGCCACTCAAATCACTTAAATTAAAAATAAACAGAGCATAACCAATTAGACACAGGATCCCCAAAAGTCGACAGTGAAATATCAAACAAAAAAAATACTAATTTACAAAAAGACCCTTTTTATCTGCCAAGATACTGCAAGGTGCTAGAGCATAAAACTGACTTGTACCACAGTGTGGGGTTAATCATTAAAGGGAGAATTGAAGACCCCTAAACGTAAATGGTTTCAAGGCTGGGAAGAGAGATAAAGGCTACACACATTAGATTCTAGAAAGAAGCACGAGGTTATTAATTATAAAAGAAGTTATCCTTGTTCTACCTCAAAATTACTAATCAGAAAAGATCTGGATTGTTTTATTCCTTACAAATGAGTATATGGACAAATTTAAACTAGTTTTCTAATTGCTCACAGAAGCTGAAAAAACACTAAGTGAAAGCAGATGTAAAAATGATTTTAGCAGTAACTTAGAGTTAGAAAAAGAGACTGGAACCTAGAAAAACTGACCATCCTCCATTCTTTCCTTGGATGCTCACCTTAATATGAACCCTTAACAGAGTATAGGCCTGCAAATAACAAATGACAAAAGCAACTATTCCAATGTATACTTCCACAGAACACATGATCTTTTTAAAAAAATTATCATTTTTAACAAGTAAGGATAACACTTTTCAGGAATATATACAATATAGGCCACTAGCTGCTTTACTGGGAGTGGAGAGAGGGAATAGCAGGGTTTGCAGGCCCCTTGCCATCTGTAGCTGTCACCCTCTTTCACCAAGCGCCTGGTATTCCATATCACTAGCAAATGCTGCCCAAGTGTTCTTTGCTGAGGACCAAAGTTTCAGCTTATTCTCAAGCAACAAAATTTAACAGCAGTTAACTATTACCTGGACAATTCTGAGCTCTAGGGATTTTTATTTAGCAAACATTTATTAAGTGTAACTAAAAGTGTGGTACTCAAATGGGTACATGGAGAATAGATAGTACAAACTGAAATACACTGCACTCTTCAAATAGCTCAGGTCTAAAAAACAATAAGGACATATCCTGATTCAAAGTGAATAAACTTGTCTGGTTCAAGATAAAAGTAACTTGTCTTTACATATAATCAAGCAGTTGCTCTTCTTCCTACAATAGCAAAAAGTCTGGGCCTAGACTGCCAGAAGAGTAGCAAATGTCCTATGAATGATTTTTTATAAAACTGGATAGAATAAATTTAATGGTAAGTAAGTTACATGTTCTTAATCAAATCTGTATTTCTCAAGATTATAAACATACAGGCAAGATGAAGTGAAATAAATTAAAGACCTTAGTTTCCAGGTGTCTGTCAGGATCTTTGGCTCTTTGGAAAGAACCACCTTTTTCTGACAGGGGGTGGGAGGTGGGGGAGTGAGGACAAACCCAGATGGGAGGCTGGGTGCCAACAGTGAAGATCTCAAACAGAAAATGGGAAGGGTGCCTTCTGTCAACTGTGTTTTGGATGTTTTCCAGGAACCCCTAGAAAATTCCTTATTTTATACATAGTCATGCCTAACTGACACCAGTTGTCCTGCCAGTCCTACCTTTTGGCATTATCGAGAAGGATGAGCATACTAGCGCCTTCATCATCTTGAAAGCTCTCATAGTGATGACGGTCAGCATTGCCAATCAGGTAATCAAACACAGCTGTGTCAATGATGTCCAGGAGGCGTGGGCCAGAGTCATAAGGGGACGTTTTCTTCACAGCATCACAGTAGCTCTCATCATACTCCCACCTGGAGGCAAGCACCATCACCAGGGTTATTTACTGAATGCCAGTCATGTGGCTAGCACTGTTTAAAACCAACAGAATCCTTGCCTGGCAGGTTCACCCTTCACCCCATAGTCCTGTGAGTCTTGGGTAGAACCTCTGGCTCCTATGCAGGGTTTGATACTGGCCAGGGCCAGGGAAGAACCAAAATGGGCCACAGGAGTTATTTACCTGGCCAATTTGCCCTCTCGGTAAGTTCTGCCCCATGGGTGTCGGTGTTTCTGCAGAGGCCACACATCTGGGAGCCAGAGTGTGACAGATCCCTCCATTGTGTCTCCATCCGCACAGGCTGGCTCTGTTTCTCGGCAGTAATAACACTTCCCATAGAAGCAAGTATTGTTTCCTAAAGGACAGAAAGGAGCCAAGAACCCTTAAGGAAAGAAAGACAACTCCAATTCTCCCCAAACAATGCAAAAGATAGCAGCTGAGTAGAGTTACTGTCAAAGCCAAGATCCTGAACTTACTATGGTTAAAACATTGACTTATTTTCTAAACAGGAAATAAAAGCACACAGTGTAGAAAATTCAAAAGATACAAAAGGATATATATGAAAAAGTAAGGTTCCCTCCCTATCTGTGTATCTTCTACCCAGCCTCTCTCTCGAAAGTCAGTAACTGTCATCGATATCTTTCTGAACCGAAATTAAAAGAAAGTAATGCCCTCTTCCCCTTCTCCAAGGCTGAGATTTTGGCCAGAGTGCCCAGGGTACAGAGAGGGCATGTCTGGGACCAAGCTGTGGCCAGGAATTTGGTTATATAAAGGAGGTTTCAGCAAATAAGGAAATAGAATGAGGATAATGGGAGCCAGGCTTCTTACAGATGGAGAAACGAGTTACCCACACAGAAAGAGGGTAGAATAAATCCTGTGGTATTGGATTAGAACTGGAAATACTGATGTGAATTGATGGTTTTAACACATACAATCTGATATAGAAAAAGATACAGATGCATGTGTGTGTATCCATAAACGTGTATGTATATACATACATATATTTCCTAGCTCTATCCATCAAGAGAAGCAAAAAGCAATGATACACCAGCATAAATTAGCACACCTAGCATCCACATATTAATTTCTAAATACCATTTTAATACCATATTAAAAGGAATCAGGGTTGCTTGGAGAAATAGCTGACTCAAGAGCTGTGGCAGAAAAATGATGAGATGAGCCTATCTGTACTGCCAGCTAGTAAGGAAGTGCTAGAGAATGATAGAGGCATTCCAAAATGACACAGGAGCTAGCTTGTATAGGTTCCCACTGATCATACTGGGGACACTTCGAGCATCAAAAAAAAATGATATAGTAACAAACTGCAATTGAGCAAATAAGAGTGTGAGTCCATAGTATTATAAATAAACTGGGGAGGAGCTCTACCCTTCAACAGAATGGCAACCAATACATCTAGAAGGAATGATGGAATTAGAAACTCAATATTTGACAACGACCATAGTAATAAGTGACTCACGCAATAATCATCAATGAACACATAGCAGGTGGGTGAAAGTTTTATAAGAAATAGAACATTTATACAGTTCTAGAATATCTCCCTACAAAGTACTTAGTAATTAGTTAATAAGTACAACATATTTATTAACTTTATATTGGAGAAACTCTGCAGACACCATCTTAATTAAGTGATAAAAAAGTTAACACAACCAGTAATGGGACATAACAGCAAATCAACATTGTATGCCTTTTGATATGATGTACTCAGAAGAGCACAATGCCACTTCTTTGGTATTCCTGACAAATCTTTTTTTTTTTTTTTTTGGCATGGGCAGGCACCAGGAATCGAAACCTGAGTCTCCAGCATGGTGCATGGCAGGCAAGAACTCTGCCTGCTCAACCACAGTGGCCTGCCTCCTGACAAAATTTTTAAATCATGAGGAAACATCAGACAAACTCAACTGAAAGATAATACATTAAGCAACGAACCTGCACTTTTCAAAAATGTCAAGATCATGAATGACAAGGAAAGACTGAGATTGATGGAGGTTAAAAAGACATGGCAGTTCCGGGTCAAGATGGCGGCTTAACAATGTGCGCATTTTAGTTCGTCCTTCAGAACAACTACTAAATAACCAGAAACAGTACAGAACAGCTCCTGGGGCCACATCAGTGACCAGACACACAGCATACCCCAGTTTGGACCAGCTTGGAGCCCCCCAGAACCGTGAGTTCCCAAAGCTGCGGCGGCCGGTGCCGCTCCCTCACAGGCTGCTTCCCAGAGGGGAAAGGAAAGAGACTTCACCAGCAGCAGGAACTGAGCACAATCAAACACCAATTGTGGAATTAATTAACAAATTCTGACTACTGAAAATAGGCCTCTAGCTTAGGTGAACCTGGTCAAGGTGGAGGTTGCTCTTTCTGCCCCGGCACCAAGGGGGCAGGGCTGACGAAAAAGGGAAAACAAAAAAAAAAGGAAACAGAGGGTTTTCTGACTGTGTTTCTACAAAGGCGTGACTTGGATATAGCAGTAGGACTTCTCAGGCTGCAACTGTCCCAGGCATAAGCAGAAGCGAGCTCATTTGGGGGCCTGTCTGGAGCCTGCGCCTTCCCCAGGGGAGGCATGAAGCCCAACTCAGGTGGAATCCCTCCCTCAAGGAATTCAGACCCCAGGGCTTGGTAATTTGAAGCCATTAAAACCAGCCTACAGCCTCTCCTGGTCTCCACCACGCCTCCAGCAGGGAGAGTCTGCCAAAGTTAAAGGTACCGCATCATCTTATGCTGATGGGACTTGCAGGCAGACAAGCACCACATACTGGGCAGGATAAGAAAAACAGAGTCCAGAGGCTTCACAGGAAAGTCTTTCAACCTACTGGGTCTCCCTCAGGGAAAACCAATGCAGGTGACTCTTTCCTCCTGATAGGAGGCCAGTTTGGTCTGGGAAAATCTGGCTGGCATCTATAATACCTACGTAGACCCTCCTAAGGGTGGGGGGAAAAAGGCAACATACAAGCAGGGCAAGAAACAAGAAAACGACGACGGAAAAATTCTGATCTGTTAAACAAAACTTAAGCTAGAGGTCCAGATAAAGCTGAACTGAATGTCAAAGAACAGATAGACAACAAATTCATCCAGCAAGAAAACTCTAGGTAAAAGAAGTGAAAGCAATCTCCAGAATAAACTAATTAAGGTAATTAAATGCCTAGATGCCAGCAAAAAATAACAAATCACACTAGGAAAATTGAAGACATGGCCCAGTCAAAGGAACAAACCAACAATTCAAATGACATACAGGAGCTGAAACAATTAATTCAGAATATACAAACAGATATGGAAAACATCATCAAAAACCAAATCAGTGAATTGAGGGAGGATATAAAGAAGGTAAGGAATGAACAAAAAGAAGAAATAGTCTGGAAAAAAAAATCACAGAACTTAGGGGAATGAAAGGCACAGTAGATGAAAAAAACAATGGAAACCAGGTGGGCCACAGTGGCTCAGCAGGCAAGAATGCTTGCCTGCCATGCCCGAGGACCCAGGTTCGATTCCCGGTGCCTGCCCATGTTAAAAAAAAAAAAAAAAACAATGGAAACCTACAATGGTAGATTTCGAGAGGCAGAGAATAGGATTAGTGTACTGGAGGATGGAACCATCTGAAATCCGACAAGAAACAGAAACTATAGGGAAAAAAATGGAAAAATATGAGCAGGGACTCAGGGAATTGAAAGACAATATGAAGCGCATGAATGTACGTGTTGTGGGTATCCCAGGAAGAGAAGAGAAGGAAAAAGGAGGAGAAAAACTAATGGAGGAAATTATCACTGAAAATTTCCCAACTCTTATGAAAGACCTAAAATTACAGATCCAAGAAGTGCAGCATACCCCAAAGAGAATAGATCCAAATAGACATACTCCAAGACATTTACTAATCAGAATGTCAGAGGTCAAAGAGAAAGAGAGAATCTTGAAAGCAGAAAGAGAAAAGCAATCCATCACATACAAGGGAAGCCCAATAAGACTATATGCGTAGATCTCTCAGAAGAAACCATGGAGGCAAGAAGACAGTGGGATGATATATTTAAATTATTAAAAAAGAAAAACTGCCAACCAAGAATTCTATATCCAGCAAAATTGTCCTTCAAAAATGAGGGAGAAATTAAAACATTTTCAGATAAAAAATAACTGAGAGAATTTGTGACCAAGAGACCAGCTCTGCAAGAAATACTAAAGGGAGCACTAGAGACAGATACGAAGACAGAGAGAGAGGTGTGGAGACGAGTGTAGAAAGGAAGACTATGAGTAAAGATAAAAAGAAGGAAAATTAGATATGACATATAAAATCCAGACGGCAAAATAGTAGAAGAAAGTACTACCCATGCAGTAATAACACTGAATGTTAATGGATTAAACTCCCCAATCAAAAGACATAGTCTGTGCTGAGAGATTCCAAACAGAGTTGAGAGGTTATCCTGGAGGTTATTCTTATGCATTAAGTAGATACCACCTTGTTGTTCAAGATGTAGTGGAGAGGCTGGAGGGAACTGCCTGAAAATGTAGAGCTGTGTTCCAGTAGCCATGTTTCTTGAGGATGATTGAATAATGATAGAGCTTTCACAATGTGACTGTGTGATTGTGAAAACCTTGTGTCTGATGCTGCGTTGATCTACCTTGTCAACAAACTAGCAGAACGTGTGGAATAAAAATAAATAATAGGGGGAACAAATGTTAAAATAAATTTAGTTTGAAATGCTAGTGGTAAATGAAAGCGAGGGGTAAGGGGTATGGTAGGTATAATCTTTTTTTCCTCTGTTATCGTTTTATTTCTTTTTCTGTTGTCTTTTTATTTCTTTTTCTAAATCGATGCAAATGTTCTAAGAAATGATGAATATGCAACTATGTGATGATATTAAGAATTATTGATTGTATATGTAGAATGGATTGTTAATTTTTTTAATTAATAATAAAAAAAAAACAGTCTGTGGAGAGGCTGAGGGAACTGCCTGAAAATGTACAGCTGTGTTCCAGTAGCCATGTTTCTTGACGATGATTGAATAATGATACAGCTGTCACAATGTGACTGTGTGATTGTGAAAACCTTGTGCCTGATGCTCCTTTTATCTACCTTGTCAAAAAAAAGGAGTAGAACATATGGAATAAAAATAAATAATAGGGGGAACATATGTTAAAATAAATTTAGTTTGAAATGCTAGTAATCAATGAAAGTGAGGGGTAAGGGGTATGGTAGGTATAATCTTTTTTTTTTTCTTTCCTGTGTTCGTTTTATTTCTTTTTTCTATTGTCTTTTTGTTTCTCTTTCTGAATTAATGCAAATTTTCTAAGAAACGATGAATATGCAACTAAGTGATGATATTGTGAATTACTGATTATGTATGTTGTTATATTTTGTTTATTTTTTAATTAATAAATAAATTTAAAAAACAGAAACAAACAAAAAAAGAATAAAAGAAGATATTTGCTTATGTTAAAATGCAGACATAAAAAAAAAAAAGACATAGTCTGGCAGAATGGATTAAAAAAAGGACCCATGTATATGCTGTCTCTACTCAAAGGACATGAGGGCAAGGACACAAACGGACATTTGCACACCAATGTTTATAGTAGCATTATTTACAATTACCAAGAGATGGAAGCAGCCAAAATGTCCATCAACAGACGGGTGGCTAAACAAACTGTGGCATATACATAAGATGGAATATTATGCAGCTTATGCAGTAAGACAGAATAAAGTTATGAAGTATTTAACAACATGAATGGACTTTAAGGACATTATGCTGAGTGTGATTAGCCAGAAACAAAAGGACAAATACTGTATGGTCTCACTGATATGAACTGACATTGGTGAACAAACTTGGAATATTTCGTTGGTAACAGAGACCATCAGGAGATAGAAATAGGGTAAGATATCAGGTAATTGGAGCTGAAGGGATGCAGATTGTGCAATAGGACTGAATATAAAAACTCAGAAATGGACAGCACAATATTACCTAACTGTAATACAATTTGTTAAAACACTGAATGAAGCTGCATGTGAGAATGATAGAGGGAGGAGAGCTGGGGCATAAATGAAATCACAAAGAAAGACAGACGATAAAGATTGAGATGGTATAATCTAGGAATGCCTAGAGTGTATAATGATAGTGACTAAATGTACAAATTTTAAAAATGTTTTTGCACGAGGAAGAACAAAAGAATATCATTACTGTAGTGTGCTGAAAATAGATGGTAATTAATATTTTAAAATTTCAACTTACGTGTGAGACTAAAGCAAAAAATGTTTTTTTGTTACAAATTTATATTTTGACTAGTGCATCTCCTAATATAACTTATGTAGATAGTTGGTTGGACACCTTAAGTACATGGAACTTTGGGTAGGACATGAGATTTTGTTGGTTTGTCCAGGTGATACCCTGATGAATCCCAGAGTGATTTGATCAGTGAATGGAAAAGTATTTGCAAAGTCCCCTTTGGGGAATGGTGAGAACGGGGGAAAATTCAAGTTCCCCAAGTTGAATTCTTGATATTCTCACAAGCAGTGTGAACAACCAAAGCTATAGGCTGAGCCCCCAGTCTTGGGGTTTGTTCATATGAAACTTAACCCCACAGGGGATAGGTCAAGCCTACTTAAAATTAGGCCTAAGAGTCACCCCCAAGAGAACCTCTTTCGTTGCTCAGATGTGGCCTCTCTCTCTAGCCAACACAGCAAGCAAACTCACCACCCTCCCCCTGTCTACATGGGACATGACTCCCAGGGGTGTGGATCTTCCTGGTAACGTGGGACAGAAATTCCAGAATGAGCTGAGATTCTGCATCAAGGAACTGAGAAAAACTCTAGAATGAGCTGAGACTCAGCATCAAGGGATTGCGAAAACCTTCTCCACCAAAAGGGGGAAGAGTGAAATGAGACAAAGTGTCAATGGCTGAAAGATTCCAAACAGAGTCAAGAGGTTATCCTGGAGGTTATTCTTACGCATTAAGTAGATATCACCTTGTTATCCAAGATGTAGTGGAGAGGCTGGAGGGAACTGCCTGAAAATGTACAGCTGTGTTCCAGTAGCCATGTTTCTTGATGATCATTATACGATGATATAGCTTTCACAATGTGACCGTGTGATTGTGAAAACCTTGTGTCTGATGTGTCGTTTATCTACCTTGCCGACAGACGAGTAGAACACATGGAATAAAAATAAATAATAGGGGGAACAAATGTTAAAATAAATTTAGTTTGAAATACTAGTGACCAATGAAAAGGAGGGGTAAGGGGTATGGCATGTAAAATTTTTTTTTTCTGTTTTTATTTTATTTTTCTGTTGTCTTTTTATTTCTTTTTCTGAATTGATGCAAATGTTCTGGGAAATGATCCTGATGATGAATATACAAGTATGTGATGATATTGTGAATTGTTGAGTGTATGTGTTGGGAATGTTTGTGTTTCTTTCTTGTAATTTTTTTTTTAATTAATAAAAAACTAAAAAAAAGACATGACAAAAGAAGTGTAACAAATAACGTATCAGTGGCTAAGAGGGTTCAAATAGAGTTGAGAGGCTACTCTGGAGGTCACTCTTATGCAAGCTTTAGTTAGACTTGCTAAATATCATAACTTGCCAAAACCCAACCACCATTCTAGCCAATCCTAAAGAATACTTAGGGCAATATATAAGATTCTACAAAGGTTCCATGCACTAGAGTAACTTTCCAGAAACCTACAACCTCCAGATGGGTCCCTGGACCAGGTAAGTCCTGAAATGCAGAGGGGAGAGCCTCTCTAGAACATCAAATAGTTTCATCTCACTAACCCATATTATCAATAGACCCATCCAACATGAAAAAGTTAGAATGGGCATAGCCCAAATACCCCTAAAGACGTAATGGTGGCGTATACAGAGAAGATAGGGTTTAACAAATGAACATGAACAAATGAATCATTATATTGCTATTTGTTATACTGAATCATTATATTGCTATTCCGGTATCTTAGAGTAGCTAGGTAAGTAAAAATCTAAAATTGTGGAATTGTAACCCATACCAAACTCTGAACTCTGTTCTACAACTAATTGTTGCAATGTGCTTTGAAATTTACTGTTTTTTTTGTATATATGTTATTTTTCACACACACCTCCAAAAAGTTCATTGTGATGATAAATGTATAGCTATATGATGATATCATGAACCCCTGATTGTACACTTTGGATGATTACATGATATGTGAATATATATCAATTAAAAAATGATTAAAAAAAAGACATGACAATTGAATGCAACATGATTCTAGACTGAATCTTGGATTTATACAGGGCATTACAGAAACAAGTGGCAAAATCTGCACAGGGTCTGCGGATTAGATGGTGATACTGGATCAGTATTTATTTCTTGATTTTCATGGTTGAATGTGATTATGTAGCAGAGTGTCCTGGTAGTTGAGAAACAGTCACTGAAGTTTTAAGGACTCATGAGGCATTCACATTTGCGACCTATTATCAAATAGCTGAGAAGTTTTAACAACTGGGGAATCTGACAGAAGGGTATATGAAAGCTTCATGGACTATTTCTGCAATTTTTATGTAAATTTAAAATTTTTTCAAAATAACTTCAAAACTGGTGTGCCAATCAGCCCAATCTCTACTCTCCTTGGGTGAACTATCAATTGTGACAATCAAATCTATACCTTCAGCTCAGACTTCTCTCCTAAGCTATGGACTTTAGCTCCTAAATGACTACTCAACATTTACTCCTAGATGTTCCTGTCATGGAACCAAAATATCTGACATTAAATTCATTCTTCCTCTGCTCCTCCTCCCTCAGTATGATCATTGCCATAAGTTCTCAAGATTGCTGACAGCGTCATCATCCACTTAGTCATCCAATCCAGAAACTCGGGCGTCACTGTTAATTTTCTGGTCTCTCTCTCTTTCCTTCCCAGCCCCAATGTTCATAGCAAATCCTTTCCATTCTAATTCCTGAATATCTCTTAAATCTGTCTATCCCCTCTCCCCACCTGAGTTCTGACTCTTACTGCATATGAATTTACTATAAACAGCCTCTAAGTGCTCCCTTTTGTCTCCTGATTTTCCTCTTCCCAATTCAGCCTCCAACTGCTGCCACAATTATTTTTCTAAAATTCAAATTTGAATTTTTCATGTTCAAACTCATATAACAGCCTGCAGTGCCTAAGGAGAAAGTCTTGATACTTAATCACAGCGTACAAGGTCCAACTTCAATGATATTGACTTGACCACATGGCCTTTCTCAATCACAGCCCCACACACAGCCTTTACTTCAGCTAAGCTATAGTCTGCTGAGCTAGCTACTCTCTCCTCTCACTTCTCATCACCCTTGTCCGTGCTCTGTCCTCCACCTTTTATTTCAGAAGGGCTGTGGATAAGATGAGAACAAAATTATCTCTTTATTTTGACTAACCTCTATTTGAAGTGTAGCATTCTCTTCAATTATGAAGGGAGAGAGCAAACTATGGCAGTATTAGCATGATCTGTGACTCTGTCACCAAAATAAATCACAGATTTTTTTATATCACATTAGTGGTATTGCAGGTATCTCAAGATATCATTTACACTCATAACTAGTTTGAAATTATGGTAGACATTAAATCACCACTAGATTTTATTATATAATGTGTTAACTAGGAAGCACATGTTACTAGACCACATATTTGCTTTTTGAATTTTTTGATAAAAAAATTATACTTCAATATTATCGATTTTCTTTATAAGTCTATGCAGCTCATATATTTAAAAACACTATTCTGAGAAGAGATTCATAAGCATTTCCAGACTGCCAAATTGATCCAGGGCCCCAAAAAAGTTCAGTCCAAACCTAGAATGTTCTTTCCCACTGTATCTACCTGGGGGACTGCTATTCTCCCTTTAAGACTTGGCTAAAATATTGTCTTCATCAATCCACCCATGTCCTAACTTTCATCCATTCCACATTCCCTTGGGGACTTTGTATATTGTCTGCCTCCCCCATTTCACAAAGTTCCTTGAAGGCGGGAAGGTGCCATTCATTTTTGTATACTAAGCACCTACTTCAGAGTCTGTCACACAGAAGTGAAATAAAATATCACTGAATAAATGAATAGATATTAAAGAATATAAGCAGATGAAAGACTTTAGAATCTTAAAATCTGGATTTGGATCCTGGCTAACAACTAGTAGCTCTGTGACTTTGGGAAAGTCATTTAACCCCTCTAAGCCTCTTCTCACGTATGACATGTAGACTATTTCCTCTACTTACTGTACTCTATTGTCAAGAGAATCAAATAAGGCAATTGTGTGAAAGTACTTCATAAAGCTGCAAGGGTTAAACAGAATTTAGTCATTATTATACCAAGTTATCTATTAATAATTAAAAAAACAATTGTACTAACATCAGCGCTTTATTAAAAACTCTCACCTCCAGCCAAATCCCTGTGGGATACCCAAAAGCTCACTGTTCTCCAAATGCCACCAATCCTGTGTACTTCCAGGTCTTAATGACCCAGTTCTGTTACTATGTCCTATTTCTGCCCAATACCCTTCCCTCTTGGTGTGCCTAGAAAATTCCCACTAATTCTTCAATATTCAGTTCAAGTGTTAAAAACCTCTTCTACGAAGCTTTTTCTGGTCTTTCCCTTCTCCACACTTCTTACAATAATCGAGAGTTACTTTCTGTGAGTTTCTGGAGACAGAGACTCTGGCTTCTTCTTAACCTCCTCTGTCTATCCCAGAACCAACAAGAATTCGAGTCATGTTTGCTGAGCATAAAACTGAAGAATCAAAGGTTCGATTAGAAAATAAACATGTGAAACAAATCAGTGACAGTGTATGCTTTTGCTATTTTTAAGAAAATCAGAGCCCCAGCCTTGTAACTACTTAATTTCTGAAGAACAAATCTGTCACAAGTCTTTCAAATATTCAGTTTCACTTCATTTTAAACATAAATCTACTCACACTAGCAAAGTAAGGTGAAGTTCATCTTGCCATGTCTGTTTCAACAGTCATATCATAATGCGGAGCACTGTGTCATTGAAAATGTCACCAGGCAGAGGCTGAGGCAAGAGACCATTGGCACCTCTGAATTCTTCCCATTCTCATCATGCCCACAAGGAGAACAGAAGTGAGAATTTTAGCTCAGATCCCTAACCTCAGAATGAAAACACAGAGACTCTAGCCAATTCCATGCACACTGACTTGCAGGCTAACCCATGCAGAGTAGTAGGAGGCAGCAGAATTTTCAGGTTCAAAGGCAATCCTATAGGAGAATTTCCTCTACAGAGTCCCCTTAAGGTTTCCTCAATTCTAAGAAGATAGGAGACAATTTCCAAGAAAGTACACGTATATGAAAAAACAAACAAACCCAAGCCACTGATACATAGTCAGTATCAGATTCAGGCCAAAATCAGTTTGAGGTTTAACTGTAAGACCAAGCAGAAAGTTATTACACCTGCTTTCGCTATTGGTAAATGACTTCACTCCCTAGTTCACAAACAAAACAGAGGACACATCAAAGAAAAATTTCAGTTTTCTACCCTAAGTTAGATCCATTTTCCATAGTAACCAGGGAACAGGTTGCCTGATTTGCTTTTTGTATTCCCTTGAGCTCTTCAATTCCCAGAAGTCAAACTTGCTCAACGATGTCCCACTGAACTTAGTGACTACTCCCCTATTTACAAGTCCCCTATAATCTTCTTACCTACAGTTAGGAAGGTGCTCAACAGCTGCTCCGTGGCAACAGGCTTGATCTCTGTCCGCAGATTAACAAATCTGCCAACCACCAAGGGGGCTCGGCGGAAACCCAGAATCCTGGTTTGGAAGGTTGAAGAAGAGAAAAATCTTTGGGAATATATTTTAAATATCAGCCTTAAAACACGACAATCCAAGACCCAACCAACAATATTCCTGAAAACCCTAAAAAAAACCCCAGGGCTCTAAGACTCTATATGAAGTTTTACTTAAGTTTATTTTTCAGAATCTTAAAACCTCCAGACTGTCCCTATGCCAGATAAGCTCTGAAACTTAGAGGTACCAGTGTTTCCCAGAAAATCAACCAGTTACATTTTCCTATCCCATAATGTAGATACCTCCTTTCAACATCAGGAAGTTAGAATGGCCATTGCCATCCTGAAGATTGAGAGAATAAGAGAGAGGAATTATAACCGAGAAGTTTGGAATTAACAAGGGATTATAACTACTGAATTATTATACAGATGTTTCTTTTTAGTTTCTAGTATATTAGAATAGCCAGAAGGAAATACCTGAAATTGTGGAACAGTAACCAAACTATACTTTGAAATTTGCTGTGTAACTACTTGGTAAACTGAACTTTGAAATGTATTACTTTTCTGCATATATTGTTGTATTTTGAAATAAAAAATGTTAAAAACAAAAGAACATGGTAATCATGTTCAGTATGTAAAACTATTACGAGTAGGTAGAGCAATTTCCTTAATTTTCAGAAGTACATATGTTTGGGATGTACATTAATTTTTTTATATACTTCAGCAAAAGGCTCACAAATCTGACAAAATGTGAACAATTGTTAAATATGTAATATATGCATTCATTATACTAGTCTCTACTTTTTTGTTAGAAATTTTTCCTAATAAAAACTAAAAGTAAATTTATCAAAGCATTAGAAAAAAACTGGGACTAAACCCATACACACAGGTTTAAAGCTCTGGATGAAACAGGACACTAACAAAAAACTACACAGACTGATCTGAAATGACAAATCCATTGGACAGCTTAAATACAGATACATTTGAAGACAGATCTCTTTAATGGCCTAAAAGCACTACCTTATGTCTGAACACAAATATTTTTTTAAAAAAGAATACATACTCACTGAAGAAAAGTTGGAGGGACAGAATTTGGAACACACAGAAAAATCATAAAAAAGGAAATAAAAATCATACATAATTCTACAGTTGAAATAACTGCTAACATTCTGGCATATAAGCATTTTTCCTCAACATGTACATATGAACAAATACAATTATGTATATATATAAACTGAGATTATACCCTATGTAGTTAAAATTTTTTTTTTATTAGAGAAGTTGTGGGTTTACAGAACAATCATGTATAAAATACAGGGTTCCCATATACCACCTAATTATTAACACCTTGCATTGGTATGGTACATTTGTTACAATTGATGAAAGCATATTTTCATAACTGCACTATTGACTATAATCTATGGTCTAATTTAGGGTTCATTGTCTGTGTCATGCAGTTCTATGGATCTTTTTACAAAAATTTTTATTCTAGCACTATATATGCAACTTAACATTTTACCTTTTTTCCAACGATTTTTTTATTGAGATGTAATCATCTAGAGTATACAATCAATGTTTCATAGTATCATCATAAAGCTGGGCATTCATCATTACAATAGATTTTTGAACATTTTCATTACTCCAAAAGTCATAAAAATAAGAATAAAAGTAAAAAACAATACCCAAAACATCCCATAACCCCAATACCCCCTTACTGCTTATTTTTTTGTCTTTTTTTTCTTACTCATCTGTTCATACAGTGGATAAAGGGAGTGTCAGTCACAAGGTCTTCACACTCACATGTTCATACCTTAAAAGCTCTATAGTTATTTAATCATCTTCAAGAATCAAGACTACTGGGTTATAGTTCAACAGTTTCAGGTATTTTCTCTAGCTACCCCAATAGACCAAAAACAGAAAAGGACTCAATCCTTTTTAACCTCATTCATACATGTATGCGTGTGTATGTGTGTGTGTGTGTATCAGTGCTCTTAATTACATTTACAATGTTGTACTACCATCACCGCCATTCATAACCAAGACATTTTCACTGTTTCAAACAGGAACCCTATACATTTTAAGTCTTAACTTGCTATTCCGTTCTCCCTCTCCAGCTGATAACTAGATTCTAGATTCTGACTCCATGAATTTGCTTATTCTAATTATTTCATATCACTGAGATTATACAATATTTGCCCTTTTGTGTCTGGCTTATTTCACTCAACATGATGACTTCAAGGTTCATTCATTTTGTCACATCTATCAGAACTTTATTCCTTTTAACAGCTAAATAATATTCCTTTGTAGGTATATACCACATATGTTTATCCATTCATTGGATGATAGACACTTTTAATACCCCTTTAAAAGCCATTCTGTTTCTGGTATATTGCATTCCAGCAGCATTAACAAACTAATACAGGTTGTTTACAACTTTTGGCAAGTATGAACAATGTTGCTATGAACATAGGTGTGCAAACAGCTGTTCAAGTCCCTGCTTTCAATTCTTTTGGATATATACCTAGAAGTGGGACTGCCTGATTATACAGCAAAATTCTTACTTAACTTTGGAGGACTGCCAAACTGTCTTCTAAAGCAAAGCTACACCATTTTACACACCTATTTTTTCATACCCTCCCCTACTCTGGTAATTTTCCATTTTTTTGTAATAGTAGCCATTCTAGTAGGTGTGAAATGCTGTACGCAGTTTTGTATTCTGTTTTTCATTCATTATTATATTATGAGCCTTTTCCCATGTCATTGGAAATTCTTTAGAAATGGCTATCTAATAAATAATCCATTGTTCATGGCTGTTGACTCTGTCCCAAATCTTGGAAATGCCCCCAAAGCAAGGAAAACAACAATTTTGTCAGAATAGCATAAAAATCAAGAGATTAATTCTAAATTCGGAGATACCAGGCTGTTTGAATATACTGTGGTCTTTCCCAGAAACTTCAGGTGTTTATTTTGACACCTGAGACTCAGAGTTAGAGTTTTGAAGCTAAGAAAGTCAGCGGTAGCAGTATCCTATGCAGGAACTGTTTAAAAAGTTGAAAAAGAGATCAGACGTCAAGTAGAGATATGAATGAAGATGATCTGGATAGGACTAAGATATATCAGAAGACTGGATAAAGGATATCACCCACATTTTAAAATATCAACTTCTGTGTGACACTAAAGGGAGAGATGTTTATTTGGTTCAAAATTTATACTTCAGGTAGTACATTTTCTAATTTAACTTGTATGGTCAGCTTAGTTGAACATCATTAAGTACATGGGATCTTGAATAGGGTGTGAGATTTTGTTGGTTTGTCCAGGTTAGTGTGAAATCCTGATATATCCCAGAGTGATTTGGGCAGCAAATAAAGAAGTATTTGCAAAGTCCCTTTGGAGGAATGGGGCGAAAGGAGGAAATATTCAACTTCCCCATTTGGAGAATTTCTGATATTCTTGCAAGCAGTGGGGACAACCAAATCAATAGGCTGAGCCCTCAATCTTGGAGTCTGTCCCTATGAAACTTATTCCTGCAAAGGATAGGCTAAGCCTACTTAAAATTAGGCCTAAGAATCACCCCCAGAGAAGGTCTTTTGTTGCTCAGATGAGGCCACTCTCTATAAGCCAACTCAGCAGTGAACTAACTGCCCTCCCTCCTATGTGGGACATGACTCCCAGGAGTGTATATCTCCCTGGCAGCATGGGACAGAAAGTCCAGGATAAGCCGGGACATGGCATCAAAAGATTGGGAAAGCCTTCATGACAAAAGGGGGAAGAGAGAAATGAGACAAAATAAAGTTTCAGTGGCTGAGAGATTTCAAACAGAGTCACGAGGCTATCTTGGAGGTTATTCTTATGCATTCTATAGATATCCCTTTTTAGCTTATGGTGTACTAGAGTGGCTAGAGGGAAGTACTTGAAACAGTTGAACTGTATTCCAGTAGCCTAGATTCTTGAAGGCAATTATATAAAGATATAACGGTTACAATGTGACTGTGTGTGTGATTGTGAAAACCTTGTGTCTGATGCTCCTTATATCCAGGGTATGGACAGATGAGTTAAAAACATGGATAAAAAATAAACAGGGGGTACAAAAAATAAAATAAATTGGGTAGATGGAAACACTAGTTGTCAATGAAAGGGATGGGTGAGGTATATGGTATGTATGAGTTTTTCTTTTTTCTTTTTCTTTCTTTTTCTGGAGTGATGCAAATGTTGTAAAAAATGATCATGGTGATGAATACACAACTATGTGATGATATTGTGAGCCACTCATTGTTCACCATGTATAGAATGCATGTGTGTGAAGATTTCTCAATTTAAAAAAAAATCAAAAGAACTCCCTGATGCAACAGAAAGTAGTTAAATCTTAATGTGATGGAGACGCAGCAACCTAGAGCAGAAGAATGTCAGGAAGGCAAAGAAGGTTTCCCTGTCCAGAGACCACTGCCAGGCCAAATAAGAGCCAGCTTAGCACAAAGGGGCAATATCACAGTACAGTGTGCCTGGCTGTAGCGGCAGCTAACAGGGGCAGGGTGACTAGCCCGAGAACATCTTTCAGATTTTATGGTGGAGAAGGGCTTTAAAAAATAAGATCTTGAAAGCAGAAGTCTTAAAATGAAACATTATATCTAACATCAAAAGTAATAATTATTATACAAAGAATACCTCACTCTAAGATAACAAATAGGCATCATATGAAAAGATAAGGAATACTAAACTTTGCCAGTTATTAGGAAAATACAAAGCAAAATAACAATGAGATACCACTTTATATATATCAGATATATAAAATATTAGTATGTTGAAAAACATGAACTATTGGTATGGATATGGGGAACAACAATCTTCCTATACTGCTGGTGTTCAGGGAAACAGGAAGGGGGTGGGGGTTAAGGAAAAAAGTGAAGTAAGCAAGGTCCTGAAAAGACTGACTGTAAGGTACCATTAAATGAGAGGTAGAATTTACCCAACCCTTCACCTCTAGATCTTAAAAGAGATGGCAAAACATTTATGACACTATAAACAAACATTTAACTTTTTCCACGTCATTAAATGTTTTGGTTGCTACCAGTTTTTCACTATGAAAATGCTACAGCGAAGATCCCTGCATATAAATTTTTGAATTTTTAATGATTTCTCTAGGGTACTCCCTAGAAACATCTTGTAATTTTCCTACATATTTGCACAGAGAGGTAGTTACCAAAGGATAGGAACATTAAGGTTTTTGATACATAATGCCAGAGTCCTTAAAAGAAAAACTGAACCAATTAACAATGCCACAAGGAGCATATATATGTATCCCTGCAATGTAGTCTCAATGTATCCCTTACATTAATACGTTATCTTGTTTTAATCTTGACTATTTTCAGGAGGCAAAAACAGTATCTCATTGCTTCAACTGGATTTTTTATTACTGCTGAGGATAAACTTTCTCCCCATATTTATTAGGGAATAAATAATCCTTATTTAGGGAAGTGCCTATATCTTTTGCCTATTTGTTTTATAAACTAGTATAGATTTGTATAAACATTTACACAAATAAGATTTGTATAAGGTCATTAATATCTATTAATATCTAGGCTACATTAGATTCACATATTTTCTCCTAGTTTATTGTGTGCTTTCAAAATTTTGTTTGATGTTTCTTGACAGATAAGTTAATTTTTTTATCATCAATAGTACTGAACTTTTCCATGGCAATTTTTTATTATTGCTTTTATGTTGAGAAAAATCCTTCCCAATCCAGAGAAAAGATAAAAACCTTATTTTCTTTTGGTTTCCTTATAGAGTCACTTATTTAATATTGTGAATTTCTTTTAAATACACCCTGATGAAAGAGCTGGTCAGAAGAATAGCCAGAATACCAGATAGTTTTCCTGCAAGATTCTTGACTAGGAACTTACTGAAAAAAAAATGTACTTTTCCGAGAAAAGTAATTAATTTAGGATTCATGTCTATTTTTCTTTCGGAATTATTCTGGTTGTTGAAGCTGTACATATTTTGTAAGAACAATAAAGATCATTATATATATCATGCTATATATGTTTCCAAAATATGGGGATAAGTCACTATAACTTAAAATGAAAACAAAAGAAACAAACAAAAAAACAGGATTTGAGGACGACTTTTACGACAAATTCAAAGAAGGGATTTGAGTTCAAATGTTGATTTTCATCCTGCCATTTTATTTACCAAGAACATTTTTACTTATAACTGACAGAGGGCTTGCCAGGAATGAAATGATCTAAAAATATAACAAAACTTTGGTATTCCTGGTGCCACCCAAATGATGATGGGGTCATAAAAATGTAATGGAACTAGTCAATCAACTATCTAAAAGAAGCAATGGGTCAGAGTTATTAGCATTGTCCCTTTTAGAAGTCCACGAGACTTCTCAAGAGAGATTTTTTAAAGGAAACCAAGTGAACAAAACCCACTATGGTGACAGATACCTGTCCAAATGAAAGGCTGCTATCTCCGCGTTGTGTCTGTCATAACCGGCATATGGTTCCCCTTCCACCACGTAGTCTCGGCTATACCTGCAGAGTGAACAGGAAGCACAGATGCGGACATGAATTACATCAGAACCAGACGTGACAGCGCTAGAGGCAGAATATAAACTTCAGTAAGCCTGGGATTCTGCTCTATAGACACCATCTCTGTCAATCTTGAGAACAATTCTAGATTACCATAAACCACTGGATGAAGACAAGGGAGAGAAACAAACAAGAATTCTATACCTGGTCAGCCATCATCCCATGAACATCATGGAAGATGTTATTTTTACCCCTTTAAAGAGCTTTTAATGTTGCTGATACTGGTTTAAGTACAACCACAGTTTATTTTCTGGAAGGCAAGGACCATCTCTGTATCTCCAAGACAATGCTGAGCCTATACTAGGTGCCTAATAAATGTTTATTAAAATGTCTATTAGACAGAACTGAAGAAATGAAGGAAAATATCTAATGAAAACTTTAGCTTACCAGAATGGCTTAAAAAAGTTGTCTAAATAGCCATGTCTTTCCTCATTTTTTACGTTTATGAGGATGTAGTAGAAGGGTATTGGAGTAGGAGTGAGAGCTGGGTGTAGCTCTGTCATATCTGACTGTAGCCTTAAACAAAACCCTTCTCTTTTCTGGGTCTCAGATTCCTTATCTACAACAATAGGGACTGAACCAGGGGGTTATTTCTAATCATGAAAAAGATATTTTAAATGTATTAATTGGGAAAATAATAATACTTAATTCACCTATGACATTTACAGCTCACTTGCCTTACATTTCATGAATGAAAAAGAGACCCATCAGGCTTTACGAGGGAACTGTGGAATAGCAATGACTTGAGACTGAAGTGAAGAAGACTGGTCCACTAAGAATACCCAGCTCTCACTGCTGAAACAACTATGAGGCAGGGACCTTCAACTCAAATGCCCTTAGAATATAAAATGAAACCACTGTAATGTCCACAGAACATCTTCAGGACAAAGTGATGAAACATTTATGTTAGAAGACAACCTATCACCATCATCCAGTTGGACACTAATTTCTTCTCAGCATGGTCAACACACTCAAATTAATTTTTTTGCTTCTAGTATCAAAGGATTACTTAGGCATTATACTGGCTAGCCCCAAATTAAAAATCTCAATTTTTACATGACTGCAGCAAAAGCTAACACTGTTCAAGCACATCTCTCTCTCTACTACAGCAATGGGCCATGCATAAAGCTAGGGGACAGTCCTTGAATACTTTATCAGGATTCCAGTGGAGCCACAGGAGGATGTGTGGTGACAAGTAGTGCTTTCTTTTCACTGTAACATCAGAGAGTTTTCCAAGGCATCCAAAAGCTGCTTGGGGTGAAATGTAAAACCCTGGAGGAATTCAGGGTAACTCCAGGAGCAGGACTGGGAGTGGGATGGAGAGGAAGGGAGGGAAGGAAAAGAAAAAGATGCAAGAATCAAAAACAAAAGAACAACTTCCGGAGAAGATGGCGGCTTAGTAAGACGCGGGGGTCTTAGTTCCTCCTCCAGAACAGCTACTAGGGAAGTAGAAACGATACAGAACAGCTTCCAGAGCCACGACAGACACCAGGAGGACAGTGTGCCCCATTCTGGGACGGCTGACTGGCTGGGAGAACCCGCTCCAGTGAGATCGCCGAGGGGAGCGGGCTTCCCCAGGCCAGGGCGGCGGGCGGCCGGGGTTCCTCCCTCCCTCCTTCCCGGGCCGGCTGGGAGAGTTGGACAGGTGGTCCCCTCAAGCCGCCGCGGCTGGCGCCCCCCACCCCCACGCACGGCCCTCTGGACCAGCTGGGAGAATTGGATCGGAGATCCCCAAGCCGCGGAGAACGGCGACCGGGGTCCCTTCCAAACACGTGGCTTCCCGGTCCGGCTGGGAACGGTGGATAGGCACTCCCCCGAGCCGCGGCGGCTGGCGCCCCCCCCGCCACGCTTGGCGCCCCGGGCCGGCTGGGAAATTTGGACAGGGCTCCCCCAAGCCACGGAGGCCGGCGCCCCCCACCACGCTTGGTGCCCTGGGCCGGCTGGGAAAGTTGGACAGGCACTCCCCCAGGCCGCGGAGGCCGGCAATCCTCCCCACGCGCGGATCCACGGGCCGGCTGGGAGATTCGGATTGGCACTCCCCCAAGCCGCTTCGGCTGGCGACCACCCCCTACAGCCAGAGTTTTCCAAAGTTAAAGGAGCCACAGCATCTTTTACTGATGGGACCGGCAGACAGATGAGCGCCACGAGCGCCACCTACTGGGCAGGATAAGAAAAACAGAGCCCAGAGATTTCACAGAAAAATCTTTCAACCTCCTGGGTCTCACACCCAGGGAACTTTGATTAAATGCACAGACGCCAGCAGAAGATAACAGATCACGCTCAGAAAATTGAAGATATGGCCCAGTCAAAGGAACAAACCAATAGTTCAAATGAGATACAGGAGCTGAGACAACTAATGCTGAATATACGAACAGAAATGGAAAACCTCTTCAAAAACCAAATCGATAAATTGAGGGAGGACATGAAGAAGACATGGGCTGAACGAAAAGAAGAAATAGAAAAACTGAAAAAACAAATCACAGAACTTATGGGAGTGAAGGACAAAGTAGAAAAGCTGGAAAAAACAATGGATACCTACAACGGTACATTTAAAGAGACAGAAGCTAGGATTAGTGAATTGGAGGATGGAACATCTGAATTCCAAAAAGAAACAGAAACTATAGGGAAAAGAATGGAAAAATTTGAACAGGGGATCAGGGAACTGAATGACAATATGAAGCGCACAAATATACGTGTTGTGGGTGTCCCAGAAGGAGAAGAGAAGGGAAAGGAGGAGAAAAATTAATGGAAGAAATTATCATTGAAAATTTCCCAACTCTTATGAAAGACCTAAAATTACAGATCCAAGAAGTGCAGCGCACCCCAAAGAGAATAGACCCAAATAGGCGTTCTCCAAGACACTTACTAGTTAGAATGTCAGAGGTCAAAGAGAAAGAGAGGATCTTGAAAGCAGCAAGAGAAAAACAATCCATCACATACAAGGGAAACCCAATAAGACTATGTGTAGATTTCTCAGCAGAAACCATGGAAGCTAGAAGACAGTGGGATGATATATTTAAATTACTAAAAGAGAAAAACTGCCAACCAAGACTTCTATATCCAGCAAAATTGTCCTTCAAAAATGAAGGAGAAATTAAAACATTTATAGACAAAAAGTTACTGAGAGAATTTGTAACCAAGAGACCAGCTCTGCAAGAAATACTAAAGGGAGCACTAGAGTCAGATACAAAAAGACAGAAGAGAGAGGTATGGAGAAGAGTGTAGAAAGAAGGAAAATCAGATATGATATATATAATACAAAAGGCAAAATGGTAGAGGAAAATATTATCCAAACAGTAATAACACTAAATGTTAATGGACTGAATTCCCCAATCAAAAGACATAGACTGGCAGAATGGATTAAAAAACAGGATACTTCTATATGCTGTCTACAGGAAACACATCTTAGACCCAAAGATAAACATAGGTTGTAAGTGAAAGGTTGGGAAAAGATATTTCATGCAAATAACAACCAGAAAAGAGCAGGAGTAGCTATACTAATATCCAACAAATTAGACTTCAAATGTAAAACAGTTAAAAGAGACAAAGAAGGACACTATCTACTAATAAAAGGAACAATTAAACAAGAAGACATAACAATCATAAATATTTATGCACCGAACCAGAATGCCCCAAAATACGTGAGGAATACACTGCAATCACTGAAAAGGGAAATAGACACATATACCATAATAGTTGGAGACTTCAATTCACCACTCTCATCAATGGACAGAACATCTAGACAGAGGATCAATAAAGAAATAGAGAATATTACAATAAATGAGCTAGACTTAACAGACATTCATAGGACATTACATCCTACAACAGCAGGATACACCTTTTTCTCAAGTGCTCATGAATCATTCTCAAAGATAGACCATATGCTGGATCACAAAGCAAGTCTTAACAAATTCAAAAAGATTGAAATCATACACAACACTTTCTCAGATCATAAAGGAATGAAGTTGGAAATCAATAATAGGCGGAGTGCCAGAAAATTCACAAATACGTGGAGGCTCAACAACACACTCTTAAACAACGAGTGGGTCAAAGAAGAAATTGCAAGAGAAATTAGTAAATACCTCGAGGCAAATGAAAACGAAAACACAACATATCAAAACCTATGGGACGCAGCAAAGGCAGTGCTAAGAGGGAAATTTATTGCCCTAAATGCCTATATCCGAAAAGAAGAAAAGGCAAAAATTCAGGAATTAACTGTCCACTTGGAAGAACTGGAGAAAGAACAGCAAACTAACCCCAAAGCAAGCAAAAGGAAAGAAATAACAAAGATTAGAGCAGAAATAAATGAAATTGAAAACATGAAAACAATAGAGAAAATCAATAAGACCAGAAGTTGGTTCTATGAGAAAATCAATAAGATTGATGGGCCCTTAGCAAGATTGACAAAAAGAAGAAGAGAGAGGATGCAAATAAATAAGATCAGAAATGGAAGAGGAGACATAACCACTGACCTCACAGAAATAAAGGAGGTAATAACAGGATACTATGAACAACTTTACCCTAATAAATACAACAATTTAGATGAAATGGATGGGTTCCTGGAAAGGCATGAACAACCAACTTTGACTCAAGAAGAAATAGACGACCTCAACAAACCAATCACAAGTAAAGAAATTGAATCAGTCATTCAAAAGCTTCCCAAAAAGAAAAGTCCAGGACCAGATGGCTTCACATGTGAATTCTACCAAACATTCCAGAAAGAATTAGTACCAACTCTCCTCAAACTCTTCAAAAAAATCAAAGTGGAGGGAAAGCTACCTAATTCATTCTATGTAGCCAACATCACCCTCATACCAAAACCAGGCAAAGATATTACAAAAAAAGAAAACTACAGACCAATCTCTCTAATGAATATAGATGCAAAAATCCTCAACAAAATTCTAGCAAACTGAATTCAACAACACATTAAAAGAATTATACATCATGACCAAGTAGGATTCGTCCCAGGTATGCAAGGATGGTTCAACATAAGAAAATCAATTAATGTAATACACCATATCAACAAATCAAAGCAGAAAAATCACATGATCATCTCAATTGATGCAGAGAAGGCATTTGACAAGATTCAACATCCTTTCCTGTTGAAAACACTTCAAAAGATAGGAATACAAGGGAACTTCCTTAAAATGATAGAGGGAATATATGAAAAACCCACAGCTAATATCATCCTCAATGGGGAAAAATTGAAAACTTTCCCCCTAAGATCAGGAACAAGACAAGGATGTCCATTATCACCACTATTATTCAACATCTTGTTGGACGTTCTAGCCAGAGCAATTAGACAAGAAAAAGAAATAGAAGGCATCAAAACTGGAAAGGAAGAAGTAAAACTATCACTGTTTGCAGACGATATGATACTATACATCGAAAACCCGGAAAAATCCACAACAAAACTACTAGAGCTAATAAATGAGTACAGCAAAGTAGCAGGTAACAAGATCAACATTCAAAAATCTGTAGCATTTCTATACACTAGCAATGAACAAGCTGAGGGGGAAATCAAGAAACGAATTCCATTTACAATTGCAACTAAAAGAATAAAATACCTAGGAATAAATTTAACTAAAGAGACAAAAAACCTATACAAAGAAAACTACAAAAAACTGCTAAAAGAAATCACAGAAGACCTAAATAGATGGAAGGGCATACTACATTCATGGATTGGAAGACTAAATATAGTTAAGATGTCAATCCTACCTAAATTGATTTACAGATTCAATGCAATACCAATCAAAATCCCAACAACCTATTTTTCAGAATTAGAAAAACCAATAAGCAAATTTATCTGGAAGGGCAGGGTGCCCCGAATTGCTAAAAGTATCTTGAGGAAGAAAACGAAGCTGGAGGTCTCACGCTGCCGGACTTTAAGGCATATTATGAAGCCACAGTGGTCAAAACAGCATGGTATTGGCATAAAGATAGATATATCGACCAATGGAATCGAATAGAGTGCTCAGATATAGACCCTCTCATCTATGGACATTTGATCTTTGATAAGGCAGTCAAGCCAACTCACCTGGGACAGAACAGTCTCTTCAATAAATGATGCCTAGAGAACTGGATATCCATATGCAAAAGAATGAAAGAAGACCTGTATCTCACACCCTATACAAAAGTTAACTCAAAATGGATCAAAGATCTAAACATTAGGTCTAAGACCATAAAACAGTTAGAGGAAAATGTAGGGAGATATCTTATGAAACTTACAATTGGAGACGGTTTTATGGACCTTAAACCTAAAGCAAGAGCACTGAAGAAATAAATAAATAAATGGGAGCTCCTCAAAATTAAACACTTGTGTGCATCAAAGAACTTCATCAAGAAAGTAGAAAGACAGCCTACACAATGGGAGACAATATTTGGAAACGACATATCAGATAAAGGTCTAGTATCCAGAATTTATAAAGAGATTGTTCAACTTAACAACAAAAAGACAGCCAACCCAATTACAAAATGGGAAAAAGACTTGAACAGACACCTCTCAGAAGAGGAAATACCAATGGCCAAAAGGCACATGAAGAGATGTTCAATGTCCCTGGCCATTAGAGAAATGCAAATCAAAATCACAATGAGATATCATCTCACACCCACCAGAATGGCCATTATCAACAAAACAGAAAACGACAAGTGCTGGAGAGGATACGGAGAAAGAGGCACACTTATCCACTGTTGGTGGGAATGTCAAAAGGTGCAACCACTGTGGAAGGCAGTTTGGCGGCTCCTCAAAAAACTGAATATAGAATTGCCATACGACCCAGCAATACCATTGCTAGGTATCTACTCAAAGGACTTAAGGGCAAAGACACAAACGGACATTTGCACACCAATGTTTATAGCAGTGTTATTTACAATTGCAAAGAGATGGAAACAGCCAAAATGTCCATCAACAGACGAGTGGCTAAACAAACTGTGGTATATACATATGATGGAATATTATGCAGCTTTAAGATAGAATAAACTTATGAAGCATATAATAACATGGATGGATCTAGAGAACATTATGCTGAGTGAGTCTAGCCAAAAACTAAAGGACAAATACTGTATGGTCCCACTGATGTGAACCGACATTCGAGAATAAACTTGGAATATGTCATTGGTAACAGAGACCAGCAGGAGTTAGAAACAGGGTAAGATAATGGGTAATTAGAGCTGAAGGGATACAGACTGTACAACAGGACTAGATACAAAAACTCAAAAATGGACAGCACAATAATACCTAATTGTAAAGTAATCATGTTAAAACACTGAATGAAGCTGCATCTGCGCTATAGAGTTATTTTTTGTTTGTCTGTTTGTTTGTCTTTTTTTCTTTTTTTTACTATTATTATTATTTTTATTTTTTTCTCTATATTAACATTCTATATCTTTTTCTGTTGTTTTGCTAGTTCTTTTCCTAAATCGATACAAATGTACTAAGAAATGATGATCATGCATCTATGTGATGATGTTAAGAATTACTGATTGCATATGTAGAATGGAATGATTTCTAAATGTTGTGTTAATTTCTTTTTTTCTTTAATTAATAAAAAATAAAAAAAAAGAACATACCAGAGTTCAGAAAGCCTGGATCCTTAGTTCATGTTTTTGGCTGCGTGAGATATGGAAAGATAACTCTCTGGTTTTTATTTTCCTCATCTGTAAAAGGAATGGCTAGACTAGCTAAACTTCAAGGTCCCTTTCAACACTTCTAACAAACACAGTCACTTCTACCCACTTCTAGGCCCCTGCCATCTTGTTCCTTTTCCACTATAACTGCAATTTTTGCCTGTAAGTTATCAATTTACTTCTACAATGGATTGACAAAAAAATCACCTTTATACTGTAAGGCAAAATGTACAAATAAAAGTGTCACTGTACTCCCATATATGTCATCTACCTATACATATCTTCTATTTCTGAGAGGTCACAGACAACCAGGCACAAGAAATGCTAAAATCACAGTAGCTATTAAAGAAAGGTACACGTCTTGATTTAGTAGTCAGGACTTAGATCTTTCTCTCAGCATAGAGTGATCCATCTTAAATCACTGACAGAGCAGCAAAACTCACACAGTAACTGCCAGTAAATCACCCCTATCCTTCTGGTGAAGGACATCAAAGTCTGACCAAGGACATTAATTTGCACTTAGACTAGGACTAAATAGCCTCTGAGGCCCTGGGGTCAGAATAGCAATTTACTGGATGTTTAAGAACTGGAGTCAATTTCTACAAGCACTTAAACCTATACTCACCTTCCCCAGCCTGCAATGGTTCTTGGTGTAAAGCAGCACAGGTCAGTGTGCACAGTGACTGAGAGAGTTATCACCCACTGCAGGGGCCCACGCAGCTCGCTGTGTGGGGAAGGTGAGTACCCCAGAGCTGGGAACAGACACAGCTGTTCAGGAAGGAGATGGTGGGGGCTGGGTGGTCTGGTCAGGAATAAAGAGGATGGGAGGGTAAGACTGGGTCTACAGAGATGGATCAGACAGAGTTCGGCCTGACCATCAGGCTGTGGAGAATGGATTTCCGTCTGTTGGACAATAGGAAGTTGGCAGATGTTTTCAAGCTGGGCAGCACAGTGAGAATATGGATATTTGGGAGAAAAATGGAAGTGGTTTTCAGGATCATCTAGAAGAGAAAGGTAAAGGGATACTTGGAAAGGTTATAAGATAAATGCCAAAGCAAGTGGTAACTAAGGTTGTACATTCATTTGCTGCCACCTCTCCTATTCACCAGTCTGACCTCTCTTCTTTCCAATTATACCTACCTCATCTGAATACAATTCACTGATATGCAAGGAACCTGGGCTAATTCTCCAGTATGAAGCACTGTGTGGAAAGGACTGCTTCTGATTTGAGCACAAACAACCACAACTCTTTTTTTTACCCAAATTTAATTTTCAGTTTTCATTTGCTTTCTCTCAGGCTTGAAACCTAGAAGTCAGGGATCATATTTCAAAATTAAACTGGTGATTTCTTATGATGGGTGCTCCATTCATCACATGTACAGGAAAGCAAACACATGTGTGGCAGAAAACAAACTGCTCAAAACTCTGACAGATCTGAGTACAAACCCCAGCTCCAACCACATTGCTGGGTGACCCTGTCAAGCATTAACAGACATAGAAGTACTTAGTGTAATGCCTGGCTCATGTTGTTCATTCAAAGAAAATTTGATCTCAGTGGCCACATACTTCTCCCAAAAGAACAGGAGACCAAAGGTATATGTTATAATTTCCTGGGCGGGCCGCGGTGGCTCAGCGGGCAAAGTGCTTGCCTGCTATGCCGGAGGACCTCGGTTCGATTCCCGGCCCCAGCCCATGTAACAAAAACGGAGAAACAGAATACAATAAAACAAGAAAATGTTTAAAGATGTTTCCCTTTCTTCCTTCTTTCCTTCCTTCTATCCTTCCTTCCTTCTCTCTGTCTTTCCTTTAAAAAAAAAAAAAATAAATAAAAATAAAAAAAAATAATTTCCTCAAAAGCTCCACTGAGGAATGAAAACACATCTAGTACACAAAGAATTTTAGCTATTATGAACTTTGAGAATATTCAGATAAGTAATGCTTGACAAAAAATAAGAATATGTATTATATAATATAGTAATATTATATCATTAATATAATTATATATTAATGACATACAATAAATTATATTATATAACATTATATTATATTAATATGTAATATATATCAGCATCATGTTAACCTACTTCAAGTTCATATACCTGCAGAAAACTACTTTTGCTATTAACCTTACTACAGAATCTGTAGATCCCTACAAAAGTTCAAAGGGATCACTGTGTAACAACATACAATTCAACCCATTTCTCTAGTTGGGATTCTGGCTTGAGTAGAAAAACCAGGTAACTAAAGTGGCCCAGTTCTTTGCTTAAAACAGGTGAAAGAATCACAGCTTCAGTGCTGAAAGGGAAGTTAGACATGCATCCAAATCCTACTCCAACTCTAGGCAAACCTAATTCTAAAGCATTCCTGCCATGTGGTTATCCTGTCTTTAATTGCATACTTTTTGTGACAAGCTTATTTCCTAACCAATTCATTTTATATCTAATACCAGGCACATATGAGATATCTGATATATCAGAAATTGAGAGTAACTCTAATTGTCAAAAAATTCAATCTTGAATGGAACCAAAACATGTTCCTATAAATTTTCCCTACTCCAAGAATCACAAGACTTCAAAGATGGTTTAGTCTGTTCCTCCCATTTTACTGAAGAGAATAGCAAGAGAAGGAGATAAACGCTCTTATATAATCCCCAAGTTAAATGAATGAACAGTTACCAAGATGAAGACTTACCGCTTAGGTTTGAAGACAACTTTCTGACCTCCTTCAAGTATCAGTAAGGCTTTCAGCTGTGTCCCCTTATAACCTACGTCAGCTTTAATGATTTTCTTGGTGGCCATGGCATGCATGATTGCTCCCAGCTCTGGTGTCTCTTCAGGGTATACTTCCCGAGGAACCACCCACTGGGCTGCAATCTCCCAGGGAGATTGCAAGGTATGGTCCAGCTTGGGTTTCAGCTCCACCCGCAAGCCGGCCATCATGCGGTGAAAAGCTCTCTGGTCTTCTCGATTGGCAGCTGATGTATCTAAATTATCAATCAGGAAAACTTTGGTGAAAATAAAGATGACAAGGAGAATTGCTAACAGCACCACTCGCTGTTTGAGCTTCATGTTGACCTCTTTTCTTTGTCCCCCCTGACCCGATCTCTTGCTTATCAAGGAGAGCAGGTGGTGATGGTTAGCAAGGAGAGTCCATGATTATACACGCTGGTCCATGTCTTCTCTGTAGCACCTCCTGCAATTCCTGCAAGCCCAAGTATAAAGCAAAATTTGATCAGAAATACCATCTTTTCACCCCTGATTTTCAAGCCCCTATACCTTATCCTTTCAGCCTTGCTAATCTTATGCTTGAGAAGACCCAATAATCTAAAATTAACTAAACCAGGGAAGATTCTTGTAAGCAAGAATAGGGTACACAAAGAATTTAAAAGGAAATACTACTCTTTTAAATGGGATGCAGAGCCATCTAGGAGGACTCATGCTGGCAATGTACAACTCAACATTAGATACTTTCTTAATTTGGCAAATGCCTACATAACCAAAACAATGAGAAATAAAAACAAAACATTAAGATATGGATAGCTCTTTAACTTTCATTTATGCCTTTCAAAATCCAAAAAAGACTTCTGAACACCCCAAACCACCAATATTTGGTATCTTTAAAGTTCTTATTTTCTCTACATACAAGTTTTATGACCAGTTGTTAAGACAAGAACTCCCCCAATACTAAAGAGGGTACAGAGTAGAACAATAACTCCTCCAAATCCAAATATCCAGTAATCCTGGACATGTCATATCTGCTCCTCACATATTTAAATACAACACCCAGACACATATTTCTACTTAATCAGTCTCCACTCATTATTTTTCAAAATTAAGATCCCTGTAAAATACAGATAATCAAATCTGGATCAATTAAGTCAAGAAAAAAACATATCTCTATACCATCTGGCTATCAGTAGAACATGATCAGAAAACCAAGGAAACCAGGTACTCCAGCAGCACTACTAAATCTGGACTGGTCTGGCAAAAACAGGGGTACTGATGCACAGACATAAAGAAGTGGTACTTCCACTGTAGGGCATACCACACTCTGGGCAATTCTCAAGATAAATGATTCCTAATACAAGATTTTGGCAAGGGTGTCAACAATCACACAATTCCGTCTCATCTGAACGCTGACGGGTTGCTTTTCACTCCACACGACCATTTCAAAACATACTCAAGCTTGCTCTGCTATATGCCTATGACAGCACAGCACTGGGGTTAGACAAAGATGACAAGAAAATAACAGGGTGTTACTTCACTCTCCAAATAATTTAACAACTCAAACCATTATTGAAGAAATAAAACCAATACAAAAGATAGGGCAAATGATTCAGGCTGAGACACTCTCATCCAAACTTTTGAGATCAACAGCTGGAAATACATTCAAAAACAGCCTACTAGAACAAGAGTGTGTTCTAAGGGCAATATCCTACAGTGAGCCAGCTGACATGCAGTTTACTCCCATTGATTAATCATTCTTCCTGTTCATTTTCATGAAAGAAACAGAAAGTAAAAGTTAAATGCTAATTCTAATTATCCCCAGCCACCTGTTTTGTTTCATCATGGTCTCCCAGGGAGTATATAACAGTGTTAGCTGAAGCAAAAGCAATTCAAGTGTAATTCTGAAGGTATCAAGTTGGTATGATTCAGTAAAACAGGTCCCTGGGATGATTGCTAACAGCAGTGCTAGCAGAGCAGGTTTCTGAGATTTTTGCTAGTTCCAACATGACCTAAATCACACAACTCCTTCAATTTGCTGTTCCACAATAACTGACCCAGGTTACAATGACAAAAAGCAACATGGAAATCTAGCTGTCAGCAAGTGCTTCCTTAGTACTTCCAGATGCACTAACTACAAATGCAGTACAATTCTGGCACAAAGGGTCAGCTGAACAGACTTTTACTTTCTTTACAATAGCATCCTTCAGGATCAAAGCCTGGTTTACCCACAAACCTCTACTGGGGTTGAAAAGTATATCATATCCCAGCAATTAGCAAAAAGATTAGGGTTGTTGGGGTTTTCTATCATCAATGCAATAGGAAGTTCTCGTATCTCCCAAATTCAGGTAAAACAAACTGTCCAACTCAGCAAATCTGAGTTTATGTGCTTTTAAGTTTTAGAATCCTATTACCTTTTGAAAAGGCTCAGAAGAACATATTTATCAATACAATTGTTGGCTGCAAAGAATTCACCCACTTACATGATTGAAATTTACATCAAGTGAATTGAGTTCAATTGTTCTAGTATTTCACTATTTACCTATGTAGTTTAGTAGTGAGGAGAGGTTAAAAAAATGAGGCTAAACAAGTTTTCATGTTTGTGATTAGTCACCACATCCTGGTGGAAGGAGGAAGATTATGATTTGGCATTGCTACATTCAAGTGCCCTTCATTCCCACAGCCATTCTTGATCCTCCTATTGAACCTCTGAAAGAACTGAGCATCCAGGTGCTCCAACCTAGATAATACAGCTAAAATTATTTTTCTAATCAAATATTTTACTCATCTACAAATTCAAGCCCTACCCTAAATGGATTCAATCTACTTCGCAGGACATTATGCTTATTGTTTCTCTTCTCAGCTTCAACCAAAACGGACCAATTAAACACACTCTGATCCCCTCCCATCTCCCCCCACCCCTCCCACCCCACACCCCCGCTATATGCAGCTACCCTTTTCCCTTGCAATTCCTCATACCAGAATTAACTATAGTAGGCCACGTAAAATAATTTGTAAGTAGCTCTTAATTTCTCTATCAGAATCATGGCTCCTTTGTGATCTTAATCACCTTTGAATTTCTTGCAGTACCTAATACAGACAGAAAGGACAGATGCCTTAATAACCTAAACAAAACAAGCTACTACAAATGAGACTTTGCAGATATTTCAGAACTCTGATGTTAATGTCCTTTGATATTAAGTATTAAATGAGTATGTATCTCAGAGTCGAGAGGCTACTCTGGAGGTCACTCTTAAGCAAGCTTCATTTAGACACTGCTACCTACCATAACTTGCCAAACCCCAACCAAAACCATTCCAGTCAATCCTAAAGAACATCTAGGGCATCACAGATTCTTCAAAGTTTCCATGCACTAGGGTAACTTTCCAGAAACCTACAACCTCCAGATGAGTCCCTGGACCAGATAAATCCTGAAATACTGAGGGGCCAGCCTTTCCAGAACATCAGCTAGTTCCACCCCCCATCCCCTTCTAAGATGAAAAAGCTAAAATGGACATAGCCCATATAGCCCTAAAGAGATGATGGTGGAGTTATACAGAGAAGGTCAGGTTTAACAAATGAGTGCTGAATCATTATATTGATATTTCTCTTAGTCTCCAGTATCTTAGAGAAGCTAGAAGTAAAAACCTAAAATTGTGGAATTGTAACCCATACTAAACTCTAAAATCTGTTCTAAAACTAATTGTTGCAATGTGCTTTGAAATTTATTTTTTTGTATTATGTTATTTTTAACAAAAAAGAAAAAGAAATTTATTCTACTCCCCAGTGTTTTGGAGCAGCTAGAAGGAAAAACTTGAAATAATGGAATGGTAACCCATAACAAACTCTGAAATCTGTTCTGTATCTACTTTGTTGAAGTGTACTTTGAAAATCATTGCTTTTTTTCCACCTTTTCTTTGTATATATAGTATATTAATAATAAAAAACATTTTAAAAAATGAGTATGTATCAACTGGTCTCTTGATATTGGCAGAGGATGTCAGGATTCCTCCTTTTTTTTTTTTTTGTCATGCTGCTTCTCTGCCAACACCCTCATGATGCAGTTTGGTTGGTCGTTTCTGAGTACAGTGTCTCTTTTTCTGAGGAAATACTGAATAGTTCAAAAAGAAGTTTTCTTTTAGATGGAAGCAACTACTCCCTCAGCCATTTGAAAGAACTGACGACATAGTCATCATAGTGGAATTTCTATTAAGTCTATGAGCTTGCAGAACTCTTGTTCCAGAAAAATTTATGAGAAGCAAGATATAGAATAATTTCATTTTCTAATGATGGTATATTAGTCACTGTTTAGAATGAGCCACTTCATCCTTTTATATTTGAGAGAGGGGAGAATGCCCAAGACAGAATTTCTATGCTAAATTATACACCTTTCTTCTTGGAAACAAGCAGCATACATATGCCCATATACTATACTTCATATACATATATATACATACACTACACTTCAGATACTAAGCTAAAGCAAGATCATTGGGTACATTCTAAGCTATTCACGAAAACCCTACTAGCATTACCAGAGGAGTCTGCCGGCTCTACTTTATGCCCTTGCTTTCTACTATAAAGGCTTCAAACAGCATAACACTATCCAGTTATATTATGGTAATTTATTTTAATGTTTTCTTCAAAGAACAAACAGGCTCAAGTAATAACATAATTCAAATATGTTAAATATAAAAAAGGCAATGCAAATGGTATATTTATAAATAGTTTTCGCACTAAAAGCCGACACGAACTCCCAGTTTGGAGCTCTGGAAGGTAGACCTGTATAAAGAATTGTCCTACTAAATATCCTGGTTTCACAACAGCTAAAAAAAGCTTGCTTCAGAGGCTCAATTTCTTTCATCATTCACATTCAAATACACATAAGTCCTACATGTTCAATAAATATTTTATAAGGACAATATATGACTATAAAACTGTTTTGGGAGAAGAGATAAAGGTTCCACAGAAAAAAAGTGAGGTCTTAGTAAGTCCTCTGTTCAAGAGTCTGGCTGATATTTGGAGGAATATATAAAGAAAAACATGCCAGTGCCAAGGCTTGTAAGTCATCATGTGATGAAACTCAATGTATGTGGCTGCTGAGGAACATGAGAACCCTGGCCCTTTACAAGCCATCAATAAGTTCCAAGAGCCATTAACAGCAGAGTCCCCTTAAATCTCTGATCAAGTGGCGACCTCATACTATTTCTAAGGTCAAAGGGGAAAAATCCCTACCTTTGTTCAAAGCAACTAAAAGCTAAAGTTTCAGTAATGTCCCTTTTTTGCATTTCCATTTCAGTGGTCAAATCAGTTAATCTTACCACAAAAGTGGAAAAGCAACATGCCAGCTGATCTGTCAGACAGGAAGTGAAAGCTATCGATGGCATTTCAACACCAACTGAGGTACCAACTAAATATGGCCACACGTGAGCCCTGTTTATACCACATGGACATAAGAAACAACAGCTGAGCCTACGTGACTTACATAATTATGAGAAGTAACAAATCGCTGTCATAAACTGCTAAATTTTGTGGTAGTTTATAAAGCAGCAATAGATAACTGTAACGCATCCTTATTCACTATTTATCCTTATTAAAGGTTCTCACCTTTTAGTATCATCTAAAGTGGCAGTGGGGAAAAAATCAACTTGGTTTTATAACCAACCAATAATTCTTATATATATTAGCCCCCATCAATTATTTTGGGGACATTACAAATATGCAAGGAGAGGACGTAGGGAAATAAATTATGCAACTAAAAATAACTGTCTTAAGGAAGGAGTAAACACTAAATTAGCCATTAAATGCCAATAAAGATAGGACTGTTAAATTATTAGGTCATATTTGTAAATTATTATTAATGCCTTCTACGGAACACTACACTCATTATGAAAGTTATGCCATTTCTATTTATTTTCTGCCTTCATTGTTTAAGAATATAAATAACTAATAAAGTCTCTTAAAGGTAAAACAAGAAGAAATAGATTTTCAACTGGATTATTTACTAAAAGCCATTTATATAGTTTATAGCCCTACTCAGACATACAAAGAGCAAATGAGGCTAACTTCATACACAAGTTCACACAACACACACCCAATTTCTAAAGCCTAATCTTTATACTTCAGCCAAAGCACTGACAATAGCAAAAATCACAACCCTTTAGTACAAAACAAAATAGATAAGCACACATTTCCAACCTGGGCTAAGTCTGATATACTGCTCTTTCATTTTTTAACTGGTAGTGACATTAGAGCAATGTGCTACATTATTAGCTGTTATGAATTTATATCCCCTCCCTGCTAGAAGGTTAGTGGCAGTGATTATAAGTAAAATCAAGAACATTCAGAAATCTTTTCACTTAGCATTGTGCTTCCATCCAGAAAGTCAAAATCTCCAATACCAAATGGCATAAAGTTTTTATGACCTGAATAAATCCTGAATTCCCACCAAAAAACCAGACCACTCCTGCATTGCCACCCACTGCCTGCCACAAGTCACAACAGAACATCATTCTTCCTTGTCATCTTTACATGGGAGGTTTCTACTAAAAATAAAATAAGTATATCTAATCAGAATCTAAGTATATTTTTCCTTCCCTGATAAATGTCTACTTTAGAAAGAGCTTCTTAATTTACCTTATTCTAAATATAAGTTCCTCTATAGAGTTAGGAGTGTGTGCTGTGGATTCAGAATGCCTTTACCACTTACTATGGAGCATGGGAAGTGATTTAACCTCTCTGGCCTCAGTTTCTTCGTGTGAAAAATGGAAACAAGAACACTGTTACATAACGTATAAAGGTATTATTAAGAATGAATGACATTACTACACATACCACGTTGAGTAACTGAATGAGCCACTTAAATGTTAGCTATATTACATCAAAAACCCAAAGATAACCTCCTGAGAGAAAAAAAAATGACAAAGAAAATGACTCTTGCTGGAGCCAATATCCTTTTTCTCTCTTCTCAGTTACATAATCAGGACAGAACACATGCATTAAGAGTTTAACAGTCATTAGCAGTCCTGCATCCCTGAACCATACTTATTCCTAAATCTGAGCAGTAGACGAGACTGTATTTCACAGTGGGTACCATGTGAAGCAAGCAGAAGACCACGAGGCCATGCCACTAACCTGACAAGCCTGCTTCTTCTCTCTACAAAGTTCACTTATCCCACATTCAATGTAAATGGAACAGATGAAAAGCATGAATTTATTCCACATCAGGAAAAAGTCTGAAATATAATGTCCTTCACAATATTCTTCAATTTGGAAAATTAACTCTGTTTTTCAAACATAGCAGTTTTGCATGTCTTAAAAGCTCTTAAAAGCCTTATATTAAACTTAAAGTTACTGGCTTAAAAAATCTAATTCCCATATAGTTCAAATTGCTCCTAATATTAGAGTTTCTTCATTGTTTTCTCTTTCACTTAAACATTTATTCATACCTGTAAACACAGCGTCCCTTACATGAAATCCTCTAACAGTCTCTTGTGAAGGACACCAACTAAAATGATTACTAGGCACTAATGAAGCTTTAAGAGAGCCGTTTTTTGTGGTGTGAGATTAAAAATGGAAGAGGCAATAAACAGTGTTTAAGTTCTGGAAAAAAATATTAATTATTGTACCCTGTCCTATGTAAACCTTGATCTAGGGCAATTCTAACCCTTCTCCTTTTCTTCATTTTTTTATTTATTTTTATTTTTTATTTTTTATTTTTTTAGCCAAATAGGAGATTTGAATGGGGATGTGGTAACCCTTCTCCTTTAAAAATGAAAATAAAAAATTTAAAACTCATACTGCTCACAAGGATTGTTCTAAAAAAACCAACACAGGCAGTGTTCACTGATCTGGAAACTGTGGAAATGCCTAAGAATTTGCCTTCTGCTTTAAATGGGCCAGGTATAATGGAGAACCCTAAGTTCTAAGCATTTCCTACTCAATTGTAAGTATATAACCATCACTTAAGGTTATATTATAGAACGTAATTTTTGTACAGTATAGAAAAATGGAATTCGAAGAATATAACATTTTCCTTCAGATTTTTGCATACCTTCTATTTTTACTATTCAATTCACTACAGCTCTTGGAAAGGTATATAAGCTTTATGCAATACCACCTTACATTTTTAACCTTGTGCTCTAGGGAGTTTCAAGCTACATAGGCCACAGGAGATCACTTTCTAAATAGCAGTACCCCAAGCAGGTCTGTGCTAAAATTATGCACCAGACATGATCCCTTTGTTGTAATATAAAAATGAATATACAGCATGCCTGTCTTTTTTATCATACTGTAAGCTGTTTGAGGATGGGGGTGGGGGGGCAGGGGGGGATGTTTTATTCTTTGTATTTCCAAGTAACCTGGCAGAGTGCAGAACACATGAGAGGTACTCAATAAATGCTTGTTGAACAAAAGGAGTGAAGTAATAGAGAGACCTCTATGTTGTAAGAATTTCTTCTGAAATGTTAATTCTTTGGTTTAAAGAAGGCCCCTGTTACTGACACGGGAAACTAAGCTCTATAACTAATTGGGATATACAATACAGCAAAAAATAGAGAAAGATCTTACATGCATACCAACATTATACAATTTAAAATTGCTGCCTTCTGCATACCCTTCTTCCATTTTTTAAGGCCACTGCTATTGTCAACCTGGTTCCTGTAGTTGTCTGGGACAGGGAGCAGAGAGGAATGGATATGATCCAATACACTACCCAAGAATGATATAAGACAGGGTTGGAACCAGATCTTCAAGGATTATTTATTGGCAATGCTTTCTGAAATAAGAACCAACACTGGTACTTCCATACTATTTTCTTTTTTTCTACAGAAGGAATATAAATGCATCTAGACAGAGTACAAATTCGCAATCTAAACTAAGGATGGGAAACAAGAAAAGAACAAAAAAGGCCTGTAGGCAGTCAAAATAGTAGTTATAAAGTTCTTATGCTGATACTCAGAGAAAAGCCAACAGACCCTCTATTTAGCTGTATAGCTGCTTTATATTCAATTTCAGGAAGCAGAATTGGTCCCTACTCCACAGAAGATCAGAAGCTGCAGATTTAAGAGGGCAGCAGGGCGGGCCACGGGGGCTCAGCAGGCAGAATTCTCTCCTGCCATGCTGGAGACCCAGGTTCGATTCCTGGTGCCTGCCTATGCAAAAAAAAAAAAAAAAAAAAAGGGAGCATCAAGATACTAACAACAACAAAAGTGCAGCATTCCCACTGCTGAAAAAAGAGAAAGACTTACTATAAAAAGCAGATGCAAGAAGACAAAAAGCAGAGGGGTCAAACTGCATTCATATTTCAATCACCTCAAAGTATTGCTTGATTACTAACAGTAATGGATGCTAGTAATCCTAACCTGAGTCTAAAAGAAAGATTAAACTATATTGTTTTAAAAGAAAACTAAGTATGTAATACAATAAAATTTTTTTCTACAAAAGTGTAGTTAAAATAAGAATTTTGGCACATAATCTCTTATTTCCTAACATTAGAGAAATGAAACACTGCTATATGCATAAATCAGAAAGTCAACATTTAAGAGCATGGAATGACAGACATTACTGCCTCACCTGTATCTGTTTCTGTCCTCTTTACATATTCACAATGTCACATTCCTTGATCTCCAAATTAATACATGTCTCCCTAGGGCTGTTACCTTGCTGGAAAGTACAGACCCCAAATATGCACCAAAACTCAATGCTCTTTTCTGTATCAGCCTCCATTTCTCATCTCATACTAGAAGACCAATGCATCCCGAGATTCCAGGTCCGAAGTGAGGCACTTCTTTTGTTTTTGTTAAGAAAGACAAAGTAAGAAGTGAGATGTTTGTATTACACTTCTTCTCTAGTTTGCAAGCTGTCGGAATGCGATATACCAGAAACTGAATGGCTTTTAAAAAGGGAATTTATTAAGTTGCAAGCTCACATATTCTAAGGCTGTGTAAGCGCCCAAATTAAAGTAAGGCTATAGATATGTCTAATCTAAGGCATCCAGGAAAAAATACCTTGGCTCAAGAAGGCCAATGTCATTCAGGGTTTCTCTCTCAACTGGTAAGGCACATGGTGAACACGGCAACATATGCTAGCGTTCTCTCCAGACTTCCTATTTCATGACGCTCCCCGGGGGCATATTCCTTATTATCTCCAAAGGTCTCTGGCTGTGTAGGCTTTGTCCATTCTGTTGGCTCTTGTGGCTCTAAAGCTTTTTCCAAAATGGTTCCCTCTTAAAGGGCTCTAATAACGAACCCTACCTTGAATGGGTGGAGACACAACCACAGAAACCATCTAACCAAAAGTTATCACCCACAACTTGGTGGGTCACATCTCCATGAAAACCATCAAAAAGCTCCCACCCAGCAATACTGAATGAGGATTAAAGAACTTGGCTTTTCTGGGATCCACAACAGATTTAAACCTGCACAACTTTCTTCTAGGTGGTTCCAGCAGCCATGTTGACATTGTAAGTGGTCAGAAGCTGGGTTTCAGTTGCAAAGTAAGGTCGTCTTCTCTACATCCTAGGTCCCTGCTAATGAATTCATGTAGCATCCTTGAAGAAGCTCAAGGAAAGAAAAGAGGAAAAGATATATACATATAGGAGGAGCTGCTGGATAAGCACCTTCAGGAAGGATAACTCTCCTCTCCTACCCTCAACGTGAAGGAGTAGATGAGCAGTCAGGGTCAACTCTACTGATGAGCCAAAGATTCTTCTATTAATGCAAAAATACTGACTGCTAAGTTAGCCTAGCAAAGGCAGGCTAAAGGAGCAAGGGTGTGAAGCTGCACCTTACCTGAGCACCAAGGGCTGTTCCTAGACCTGACTGTGGCTAGAATACTCTACATGCATAGAATTAATTCTCAAGGCAGCTCCAGCAAGTACCAGCCTTTATATATACCCATCTCAGTAGAATATTTTCATCAGGAATTCAAACCACATTTTCTTGGTTTTGTTTTGGCAAAAAGCAGAGCTAAACAATTTAGAATATAAACTAGAATATATGTCCTTCCCTCATACTGTTTTCCATTTATTCTTTCAACTAACAGATGTTTCCTACATACCTACTACGCACAGGCACTGCTAGGTACGAAATAAAAATGTACTAATTACCGTACTCCCTACTCTAATCACAAAACCACCTGGCACTTAATCCCAAGAATGACCTGCCATCAAGCTTCAGAAAATGGGTTCCTTTTTATTGTTACTGTTACCACAGAATACATAGTGCAGCCAGCCTCCTGCTTCTATTATGAGACTGCAGCAATTACCAAGAGACAACCACTGTGGTTCGCTATTCTAAAAAGTTATCAATTAAAGAGCTGAAGTATATGGCTTCAGGGTTTATATCAATGAAATAATAGTCACCCAAAGTGTAGGAAGCTGAAGGCTGTACTGAAAGTAAACTAAGAGAATTTCATTCAGGAATTCAAAACTCAGAAAAGCTAAAATGAAGAAATGTCAAGGCTGTGTTGGGAGTCTCTACAAATGGAAATCAAGAGAATGGACTAAAAATCATGTAATAACATAATTCCATTATATAAAGGATTATGAAAAAATAAAGACAGAAACTGAAATTTCTGTTTGTTCCTTAATCCAAAGTACCCAGAAAGAAAAGCAGTGCATGTGTTTGTCTTCTTTAACCAAAAAACTGCTATTTGTATTAATCCAGAGAAACAAACACAAGAATCGATGTTACATTTTCACCAGTCATGGAGAAGGAAAGATTCAAACTCCAAGATTTCCTTATCACTGTTTACCTCCATCCATTTATACGTCAGCACTTTATTTAGCAGTGAGAGTGAGAGTCTGAATTATGTGCTTGTGCCTATTTATTTTTCTTTGATAGCACTTTAAAATGTGGAAAGGCCTCCTGTTGACTGGTTCCATTGTATGGTTTTAGGGGCCAAAGTCCAACATCTTCATGAACTTCAGCAAAGTTATTACTGTAAAACACGAATTTAATTGTAAATCTGCCTTGGAACAGCAGAGTCTAGGCAAATACTTTTTTAGCAGCACCTTTAACACCTATACCTCAATGCCTCAAAGGCATGTCCTGATAACAATATATATGGAAGCGCTCTCAGTCCCTTAGCTCAAAGGCTCCGCTTAAACTCCAGGAACGTTCATAATATGCAGCACACTGGGGTCTCTTAACCCCATGAAAATAATACAACCCCATTAAATTTATGTGTGAGTCAAGGAGGAGAGTCATGGCTAATAAACCACAATCTTAACTTTACCAATCAGAGATGTGTAAAGTCTTAGATTTAAAAGCTAAAAGACCCCACAGTCCAACCCCATCTTTTGAAGGTGAGAAACCAAACCTCCAGGAAGAAGTTGGCTGGGTGGAAATGATACTGACACCTGGCCCTACCTAGACTCATTGAAGTCGTAGTATTAAGCATCTCTCATTTTCCCAAATTATAAACTCATCCATCCAAATGGTGATACAGCCTTTAAAAAAAAAAAACTAAGTAATAATTCCATAAGGACCAATCTTGTTCCCCCCACTCTCCCTCCAACATCCTTCAACCCCTTGCGTCCCTACCAGGAGACTTGCAGGTAACCGAAGCCTGATTAGAATGACTCTTTTATCAGACCCCACAATCGAGGACACAGCTTGACAACTGTTCACATTCATCACTAATGTAACATTTTGGTCCGTTTTTAATCGCAGGGCCATCGCACCCGGAAATGAAATCTCAAGCGCAACCCACTTTGGAGTACCATATCATTTCCTTAAGTTGTGACCGACTGAGGGGGGACGCACCATGAGGACACCGCGGACCCTTAGGCACTGTCGATCCCGCCTCGGGCCTGCAGGTCACTCGCGCTTCTCGGCCACGAGGGGGTCCGGGTAGGGACCAGGCGGGCGCGCGCTCCTCCCCGGGCCGCCGCAACGGGCGCTCGGCGGACCTCGAGGGTGGCACCCAGGCCAGGCGGCTCTAGGGACCCCGCCCAGGGGCGAGAGCTAGTCACTAGCAGGACCTGGGCGACCCGAGGTGTCCCCAAGTAAGGCAGCTTCACCAACGTCCCGGGCCCAGGAGACGGCGGCCAAGGCCGCGTCCCTTCAGCAGCGACCTGCGACCGTCCGCGGGAGGCCACCCCGAAGCCGATGGGGCCGGTCTCTGAGGCAGCAACGGGATCCCTCCCGGACCTGCTCGCCAGCGCTCAGGGACCGCTGGGGGTACGGAAACTCGGCCCCTCTGGGAGGCGCTCCGTCCTCAAGCGGCCCCCGCCCGGTGCACGCCACGCACCGCACCCCGCCCGCGTGCCCGCCCTCACCATCCCGTCCCGCGGCCGCGGGCGGGGGTCGCGTGTCAGCCCGCGTCAGCCCGCGTCCCCACGCCGCTCACCTGCGGGCTCTAGGCTCGCCCCATGGCCTCCCGCGCCGTGCCGTGCCCTGCGGCACGGCCCCGGCCGCCCCCGCCGCCTCCGGGAAGGGGCAGCCGTACGCCGCGCTCACAGCCCCCAGCCGCCACCGCCACTGCGGCTCCCGCCCACCTCCGGCCGGGCCATTCCTAGGCCACCTCTCCGGGCGCTGAGCCGACCGTCCCACCCCCACCTCCTCAGCCCGCCACCGTTGGTACCGTCCTAGCGTAACGCCTTCCCGGCGACCAATCCTAGGGCTCAACCGGCGCGGCCCTGCCCCCGTCCTCCGGTGGGCGGAGTCTGCCATTTCTGTGCAGTTCGGCCCCCCCCCCACCGCCTCCCATCCTTAACCCTTTCCATCCCGGCTTGGCGCCGCTTAACTCTCTCAGCTCACGCTTACCTTCTTTTTCCCGCCCCGCCCTGCTTACATCAATCGGCCTTTCACCTCTCTCTTGCCTTTGCTTTTTCCCTTCCTGCTTTTCTTAAGCAGGTAGGTAGCCAGGCAGCGGGACTGGACATTTGGGATTGCCCAGGCCAAGTGCTATTTATGAGAGGCAATTTCTCTCCTTTTGCCCCTTTCATTTATTTGCTCGGATTTCTGCCTGGAGGTTCTGCCTGTATAAATGTATCCCTCTTGCCTGAAAGAGGCCACCTGTCATCCACTGAATACAGATTTCTTTTTCCTCAGACCAGAGCGGAGCTCCCTGATACATGCTTTTAGGAGTATTTAACGAAATAGTGATTAGTTTACTATATTATCCGTTTTCAGCTTCTATCTATTGCACTAGTCTAGGACACTGGTGTCTGGTCTCCAATGCTCAGCACCCAGTAGGTCTTAATAAATAGCTTGAAAGATTCTCCTTCCCCTTAATTTTTTGTCCCAATTGACTCCATATAGTGCATCCACTGTAGAAAGCATTCATTCATTCATTTACCATCTGCTAAATTTGTAGATGTGCCTGATCAGGAGTATTAGAATGCTCGTTGCTCCATGGGATAAGATGTATAATGGGGGGAGGGGAAAGATCACGCTGTCATTTTTTCAGACTGTGTAGTTAATTTAAGCATCAGGATAGAGTGAAAAGAACTCTTCCTTCCTGGCTGTATGATACTGGATGTGCCACTTGACTTTTCTGAGCATTTGTTTCCTTATGTGAAAAATGAGAGTTAATTGTAGTACCTACTTCACTGGGTTTTCATGCAGATTAAATTAGGACATATGCACAGAAAGTACATGGCAAATTGTTGTGCAATGTTAGATGTTGCTTACTTATGTATTTATTGAATCAGAAGATTCTAGAAAAATAATTGGATTTGACTCTGGCCCCAGCCCATCAAGTTAGGGGGTAGTTCCTCTATAGGAAGCATTAATCACTGCTAGAAAGGGGTGAGCTTTGTATCATTCTTCTACTGGATGTAGTTGAGGGTCATTTTCTACCACAGAATACGTAAACCATGGAAAAATGAGCTGCATGGTAATAAGTGTCTACTTTATTTAGCTACACATGAGCATTGATCTGCTTGCAGTCAGCTAATCTTCCTGAACCTTGCTCACTATCATCAGGAGATCGTGAAACAAAAGGGCAAATCAAAGTCTCCTCTAAGACACTCTTCCAAAAAGACTTTACTTTCTTGCGTATAAGGCTGACAGGAACAGCAAGGGTAGACTTTCCAGCTGTCACTGGTCAGAAAACTATCTTGTGGCTTCAGCTTCCTGGACAGATGGGCTCCTCTGTCTTTAAGAACTTTCAGAGAGGACAGTTCATGGGCTCTCTAGGCAAAAAAAAGTTCAGTATTTAATAGGTCCATATTACATGCGGCAGGACAGACACCTTCCTCATCTTCTGTTCTTAGAGAAGAAGAGTCATGAGTTTAAGATCTCTGTGCAAAGGTTTGGACAGCAATATTGTTTGTTCCCCGGTTTTCTCTTCACCAGGCTCTTAGTGAATATATTCACAGCACAGCACAGCACAGTGTCTGATGCTCCATGACCTTAGTTTCTCTCCCCTCTTCCTGTGAGGAGTCTTATTTTCCAACCAATCAATGGTCAATATATTCTAGGTATTCTGAAAAATGCCATCATGTAAGACAAGGACTTTACCTTGAAAGGATTTGCATGACTAGCACACAGGAAACAGTTGCAAGGAACATGGTACACTTAAATTATGCAGCACAGATTCCGTGATCCCTGAAAGAATCAGAGTCTAGGAAGATGGTGTGAGCTAGTGTTGTCAAGTAGAGAGCTTGAGGTGAACAAAGTATGGGTGGGAGAAAAAAATGGAATATGAGCCAAAGTCAGGTAGTGCGATGTGAATTCAGAGACAGACATGCAGCAGATGATGCATGATGGGAGAATTGTTCATTCATTCATTTCATGAATGTCCATCAAGTGTCAGGCACTGAGCTACACTGGGGCCATACAAAGATGAAGACGGCCTGGTCTCCTTCCTTGAGAGGCTTACAGTCCAGTTTTGGGAAATGGAAAGGAAGGTCAGGCAGAGGCATCATTAGGAGAGGCTGAGTACTTTGTCAAGATTTCATGACACTGCCTCACTGTGTGATGTGTTGTGATTCTAGGAGTCTTTGCCTGATCTCTCCTTTTTCCCTGTCTCCCCAGTCCCCAAGCTGCAAGACTTTTTTTTTTTTTTTTTTTTTTTTAAAGACAGAGAGAAGGAAGGAAGGATAGAAGGAAGGAAGGAAGGAAGAAAGGGAAACATTTTTAAACATTTTCTTGTTTTATTGTATTCTGTTTCTCCGTTTTTGTTACATGGGCTGGGGCCGGGAATCGAACCGAGGTCCTCCGGCATAGCAGGCAAGCACTTTGCCCGCTGAGCCACCGCGGCCCGCCCAAGCTGCAAGACTTTTAAGGATACAGACTGTGACTTTAATTTCTTCTTTAGTTCCTTCGGTGGAATGCCTCTCTCAGAGTACCTTCTCCATACTCCTGCTTTGAAGTGCATTGAATTGAAACCAGGGCAGTATTTTGGCTAGTCCCCTCCAGCCAAAATGGGTTCCTCGGAGAGGAATCATGGTTCTTACCCCCCAGTGCCGAACCTTCCAGGGCCTCCGGAATTGAGTAGAAACTCTTCCACTTAGCATTTACAGTCCCACTCCACCTTTCCATTTGTTCTTTGCATACATCCCTTTTCCCCACCCCAACCCCATTCTTTCTCCTGGATTCACACCTCACCCCTAACTCCAACCTCCACCTGAAAAAGATTATGTATCTCTCAAAAGCCACTTGCTCAGGAAACCTCTCCTTCCATTTCCAACTGTGCATTCTTTCTTCCACTTCTGAGACCCAGCACTCTATTTGTATCTTTCCTGTGATATCATTTATATCGAAGGCCTTGGGGAAAAGGCCCTGACTCCCCTTCCACTGATGGTAAGCCCCTGAGGCCAAGGAGTATATTTTATTCACATATACATCTTCTGTAGTGCTAACTCTATATATCATACATGTTAGACATGCAACACTTGAAAGAAAAGTTTTAGGAGAACAGGTCCACTGGGGTGGGAGACTAGGAGCGCTGCAGGTTTCTTTCTTAGCCACTTTGTCATTGAAGGTGTTTTCTTTAAACGATTTCAGAATTTCCAGGTTCCTGCCAAATTTTCAAGCCCCTGGACTCAAATAACAGTCTGGCAATCCCAAAGAATAAGGGGAATGCTGTCTCACGGCACCTGCACACAGACATAAACATATCGACAGCTTCTTTTAACCCCATTAATACACCTACAACGATGGATCCCACTGAAACTAATTAAGCTAATTCTACATCAAGAAAGTTGAGCAGAGTTTTAAGAAAGCTTAGGCTGTTCCAGGGTGCTAGGAGCCTGGGAGAGGGTGGCCAGGCTGGTTAGTAAGTGAAGGAGCACATGACACCGTTTCCAGGAGCATGTCCTCTGCCATAGTTGTGTCCCAGTCCCCGGTACTCCAACCCAGGCAGGTTTATTCTCTGCATCCGGCACTGTGGACAGCTGCTTCTGTATTTCTTTCCTACCTGATCAAACTCCTTTCTCTTGTTTTGTCACACCCTCTGCAGAGCTACGCCCAGCCCTTACAGAAATGGGACTGCCCACTTAACCCTTTACCTGGCACCTCTGTCGGTGCCAACTTAGTGAACCTTTCAAGTCCCAGTGACAGCATAATAAACCTCGTAAACACGCAAACACAGAACCAGCTTCTCTACCAAGAAATTTAGGATGTATATTCTGAAAGTGGTGGACATCCTTCACTTATTTTTTTCTCATTCTACTATGTATGTGTATATAGCTGTCAGAGAGAAAGAGAGAGAGAAAAAGCAGCTTTATTGAGATATACGTTACAAACCATAAAAACCACTTGTTAAAAGTGTACAATTTTAGTTTATTTATGAAGTTGAGCAACCATCACCATAGTCTAATTTTAGAATATTTTCATTGCTTCAGAAAGTAATAGGGCCTTATTTTTTCTATTTTTAAAAATATGCATCTATTTAGTTTCTTTTTCAAATCTGCTCATTAAAGCAAAAGCAAATACATTAAAGGGATAGGTTGATCTTTTAAACTAACACTAATCCTAGAGTTAGTAAGAATGCAAAGGAGTTATGGTTCTCCAAGCTGTGTCTCTCTCGCTTTTTTTAATTTTAATATTTTTATTGTAAAAACTGAACATACAAACATTCTTGACAAACATACATTCCATACATGGTTTACAATCAATGGCTCACAATATCATCACATAGTTGTGTATTCATTACCATGATCATTTTTTTTGAACATTTGCAACTTTCCAGCAAAAGAAACAAAAAAGAGAAAACTCATACCTCCCTCTCCTTGACCACTAGTTATTTCAAGCTTCTCAATTTATTTTAACCTTTGTTCCCCTATTATTTGTTTTTTTTTTATCCATATTTTTTATTTATCTGTCCATACCCTAGGTAAAAGGAGCTTCAGATGCAAGGTTTTCACAATCACACAGTCACATTTTAAAAGCTGTATCATTATACAATCATCTTCAAGAAACAAAGCTACTGGAACACAGCTCAACAGTTTCAGGTACTTCTCTCAAGGCACTCCAATATACCACAAACTAAAATGGGGATATCTATATAATGCATAAGAATAACCTCCAGGATAATCTCTCGACTCTGTTTGAAATCTCTTAGCCACTGAAATTTAATTTTGACTCATTTCTCTCTTCCCCCTTTTGGTCAAGAAGGTTTTCTCAATGCCTTGATGCTGGCTCCCAGCTCACCCTGGGATTTCTGTCCCATGTTGCCAGGGAGACTTACACCTCTGGGAGTCATGTCCCACGTGGTGGGGGAAGAGGAGTGAGTTCACCTGCCATGTCAGCTTAGAGAGAGAGGCCACATCTGGGCAACAAAAGAGGTTCGCTGGGGGTGACTCTTAGGCCTAATTTCAAGTAGGCTTAGCCTGTCCTTTGCAGGGGTAAGTTTCATAGGGGCAAACCCCAAGATTGAGGGCTCAGCCTGTTGATTTAGTTGTCTCCACTGCTTGCAAGAATGTAAAAACTTCTCTAAATGGGGAAGTTGAAATTTCCCCCTTTCTCCCTATTCCCCCAAGGGGACTTTGCAAATATTTCTTTATTCACTGTCCATATCACTCTGGGAGTGGTTGATGTCAAGGTAGCTCAGTGGTAGAATTCTCACTTGCAATGTGGGAGACCCAGGTTCATTCCCGGAGACTGCACATGCCAAAAAAAAAAAGAGAGAGAGAATTTCAAATCACTCTGGGATTTTGTTTCTTTGTTTTTTAATTATTTTATTTTATATATGAAACATAACCACATACAAACACAAACATTCTTACCATATGATCATTCCATTCTTGTTATATAATCAACAACTCACAATATCATCACATAGTTGTATATTCATCATCATGATCATTTCTTAGAACATTTGCATCGATTCAGAAAAAGAAATAAAAAGAAAACAGCAAAAAATTCATACATACCATACCCTTTACCCTTCCCTTTCATTGATCACTAGCATTTCAATCTACTGAATTTATTTTAGCATTTGTTCCCCCTATTATATATTTATTTTTAATCCATATGTTTTATTCGCCTGTCGATAAGGTAGATAAAAGGAGCATCAGACACAAAGGTTTCACAATCACACAGTCACACTGTGAAAGCTATGTCATTATACAATCATCTTCAAGAAACATGACTACTGGAACACAGCTCTACATTTTCAGGCAGCTCCCTCCAGCCTCTCCATTATACCTTAATTAAACAGGTGATATCTATTTAATGCGTAAGACTAACCTCCAGGATAACCTCTTACTCTGTCTGGAATCTCTCAGCCATTGACACTTTATTTTGTCTCATTTTGCTCTTCTTCCTTTTGGTTGAGAAGATTTTCTCAATCCCTTGATGCTGAGTCCCAGCTCATTCTAGGATCTCTGTCTCACGTTGCCAGGAAGGTCCACACCCCTGGGAGTCATGTCCCATGTAGTCACTCTGGAATTTATCGGGGCATCACACTAACCTGGACAAACCAACAGAATCACATGCCCTATTCAAGATTCCATGTACTTATGGTGTTCAACTAAATTGACCATACAAGTTAAATTAGGAAATGCACAACCCAAAATATAAGTTTTGCACCAAATAAACATCTCTCCCTTTACTCTCCCACAGAAGTTGAAGTTTTAAGGTATGGAGGATATCATCCTTTATCCACTCTTCTAATATACCTTGGTCCTATCCAGATCAGCTTCATTCATATCTCTACTTGATGTCTGATCACTTTTTCAACTTTTTAAACAGTTCCTGTTTGGGGTACTACTGACTTTCATCCAAACTGTGTCTCTCTTAACCGCCATGTGTGGCAGCAGTAATTGCCCGTTCCAAAATCTCTATTTTGTTGTGGTATATTCTCTTGAATGAATGTCCAGGGCCACGTTTGTGAATATTTTCCAGTATATTGTGCTTTTCTCTCATTACAGTAGGCTCTTCAATGGGCTTGTCAGAGACAATATTGCAAATTCCAGATCTCTCATTCCCACAAGGCTGTAACTTCGTAATATACGTAGGATGGTACAGCATATGTGTGGGAATTTAATACAGTTTCTTTGTGGGATGGAAGATCTTTCGTTTTTATTATTTTGATTTAATGCATGAAATAATTAAGACTTGTGGGTCAGCACTGGCAGCTACATGGAAATTCTGGGTTTCTCAAACTTCTCTTAGTTGGGACCTTCCTCAGAAAGCCAGGAAGCCTCCATCATCCAAAAGCAAGTTGGTAAAAGAAGTCTCTTTGAGCCTCTTTCACGACTGATTCAGGGATGGGCTAAAGCGGCTGTTCTCAGTCTGGCTGGAGGGGAGTTTTTTAAACATCCCTATGCATATCCCGATGCCTGACCCCATCCTCGGAGACTCTAGTTTAATTATTTGGGGTAGGGTCCTGGCAAGGGAAGTTTTAAAAAGTTCCCAGATCATCCTAATTTGCAACCAAAGTTGCAAACCTCTGTTCTACTAGGGATTAAGCCAGGATCACGTTAATCAATTGAACCACATGAAATTGCCATTTTTATAGGCCTGAAGCAGTTGAATATTGGCAATTTCATATGGGCCAATCTAGTATATGGGCAATCGATTTTTATTTTGGGCAGGAGGTAGATTGGTCTTTTGAAAGGCCCTCTACCAGGAAACCAGTCATTTTTCTCTAAACTACCATCTTTCAGCGAGCAAGGGTAAGAAGATGTCACAGGGAAGCCTGTGGCCTGTGCAGTCAGATGCTGCCCTCGGAGGACGAGACCCTCTACAGCTTTCTTTCCAGTGAGTCTTAAACAGTTGGAAGCCCATGTCTTCTGAAGGGAAATGAGCAAAGCAGGCCAAGGAGGACGGAGCCGGAAGTGTTAAGGACACAACACAAATCAAAAGACAACCTGGCCCCATCTTCAAGTTGAGGCGTTTACATTCAAGACTCTATTTCTCAAATATAGAGTGGGCCAAATGAAACACATCTATGGGTTGAAATCTGGTTCTCAAGCCTGCAGTATGTGGCTCTATCCTAGAAGGTAGATGCTTGTGGAACAGGGAGGTGGCCCAGAGCAGGGGAGGACGAGGTGCTTTACACAGCAGGAGTCCAGCGAGGAAGGATATAAACAATCCGCAAGGCCACATACATCTGGCATCACTGCTGCTTGCATTCTGCTGGATTTTGTTCCTTCTTGGGGTCATAATCTGGATCATTTTCCTCACTACCAGGACTGTGCACTAGGGGCCCTGTGGAAGAAATGGGAATGTATGAGCCCTGGACAGGGAAGTACCAAGGGGAAGGAATGCACGGCACCCTGCAGGGAGTATGCAGAGATTTTTAGGGAGGTCAGCAAAGCCCTGGTCTCAGTGGTGGTCACTGACGGCCCTAACTACAGGGTCTCAGATGCTGAGGCATCATGGCAGCGTAAAGTGCCTGTATTATTTTTCTTTCCTTCTTTTCTTATTAGAAGTTGTAGGTTTTACAGAAAGATCATGCAGAATATATAGAGTTCCCATATTCCCACCCTCATTTTTTAACATGTTGCATTAGTGTGCTACCTTTCCTAGAGTTGATGGGAGAATGTTATTATAATTGTACTATTAACTATAGTCTATAGTTTACATCAGGATACACTGTTTGCGCCGTACAGTCCTGTGGTTTTTTTTTTAAAAAAATGTTGTTCTAGCCACATATATGCTACCTAAATCTTTCCCCTTTTTTAAAAAATTTCATAGCTGTACTTTAATGGTTACAGGACAAAAACCCTCTGCAAGAACCAAACTATGTAAATAATTAATGAACATGTTTGAGAGAGTCTGTGCATTCAACATATCTGACAGAAAAACTATAGTTAAAAGGCTAGGTAGAACAAACTGGTCTTCAAAAATATGAGTTCCTTTCCTTAAAAAAAAATTACCAAGTCTACCAAGAAAATGCAAAACATAAGGCTGTAAGTAAATAATAGTCGTGTTTAGGCTATTACAGGGCAGGTTATCCGCAAGGCCACATACACCCGGCTTCACTGCTGCTTGCATTCTGCTGGATTTTGTTTGTTCCTTCTTGGGGTCATAGTCTGGATCATTTTCCTCATCTCCTTCTTCTTCCCCTCCCTCATCTGCTTCTTCACCTTCATCATCATCATCATCATCATCATCTTCAATAGCTTCTCCAGTAAAGCAGCACACTGATCTTGGGATTATACGCTCATGTAAAAAGTGACCAATTTCCAAGTCTGCAGCAAGGATAGCTTCAGCAGCAGCATCCAGACCTCCACTCTCGGGAACTTCAGGAGGGGCAAAAAAATTAAAGAAAGAGTCATTGGAGACGGTTTTAGTCACTGTACGAACTGTCCCATGTCCCTTGTGTTTCTGTTTCTTCTTGATGGTTTTCAAAGTGACATTCTTTCCTTTTTTCCAATCTATCTGAACACCCTGTACAAACCATAATGTCTGGTCCATCAAAAGAAAAGGGATCAGAATCATCTGGTTCTGAGCTCATCCTATATGTCTCTGTCAACACTTCATTTGTGAAATACTCATTGGGTTCAAAGTGAAATTCTAAGACAAAACTCATAGGCTGACCAGCATCTGAGAACTTCACTTTAATATCCTTCAAGTGCTTCAGAATAGGTTCACCACATTCCTGAACCATATCCCTGAGCAGGGCAACATTTTTTTTTTTCTTTTCGCATGGGCAGGCACCGGGAATTGAACCAGGATCCCCTGGCATGGCAGGCGAGCACTCTGCCTGCTGAGCCACGGTGGCCCACCCCAAGTCAACATTTTTAAAAACAGTCAACCAAAATTCAGGAATTCCTTGGGGATCTTCTTTTTCTTCATCCTTTTTCTCCTCTTCAATCTTGGCCTTTTCCTTCAGTTCCTCCGAAATCGCATCTTCCTCATCTGGTTTCCATTCACATTCTTCTTCCGCAGGTTCATAAATTGCATTGATGATCTCAAATCGCTTATCAAATACAGGCTGATAGGGAACAGCATACTTTCTTTCAAGATCATGTGCTTCCTCATAGAATTTGGCTTCTCTCTGTGCACACTTCACTTGAAGGTTTTTAACGGCATTCACTCGTCTTTTCACTACCCTAGGCAAGCGGCAGCTAGTACGGGGAGCCAGGCGGCCGAGGCTGTGCAGGCAGTGACTCAGGGTGGCAGCCCCAGAGGGAGGAGCAGGAGGTGGCGCCGCGAACAGATGGCACTAAAAAAGCTAAAACTTTCCCTTTTCACCTCGTCCACATATATAATTCAGTGCTGTTAATTACATTCATAATGTTGTGCTGCCAACACCCCTGTCCTTTACCAAAACTTTTCCCAAACTGCAAACAGAAACTGCATCAATTAAGCATGAATTCCCTGTTTCCTATCCTTCCCCTTGCCCTGTAATCTCTATTCTAGTTTCTGTCTCTATGATTTTGTTTATTCTAATTATTTCTTATCAGTGAGGTTATACATTATTAGTCCTTTTGTGTCTGGCTTAGTTCATCCCACATGACATCTTCAAGGTTCATCCATGTTGTCACATATATCAGGATTTCATTCCTTTTCACAGCTGTATAATATTCCTTTGCGTGTAAAGACCACATTTTGCTTATCCACTCATCTGTTGATGTACACTTGGGTTGCTTCCATCTGTTGGCAATTGTGCATAGTGCCACTATGAACATCAGTGTGAAAATATCTGTTTAAATCTCCGATTTCAATTCTTTTGGATACCCCTATGTGATTTTAATCCACTACGGAAGCCTAAGAATGTCTTTCCAGATCCGACTAGTGATTAGCTCTTTCAGCAGCATAGCTGAAAGGTGGCTTTTATTAATGGGGAAGAAACTATTGATTTCCCACCTTCTAGACATTCCTCCAAACTTCTCCCTGTTTTCCGCCTCTGGGAGGGGTTGAACATGCCAGACATTTGTTTCTTCCAGCCTCCTGTGCTGTTAAGACATGAGCACATGCCCATCCTGACCAGTGGGACCTGTCTGCTTCTGACTTGTGCACGATAATAATGGTCCTTAAGTTTTAAGCAATGGCTCATCAGAGTCACTGTTACCTGCAGCCCAAATCATCTCAGCTAAGACATTCTACAAGTAGTAGTTTTCCCTGCAAGTCCTCTTTCCTTCAAAGGCCAGCTGCTTCTGAGCTGGTGGGTCTCCCACTGCCATGGCTGAGGCCAATGGGAGCACAGCCTTCATGTCTTCTGAGGGAACTTCTCAGTTCCCTCATTGTTTCTTTCCCACAGTTGTAATATTCTTCTAAAGGATTTTTTCACCTGATTCCAATGCATCCTTCAAATGACCCACAGTTATAGACTCCACAGTTAAACACTTGAAGGCTGCTGGAGAATTCAAGCAACTGCAATTGTTTTCCTTGATAACATGTAGCTGTCCAAGGTCAGAATGCATTGGCAGGCCTGTTTGCTAGCTGCCAGGTAATCCATCGTCATAACAATTCTGCTACGTTAACTCAGAATTCTGTTATGTTAACTCAGAATTCATTTTGTTTCTCAAGCCCTGTTCTAAGGACAACACATATATTATCTCATTCTCACAATAACCCCAAGAAGATCCCTGTGCCACTTATCCATTAAATGTTTCTCAGCTTCAAATCCACTCTTCATTGCCTGCTCCGTGAGAATGATGCCGGACCTTTTAAACCATTTTCCTTTGCTGGCTGGCGCCTCATGAAGCTGTGCCGGTAGAGGGCGCTGGAGAGGCACTGCTGTTGGCAGGGCCTCTTGCAGGCTGCAGGGTGCTCTTCTCAGCTGCCATGCCAGTTTCTCTAGACCCGCACTACATGCTCTGGTGAAACACCTCCCCGTAAAGGGCTTTCCCTAGCACCCTATGTGCTGGAATTCTGGCAAGTTCCGCTGGGCAGATTTCCAGTCATTCCTGCTGGCGCAGCACCACCGCGGCTCTCTGCCATTTTGTGAGCCACACTGTGTCGCTCTACCCAGGGCTGAATCTCAGCCCTGGAAGGGGAGGCCTTCTTGGAGCGCTCTATCTCAGCTCTCAGGTCTAGTGGCTGCTCTCTCTCTAGTCCGGTATTTTGCAGCGTTCTCGTTCCTTCTAACAATCTCTCCTTACTCCAATCCCCTGTTACAGTTAATAATTCTTTGAATTAAACTTTCCTCACTCAAATTGCTGTGTTGTTTTTCTTTCCTGATTGGACCCTCACTGAGATAGTCCTTTAGTCTTTTGCTCTGATTATCATTGGTTTTCATTGTCATTTGCTTAGTTTTTTCTTTTACTGCTCTTGCGATCTGAAATCTCTGCTGGTTGACTGTATCTCCTCTCTATAAATTCAAGCATATTCAAGCTCTTTTTTTTAGAACCTTAACGATATTAATACACATAGGTTTCTTTACAAGGGATAACAAGTAAGTAAAAACCTGCTTTTAATCAAGGCAGGCCTATAACTGGGGCCTCTAAAGGATATTTTTAAAGGCATAAACCTGCAAAGATGGAGAGGAAGGAAGAGGAGACTAAAATGATAAAATTTGGAAGTGTATGGATGAGTGGCCCATGCAGAAGAGATTCCCAAGACGATGTTGAAGGCAGATCCCAGGATGAGGGTTGCACGCAGGCATAAAGAGCAAATGTCTGTGTGGGGAGAGTCCGAAGGCTGAAAGGAGGGCTACCTCAAAGAAGGGGAAAGTTCAGAATAACGGATATGCTTGATTTATTTTTTTTGTATGGTGTATGGCGGGTGCGAGGGTGGTTCACCGTAGAGTTCTCGCCTGCCATGCGGGAGACCAGGGTTCGATGTCCGGCCCATGAATTTACCAAACAAAGAGACCAACAAAAAGAAACAAACAGTTCCACAAATGGTGCTGCAATAACGGATACACACATGGAAAAAGAATGAAATATGAACCTGCCATACATCATACAGAAAAAAATAAATCAAGCATATCAGTTATTCTGAAATTTCCCCTTCTTTGAGGTAGCCCTCCGTTCAGCCTTCGGACTCTCCCCACACAGACATTTGCTCTTTATGCCTGCGTGCAACCCTCATCCTGGGATCTGCCTTCAACATTGTCTTGGGAATCTCTTCTGCATGGGCCACTCATCCATACACTTCCAAATTTTATCGTTTTAGTCTCCTCTTCCTTCCTCTCCATCTTTGCAGGTTTATGTTTTTAAAAATATCCTTTATCCCTGGCCATTAGAGAAATGCAAATCAAAACCACAATGAGATATCATCTCACACCCACCAGAATGGCCATTATCAACAAAACAGAAAATGACAAGTGCTGGAGAGGATGCGGAGAAAGAGGCACACTTATCCACTGTTGGTGGGAATGTCAAATGGTGCAACCACTGTGGAAGGCAGTTTGGCGGTTCCTCAAAAAACTGAATATAGAATTGCCATACGACCCAGCAATACCGTTGCTAGGTATCTACTCAAAGGACTTAAGGGCAAAGACACAAACGGACATTTGCACACCAATGTTTATAGCAGCATTATTTACAATTGCAAAGAGATGGAAACAGCCAAAATGTCCATCAACAGACGAGTGGCTAAACAAACTGTGGTATATACATACGATGGAATATTATGCAGCTTTAAGACAGAATAAACTTATGAAGCATGTAATAACATGGATGGACCTAGAGAACATTATGCTGAGTGAGTCTAGCCAAAAACTAAAGGACAAATACTGTATGGTCCCACTGATGTGAACCGACATTCGAGAATAAACTTGGAATATGTCATTGGTAACAGAGACCATCAGGAGTTAGAAACAGGGTAAGATAATGGGTAATTGGAGCTGAAGGGATACAGACTGTGCAACAGGACTAGATACAAAAACTCAAAAATGGACAGCACAATACTACCTAATTGTAATGTAATTTTGTTAAAACACTGAATGAAGCTGCATCTGAGCTATAAAAAAATATATATATATCCTTTAGAAGCCCCAGTTATAGGCCTGCCTTGATTAAAAGCAGGTTTTTACTTACTTGTTATCCCTTGTAAAGAAACCTATGTGTATTAATATCATTAAGGTTCTAAAAAAAGAGCTTAATTTATTTAGGAAAAAATGACTTTTTAAACTGTTGTTTCAGAGTGGCATTTGGGGAAACCAAAGTATATGCATGTGCTTATTCTTCCATCTTTACCCAGAATTCCCTGATACAGTCTTTTGAAATCTATTTAGTAACAATCATAAAATCTGTTTAATGATAATCGTAATGAATTATCATAAACAACTATCCATATTATTACATATTCTTTTACTACAACATTTTAGAACATTAGTGTTCTTTGTTGAGGCTATACCATAATTTATTTGGCAGGTCTACTTTTGTTGAGCACTTTGCTGTTGAGGAACACTTCTAAATGAAATGGTGCAGCCCTGCCTGTATGTGATGGTGGCGTTCACCAGGACAATGGCAGACCAAACACAGGACAGCTTGTCACGTATTCAGCACACTTACACTTCTTCTTCTGGAGAATCCATACATAATTATAATTACTTTCTTTGAAGTCCCATCCAGCTGCCAAAGGCAGAACATCCTGCCTGGCTTCTTAGCTATCAGCTAGCTAATTAGCAGCTTACCTAAGAAAAAGCAAAGTTCATTATTTTCTAATTGTCTGCAGTTTTTCCTTCTCCTTATTCTCCTCTTGTTTGTTCACTCCTAATCTTACCTTAGACAAATGCAGTAAAGTGATTATTGGTTTCCCTTGTATTCCAGTAAATAGTGCGCTGAAAATTTTATGTCTTTGAGTTATTATTTGAAACTATTACAATGTTTTACCATTCATTCTCATAGCTAAATTTCTGAATTTCTGCCCACACAGGATAATTTTCCATGGATAAATTAGGTTCTAATTTCTGGTGGATGCTGTACAGCTGTCTCAGGCCATCTGGCTTCTGCACATAAAGTGGGAAAGGGCAGCTCTCAGCCTCTCCAAATATAAAAGCGCACCCCAAAATGACATAATTACCCAGAAATAAAGGATGCTCAATGAAGGGCTAAGTGCTGAAGAAACTTATGAGGAAAATGAAAAGAATTTTGACCCTTCAAGTCTTTGCTCTCTCCTCCATACGCAAACACAGGCAGGCAATTCACAAGTAAATGCAAGGTTTTCAACATCCAACCGTTTGGAGCAATGGAAAAAAAAAAAGGTAAAAGTAAAAAGAAAACACTCCATACAGTGCCTTGCCTTGTCCTCTCTAAAACTCAGAAGCGGTTCAAGTAACAGCATTCTCCTTCTGAGTTGAAACTAGCAGGGGCTGAGGCTGCCCTGGGACAGGGCTCCTTTTATGAGCTGGGAGTGAAGACTGGGTTTATTCATAGGGCTTGCGGTGCCCTTTAGACCGCGCCCTGGCTGCCGCTACTTATGCATTCACGGCTCAGCCTGGGGCTTGTTGCGCTTCCTGACCACCAGAGGGCAATGTGGAGCCGACTTTTCCCCGGCCTCTCCCTTGCGGAAAGGACACTGAGATGGAAGATTTTCATGCCAAGTATGAACTGTTGCTCTCGGTCGTCAGGCCTTTAACCCACATTTCCTGAGCAGCTGCCATGTGTCACGCCTGGGAGTGATGCCGGGCTCCACGCTGGCCTGGGGGTGGGGGGGTGGGGGGGCCCCTCAGTCCAGTAGGGGAACAGACACGTTCATCTCAAACTGCAATAGAGTCTTTCAAGTGCCAGCACTCCTGTAACCAACCCCCAGCCCGCAGCGTGCTGTACCAGCGCCACGGTTTCCACGGAGGAGGGCTTAGGGGTGTTCGGCTGGTTGGTAGGGGGTAGCCAGAGAACTAGATCAAAACTCTGTTTTTATTTAGATTGGACACTGCAGACTAATAAAAGTCAGAAATATCCAAATATGCCTTTATTCACATATATAAGGTCGAGAAAGTATCAGTTTTCCATATCATTATGTACTCTGCCAAATTAAAAAATGTTTTTATTGTTTTATTATTACTTGGGGTAGCAGGGAAGGCACTGATGGAGATTTTAAAAGGCATATGAACCCTCTAAAGTCTAAGGATTAACAAGCAAAAAAAAAAAATGGAGTCATGCAACTAGGTGAATGAAACTTGAGGACAGTATGTTGATTGAAATAAGCCAGAAACAAAAAGACCAGCTAGTATAATGCCTCACTAGCATGGACTAACTATAATGTGCAAACTCTAAGAATTGAAATCAAAGGCATAGGTTATCAGGGAAAGGCTTATTGTAAAGGTTTCTAGACTGTAAGCGCTTACAGCAATCACATCTATCCCTGAGGTGTAACAGTTACTTCTAAATTCTAAGATGCTGAGGCTCTTTGTGTAAAACCTGCTTGCTCCCTGGAACTTTGGGTACCTGTGTGACACCTGAGACTCAGAGCTAGAGTTCTGTACCTCTGAAAGTCAGCATTACCCATACAGCAACTGTCAAAAAGGCTGAGAAAGAGATCAGACTTCAATTAGAGATATGAATAAGCTGAACTGGGTAGGACTAAGGAAAATCAGACTAAAGGATAAAGGACGATGTTGACTGTATTTTAAAACTTCAACTTCTGTGTGAGACCAAAGAAAAAGATGTTTATTTTAGTGCAAAATTTATATTTTCTGTAGTACGCTATCTAATTTAACTTGTATGGCCAGTTTATTCAAACACCTAATTACATGGAACTTTGAATGGAAATGAGATTTGGTTGGTTTGTACAGGATAATGTGATACCCCATACATCCCAGAGGAATCTGGGAAGAAGATTAAAAGGTATTTGCAAAGTCCCCTTGAGGGGACTAATTGCAAGAGTTTACAATCTAAGAACCTTTACAATAGGCCTCCCCCTGATAACGTATCCTCTCAAATTCAATTCTCAGAGTTTGCACATAATAACTAGTCCACATTTAGTGAGGCATTATAATATTTATCTTTCCGCTTCTGACTTTTTCCCCTCAACTTACTGTCCTCAAGGTTCATTCACCTAGCTGCATGCTTCACAACTGCATTCCTTCTTGCAGCTACTCAATAGTCCATCATATGTATACACCACAGTTCCCCCTTCCATTCCTCAGGTGATGCACCCTTAGGTCACCTCCACCCATTGCAATTCATGGACACTGCCACTATCAACACCAACAAGCATTCACTTTCGTTGGGTATGTACCCAGGAGTAGAATTGCTGGGCAATAAGATATGTTTAGCATTAGCGGATACTACTTTCAGTTTTCCAAAATGCTTGACCATTTCACAGTCCCAGCAACAACATATAAGATTTATAATTGCTCTGCATCCCAGAACTTGGTGGTGTTATTTGAGGCCTTCTGGGTAGTGGTATCTCATTGTGGTTTTAATTTTTTTACCTGATGACAAATGATGTTGAGCATCTTTTTATATGCTTGTCAGCTGTTTGGATATCCTCCTTTGTGGGGCACCTGTTTTAGCCTTTTGTCCATTTTTTTTTTATCGGGTTGTCTGTGTTGACCTTTCTTTGCTGGAGAATGGAGGCAATATGAAGTATCTACATCTAGACAATAATCAGCTGAGAAAGCAAGTTGGCATTGGTCCCAGGACAGCCGTGGCCTTTCAGGTTGTGAGTGGAGTCAGAGGTAGGGGAGCTGTCCGCTCTGAAACCTTGCTTTACAGGCTGAGGGTCCTGAGATGTGGTCTGGGCTGTTCTATACACTTGGCCCACCCACCTCAAATGTTCTGAAACCCCTTTTCCAATTGCAACCTTTCTCACAAGTCTCCTTGGTAAACGTTGGGGGGCTGGAGTACTGGGGACCAGACTTTCCTCCTGGACCACAATGTTAACTGCTCTTCCCCACCAGCCAGTGCCCTCTATGTAGTGAGAACCTTCCCGGTGGACCAAGGGACAGCTGCCACCAGCTGGGTGGGAGGGAAAAGGAGAGGCCTCCAGGTCCTCAGCTCCTGCCTCCTGGAAGCTCTGCCACGCCTCCAACCTCCCCCCCAAAAGAAGGGAGGGTGTGGACCCTCAGGTCCCTGACCTTAGAAGTCCCAGGAAGAACTCAAGTCTGGGCCTCCCACAGAAGAACCAGTCCTTTAACCTTAATTCATCTCATGGCAGAGCCGGTGTCTGGTTGTGGGAAGAGGAGGTGAAAAATGGAATGTGGCGGAGAGTGGGAGACATCACAAACCTCACACCTTCCAAGTTTGAGACTGAAGCTCAGTGAGGTGAAACCACCTCCCCACTGTCTGTTGGCAATCAGTGGGCAGAGCAGGCCTGGCATGCAGAGGTCTCAGGAATCCTGGTCCAGGGATAATCACTCCATAAGAGCAGGAGCCGGTCAGTTGGAATAATTATACTGGACTATTAATGGCAGCTCAATACTGAGTGCTGGCCGTGCAAGAGACGTCATTCTAAACTTATGTACACTATCTCTAATCCTCACAACAACGTGGTGAGTTTTGTAGATGAGGAAAGAGGGGTGGCTTGTCTGTCAGTCAATTAATGGGACATTAATTAGCAGGTGCTACGCAGAGAGCTGAAGAGTTGTACACTTGAGTGTGTTTCTGGTTACAACGGGCTCCTGTTAGGTTGAAAGTATGATTCAAATCAAGAATTATAAATGGCTGGGTATTAAGTAATTGCTGGGGACAGCATGGGCTGTGTCCAGGAACATAACTGCCCTTATGACTCAGTGAGAACCCCTGAGGGTGTTGTTAATACCTGGCTCCCTTCACGATGCATCGAGGGGGCTTCGGAGACAGTCAGAAGATTTCACCTGCCCACATCCCTGGACCTGTGACCATGTCTGACCATGTCACTTTATCTTCTTTGTGTCCTTATCACTTTTTTCCTTTGGAGGGTAGATGTGACTGACAGTTATATATGTAGACTGGGCTAGGCTAGTGTACCCCGTTATAAAATCAGACATTAATATTGCTCTGAAAATATTTTGTGGATGTGTTTAACATCTATAAACAGTTGATTTGATTAATGGAGATTATCCTCGAAAATTTGGTGGGCCGCATTCAACCAGTTGAAATGTCTTAAGACAGAACTGAGGTTTCTCTGAGGAAGGAGAAAATCTACTTGTGGACTGCAGTGTCAGCTCCTGCTGAAAGGTGGAGAATATGCTTACCCTCGCTGAGCTTAGCTGTCTACTCTTTGAACTTCATTCCCAGGATATTAACCAGACCTTCTCAATTCTGCTTCCAGGAATAAATAACACAATAGCATCAAGAACACCCTGCGGCCCATTGAATCAGTGACTTCCTCCTCAAAAGGCAAAAGTCTGCCATTACTGAGTATCAGCTAAGAAAAGAGCTTTGAAGGCCCTGCATGTAAAAGCTTGCACATCAAGATCTAAATCTAATCACCGGAGCTGGAACAACACGACGTGCTTGAGACAAACCAGGATTGAGAAATTACTTGTGCCCTTCTCACGAAGATCCAGCATCATCACTGACCTGACAAAAATGAATCATGTAGACGTGACTTAGTTTTTGACCCCTACTCACTTTCCCTTACCTATAAAAACCCTAACTCACATCCCCACTTTGAATTGGTTTTGGAAAGATTCCTCCAGTTCCTTGCAAAGCGCACTTGCAATAAGTCACCTTCACACTGAGACATGTTTCTCCTTTGACGTGCTGGGTCAGGCAGGCCCTTTCATGGAAAGAGCCATGCTTGCAGTGTCACTGCTTCAGGGTTTCCAGCAGGGTTTCCACTGCAGGTTTCCAGCAGTCTTTGACGGCCTGCTCTGAGCCGGCCCCACGATCACATAAGTTTTTGCAGACAATCTAATATATATATAGATTAATACACAGGTATATTTATCTATCTCCTAATGGTTCTTTTTCTTTGGTGGAACCCTAATACAGTAGCTTAATCATTTAAACAATTTTTTATTGAAGGAAAATATGTTTACAGAAGTGTTTAAAAATCATAGTCTTATAAACAAATTATCCGAAAATAAATGCACCCATGTAACTGGGCCAAGAAATAGAACATGGCCAGCCTCCCAGGGGCCTCTCACCTGTTGTCTCCCAATCTCTTTTTTGTCTTTCTTAAAGGGAACCACTGTCCTGGCTTTTAACCACAGATGAGTTTTACCTACTTTGGAACTTTGTATAAGTGAATAAGTAAATGGAATCACGCACTTGCATTTTTCTTCCATCTGACTTTTTTTTTTTTTCACTCAATATTACACTTAGGAAAGTCATCCACGTAGTTGCTTGTGGTCATTTCCATTCATTCTTTTTAGCTGCAGAATATGCCATTGTGTGACTCTATCGCCATGCTTTTATCCATCCTACTGTTGATGGACATTTGGTATTTCCCGTTTTGGTTATTTCAAAAAGTGCTACAATGAACATGGCTATCCATGCCTTCTGATGCACACACACACACATTGCATTGAGATATGTGCACACTTGCGGGCTCCTAAGGTCTGCGTGTGTTCATCTTCAGTAGATACTACCCAAGAGTGGACAAAGTGGCTCCTCTTGGTATTGTCACTTCTCAAACTTTAGCCATTCTGGTGGAAATCATTGTTTTTAAACATTTTAGTTGTGAAACTAGTGAGTGGAGAGGCCAGAACTCCATCCAAGATCCTTCTGCATTCTGTTTCCTGAAGGTGGGACTGGGGCTCAGAAGAATGTAGCTGGAGCTTTCTCACGTGCTACCCTCCCTCCCCGTGTGCTCATTCCCTCTTCCCCCTGCCCTCCAGAGGTTGTAGGTATGTTTGCTCTCACTTACGCTAAATGCCATCTAGTAATTCCACCTACCAGAAAACACTGACCTTGAAATTGCAGCATAATTTATAAAATTAAGCACAAGTAATATAGCTGAGCAGGTTGGATTTAGGACTTGGCAGGCTCTCTTGAACTGTTTCAAGTCAGCTAAGCTTTCCCAAAGACAATACATAATTCATAGGTTAGGTGGGACCAACACAGTGACTAGAGCGTAGTAGGTGCTTGGTATTAATTTCCATTCTTAAAAATAGCATCTTAGATTATCCCAGAAGGGATGCTACAGTTGCTTCAAATAAGTATAATACTGACCTTACAAATGTCACTAAGCAGGAGCTGTCCTGTGAACATGCCCATCAGACAGTCACCCAAGTACCCCCCATACTGGTCCATTTCCAGCTTCAGAAGCAAGTATCAACAAAGACTGTGGAGGAGGTAGTGCTAGCTGTGAGTTCTGGGTTCAAGGCTCAGGGAGCATGGGTGCATTTCTGTGTGTGTACCTGGGCTTGTGCACCAGTGGTTTAGGGTAGAGAGGAGTCAGGCCATCCTCTTTAAAAAAACAAATGCCTCTCCTTTGCCATCCCAGCGCTTCTCTGTGAGGGCAAGTACAGCAGAAGGGTACATGCGTGCTGCCTCTAGACTGCCTGGGTTCAAATCCCAATTCTGTGGAGTCACAGCTATGGGAACCTGGTCAAGTTATTAAACCTCTCAAGCCTCTGTTTCCTCATCTGTAAATGGTTTAATTCTAGTGAATCCACAGGATTGTTGTGAGGATTAAAGGCAAGAAGGCCTGTAAAGGTTAGTGGGATACCCTGATATACTCCAGAGTGATCTGGGAAGTGAATAAAGAGGTATTTGCAAAGTCCCCTTGGGGGACTGGGGAGAAAGGAGGAAATATTCAACTTCCCCAACTGAGGAATTCCTGATATTCTTGTAAGCAGTGGGGACAACCAAATCAATAGGCCAAGCCCTCAATCTTGGGGTTCAACCCTATGAAACTTATTCCTGGAAAGGAGAAGCTAAGCCTACTTATAAGTATGCCTAAGAGTCACCCTCAGAGAACCTCTTTTGTGGCTCAGATGTGACCTCTCTCTCTAAGCCAACTCGGCAGGTGGACGCACAGCCTTCCCCCCTACGTGGGACATGACTCTTAGGGGTATAAATCTCCCTGGCCACATGGGACAGAAATCCCAGGATGAGCCAGGACCCAGCATCAACGGACTGAGAAAGACTTCTTGACCAAAAGGGGGAAGAGAGAAATGAGACAAAATAAAATTTCAATGGTTGGAAGATTTCAAACAGAGTCGAGAGCTTATCTTAGAGGTTATTCTTATGCATTATACAGATATCCTCTTTTTAGTTTGTGATTTATTGGAGTGGCTGAAGGGAAGTACCTGAAACTGTTGAGCTGTGTTCCAGTAGCCTAGATTCTTGAAGACAACTGCATAAAGATATAACCTTTACAATGTGACTGTGTGATTGTGAAAACTTTGTGTCTGGTGCTCCTTTTATCCAGGGTATGGACAGATGAGTAAAAAAATATGGATAAAAACCAAATAAATACTAGGGGGGATAAGGGGTAAAATAAATTGAGTAGATGGAAACAGTAGTGGTCAATGAGAGGGAGAGGTAAGGAGGATGGTATATATGAGTTTTTTTCTTTTTATTTCTTTTTCTAGAGTGATGCAAATATTCTAAAAAATAGTCATGGTGATGAATACACAACTGTGATGATATTGCAAGCCATTGTACACCATGTATGGATGTATCTGTGTAAAGATTTGTCAATAAAAATATTACAAAAAAAAAGAAGGAGAAGAAAGAAAGAAAAGAAGCCCTGTGAAGAGCTTGTCCAGGGCTCGACATGTAGAAAGCCCACCCATTGCCGTCAGCCATTCTGGCAGAGATTGTGGTTCTTGTCATTCACATGGATCAGACTTTGTTTAAAGTTGCTGGATGGTGGAAGAGGTTTTGGGGAAAACAGTCCTCTCTTAGGGGTGACTCTCTTGGTGTATACTATTTCAGAAAGTTAGTTCGACAATAAAACAGCATTCCTCTCCATTGAAATGTGAGCTACCTAGGATGTTAGGTATTTGGTCCATCTTACTTACTGCTGGATTCCCAATGCCTAGAACAGACCTCATAAACAGTGTGAGCTGAATAAATATTTGTTGAATGAATGAACATTTTGGGGGTGGCAGGGGTGCATGGTCCAGAAATCGAACTCGAGTCCCCCCCATGGAAAGTGAGTATTCTACCACAGAACCACCCACGCACTCTTATTGAACATTACTTAAAAGATACCTGTCTGCTGCTGGTCATAAATCTGAAGTCAATGGATCTCGATGTAGGATGGATGGAACATGGCCAGGAGCTAGATGAACAAGGGATGGGAAATTCCAGAGATGAATAGGAACAAAGAGTGACAAAGAGAAGAGAGGAGAGAGTAGCTGTCAAGGAAGGCCTCGGACCCATATCTCACAGTTCCCAGTTCCGTGAGGCCTCCAAGTAGAGCTACACTAATACCAGAGACAAGCCTGCTCTGCCTTCCAGCCCTAAGGACCCCCTCGCTGAGAGGACAGGCTGACACAAACAGCAGGAGCCCCTCTCTGCTCTGTTTATTTTGCTAAAGTCTGCTGAGCCCACCAAAAATCGGGCCCCCACCAGCCAGAACCCAGATGAGACTAAACTTCCTCTTATTGGAAAGACAGGAGAGTCTGTTTTTTGAGGACCTGGATCTAGTGGGCAGGAGGGAAAACGCAAAATGCCATTAGCCCGGAGGACCTCACAGGGGCTAGATGTAAGCTGAGGCTGACGCGCACAGAAAATAATCAAATGAAAATTTCCCTCATCACTGAGGCTTCAAGTTCCCTGATGTTTGGGACTTCGAGGGAGTTAAATAAACACTATGTAAACACAGTAACCAAGATATTAACAATAACACGAATATGAGTGAGCCTGATTATTCATTCTAGCTTGGAGGTACAGCAAAAACGAACACTGTTCCAAACACATTAATTTCGTTCACCGATTTTTCAAACATAGACTCAGCACCTACTTTGAGTTAGACACTATGCTAGGGTCTGGGTTCATAGAAATAAATAAGACTCCGGGCCTATCCTCAAAAAAATATGTGGTTTATTGGATAGCAGCCAACTTTGGCACCCAAGATTGTAAGTGTGTAAGTTTTGCTACACACATCTCTGGCTCAAAGATGTATAGTCAAAAAAACTCTGTTGCCTTTTTTATTATCATCCACAGAAGTTTTGAACATGCCACGAAGCATCCTTGTTGCCCTCGTGCCTTCTCCTGATCCTTAGCCCACCAGCCTTTTGAGAACCTGGCTGTGGCTCTGGCTTCTGACCCTGCCTTTTCAGGTAATGAGGCCTGGAAACTTGCTCCCTGTTGGATGAGCCAGGTGAACCCCTTTTTCAGTTTGCAGGAGCTTATCTCTCACCCACATCAAAGGGGCTCCCTCAGTGAACAGTCCTTGTGTGTGAATTCATCATCTCCTTCAAACTTGTTCCTCTTACTGGATTTCTCACATCTTTAAATGACACCACTGTTCGTCCCATTGCTTAAGCTAAAAAAATCGGTGTCATGCATCTGTCCTCCTGTCCCTTGCTGCCAAAGCCACCTAGAGACCTCAGAATGTTAAAGCAGCATTTGGTCTGAGCTGATGGAGGTGGTGATGCAGTGGAGAATGGCCCACCATCCAATTCTGGTTCATACGATCTCCTGACACTGATTATCAGCCATGTTGACTCTGAGTCACACAAAGCTCTTCAGCCTCCGGCCCTAACTTACTCCTTCAGTCCAACTGGGAAACAGCCTAGATATCTCACCACTCCATCAACTCCCCCAGTCTCTCCTCTTCATTTTTTGTTACTCCTACACAAAACCAAACCAGACAACACTGTGTCCCCCACCAAAAAAAAAAAAAAACCAAAGACAACACACCTGACTATCTGATTTGGTCAACAAACACAAGCACCCATCCATATAAGGTTATTCCAGTAGATACTTAGGAGAAGTTGTGTCTCCAACATGGCACATAGGCCTTCAACTAACTTTGGTGATTGAGTGAATGAATCTGTACCGTTTAGTTCTAACAACTTTGAATCACATACCCATTCTCCCTTGTGCCTTACACACTGAAGAGTTTGAAGAGTTTGTGCTGGTTTGAAATTGTTCTTTACCCCAGAAAAATACCATGTTCTTTTAATCCATTCTTTTTTTTGGCATGAGCAGGCACCGAAATCAAACCCGGGTCTATGGCATGGCAGGCGAGAACTCTACCACTGAGTCACCATTGCCCGCACTTTTAATCCGTTCTTGTGGATGCAGCCCTGTTGTGGGTGGGACCTTGTGATTAGATTGTTTCCATGGAGATATGACCCACCCCATTCAAGGTGGATCTTAATTCTTTACTGGACTCCTTTATGAGAAGACATAGAGAAATGCTCTGAGATGTTCTGAAGAAAGCACAGAGCTGAGAAAGTTTGGAGAGAGAAAAAGCACCCTGGGAGAAGCAAGAATGACCCACAGGAGATGAGAGAGCCATTTTGAAACCAGAACCAGGAGCAAAGGAACAGAAGAAGTTGACATGCGCCTTCCCGTGAGACAGAGGAACCCCAGATGCCAGCAGCCTTTCCCCAGAGAAGGTATCTTCTTCCTGATGCCTTAATTTGGACATTTTCATAGCCTTAGAATTATAAATTTGTAATCCAATAAATTCCCATTGAAAAAGCCAACCCATTTCTGGTATATTGCATTTCATCAGCTTTAGCAAACTGAAACAGAGGTCCAGGGTCTTAATTTGCTTCTTCTTTCTTAACCATTTAAACTGATTCTCTGAAGAGCCATTAAATCTTTTTCAGGACACAGTGACCTTCACAGAAGATTCTAAGAGCATTTGCAGGACAGTTCTACATAAGGCAGAACAAAAGCATTGTTTGTTTCAACATATATTTTTAAATTATTTGCTTCTTTTCTGCCAATTAACACAGTCTGGCAGGATTTTCATTCAATCATTCAACAAAGATATGTGGAGGTTTTACAGTCTCCTAAGCATAGTGCCAGAGAGCTGTGCACAAGACTGAGTAAAACAAAGTACAACCTTTGCCCTTAAAAAATCATGCAGCCTAACGGGCAAGGTAGTCAAGTTACAGATACAACACAACGGGATAAGTGCTGGGGAAGGAGTCTAAGAGGCGCATAAGAGAGGCACCTAACCCAGCTTCTAACTTTGATTTTGGAAATAAAAACAAATGCAAACTCCAAACAAATATAGTACAATGAACTCTCATAGACTCATCATCCAGCTTCAACAATTATCACTACCCTGCCGTTCTTTTTTCATCTATCTCTTACTTCTTCTTTCATAAATATTTAAAGACAAATCCCAAATATCACATCATTTCACCCATTTCAATTCGTGTCTCTAAATTATGAGAAATGTTCTAACCAGTATCCTGAAGGGTTAGGAGAGCTTCCTGGAGGGAATGGTATTTAAACTGAAGCCTGAAGGAGGAGTAGGATTAGCTGGGTGAAAGTGACTTGAGGGAGTGGGTGGGGGGAAGGGGCAGTGTCAGGCTGAAGGAACAGTTTGTGCAAAGGTCAAAGGAGGGTTTATAGTGCATTTGCTTACAGTGTGGTCCCAGAAAAAGAATCAGTATCACCTAGGCACTGGTGAGAACCTCAGAACCAAGAGGATTCTGGGAAGATGGCAGAGTAGGAAGCTTCAGGAATCAGTCCCTCCACCAAAGCAGCTACTAAACTGGCAGGAATGGTCTGCATCAACTTCTTAGAAACACTGTGTAGCATCCAGGGAGGAGTGAGAGGAAGAGGCTGGTAAATTGCAGTAAATATTGGTGAGTCTTGCTCTCTCTGCAGCAGCTATCATCTGCCTTCCCCAGTCTCATGGCAGGTAGCAGTGGGGACCAGGTGCAGCTTGCTGGTGCCGGGGTGGGATATAAAGACGTAGCCCTCCAAACTCCAGAGGTATGTGGCCTGATTGCTGATCACTGCTTTTGATCAGCTACTTCAGATTGCTGGAGTCTGGTTCTGAGGGTGCCCATTATTCCATCCCCTTGTGCAAAAGTGGCAGAGGAATCTTAAAGACAGAATCTTCCTCAAACAACCCTTTAATTGCTGGGAAGCAGTTAAAGGGCTGCATTATTTGGGCAAATGCTGTGTCAAGAAAATGCAGCTTCAAATGCCATAGAAGAAGGTCCTGGTGGCCTTGCTGGCTCCACCTGTACCCCTCCACAATGTAGGAGGGAGCCAGCTTGTGCTCCCATTGCAGGTTCCTGGCCCTATTGCAGTGGAACAAAGGGGACCCTGTGTGCACTGGAGCACATGTATGTCAGGGCCAATCTGTCAGGAGGAAATCTGAGAGACTGAGTTGGGGAACTTGCTTCAGGCTCAACATCCCAGAGTCTGTCTTGAGGTCAGAGAGTCAGCTTGCAGACAGCTGGGACAGTGTGAGAAATAATGAAGTTGAAGTGGTCTGGGGCAGAAGACTACTTGCATTAAGTCATTCAACAGAGTACCCAGGAGGGGGTGAAAGTCTATTTCAAGAGGAGTACAAGTGGTTTTCATCTGAACTCCTGTAAACTGCAGATGGGGAAATTCCTAAGGCCTCTAGCAAGCACACGCCCAGGAGAAGAAGCAATTCCATGCAGGCTCAGATAAGACAGAGAGTACGCTGCATTTTGCATTTGCCTTGGGCTTATCTCCTTGATAGGAGGGCTAAGCTCTGAAGGAGACCACCAGGGCCAATTTTCAAAGACAGCGAAATGTGCTTTATTGCTTTGGTTTGTATGTTTCTATTAGCTCCTGGCATTTAAGAAAATCTCTGTCATATCACTAGCTGGATACAAGCATAAAAAACAAACAGCTCAGGGACTAAATCCAAGAGCTTACACTTTAAAATGTTAAAATGTACGTTGTGCAACAACAGATGACAAGACAAAGAAACAAGAAATGATGGCATATCCAAAGGAACAAGAGAAAAATCCAGAAACCATCAACAAAGAGGACCAGACTTTGGACTTAGTGAACAGAGACTTAAAAAATAATAATCCTCAGTATGATCGAGGAGATAAAGGAAAACAAGAGAAAGAACTAAAAAATGTGAGGAACAACATGGGAATCTTTTTGAGATTCTCAGTAGGAACCAAACAGAAACACTGGAGTTAAAGACCATAATTGATGTGAAAATTCCCCGAGAGAGTTTCAAAAGCAAATTAGAGCTGGCAGAAGAAAGAATCAGTGATCTCAAAGATCACAACAGAATCGCAATTGAAATGATACAGGTTAAGAAGCAAAAAGAAAAAAGAATAAACAGAGCCTGAGAGACCTGTGGGATACCATCCAGCATACAAAATATATGCTTACGGGTGTCCCAGAAGGAAAAGAAAGAGACAAAGAGGTAGGAGGAATATTCAAAGAAATAACGTCAAAAAACTCTCCAAATTTAATGAAAGACATGGATATGCACATTTAAGAAGTACAAAGAAACTCAAATAGGGTAAACTCAAATAGAATCATGCATACACATATAGTTATCAGACCATCCAATGCCAAGGACAGGAGAGAATTCCGTAAGCTGCAAGAGAAAAACATGTCCAAAAGAGTTCCAATTAGATTGATTACGGAGTTCTCATCAGAAATCGTGGAAGGTAAAAGGCAGTGAGTTGAAATACTTAAAGAGCTGAAAGAAGACAATTAACAACCAAGAACTTTATATCCAGCAAGACATTCTTTCACAAATGAGGGAGAAATTAAGACATTCCCAGATAAACAAAAGCAGAGAGAGTTTATCACCACTAGACCTGCCCTACAGACAATGCTAAAGGGAGTTCTTCAGAATGAAAGGAAAGGGCACTAAAGATAGTTCAGAGTGGCATAAAGAAATAAGACTTCCAGTAAAGATAACCATAGTAATTATAAATGCCAGTACTATTATATTGCATTTCTAGTATGTAACTCCACTTCTTACTCCCTACACGTGCTGAAGTACAAGTACATAAAAATTAATGATAAATCTATGGTTTGGGACACAGGGTGTAGAAATATATCATTTGTAACCTAGAATGTACAAATATATGTAAAATTAAAGGTGAGGAGTGGAGGGGTAGAGGAACAGTGTATTGTACTCAATTGAAGATAAATTCGCATCAAATCAAATTTTAACCCCATTGTACCTACAAAGAAAATACATGCAAAATATATTCAGAAAGAAATGAGAAGGGCCTCAAAATGGTACAATACAAAAATCTAATAAATATGAAAGTAGGCATTAACAGAAAAACCGGGGCTTAAAAGAGGTATGAATTACAAAATCCATGTAGCAAATGGCGGGAGAAAGTTCTGCGTTATCAGTAGTGACTTTAAATGTAAGTGTGTAAGTGGATTAAGGCAGAGATTGGTAGAATGGATAAAAGAGCATGACCCAATTATATGCTGTTTACAAGAGACTCACTTTAAATTCAAGAACACAAGTGGGTTGAAAGTAAAAGGATGGAAAAAATATATACAGGAAATTAGTAACCAAAAGAAAGCTAGGGAGCTATACCAATAGCAGATAAAATAGACTTTAAGCAAAATACAGTCACAATAGACAAAGATAATTATATATTAATATAGGAGTCAATTCAACAAGAAGATATAACAAATAGAAATACATATGCACCTAATGGAAGAGTTCCCAAATACATGAAGCTAATATTAACAGACTTGAAGGGAGAAATAGTTTTACGCTAATAGTAGAAAATTTCAATACACCACTTTCAATAATGCATAGAACATCTAGATAGAAGAGCAGCAGGGAATAGAAGAGCTGGACAATATTCTAAAACAGTTAGACTTAACAGACACGTATAGGACACTTCACTCCAGCAGCAGAATACAGATTTTTTTCTAGGGCACACAGACCATTCTCCAAAATAAAACACATGTTAAGTCAAAAAACAAGTCTCAATAAATTAAAAAATACTGAAATCATACAATATATTTTCTCCAACCACTATGGAATGAAGTTCAAAATCAGTAACAGAGGGAGAAATGGAAAATTCACAAATATGTGGAAATTAAACAACACACTCTTAAACAACCAATAGGTCAAAGAAGAAACCACAAGGGAAAATTAGGAAATATCTTGAGGTAAATAAAAATGAAAACACAACATACCCACACCTATGGAGTGTAGCAGAAACAGTACTGAGCAAGAGATTGAGAAAGACTTCTTGACCAAAAAGTAGAGAAGAGAAATGAGAAAAAATAAAGTGTCAGTGGCTGAGAGGTTTCAAACAGAGTCAAGAGGTTATCCTGGAGGTTATTCTTATGCATTATATAGATATCCCTTTTTAGTTTATGGCGTATTGGAGTGGCTAGAGGGAAATGTCTGGAACTGTTGAGCTGTTTTCCAGTAGCCTAGATTCTTGAAGATGATCATATAAAGATATAACATTTACACTGTGACTGTGTGATTTTGAAAAACTTGTGCCTAATGCTCCTTATATCTAAGGTACGGACAGATGAATAAAAAGAATGGATTAAAAATAAATAAATAAACAGCGGGAAATTGTGGCTCAGTGGCAGAGTTCTTGCCTGCTATGCTGGAGACCCAGGTTGGATTCCTGGTGCCTGCCCATGGAAATAAATAAATAAATAAATAATAGTGACAAAGGGTAAAATAAATTGGGTAGATGGAACCGCTAGTGGTCAATGAGAGGGAGGGGTAAGAGGTATGGGATATGTGAGTTTTTTCTTTTTCCAGAGTGATGTAAATGTTCTAAAGATGATTGTGGTGATGAATACACAATTATGTGAAGATATTGTGAGCCATTGATTGAATGCTTTGGATGGAATGTATGTGTGCAAAAATACCTCAATAAAAATATTTTTTTAAAAAAGACAAAAAATGCAGTGCTGAGAGGGCAGTTTATATCTCTAAATTATTACATTAAAATAGAAGAAACATCTCCAATCATAGATCTAACCTCAAAACTGGAGGATTTAGAAAAAGAAATGCAAATTAAATGCAAAGCAAGCAGATGGAAGGAAATAAGAAGGATTAGAGCAGAGATATATGAAATGGAGAATAAGAAAATAGAGAATCAACAAAACCAAGAATTAGTCCCTTGAAAATATCAGTAAAAATGATGAACTTTTAGCTAGACTTACAAAGAAAAAAAGAGAGAGGATTTGTTGTATCTTTATCTGGCTTTGGTATGAGGGTGATATTATAACTAAATTCAGAAACGAAAAGGTGGGCATTACTGCTATCCCCACGGAAACAAAAAGAACTATAAGAGGATACAATGAATAACTGTACACTAATATTAGATAATCTAGATGAAATGGACAAATTCCTAGAAACATAGAAACTACCTACACTGACTCAAGGAGAAATACAAGATCTCAAGGGACAGATAACGAGTAATGAGATTCAATCAGTAAATAAAAACTTCCCAACAAAGAAAAGTCCAGGACCAGATTGCTTCAGTGATAAATTTACCAACATTCAAGAAGAGTTAACAGCAATCCTGCTCAAATGCCTCCAAAAAATTGAAGAGGAGGGGACACTCACTAACTCATTCTATAAGACCAACATTACCCTCATACCAAAGCCAGATAAAGACAAATACAAGAAAAGAAAACTACAGACCAATATCCCTTATGAATATAGGTGCAAAAATCCTCAAAAAAAAAAAAAAATCCTAGCAAATCAAATCCAACAGCACATCAAAAGAATTATAGAACATGATCAAGTGGAATTTGTCTCAGGTATGCAAGGTTGGTTCAACATAAGAAAATCAATTAATGTAATACTCCACATTAGCAGAATGAAGGAAAAAAACACATGATCATCTCAATTGATGCAGAAAAGGCATTTGACAAATTCAGCACCCTTTCTTGATAAAAGCACTTAGAAAATTAAGAATAGAAGGAAATCACTTCAACATGACAAAGGGCATACATGAAAAACCCACAGATAACATCATACTCAATTGTGAAAGACTGAAATCTTTCCCTCTAAGATCAGAAAAAAAGGTAAGATGCCCACTGTCACTACTGCGACCACTGCTACTCAACACTGTACTGGAAGTTCTAGAGTAATTAGACAAGGAAAAAAAAAATATTAGGCACTCACATTGGAAAGGAAGAAGCAAAACTTTTCCTATTTGCAGATTACCTGATCCTACATAGAGAAAATCCTGAAAATCCACAACAGAGTTCTTAGAGCTAATGAATAAATTCAGCAAAATGGCAGGGTATAACACCAACATGCAAAAATTAACAGAGTTTCTATATATTAATTACAAACAACCTAAAGAGGAAATCAGGAAAAACATTCCATTTACAATAGCAACAAATAGAATTAAATACCTAGGAATAAATCTAATGAACGATGTAAAGGAGTTGATTGCTAAAAGAAATCAAAGAAGACCTGAATAAACAGAAAGGCATTCTATGTTCATTGATTGGAAGACTAAATATTGTTAAGATGTCAATTCTACCCAAATTGATTTGCAGATTCAATACAATCCCAATCAAAACTATAGCAGCCTTCTAATAGAAATGGAAAAGACAATTACCAAGTTTTTATGGAAGGGTAAGGGGCCCTGAATAGCCAAAGCCATCTTGAAAGAGAAGAACGAAGATGGAGGACTCACACTTCCCAATCCTAAAACTTATTACAAAGCTGCAGTAGTCAAAACAGCATGGTACTGGCACAAGGACAGACATATAGACTAACGGAATTGAATTGAGGTTCAAAAATAAACCCTTATGTTTATGGATAGGTGGTTTGTTTTTTTCAGCTTAAACAATGGAAACTTATTTGCTTTCAGTTTTGAGGTTACAAAAAAGTCCAATCCAAGCATCATCAAGGTTATGCTTTCCCCATCAAGGTGGCATTCTGAAGCTGCTGGCTATCTTTGGTCTTTAGTTTGTCACATGGCGGCATCTCCTGGTCTCTCCCTTGTCTTTGGAGTTCTGTTGAATGTCAGCTTCTGGTTGCTTCCCATGGCTTTCTCTCTCTGTCTGAATTTCATTCTGCTTATAAAATACTCCATTATTAGGATTAAGATCCATCCTGATTGAGGTGGGTCACACGTCAACTGAAGTAACCGCATCAAAAAGTCCTACTTACAGAGAACTCACTTCCGGAGAAGATGGCGGCTTAGTAAGACGCGCGGGTCTTAGTTCCTCCTCCAGAAAAGCAACTAAAGAAACAGAAACAATACGAAACAGCTCCCGGAGTCACGACAGAGACCAAAAAGACAGCGTACCCCATTCTGGAACAGCTGAACGGGCAGGGAGAATCTGCTGCGGTGAGATACCCGAGGGGCGCGCATTTTCCCGGCCGGGGCGGCTGGCGACTGGGGTCCCCTCCACGCACGTGGCTCCCCGGTCTGACTGGGAATGTTGGATAGTGGGGCCCTCCCGTCATGCTTGGCGTTTCCGGCCAGCTGGGCAATTAGGACCGGCACTCTCCCAAGCTGCGGCGGCCAGTGACCCCCGCCTCCACGCGCGGTTTCCCGGGCCGACTGCCGTGCAGACAGACGAGCGCCACGAGCGCCACCTACTGGGCAGGAAAAGAAAAACAGAGCCCAGAGATTTCACAGAAAAACCTTTCAACCAGCTGGGTCCCACACCCAGGGAAATCTGATCAAATGCCCAGACACCAGCAGAAAATAATGGATGACGCTCGGAAAATTGAAGATATGGCCCAGTCAAAGGAACAAACCAATAGTTCAAATGAGATACAGGAGCTGAGACAACTAATGCTGAATATACGAACAGAAATGGAAAAACTCTTCAAAAACCAAATCGATAAATTGAGGGAGGACATGAAGAAGACATGGGCTGAACGAAAAGAAGAAATAGAAAAACTGAAAAAACAAATCACAGAACTTATGGGAGTGAAGGACAAAGTAGAAAAGCTGGAAAAAACAATGGATACCTACAATGGTACATTTAAAGAGACAGAAGCTAGGATTAGTGAATTGGAGGATGGAACATCTGAATTCCAAAAAGAAACAGAAACTATAGGGAAAAGAATGGAAAAACTTGAGCAGGGGATCAGGGAACTGAATGACAATATGAAGCGCACAAATATACGTGTTGTGGGTGTCCCAGAAGGAGAAGAGAAGGGAAAAGGAGGAGAAAAACTAATGGAAGAAATTATCACTGAAAATTTCCCAACTCTTATGAAAGACCTAAAATTACAGATCCAAGAAGTGCAGCGCACCCCAAAGAGATTAGACCCAAATAGGCGTTCTCCAAGACATTTACTAGTTAGAATGTCAGAGGTCAAAGAGAAAGAGAGGATCTTGAAAGCAGCAAGAGAAAAACCATCTGTCACATACAAGGGAAACCCAATAAGACTATGTGTAGATTTCTCAGCAGAAACCATGGAAGCTAGAAGACAGTGGGATGATATATTTAAGTTACTAAAAGAGAAAAACTGCCAACCAAGACTCCTATATCCAGCAAAATTGTCCTTCAAAAATGAAGGAGAAATTAAAACATTTATAGACAAAAAGTCACTGAGAGAATTTGTGACCAAGAGACCAGCTCTGCAAGAAATACTAAAGGGAGCACTAGAGTCAGATACGAAAAGACAGAAGAGAGAGGTATGGAGTAAAGTGTAGAAAGAAGGAAAATCAGATATGATATATCTAATACAAAAGCCAAAATGGTAGAGGAAAATATTATCCAAACAGTAATAACACTAAAAGTTAATGGACTGAATTTCCCAATCAAAAGACATAGAATGGCAGAATGGATTACGACCCAGCAATACCACTGCTAGGTATCTACTCAAAGGACTTAAGGGCAAAGACACAGACGGACATTTGCACACCAGTGTTTATAGCAGCATTATGTACAATTGCAAAGAGATGGAAACAGCCAAAATGTTCATCAACAGACGAGGGGCTAAACAAACTGTGGCGTATACCTATGATGGAATATTATGCAGCTTTAAGACAGACTAAACTTATGAAGCATGTAATAACATGGATGGACCTAGAGAACATTATGCTGAGTGAGTCTAGCCCAAAACTAAAGGACAAATACTGTAAGGTCCCACTGATGTGAACCGACATTCGAGAATCAGCTTGGAATATATCATTGGTAACAGAGTCCAGCAGGAGTTAGAAACAGGGTAATTGAAGCTGAAGGGATACAGACTGTGCAACAGGACTAGATACAAAAACTCAAAAATGGACAGCACAATAATACCTAAGTGTAATGTAACTAGGTTGGAACACTGAATGAAGCTGCACCTGAAAAAAAAAAGTCCTACTTACAGAGTTCACACCCACAGGAATAGATTAAGTTTAAAATTTTGGAGCTCCAAACCAACGCATATATAAGTCACTTTTTAAAATTGTTGCTGTTTTTTAATGCAATTGTATTGAGATATATTCACATACAATGTAATCATCCAAAATGTATAATCAGTGGTTCACAGTATCATCATATAGTTGTGTATCCATCACCCAGTCAACTTTAGAACATTTTCATTACTCCAAAATAAAAATAAAAAAGAACACCCAAAACATCTCATACTTCTTATTCCTCCCTTGCAGCCACTCAGCATTCTACCCTACGTATACACCACAGCCAACTGATTTTTGATAAGAGTGCCAAGCCCACTCAGTTGGGAAAGATAGTCTCTTCAGTAAATGGTGCTGGGAAAACATTGTCTTATTTCACTGACATGGAATAATTAGAATACGTAAACCCAGAGCCAAGACTAGAACACACGTTACCAGGGGTCAGTGTGGGGGTAGGGAATGGGGAAGTACTGCTTAAATTGTACAGACCTATGAGGGTTGATGGATGCGTTTTGATATTGGGTGGCGGTGATGGTAGCACAGCACTGTGAGCATAATTAATGGCACTGAGTTATATATCTGTTAAAAAGAGGACATTTTAAGTTATATATATGTTACTAGAATAAAACAAAAAAAAAAACATAGGACTGTATAACACAGTGAGTCCTGCAAATCACGGACTATAGATAACAGTGCAATTATAAAACGGCTTTCATGAATTGTAACAAATGTATCACACAAATGCAAGGTGTTAAAAATAAGGTGATATGTGGTAACCCTGTATTTTATGCATGATTGTTGTGCAAACCTACAAATAAAAAGAACTTCAGAAGCTTGAGCCCCACCCCAGGCTTAGTGAATCAGAACCTGGTGACTGGTTTGTACAACCAGGTCTCATGGACGTTGGTTGGGGAACTGCCCGAGGCTCAGGAAAGGGGAGAGCTGTGTGTTGAGTGGCCTGGGCAAGGAGGACGGCGGTGCCGGACCTCTATCTTAGCACCAGAGAAGAGCTGCTACATGTTTTGAGCCGAGATGTGGCAGGATCAGATTTGCCTTTTAGACAGAAACTTTGCTACTGATGGGAGAGTGGATTGAGGCAGGGGAAACAGAAATTGCCTAGGTTTTTGTTCCCTTGGAAGCTGCAGGGTATTGTGGATTGGGCACGAACTTCGGGGCCTAGCAGGCTTACCAATGCTATATTCTTATTATACCGTTCAAATCCTAGCTGGGCGTCTTAGAAATTGAGTGTCTTTAAATTGAGACAGTTATTTAATCTTTCTGAGGCTTTCTTTCCTCATCTGTCCCAGGCATGGTACTTTTTATGGAACCTTGATCATAGTGTCAATGAAGAATAAATGTCTAGAAATTGAGCCTCCTTTTGATATATTAGGAATTCAGATGGAATCAGAAACACTGCACTTGCCTGGCTCTAAAGAATGCAGACCTCTTTCATTTCAGACTGCCACGTAGTCAAGGATAGAACAAAGAATTGGGGCAGGGGACTCGGCATCTAGAGAATTCAAGCCAATGACCCACCTGGTCTGGAACCTTTCCTAGAGACAGCACCCCCGTGGGGGGGAGGGGTCCCTTTGCCGCCTGCCTCTGTGCAGGCCTGTTCCCTCCCCCGCAGCGTCGGTGAGCTTGTCTGTCCACTCCTCACGTTGGCTGAGCCTTCATTATGTCTGGGGCATTGGACTCAGTGCCTTGGAGAACTTGAGGATGAATGAGAGACAGACACCCGCTTGCCTTCAGCCTGTCAAAATGAAATCCCCCCTTGTGTGCGTTCGCTGCACGCCCGCCCCGGCTGCGGCGCCTCTCGTGCCCACCACGCCCGCTCTGGGCTCAGACGCGGGACGACACCACGGAGCTTAGAGGGCCTGCGGGGGTGGGTGGGGGACCCGCCACCAGCGGAGAACGCGCCAGCAGGCCCTCCTGGGGCCAGGGCCCTTCCCAGGGTCTAGGACTGTGAGCTGGGACGGAGCTGGGTCTGCCGGGGAGGGCCTGAGGGGTCCTTGAGCCGGCCCCTCCTCCCCTCGGTCCCCGACGCGCCTCCGCAGGCGGCCACACGGGGTCAGTGTCCTTTCACGCTTGGGTTGGGTTGTCTGCCTGCTGTCTGCCTGACGATTCTTGCTCCTGCCAGGGCTGATTGTGAAAAGCAGCCTCCCTTGAGGCCACAGGGACCAAATGGTCAGGGTGAGGGAGGGACGCATCACGTCCGTCCACTGTCACCTTCTTCCTCTTAAGAGGAGCCGCTGGAGTATGGGCATATCCCACCTCGCCGGGCGCTGTGCTGACAAATTATGATACTATGAACTACTGACTGTACACTTTAGATGATTATGTCTCAATACAAACATCATTAGAGAAAAAGGAGCAGTAAGCCTCGTTTGGACTCACGTTGGTCAGGCAGCGAGGTCTTCTGCAACCGGGAAGAAGGTTGAGTTTTGTTGGTTTAGAAAGATGTTGTGCCGTGCCCTCCAAAACATCCGTGGCTCCACTCAACCTCCACCTATCCTGGTGCCGTAATAAAAATTATTACTGTTCTTTAATTAGAGGAGTTAGAGGTTTACAGAAAGAGCCTGCAGAAAATACAGGGTCCCCATAGCCCATTCACCCCTCCCCGCCCCCAGTTTTCCCTACTATTAATATTTTGAAATTGTGTGGTACCGTTGTTACAAATGATGAAAATACTCTTATCCTGATACTGTTAACTATAGTGCACGTTTACAACAGGGCTCGCTGTGTTATACAGCCCTATGGTTTTTAAACATTTTAATTCCAGTAACATACATACAACCTCAAATTTCCCCTTTCACTCACATTCAAATACACAATTCAGTAGTGTGTGCTGTCGCCACCGCCATCCACTACTAAAACTTTTCCATCACCCCAAATAGAACTCTGTATTAATTAAAAATTTAGTCCCCATTCCCCACCTCCCCCCTGGCCCCTGGTAACCTGCATTCTAGTATCTGACTCTGAATTTGCTTATTTGAATCATTTCATATCAGTGAGATCATATAACCTCTGCTGGTAAGTTGTTTTTTTTTTTAATTAATTTTTTAATTTTTAAAAAATATAACTTTTGATCATTACGTTCTACATATATAATCAGTAATTCACAATATCATCACATAGTTGCATATTCATCATCATGATAATTTCTTGGAATATTTGCATCAATTCAGAAAAAGAAATAAAAAGACGACAGAAAAAAATTCATACATATGGTACCCCTCACCCCTCCCTTTCATTGATCACTAGCATTTCAAACTAAATTTGTTTTAACATTTGTTCCCCCTATTATTTATTTTTATTCCATATGTTCTAGCTGTCTGTTGACAAGGTAGATAAAAGGAGCATCAGACACAAGGTTTTCACAATCACATAGTCACATTGCAAAAGCTTTATCATTATACAATCATCATCGAGACACATGGCTACTGGAACACAGCTTGACATTTTCAGGCAGTTCCCTCCAGCCTCTCTATTACATCTTGACTAACAAGGTGATATCTACTTAATTACTGGTCAGTTTTGAATGATAAGTTCAGACTTAGCCTCAGGTGGTGCTGGTGAGGGGGCCTCTGACCAGGCCGCAGCGCTGCCTGGGAGAAAAGTCCCCAGGGGTCGAACTCAGCAAACTCAGGTCTGACTAGCACACACGCCCTTGCTCTCTCCAGGGGGACAAGGGATTTCTCAGCCTCAAGTTGCTGCTGAGGCTCCCAGGGCCTGAGAAATGAGGAACGGGCTGGGAGCTCTGGGGGAAGAGTGGGCGAGGGGCTCCTGGGCCCAGAACTCACTATTGGTGAGAAACCCTGGACCCCAGACCCAGGTACAGAGGCAGATCAGCATTTTGTGGGGTCTGACGTTTATATAATTTGTAGCTCTCTGTAAGAAAAATTATAATTACAAATAAAAAATTGGACATAAAAGTGAACATTTATTTAGAATGAGAAAATAAATCACATCAAATTACGAACATTTAAAAGGTGACAAATACTACAAACATCTCAAAATTCATACTATCACATTTGTATTCATTTCCTGGCACATCTCTAACATAGCCCCCTGTGTTTTTGATTGCATACTCTTTCATGACCTATTAATATTTCAACAATTTTATAATATCATTTCTATAGAAACAACAGAAAGATAATTCAGTCTTTCCTCTAGCATGACTGATCAATTACTACAGGCTATGTTTACAAACTCAGAAAGTTTGATGCCTTCTATTTTACAAATCCCCCCCCCCCCCAATATATATGGTATGCTTACAGTTGTGTATGTTGAATTATGTAGTATATCTTGACAGGAGAGAACATCCTGGCAGAAAAGAAATTTGGGTATCAATAAGAACCAAATCCTTGTTTTATAATTTCACATTATGATGAACAAAAGAATTTTCCACAGACTAGGTTCTGACTCCATTCATTTCAAACCTTGTTTCTCTTACACTTTCCACCTACTTCTGGTACCAAGTGCTGAAGGTCACGTTCACGCTGCATTATGACTTTTGGTTATGAGTCAGTACAGTGGCAGGAGGAATGTTCCGGAAAGCCATTCCTACACAAGGAGAGCTACGAATCACTTAGCTTCACAAGGAAGCGACTGCAAACCACATGTATAAATACTCCCTCAACTCAGTTTCCCCTCAGCCAGATGCAAGAATGCTCATAGCCACTCCAGACATCACTGACTATGAAAAGTGGGACAGAGAGACGTAGAGTGGGAAAAGACATAGTCCTATTGACTGTAGTTAATCTATCTCTTTTTTTTCTTTCAAATTTTATGTAACACAAGACAATGCAAACACATTGCTGGGACCCCTACCCATAGCTTGGATGGTGTCCTTGCAAGGTGAGGCGTCCTGAAGCTTAAGCTTCCTGAGCTTTGTGCTAAACCCACCTTTGCCTGGAACCCACCACTCCCTCTTTGCCCTTCTCCCTTCTCTAGGGACTGATCTGCCTTCTTGGTTTCCACTCGCCCAACTCATGCTCCTTTTGATGGAGGAGTCAGCCCCAGGCTCTCTGAGACTGCCTTTCCCTCCAGCAAACACTCAGCCCTTCCTAGATGTTTCACTGATTTGAAAGTGAGAAGCAACAGAGAGAGGGAAAGAAGCCAGATTTACCTAATACACCTTTACTTTCTTCTTTCCACTTGTGTGCCATAAAGAGACACGGTCACACACGGTGTGGATGGGGCACCTTTTGCTGTGATCAAAGGGTTGAAGAGAATCCTCACTCTTCAGAGGAAAACAGATTTGGGATCTCCTGGGCAGTCCATCCCTGGGGTTGGGGTGGAAGCTGGTGGCTGAGGCTGTTCCCTGCCACCTCCCCCCTTTGCCACATGCTGGGTTGCACCTTCATGAGACAAGGCCTCCCGAAGGCAGAGGCTGGATTGTTTGTCTACATATGTCCTCCACACCCAGCGGAGTTCTTGGTAAACAGTTGGTGCCCAAAGAGAGGGCTGCTGGGGGAACTCAAGGCAGGCCTGTACCTGGTGGCTATAGGGGTGTGAGGGCAGGTGACTGCTCTTAGCAGGCGGCAGCCAGGCCCGAAGCCCAGCCACCCTTCAGCACGTCCTCATTTTCCACGCTTTTTGCTTTTACAAGATTCTTTCTTTTGTAGTCAGGCAAAGGCCAATTCAGCCTAGTGTTTCCATGCAGAATTTCTTTGGGGGCATTTCTTGAGAAATTAAAATGTTTTTAAAATCCTGAATCAAGAGAAAGATCAATCAGGAAAATAGAGAAGAGTATTATCATTTTCCCATGAGAATTAAGGCTTATCAATCAACAGAGAGATGTTAGTGGTATGAAGGAATCCACGGAGCAGGTCAAATTGAATTCAGGAGCAGGGCAGTGCTGACAATTCTAAGTAGAAGTTTAAGGTCAACGTTTTTTGGGAAAAGGGGCAGGAGCTCATAGGAGAGACATGGGCACCATCTACTCTGTCTTGCTAACACATGTGGCTGTGTCGTGAGTACATGTTTGCCGTCCCGTCTGATGCTAATTGTGAGTTACTGTTGCAAATAAAATGAATATTAATAGGTTTATATGCTTAGTATTCTTTTTAGAAGTCCTATGAGCGGTGTTTCAAGAAATAACATGTTTTAAAAGCAAAATAAGTCCTTTTGGGAGTTGAATCATGTCCCCTACAAGAGGCATGTTCCCATCCCAATACCTGGTCCCATGGTGTGAACTCATTTGAGGATGCTGTTAGTTAAGGGGTGCCCAAACAGCGTGAGGGTGGGCCCTAATCCAGTATGGTGGGCCTTAATCCAATATGGCTGAAGTCCTTAAAAGCTTAGGAAATTGGACATGGAAAGAGAAGCCACGTGGCTCAGCAGGCAGAGTTCTTTCCTGCTATGCCAGAGACCCGGGTTCAATTCCTGGTGCCTGCCCATGCAAAAAATAAATAAAAAAAGAAAGAGAAGCCACAGGGAGCAGCTAGGTGCTGGAAGTCAACAGAACCTGGAAGAGAAAGGAGAACACGCCACCATTTGTATTGCCATGTGATAGAAAAGCCAAGGAATCCCAAAGATTACCGACCCTGGAAGGAAGCAAGTCTTCTAGCCTCTGAAAGCCTGAGCCAATAAATTCTTGCTATTAAGCCAACCCATTGCCTGGTATTTGTTTTAGAAGCCAGGAAACTAAAATAGTCCCTAAATTAGCAATTTCAGCACATGATTCTGTGTAGTGTCATTAAACTTGGGAAGAGATCTGAACGTTACTGGGCCCAAAAACTATAATGTTCATAATATTTATTATTATTGGAAAATTTGTTTTTTCGGTAAAAGCCAGTAAGCAATAATTTCTTATATGTTAAGCAATGTTTTGAAAATATCCATAATAATGAGTAAAGAGGATGAAGAATGTTTGAAGAATTTTAAGAATAGTTTATGATTTGGGGAATTCCCCCGAATTCTCAGGAATCCTGATTTCTTGTTCTCAAACTCCAAAGATAAATATCTGTCAAAAGTTTGGAAACACTACTCCAGTCTCAATGCGGATCCCATTATGAATTAGGGAATGATCAGGGAATTAGGATTCCAGCTGGAGAATGAAGGGTAAGGCTCACGTCAACGTCTCCTGGTAGATGTTGTTCCAGGTGGAAACCTCAGCCCTGGGCTTATATCTGCATTTGGATTAGTGGGTTAAAATAACAGAATTAAGGAATTGAGACACAGAAGGGATTGCAGAGGTTGTTTGGTGACCTTGCCTTTATAGAGCACCTATGGCAGATGGGCACCCAGCCACTGTTTCCTTACCCCTGACCCTCAGGATCCCCACTGCCCCCTCCCAGGGAGGGGAGGGCTCACCTCCTCCCAGGCAGTTTCTTTGATCCTAATGGCGTTGCCCAGGTGGCTTTGGAGGATTGCGTGGGATTCTTTACCTTGGCTTTTTCTGTGGAATGGGCTCTGGGTCTGAGCTAAAAACCCAGATTTTAGTATTGGCTATTTTCATCAGTCTCCTTGTCCCGCTGGACTGTGAGTGGTCAGTTTACATGAGTGCTCCTGGGCTGTGAAGCCACAGGCAGTGTCTTATTCATCTCTGAAGCCCTAGAACTCTGCCCAAAGTCTGGCCCAGTGGGAGGTCTAAAAGAATACTGGTGAAGTAAATAAATAGATAAGTGAACAAATGTGTGGTTGGGAAGGCTCCCGTGAAGGACTGGCCAAATCTCTTCACAAAAGAGAAAAATGAGAATTTTTGGTTAAACATGATGGATTGAAAATATCTGTACATCTGCCCTTCCTCCTCAAACTCCACTTCAGGAGTTTTATTAAGAAATAAAATAGGTGTAAACTCAGAAGGATAAGCAATGCCAACAACTGTTTACAAGACGGAGTGGGATAAGTGGAAACCAACTTGTCAGAGTAAAGGAGGCTGAAAGCTAAGCAGAGCCCTGGAGGCGTTGGTTTCCTTAAAGGTGGGGAAGAGATGGGACCAGAGAAAGGAGAGACAGCTGGAAGTCTGTATAATCCCTAACCCGTTCTAGCTCATGCTCTGGAGAAACAGACTAGATAGACCTGCATTCCAGGTCACCAGGCAAGGTGGAAGACAGAGAGAGAGACACACACGTGCAAGTCAAGGCAATTGAGTGCAAGTTCACACCCCATGTCCTGAGACCCTGGGCACCTCCACTGGGTTCTGAGTAGCTGGACTGATACCTTCCAGGTGGGAGACGGGTGAATTCTTTCTCAGAAAAGCTGATCAACCAAAGAGAAGAGACTTCCAGCTACCGACATGGGGATTCTCCCAACAAAATAACCAGGATCCACTGGGTCACTCCGCAGAGAAGCCCATGGGCTATATGCCCTGCTCCCCCGCCCAGAGGGTCCAGGCAGCTTCTTAGTCCCCAATGGTCAACCACACACAGACAGTCCAGAACCACCAGCATGGCAGAAAAACATTAGGGAACATATAAAAGCACTAGCCTTGTGTTTAAGTTTAAGGAATGATGCTCAGAAATCACTTTACATCAACAACCACTTGGCCGCAGCAATAGGAGAACAACTAGAATTATTCTTATCCCTCAGGAATGTGCAGTGAGTTTTTAAAAACATGCTTTTATGGGAGGGAAAAAAAAACTTACATCAGCTTTGGATCATTAATATATTTCACATAGCCACAGATTTATGGCTAATGCAATTATCTAAACAATGTTCACAAATCTGGAAACTAACTCAAGAACAGGGATATTCAACAAGTATTTATTATATTAAAAACTGGTTTTAATTTAAGTGCAATTTCTTTTTATTCTGTGGGGATAAAGAGTTTTCAAGAACAGAAAAAACAATGTATAGTAAAATGCAATCTGATTTGGGATTTCTAATTTTATACTAATGGATTTACCTAGCAAAGCATTTTGCTGGTGGGGCAGGTTGGGGTGGGGTGGGGTGGGGAGTAGATATTTTTTATTTTTTAATAAAACTCCTGAAATGGAGTTTGAGGAGGCAGAACAGACATGCAGATTTTTTTTCCTTTAAGGAGGAGCGCATACTTTTTTTTTTTATTATACTTTCTTTCTAAAGAGAGGTTAAGTATGTTTTTTGTGGTTTTTTTTTTTTCCTTTTGCTATGTATTTTTTATCCATACCAGATATTTGGGGGAAAATCTCCACTTCTGAAGACCAAGTTTAAAACAACAAAGAAAAACAAACCAAAAAAGGAATTTAGGACACAGAGATAACACAAAGTGCAGAAGAAAACTTTTTTAAAAAGTACGACTATCCTCAGAAAGATCAAGACCAATAAAAGAGAAGATGCTATTTTTAAAAAAGAAATACCTAGAGGACAGGAAATAGATGTCAGAAATTAAAAATATAATCATAATAAACTCAGGAGGAAGTCTAGAGCATAAACTCATGAAATCTCCCAGGAAAAGAACAGAAAAACATAGAGATGGAAAGCAAGAAAGGTCTACTATTATACTAAAAAAGTTTAAGTGGGAGAGAGCAGGAAAAAAACGAGAAGAGGATATGATCAACAAACTAACCCAAGAAAAATTTCAGCACGCAGGCCATAAATCACCAGTTTGCAGGGACCCATGGAGCACCTAGCAAGAAGAAAGAGGGAAAAAATTCACACCAAGTTACCACATCTTAAATCGTCAGGACCTCAAGAATAAAGAACTGATCCCCACAGCTTGCTGCATAGAGGAGAAAAGTCACATACAAAGATCAGTGATGAGAATGGGATGAGATTTCTCCACAGCAGCACTGAGAACCAGAAGACAGCAAAACCATACCTCCAAAATAATGGGGGGAAAGTCTTCCAACCTTGAACTCTGTTCCCAGCCAGTCTCTTAATCTCACGAGGAGAGGCTAATGGCATTTTCTGACATGCAAGACTTTCAAACTAGTTACCTCCTGCACACTCTTTTCTCAGGAAGCTCCTGGAGCAGGAACTCCACCAAAATGAGGGACTCAGGCATGAGAGAGGATGATGAGGGCAGAGGTGACAGGACCCTGCAGCACGAGGCTGTCGGGCAGTCTCAGATGACAGCGCTGAGCTCCAGGGCCAGATGAGAACAGGAGGCCGCAGGCTCTCGGAGGGGTGTGTCTGAGGAAGGAACAAAACTGCCCCATTACCTGGTAAACATTGAGAGAGTAAGGAATTTTATAGGTGTGTTAGAATTGGAGAAAAATTAATGATAGGTACACGGGCAATTACGCAAACCAAAAATAGTGCTGCTTAATGTGGGGTGGGGAGGCGGTAAAGAAGCTCCTGGAGCAGGAACTCCACCAAAATGAGGGACTCAGGCATGAGAGAGGATGATGAGGGCAGAGGTGACAGGACCCTGCAGCACGAGGCTGTCGGGCAGTCTCAGATGACAGCGCTGAGCTCCAGGGCCAGATGAGAACAGGAGGCCGCAGGCTCTCGGAGGGGTGTGTCTGAGGAAGGAACAAAACTGCCCCATTACCTGGTAAACATTGAGAGAGTAAGGAATTTTATAGGTGTGTTAGAATTGGAGAAAAATTAATGATAGGTACACGGGCAATTACGCAAACCAAAAATAGTGCTGCTTAATGTGGGGTGGGGAGGCGGTAAAGCAGCTCTAGAGGAAAGGAAATGATTTCTGGCATCACCAGTCAGCTGTAAACAGTATCTACTGAGTAATAATAACACAAATACTCAATACTGATTTTTAAATATGATGCAACTTATCGGGAGGTGGAAACTGTGGAAATACGTGTGGATGTGCGTGCTTGTGAGGGCAAAGTGTAAGAGCGATAAATCCTTTTTTTTTTGTAGAAGTCAACAGAAAACGAAAAATAAATCAATAAAGGGCATTTTTTAATATGGAGACAAATTTAAACAAAATAAAGGAAAGAATAGCGGTCATCCCCGGGGTTAGGGTTCAGAAGCAGATGGGAATGGTGAAAGACCGGTGGTTTTTGTTATAAGCCTTGAAATACTATTGATTTTGGAAACTATGTATCCTGTATTACTATGCTAAAAATAAAAATCAACTTTAAAAGTGAATGGCAGGGCGGGCCACAGTGGCTCAGCGGGTAGAGTTCTCCCCTGCTGTGCTGGAGACTCGAGTTCGATCCCCGGTGCCAGCCCACGCAAAAAAAAAAAAAAAAGAATGGCAACTACCCCAAGTTCTGCCCCCCTCAGTTTTATACTCACACCATGCAGCCTCTGCACTCAGAAGCTACTTCAGCACGCAGTGAAGGACAAGCCCTTCAAGAGCCCCAAAGCCCCCCCAGAGTCACCTAAAGCAGGAGCGGTCCCTCTACTTTCTTGTAAGAGAGAGAAACTCAGCTAATAGATCATCAGTGGGGAGAGTGCTGTGCCCTCCCCTGCCCCCTTCTATGATGTTGGACTCCTGCGAGACTTAATTCTTTACTAATCAAAGCAGCAGACCCCAAATATCCTGCTCCCACCCCAAACCCAGATCCAACCAGACTGACTTTGCAGAAGGATTCATTATAATTGGAGGAAACTACGAAGGGGGAAAACACGCCTGTGTGCACACACGCACACACACACGCACGCACACACACCTTAAACCACAAGTCATCTTCAATCTGCTCTTGTCTTCTGGAGGGAGCAAAATGGATGGACTGCCCTGGGAGCCCTGGCAGATGGGAAACTCATTACAGATGTGAGCTTCAGAGTAAGAGGCATACTTGGAGACCTGTAAATTTCAGGAGTTTGGGGGTATGCATGCGTTGCCTGGAAACCAGAGACCAAATAGGAAACAGGAAGTCCCAGGAGAGAGAGGCTTAAATATTTCGGCATCATTTCCAGAGGTGAAGGCTGCTGGCCAAAGCCTGGGGGCAGCTTTGGTCCTCAATTCTTAGCCTCAGGTTATCAGAACACCTTTTCCCTCTCTGCTCCACTTTCTATGTCTTAGAAGTAGGGCTAGGTAACGCTTCTAAAAAGTGTTGGTGTCCACACACACACACACACACACACACACACACACTCCTGCAAAGCCGATTTCTGGCACTGAATTCCAATGAAACCAACAGTTTAGCACAAACAACGCAGGACACTGATTCACGGCTTCCATTTGTGTGACCCTGGGTGAGGCTGGGTCTGCCTGAGACCAACCCAGAATCCATGGCTGGGGCTGAGTGTGGCGAAGACTGGAGAGTTCCTGGGGCCCAACGGAGTCCAGAGCGTGAACATCAGTGGCTTCCACCCTTGGCCACCAGCTGAGCATGCCGACCTCTCTCTGCTGCAGACGTAGGCCTGGCCAAATGGGTCCCTGCCCTTACATTGTCTCTTCACTTCAAACCCATGTGGGATCCTCTCCCTTACGTCCTGCCTGAAGACCTCTTTGGGGTACCAGTTTTTGTACCCACCCCTCCTCCACACCCCATGGCACTGTATCTGCAATTCTCATTTGGAACTAGGAAAAGCACACTTGACTGTTTGGGACATTTATGTGGTATGAATTTCAGGGTCAGACAGACCTCGCTTTCCACCCCTGGCTGGATTTAGGGCAATCTCTCTTAGCCTCAGTTTCGTTGTTTATAAAAATAATGTGGTAACCCTTTCCCTTCAGTGGTGCTGTAAGGATTAGTGGGTATGAAATATCTGTGTTCTCCAGTGCAGGCTCGTGTTTGATGGCGGCTGGAGAACTTTTCAGCACTGGTTCTTAAACTTGGTTGCATAGAAGAGTCATCAGTCAATACTGACCCTGGGTCCCACACCCACAGCTTCTGACTAAATTGGCATGAGAAATAATCTGGACTTTGGATTTGTGAAAGCTTCCTGGGTAGTTATATTCTAGTGTGCAGCAAAGTCTGAAAATCACTGCTTAGAATACTTCGCCATGGAGATGTAAGAGGAAGAGTGGAAAGAGAACTTGGCTTCTCTGGTCTTGCAGGAACGATGGCACTAGCACCTACACACTGGAGTGTTTAGGTTGTATGTGTGGCATGAAGTTCTGGACCTACCTTGTTGCCAGTCTCTCTTGGTATCAATAGGTGTGCTTGGTAAGGCTGGTACTTTAACATTTCCTCCTGTAAAAGTCTTTGCGCATTCTAGGAAGATGGCAGAGTAGAAAGTCCCAGTAATTGTTTCCTCTACCAAAGCAACTACTGAACTGGCAGGAACTGGCAGCCTATTTTGAAACGCTGGAGTCTAGCGGAACTATGTGCAGCATCCAAAGCATAGCTAGAGGAAGAGGCTAAATTGCAGTGAACGCCTGTGCATTTTACCCCCTGTGCAATGGTCACCATCCCTGTCTCCCAGCCGCATGGCAGGCGGCAGCGGGGTCCGTAGCCCCAGCCCCTGGTGCAGCAGGCCGGTGCCCGAGTGGGATAGAAAGACCTCGTCCTCCAAAATCTGGTGTGTGTGGTCTGAATGTTGATCACTGCTTTTGATCAGCTAATTTAGATGAGGACTTGCTCTGAGGGTGCCCATCATTCCAACCCCCTTCAGGCAAAAGTGGCAGAGGAATCTTAAAGACAGTACCTTTCTTCAAAACTACGGAAAACAGTTAAAGGTTTGCAATAAATGGGCAGGACCTGAATCAAGAAAATGCAGCTTCAAAAGTCATAAGAGGGGCGATGCGATGGTGGCTCAGTGGCAGAATTCTCCCCTGCCATGCCAGAGACCCAGGTTCAATTCCTAGAGCTTGCCCATGCCAAAAAAAAAAAAAAAAAAAAAAAGCCATAAGAGAAGCTCCTGGTCCTTCCTTCATCCCTTCCAGTGTGGATGGAGCCAGCCTGCGCTCCTATGTGGATATGGAGGCAGCCTGAGCTCCCATGTGGATCTCTGGCCCTGTTTCAGTGGGAGCAGGGTAATCCCTATGGGCATGCTGGGGTACCTTGTGTAGGTGTCAAACAATTGGGAAGAAGCCTGGAATTTACCTAGGAAGCTCAGGTTAGCCCTTATGGAACTCGCTGGCAGGCTCAAGCAGCTTGCAGAGCTAAAGCAGTGTAAGAAACAGTTACATCAAAGCAGCCTGGGACAAGGGCTTACCTGCTTTAAGTCATACAACAGAGCACCCAGGGGAGGGAGTAAGTTGATTTCATAAGGGGTTGAGAGGGCTTTCGAATTCCTGTAAACGGCCTCTAGCAAGCACAAGCCCAGGATAAGACACAGGCTTAAAAAAGACAGGCCAGACCCTGCACTTTACAGTCACTTTGGGCTGATCTTCTTGATGGGAGGGTTGAATTCTGAAGGAGAGCATTGGCCAGTGCAGAGCCAATTTGCAAAGACTGTGGAAGGTGTTTTATGCATTGGTTTGTCCGATTTTGTTAGCTTTTGCACTCCAGGAAATCACTGTACCATTACGGACACAAACTCAAGGAACAAACAGCTCAGGGACTAAATTCCAGAGTTAACACTTTAAAATATTAAAAGGTACAGTACACAGCAAGAAATTACAAGGCAAACAAGGAAACAGGAAACAATGGCCCACCCAAAGGAAGAGAATATTAATCCAGAAAACATCAATGAAGAAGACCAGACTGTGGGCATAGTGGACAAAGCAGTAAAATAGTGATCCCTGATATATGTAAAGAGATAACAATAAATACAGGGAGAGAACTAAAGGATATCAGGAAAACAATGAATGAAGAATATGAGAATCTCAATAAAGAGAGAAATTATAAAAAGGAACCAAACATTAACACTTGACTTGAAGATCGAATAACTGAAATGAAAAATTTCCTACAGGGTTTCAAAAGCAGATTGGAGTCCATTGAAGGAAGAATCAGTGAACTCACAAATAAGACAATTGAAATGATTCAGGCTGAGGAGCAGAAAGAAAAAAGAAAGAAATAGCCTAAGAGACTGTGGGACACCACTAAGCACACCAATATACGCGTTATGGGAGTGCGAAAAGGACAAGACAGAGGAAAGGGGGCAGAAGGAATATTCAAAGAAATAATGACAGAAAACTTACCTACTTAGCAAAGGACATAAACATGGACATCCAAGAAACCCAGTGAACCTCAAACAGGATAAAATTAAAGAGATACTTGCCCAGACATATAGTAGTCAAATTGTTGCTTGCAAAAGACAAGGAGGGGGTTCTGAAAGCTGTAAGAGAAAAGCAATGTATTAGATACAAAGGAGTCCTATAAAGTTAAGTGCCGATTTCTCATCAGACCAAGGAGGTAAGAAGGCAGTGGGCTAAGATACTTTAAGTGCTAAAAGAAAACAACTGCCAACCAAGAATTTTACATCTGGCAAGATTTTCCTTCAAAAATGAGGGAAAGATCACGAAATTCTCAGATAAACAAAAACTGGGGTAGTTCATTACCACTAGGCCAGCCTTACAGGCAGCACTAAAAGAATTCTTCAGACTGAAAGGAAAGGACACTGGACAGTGAATAGAAGTGACAGAAGGAAATAAAGACCTTCAGTAAAGTTACCATATGGGGAACTATAAATGCCAGTGCTATGTATTGTGGGCATGGAACTCCACTTTTCACTTCTTACAGGTTCAAAAACGCAAGGTGCCTGCCCATGAAAAAAAAAGTAATGATCAGGGTGGAACACGGTGGCTCAGCAGGCAGAGTTCTTGCCTACCATGCTGGAGACCCAGGTTTGATTCCCAGTGCCTGCCCATGCAAAAAAAAAAAAAAAAAGTAATGATCAAGGTATGGTTTTGGATATACAATGTATAAAGGTATTGTTTGTAACAAGGACAACAAAAAAGGTAGGGGGACAGAGGGATTTAGGAACAGTGAATGTATAATGCTGTTGAAGTTAAGTTGGCAACAAATCAAACATGATTGTTATAGATTTAGGTTGTTAAATTTTAGCCCCATGGTAAATACAAAGAAAATATATGAAAAATGTATTCAGAAAGAAGTGAGAAGGGACAATATGGCACAAGACAAAACATCAACTAAATATTAAAGAAGACATTAACGGAAGAATTGAGGGGCAAAAATGGTATAAGACTTACCATTTGGTAAGAACATGTAGCCAAATGGCAGAAGAAAGTTCAGCATTATCAATAGTGACTGTAAATGTTAAGTGGATTAAACTTTCCAGTCAGAAGGTAGAGACTGACAAATGAATAAAAAAACATGACAAAACCTTATGCAGCTTACAAGAGACTCACCTTAAATTCAAAGACATAAGTAGGCTGTAAATGAAAGAATGGAAAGAAATATGCCATGCAAATAGTAACCAGAAGAGAGCTGGGGTAGCTATACTAACATCAGATACAATAAACTTTAAGTCAAAAGCTGTTACAAGGGACAAGAAAGGTTCTACGTACTAATAAAGGGGTCAGTTCAATAAGAAAACATCATAATAAATATATATGCACCTAACAGCAGAGCTCCAAAATACATGAAGCAACTACCGACAGATTTGAAGGGAGAAATAGACAGTTCTATGTTAATAGTAGAAGACTTTCATCCACCACTTTCAATAATAGATAGACAGATCAATACAGAATTAGAGGGCTTGAATGATGGTCTAAACCAGCCAGACCTAACAGACATACATTGAAACCTCACCCAATGGCAGCAGAATACACACTCTTCTCTAGCACGCATGGCCCATTCTCCAGACCATATATTAGACCACAAAACAAGTCTCAATAAATTAAAAAGTATTGAAATCATACAATACACGTTTTTAACCACAGTGGAATGACGCTAGAAATCAATAACAGAGAGAGAGAGGAGGAAAAATTTTAATGTGGAAATTAAACACACTTTTAACCGATGCATCAAAGAAGAAGCCACAATGGAAATTAGAAATATCTTGAGGTAAATGAAAATGAAAATACAACAAACCACACTTCATGGGATGCAGCAAAGGCAGAGTCGAGAGGGAAATTTATAGTTCTAAATGCTTAGATTGAAAAATAAGAAAGATCTCAAATCAGACACCTAATCTCTAAACTGGAAGCTTCAGGAATCAGTCCCTGCACCAAAACAACTATTGAACTGGATGAAACCGGCTAAATTAACTAGTGTGAAATTCAGGAGTCTAATGGGACACTGCAACATCCTGGGAAGAGCAGAAGAAAGAGCTGGTCAATCGCTGTAAATTCCCTTGAGTTTCACACTTCCTGCAGCACCACCACGCCCCGTCTCCCGGTCTTGTGGTGGGCAGCAGTGGGACCTGAGGCTTGGGCTCTGGGTGCAGCTTGCCGGTGCCAGGGTGGGTCAGAAAGACCCAGTGCTCCAAACTCTGGGTATTTGGGTTGATGGGAAGGTTTTGGTAATGGATGGTCCCCGTGACATTCATAGTGGCACAGCATTATGAATGCAATTAACAGCACTGAATTATATATTTGAATGTAGTTAAAAGGGGAAATTTTAGGTGTATGTATGTTACTAGAATAAAAATTAAAAAAAAAAGAAAAATATAGGACAGTACAACACAGGGAACCCTATTGTAAAAGATGGACTATAGTTAATAGTACAATCACAAAAATGTTCTTTCGTGAATTGTAACAAATATAAGACACTAAGGTGAGCTGTTCATAGGGGGGTAAATAAGAACTCTGTATTTTATGCATGATTTTTCTATATGCCTACAACTTTCTAATTCAAAAAAAAGGGATAAAAAAGAAAATTTTAGGTTGTATATAAATTATCACACACACACACAAACCTATAAAACAAAGAACAAACCCTAATGCACGCAGTGGATTAAAATTAATAGCAGAATTATAATAATATTGTTTCATCAATTTCAACCAAATACCACACTGATACAAAATGTTAATACAGAATCCTGTGCATGTGAGAGCCCAGCATATGGAAACTCTGTGCCTAATGCATGAATTTTCTGTAAATTTACAACTGCTGTAATAACATCTATCTACATATTAATAATGATAAATCTATAGTTTTGGATTTACAATCTATAAAGATCTAATTTGTAGTAAGTACCCCAAAAGGTGGGGAGTATGGAGGTGTATAGGAATAGTATATGTGTAGGCTAAATTGGTGGCAAATCAATGCAATTGTTACAGATTTAGGATGTTAAATGTAAGCATCGTGGTCACCACAAAGAAAATTTCTGAAAAACATATACAGAAGGAAATGAGAAGAATTCTTTCTGAGAGTAGTCCCATTCAAGCAGCTGAAGTCCTAAAAGGGAGCGGTCGTGATTTCAGCCTTTCAAAAGAGCTTTAAAGTAACACCACCCCCGCCCCGTGTCCCAGATTTGAGCAGCCCAAAGAAAACCCTAACCCTGTGCAGGGCCCAGGCTGGGGAGGCCGGCTGGTACACACCAAGCATCAGCCCCTTCGTGGGGTAAGAAGCGAACCTGCCCCGGAAACAGCGGGTCGTGTGTGTTCTTATTGCAGAGGCCAGTTGACCCCTGTTTCTTCATTTCTCCATGTCAGGCCTCCCTGCGTCCATCTAGCCCCGTCTCCAGCCGGCAGACAGAGCAAGTCTTTTAAATCATGAGTCAGAACTCTCCAGCAGCTCCTCATTCCACTCACGGTGGAAGCCAAAGTCCTCCCCTCTGAAGCCCCGCCGGGTCTGGCTCCTCACCCTCTTTGGGACCTCAGCACCCGCTGCTCTCCCCTTGCTCGCTGACCCCCCCATCCCCACCCCGCGCTGGCCTCCTTTACTCATTCTGAGCATGTCAGGCACACTCCCACCTCAGGACTCGGCCTGGCTTTTCCACTGTCTGGGACATTCCTCTTGCAGATTCTTGCATGGCTCACTCCTCACCTCCTTCAAGTCTGCTCCGACTCCACGGCCTCAGTGAGGCTGGCCCTGGCCGTCCTGTCCAGAACTGCAGCCCTCAGTCTACAACGCTTGCTGTCTTTCTCCCTTGGCTAGAACCCAGCTCAGCGAGGGCAGGGCTCTTTGTCTGTTGAGCTCACTGACTTATCTCCAGCATCTAAAAGAGTTGCGGGCCCATCATTTCTTAGGTTTCTTTGTTCTCCTTTTGCTTCTTCTCTTTCCAGGCGTATGGCAGAGCTACTCTGCCTCTGACCCCCTGTGATGGCCACATCATCTGTTTGAACTCTGAAATGTGAACGGAAATGACCTGTGACTTCTGGGAGGAACGTCTATGAGCCAGCATGTGCACCTTGTCATGATACCTGCTTTGTCCTGCCGTGGTGGCTGGTGCAACCTCACAGGGTAGAGGCCTTGCCAGCCCTCAACCCTGAGGGAGGAGCAGACTCGGACGCGGACATCAGCGTTTGTTGTTTAAGCTGCTGAAACATTGGGAATGTTTGTTACTGCAGAATAACCTAACTGATCCTCATCAGTGGGCCCTTAAATATTCTTAAAATAAATAAATCAGTGGATGAATTGTCAATGAAACCTTTTGTTGCCTTCAAAAAGTCTGAGTTAAAGAATCTCGCTCTAGGTATTGATATGTGCATGTATTTGTGTGTGCTCGCTTTTGAGTGTCAAACACTCAGAAGTTCGCAAGGCACAGATCTAAGCATTTTACATGTGCTTAGCCATTTAATTCCCTCCACAACCCTATGAGATAAGTATGACTAATATCCCCATTTCATGGATGAGGAAACCGTGGCACAGAGAGGTTAAGTAATGATAGACCTATGGGATGCTATTTGACTTTTCTTTTTTTTTTTTTTTGCATGGGCAGGCACCAGGAATTGAACCTGGGTCTCCCGCATGACAGGTGGGAATTCTGCCACTGAGCCACCATGGCCCACCCGATGCTATTTGGCTTTTAAAGTCAATGTTCTGGGGCATGCAGTGGATGAAGCCAGGAAAGCAGGCCCCCTTCAGGCCACAGACAAGGCGTGCTGCCTGGCTGCTGCCTGAGGACCTGCTATCACCCTTTTCTCAGCCACGTATACGCAATCTCTGGGTGCAGAGCAAGGCAGGGACGTGTGTTCAGAGGGGCAGACGATTTGCTGACCCCGCCGAGCTGGATGACGGGTCACCTGGTTGACTCTGCATCTGGTTAACATCTCAGGATGTTCTAGATGATTTGGCTGCCAGTAAACTTCCCCAAAATGTGCTCTGGGGGAGAAACACGCAATCATACACAATGCACGCATGCAGATCTAACTCCAACCCTTGTCATTTAATTTTAAAATCCACTTATATTCTCGGGAAAATTCAATCCATATGCTTTTTAGCCTTTTTATACATTGAACTGTTTCCTAGGGAGTGTTTGATTTCCACAATCTTCAGAACCTCCCCCCACTTTCCCTTCCCCATTTGCAGCATTTCTACTCTTCTCCCAACACTTCAGAAACAGGAATTTACATTGTGGCAAAAGCAAATCTTGGGGGAAATGCTAAAAGGCTCTCCTCTGAGCCACTGAAATACCCAAGGGGGCACCTCCCAGGGCTGTCACCACTGAGCCGCACGTGGGGTCAGGCATGCGGGAAGCCCTCACCATTCCATGTCATGTCTCCTTCCCTGAGCCTTGCCTTTGGGAACAGTGGAGGTAGCTAGTAGGACCTCATTGTCTTCTTACACACTTGGAGTTGGGACAGGCAGGCAGTACAAAGACATGAAATAAGATGGGGATTCACATTTTGTTGGGCACCCGGAGCTCTGGTCCATGAGAGTCCCCAGGCAGGACCCACTCCCAATGATACTCTTATGAAGGGCCAGCGAGGGACAGGCTGAGTGGGAAGGCCAGTGGGTGGTGCAGCAGGTGTGACGTAGGCTGCCCCTGTGCACAGAGGGTTCAAATCAAGCTCCGTGGGGGGTCGGGGGGGTAATAATAACTATTAGCACCTGACATTTGTGTAACACTTCATAATTTTAAAAAATGTTGTCAGCAGCTTGATACGTGGGACCCAGACGCTATATCCTCACTTTGCAATGCTGGACCTATCACCCAACCTCTCCAAGCCTCATTCTATTCATTTATGAAATGGGAACAATAACGCTTCCTTCCTCCTGGGTCAGTCATGACTCTCGCGAGAAAAGCTCAACGAACGTGCTTTTAGGTTGTCAAGTGCTAATAAACCTGGGTGGCGGTTGTAGAGTTGACCCCTCATCTCACCTGAGGCACAAATCTTGATGCTCAAGAGCCTGACCCTCCAGATTTTTGTTGCTTTCCATATTTTTTTTTTCCTAAAATGGAAAACAGATGCCACCCTCTGCTTTAAAAACTCCTACCTTCGGTGCCCCCATTGCCAACAATGTGTGTACATTCTGGGACCCCAGATGCTGGGCGTGTGCTGGCATCTGTTTCTAGAAGGAACCACGGAGTCTCCTGGGGCATAACTTATCCCAGGGAAAGAAAAGAAAGAAAACAGGGCTTGGGCTGGTTGTCCAAAGGGGAGGGGTAGCTTCAAATACCTCCTGGGAGTCTTAGGTGGAGGTGACAAAAAGATAGAAGCTTCCCCTAAGCACCTGCAAGACCCCAGGGACAGAGGGCAGGTTGGTGCCCATTTAACAAGGGGTAGCCAGAGATGGGCTCAGCACCATCTGCAGAGGCCAGTTCCCTTCTCTGGCTCTGGGGTGTTCTCGGCAGTGGACACTGTGCAGGCACTGGGAGGGGGGCTGCAGGAGTAGGGCAACCAGACTGTGGTGGCACATATTGGGATGCCTCGTGGATTCCCAGAATTATGGGGGGTGTGGTTGCTCCCTGGTAGCAAGTAGAGACCGAGAGATTCATGCGTGGGTCACCAGGGTCACGCCCAAATTCCTTAACTGGGTACCAAAGCCCTCCTAACTGGGCCCCTGCCTGTCCCACCTGCAGCGCCTTTGCCCTGTCCACTCCTTTGCCTGAATGTTCTCTTCCCCTGCCCTTTCCACCTGCTGATCACCCACATGAACATGTAGTCCGTGGCCTTGAACCTCCTCTGGCGGCCTTTTCTGATCTGCTTGGCTAAAACGTCCTTCTCTGTCCGGGTGAGCTGACTTCCCACCCAGCACCTACAGCTACGACCAGCTCCTTCCAAGCAGGGTCTGTGTCCACGTCGCCTTTACACCTCAGGGCGCAGGACAATGACTGGGACATGTGGGTGGAAAACACATATAAAAAAGAATTAGAGGTGGGGGTAGTTCCTGGACCAGAAAAAGGACATTAGTGGGAAAACTAGGGAACTTCAAATGAGTTAATAAAACTGTACCAGTGTTCCTTAATCTCTTAGTTTGGGCATATTTACCATGGCCATACAAGACGCTAACATTAGGGGAAGTTGGCTGAAGGGCTTACAAAAGCTCTCTGTTGCAAATCTTCTGTAATTCTATGATTCCTTTAAAATTAATTGTTTTTAAAGAGAGGGGGGAAAAAAGAATGAATTAACAAGTGGAGAGGGTGAGGGACTTGGCCAGGGTCAGCCAGTACACAAACCAAGATCACAGCCCAGGTGTCCACAGCAGCGTCTTGGTCTCCTGCCCTTCCACCGTCTCCTGGGTCCCTGGAGTTGCTGCCGGAGGGACGGTAGACTGGGACCTCTGCTCCCCCAAGAAGCTGTTTCCAGCTGGCACACTCCCCTTGCCTGGGGTGGGCAGAGCAGATGGCGCCTGGTGTGCTTCTCTGCAGCCAGGGCTGAAGTCCTCCATGGGGGTCTCCACCCCGGGCACCACCACCCACACACTTTGATCCCTCCAGGCTCTCCTGGCACCCCTTTCCTGGCAGGAATGAACCCCTGACAAAACCGAGGAACCAAGCAGTCAGGGCAATGCAAACCTCCTGTGGCAATACCTCCAGGTGCGATGATTTTTGCTGCATGTTCAGCTCACCTCGCGAGCTCTGAAAACTGCGAATGCCCAGGCTTCATTCCCTATGAATTATATCACAATCTCTGGGGGTGGGCCCCGGGCATCGGTAACCGTGAAAACTCCCCAGGTGACTCCCATGTGCAATCAAGCCTGAAAACTGGTGATCCGACCAGTTTTTCATTTGAAAAATAATACCCGTGGCCCAGCCTTACCCCAGAACAGTTAAAGTAGAATCTTTCAGGGTGCCTGCCCTTCTTTTTTCGTCTTTTTGCTAGCTCTCAGTGACTCTAATGTGTGTCTGGGCTTGAAAACTGCTGGTTGGACTAAATGCCCTGGTTTTGCCACGAGGAACCTGTGGTCCAGAGATGTCAAGGCACTTGCCTGAGGACGTGTAATGCAGGAATATATGGTGGGACCAGGATGTGAGTCAGCTCCGTGGGTCCCAATCCAATGCTCTTCCCATTACGCAAGGCAGATGAGAAACATAGTGGCTCCCTCTAGCAAAATCACGCTTCACTTAAAAAAAAAATATTGTGGTAATTTATATATATGACATATATATTAGACATAACATAAAATTTATTTTAACCATTTTTAAGTGTACAGCTCAGTGGCATTAACTACATTTACAATGTTTTGTCGCCACCACTACCATCCATTTAATCACCCCAGATAGAGAGCCCACACTCATTATCCAATAACTTCCCATTGGCCCCAGCCCCAGGCCCTGGCAATTTCCAATCTACTTTCTGTCTCTATGAATTTGCTTATTCGAGATGGTTCATATAATTGAAATCATCAGTATTTGCCCTTTCGTGTCTGGCTTTTTTCACTCAGCATAATGTTTTCAAAGTTCGTCCATGTTATAGCATGCATCAGAACTACATTCCTTTTTTTTTTTTTTAATTAGAGAAATTGTAGATTTACAGAAAACTCATGCATCACCTCATTAGTAACACCTTGCATTAGTGTTGCAATTCATGCAAGAACATTTCTATACTTATACTATTAACTACAGTCCATCATTTACAATCAACTTCATTGTGTTGTACAGTCCTGTCTGGTTTTAAGTTTTCATTCTAGTAACATATATACAACCTCAAATTTCCCCTTTTTACCACATTTGAATACATAAGTCAGCACTGTTAATTACATTGACAAGTTGTGCTACCATCACCATCATCCATTACCAAAACTTTACAATCAACCCAACTCTGTACATTTTAAGCCTTAGGTCCCTGTTCCCTGCCCCCCACCTCATACCCTGGTAAACTCTATTTTAAATTCTGACTCTATGAGTTTGCTTATTCTAAGCATTTCATATCAGTGAAGTCATATAATATTGGTCCTTTTCTGTTTGGTTTATTTCAGTCAACACGATGCCTTCATGGTTCAAGGATGTTGCTGCATTCCTTTTCCTTTGTTTTTGGCATGGGCAGGGCTGCATTCCTTTTTATGGCTGAAGGCTTTTCCATTGTGTACATAGGTCACATTTTATCTATTCATCTGCTAAAGGACATTTGGGTTGATTTCACCTTTTGGCTATTGGGAATAATGCTGCTATGAACATTAGTGTACAAGAATCTCTTAGAATCCCTGTTTTCAATACTTTTAGATATATAGCTAGGAATAGAATTGCAAGGTCATATGGTAATTGTGTGTGTAATTTTCTGAAGAACTGTCACAGTCAAGGAACTGTTCTTCACAGTGGCTGCACCATTTTACATTCCTACCAGCGATGCATGAGGGTTCTCAGTTCTCCACATCCTTGCCAACACTGGCTATTTCTCATTTTTTTTGATAATAGCCATCCTAGTGGGTGTGAACTGGTATCTCATTGTGGTTTTGCATTTCCCTAATGGCTAATGATGTTGAGCATCTTTTCATGTTCACCCTTAACTTGAGACCAGAGAGTTGCATAAAGGCAACCACTCCCCTTTCCTTGACTTTTATGAAACCCAAAGGGCAGAGTTCTTCAAAAAACATCATGCACCTCTTCAGGAACAGATTCAGAGCCCCTGCGATCCTGATACTCATACAGATGGTGATTATAAAACACCAAGCAACATGTACTTGGTAAACATATGGAAGAATGAACTATGCCCAGAGGGATTTCCTAGGCTGAACATACCCTTCACTCTTCCTGAACCTGCTTCTATGCCTCTCGCCCTGGTTCATGGTGCTCTTTCTGTCCAGCCCAACATGTAGATCAGTGGGTGCATCTTGGACTTAGAGACATGCCATCATGGGTTCTCCTCCAGCTCCACCAAAAATAAGTGTTGGAGAAAAAACCATTTATTGATAACCTGCCATGTACAAACACTGTGTTTTCATATCTTTGGCCTCTTTTAATACTCAGAAGAATAAATACTCAGTTAGAGATCATTTCATAGATAAGAAAACTAAAGCATGGGGAGGTTAATAGCTTGTTCCATGCCATTTGGGTAGTACGTGATAGAGCTGGGATCTAAATTCAGCTGCAAAGTTTATGCTTTTTCTTCTAGTGTACCCTACCTGCAAACATGGGCATCACCCAGGTCTCTTCAGTCAACTCTGAACCCTCTTTATCTCTTAGAAGAACCCTACTCATCTTTTGAGACCTGTGATTCACTCCTGCCCTTGTAACCCACACCATGGCCTGGATTGAGCCTGGTCTCCTCCATTGGATGGGGCCTCCAGGATCTGGGTACTCTCTCTCAATCACCTCTCCACCCCTGGGAACCAAGCCCATGGAAGGAGCCCAGAAATATCCCGTGGTTTCTAAGGCCACCAGAGGAACCTTAGGACCTGAATACTCCAATCTTCTGAGGAGAGGTATCAGGTGCTGGTGCTGCGGAGAACTCGCTCTAGTCTTCCCTACCCAAGATCTTATCTCCTTGATTCTCTCCTAAAAGTCTCCCCAGAAGCCTTCTTTCAGATCCAAAAACGTAACCAGGGGAAGGTAATCACAAGCCATGACCCTCGTGACATGATCTTGCTTGGAACACGACAGTGGACTGGCACTTTTAATTTTACATGGCTTTTTTTTTTTTTTTTTTTGCATAGGCAGGCACCTGAATCAAACCCATGTCTCCATTTTTGCCTTTATGCAACTCTCTGGTCTCAAGTTAAGGGTGACATGAAAAGATGCTCAACATCATTAACCATTAGGAAAATGCAAAACCACAATGCGATACCAGTTCACACCCACTAGGATGGCTATTATCAAAAAAATGGGAAATAGCCAGTGTTGACAAGGATGTGGAGAAATAAGAACCCTCATGTATTACTGGTGGAATGTAAAATGGTGTAGGGCCTGCGAGAATTATTATAGAGACATGGCAAGAATTCTGCCACTGAGCCACCATTTCCTGCTCTATATGGCATTTTTTATTATTAATGTAAGTTAATAATTGTAAAGAAATTTAAAGAGAAGACACTCCAGTGCATAATCCTACCTACTCCTCTCACACAATTGTTTTCATTTCCAATTTTTACCAGAAAGATACATATCTTTTTAGTGAGTTCTAATCAGTGTTCACAAACAATTTTGTGTTCTGCTTATTTCACTTAGAACTAGCTTATAGACGTGTTTCCATACCCTTGTCTTGGTGTTGATCCAATCTAACACTGGGTTGTCCTCTTCCACATTTTTGTGCCATAGTTAAATTGTTCCCCAAGAGTTTGGAAGATTAAGGTTCACTTCATTAAAAATTATGGGATGGCGGGCCGCGGTGGCTCAGCGGGCAAGAGTGCTTGCCTGCCATGCCGGAGGACCCCGGTTCGATTCCCGGCCCCAGCCCATGTAAAAAACAAACAAACAAACAAAATATAATAAAACAAGAAAATGTTTAAAAATGTTTCCCTTTCTTCCTCCCTTCCTTCCTTCCTTCTCTGTCTTTCCTTCCCTTCCTCCCTCTTTCTTAAAAAAAAAAAAAAAAAAAAAAAAAAAAAAAATTATGGGATGAACATCTATGTACTTACATTCTTCTTTTCTTCTGAATTATTTCCTCAGGTATGCTTCGGAAGGGCAGAGAGGCCAGGAATGGGGGTGTGGGCCAGTGGGCCCGGGTGGGGTGAGAAGTAGGAAAAAGGAGGAAGACCAACTTTTGCGTCCCAGTTTCGTCTGGGTGAGCCTCTCACAAAGGAGGCCCCCAACCACCATTCACAGGCATCACCAGCAATTTCTGCTCAGAAAACCCTGGCTCTCTTCCCTGCCTACATTTGTAGGACTTGCCCATGAGGAAAAGACCTCCCTTGGGAACCTCGTTGGTGTAGATTCGATAGAATGCCCGGTGGTGCATGTGTTTATGTGTGCCTGAAGAAGGGTGGGGGCAGTACTGAACACATTTAATGAACGTATTTCATTCTTCTAGGAGGGGTGAGGTGAGGATGGAATGCATACATATAGTCATGTGCCATGTGGCAGGTACTAAATGCCTCATGGAAAAGGTCTTCGTGCCTTCTCGCACTCAACGAGGTGGGCATTTTACAGATGAGGAACCGAGGTGCAGGGAGGACACATACCTCCTGTGGGTGCTAGTAGGAGCTAAACCATGTGGTTCAGAATCTCACCACTGAAGAGTGAATACAGCAGAGCTGTATTTGCAGCTTTACAAAAGCTGTCATTTCCCCCACAACCTCCAAAAGCAGCTGGAACTTTGTGGCCAAGTCTAGCCCACCCTCAAATCCAAGCTGGAAGAGGGGCTGGGGTGGTGGGCTCATGGCGAGGCCACGATGAATTGATAGGCAAAACCTCCTGGGAGAACTGAGGATGGCAAAGGGCTGTAAATCTATTCAGGGTTTTTCTCTAGACACGCAAGAGGAATTTGCTACCCTGGCCAATTTTCGTTATCACTGTGAATGAACACAGTCAGCCTCCAAATATGCAAGAAACTGTTGGAAGGCAGGGTCTGGGCCCCACCCTACTTTGATCAAGAGGTAACAGCCTCACCATGGGAGGCTTGAATGGTAGCAAAACCTTGCTGGGAGCAATGGACTCCAAGCTCAGCTTCCAAGGTTGGGTGAGATCCCAGTTGGTAGAAAGAAATGGGAAGTATACATGAAGGCCTGGAAATGGGCATAAACAGGGAGTGTGTGGGTGGGTGGGTGGGGGCCAGAGAGGAGACAAACTTTACTAGGTTGGGTTCAGATTGGGGAAAGATAAGAAATAAGGCTGGAAATCTTGACACTGTTGGAAACAGGGCCCCAAGACTAGCATTTAGCCTGGGGAGTGAACCTTTTCCACGTCTGATTTTATCTGGCTCAGCGAGGAGAATAATGATGAGGAGGAGAAAACTGATTACATTTGGCACTTGCTTGCAATCAGGAAAGAGGAAAAAAAATAACCCAACATTAGATTAGGTAAACATCTGAGATCCAAGTTAGCATGTCCAAACCCTGAGTGAAAACAGGTTTGCTAATGTCTGTTGCAATTCAAATGATACTCCTATGTGAGTGCAGTCCTAAGGATGGGTCAAGGGCAAGAAGCAGCAGTGTCTCCTCTGAGGGTGGGGCCCAGTCACTGCCTTGGCTGCGTCCTGGGAGCAGGGGATGCCCAGGCCTCAGGCTGGTCCCACAGCACCACTAGAGTGACTGTTTGGGAGGCAGGAGAGGGTCCTTTTTCTGTAAATTCTCCTTTATTCCTCATACCTTCAGAGGCTCCAGAACTACCAGGGAAATCTGGGGAGGCAGGGATAATCTTCTGGAACAGCTGGGGCTTACTCCAAAACCCTCTGTGATCCTGCTTCTGGGTCTCTACCATAATTACCTTGCTCTCCAGGGCTGGCAGTGGGGAGACGTGGTCAGCCCCTTCTCTGGGTCTCAGCCTCTTGGGCTGTTTGCTAATTTTTGTTGGAATTCTGGTGCTAAGTAAAAACATCAGGGATTCCTGGCAAGGACTCAGACAAAATGAGAATTAGAAAAACAGAAGAGTCTCCAAGTCTTCCCAAGCAGTGTGAGTAAACAGCCCAGGCTGCTGAAGCCCCCTGGAGAACACCCCTTGGCAACAGACAGCTCCAAACCACCTGCCTTTAGCTGGGGAGGCTTGCCGTGCCTGCAACTCACACTAGAAATTCTGACCCATACATAACAACTGGAGGTTGACGTTTCCATCTGAATGTCCCACAGATACATCACACTCAACAGGTCAAAGCCAAACTCAGTCAGCCCCTTCACAGATAGGTATCTCCACTTTGTTCTCTTTTTCAGTGGGCTGATACCACCATCCATCTGGAGACAGAACCAGACATGTGGGAGGGACCTATGTCTCTTCTGTCCAGACATGCAATAATCTCCAACTGTATGTCCCCCACGTCCTCCTCTCCATTTCCATCGCTGCTACCTTGGCTCAAGGCTTTCATTCTGGACTGTTGCAAGTCTTCAGTGATTTTCCTTCTATCCTGCCTGTTCTCAAGTCTATCCTTGACCCAGCTACCAGGGGAATTTATCCAAAATACAAAGTTAATCATGCATCTCACCCCTCCCCCATTCCCTTAGAATTGAGTAGAAAAAACCATTGAAGACCAAATCTCTGTAGCACAGCTTCCTTCTAAGGGTGAAGTAGTGGCACAATTTCTGTTTGTGGGGAAATAAATCTCTGTCCACCTCCCTTACCCTTGCTAGGGGTGAGGAGAATAGTTGAGAGCTGAATATATGGCTTGTTGTTTAGGTTAATGTAGGAGAAAGTCTTAGCGGTTGGTGAAGCCTCATACCATGAGAAAAGCAGGTGTAGTGTTAAATTGGAAATAATAGTATGAATGCATAGCCTTAAAAAGAAATATTTTTCTGTCTCTGTCACCACCAAGAGTAGCCCACCTAGGGCCTCACTCTCGCCCCCAGGCCCCACTCCCACCACGCTCACATGTACAGAGTGCCCAGATTAGGATCCCTGAATTCATTTTCCTTTAAAAGGAATGAGGATTCCTTGCAGGACAGCTGATTCCATATCTTAGGCAGGAAAAAAAACATCAGGATGGGCCTGGAACATCTTGTAGCTGCCAGAAAGCAAGACTGCTTTCAAGAATGTCAGGAGCAGCACTGCAAGGACGAAGGAGCCAAACCAAGGAGACAACCCTTGACCTTTGAGCATTAACTGGAACAGACTGAGCCAGAGAAAACTGAAAGTTCATTATGATACTCGACATACTAAAATATAGATAGAAGTGGTTGGAGCTAAATAGGAGGGTGGATATGTTCATTTTTTTTTTTACTTCAATAAGCAGGGTATTTACTATAAACAGGTCTTTTGTTTCTTATATTGATTATATATGTTTATAAAGTAGAAATAGCTGCTTGTTTCTATCTGTGTGAGCAGGAAAGAATAAATGCAGGGGATATGGAGTAAACCAACCTGTTTGGGAAATAGTATCCCTGGGGCCATATAAGAAAACCAAGGAAAGGACGGTCTCTCATGTGTTCCCAATGGCCCTAGAGAGCAGTTTTAACTAAACAGACGCGATGCCTCCTCTTAAAGAGATGGAACTTCACAGTGGCTCCTATAAGCTATAATATACCACCAATGAGGATACATACGTTTTAATAGTGCTAACACACTGGGTCAATACATTATGATGATAGAACAATGGGGTATGCTATTCTGGCCAGTGGCCAAGTGAGATGTGGAGAGCACTTCGTTTCAGGGGGAAAAGTCAACATTGCACAAAACAAAAGCCTTCACAAAACGTGTGGATTTAAAAGGTCATGTTACTGTAACAAATAAGGTTTAATTATAAAAAGAGAACTCATCCTATTTGAATCCTCTTGAGCTATACAACCCAGCCTCACATCCTGACCCAGAGCCAACTGGTCGACCACCCAGACTTTGCAACCTCAACGGTTTGAGATGGTTCTTTTTTTTTTTTTCCTCTTTTGGTTTGGTAAGATTGTTAAACACATAGGAAGATAAAAATAGAATTTGATAAAATCACTGAAATCTGAGGCAGGTATAAAAATTGGCACCTTGGGAAGGTATTGGATTTAGGATAAGAAAAAAGTGAAATCCACAGCATTAACACTTTTATAACAGGTTTTAGTGTAAGACTATTAAACAGCTTTAAAATTGTGATATTTATAAGTTTTCTACATTTAATATGTTTAGAGCATTTAAGAGGATCTGCTATATAAAATATGTGAACTTAATTAAATGTTTGGAGCTGTTTGATTAAGTTTGCAATCAGTGTTAAATGTTGGGGAAAATCCAAATCACTAAATTCATGAATTTTTGATTTATTAGCTAGGCAAGCAGTGTATGAATATTTAGAGGAATTTTGATAGTTTAAGGAATGGCAATTTTTACGAATTCGTGGACAAGGATTGTGCAGGAATCCTGGGGGTATTGGGTGGGTCATATTTGGCATATGGCACAGTAGCGTATTGGCACTGCTAAACCCAGTGTTAAAATGTCGGGAATTTCTGTGAGCCAGTTGTTATACCATTGGTAAAATGAAATCTGCCATGGTAGGATGTGTTTGCACCATAGAAATTGGCATGAATCACACCCGGCCCCCGCCCACCCACTGCCCAGCTCACCCGAGAGCCTTTCCGAATGAGGTGAGGTGAGGTGAGGGACAGCAAGAGAAGGCCTGCTGACAAACAGGGAACAAAAGACGAGCAGCCCTCACAAGCCTTGCTGGGACTGTGCCTGGTGACTGCAGTTCTGCCTGTGCCCAGCTGGTCCAGGGAAGGACGAAGCAACCCTGCAGCATGAGTCGATCCCAGGCCTCTGGGATGGCTCCCAGCTGTCAGGGGACCAGGTCAAGGCCAAGGCCGCCCCCCTCTGCTGCTGCTCCCAGCCAGAGCCACTTGAGACCGCACAGACTTGTCAGCAGGACTGGAAATGGTGACTTGAGTGAAAAATTTCAACTGTGAAGAAAAGTTTCAGGGCCACAGAGAGGAGAGCTGCTCTCAGGGCATTTACAAGGCTCTCTCTTCTCCAAAGGTGACACTGTCTGAGGGTGTTTCAAACAGGCTCCTACCCTCAGCTCCAACAATTCTTGTTGAGAGTGGGGGTGCTAGAAGAGGCACAGGAAAACAGGGGGGATGCCAGCTGATCCGGCCTCGCGAGCATGTGAGGTACAGGGGCCTCTGCACAGTTCTGCCTCTTTTCTGGGGAGCTTCAGCCACTGAGGACAGGCAACCACAGATGAGTGGTCATGATGGGGTGGCAGAGAATGTCCCCTGACATTCTGTTTCTTACTGCCTCAAAGCAGCACCCCATCACAAGTCATGTTTGATAAGTCTCTGTTGCTTAAAAATTCTGATGATTATTATTTAAAATTTTACTGTTAACATATATATACATAAAATATAAAATTTGCCACTGTAACAATTTTTGGGGGTGAGTGCACGGTCCGGGAATCGAACCTGGGTCTCCCGCATAGAAGGAGGGCATTCTACCACCGAACCACCTGTGCGCCTTCACTGTAACCATTTTTAAATGTACAATCCAGTAGCAATAATTCCATTCACAATGTTGTTCTAACATCACTACCATCCATTGCCAAAACTTTTTCATGAAGATTATTTTTCAAATACCCAAGTCAGTCTTCCCAATTGTGATAGGACATTGCCTGCCTGTCCCCGCCGCAAGTAGGAGACGGCTATGGAAAGGGGTGCGAGGATGAGAACTGCTCAGGTTTGCTAGAGCTGCCGGAATGCAATATACCAGAAATGGGCCGGCTTTTAACATGAGGTTTTATTAGTTTACAAGTTTACAATTCTATGGCCGTGGAAATGTCCCAATTAAGGCATCTAACAGGACGATACCTGGACTCTGAAGACAGGCTGCCGGCAGTGGGGACACCTTTGTCATACAGGAAGGCACACGGCTGACATCGCCTGGGTTTCATTGTTTTCCACTTCTGGCTTCAGTGGCCCCCTCTCTTAGCTTCCCTGGTGCCCTTCTCTGTGAGCTTCTCTTATTTCCATCTGTTAGTTTCTGTAAGTGTTTATCCTCCTATAAAGGACTCCAGTAAGAGGATTAAGACCCACCTTGAATGAGGTGGGTCACATTGCAATGGAAATAATTGAATCAAAAGGTCCCACCTAGAATACGTCGGCACCCTAAACTAATGGACTAAAAGAACATAGACTTTTCTGGGTTCAAACTACCACAGAGACCAAGACAGCTAAGCTGCCCACACCCCAGACATCCAGGGGATGACTCAAGAAGTCCCCACCAGGTGTCTGTCCCAACCCTTGCTCTTCTGAGTGGAACGTGTACTTCAGGGCCTTGCCTCTCTGGTTTTAGATTTTCCTCCAAGTGGCCAAGATTTCTTTTCCTGGAGAGCTGAACTTTCACTCTGCCTGAACCCCTGGTACCAGGCAGGCCTGCCATCGCAGCTACCACCACTGCTTTCCTGGGAACCACTCCAGGGAGGTTGACTTGGTAGCACCCAAGAACCACCTCTGAGCCAGGTGGCCCTGCCAGTAGAGATCTGAGATGTGAAATTCCTTTGCAGGTTTGCTCTGAGGGATGAAAGCTAGGATAATGCCGGGTTTTTCTGGTTTTCTTGATCTGGCCTGGGAAACTCAAGCGTCACAGATTTTCTGGGATCTTCTTTCCTCTCTCTACTTATGACTAAACTAGGTGCTAAAATAGGCCATGCTTCTGCCACTATATCCAAACTGATTCGAAGGCAAAAAAAATGAAATTCGCCTTATGACCGTGGACCTGGTGTCATCTCTGGGTGGTGACTTTGTCTCTACACATAATTTACAACTCTACCAGAGCTCCTGGGCATTTCCTGTGGAGCAGGTATTGTGCTGAGCCTTGTACAGGCATCAGCTCATTTAATGGTGTCATCAATTTATATGAGGAAGGGAAGAACTGTTATTACCTGCATCATACAGGTAAGAAAACGGAGGCTCAGAAGGTGAACGTAGCTGATTACACTGTTTCCAAGTGGTGCAGCCGGTATTTGAATTCAAACCTTTTAGACACCGGATGCAATACTGCCTTTTTGTGACTTGTAAATTCGGTCTGATTCTAAGATCAAAGTCTAACTTGGAACATTCTTTGGACAATTTAGACAATAGACCTTAAACTATCAGTTTCCTTTTGAGAAAGTAGGGAAATGCCATTCCTGGAAAAGTTTCCATCAACACATTTTTGAAAGGTTGAATTTACTGTAAAGCTTACCAGCTACTGACAGACGCTGAATTTCTTTTGCTTTTGTTTTCTCTAAATGACCAGTATGTCCCCCTCTACCTGGTACCTGCTAAGTACCATGCTGAACCATCTGATACTGTTCTAGTTTGCTAGCTGCCAGAATACAATATACCAGAAACAGAATGGCTTTTAAAAAGGGGAATTTAATACATTGCTAGTACAGTTCTAAGGCCGAGAAAATGCCCCAATTACAAGTCTATAGAAGTGTCCAATCAAAGGGACCCAGGGAAGATATTCAAGAAGGCCGATGAAGTTCAGGGTTTCTCTCTCAAGTGAGAAGGCACATGGCGAACACAGTCAGGGTTCCTCTCTCTCTCATCTGGAAGGGCACATGGCGAACACGGCGTCATCTGCTAGCTTCTCCTGGCTTCCTGTTTCATGAAGCTCCCCAGGAGGCATTTTCCTTCTTCATCTCCAAAGGTCGCTGGCTCGTGGACTCTGCTTCTCGTGCCTATATCGTTCTGCTCTGCTCTCTCCGAATCTCCTTCATTCTCCAAAATGTTTCCTCTTTTATAGGACTCCATAAACTTATCAAGACCCACCCAAATGGGTGGAGACATGTCATCACCTAATCCAGTTTAACAACCACTCTTAATTAAATCACATCTCCAGGGAGATGATCTGATTATAGTCTCAAACATACAGTATTGAATAGGGATTATTCTGCCTTTATGAAATGGGATTTAGATTAGAACATGGCTTTTCTAAGGGACATACATCCTTTCAAACCAGCACAGATACCAATGTTGTAGAAGGTGAAATCCAGTAAAATAGCAACAATTTCATGTGATTCGGTGGAATGACAGGCATTGTAACTTGAAAAACCTTCATTATCTTTGCCAATCCATCACCCACCCACCCCAAACAACCCTTTTTGTCCAAATTGTACCCTTACTTGAAGGATCAGCTTAAATAACGCAACATAGAAGCCTTTCCTGAATTCCCATGTGGAAATAATTTTTCCTAAACTCCCACACCACTTTATTTGTACCTCTGTCACCATCTTCCTGTATGCGTGTTATAGTTTGGGTTTTTTTGCCTGATGAAGGAACCATGTCTAATTTATCCATATCTGAGCTGCTCTTAACATAATATCTGACACATGGTAGGGGTCTGTTAAGTGTTTATCGAGCTCACCTGTGGGGCTTCCATCTTGCAAGGTCAGCATCTGTCCCAGGGCTTCACGCTACAGTTGTGTAGGAGAATCTGAGCAGGTGGTGGGCAGGCAATGGCTCCCCCCACCCAGTTGATCTGCAGAGAAGACCCCCACTCTCCCAGGAAGGGGGCGTTGAGGCTGCACCTCTTACCCTGCTCAAGTGGAGAGGGGCCCGGGAGCCCTCTGCTGGGTGTAGACTGAATGCAAGGATCCGGTAAGGCTGTCTCCAGGTGACCAGGGACAGCACCTCTTAATACTATTCTGCCCCAGAGGAATACTCCCTTGTCAGGCTTGGCTGGTGGAGCCTGGAGCTGCAATTTCAGTCCCTGCCAATCTTAGGACGTGGTCTTCTGGCAACAGTGGCGAAGGCAGGTGGCTCTGCACTGATTGCATTCTGGAAGCGTTCCCTGGCAGCAGTTACGTCCCGGGTCTGATGAACCTGGAAGTAGAACAAGTGAGTTTGTGTATCTTTCAGAGGTGAAATCCACGCACCAAATATGCTTTCTTTCTAGAACTGTAGAAGACTACAGAGTTGGAGTAACTCAACCCAAACAGCTGTGTTTCCCAAGTTGCCTCTCCTTGTCCCCCCCCCCCCCACCCCTTTGAAAAGCATGACTGGAAAATGGGGGAAAGCGGGACTGTAAACGGCTGACAGTCAAACAGCTGACAATCTCCTCCTTCTTATGGGCAACTGCCCAGGGCAGACTCTGAACCCGGCCGGGTGGAGTGAGCGCCTGGAAGAAATGAGGCGGCGGGAGGACAGGAGGCAGAGACTCGGCTCCTGGGTCTTCCCCTGTACCAGCCGAGTGAGCCCGGCAGCCTCATCCCGCCCTACCTGCCTTTCCCCACCTGCGAGGAGGAGGGATTCACTGCCCCCCAACCTTGCCCTGAGGCTAAAATGAGAATGCAGATGGCGCACGTGATTTGAGCCCCACGCCAAACACACATAAAAGTGCTGTGAAAAAATCGTAGGGCGGTCATACAGATGTGAGGGCTCCTTCCCTCCTTAATTCATTTGCTGCATGCCTGGTAACTGGTAGGCTGCGTGAGCGGTGCTGGGGCCTAAAGAGCCAAGTGCCTATCCTCAGGGAAATCAAACCATAGTGGGGGAGACAGTTACCCCACCTGTAACAGATGCTAGAAAAGACGCCGGCCTATGGGGGCATGAAAGAGACTGGGTGTTGAGGAGACCCTCTGGGGCAGACATCTAGAGGAGGAGGCACCCATCCGAATCTTGCCAGGCAGGAGTTAACCGGATGAAACCAGTTTGCCCCGGGGGGGAGGGCGGGCAGGCCAAGCAGAGGCAGCAGCGCTAGCAAAGGCTCCTAGTGCGCGGGCTGCGAGCACACGGCACGTTTGGGGATCTCCACGTGTCCACGTCCGATCGGGTGGGGTGGGGTGGGGGGCGTGGGGGTTGAGATGAGAACAGAGGCTCGGGAGGTGAGCAGGTTGGGTCAAGGAGGATCCGGTGGGTCAGGCGGGGAGCTTGGATCGTGCCCGGAAACAGGAGGAAGCCACTGACGGCGGATGCTGAGCAGGCGCCCGAGGCCGAGTCCCAGCCGAGCTCTCTGGACGTCAGTGGCCTTCATCCTGGCCTGGCTGCGGGGCAGGCGGAAGTCGATCGGGAGCCGATCAGTGGCTCCTGGAGGAGAGTGACCGGCTGATTCGCTGCGTGGTGGAGTGTCAGAACAAGGGCCGGGTGGACGCGTGCGTGCAGTCCCAGCATGTGTCACACAGAAATCTCATTTATTTGGCTGCCATTGCAGATGCCGGCCCATGGCATAGCGCGGTGTGACGGTGGCTCGGTGGCAGCTTCCTGCCTGCCATGCCAGAGACCTGGGTTCGATTCCCCGTGCCTGCCCGTGCAAAACAAACACATAAAAAAACAATGAAGTAACCTTCCAATTGGTGGGGGCAGGTTTGGGGTTCGGGGTGCAGCATGGCCCCGTGAGTGGGGCACCTCCATGCCACAGCCTCCAAGGCGGCAATGGGGCTAGGAGCGGCTCCAGGGATCCTGCAAGATGATGCCCCCCCCCCCCCCAGATAAAGGTTGCGTTGAGAGGGGGTGCTGCTGAGGACAGGAATGGAGAAATGTTGGCGGTGTTTAGGAAGCGGAATGTAGAGGCTTAGTAACTGCATGTTCCAAGCAAGAGAAGGTAGGAGGCTAGGTTGGCTTTGGCAGGGTGTGTGCCCAGCTGGTGAGGATCCCTTGCAGTTTGTAGCACTGGGCTGCAGGAGGTTAGGGAAGGAGAGGAGGAGTTCTGTTTGGGGGTTCTGAACTTCCTTCCTTTCAAGTGGAAAATAGCTTTTCCTTGTTATACCCGTACTTTGTACTTCGCTTCATTGTAATTTGCTTTGTTGCAAAATAAAAAAAATGAAAAAAAAATCAAGACAGATTATATACACAAATAAAAATTCTGCTTCATTTTATTACTTAGAGATAATCAATGAACATATTGGTGAATATTCTTCCAAATCTTTTCTCTATGCGTATATATATATATACACACACACATATTTAAAGCACAGTTAGGAACAGGGTATACTACTGTTTTTAGAACTTTCAGTGCCTCAGCCACATCCCAGACTAATATAGTAAGCGTTGCGGGGTTGGGAGCAGGCAGCAATGGCTTTAGATTTCCTGAGTGATTCTAAGGTGCAGCCAGGGCTGAGAAGCATGGCCCTCAAGATGCAGGAAAAAGAGCCAGGCAGCCTCCATGTTGGTTCCAGGCTGTTCTTGTAGGCTCCAGAAAGAACCCGAAATATATGTAATCACAAGAGTTGGTGACCACAAGGCATTTTTATTTTAAGATGCCTACCCAATGTAGTCAGACCAATTCATGATTCAAAGAACTGCGAAAAAAGACATTCTTTAAAAATGTTCTGCACCAAGCCCGTAGATGCTTTGCACCAGTTAGGGACAGTGAGGAGCCTCTTGGGAGGCTGAATTAATTCATCAAAGCCTTGGGTAAGGGCTTTCTAGCTGGCTACTGGTGCTGAGCCCGTTGCTGGTCACTTAGCAAGGTTAGCTGCAGGCACAACCAAGAAAAGGGACCATTAGCTCTCAGAATCAGCAATTCATCTTCTCTGAGAAAGAAAGGAAGGTGAAAAGGGAAAAGTACCTCCAATTCACATTAGTCCTCTGAGTCCAAGAATTGTAAACATGTATAGGCTGCCAACTCTCACTCTAAATATATTCCAATGATCTCATGTTTTCATATGCAGTGCAATAAAAAGAGGCATTTTTATTCAAGTTGGATGACAGCATCCTGAGCTTTTATGGGAGTGTTGTAGAAGTTTTAGTTTAACCCAAAGCTGCAGTCAATATTTCATCTGTTTTTAAGTCACCACAACAGGCACATTAAACACCCTGGATGACAATTATCTCTCTTCTTGCAAGTTGGACTCTCAAATGGATTCCTGAATATCAGCAGCAAACCCTCTCCTCCCTGCCACCACCCTGCAGGAAAAAAAATCTCCAATCAAAAATCCTCTGAGGACAGCCAAGAGAGGCTTTAGAGGGAGCAGCCAATATTTCAAGGTGATTAACATTTTGGGTTTGGCCTCCTCATCCCCTGGGCTTCGTCTGTTATTCGTTTTCTCTTTGGCCAAAGAGACAATATTCAATGTCAGAAGGAAAAGGCTGGAAGTTTTTCTGAGAGCCCTTTTAGGCAAAGCCCAGTGAGAGGGCAAGCAAAGCTTTCACTCCTTTTATGGCCACATCTCACAGTGAGACAGAGAGAAAGACACAGAGAGAGAGAGAGAGAGAGAGGAAGAGAAAGACTGAGGGAGAGAGAAAGAGGAAGAGAAAGACTGAGGGAGAGAGAGAGAGGGAGAAAGAAGGGTGTGGGGGTAGAGGGAGAGAGGAGGGAGGGAGAGAGAGACCTCATCTCTAGTTCGCTGACATCTGTGGAGCCTGTAGTTTCCTCCAGAGTCGCAGAGTCCATCTAAAAACCGGGACCCTTCACTGGCCCCATCTAGCACATCCCACCCTCTGTCCCTCTTCCCACCTCTGGAGCTGCTTTCACCCCTGCTCTGGAGTCTTTGCCCCAGCCCTGTCCGTGCATAAATCAAACAGCAGGGTAGCTCGGAAATATGACGAATACCTTGGCCGGCTCCTTCTTGAAAAGACAAGGAGAAGAGGGATTCTAAAGTAACCAGGCCTTGGCTGGAAATGCAGCCAGAATTTAGTGTTCCTGGAGCTGGCCTCAGCTGCTCAGACAGGAGCTGCCAGGGGAGTCTTCCCCAGGGGCAGCCCCAGCTCTCTGAGCTCTGGAGGAGGAGAAAGCTTTGGTGTCTGTCAAGAACATTATTCAAAAACTCCTGGACATGTCTAAGCCCTCGCCGTGAACGTGGAGACGGAGTCTGGGGGAAGCGCTGCCTCGGCTGGGACGGCCCCTCCTAACAGCTCTATGTTTGAACTGTTTGCACAGGGAGTGTTCCAGGAGGTGGTGTGAGCTGGGGTCTGCATGCATATGCATGTGTGTGTGTGTACACGCCTGCACGCATGCAGTGTGGGACGAGCCTACTGACCCTTTCTGAGGACCCAGTATCAAGTGTGTCCCAGCCCTTAGGTTTGGGGATCACCATTTCTCTGTTTCCTAGTTTAACCAGCTCCCTACATCTTTGGTCTCTTCAGTTCATCCTTGGCAGCGGGCAGCTGGACCCTGCTGGATCAAGTCTAAAAGGGCCTGCGCTGCCCTCCCAGGGAGTTCCTTGGTGTTCTCATCCCTGTCCGCCTGCTCCAGCACCCACCCCGGGACCCTCTGCACATGGTTCCTGGGGTCACAGCCAGGAATGCATAGAGGATGCTGTCCCCGCTGCAGGGAGCTTAAGTCTAGAGGTTCTCTTAGTTGTTCTTGAGAGCCACTATGAGATGATTCCAATTGCCACAGATAAGGGACCCTATGAGGTACCTGCACACAGCAGAGAGCCCCCCCAGAGGAGAATTCTGGAAGGGATCAGGCCTCGATGTGCTCGAGTCTGAGCACATGTGGAGCTGAGGCCCAGAAGGTTGCTTCCCTAAAAAAGTGGATCAAGTTAAAATAGTCACTCCTTTCTCCAAAACCTCTTCAGAATTTAAAAGCGTGTAGTGAAGGGTTGTTTTTTTTTTAAAGGGGAGAAGTGCTGTAGGGGCTCTCACTACAAGAAGACAGGCCATTATCGACACCCCTGTCCCCTGCCCCCCCCAAGCCCCCTCCTGACTGCAGTGCCAATCCTCCAAGCTGGCCGGTAGAATGATCAGATGAAGTGAGGCCTCTGTCCAGGGGTCTCCTGTCACCAAAGCCACACTAATGCAAATCCATTTTTCATTAGGAGAAAATAAAACCCACAAGTGACATCAACTGAAAAATGTTCTTTGAGAGCAAGTTATTTCCATTTAAATCTAAGCACATGACAGCTGGTGACTTTTAATGGAAAGTAAGCTTTGCTGGGCTGAATTACTACCAAACCACTTGAGAATTTGTGTTTTTAATTTTCCTTTTTGGAGAAAGGCAGTGCTGTGGAGTCCAGCAGAACACATGAGGAATGGAAAGGTCTGCTCTTGTCTCTAATTGTGGCCTTAAAAGACCCTGGACTATCCTCAGCAAAATCATGTCCCAATATCCAGGTATGTTAACTTCTTTTAGTCTTTACTTTATGCTCATTTAACAAGCTGGTTTGAAAATAAACCACTCTGTTCTACGGTTCATTTGGGCTCCAAACCCTAACAGCTGTATTTGCATTGAAAACTCTCTATCTTTTCCCCAATTAATGGCAAATATCTAGTTGCTTCAGCTGCAGCACAGTGAGACCAACTTCTCTGTGCAGGCCAACAGCAATTCGGTTCCTCTCTTCCTTCCAGAATCTTGGAGCACTTCAGAATCTATAATGCATTTGCTGTCAATGAGGGCTATAGAGAGAACCTCCAGGATTTGAGGACAAGGTCAGAAGGTGTCAGGCTTTGAAGGGGAAAGCTAATAGAATCCTCCCAATATAATTGAGATTATCTATCTGCAGCTGCAACCTATCCTAAGGAAGGTTTTGCAATACACTAGGGAGGATTTCATGATTGGCTTCATCAAGATTAGACAGACCAAAGTTTATTGGAAGATTAAATTACATAAAGTAGTTACACAGAGCAAGTTGTAATAAGCCATGTCTTTTGAAGAGAATTAAAGTGGTAGGCGTGAAAGATCCTGCATAGTAGAGAGTTGGAGAGAAAGAACTTGGTATTTATCCAGGAGTCTCAAGGTTGCAGCAGAGAAGGCATCTAGATTCAAATAAAATCTTAGCCACTCTACCCCTCAAAATGTTCTCTTTGATTCCTGCTTAATAACAACTTTCTAAATGCTCATGCTATTTCTTTGGGATATAGTAGAAAGGGGCACCCTTGATAGTAATTGGGAAGGTATGGCTCTCACTGTAAATTAGTTCAACTGGCATTCTCGTTTTTCACATCAGTCTACTGTGAGTTTGGTTGGCAGGAGTTCATCCCTTAGGGTCTATCAACTTTGTGTGGAGTATATATATTTCGTCTTGTTTATACAACTCCTTCCTTCTCACTTCTCCTTCATTGGATTATAAGATTTTCCAGAGCAGGGACAATGCCCCTCTCCCTTCATTTATCAAATACATAATATATAGTATCTTGACCACAGGGGCCTTCAATAGATTGACTGGTTTTCTAAGTAAAGATATATGAAAAGCAGCTGAAGAAGTGCAAATGTAATAGATATAAGTAAATATAATATAATTTTATATTAATATATAATTTCTATTATATCAACATAAAGAACATATTTGTATATATTATATAATAAAGATAAGTATATTTTCTATGGAATCTACTTGTAAAAAGCACAGTTAAAACAGAAGCTAAAATGTGCTGTTGCTTCATCAGCTTCTGTCTGAACTGACTCTCCCATTCTATGTCCTTTAGTGACAAGCAAGAAATTCCACTTACCATGCCTTTTTATACTTTATTCTATGTCTTTTGTTTTTATTTAAACTGTCTTCTACTTGTAATTAAGTAAGATACTATTGGGGGCTAATTAGAGCTTGTGTGTTTAAATCTTCCTCAGCTAAACAGGCATATGTAAGGATTATAGCCAATCACATTAAAAAATATATACTTTTATTGTAAACCTTAACAAAAAAACATGCATTCTTTTTAAATAACTTTTTACAAAATATTTTTATTGTAAACCTTAACAAACAAACATACAAATGTTCTTGATATATAAACATTCTATCCATGGTGTACAATCAATGGCTCACAATATTATCATATAGTTGTGTATTCATCACCATGATCATTTCTTTGAGCGTTTGCATCTCTCCAGCAAAAGAAATAAAGAAGAAAAAAACTCATACATAGTATACCCCTCACCTCTCCCTCTCACTGACCACTAGTATTTCAATCTACTCAATTTATTTTAACTTTGTTCCCCCATTATTTATTTTTTATCCATATTTTTTACTTATCTGTCCATACCCTAGATGAAATGAGCATCAGACACAAGGTTTTCACAATCACACAGTCACACTGTAAAAGCTCTATCATTATACAATCATCTTTAAGAAACATGGCTACTGGAACACAGCTCTACAGTTTCAGGCACTTCCCTCTAGCCACTCCAATACACCATAAACTAAAAAAGAATATCTAATGTATAAGAATAACCTCCAGGATAACCTCTCAACTCTGTTTGGAATCTCTCAGCCACTGACACTTTGTTTTGTCTCATTTCTCTCTTCCTCCTTTTGGTCGAGAAGGTTTTTTCAATCCCTTAATGCCAGGCCCCGGCTCATCCCGGGATTTCTGTCCCACATTGCCAGGGAGTTGTACATCCCTGGGAGTCATGTCCATATAGAGGTGGGGAGAGCAGTGAGTTCGCTTGCTGTGTTGACTTAGAGAGAAAGGCCACATTTGAGCAACAAAAGAGGTTCTCTAGGGGTGACTCTTAGGCCTAATTTTAAGTATGCTTAGCCTATTCTTTGCAGGGATAAGTTTCATAGGGTCAAACCCCAAGACTGAATAGCCAATCACACTTACAGAACTACAAACCTCTCAAGCATCCTGTGATCAAAAAATTTGCTGAACTTGAAGCTCTCAGTAACAGCAGTCCCAGGGAGAAAACGCGTGCAGGAGAGAGGGGGCTTCAGCCAGATGCACGAGAGACAGAATTTTGTTTGTAACAATGGCTAAATATGTGAGTTTGGTTAAGTCCCTTCAACCAACACTCTAGTTTCTTATTTATAATAATTTCTACTTCCTGGGACTAGTGTGAGGATGAAATAACATGAATATCAAGTGTATAGTGCAGTATTGGGCAAACATAGGGTTGGATAAATGTTATTTTCTCTTCTGCTATGCCCACGGCATCAGAGGATATGAGTGAATCTTGTATAAAGGGCTCATCTTCTATTTCAGGATTTGCCCTCTTTGCCGGGATTCGAAAGCATTCTGCATTCCCTTCCAGGGGCTGTTATAGCTTAACTCCAGAACATTATAGCATAAACACAAAGGGGAAGAAAAGCCTGCGTTTATAACAAAATTATGAAATAAGGAACTATGAAATCATGCGTCACCGTTAGACCAGATACACTTTCTGACCTTTTTTGTTAGAAAGTTGTCTGTGTCTAACTTATCTTGCTGGTAGCCCTAGAGAGAGAGATTTAAGCATTAAACTCTTTAAACTTGCTTGATTTCACTTCCAGCTGTTTGCCAGTACCTGATGTTTCACAGAGAAAGAGCAGAACAGCCCCTGTAAAGGATGCGCATGGCTGGGGAGGTATTAATTACAGCTGGCCAAGTAAGCAGGACGTTCATACTAGCAGCCCCCATTTGTAGGGTGTTTACTGGTGCCAGGAGCTGTGCTTTGCATTTTCCATGTATTATCTCACTTGGCCTCACGATAACCTTTGGAAGTAGGAGCTGCATTGTGCTGATGTTATAGAGGACGAGATGCAGGCTTGGGAAGTTAAGTACATTTGACAAGAGGAGGCGTGTGAAATGGGCAGTTGGAAATGGAGGGAGCTTGAAGAGCCACTGCAAGAAGGGGTGCTGGGGGTGGGGTAAACACTCTTCTCTCTGGAAAGGGCAGCATGTCATTAGCAAAGGCCAGTGTCTCCCACCAAAGGATGGGTTCATCATCATGACCTGCTGTAGAGCCCAGCAAACCACAGTGGGGTGGGTGTAACAGAGAAGGAGCAATCTTCTTTTAAAATGCCTCCTGCTATCTTTTCTTGCTAGTGCTCCCAGCTTGTGGTCTCTCCCATGGAGCATGTCCACTTGGTCCTGCCTGGCCTCCCAACTTCCACACTCAAACTCTTCCTTCTGGCAGTTGCAGTCCTAAGCAAATTGGCTCCAACCTACTTTCCCAACTTTAGGCCCTGCCACTTAGTACTGTGAACTCTTCCCAGCCTCGCGTCCAGTCTTGCTTCTACTGTTTGTCCTCTGACCTTAAATTCTACTGCCCATAAAGCTCACCTCTTCTGCCCTCACCTCCTCTCCCGACCGGTCTAGGCCACAAAACTTCTGTTTCTGAATATGTAGCACTCTCCTGGTCTAGCAAGTCCACGTGGCATTTAAGCAATTCAGGACTGTTTCTGCTGACTGCTTTGTGTGCTGTGTTCATAGTGAGACTGAAAAGCTCCAGGGACCAGATTCAGCCAGCCCAAAGCCCTTGGGGAGATGCTGCCCCTGGCACAGACATTGAAAAAAGAAATTACATTTACATGTTGACAGCACATGAATTTCTTCAGCTTGAAGCTGTCCTTAGCAAGAATAATTAAAATAGGAAGCTACTGGGTTATGCTATCTTTGAATCACATAATAAATCACAGAGTTATTTGCAGAGCTGTTGTTTTACTAGCTATGGACAGCAAAATTGCAAATTACAGTTCTGAAAGCCAGTGTCCTAAGGGAACTGAGAACCAGACCAATCAGAGTTTGAATCCCGGCTTCATCTCTTGCTGGGTAACCATAGGCAAATTCTTTAACCTCTCTGAAGTTTCCTGCTGTAATGTGGAAAGAATCATCTCTACCTATTGGTTAAGGAATACGTGGGGTACTGTGAATAAAATGAGTAAGATTATTACCAAGTCATCAGTCACTATGTTGCGAATCAAATTGGCTAAGTATTCACCAGGTAAGTTGGGAACTTAGATGGGTGTCTGGAGGGACGCAGTGGGAAGGCACAGGCAGGACTAGGGTGGGGGTGGGGCAGGGGATCAGCTTAGGGCAGGTTTGGGCTCCAGCGGCAGGAGACTGGGTGGTGGGTGGTAGTTGTCCCATGATAGGTCCTTCATGCTGCTTCACCTTAGCTGCTCCCTGCCCCTGGTCCTGCCTTGTGCCTGCACACTGTATTCTTTGCTGCTGGGGTGTAAGGGGGGGAAACACTCGTGAATGTTGCATAACAATCCCTTGGTAAGTGAATACGTTGATGTAAGAAGCTGGAACTTTATCTCCCTTATTTTTCAGAAGACAGCATTAAGGTTCAGCAAGGCTTTTAGGTGATCTAAGCTCTCAGTCCCAGCCTCTCTCTCTGTGGCTTTTCGGCTGCTGGGGGAACTCCTTGTCTCCTTCTGTGAGCTCTGCTTCGTCAGCAAGATCCCACATTTCCTAAGAGTTGGGGTGATGGTCTTCTGAGCTGCATGTCCCAACCTGACCGTTTTATCTCAGTCAGGGGCTGCATCCCATCCCCCAGAATCTGGCATACAGCGGGAGGTTTTGATTGGACATTCCCAAGTACTTCTTTCTAGACTGACTTGCTAATCAACAAATGGATAATTAAGATGTTGCAAGGACATCGCTGGCAAAGGTAACAGAAACTGTTTTTCTTAAACTTCTGCAGGTGCAGTGAGTTACATTTTTTTGTTAATAGCAATTACGTAGCTCGGGGGAGATGGAGGAACAACAAGTACAAAAGAGAACTTGATTTGAGCAGGACTTTTGGCTTTGTTTGACAAGTGTTTACTGGATACCATAGTAGCACGCATTGCCCTCGGTGGGGTGAAGAGAGAGGCCTCGCCAGCCAGCAACAGAGAAGGAAAATATTTGAGAGTAAAAGCCTAATTATTTTAAGACACATCAAAACAAAAGCAAAGAGGGAAACAATCTGGCTTTAAGTTTATGGGAATATGCAGCATCTTTGAGGAAATGGGTGCTGTTTAAAAAAACAAACAGAAAATGGCCCCAAGTGAGCATAGGGTTGACCTTCCAGTTGACTCAAGAACCAAAGGTGTCTGTGTCTGGCTCACCAAAGTAAGGGAAGAAAAGTTTCCCGTAAGAGCACAACTGCTGCTGGCCGTGGCTCTGGGCTCCGTTAGGGAGGGAGGCGCGAGGGATTCCTGCAGCAGGCAGACAGCAGGGCCAGGCCTCCGGGGCTTTCCTAGTTCCCTCGTTCTCTGGTTTGGGGGATTGAATCTTTATGGCCAGTGAAGGTCCCATTTCCTCCCCTCTTTAATAAAAAAAAATCCACAAGGAAGAGATGTTTCCCTTATTTTGAGATCATTAATCAATACCACCTGGTGGTACTTTTTTAAAATTAGTAAGTCAGGGCACGAGCAGAAGTCTTGCAAGAGATCGCTTTATTAAAGTATTTTTGTGCAGCTACATCATTCCCTACCAGCATGCACAAAAGTCATATAGATGGCCTACCTTTTTTCCCTTTTTATTCCCTTTTTCCCCCTTCTCTTTTTCTCTCTCCCTTCACTTTTTTTATCTTCCTTTTTCACCTTTCTCACCTCTGCTTCCTTTCTTTTCTCTTCTCCCCTTTTCTTTTCTCTTTCATCCCCCCCTTCTCTCTTTCTCTTTTTTTTAAAAAAAAGAGACTATCATTACACATCAGAAGTACAGAAGGGAAGTTCTTCTTCTAGAGTTGGGTTAATTTAGCCGCACAAGGAAATCATTAAGGACCCAGGCTCTTTCCATCTTTCCATTCTGCTTTTTTTTCCTTCTGAGCACTAGCTTTGTTTTCAGGCCAGCTTCCCTCTGGCTCATAAAATGGGAGCCTTAGTTTTAGGCTGGTAAAGAAAATGAGTGAAGAAGTGTCGGTCAAAAAGACTATAGGGAGGGCTGGCAATGGTGGCTCAGTGGCAGAGTTCTTGCCTGTCATGCTGGAGACCCAGGTTTGATCCCCAGTGCCTGCCCATGCGAAAAAAAAAAAAGACCATAGGGAGTGGTGAGGACTGTGGCCAACTGGCCCTGTCTAAAAGCAGGCAAGATTTCTTCCTGCTGCCTCAAAATATTTGTTTTCAGAGGGGGAAAAGGCAATTATGGATGTTGTAAAAAAATTCCTTTGTGAGTAAACACACTGATGCAAGCAGTTGAAACATTATCATTCCTATTTTTTGGAAGACGGTATCAAGGTTCAGTGAGGTTGGGTGATGTACCCACCAAAAAATGGGGTATAGGCTTTCTCGGTCCCAGCCTCTCTCTGACACACCCACAGCTGCTGGGGAAACTCACTGCTGCCCTACTGTGAGCTCTGCTTCATCAGCAAGAGCCTACATTCCCTAAGAGTTGGGTGCTGTCTTCTCCTCTTGTGCCCTTCCATTGCCCAGCAGATGTGATCGTGCTCCCGGCAGGGCCCCCATTCCCATTCACAGGGAATGAAGCTGTACATTCATGCTTCCACTGATGGACCATCCAACACTAGCATTTCTAATTTCCAATATCCAGTGGCTCTCAAAGTGCAGGTCTGGACCAGCGTGCCAGTGTCACCTGGAACCTTGCTAGAAATGTGTATTCCCAGACTGCACCCCAGATATACTGGATCAAAAACCCTGAGGGTGGGGCTCAGTAATCTGTGTTTGAATAAGCCAGATGATCCTGGTATCCTGTAAAGTTTGAGAACCACAGTCCTAAATTAAGGTTGCTACAATGCTCAGAGGCCAGCAATCTAAATCATTGGTTCTCAATCTTGGCTACACATTCAAATTACCTGGGGAGCCTAAAAAAAATTATTAATGCCTGGATTAAAGGCCAACGTAATCGGCCTGGTTTGCATCCTGGGCATTGGGATTTTTGAAAGTTCCCCTTGTGATTCTAAATTACAGCCAAGGTGGAGAACCACTGATCTGAGTAAATGTGAAGGGAGACAGTATATAAAGGATTAAATAAAATACAAAAGTGAGAAACACACATTGACAAGAAAAAAAAAAAAAAGGAAAAACACTAGCACGTGACATTAAATCCTAAACACAGAAATTAAGAATAAGGGAAGAGAGATTATTTGGGTAAGATACTGAGCGAGAGAACCCACTCCCATGATATATGTTAGGGTCCTGTGATTTAAATTAGGCTGGAGAGTTCATTACCTCCTTCAGGAACAGGTATGTACAGATGATTTCTAAATTGCTGTGGATTAATGTTATTAGAAAGATTTTTCTTATTGCTTCAAAACACAGAAGTCATTGTGTTATGAAACACTTTCATCATTTGCTAAGTTTCCTTTATTGTCCCTTTTCCTTTTCTGTGAGCTCAGATAAGAGGGAGTAGGTAAAATAAGTTTGAACTTATTTTCAAAGTCACAGGTTAGACAGGAGTAGGATGTACCCCTATGGAAGTCCCTTTAATGCAGAAGACCCTTCTGCCACCAGTCAACTCAAAGAACAAAGGGCACCCATGGACTGTTTTAACCAAGGTGAAAACAATAAATCTCTCCTTGAGGAAAAATATGAAACCAGTAATGAGTCCTCCATTAAAGGGAGAATCAGTCTTAATTTAAGTAAGGAGTCACATAGAATTTACTATCTGGATTTGGAATAAGAGACATAGAACTTCATTAGTTGTATCCTAGAAAGTTGCTCTAGGATCAAAAGTCTCAATTCAAATTGTACCAGGCCATACACCACACACTTTTTCTTAGGTTCTGTCTGGCCCAAAGACCAGGGGGATATGATCACACTCAAAAGTGTAGTGATTTACTTTTTCAAAATGCAAACACTACCTCCACATTTGAGTGGTTGCTAAGGTTTGTTAAAATATGATTTCAGTTGCATAAAGTCCTAAAGCCTGGCTATGAGAAGATTTAATGACTATTAGAGGTTCAGTAGTTGCACCTATTGCTAATTTCTTTAAGATGTAAAAATTTTGAATCCCCGGGTTTTTTCTTCCACATTTAATGGAAAAGGGTCCTGTTTTCACATTAAAACCTCAGAATAATTTCTGGCAATAAAAACAGCAGTTTGCTTGTTTGTGTTACTTCTGTAACAGTTTAATAAAGTTGCTAATAGCTCTGAACCGAAACTGGATGAAAGCATGGCTTTGCCAATTAGGCAGTTGGCAAAGCAAATTAAGGAGCTGTTACTTATAGCTGAGCTTGGGCTGTGGGCACATCAGGCACATTCAAATTTCAATGTGCATCAGGCATCATCATCAGGTTTTGATTCCTTGGATCTGGGGTGATGTTGCAGAAGCCTGAATTTTAAATACTTACTCGGATCATTCTAGCCTAGGTAGGTGCAATACTGGTCTATCAATGTTAAATGGGGGTTCTTTCACAAATGGCTTTCCTTCATGTTTTTCTGTACTTGCCAGTTTGTCTATTATGAACACATATGGCTTATTTATTTGGTCTAGAGGTGCAGATATGCCTCAGTTCTGTATGACTGTTATCACAGATTAACTGTAAAGATCCTTTTCCTGTTTTATTTAAAAATGTCTCCTTCATCCCTAATCCCTCTCCCATTACCTGACTCCAAGAGCAGAATCGGTAGGCTGCTGGTAGGTTATCCTCCAGTGAAACTAACTCACTAACACTGAGAGAGTGCTTATTATGTGCTAGCCCTGCTCTAGGGGCTGCAGACGTATAAACTATGATTAGCCTCACAACACCTCTAAGAGGTAGGATCTGTCACTGCGCTGCTTTACAGATGAGGAAACTGAGAAAGGATGCTAAGTCACCAGCTCAAATTAATGAGTTAATGAGGGACAGAGCCGGGATTTGGACCCAGGGAGTTTGGCTCCAGCGTTGCACTTCTTAACCCTTATGCTCTACATACATACGTGATTTCCCCAAGACTGCCCAGTGGCCTCACCAGTTTATCCCCTTTCCAGCATGCATGAGGATTCCAGTTTTCCCACGGCCCCACCATGGTCGGTAATATTTAGCTCTCTATTTTTCACCATATAATGGATGTAATGTGACAGCTCTCTGATGATTTACTTTGGCATTTCTCTACTAGTGAAGATAAGCATCTTTTCATAAATTAACCACATGGGTGTCCTTCTATAAATTGTCTATTTATGTCCTTCAGCCCATTTTTCTACTGAATATATATATATTTATTTTTCATTAAAGCCCTGGGTAGAGTTACAAAAACATAATGCAGGACCCTAGTATATTCTTGACATTAATCCTGTGTTTTTCTAAGCTCCAAGTATTTTCTCCCAATCTGTCACCAGTCTGTTAATGTTGTCTATATTGTCACTGAACAGAAATTCTCAGTTTTTATCTTTATGGAAGGGCTTTGAGGACATAAGGGATTTCCCATCCAAATTCACAGAAATAGTCTTCTGTTAATTTCATAACTTTACCTTTACAATGAGGTGTTTTAATTCACCTGGAGTTCATGGAATACATGGTGTGAGGTAGGGATTCAACTTGACTTTTCTCTATATATTGAGACAATTTTCCCAATATCATCTATTTTTTGAACATTTTATTGATTTAACTGCTAGAAAATATAACATTTTATCCCTTGGAACTTCAGGATTTCATCACTTATGTGAAGACGTTCTTCCAACAGGGGTCGGCTGCACGATGAGAAGAGTTAAGGTTCGAATTTGCCATTCTTCCAAAGGAAGTTTCTCATTTACTTCTCGACACAGGACACGCCAATTTTGATTCTTTCTTTTCTAACTTCCAATTTTGAATGTAATTATTACAGAAGGTGTGTGCACAGGAGAGAGAAATGGGGTTAGAGAAAAATTCCAGACAGACAGAACATGTTGCCTCCTCCTGTATACTTTTAATCATTAGTCTAGAAGGTCACTCTTCAGCAGTAGACAGTACTGAGCTGAAGTTACCCTTTATTAGCTTCTGGAAGTGGTCAGGAGCCTTCTGTTCTTCCATATCCAGATGTGTCTTGTCTGAAGACTTCCAGGTGAGGTCTTTGTCTGAACCAGCTACAGCTTCTCTCTGTAGAAGCTGAGCTGAGCTGAGCTGGGTCCTTAATAGGATTCAGGAGCACAGTCTATGTTCCTTCTTTTGTATGTCACCTGCCAATCAGGGATCCAACAATTTCCATGTCATGAGCTGGAGACATTCAGTTGAGTTTCTGAAGTTCTGATGTCTTTGTCTCTACCTCTCCAGGTGAAGCAATGAGCTTGAACTGATAGACTGGCCTTTTTAAGTGCCTGTAATACAGACTCCACCCCCAATCAAGGTCACAGTCTCTAACCCAAGGAAATGTGCCACTAAATCTAATCCAATAAATGTTATCAAACCTATTCTTTTTAGGGCATGATAGTGGCATTAAAGCACACTCAAAATTTCATAGCACAGTTATCCTTTTTGAGTTTAAGTTAGCAAACGTGAACTTGAATGAGACTCTCTAATTTTAGAACTCAACATTCAAAAACAGAATGTTTTACCGTGCAAAAACAGAACTGCATTGTTGAAACCTAATCAAACGGTGGCTAATGGATTCATTAAAATGCAATCATTGGTGACAATGTCTCTGATATAATTATGGATAAACACTACTTAAAAAAACATTATTTTGAAATACTGTCAATTTACAGGAGAGTTTCAAAAATAAGACAAAACTCATACAGAGAACTCTAACATATCCTTCACCCAGATACTCAGGATCACCAACTTTTAAGATTTTGCCACATTTGCTGTGTCGTTCTATTTATCCAACTATCTACATATCTGTTTGTCTATCCATCCATCATCTAGTGTCAATCTGAACCCCATCCCATTTTTTAAACTTTTGCTCATCCACCACACAATCCACCCAAACTGTAAAATCAGTGGCTCTCAGTAAAATCAGTTATGCATTCACTGCCACAATCAACTCGAGAACATTGTCACTGCTCCGGAAAAAAGAATCCCATATCCCTTATTCCTCCCTGTTATTGGCCCTTAGCTTTGATATAGTACTTCTGTATAATTGATGAAAAAATATTACAGTATTGCTGTTAACTATAGTCCTTAGTTTACATTATATTTTTCTCATATATTACCTATTTTTAACACCTTGTAATAGTCACACAGTTTGTTCTAGTTCATGTAAGAACTTTCTAAAATTTGTATAATTATCCACATAGTCCACAACAGGTTATGCCGTGTTATACAGTCCCATGTTTTATCCTCTAGCTTTCATTCCAGTGATATACACAACCCTCAACCTCCCCTTTCAATCATACTCACACTCAGCTCTGTTAATGACATGTACCCTACTGTGCTATATCACCTCTATTCATTTTCAAACATTATAGTCAACCTTATTAAAAATTTTGTACACCTTAAGCATCATCTGCAAATTTTCTACCCTCTCTATCTCCTGGTAACCTATATTCTAGATTTTAACTCCCAGAATTTGCTCATTATACTTAGTTCATATTAGTGAGACCATACAATATTTATCCTTTTGCGTATGGCTTATTTCACTCAACATAATGTCCTCAAAGCTCATCCATGTAGTTACATGCATCAGGACTTCATTCCTTCTCACAGTTGCATAATATTCCATTATATTTATATGCCATAGTTTATCAACTTATCAACTGATGGACACTTGAACTTTTTCCCTCTTTTTGCAGTCATGAATAATGCTGCTATGAACATCCATGTGCAAATGTGTGTTTGTGACCCTGCTTTCAGTTCTTCTGATTATATACCTAATAACAGGATTGCCGGATCACATGACAATTCTATACTTAGCTTTCTGAGGAACCACCAAACTGCCTTCTAAAGTGGCTGTACCATTCTGCAGTCTCACCAGCAGTGAATAAGTGTTTTTATTTCTCTACATTCTCTCCAGTACTTGTTAGTTTTCTGTTTTTATTTTATAATGGCCATTCTAGAAGGAGTGAAATGGTATCTCATTGTGGTTTTGATTTGTATTTCCCTAATAGCTTGTGATGTTGAGCATCTTTTTCATGTGCTTTTTAGCCATTTGAATTTCCTTTTTGGAAAATTGCCTATTCATTTTGACTATTATTTGTTTGTCTTTTTTATTGTTGAACAACAGGATTTCTTTATATATCCTAGATATTAAACCCTTATTGGATATGTGGTTTCCAAATATTTTCTCCCATTGATTAGACTGCCTTTTCACTTTCTTGACAAAGTCCTGGGAAGCACAAAAATATTCGATTTTGAAGAGGTACCATTTATCTATTTTTCCTTTCATTGCTTGTGCTTTGGGTATAAGGTCTAAGAAACCACCTCCTACCACAAGATCTTGAAGATGCTTCCCTATATTTTCTTCTAGGGCTTTTATGGTCTGGCTCTGATGTTTAGGTCTTTGATCCATTCTGAGTTGATGTTTGCATGAGATGTGAGATAGGAGAAAAAGACAGCATATAGATGAATCATGTGTAAATATTTCGTCCATTCTGCCAGTCTATGTTTTTTTGATTGGGATGTTTAATCCATTAATATTTAATACTACTCTAAGGGCAGTACTTCAACCATTTTATCCTTTGGCTTTTATATGTCATTTATTATTTTTGTCTCTCTCTCTCTTTTTCACCCTTTTATTATTCTTGCTGATAATCTTCATTTCCATACTGTCCTCTCCTAAACTCTCGTCTTTTCATTTCAGCCCGGAAAACTCCTTTTAGTGTTCCTTATGGGCAGTTCTCTTGGTAACAAACACTTTGCTTCTGTTTACCCGTGAATATTTAAACTCTTCCTCATTTTTGAAGTTTTGCTGAATAAAGAATTTTTTTTTTTTTTTTTGGCGAGGTCAGGGCTTGAAGGGTAACCACCTCATGTTCTTTTTTTTTTTTTTTTTATTAATTAAAAAAAGAATTAACAAAACAATTAGAAATCATTCCAATCTACATGTACAATCAGTAACTGAATAAAGAATTTTTATCTGGCAGTTTTTCTTATTCAGTATCTTAAAAATATCAAACCACTGCCTTCTCACCTTCACAGTTTCTAATGAGAAATCCGCACTTAGTCTTATAGGACTTTCCTTGGTATGTGATAACTTCCTTCTCTCTTGCTGTTTTCAGAATTCTCTTTGTCTTTATTATTTGACATTTTTATAAGTAAGTATTTTGGAGTATGCCTATTCAGATTTATTCTGTTTGGACTACGTTCTTGGACATGCATATTGATATCTTTCCTAACAACTGAGAAATTTTGACCATTATTTCTACAAATGTTCTTTCCCCTGTCTTCTTGTGGGATGCCTATGAATCATTTATTTGGGTATTTGTTGTCATTCAATTCCCTGCTCAAATTTTTCCATTTTTTCCCCCTATCTGTTCCCTTCTGTAAGATTTTGAATGACTTATCTTGTAGCTTACTAAGCCTTTCTTCTACCTCTTCAAATCTGCTGTTGTATATCTCTCCATTGTATGTTTTTTCTCTTCTACTGTGCTTTTCATTTCCAGATGTTATTTTTCTGGTATGCTTTCAAATTCTTCTTCATGCTCATCCAGTGTCTTCTTTATATCCTTTATCTATTTTTTTAAAAGAAAATTTTATTAATAAAAGCAATCAACATACAACACAAACATTCGTAATGTATGAAGATTCCATACTTGGCATTCAATCAGTAGCTCACAATATCATCATATGTTTGTATATTCATCACTATGATCATTTCTCAGAACATGTTCATCACTCCAGAAAAATGAAAGGAAAAAAGAACTCATACATACCATACCCCTTACCCCTCCCTCTCATTGACCACTATTATTTCCCTCTACCCAATTTATTTTAACATTTGTTCCCCCTATTTATTTATTTGTTTTTTATTTTAGCATTTGTTCCCCCTATTATTCATCTGTATTCCATATGTTTTACTCGTCTGTTGATAAGGTAGATAAAAGGAGCATCAGACACAAGGCTTTCACAATCACACAGTCACATTGTGAAAGCTATATCATTATATAATCATCTTCAAGAAAAATGGCTACTGGAACACAGCTCCACATTTTCAGGCAGTTACCTCCAGCCCCTCCACTACATCTTGACTAACAAGGTGATATCTATTTAATGTGTAAGAATAACCTCCAGGATAACCTCTCGACTCTGTTTGGAATCTCTCAGCCATTGACACCTTATTTTGTCTCCTTTCACTCTTCCCCCTTTTGGTTGAGAAGGTTTTCTCAATCCCCTGATGCTGAGTCTCAGCTCATTCTAGGGTTTTTCTCAATCCCTTGATGCTAAGTCTCAGCTCATTCCAGGATTTCTGTCCCACATTGCCAGGAAGGTCCACACCCCTGGGAGTCATGTCCCACGTAGACAGGGGACCTCCTATTTATTTTTAATCCATATTTTTTACTCATCTGTCTATACCATAGATACAAGGAGCATCATAACAAGATTTTCTCAATCACACAGTAACTTTGTGAAAGCTATATCATTGTATACTCGTCTTAAAGAAACATGGCTACTGGAATTCAGCTCTACAGTTTCAGGTTCTTCGCTCTAAGCTCTAAAATACCTTAAGCTAGAAAGGGTTTATCTAAATAATGTGTAAGAATAACCTCCAGGATAACCTCTTTTTTTTTTACATGGGCAGGCACCAGGATCTGAACCCGGGTCCTCGGGCAGGGCAGGCAAGCACTCTTACCTGCTGAGCCACCGTGGCCCGCCCTCCAGGATAACCTCTTGATTCTATTTGAAATCTCAGCCACTGACACTTTATTTTGTCTCATTTTTCTCTTCCCTCTTTCAGTCAAGAAGGTTTTCTCAATCCCTGGATGCTGAGTCCCAACTCATTCTAGGATTTCAGCCCCATGTTGCCAGCGAGGTTTACACCGCTGGGAGTCGTGTCCCATGTAGACAGGGGGAGGGCAGTGAGTTTGCTTGTCATGTTGGCTGAGAGACAGCCCACACCTGAGCAACAAACGAGGTTCTCTGGGGGTGACTCTTAGGCCTAATTTTAAGTAGGCTTAGCCTATCCTTTGCGGGGATAAGTTCCATATGAACAAATACCAAGATTGAGGGTTTAGCCTATTGATTTTGCTGTGCTTACTGCTTGAAAAAATATCAGGCCTTCTCCAAATGGGAAAGTTGAATTTTCCCTCTTTCTCACCATCCCCCCAAGGGGACTTTGCAAATACTTTTTTATTCACTGTTTAAATCAGTCTGGAATTTATGGGGGATCACTCTGGACAAACCTACAAAATCTCATGCCCTACTCAAGGTTCCATGTACTTATGGTGTTCAATTAAACTGTCCATATAAATTATATTAGGAGATGCACTAGTCAAAATATAAATTTTGTACCAAATAAACAATTTTTGCTTTGGTCTCACACATAAGTTAAAGTCTTAAAATATGAATTACCATCTATTTTCAAGACCCTGCAATACTGACATTCCTTTGTTCTTCCTCATGCAAAAACACTTTTTAATTTGTACATTTAGTCACTATCATTGTACACTCTAGGCATTCCTAGGTTATACCATCTCAGTCTTTATCATATACCTTTCCTTCTGATCCCATTTGTGCCCCCAGCTGTCCTCCCTCTATTATTCTCACATTCAGCTTCATTCACTGTACTAACATTATTGTATTTCAGTTAAGTAGTACTGTGCTATCCATTTCTGAATTTTTATAATCAGTTCTGTTGCAAATCTGTATCCCTTCAGCTCCAGTAACCCAATATCTACCCTATTTCTATCTCCTGATAGTCTCTGTTCTTAACTGAAATTCTCCAAGTTCATTAATTAATGTTAGTTCATATCAGTGAGACCATACAGTGTTTGTCCTTTTGTTTCTGGATAATCTCATTGAGCATAATGTCCTCAAGGTCCATCCATGTTGTTATATACTTCATATCTTTACTCTGTCTTACAGCTGCTATTATTCCATCATATGTATATACCTCAGCTTGTTTAGTTGCTCATCTGTTGATGGACATTTGGGCTGTTTCCATCTCTTGGCAATTGTAAATAATGCTGCTATAAACATTGGTCTGCAAATGCCCATTTGTGTCCTTGCCCTCATGTCCTCTGAGTAGATACCTAGCAATGGTATTGCCAGATCATATGGCCATTCTATACTTAGTTTCCTGAGGAACTTCCAAACTGCTTTCCACAGCAGTTGTACCATTTTACATTCCCACCAACAGTGGATAAGTGTGCCTCTTTCTTCACATACTCTCAAGCACTTGTCATTTTCTGTTTTATTGATAATGGCCATTCTGGTGGGTGTGAGATGACATCTCATTGTGGTTTTGATTTGCATTTCCCTAATAGCCAGTGAAGTTGAGCATCTTTTAATATGCCTTTTGGCCATTCGTATTTCCCCTTCTGAGAAGTGTCTATTCAGGTCTTTTGCCTATTTTTAAATTGGGTTGTTTGTCTTTTTATTATTGAGTTGAACAATCTCTTTATATATTCTGGATATATTGTTTCCAAATATTGTCTTCCATTGTGTAGGCTGGCTTTTCACTTTCTTGACAAAGTTCTTTGATGCAGAAAACTGTTTAATTTTGAGGAGTTCCCATTTATCTATTTCTTTCTTCAGTGCTTGTGCTTTGGGCGTAAGATCTAGGAAACTGCCTCCTATTATAAGATTTATAAGATATTTACCTACACTTACTTCTAAAAGTTTTATGGTCTTAAAACTAATGTTTAGGTCTTTGATCCATTTTGAGTTAATTTTTGTATAGGGTCTGAGATATGGATCCTCTTTCATTGTTTGCATGTGGATATCCAATTCTCTAGGCACCATTTATTGAAGAGACTGTTCTGTCCCAGGTGAGTTGGCTTGACTGCCTTATCAAAGATCAGTTGTCCATAGATGAGAAGGTCTATATTTGAACACTATTCTATTGCATTGGTCAGTATATCTATCTTTATGCCACTACCATGCTGTTTTGACCACTGTAGCTTCATAATATGCCTTAAGTCAGGTAGTGTGAAACCTCTGACTTCATTTTTCTTTCTCAGGATATTTTTAGCTATTTGGGGCACACTGCCCTTCCAGATAAATCTGGCTATTGTTTTTTCTATTTTTGAAAAGTAAGTTTTTGGGATTTTAATTGGTATTGCATTGAATCTATAAATCAATTTAGGTAGAACTGATATCTTAACTATATTTAGTCTTCTAATCCATAAAAACAGTATGCCCTACCATTTATTGAGGTCTTCTGTGATTTCTTCTAGCAATTTCTTATAGTTTTCTTTGTATAAGTCTTTTATGTCCTCAGTTAAATTTATTCTTAAATATTTTATTCTTTTGGTTGCAATTGTAAATGGATTTTTTTCTTGACTTTCCCCTCAGATTGTTCATTACTAGTGTATAAAACACTACAGATTTTTGATGTTGATCTTGCAACCTGCCACTTTACTGCACTCATCTATTAGCTCTAGTAGTTTTGCTGTGGATTTTTCAGGGTTTTCGACATATAGTCTCATATCATCCGCAAACAGTGAGAGTTTTACTTCTTTCTTTCCAATTTTGATGCCTTGTATTTCTTTTCCTTGTCTAATTGCTCTGGCTAGAACTTCCAACACAATGTTGAATAATAATGGTGATAGTGGACATCCTTGTCTTGTTTCTGATTTTAGGGGAAAAATTTTCAATTTTTTGAGGGTGATGTTAGCTGTGAGTTTTTCTTATATTCCCTTTATCATCTTGAGGAAGTTCCCTTCTATTCCTATCCTTTGAAATGTTTTCAACAAGAAAGGATGTTAAATTTTGCCAAATGCATTTTCTGCATCAATCAAGATAATCATATGTTTTTTCTGCTTTGATTTGTTGATACGGTGTTTTACATTAATTGATTTTCTTATGTTGAACCATCCTTGCATACCTGGGATGAATCCTACTTGGTCATGGTATATAATTCTTTTAATGTGCTGATGAATTCGATTTGCAAGAATTTTTTGAGAATTATTGCATCTATATTCATTAGAGAGACTGGTCTGTAATTTTCTCTTTTTGCAGTATTTTTGTCTCAGTTTTGTATGAGGGTGATGTTGGCTCTATAGAATGAGTTAGGTAGCCTTCCCTCCTCTTCAGTTTTTTTAAAGAGTCTGAGCAGGAGCGGTACTAATTCTTTCTTGAATGTGTGGTAGAATTCCCATGTGAAGCCATCTTGTCCCGGACTTTTCTTTTTTGGGAACTTCTTAATGACTAATTCAATTTCTTTACTTGTGATTGGTTTGTTGAGGTCGTCTATTTCTTCTCGAGTCAATGTTGGTTTTTTATGCCTTTCTAGGAAGTTGTCCATTTCATCTACATTGTCTATTTTATTAGCATAAAATTGTTCATAGAATTCTGTCATTACTTCCTTTATTTCTGTGGGGTCAGTGGTTATGTCTCCTCTTCCATTTCTGATCTTACTTATTTGCATCCTCTCCCTTCTTTTTGTCAGTCTTGTTAAGGGTCCATCAATCTTACTGATTTTCTCATAGAACCAATCTGGTTTTGTTGATTTTCTCAATTGTTTTCATGTGCTCAATTTCATTTATTTCTGCTCTAATCTTCATTATTTCTTTCCTTTTGCTTGCTTTGGGGTTAGTTTGCTGTTCTTTCTCTACTTCTTCCAAATGGACAGTTAATTCCTTGATTTCTGCCCTTTCTTCTTTTTTGATATAGGCATTTAGGGCAATAAATTTCCCTCTTAGCACTGCCTCTGCTGCATCCCATACATTTTGATTTGTTGTGTTTTCATTTTCATTTGCCTAGAGATACTTACTGATTTCTCTTGTAATTTCTTCCTTGACCCACTGGTTGTTTAAGGGTGTGTTGTTAAGCCTCCATGTATTTGTGAATTTTCTGGCACTCTGCCTATTATTGATTTCCAACTTCATTCCTTTATGATCTGAGAAAGTGTTTTGTATGATTTCAATCTTTTTAAAATTATTGAGACTTGCTTTGTGACCCAGCATATGGTCTATCCTTGAGAATAATCCATGAGCACTTGAGAAAAAGGTGTATCCTGCTGTTGTGGGGTATAATGTTCTATAAATGTCTGTTAAGTCTAGCTCATTTATTGTATTATTCAAATTCTCTGTTTCTTTATTGATCCTCTATCTAGATGTTCTGTCCATTGATGAGAGAGTGGAATTGAAGTCTCCAACTATTATGGTAGATGTGTCTATTTCTGTTTTCAGTGTTTGCCTCATGTATTTTGGAGCATTCTGGCTTGGTGCATAAATATTTATAATTGTTATGTCTTCTTGTTGAATTGTTCCTTTTATTAATACAGTGTCCTTCTTTGCCTCTTTTAACTGTTTTACATTTGAAGTCTAATTTGTTGGATATTACTATAGCTATTCCTGCTGTTTTCTATTGTTATTTGCATGGAATATCTTTCCCCAACATTTCACTTTCAATATATGTTTATACTTGGGTCTAAGATGTGTTTCCTGTAGACAGCATACAGATAGGTCCTGTTTTTTAATCCATTCTGCCAGTCTATATCTTTTGATTGGGGAGTTTAATCCATTAACATTTAGTGTTATTACTGTATGGGTAGTACTTTCTTCTACCATTTTACCTTCTGGATTTTATATGTCATATCTAATTTTTCTTCTTTTTACCTTTACTGATAGTTTTCCTTTCTATACTCTTCTCCACATCTCTGTCTCCTGGCTTTTTGTATCTGCCTCTAGTGCTCCCTTTAGTATTTCTTGCAGAGCCAGTCTTTTGGTCATAAATTCTCTCAGTGATTTTTTTGTTTTAAAATGTTTTAATTTCTCCCTCATTTTTGAAGGACAATTTCACTGGATATAGAATTCTTGGTTGGCAGTTTTTCTCTTTTAGTAATTTAAATATTTCATCTCACTGTCTTCTCGCCTCCATGGTTTCTGCTGAGAAATCTACGCATAGTCTTATTGGGCTTCCCTTGTATGTGATGGATTGCTTTTCTCTTGCTGCTTTCAAGATTCTCTCTTTCTCTTTGACATCTGACATTCTGATTAGTAAGTGTCTTGGAGTACATCTATTTGGTTCAATTCTGTTGGGGTGGGTATGCTGCTATTCTTGGATCTGTAATTTTAAGTCTTTCATAAGAGTTGGGAAGTTCTCAGTGATAATTTCCTCCATTAGTTTTTCTCCTCCTTTTCCCTTCTCTTCTCCTTCTGGGACACCCACAACACGTATATTCATGCATTTCATATCGTCATTCAATTCCTTGAGTCCCTGCTCATATTTTTCCCTATATTTTCTTTTGCTTGTTAGATTTCAGATGTTCCGTCCTCCAGTTCACTAATCCTATCTTCTGCCTCCCAAAATCTAACATTACAGGTTTCCAGTGCTTTTTCATCTCTTCTACTGTGCCTTTCATTCCCGTAAGTTCTGTAATTTGTTTTTTCAGACTTTCGATTTCTTCTTTTTGTTCATATCTTGCCTTTTTTTATATCCTCCCTCAATACATTGATTTGATTTTTGATGAGGTTTTCCATGTCTGTTCGAACATTCTGAGTTAATTGTTTCAACTCCTGTATCTCATTTGAATTGTTGGTTTGTTCCTTTGACTGGGCCATCTCTTCAATTTTCCTAGTATGATTCATTGATTTTGCTGGTGTCTAGGCCTTTAATTACCTTAGTTTATTCTGGAGATTGTTTTCACTTTTTTTACCTAGGATATTCTTGCTGGATGACTTCATTGTCTATCTGTTCTTTGACATTCAGTTAAGCTTTTTCTGGACCACTAGCTTAGGTTTTAACAGATCAGAATTTTTCAGTTATTGTTTTCCTGTTTCTTGTCCTGACTGTATGGTTCCTCCCCCGCCCCCTTTAGGAGGATCTACTTAGGTACTATAGACCCCATTCAGATTTTACAAGACCAAACTGGGCTCCTCTCAGGAGGAAAAGTCACCTGCATCAGTTTTCCCTAAGGGTGAGACCCAACAGGTTGAAAGATTTTCCTATGAAGCCCCTACACTCTGATTTTCCTAGCCTGCCCAGTATGTGGTGCTTGTCTGCCTGTGGGTCCCACCAGCATAAGGTAATGTCATATGTTTAATTTCAGCAGACTCTCCCTGCTGGGGGTGTGGTTGAGACAGAGGAGAGGTTGTAGACAGGCTTTAATGGCTTCAGTTTTCCAGACCCCAGGGTCTGAATTCCTTGAGGAATGGATTCCACCTGAGGTGTGCTCCACCCATATCCCCGGGAAGGCACAGCCTCCAGACAGGCTCTCAGACAAGTTTAATTCTGCCCTTGCTTGGGGCAGTTGAGGCCTGAGAAGCCTTGCAATTGTATGCAAAGAGCAGTCAAGCCATAGAAACAAAGCCACACACACACACAAAAAAAAAAACAGAAGAGAAAAAAAATCCATTCCAGACAGGACCCCTGTTCCTTGGGTTTGCCAATCAAGAGCTTAAGTTGGTATGTTGCTCTGTGTATCTCCAGATCCTATGTGCCCCCTCCTTTCCTTCAGGGCCCAGAATCATTCAAGTATTTTATGATGTTCTATCTAAAAAAAGCCTTTTTTTTTTTTTCTTTCTCTTTTTCTGTCAGCCCTGCCCCCTCTATGCTGGGGCAAGAACCAGAAACCTCAATTTTTACTCCAGGTTGAGTTGAGCTGGGGGCCTATTTTTAGTAGTCAGAATTCGTTAATTAATTTCACAATTGGAGCTTGGTTGTGCTCAGCCCCTTGCTGTTAGTAAAGACTTTCCTTTCCCCTTTGGGAAGCAGCCTGTGGAGAGGGGCACCGGCCTGTGCGCCTTGGGGAACTCACGGTTCTGGGTGGGCTCACATCCTGTCCAGCTTGTCCAGATTGGGGTACGCTGTGTGTCCAGTCACTGATGTGGCCCCAGCAGTTGTTCTGTACTGTTCCTGGCTATTTACTAGCTGTTCTGGAGGATGAACTAAATCCCATACCTCACTAAGCTGCCATCTTGGCTCCTCCTCCTTTATCTCTTTTGCCACATTTTCTTTCATCTCCTTGAGTTGACTTAGAAAATTTGTTTTAATATCATCAATCAGTTGTTTCAACTCATGAATATTAAATTTTAGTTTGTTCCTTTGACTGGGCCATATTCTCCTGTTTCTCAGTATGGCTTGTAACTTTTTGGTGGTGTCTAGGCATCTGATTTTCTTGATAAGTTTATTCTGGATGTCAGTTTTTTTTTTTCCTTACTTGAGTATTCTTGTTGATTGGCTTTCTGCTACAGCTCTTCTTTGACTTGGTTCACTGTATTCTAGACTTTTAAAATAGCTTATGTTTAACTGATCATAATTTTTTCAGCACTTATTCATCTGCTACTTACTCTGAATATATGGTATTATTTTTGAGATTGCACTATTTGTACAATTGTTTCACCTCCAGGAAAAATCTTCCTTTTCTCTCTTCCTTCTCTGGGAATAATCTGTGTTTGTTTTGTATTTGCCTCTAAATGTTTTTAATGCTCCTTTCATTATCTTTAGCTACTTTTACCTGGATGGCCAATTCTGGGAGAAGAGTCTCTCAAGAGAGGACCTACTTTAGTCAGTTTCTTCTAGTCAAAACAGGCCCAGGACCCAGGACCCAGGACGGGAGTGTAGATCAGTTCCAAAACGCCTGATTGGCCCAGTAGGATGCCAATTTTCTCTACGGCATCTCCCTGATTATGTGTTTTCTTGTCATGCCCAGCAAATGTGCTCTTCAGCCAACTGTTCCACAGTCCCCAGGTATTGCAGTGCCTTTAATTCTGAGCTTACTCCATCCTTGCTGGTGCATGGTTGAAACAGAGGTTGCCAGCTGCTTTTGGCTGAGGTTGGTTCAAACTGTTGTTCAGATCCCAGGTCATGGAATCTGAAGTCTCTAATCAATAGGCACAAACTGGACCTTATCATACTCCCTTTTCTTGGGGGAAGAGCTGCCTTTCAGCACCTTGTTCCCTACTGTCCAAGAGGATACTGTCTCTCAATCAGCCCTGTTTCTACCCTTGCCAGAGGCAGGGTTGAAACGGAGGCTGGTTAAAGTTGTAGTTGTTCTTGGAGCTCGAGTTCTGCACTCTGAATTCAATAATCAAAAGCGGAAGTCAGTGCACGGCCCTGCCTCCCCCTTTTCTTGGGGAAGAGCTGTCTTTCAGCAAACTGATTTCTGATGCCCCAAGAAGTTATTTTATCTCTCAATCTACCACGCTTCCTCCTCCACCTGGAGCAGGATTGAAACAGAACTTGCTAGACGCTTTCTTTCTTGGGTGGGTTGTAAATTTACCTGTGTGCAGAGTTGGTAACCAGAATTCTGAATTTTGCTAACCAGAAGCTACAACTAGTGCCTGGCTCGGTAAACCGCCACCATGTTACTGGGAAAGAGGGCTTCTTTTTCTAGCCAGATAGTGGCTCCTGAGACAGCTACTCTGCCATTGGGGGATAGGCACCAGCCTCCACAGCATGGAAAAGTCTACTCACAGCTCTTCACTATAGTTTATCAGTCTCTTCTTTCTGTTCATCCCTGATGGTGTACAGTGTTCTTCTGGTCTCTGGAGCTACCAAAGCAGTGGTTTCAGACAATTCCTGGCGACTTACTAGCTGCCCTGAAGGATGAACTGAATCCTAGAACTTTCTACTTTGCCATCTTGGTGAAAAAACATACCATCTATGAAAGCTCTTTTCCTATAGGTGCTGCTGCCAACATCTTTCAAGCTCACAGATATATTTTTTTTTTTGCATGGGTAGGCACTGGGACTCGAACCTAGGTCTCTGGCATGGCAGGCGAGAACTCTGCCTGCTGAGCCACGTGGCCCAGCTAGTTTGGTTTGTTTTTGAACTCTTTATTCTATTTCATTAGTTTATGTCTAGTCTATGCCAGTGTCAAATGGTTTTTATTATGGTTTAAACATAGTATGTCTTTATATGCTAGGATGAGTCTTCCTCAGAGTCTAAATGTCTGTTCATTAAGCCCATTTTTTTTCTTCTTGGGCTTGCAGCTAGATTGCATTTTCCAACTTCTCTTCCATCCTTGTGACTACGGCCCTGTTAATGAGTTGTGAGTGGAACTGATATGTGCTACCTGCACACCAAAACCTCCCAGATGTTATCTTCCACTCTACATACAGAGGACTTAACTGGCACTAGAAGAAACCCGGCCCCCTGCATTACAATGTAGAAAGATGCCGGCTACTTAGGAAGATGGGCACTGAATTATTTGAGAAATGCAATTACATAGCATTAAGAAACTGAGGTTTGGGGTCTTTTATAATGGCTAATGTTATCCTAATAGATGTAAACATTTTGTTTGTTGAGTTCTGGAAAAAATTAGACTTTAACTGCAGCTGCATTATTTCTATGTTAATTCAGGGAATAACACCACCCTTATCAAGTTCAGTTGTACCTCCATGAAGATGATATAGTTATAATTTTCTTCACATTCTTTGAGATTTAAAATTAGCTTGCCTTAAAGACCTTGCACATTTTTAGATGAATAGTTGGATACTTTATAGTTTTTGCTGCTATTGTGCATAGAAACACCGTTTCCCATTATATTTGCTACATGGTTATTGTTGGCTTAGAGCAATACTACTGATTTTCAGGAGTTGATCATGAACATAGCAACTTCCAAAGGATTTCTGGCACTAAGCTGCCCAACCCATTTTATTAAAAATTATCCAGGTCATAAATCTATTGCATTAGATTCTAACTTATTATCATCATCTGACACTGACAGCTTATTTCACTTATGTTGAAATCCACATAACTTTTTAAAAAAGCAATAGCTGATCATGCCAATTCCTAATTGGAAGACCTCTAATGGTTCCTGCTGGCTTGTAGGATAATGCCCAATTCCTCACTGTAACTCAAAAAGACTCCACAATCTAACTCCAACCTATAACTCCACTCCTCCCTTCTCTCCCCAGCATTCATCCTGGGCTGCATGCATATAAAATCTCTGTTCAGCTCGTCCCACCTAGAATGATGGTCTCCTCCACCCTGTAACTCCAGTCCTCAAGATTTTGAAGACCCAGATCACCCCATGATGCCCTTTGCCTCTCCCAGGCAAAATTCCCTTTCCTTCTGTGCTCCCACAATATGCTATATAATTCTTTATATTTCAAACACATATTATGTTGGAATTATAAAGGTTTTGCCTGCCTCTCCTACTAGATTCAGATTCTGGGAGGCAGTAACTGGCTTGCATGTTTCTATATCTTTGAGATATAACAAACAGTCGACACTTCAAAAATATTTGTTGAATGAATGATACTATTCTTTTTTCCTTTAATACTTGGCTTGCTACCCATGTGGCTTGTTTAATCTTGGTATTATGTTTAACTCAGGGAGACACATGGCAAGTAAAGCTACAGAATGAGGTGGGGTAAAGACAGGTTGATCTGGTCAGGGAACTGTCAGTTTCTTTTGGTTCTAGTACAGGTACAATTTTCAAAGGCCACCAAAGAAGAGAGAAAATGTTGCAAAGTGAGTTACAGTTTACCAAAACACTGGACATTCAGTTCTGGCTGGGGCAATGGGGTTGGTTCCCAAACCCCTTCGAAGTCAAGCTTATTTGGAATTCTTAGACAGGGCATAACCAACCCCCCAGCCGACAGCTTATGGCAAACTCAACACAGATATTCCTGTACTCTTCCAATTTAAGGCTCTATAGGCTGGAAGATAGAATATGTTTTCTAAAAGATGATAAAATGTTAAAAAAGGTCATGTCTTACTCAGACAGATGCTTTCCCTATACCAATAATAACCTTGTCAACTATTTTAGAGAGGAAAAAATCCATCCAGTGAGTTTATTTGTACTTTATGGTAACAAAATATACCCATACTACAATATTTTTAAGTAATTTATTTCAATAGAAATATTCAGAAATTTCTACTTAAATTCATTATATTAGCTTATGCAAACACACCAAAGATCACACACTCACATCTGCATATTAAAAAGAAATAAAAAGTGAGGAACCAAGCTGCACATCACCCAAGGAGGTCATAGTGCAATTGAGTGCTTCATCATTATAGTACCTCAAGTTAATTGGGATGAAGAGGAATAAAAATGGCTTGTATTTTCCTGTATATTACCATCACTGGGCATTTATCCACACAGATGTTTGATCTCTGTTAGATTACATTGTGAATCAACCTCTCCCTGTTTGCCCCTATCACGCGCACTTTCTAAGTCATAAAACAGTATCAATAATCAAACTGTAGAAACTCTTGAGACCTGGTGACTTATATCAGTTATTTTGTCATACTTATTAACTAGATAATTAATGGACTATATTTGTGAGTAGTTGTAGTAGGTGATATCCTTCAAGGGGAACTTGGGGGGGCAGTGCTAAAGCAAAGCTAACACGAAGTTTTCTGCTTGTCTAATTTTTAAAAAGTTCAATCTCAAAGCACTTTCTCTGACCACATATTCCTTTAATCCCACTACCACTTTGTAGTCCAAATGTCCAGAAACAAAATTTAATTTCTGCTAGTAAATCTTGAGCATAAGTTAACTCTTTGTTTGGCTTTGAAGACTATGTCTACTTGCCTAGTCTAGAATACACCAGCTCTTTTAAATCTTCACAGCTGAACAGCAGCAGCTGCAGATCTTGCAATAATAATTTAGAGAAACAAAATATTCTCAAGCTTTGTTTTCACTGAAAAAGCTTACATAGTCTCTCCCTTTAATTTAAACACTGGAGTTATTTTCACTACCCTGTCATATTTCCAAGTAAACAATAATGGCAGGCTAAGTGACTGTTCTGAGTTCAAAATGAACTGAAATAAAACCCATTTCTGGCCAGGGATTCTCATTCAATAGCTTTAATAAAACTCAAACAAATCTTTCTGGTTATATTTATTCTTTTAGGGGTTTTCAGAAAGACCTTACAATTTAATCTATGTTCAAACATCATTATCAACAACAAAAATAAAAATTAACTCTACTAGAAGCTCTTCAAAATTGCTTTTAAGAGTGCTTATCTAAAGGTTGATTTGGATGGGTTTATTTTGAATCTCCTACCCTGGAGGGAGAGCAGGAAGGACTGTTGTTAAAAAAGACTCAAAATGAAGGAGGACTGCAGCAATTACCTAGAGGTACAGACTTCCGTAGACTTGCTGTGATAAAGATGAAGCTGGCAGAGAGAGGGATAGCACATACTCCTGAAATAAGAGGAGTAAGAAGGGCAAATGATTATTACTGTCATACTTGATGCCCTAGAGTTAGTCTTCAAATTGATAAGGCACTGACCAATTTCCCCCACATTACAACTTGAGATACCAGTGTAATGAAATTACTTTCAATAAGATCAGAGTTTGTGACCACTGGTATCTTTCATTAGAACCTCCTAAGTAGAAAAAAAAAATCAGTTTAGACACAAGCCATTTTTAGAGCAACAAAACCAAAAAATACTTAAATTTTGAAAAGGCTGACCTTACAAGGAAAACAATTCACTATCAATGTGATTTATTAACAATTTCTGTATCTCGAAGCTTAGAAAAAAACAGTAAAATTTGCTATGTTTGAAAGAAATCCAGAAGAAGAGAGAAAATAAAAGGAAGCCCTAAAATGTTACTGAAGAAGTCAGACAAACCTCCCCATTTGCTTTATATCATCTACTCATGCAATACTACAACTATTCCACTGGGACACAGATGACTTCAACTTCGTTTTCAAAAAGGGATCCAATTATTCCAAAAGCCTTGAAGCAGAGGCTCTCTTTTATCAAAGAATATCTTCTGTTACACAACACCGGCATCCTTTGTTTGAGTGAGAAGATAATCTGGTGATTTAAAAAAATGATAAAGGAATGTGCCTCAAAACATACGAATAAACAAACAAAAAACAGCAAGCAACTCAACAGTGGATATGTTCTTTTAAAAAAAGTCAACAAAGTAAATCTACTAGTACTTTGATTTCCAATTAATATGATGCTTTATGGTTTTGCTTCCAGTAGTAAAGATATATAGTTTATAGATCTGCTTTTAAAAATGTGCAAGTCATTTGGCCAGCTAAATTAGAATAATCCTTGGAGACAACAGGCTGCTCTTTAAAGTCTCAGGTTCAACTAGTATACAGTGTGTTCATGCTAGAAACTGTAAGTATTTTTTCTTTCTATAACAACAGTAGTTAGTTGTTATGAATCATTATAAATCTTATAGAATAGGAATAAGTCACTTATAAAAATTTTGCAGCTATAAACATTTTTGACTCTTGACATACAAAAACCCCAAAACCAACACAGTCCATCCAGAAGATAGTACAATAGTCACACTGCATTTTCCACACAGGAAAAAAAAATGTCATTGAAGCACATGCCTAGGAAGAAAAAAATACTTGAACTCTAATAGTCTGGATCCCTTTTTTGTAATGTCTGCACAAGTTACATGGTTTAGAAAACAGATCAGGGGTATGTTTTGATCTGTTTTCTTTCAGTTCTTGTAGTGTAGAGATTACAGTAAAAATAATACTTTGAAAAGTAAGCAGAGCCTGAACACACAGGGGGCGTGAAACCAAAGACGGTGCTCAGTAAGGTCATTATGCAATTGTTTTTATAGCTGTCTTTAAAAAACGATGTTACCTCTAAATGAACAACAAGCCTCCAGGGTCAAATAAACTATCAAATAAGCTAGTATTATACACTACTACTAGGCCTTTATTATGCCAGTCTTTAGTCATATCATAAACCAGCTTAAATTAATTATAATTGAATTTCTAATAAGTTCTCCTGGGCCAGAAGAGAAACAACTGAGATTAATAATGATAGAATTGTTGAGTTTTTGGGTCACTAATTTACAAGCAAGGGCAAGCATACTAAGGGGAAAAAATTTCATGTTCCCATTAATAATAAATATTCATTTTGGTGTCATATTTTCTTTGTTTAATTACATCAGATATTGTTTGGTGAATTATGGATAAAAAAAATCACCTACACTGTTTTAATTCACTTCTCTTGCTGGTGTCAATTTATTTTAAATGCTAAAATTTGCTAATCTTTTACATGGGAAAATCTGTAGATAGAAAAACAATGATGCCTTCTACTGCACCATCACGTTTAGAGTTATTGTCAGTCAGAAGCCCTAATTCTATCCTCAGAGGACTATAAACCAAACTATAATGCTATTCTATTCTATGCAACCATTCATTAACATTTGGAGCTGAAAGTATCAAACACACTTTCAGCTCAGCTTTTTCGCTCTTTGGCAAAACTGTGATGTCAGGCTCTGACTTACAGTTGCATATCTTCACAGATATGACTCACCTACAACTTATCTACTTTAGCTTATTTATGACAAACAAAATAATAAAATAATCCACAGGGTTCTCATCCACAATGTATCTTTAAAAAAGTACATACACTTAAAAACACTTATTTCTGAAGAGAAATAAACAAACAGTAAAAAAAAAAGCAAAACAAAAGTAAGATGTGCAAGGTCTACAGAATAATACTGCTAGCTATGCCGATGATGTCTCTCTGTGTACCCAACTTGGGTTAAGCTTGGGAGTTCATTAATTGAAAATTCATTCAGCACAGGCAACATTTTGCCTTCTTCCAGTCTAGTCACTTTCCACAAAACCAGAAACAATGGTATCCTAACTGTGTAAAATGAGAAACATATATGAATTCTTAAATTCTTTCCAAAAAGGAAACTAAATTAAAAAAACTTAATACTCAGAAAAAGCTCTTCTACTTTCCTTTGAATAGATTTTGAGTTAATTGTTGTGTAGGCAATATTTTCTACTTAAGTTTCATGGATTTAAGGTTGAAATACTTATAATAAAGTGTAAAATTCTCTAAGGATACAAATGTGATGATTTATTTTTATGTGAGGCCTAAAGTAATAGAGATCTATTAGAGGATATCAGTAAAAAAATCATCTCTTACTCTGGCCACTGCTAAAATTTATGATGCCGCGTGAGTTTTTAATATCCAACACAAAGCCTGTGTTCAAGCGCTATTTTTTGTTAGAATTCTTAGCTATCTCACCTTCATACTTTTTGTTATCTGACATTTGTTTCTTTTGACAATTAAATGCATTATTGCATAGAAGAGCTCTCACAAAACTGCTTGGTCAACTACTGACAAAATGTGATTTTGTGACAGGGACTACATTCTCAGAAAAATGTTTTGTTAGTAAGGGTAAGTTGTATAAGAAGGAGAGTTTTGCTATCTAAAATTCCCAGAATCTCACTCTTTCACCTTTTTCCCTTTTAAAATTATTTTGCATGTCTTATAACAACATCACACACAAACACACACACACACACACACACACACACACACACACACACACACACACACAATCTCTTCCAAACAAATGTGTTCCTGAACCTCATACTGAACAAAAATAATGAAAAGGAATAATAAAAAAATAACTCTGGCATTGTGCACATTAAATACTGTAAAAGACAATATCCTGATGAAATATCAATATATCATTTTGGTGAAAAAAATCACCTGTGACTTGGAGAGGGAATAAGCGAACTAACTTGAAAAATCTAATTGTAAAATCTCAGAAACGTTTAGGTTGGGATTACAGTCCTCTATTAGGCAGATCTGCGGTTCAACAATGAATTCATATAGAAGGCTAAACTTTAAGCTCAATTAGACATGACCATGTTATCTGGAGTCTACTTCAAGGAAGTGTCTAGTATATGAACACTCAGGCTTTGTACCTCCTGCAGGAAATAATGTTCCCCATACAGTACTATATTTCAGAAGTTTAGTATTTAAAAAAGTCTCCCCTTGCCCCAAACAAAACAAACAATAATAAAACCCAAACCCTAAACAAACCCCAACAACTCATGTTATTAACATTTCTAATTCATACACTTTGCTGTGAGAAAATGAGTGAGGCTCCAAACTAATGGAGGCTAAATAAACTTTTCAGGTGGGTTGCTGGTATAATCCTTACAGTTAAAGTATCTTTATACCTCAGTTCAAAACCAGCTCCTGATGTAACCCATAAGAAATATGTTTTTCCTTTTTAAAGTGTATCTTAAAAAAGGCAATTCCCCCCTCCAAAATTAGTACAAAGTTAAAAGAAATGCAAACTAGCTACAATCTATTCCAAGCACAGCACCGCCAGAAGATTCACACACACTATTTGGTGTTTCATGTTGGTTTTCCTTTCATTCTTTTAAGGCAGTGGTTTCCACAGGTCAGTTAAGAGATAAGAAGAAGCATGGTCCATGGCAGTTCATTTTGCAATTCCAATTTGTTCTCTGGGAATATCTCACATCATTCCCTGAAATTAGTGCTTTTTTTGGGTTCAGAACTCCAAAGGCCGAGACGGAACCTCTGGGCTCTTTCCCGGCACAGAGTTAGTTCATAGCTGGGACTCCTTCATCAGGTTCTTGTTCTCGGGAGCAATAGTTGACCTTTCTTCTTTCTCAGGCTTTTACTCAAAAGTCATCAAGTTTGTAGGAACCTAAAAAAACACAAGCATTACAAACAGAGTGTTTAAGCTGTTTTTTTAAAGTGCTATTTCTTATCTTTCCTTGTTATTTATTTCCTTGTTATTTAGGCAAACCCAAACGTTAGACTCTTTCCTATCTCAACAGCTTTAAAAAAATTTTTTTTTTCTTATCTAAATAGCTTTTAAAAGGAATGTGACAGAAGGTACTGCAATAATTTACTAACAATGAATCTAATATGTTAGACATTTTAGAGAAAACAATCACTGAAATAGGTTAATAGTCCTTTTTCTAGTAAACTGACATCTGGAATAGTGACAGGGTAGGGTTCTTGCCAGGGCTCAGATGACACTGAGTGATGCATGAGTGAGGACAGCGTAAGTACGGTTCTACTAGGGAGAGACTGCAGAGAAATAAGTTTATCATTTATTTTTTTCTTTACATGTTTGCAATGAATTCCTACATGCAAATTATCTAAATCCAGCATAGGTAATTTCATAAAAAAACATTACTAAGAATTTATTTGTGAAGTCATCTTCAATATAAGTACAAAAGAATAAAACTCATTATTAGCTAAATTCAGACATAATACTTCATGATTCTGAAAAATCAGTAAGTTATAAAATAGTTTACTATTTATAGTAAAATTAGCTAATTAAGTCCACTAGTCAAAGGACTAAAAGAGGGTTTCACTAAGTTAAAACACTCAATCCTTATTACCAATTCTCCAAAGCTGTGCTGGTATTGCTATATATATGCGAGAGGTATTTTTTTCTGTTCTTTAAGACAGCCTAATAGCTCTCATAATTTAGCAATCTGAATACCATGAGATCCAGAATAATGAATTTCTTACGTTTGTCAGCTTCTGAATGAAAAAATTTGTTTGATGATATAATCACAACTGAATTATAAATAAAAAACAATACAAATGTTGAAGTATTTATATTAAAATACAAATTTTTTGGGTCTGGTCATAAGAAACCCATATTTAAATAAACTATCAGTTTCATTTCTTCTTAGGTTCTTTGAATGTGGTTTAGGGTGTTCCATTTACGTCAGAGTCTTCTAAAATTTTTCAAGTTTCACTCTTTCTGTTTATAAATCTGCTACTACTATGATTCTAAGTATAAGAAAAGTATAAGAAAAAATTTTTTAAAACATTTACAGACCTGTTCATATCTGAACAGACCTGTTCGGCTAACAGATCAACTGGCTGAACTGTTCAGTAGGAAGATGGTCCACTAACAGAGTAAAAGAAATTGAGCCTCTATGCCAGTGTATGTTCATACACTATCTAGATAAGTCTTGAAATCTGAGACTTTAAAAAATGAGACTTAATACTTTAAGCTACATTTAAACAAAAGTATTGCATGGAGGTGAATCCAGAAAGGCTTAATTCAGGCAAAAGGTCTGCTTCTTTCATTATCCCCAGGCACTAACTTGACAAGGACAAGAAAGTAATTTTGCTATAGCATTTTATTTCTTTTATGCTAAAAATGATACCAAAATATTGCTTTCAGTTTTTCATATATATTTGAAATAAGAATTATGAGACAACAAAGCCCACTCTAAAATATTTAGAAACAATGGATTTAAAGGTTGAGATTATCAGAGTTCGTATGTCAGGCCCATCATTTTTCACTTGTCTGACCCTGGGCAAGTTGTTTAACTTCTCTGAGTCTTAGTTTCTTCATCTATAAGAAAAGGGGTAGTACACAGATCCTGATGGTATCACAGGGTGTAAAATGCTTTTATAAGCCTTATAAACTTACATTATGTATATTATTCAATATGAGCTATTAATAACATACTGTATACATAGTTTTTTAAAAAGCAGTTTTATTGCGATAAATTCAATCCATTTAAAGTATACAATGTTTTCTAGTATATTCACAGAGTTGTGTTTTTCATCACAATAAATTCTTGAACGTTTTCACCCACAAGAGTGTCACTTGCTTCATCAACTGGCTTTCTTCTTAGTGACATACATGACCCTAAACTTTCCCTCTTTCAACCACAATTGCATCCACATATCACTGTTGTTAAAGACACTTTCTATAAAGTACTACCATCACCTCTATCCATTTCCAAATATTTACAATCAGACTTACTACTTATTCTGCACAAGTTAAGGTACAGCTCCCCATTCTCTGCCCTCATTCTATTTTCTTATGACCTGTGTTCTAGATATTAACCCCATGAGTTTGCTAGTTATATTTAATTCATATTAGTGAGGTCATGTGATACTTTTTGTGTCTAACTTATTTCACTCAACATAACGTCCTCAAGGTTTATCCATGTTGCCACATGCATCAAGATTTTATTTCTTCTTACAGACGAATAGTATTTCATTGTATGCATATATCACATTTTATTTATCCACTCATTGTTTGGACATCTGGGTTATTTACAATTTTTGTTGCTTGTGCTTTGGGTGTAAGGTCTAAGAAACCACCTCCTACCACGATATCTTGAAAAATGCTTCCCTACATTTTCTTCTAGGATTTTTACAGTCCTATCCCTAGTGTTTAGGTCTTTGTTCCATTCTGAGTTAATTTTTGTAAAAGGTGTAAGACAGGAGTCCTCTTTCATTCTTTTAGATATGGATATCCAGTTCTCCTGGCACCATTTGTTGAAGAGACTGCTCTGTCCCAGTTGGGAGGACATGGCAGCCTTGTCAAAAATCAATGGGCCATAGATGTGATTTCTCATCTCTCAATTTGATTCCACGAGTCAATGGCTCTTTATGACCATACCATGCTGTTTTAACCACTATAGCTTTGTAACATGCTTTAAAGTCAGGAAGTGAAGTCCTCCAACCTCATTTTCCTTTTTCAAGATGGACTTGCCTTTGGGGCCCCTTACTCTTTCAAATAAATTTGATAATTGGCTTTTCTGATTTTGCAAAGTAGGCTTTGTAATTTTGATTGGGATTATGTTGAATCTGTAAATCAGTTATAGGCTCGATATCTTCACTACATTCAGAACTCCAATACATGAACGTGGAATGTCCTTCCACTTATTTAGGTCTTCTTTGATTTCTTTTAGCACTGCTTTGAAGTTTCCTGAATACACGCTTTTTATATCCTTGGTTAAATTTATTTCTAGATATTTGATTTTTTTAAATAGATATTTTTCCCCCTGATTTTCTCCTCAGATTGCTCATTACCAGTTTTATAGAAACACTACTGATTTTTGTATGTTTAATCTTGTGTCCCACCACTTTGTTGAACTTGTTTATTAGCTCTGGTAGCTTCGTTGTAGATTTCTGGGACTTATTCTAAACATAGGATCATGTCATTTGCAAGAAGTGAGGGCTTTCAATCTGGATGTCTTTTATTTATTTATTTATTACATAACTACTTTAGCTAGAACTTCTAGCACAATGCTGAGCTAGTTATTTTTGTCTTGCTCCCAATATCAATGGGAAAGTTTTCAGTCTCTCAAAGTTAAATATAATCATAGTTGTGGGTTCTTCATTTATGCTCTTTCTCTTGTTCTCATATTCTTTCTATTCCTAGCTTTTGAAGTGTTTTTATGAAGAAAAGATTCTGGATATGGTCAAATGCCTTTTCCATGTCAATTGAGATGATCATGTGGTTTTTTCCCTTTGATTTGTTAATGTGGCATATTACATTACATGATTTTCTTGTGTTAAACAACTTCTGCATATCTGGGATAAAACCCACTTGATCATGGCATATAATTCTTTTAATGTGCAATTGGATTTAATTTGCAAGTATTTATTGAGGATTTTTACATCTACATTCATTAGGGAAACTGGTCTGTAATTTTCCTTACTTCTAGTATCTTTACCTGGCTTTGGTATTTAGGGTGATAGTGGCTTCAAAGAATGAGTTACCTCCCTCTTCTTCAATTTTTTGGAAGAGTTTGACAAGAATTGGTTATTAATACTTCTTGGAATGCTTGGTAGAATTCACCTGTAAATCCATCTAGTCCTGGGCTTTTTCTTTGTTGGGAGGTTTTTGGTGACTGTTCTCAATCTTTTTACTTGTATTTGGTTTGCTGAGGTCTTGCATTTCTTCTGGGAGCCAGTGTACATTGTTTATGTGTTTCTAGAAAATTGTCCCTTTCATCTATGATGTCTAATTTATTGGCATACAGTTACTCATAGTATCCTCTTATGATCTTCCTTATTTCTGTGGGGTCCATAGTAATGTTCCCTCATTTATTTCTGATTTTATTTATTTGCATCTTCTCTCTTTTTTCCTTTGTGTATCTAGGTAAGAGCTTATCAATTTTGTTGATTTTCTCAAAGAATCAACTTTGGTTCTGTTAATTCTATTGTTATTTTGTCCTCAACTTCATTTTCTTCTGCTCTAATCTTTGCTATTTCATTCCTTCTGCTTCCTTTGGGATTAGCCTGCTGTTCCTTTTCTAGTTTCTTCAAGTGTATAGTTAGGTCTTTCATCTTAGCTCTTTCTTCTTATTTAATATAGTCATTCAGGTCAATAAACTTCCCTCTGCTTTCAGTGTACCCATAAGTTTTGATATGATGTTTTCATTCGTCTGGAGATATTTACTGATTTCTCTTGTAATTTCTTCTTTGACCCACTTATTACTTAAGAGTATGTCGTTTAATCTCCATAAATTTGTGCATTTTCCAATCCTCTGCCTATTATTGATTTTTCATTTTATTCTACTATGATGAGAGAAAGTGCTTGTGCAATTTCAATCTTTTAAAATTTGAGACCTGTTCTCGTGACATAACCTGTGGTCTATCCTGGAGAATGATCCATGAAAATTTGAGAAGAATGTATTTCCTTTGCGTAGGGTGCAATCATCTGTAAGTGTCTGCTAGGTCTAGTTCATTTATCAAATTTTCTTCTTGGTGGTCACCTCTTTTATTAATACATAAAGTCCATCTCTGTCTCTTATAATAGATTTTAATTTAATCTATTTTTTCTGATATTAGTATAGTTACCCAAGGTTTTTTTCTAAATACTATTCATATGATTTCAACTGTTCACTTTCAACCTATTTGTACCTGTGTGTCTAAGACGAGCCTCTTGTAGACAGTATATAGATGAATCATATATTTTTTTATCCATTCTGCCAGTCTGTATCTTTAGATTGGGGAGCTTAATCCATTAACATACAGTTTTATTACTTATTGGCAATACTTACACTTCAACCATTTTATCCTTTGGCTTTATATGTCACATCTTATTTTTGTCTCTCTTTTTATCCTTTTAGTTACCTTTACTGAGACTCCTCATTTCTACTCTTCTCCAAGCCTCTTTCATCTTTCCATTTAAGCCTGCAGAACTCCTTTTGGTATTTCCTGTTCAGCAGGTCTCTTGTTGATGAACTCTCTCAACTTCTGCTTATCTCTATCTTAAACCTCCCTCATTTTTAAAGGACAGTTTTGCAGATAGAGAATTCTTGGGTGACAGTTTTTCTCTTTCAGTATCTTAAAGATATCATACCATTACCTTCTCACCTCCATCGTTTCTGATGAGAAAGCAGCAGTTAGTCTTCTTAAGCATCCCTTTAATAATAAATTGCTTTTCTCTTGTGGCTTTCAGGATCCCCTAATTTATGTATGGCATTTGAGATTCTGATTAGCATGTGTATTAGAATAGGTCTATTTGGATGTATTTAGTTGGAGTATGTTGTGCCCCTTGGACACAGATATCTACATTTTTCATAAGATTTGGGAACTTTTTGGTGAGTTATTTTCTCAAATATTCTCTGTGCCTTTTTTCCTTTCTCTTCTTCTGGGACATCCATGACATGAATGTTTATCCACTTCATGTTGTCAATCAATTCCCTGAGACCTGGCTCATTTTTTCCCATTCTATATCCTTTTATCTGTTTGAATTCGGATGCTCTGTCTTTTACCTTGCCAATTCTTGTGCCTTTTTAAATCTGTTGCTGTGTGCCTTTAGTGTTTTTTTTATTTTCATCTACTGTGCCTTTCATTTCCGTAAGGTGTTACTGTTCTTTGCATGCCTTCAAATTCTTCTTTATGCTCAACTATTGTCTTAATATCCTTAATCTCTTCCAGCCATCTCTATGAGTTGGTTTAGGAGATTTTAAGCTTTATCAGTTGTTTCAAATTCTGTATATCCTCTAACTTTTTGTTTTGTTCCTTTGACTGGGCCATTTCTGTTTCTTGGTATGGCTTATAATTTTTTGCTGATATCTGGGCATCAGATTATCTTGGTGAGTTTTGATTCTCTCTCTCGTCAAAAGATTTTGTTGTTGATTGGCTTTGTGTTAATGCTCTTCTTTGACACTTGGTTTATCAGTATTACCCAACTAGGGCTGGGCCAGGGACCTATGAAGCGGGCGTACACCAATTCTATGAGTCCTGAGAGGATGGGTCAGTTAAAGATGCAAACAGCCTTTAATTCTGCTCCCCAAAGGTACGCTCTCCTGGCCTACCCAGGATATGGCCCTCTTCGCCCAAACGCCTTTTAGATGTCTTCCTAAAAGTGCGCTTTCCTCTCCTGCTAGCAGATGGTGCTCTTCAGCAACCTATACCCCTCAGGCTCTTAGTTCCATGTGGACTGCAGATAATGGTGTAGCAGCATTGTGCTGGGCAGACTGAAATTGCAGGTCCCAGCAGTCCAAATTCACTAGCCAAAAGCTGAAACAGTGCTAGATAGTGTCCTGCCTTACTCTCGGGAGAGTGGATCTCCATAGCCATCTCGGTCTGTAGCTGCCTGCCTGCCAGGGACAAAATACCCTGAAGCTTTCTGTCCCAAGAGTGGTGGATCAGGGCCAGTAGTTGGGCCTGAAGGGGGGTGCTATGATCTTCCACTGCAGCTTCTCTGTCTCTTTGTCCTACACTTTCTTGGTTGTTGTACAGCAATCCCCCTAATCTCTAGAGCCCCAGAATTGTATTTCTAGATAGTTTCTGCCTGTCCCCTCATTTTTCCTGGGGGATAAGTGAGCCCAGTCTCTCTACAGCCATCTTTTCCATAAACTTGTATATACATTTTTGTATTAACAATATCATAAGCTGATTTTCAAATACATCCAAATAAAATTCTGTTTTATAAAATGTCTATAGCAGGGCAGGCCACGGTGGCTCAGCAGGCAAGAATGCTTGCCTGCCATGCCAGAGGACCCGGGTTCGATTCCCGGTGCCTGCCCATGTAAAAAAAAAAAAAAAAAAAAAAATGTCTATAGCAATTTCTATAACTACAGTTATGCTTATTTTATACCTGCTCTATCAATTCATAATTCAACTGTAACTCTGCAACTAGGTTTGTAGAAAACAACACTAAAACAACACTAAGGATTCCTTCTCCTTTGTAGCTGAAAGCTTTTGAATTAGACCAATCAGTAAAATAAAAAACAAACAAACACTATCAAAACCCAAAGTTATTAGTTCCATTAAGACCATAGGAACTAACATCAAGTTGTTGATAGAATAAGTAAAGAGGAATCAAAGCAGATTTTAGAAATTTAAAGTTCCGTCTGATTTTTACTCACTCTGGCACCATGTTCCCCTGCTTCTTATTTGATCCTTAAAGTAAGTCCAGCTTTAGGCTCTTTGCTTTGTTTGTTCCTTTTACCCAGATCTCTCTTCTCCCTAAGCTTTACATGGTTGGCCCTGCCTCATCATTCATGTCACTGTCATCTCCTTAGAGAGATCTTGATTGTTCACGTTCATTTATCTAAAGTTGTCTTTATTTCTATCACTCTTTATCACATTATCCTATTTTCTTTACATAGTTCTTACTATTTTGTTACGCTAGTTTATTCATCACTCCTGATGAAAATATGGACTTCATGTCTTGCTGACTGTTGTCAACAAGAAAAAGAAAAAAAATGCCACCCTTTGTTCAGTTCATTCAGAAAATTAGTCCACTTACTTCTCTTTGGAACCCTTTTAAATATATTTCCAGGTTATGGACTCTTGGGATTAAGTGAGATGCTCACCTGTTGTTTGTTACTTTGGCAGGCTGCACTCAAATGCTTAAACCACAACATTGCATTCATTCTATTGCCAGCTTGAAACTTGTATGAATTTCCTAAAATTACCGAAAACAAGGAGAGAATGATAAAAATTTAAGGACTATGACACAAAATAATTCTGCCAGATATCAAAGAGCAAGATAAGATATGACCAGAGTTCTCAGATGCAGAATTCTATTTAACACCTTATTTTCCCCATACAAAAAAAAGAGTCCTCTAACAACTTCACATATGATCATTTATTCAGAAAGCCACTGTTTTGTTGTATGAATTAGTAGAGAAGTAATATTATTTGTCTCCTCAAATATTCTTTTTTTTTCCGCATGAGCAGGTACTGGGAATCGAACCCAGGTCTCCAGCATGGCAGGTGAGAACTCTGCCTGCTGAGCCACCGTGGCCCACTCCAACTCCTCAAATATTCTTTAAAGTGCATTTAAATAAGTTAGTTTAGTCCCTCTAGATTTGTATGTGTGGATGAGACTGCAGAATATCTGTTCTTAATACTATAATTAAATAATATAAATATTAAGATCTTTTATTAAATACCTACATGCCAAGATGCTTTAACATGTTTTTCAAATATTAGCTATTGAATATGATTAAGGATTAACAGGCTAACAATTATATCAACTAAGTTTATAGTCTTTAATTATAAGACATTTGCGAAGGTTATTACTAATTTCCTGGTCTGCTGGGGGCTCCCTGGGAAAATCTAAGGAGGCATTTTTTCTCTTAGAAATTAAGATATCCCTCTTATAAGTCACGTATTATAGGCTTCCTTAAGTTCAGACCTTTATTCTGTTTTTTCATTTGTCAAGTCTACTCTCTTCCCTTTATAATTCCATTCAATGGCTCAAGAGCCTGATATTTAAGCATTATACAACTTTTTTTTGAGATTCTAACAAAGGACTTTTTCACTTTCAAAAGCAAATGTTGGGCGGGCAACGGCGGTTCAGTGGCAGAATTCTAGCCTGCCATATCAGAGACCCGGGTTCGATACCCAGAGCCCACCCATACCAAAACAAAACAAAACAAAACAAAACAAATGTTTCTTTGTCCACTAAATGTCTAATTACTCAACTAACCTTGTTTTGCTTGTTCATCTCAGATGCAGATATTAGGTTTATCTGAACAAAGGCACAACTATAGTTAAGCTGACCACAGCTGCAATTTTTCCATCCTCCCGTTCCTATCAAATTACCATTAATATAGACTTCATTAAAACCTTGGCTCTTCTGAAATAGCTCTATCACGCATACTAAGGAAACTTGAAGGAAAACAAAAGAATTAATTAACTAAACCCAATAAAAATGATCTTGCTTTCAAATATAATTTTCTGAATTGTGCTTTTGGCATTTTCGGGGGCTAGGGCTTTCAACTCAGAATGTAAAGCAAGGAGTCCTTACTTGGTAAATCAATTTCCTTTCATCTCAAAACAAGACTGTTTTGATGCTTTTTGTGTGTGTGTGTGTATCCAACATATTTGCTTATTACTTAAATTTTCACTTAAAACACTGTATTCTCCTAAAAGCAGAATATCTGTTGAAACAAAATAGCATTAGAATAAACAGAGGTCAAAATATAGTTGTAAAGTCAACAAAAGATAGTGAAATTTCATTTCAGTTAGCAGTTGCTGGAGTGGAAGATTCTGGGCAGATAAGAAAGAATTTCCTTTCTGGCTTCCTTTGTTGTGTTTGTTCAGAGCTGGAAGTTGTTAGGAAGGGAGAGTAGCAATTGACTAAGATTCTTTTCTGATTGACCGCCTCCTCTACTGGCACAAGTAGGATTAGGAAGTATGATTTGATTGTACACAGTCCATCCTCCAACTTCTCTCATTCACTTAACAATTGCCTATGGCCAAGAGCCAATAATTTTATTCATAAATATCTATGTATAGTGCATATAAAGTATTATAATTATTTGGAAAGTGATTTGAGCATCAAATAACCAATTAATTTAATTTAAAATAACTGAATAAAAACTGTTTAAATGAAAACTGCCAAATTCAAAACTTAGTCAACTCGAGGGTGTAAATGAAGGGGTACTATAAATGGCAAATCTGAGATTGTAAAATAACTGGCCTACAGATTCTCAAATTTCTTTTTTCTTTTTTGGTTAGCTCTCTAGGAATTACTTGGGGTTTTAATTTCAAGCTTATGCCCATGTAACAAAGGAAATAATCTCTAACAATATAGAGATGTCACTAAAATACATTATGACATATTCTCCCTATAGATAAAACAATACTAATAACCCTTCTACCCCCACAGAGTATTCTAGTTAAACTAGGCTTTGGCTTATTGAAAGTTACATGTATGCAAGAGCTTAACCGTGGTTATTCTACTACTTCACCTTTCTCAGAGTCAGTCAGCAGGAAGAGGTCTGGATGCTCTGGGTCATCAGCCATCATCACCATCCATCCTACCACAGATACATTCTTATTTGATGTTGATTTGAACTAAGAGATAAAAAGATAATTAACATAAATACAAATTTTGTGGCTCATTCTAAGCAAAAATAAAGTGTTAGGCAGTTTTTTCAGTTTTCCCTAACGAGAGATGACATTAGTGTCTTTGAGCTGGTGCAGGTCTACTCAGTGCCTTTTACTACTAAACGCCCTCCAGGTAGCTTTCTATTTTCCATACCTTTCCCAGCTTCAACTCTTCATCAAAACCTATCTGTTCTATTCTTCATTCACTAAGAGCATGACCTGTTGGTAAAATCAATCCATTCTGGTTTTTTTTGGTTGCTATGCTACCCGCTATCCCTCACAGAAAACATACTTGCATTTTAATAAGGATGTTATATTAAACCAACAATACTATCAGATAATCCTTAACACTATATCCTTACTTGGTATTCTTAAAAAAAAAAAAAAGAGCATTCTTAGTATGCCTGTCATTTTTCTAGTTAACTATTCTTTCATTTCTCTTTCTTATTTTTCTGTATTAAAAAAGAAATACAGAAAATTAGGTCATTCCCCTTCCTGAACATACATTCAGGAAATATTACATAAAATATTGGCAAACTGAATCTTGTGGTGTATAAAAAACTTGATTCATGATGACCAACTGGATTTATCGCAGAAATGTAAGGTTGGCTTAACATCAGAAAATCCATTAATGCAACTAAGTTGGTGTAACATACATGAACTTTTGCATTATCTTCCAATTCTTCCCTTTCTCCAGACCCTAGAGAACCGATGTTCCCCCATCAGTAAAACAGTAACTCTTAGCTTGAGGAAAACAGTATTGTTGTCAGAAGCAATGCTTGATAAGATAAACAACATCATCAGAAGTTATGCCCAGGAGGAAAACAACTGTAGAAGCTTGATCCATCAATTTGTAACCCTTAATTTGAATGCACACACAGCCAACTACACTGCACTAATAACTCAATCCTACCTCCCTTCGTTCAAATCTTATAAAACACTGCCCCCTCCTCTGGTCAGTGCAGACCATCATAGCAAGGAGTTCCTATCTCTTCCTACCACTGGGATGAGGACTCCTTGTAAGCCCCCAACAAATGCTCTCTCACTCTCTGAGCTGGACTTGTTCGAGTCATTCTTTGGTCTGCTGTACCCTCGCAGTTTGGTGGAAGGCTGTCTTATATAGCCCCTTGCCTTACTCTGGAACAGTTGGGTTTATTAAAAAAAAAAAAAAAAGGTTAATTAAATTTAGGAAAAACTATTAAAAGTAAATTATCATATTAACAGATTAAAAGGAAAAATTATATGATCAACTCAGCACATGACACAAAAAACCCATTTGTTAAAATTTAATGCTAAATAAACATGGAATAGAATACAGCCAACCAGGAACAGAAGGTGTGACACATTAAATTATGTGTCAGTTTAGATGTATTGTTAATTTACATTCTTGTGGGAGTGAACCCAGTTTGAATGCTACCTTTTGAAGATGTTATTTTTATTTAAAGCAAGGCCCCACTGAATGAGGTGGGCCTTAATTCAGATTACTGGAGGCCTTATAAAGAGAAAGCCACAGGGAGAAAGGAGCCAGAACAAGTAGTTAGCAGGACCTGGAAGAGAAAGGAGAGGACACTGCTATGCAACAGGAGAGCCAACAACAGCCTGTAGCCACTACCAAAACATGCTACAGTCTTTGGGGAGAAAGCATAGCTTTTCCATTACTACATTTTGGACTTCTCCTAATCTTGAAATCACAAGCCAATAAATTCCTGTTGCTTAAACCAACCCACTGTGTGTGATATGTGATAGCAGCTCAGGCAAACTAAGACAGAAGGGAAATTTTTAATGTAATAAAGAGCATCCACCAAAAATAAAACAAAAAAACAAAACCCTTGAAAAAAGCAAAACAAAACAAAGTAGGGGAAAAAAACCTTGCAGCAATTACACTCAGAGGTAAAATGCTAAATACATTTCAAAAGCATCAAGATAAGGATGTCCACTATTGCTACTTCCATTCAACACTGAATTGGAAGACCAAGTCCGCTCAATAAGACAATAAAAGGAAATAAAAGGTACACAGGTGAGGGAAAATAAAATCGCTATTACTCACAAATGATATCATGCCCCAGAAAATTCACTAAAATCTACCAAATTAATGAGAAAGATTAGTAAGGAAGATGGAAAAAGATTTACATAAAGGTCAAAATGTAATTCTATACACTAGAACTATAAAAATCAGTTACAAAAAAGAAGGTATATAGGAACACATATAATAAAAGACATAGAAGTATAACAGTTAAACAACATTAAAGAAGAAGATACAGTAAAGACGTCAATGAAAAGGAGAAAATAGCACATTGTTGTAAAGATGTCAATTCTCCCTACATCTATCTACAGATTAAAAATCTGATTAAGGTTTTATGTAGAACTGATCCTAAAATTTATATAGAAGAGCAAAGGACAAAGAATAACCTAGACTGTCTCCTGAAGAATTAGGAGGGATTTGCTCTGCTACATATCAAAACTTATAAAGATACAGTAACTGAGAATGACTCTTGGGACAAGGACAAATCAATAGAGCAATAATAAAAGTTGGAACAGTTGGGTTTATTAAAAAATAATTAATTAAAAAAATTTAATTATTTTAAATTTAAAAATTTAAATTAAATTTTAAAACATGCATAAAAATATAAACTGGTAACAGTGCACTCCGCAGATCAGTGAAGGAAGAACAAACTAACTGCTCAGTAAGGGGTGCCAGGAAAAGTGGTTATCTACACAGAAAAATCAGGAACATGGATGCCTATGCCACAAAACTGCCTACCCTACCATGATTCCAGGTGGATAAATGACATTAAAGTAAAATGCAAAACTTTAAAACTATTAGTAGGTAATATATGAGACTATCTTAATGATCTTAGGTTGGAGAAGGAATTTTAAACATGACCCAGAAATATTAATCATAAAGGAAAAGAAAGGTAAATCTTACTACTTTAAAATTTAGAACTTTTCATTAAAATATGCCATAAGAGAGTGAAAAGACAAGTCAAGAAGATATTTTATAACAAATTGATAATAGATTAATATCCAGAATATATAAAAAGAAAACTACAGCATCTAAGAGAAGAATAGGCAAATATTTATACAGGCATTTCACAGAAGAAACCTTAATAAGCAATGAATGTGAAAAAAATTTCAAACTCATTAAATAATCCAGGGTAAGCAAATTTACATAGTGAGATACCATTTCATATTTAACAGATCAACCAAAATTAAAGAGATTGACAATGACAAATATGGTGAGGATGTGGAACAATGCTCTTATGATTCTGGTCACATTCTATTTTTTACACCCTGAATCGAAGGTATATAGGTGTACATTTTATTTATTATTTTAATATATGTACATGAATATTACTTATCTTCTTTGTATGTATGTTTCCCAATTAAAAGAAGAATGAGCACAACACATTATCAGTACAACACAGGTCCAAAATGAACGCTAAGGGAATTAGGAAGTTTTAATACTATGAAGACAATAAAATTGGCAATACCAAGAACTGCTGGTTTGATGGCTCCTAATTTAAAGTGGAGCAAAGGATTTTCTAATATTCTAATATTCTCTCCAAACCTCTGTCTCAATTGCTTCTTTTTTTAATTAAAAAAAGTAACTCAAGGACTATAAGCCCCTATAAAAGGATATAACTCTTTTTCTATTCATCTATATCAGAGGCTTTTTGCTGCTGCTGTTGGTTTTTATATACAAACAGGGGTATGTTTATTCTCTCATTTGAGGCTTTTACCAGTCAGTAACTATTTCCTTACTGATAAGTACTCTGGTTGTATACAGCTTTCTGCTATTAAAACATTACAAGGGGCGGGCCAGGGTGGCTCAGCAGGCAGGAATGCTTGCCTGTGATGCCAGAGGACCGAGTTTGATTCCCAGTGCCTGCCCATGTAAAAAAAAAAAAACATTACAGGAATAAATAATCTTCTACAGCTATCTGGGTGCTTTTTGAGGATTTCTGTGGGACAGATTCTCAGATGTGGGATTGCTGGTTATTATTAAGTCAAATATTGACTAGAACTGCCTCCCACAGATACAACATCAATTTAAATTTCTGCCAATCTTGTATGATACAGTTTATGTTCTCCTACACTGCAACCAATGCTATATTATGTCTTTTTTTTGAATTCCCACACTGTAGAATTTATTTATATATTTTAAAATTAATGGAAAATTCATTTATATGGTTCACAAATCAGAACAAAGCAAAAAGGGACACACTTTGTTCCTATTCATCCACTCCTTAGTCCCCCCTAGCCAACCATTTTTGTTCATTTCTGTTGTACCTTTTCCAGCATTTCTTCAGGCAGATGTAAGCAAATACAAATATATACTCCTACCCTCCTTTCTTACACGCAGGTAGCATACTATGTACTCTGTTCTGTATCTTGCTTTTCTTTTCATTTAACTGTCCTGGAGAACTTTCCATCTCATGAGATAATGCATTTAAAAAAAAAACTTTTTTTTTTTAACATAACTGTACAAACACGAACATTTTTACCATATGATCATTCCATTTTTGGTATATAAACACTAACTCACAATATCATCACATAGTTGTACATTCATCACCACGATTACCTCTCAGAACATTTGCATCAATTCAGAAAAATAAAAAGGAAAAAGAAAAAAATTCTTACATACCAGATCCCCACCCCCTTCCTGATCACCAGCATTTCAATCTACTAAATTTATTTTAACATTTGTTCCCCCCATTATTCATTTATTTTTAATCCATATGTTTTACTAATCTGTCCATACTGTACATAAAAGGAGCTTAAGACACAAGGTTTTCACAATCGCACAGTCACATTGTGAAAGCTATGTCATTATACAATCATCATCAAGAAACAGGGCTACTGGAACACAGCTCTATATTTTCAGGCAGTTCCCCTCAGCCTCTCCATTACACCTTAACTAAAAAGGTGATATCTATATAATGTGTAAGAATAACCTCCAGGATAACCTCACAACTGTTTAGAATCTCTCAACTATTGACACTTTGTCTCATTTCGCTCGGAAGAGTGAACCCTTTTGATTAAGAAGGTTTTCTCAATCCCTTGACGCTGAGTCCCAGCTCATTCTAAGATTTCTGTCCCACTTTGCCAGGAAGGTCCATACCCCTGGGAGTCATGTCCCACTTAGAGAGGGAGAGTATTATCAGTCTTTTAAATTTCTGCCAATGGCAAAAAAAACCCCAATAAACTATCTTCTTTAATCTGTATTTTTTGAGTGAGGTTGATCACATCTTTTCATGTTCATTAGACATTTGAATTTCAGCTTTTATTTATCATCCTTTCCCATTTTTCTATTGTACAGTTTTATTCTGAGTTGTATTCTGTCTTTATATATATTAGATTTCTTTTTCAGGAGAAGGCTTGGTTTTTACAATGTAACTAATCAAATAATATTTGTTTGATACCGATTAGGCATTGATAACTATACAGTGATAGGTTCAAATATCCCTGTAAACATTTTTGTGGTGAATACACTGCCACTAAAAATTATTTTTATAGTAAATGCTTTCATTTTGAAATATTAAAAAAATATGGACTAAAATAATAGTTCCCCTTCTCTCTTCAAGCCACTCTGCTTTTTATACTTGTATATATATGTTTATAAATGTGGGGAGGATGAATCTGGAAGTTTACATACCCATATTTTATTATTCTCTAAAGCATATGTTTTTAACCTGGGTTTTCATTAGTGATTTGCCCATCTTTTAATTTCAGAATATTCAAAATACAGTGAAGTTGAAAGAATACTACAGTGATTACCCAAATACTCTTCATCTAATTTTGCCTCATTTGCTTGACCTTTCTGAACATCTAAATTTAACTTGCAGCATCATGTCACTGAACTCCAAATACTTCAGCATTTATATCCTAAGAATAAGAACATATTACTACATAACCACAATATAAGCATCACACCCAAGAAATTTGACACATTTATATAAAATCCATATTAAAATTTCTAATTGTCCCAATAATAACCTTTACAGCTTTTTTTTTTTTTTTTTTAACTCCAGGATTCTATCAAAGACATACATTGTATCTGGTTGTCAATACTCTTCAGTCTCTTTGAATCTATAGCCGTCTTTTATATTCCTACCCCCACTTCCATCCTGATACTTTTGGTCTTTTTAAAGACTCCAAGCCAGCTGTCTTGTAGAATGTCTGAGAATCTAGAGATGACTGTTTGCTCACGATTGGCTTTAACTTAAATATCACAACATAGGTGGTGTTACATTTACATAATAGATTTTAATCCTTAAACTGTTGCTTATATATAGGAAATATTTTCTTACAATTTGTTTCTATTTTAACTTTTGTTAAAAATTAAATATTTTTTCCTTCATTGCTTTTAGTTCTGTTGTTCTTCCATTTGAAGACTGATACTAAATATAAACAAGGACCTGTTTTTATTTAGTATACCTTCTATCCCATTCTCATAATTCTCTAATTACTAAGATTTAACTTTAGATGAGGGGTATAGTTCATTTCCTTCTCACTTAATTTGACATTCTCACAACCCACTATTATTCTAATTTCTAAACATTACAAATTCATTATTTATCAGAAATTTCATATAATTAAAAACCCAAACTATCAAAATATATTAGTAATTCTATAGGTGTAAGTAACAATTCCAAGCACAAAAAAGATATTTAACATATGCATCAGCTGACAAATACAGCTATAACTTCGCCAGTTTGGCTCTTTCTAATTAAAGTTAGGAGAAGAATGTTATTTTTAATACTTACATCTTTATAATAGTTAAATCCAGCCAGCAAATATCTCAGTGATTATGTGAAAAATTATATGCTGTTTTGCTAAAGACAAAGGATTTAATTTAGCCTATATCAAGCTACTTTTTTTTCTTTCAACAGCTTTAAGCAGAGGCAATTACTCTGTAAAATGTTCTAGTAGAACAAAACTATGTAATTTTGACAGGTATGTTGGCATTATAGTCAATTTGGCCCCAATACAAAAAAAAAAATATCTACAGAATGGTTGTGATCACTCAGTCTTTAATTCAATGCAATAATTATAATAACATAATAGTGAGCAAAAGAGTCTGTGCTTAAGAATATATATGATTCCATTTAGAGACAGTTCAAAAATGAAACTGCATTATAAAAGGAAATATGGTAAAAGTAAAGACAAGCAAGGTAATGATTAACGTGAAATTCAGAATGGGGACAGGCTGTGGTTATGTTTGTAAAGGAAGAAAGGAGAGGCTATCTCAAAAACTTTGATAGTTCTGGAGCTGTTTTTTTTTTTTTTTTTTTTATACCACATGCTATCTATAGCACCTCCTACATTTATTTAAGCCAAAAATGTCCTCTAGGTACCTTTGGTGTAATTAAAGTAATAAAACTGTGGGGAAAAAGAAGAGCTTTTCTGAAACATGCAGCATAATTTGGGTAATTCATAATCAGAAAAAGGGCTTATTTTCCTTTAGTGGCTTACTCTTCCTTCCACAGTAAATCTTAAACCATTTAATTTTCTCCCAAACATACAAAATATAGAAACAAAATTCCTCTCAAGGGTATTTAATAATGAAACATGGAAACAAATTATTCTTCCTTTCTAAGATTGTATCCCTGGTACATAAAAGCAAAACAGCACACAAAAGAGATTCAGGGGAAGATTCTACATCTGGAGAAATGAGTATTCTGAGTCTTCATTTAAGTAATATGAAACACAAGAAAGCTGACTGTAGTAACTATTGTCATTGCTTATTTTTCTTCACTGTTGGGAAAAATCACTGAGTCAGGCATTGAGGTAGAAAAACTTTAGACGTTGGCACCAAATTCTCACATTTTACAAATTAGGAACATAGACTCCTAGTTAATAGTTTTATTTCTTTAAGAAAAAACTGACATATTTAAATGGGAAACAAATAGTGTTTCCACCATCAAAAAAAATCAAAGTCTACCATGAGTTCATTAAAATGTAAACCTGTTTTGATGATAAATTTGTGAGGATGTAAGAACATTTTAGGAGTAATCAACATCAACTTACATTAAGACAGTTAATAAAATAATTTCAAGGTAATTTGTGGTGGAAAGTTATTTTAATGACTAGGATAAACACTGGAATGGGATAATTACTGAGAAAATGAAAGGTATCTGTTTGGAAATGCTTTAAAATTTGAAAGACTGGGCGGGCCATGGTGGCTCAGCAGGCAGAGTTCTCACCTGCTATGCCGGATACCCAGGTTTGATTCCCTGTGCCTGCCCATGCGAAAAAAAAAATAAAATAAGGATTGGAAAGACTGATAGCCTCTGTCTACCAAGGAGCCTGGAGAATTGACTAGATGCTATTAGAATGTCCTTATTAAGTCTTCTCATTTATACAAAAAGAAACAAGGCAATAGTTTCAAACCATATTCTAAACCAGAAATCCACGTCTGGGAAGGCTTTGATGCCAACACAGATATCAGGAATGTGCAGTTCTGGCACCCGCAATGTAAAAATAGCATTCAGGAAATCAACATCAAACTGCAGCTAGCTAGCCTCTCCTGGAGAACTCACTGAAAACCTGCACCAGAGCTGCCAGCTCGTGGATTGCCCTACAGACTTTGGACTCATACATCCCCACAGCTGCATAAGACACTTTCATAAAATCTCATATTTACAGACATTTCCTGTTGGTTCTGTTTCCTAAGAAAACCCTAATACGGTGTATAAGAACCTGTGGACTAGAGTATGAAACAAAACAAAACACTGTACATCCCATTAGGGCTACTTTCCTTATAATCTTCCAGAGGAGGAATACTTACATGTTTTCTTTCTGTAGCCTTTAAAGATTTGGCAGCATAGTAGAAAAGTTGTGTCCCACACAAAGCTGCCCAATATTTTGTCCAAGACGCTACCTGGAAAGGACAAACACAGATATGAATATATTAATAAAATGCTAGTGGCCCCTTAAGTCTTCAGCGTACTAGTGAAGTGATCTTTAGCTCCACTCCTCCTTAGTCATCTAATAGTCAAACCTTAGACTTGTATTACTTCTGAAATCTCTCTCAACATTCCTGATTATCATGTCCAGCTAATATACTCTAGTACTATCATTCAGATAATTCTTGATTTCTTTAAGAGTCCTTTCCCTTTTCAATAGTATCTAGCATTCCTCCGCCCATGTCCTCTTCTTTTTCCTTTCTTCGTAGCTAGCCTATATTCTATGATCTAGCACTATAATTATGCCCTTTGAAATACGAAAATATGCCCCTTGATCCTCTCTCCCAACAAAACCCTAACTATAGTTAAATCTAAGCAACTAATTACTTGGTACCACCTTATAGTAGCTGAATATTACTGGAGAAATCATATAATTTTGCTGACTGATTAAATTATGATCACCAACTTCAAATGGAAGTTGACAATCCTTTCCTTTTACCCAAGTAAGTCATTATACTTCCTCTCTCTCAGGAGACGATTATTTTATACTTTTCCTCTCTCCCCAAAACTCGAATACCCCACCCCCACGGTGATCTCATTTCATACTTGCAGGAAAAATCAAAAGCAAATCTGATGAGAACTGCCACATCTTCCCAGCACTAATTTCATCTAACTACCTGTTTGTAGACCCATATACTTGGCCTCCCTTTCTGCTACAATAGTTAACCCTCCTACTAAGGACAAACTCAAAATCACCTTTTATCCCCTAGATCTCAGCTATCTCTTGTTTTCTCAAGGAATTTACGTTGCAATTAATGTGTCTCTCTAACACTGCCTCAATTCCCCCCTCCCCACCATCATTAAATGAGCCTTAATAGTATTCCCACCTTAAAAAATCCTTCCCTTGACTCATCCTCTTTGCTCCCCAGACTCCATTCAATTTCTTTGCTTCTATTTTACAGTACAGCTTATGAGTTTGTCTCTAATTTCTGATTCTACTTCTATTTTGACCATTTCTTCCTCAGCTTACTTCAATAAGGTTCTCAGGCTGAAACTGCTACTGTCAAGGCTATTAATAGTTGACATTTTATCAAAGCTGTTCTCTGTCTTCATAATACGCATAATCTGACACAGCTGACCACTTCTTCCTTGAAATACTTTAACTGCTAGACTTCTACGATAACAGTTCCTTAGTTTTTTTCCTAAACTTTTCTTATAGCAGAAAAAAAATTTTCTTTACTTGCTACAATGCTCTATCTTCAGCCACTTCTTCCCCAGCTACACTTTCTTCATAGATGATCTCATCTAGTCCCACGTTTCAATTAATATTTGTATGCTAATGATATCTAATCTCTTATCTCTTTGCTACACTCTTGAACTGTACTTTTTCAAGAGCCAAACTGACATCTCCCCTTTAATAAGCATATCACATTGAAATTGGCTAAGACTTACCTACATCCCACCAAAAAAAAAAACCTTTCCCTACTTCAATAAAAGTCCCTAACATCTACTCTGCTCAGTCCCTTAACCCAGAGGTTATCTTTCTTCCTAGTCTTTCCTTCAAATGTCACATTTAATACATCATCAAGCTACCCTAACCTTTTTCTCTGAATTAATCTCCATATCCCCCACTTTCAGTGCTTTGACCACACATGCTTCCTTGTCTCTTGGAGATGCCCATATCCAGGCCTTTTTTTTTTTTAACATGGGCAGGCACCGGGAATCGAACCCAGGTCCTCTGGCATCGCAGGCAAGCACTCCTGCCTGCTGAGCCACCATGGCCCGCCCCATATCCAGCCCTTTGCACTTGCTGTTTCTGGTCCTTAAATGCTCCTCCCCAAGACTGTCACATGGCTGACTCAATCTCTTTTTAGATCTCAGCAAAAAAAGCCTCATTATGGTGACATCTCTCCTCACCCCATCATGCTCTATCATATTATCTTATTTTTAAGGGCTTAGTTTCTGTTTTTTAATTCATTGGAATGCAATCTCCATGAGGTAGGCATTTTATCTCATCATTTCTCTCTTTACAGCATTCAACACAAACCAGGTGAGGTGAAGCCCTGAGTGACATGCTATTCGTAGTTCTCTTGCTGGCCTAGCGTAGTCTTTTAATTACATGTGCCTGTCTGTGGTTTACTGTCACGTGAGCAGGAAAATCAGATTACTTACATGTAAATTATTTTTATATTTTAGGAAACTCTCATTCTTCAAAAGCTTTAAGCGTGGGTATATGTCAAAGACTGTATATTCCAAATTAGATAAAACTATATCACCCGAAGAAAACAAAAAATACCATCTTCTATCTTTAATTAGACAAGTTACAATACTGATGTTGGGAAAGACAAACTTTTGTGTTACGTATCAAAGTCTGTTTCACTAAGCTTTATTTTTTTTCTGTAGATAGTTACAGTTCAGAGGACTATAGCACTTATTATCTGGGTACTATTTTATACTTTTTAAATAATATATACTTTCAGGGTTCTTAAAATATTTTGTATAAGAACTATATTAGGGAGCAAAGGGAAGTATAGGAGTATCTTGATTTAAGCACCCTTAAGACATGATTTAACTGAAATCTATATGGCAGGTATAACACCACTTTAAATAAAGAAACCTGGTGAGGCAAATGTGTATTTTAAATTATTTCAAATATACTATATAACTGGTTTAATTTCAGTTGTCTTAATATATTTTTAGGATCTAGTACATATGCCTATTTTTAAAGGTGTGTTAAAATGTAACAAAAAGAAATCTCACTGTAGGCTTTTTGCCTTCTTTTAACAAAGTTTTTCTCCTGAGAACACCTTGAATGGTAACGGCTCCTGGATATAAATGCACAGCCAAATCTTCTGATTCTGCAGAACTATAATAATGAAAGGAAAAAGGGACATAAAAGGTTTTGCTTATAGTAGCCATCAAGTAAATAAATAAAATGTAATTTGTTTAATTTAAAAACTTTATTACTTCATTCAAAGCTGAGAAGACAGACAATTATAGAGGTTATGATTTAAAATTTGGAAAGCAGTCACGAAAGTTAATTATAAAGTTATTCAAGTCAGCAGGTGGTTAAAATACACACTTTATTATGTATTTCAGTTAAGTATAATTTAGAAGGAATACAGTAATTCACTTTTGTAAATACTAAGGATTTAAGATTTTTTTCTTATTAACATGCCAAACTGTATCATTGCTGTAACTTTTTTTTTCCTTTAGAAACTTTCAGACCTGGTAAGAAAGATGATGATTCTATTTGTTAAAAATATTTAAATACAAAAAAATTGAAAATAAAAATAGCAGACAGAAGCTCAAGAGAGGGAAAACAAACAAAACATCCCATGCTTAATGTAATTTAAAAACAGGTGAAAGAAGTAATAAAAGCAGTAACAACAGATTAAAAAACACTTGCTTTCTGCAAAAAAATTTTAATCATATTTAAATGCTGCCAATGCATCATAAGTGTTTGAATACAGCTTAATAGCTCTCCAAGAAAAAGATCACTCCCAAACTCAAGAGTTCCTTTTTATACTTGTTAAGAAAATATTACAAAATAATCAAACATTTTAATATTTGTTATCCAGTTGATTAAAGGGTAACAAGAATGATTTCTACATGATCCAATTAAAACATACACAGTTAAAAATCTATCTTATAACAATTCTTATAACAATGAAGCAAACTGAAGTTTGCTAGTTTATCCCTTTATGATTATTTAGGTGTCTTCAAAGTGACTTAAAAACCTATAAATTACTAGAAATTTCATGTTAGAGTCATACTATATATGGGAGGTATACATAAGGAGACACCAAAAAAAAATTGACATACCTTACACTTCAAAAGCTTGCTATTTTGTTGAATTATGAATTGGTTGATTACTCATTACCACTACCCTCCACACCCCATCCCAAACCAATCTACCATTATTTTTTTTTCTTCCACAGGTAATATAGTACAGAAAGAGACCTGGCTTAACTAAACTGAATGAACATGAGTTTAAATATGCCAATATAGTTTAATGAAATAAACATCCAAATTCAGGACCTGAAGTTTAACTGACAAATTCTAAAAAAAAAAAAAAGACAAATCAAATGGAGAAGCAAAGAAAATGCTTTGATTACAGTCTTACAAATAAAAAGTAGATTTTTATATTACTCATCCAGTAACCAGCAGCATTGAAAAGACCTGTGCAGTTAAAAAGCTACCAGTCTGGAGGCATTTAAAAAATCTGAAACAAAGATGCCAATTGTAGCGATTAATTAGCTCTGTGGATCAGAAAGAACGATTCAAATTTATCTTTACATTAGATCTTGGACAAAAAATTTTTCTGGGCCTTTTGTTTCATTTTTAAGCCAATAAGTCAGGAAATAATAGAAACAATGTCAGACCACACCCATGGGAAGCCAGTCACCAACACCAGAGGGGAGTGCTGTTTCCCCTAAATGCAGGGGAATGGTACCTGCTAGCCTTCATGTGGCTTCGATAGCCATTTCGTGCCACTCTTGTCACCGGGCCGAGAGAATGGTATAATCTGTTCCTGTTGGATTCCATTATAAATTGTATACATTACATATGCTTTTATTCACACAATCATCATCAGTACCTAGAACAGTACAATCATTTCTTCGTGTAGTATAGATTTCTACATCTTACAAAAGGATAGTATGTGATTGCTTCTCTTTCTTTTTTAAAGCATGCAGTAAGATTTCAAAAATCTATTCCTTTGCCTACTGATGCTAGAAACATTTATGTGTTTAGTGCACAACATATATTTATATGTAGATTCACTTTCACAAATCTGCTAAAAGAATTAAAGAGCTATTTATAACCAAATAATACCAAAACCTGAGAAATTCTTCCAAATTTCTTTTTGTTTCATTTCAGTTCTTGGATTCCAGTTTAAATAGGATGCTTGGGTTTATATAAATAATTCATTTTTTATTACATGTCCCTATGAAGACACCTAAAATGTAACCTGACCTGTAATGTTAAAACATTAGTTTTAATGTGACTGAAGCAATTCTGTTTTCCTCTCTATCCTTTGGGGAGGATACTTTGCCTGGGAAAAGCCAAAAGTCCCACTGTTGAAAAATGCTATTTAAAACACAAAATATTGTTTTAGCAACTTAAGCAACAGCATATTTGATGTCTCTCTACTTAATAAGTAAATAAGAACAGAAAATGGCATATTTAACATTCAAAGTACTATCTTCAATTCTGCTATCCACAAGTATTATTTTATATTCTTTTATATTCACTTTTTACTGTTTCATGTCTGAATGTTGCTGGGCAGCATTAATTTAACTATTCCCAAAATTTTTCCAAAAGTCACTGATTTAAAGTTGGCACAGTACAGTAGATTTTTAGCTACAAATGTCTGCAAAGCAAAGCATCTGTCATAAAAGAAAAATATTTTTGAGATATACAGGTAACATCATTAAACACCATCTTCGTAAGTAATCTGTTGGGATGAGAAAAATGAACACAAAACCATTCTTATTATTCACTTATAATTCAAGCAATCTGATAAACAATTTTGTAAGTCAATATCTTTTTTCTAATTGATACAACGTCAAGCACATAACATTTTTTTTAATTTATTTTTTATTATCAAGCCAAAACAACATACAAACATGAACATTCTTAACATACAAATGTTCCGTGCATGGGGTACAATCAATGGCTCACAATATCATCACATAGTAATATATTCATCACCATGATCACTTTTTAGAACATTTGCATCACTCCACAAAAAGAGATTAAAAAAAAAAGAAACTCATACATACCATACCCCTTATCCCTCCCTCTCATTGACCACTAGTATTTCTGTCTACTTAGTATATTTTAACCTTTGTTCTCCCTATTTTTTTTCTATACCCCTTACCACTCGCTGTCATTGTTCACTAGTCTTTCAATCTAAGCACATACAGTCTCAACATACAAACTTTCCATACGTGATGTACAATCAATGGCTCATATTATCATCACATAGTTTTATATTCATCACCATGTAAATCAATATCTCTTATTTAAAGATTACAAAACACTCTATAATCAACATCTGATGGCCTTATGGTCTTTGTAGAGAAAAAGAACTAAGACAATCTGTACAAATTCAGACAGCACCCCAGAAATAACTCTTTGTTTTTCCCATTTAGGCAAACCCAAGCAAAGAGGTTGAAGATTAAGTTTGAAAAAAGAAACAATATATAAAAACTAATTGTAAAAAAACAAACAAACCAAAAAATGAAGAGAACAAAACCTGGGAACATGGACAATTAGAGTCGAAAAATTAAAAGTACTTTGAAATATAGGGCTTACAAGGTAAAACCTCAATCACATAAAGCTGAGAAATGTTTATGAAATTTCATCAAGAACCAGGATCTAATTTTCCAATTAACAGCACAAAATCAACCAATTCAAATATAATTTAATTTCCAATGTATAGTGAGTGTTGTTTTCTATTAAAAAGTGAGTGACAGGGAGGTTAGGTAACTAAATATTTTCAACTCCCATCAGTTTTAATATGACATTCAAAATTCAACCTAACTGACATTCTTGTTATTTAGAAATCAAGCTAAGCTTAGTTTATATATAAAAGGGATTATTATTTTGGTCAAGAGTCAAGTATCTTATAAGTCTGAAAATGGCAGAACTGAAACAGAGATAATACAAGAGTCCAATGGACTTCAGTAAATTATTTGCATTGTTTGGATACATTTTTAGGGAGATCTTTGAAGATCAACAAAGCATACATGTGATGGCTTTTATAGCTTACAACAACATGGACAGGAGAAGGGATAACATAAAGTATTTCAGAATAAATTTGTGTACTCTGGGCATATTTTGATTTCACTGCAATTTAAATCCAAACTTCAAACTGCTTTATTTAGAGTATAATTTATAATTTACTAAGTCATTTGACTCTTCACAAAGCAGCATAAAATGAAGTTGACCATTCTATTAAATGCTTTAAAATTACTTAAATGAACCTGAACTTAGGAAAATAATTTTACTTTTGAACATATACGAAGATAAGTTGATTATGATTGATTATTATTATTTTTAACTTGCAATTTTAAATGTGCTAAAATTCAAATACAAGTAAACAGAGATATGACTCTATATCATCACCATTCTTATAATTTATAATTCCAGACTTAAATACCAATTTCTAATTTCTGACACCAGCAGGAAGATTAAATAGTCTTTTACGGATGTGTAATAAGCATTCTCTCTTGAAATTCATATTAGCATATACTTTAAGATAGACAAAACAAGCTCAAAGACGTTCAAATGGGCAATTTCTCTTACCTTTCAAAAGCAGGCCATGAAGTTTCTTCGCTTAGCTCAGAACCATCGCTGCTACCTAAAATCAAAATTTATTCAATTTTTAAAATATTGAATTACTTTTCCAGTTTGGATTTTACATTTTAAAAAGAAATTTTCTAAGTGTTCTCATAAAATGATAATCACATTTTCTGTGGTAAACTTCCAGATATTAATTCTTCATTATATTGCAGGTATGTTTACTTAAACCTCAGATTCATTAAGTTAATAAAGAACTTTTCTATCACCAGAGAATATACATAAGCACATTTTTTCCTTATTAGGTCTGTCATAATTTAAGAGCACTATAATTATGAAATGATTAGAGATTCAGAGATATATCTTTTCCTTGGTATTCCAAGGAAAAAATTTAAAGCCATTTCTGCCCTAAGTATGAAAAACTTTATGAAAGAATGAAATTCAATTCTCTACCTTTAAAGTTAAGGTAGAAGAAGATGGAATCCTTAAATTGAAAAAAAAAATTAGCGCTATTACAGTGCAATAATTTTCTCTTTGGCCAGAATATCAGCTGAAATAGTCTCTAAACACAGTTTTAAATTAGCTGGAGAAAACTTGAGGGGAATGAATTTAGAGTCCCAAACAGCTTAGATGGATTAAAGATTTATTTTAAAGATAATTCTGGCTTTCAATAAAAATGAGATGACTAATATGCTCCCTATGTATAGAGTTAAACTGTCTATCAGACTTTCACAACCAGGGTTCCATGGCAGAAACATACTCTTAATGTCCTCCAGTATCCATTCATGGGATGGATTAACCCCTCTCCTATGTTTCTAGAATGGTACTAGTTATGTAGTGTCTTTGGAAGAACTGAGAACAATCACTGAAATAATATTCTGTGTTGCATGGTTTAGATGAGGAATCTCGAGGTAACCTTTGGATGACGGTGAGAATAGGGTTGAAGTCTTAGAGACTCTGTTTTGATCTGTACCATTAAGTGTGAAAGACTGCAAATTTAAGCATAATTAGCATGACATATTTGTAAAAAATACAAGATTTTCCAGAAGCATTAAGTTGAGAGCAGATATACCTACTTTGTCAGGCAAGACTACTCTAGGTTGTCTAGGATGTTTTTACCATACTTGAGAATATTTTAGGTTATTGCCCAAGTATTGGTTACTTTTTCCATAGTATATTCTCAAAGTCTGTATTGTAGATTAATATTGCAAGTAAAAGTTACAACTAAGGAAAAATCTCTTTTGTAATCAACAATTTTCTCAGTGTGTGTATGTGTTTACAAACACGGTTTTAATACCACCATCTTATGGTTACAGACTTACTACCTTTTCAGATTTTTAAAGCTTTGAAACAAAAATCCCAGTAAGCGTATCTACCTTTTCAGATTTTTAAAGCTTTGAAAAAAAAATCCTGGTAAATGTATATATGTTATGTTCTTAATTTACAAATAAGGATGTAACAGTCTTTTATTGTTTATCTACTTAAAGACCCGAGAGTAATTAAAAATAAATACAAAGGCAAAAAGTAAATAGCTTATTTCTGCTCTAAAGGACAAAAGTCCCTATGGAGGCATTAACTATAACTGAATGAAATAACTAGAAAACTATTTTATGATAACCAAAACAACATTTAAATAAAGTAAAAGCCACAAATAAAAAAGTAATAATCATTATAGGATAACAGTTATGTTGGGAAAAAGCCAAATACCATGTACTTAATCGAGACTCATAATTTAAAAAATTATTTTTTGCTTTACTTGGTATGCGTGATAACCAATTTTTAATTGGAAAAAAGTTCTTTGTTTCACATTTGTAAAATTCTTCTCTGTATTATTTTTCAGGTTGAAGTTGATATTTTCATACAGGTAACACACTAAAATAATGAAGAGGTGTTTCAGGTGACAAACTTGTCTTCTGTTTCAATTTTGTTTTCATCAATTAATCATTTGTATTTACAAAAAGGAGAACATCAGAATAAACAACAGCTGAATGGGCTGGAAAGCCCTACAGCAATTTCTCTTTCAGGATTTGGAACTCTCAAGAGTTAAGGAAGTCAGTATGACAAGAAAATGAATCTTCTTTCTTATCTCTTTCTCCTGACCTTCACCAATATTGAGACAGCCACATTAACATTAATAGGCTTAGCCTGACTCACAACCTGGCATTTAATCACAGAGGAAGACACTTTCCTTCTTTATTTCTTTTCAAACATAATAATAGCATTGTATGGATATTTTCTAATTATAAAAAGAAATAATGCTCTAGAAGATTCAGAAAATAAATACAAGTTTAAAGAAAAAAAATAAATCCCTCTCTGAACCTTATATCCCTCTCCAGTATGACTCCAATTTTCTTCCCCCACTCATAACACCTGTGCTCTATTTCCTCATGTCTCATTCTCAAACCAGGGCTTTGCTCTCGTTAGTTTATGAAGCAACTCTTATTAAGGTCATCAATAACTTTTATCTCACCAAATCCACTGGTCACTCAATTCCTGGTTCTCATCTTACTCCTCTTCTTTGTATTTGATACATTCAACACTTCCCTCCTTGACATCCTTCCTCTACTTGTTTTTGTGATATCACACACCGTTTTTGTCTCCTACTTCACTGGTCCCTCCTTCTTAGTTTCCTTTGATAACCCATTCTTCCAACTACCCACCTTATATACCCATAAGGACTAAACATGTTCAAAATGGAACTCTTCATTCCCCAACCGTGCAATCCTTCACAGACACCTGATCGTCCTCTAAGCATGATTACTGTTCCAGTCTTCTTTACCTTGGTAAATAGCATCACCCTCTATGCTAGCTGCATAATCTAAGAAACTTGGGAGTGATACTTGATTCTGCCCTTTTAATTCCCACATCCAAACTGCATGCAGTTAATCATTCTTTTCTTCTCAATCCTCAAGAATATCAAGCACCTTTTAAACAACTATGAATTATTAACCACAGTAGCTACTAGTAAGAGGATCCTGCATCTAATTGCTGCTTTACTTTTACTGAATTTTCCCTATATGTTGTAGAGTTAATCACTTTGTTACAAATATTGTATTTAAGTTTGGAACCCCCTCAGAGAAATATTTCTCACCTATTGATATTCCACTAGAAAGTGTTGAACTTTCAGCTTGGCCTCGAGATGGTGCATGGGGCTCCATGACGCTATCATCTAAAAGATGCCTTGGCCCTGCATTTGGGAACGTTGCACTCTTAAATTCTGCTGTGTTCATTTTATGAATGAAACTGGAAACAGAGAAATATTTTTCATATCTTTTATTACTGTTCCTAATTCAGGATATAAAATATGCTTTTTATATAAATTTAAGATACAAAAGATTTCCCTGCTGTCCTAAATTTATTTTTGAACTCTGATACTAATGAACACACAGATTTTTACCATTAAAAGTCTCAATCTAGTAGTTCATGTTTTATGAAATCTGTTTGATGAAATCTGGCCAGGTTATATACATATCTATGTTAAGTAAATAGAGAATATTTAAAATTAATTCTTCTTGAGTCTCAGTTTCATTTAAAAAATGGTTTCACATTCACTTTTGGAGAATAAACATAAATTTTAACAAAAATCATGGCAAAGGTGAACCATGGTCCCCGTTTTGAGAAGTCAACCTTATAAAAGTAATTAAACAATCAAAAAATCATTTTCCCTTTCTTCATATTTAGGAATGAAAAGAATAATTTTTATAGACCTTAGTTTATGATAACTTATGCTGATAAAGGCAAGCAATGACTGTCTTCATAGAAAGGTTATAATTTAAAAGAAAAATTGTATTTATGATAGCTCTCTGTAAGGTTCATGTGAAAATACTGTTGAGAAAAGCTCATTTCCAAATACAGGCAAGAGGAGAAATAAATGCAAATAAGATATTTTACTGAATCAGGGTTAAGACTATCATACAAGGAAACTATGCAAAAACACTAAGAAAGTAAATACAAAATCAACCGGCCTATAAACAACTTAAAAATATGAAAGATAAAATTAAAAAATGCTGACTTATAACCCAAGCTATGGCACTTCCTATGTCCATGTGGAATCAGGTGCCGAGGGGATGGGGGTGTCTGTGGTAGCAAGGCTCCTTCAGCTGCCACACTTTTTCTTCCACTTTGTGGAGATGCTCCTACTTCTGGACCTTAGGGTTAAGAAAAAGAGACACATTTTCAAATGGTTTTAAAAGAATGTTTATTTTTAATCCCTTCAGATAAAATATGAAATGTAGTTTCTATTTTAAGGTAATATTAGTGGTAGCTCTATTTATTTGACTGAGGATGAGAAAAATCTATTTTCTTGGGGTGGGTAGAATTCTCTGTCATGCGGGAGACCGGGGTTTGATTCCCATCCCATGCACTTCCCAAAAGAAACCAACAAAAACAAACAATAAAAAAATTTTCAAAAAATGGTGCTGCACAAATGGGATATCCACATGGAAAAAGAATGAACTGTGACCCTGCCATATAGCATATAAAAAAACAAAACAAAACAAAAGAACAACAACAAACAGACCTATCTTCTGAGTCCTAAAACACAAAACACACACCATATAAAAATTTTTAGGTATCCTACTTGCTCTAAGTATAAGTAGGTAGCATAACTATTTTCCCCATTTACAAAGAAAAAAGCAGAAAGAGAGGATATCTGCTAAGGATCTCACATCACAGATAAAATATTAAACATCTAGGTCTTCTGAGTCCTAGCTCATGGATTTATTTTTTCCCCTTAAACTCTTTATCTTGAAATAATTTCAAACTTACAGGACAGTTGCAAAAATAATACCAACGCCATATAGAGAACTCTAACATACTCCCTCCACCCTTTCCCTGTACCAGATTCACCAATTTTAACATTTTGCTACATTTGCTGTATCACTCAATCTATCCATTACTTATCTATATATCAATTCATCTTCCCATCCGCCCACCTATCAATGAATTTTCTAAACATGTGAGAATAAGTTGTATACATCAACATATTATGTGCTCCTTGAACATATAATAATTCTAAGCACATTTCCCTTTAAGAACTGGGATATTCACTGATGTAACCACCACCTTAAGCTAAAGCTTACGGTCTACATTCTAATTTTTTCAGTTGTTCCAATAATGTCCTTTTGGACCCTTCCCCATCCATTATTAAATACAGTTCAGGATCATGTACTGCATTTAATTGTCACAGTCTCTTTAGTTTAGCATGCTCTTTTTTAAAATTGTTTAAACATATAGATACAACATAAACTTCTCATTTCAATCACTCACTCCCAAGCAAACCATTATCATGCTCACGATGTTGCATTACAATCATCATCATCAATTACCAGAACTTTCCCATTACCCTAAACAGAAACTCTATACCCATTATGCATTAACTTCTGATTACCCCTCTTCACTGCACCTAGTAACCTCTAATCTACTTTCTGTCTCTATGTGCTTGGATAGTCTAGCTGTTCATATAAATGGAATCATACAATATCTGTCTTTTTGTGTCTGACTTATTTCACTCAGCATATCTTCAAGGTTCATCCATGTAGTGCCATGTTGAGAACTTCAATCATTTGCGTGTATATACCACATTTTTAAAATTGATTCATCTGTTGACAGATATTTGAGTTGCTTTTAATACTGTGAATGATGCTGCTATTAACACTGGTGTACAGGCATCTGTCCAAGTCAGTACTTTAAATTCTTCTGGGTATATACTTGGAAGTGAAATTTCTGGGACGTATGGCAGTTCTATGTTTAACTTTTGGAGGAATGGCCAAACTGTTTTGCACAGTGACTGCGTCGTTTTACATTCCCTCCAACAACGAACAAGGAGTCCTATTTCTCCACATCCTAACCAGTGTTTATTTTCCACTTTTTAAATAATAGCCATTCTAATGGATGTGCAGTAGTATCTCATAGTGGTTTTGATTTGCATTTCCCTAATGGCTGATAATATTGAGCATTTTTCCATGTGCTTATAGCCCATTTCTACATCTTCTTTGGAGAAATGTCTATCCAAGTGCTTTGCCCATTTTAAAATTGGGCTACCTTTTTGTTGCTGAGTTGTAAGAGTTCTTTATATATTCTGAATATTAAATCCAGAATGGGACATATAATTTTCACATATTTTCTTCCATTCTGTTGGTTGTTTTTTCACTTCCTTGATAATGTCCTTAGGTGCACAAAACTTTTTAATTTCGATGAAACTGAATTTATCTATTTTTTCTTTTGTTAGCCATATTTTGGTGTAAAGTCTAAGACTCTATTATCTAATACAAAGTCCAGCAGACATTTTCCTAAGTTTTCCTCTAAGATTTTATATTTTTAGCTATTATATTTAGGTTGTTGATCCATTTTGAGTTAGTTTTCTAAAATGGTTTGAGGGAGGGATCCACTTTCATTCTTTTGCATGTGGATGTCCAGTTTTCCCAGGACCACTTGCAGAAGAGACTGTTCTTTCCCTATTAAGTGGAATTGACTCTCTTGTCAAAAATCAATTGGCCCATCTGACTAAAAGGGGGAAAAGAAATGTAACAAAATAAGGTATCAGCGACTAAGAGGTTTCAAATGGAGTCAAGAGGCTATTCTGGAGGCTACTCTTATTCAAACTTCAGCCAGATATTGCTAATTGCCATGGTATGCCAAGCCCCAACCAACAGAATTCCTGAAAATCCTAAAGACTACCCATGGCTCTATAAAAGTTTCACTCACAAAGATTACTTTCAGAAACTTAAATTTTCCAGATTGTTCCTATGCCAGGTAAGCCTTGAGACCCAGAGGCAGCAGTCTCTCCAAGAGCTTCAACTAGTAGCATCCCCTTACCCCATAATGTTGGCACTCTTTTTCAACAGGAAAAAGTTAGAATGGTCATTGTCCAAATATTCCAGAAGACTGGGAGAGGGATCAAATGAGAAGGAAGAGTTGTAACAGAGAAGACAGGATTTCATAAATGATTGTGACTACTGAATCACTATATTGATATTTCTTATCAGTTTCTAATGTATTAGAACAGCTAGAAGGAAATACCTGAAATTGTGGAACTGTAATCTATACCATACTTTGAAATGTTCTCTATAACTACCTGCTTTTAAAGTGTATTTTGAAATTTATCACTTTTCTGCATATATGTTATATTCCACAATAAAAATGTTTAAAAAGGTAAAGTATACCAAGAAGATAAGGCCAACAAGTAAATTTATATACATAAGAGTATCAAACATAGAAAGAAGTATTTTTAGAACTATAGGGAGAGGTTTTCAAAATTCTGATGACAAAGGTTTTTATGCACCTCTCCAGAAGTTCATCAAGTAAACAAAAATAAATAAACTTACGAGAGAATCTGAAAAATATAATTTTAAAAATCAACTGGTTATAGATAATATGGGTTTATTTCTGGGCTCTCAAAATTCTATTCCATTGATCTATATGTCTGTCCTTGTGCTAGTACCACACTTGTTTTGATTACTATAATTTTTGTAGTAAGTTTTAAAATTGGGAAACCTGTCTTCCAACTTGGTTCTTTTCAAGGTGGTTTTGGCTATTCAGGGTCCCTTGAACTTCATGTGAATTGGATAATTAGCTTTTCCATTTCTGCAAAGAAGACTACTGGGATTTTGTTGGGATTGCATTAATTCTGTAAATTTATTTGGCTAACAGTGACATCTACATGATGTTTTGCCGAGCCACAAGCACAGAATATCTAAACCATCTATTTAGGTCTTTAATTTCTTTTAGTAATGATTTATAATTTTCTATGTAAGTGTCCTTTATGTCTATCATTAAATTTATTTCTAGATATTTTAATATTTTAGCTGCTGTTGTAAGTGGAACTGTTAACTTGATTTAATTTTTTGGATTGCCTATTGCTGGTGTAAAGAAGCACCACAGATTTTTGTGTACTGATTTGGTATCCTACCACAGCAGAATCCATCTACTGGCACTAGTTGCTTTCTTAGATTCTTCGGGATTTTTACATAGAGGTTCATGTCATCTGCTAATAGGGATGGCTTTATTCTTTTTAATTTGGATGCCTTTTCTTTCTCTCTCTTGTCAAATTGTTCTGAGTACTACTTTCAGTAAAATGCTGAATAGCAGTGATGAGAGGAGTCATCCTTTTCTTGAACCTGATCTTAGGGGTAAAGCTTTCATCTTTTACCACAGAATATGATGTTAGCTGTTCAGTGTTCTTTTAAATCACATTGCTTCTCTTCTTTTAATTTTAGCTTCATCTTAGGTAAAGAACTTGTAGGACAAGTCAAGCATAGAATTATATCGACATGTTCAAAAACTTTTGGGAATTTAAAAAACTGAATTCAAAGTAAACAGATTTATAAAATGCCACTTTAAAAATTAGAAAAGAAGCAAATTTCAAAGATTTAGACTGAAATGTTTTCCTCTGTTTGGGATGCTTTCCCCCTAGATATTGTCCTGAGTAGTTCCCTCATTTCTTTCTCATCATGTTAGATAGGCTTTCAAATATTAAGAATATGAAGCTTAGTGCCAAGTCTGAATTCAGAATCTGAAAAAAAATTCTTTTCAATGATCTCTCTCTCTCTTTTTTCCCAATTATTATTACATGGGCAGGCAGCCAGATCTGAATCTGGGTCTACAGCATGGCAGGTGAAAACTCTGCCTCTGAGTCACCGTTGCCCGCCCCTTTTCAATGATTTCTTCAATAATCATTGTCTGTTGCTATTTTCCTTGATGAAGGAAAATACTTTGTTCCTATTTTCCTTGCTAAAGTAACATATTTGCTGCTGCAATACTAACAAATTACCAGCAACTTTTAAATAAAAAACAACAACAAACAAATCAAACAGAAAGGATTGACAGTTTTCAATACCCCAATATGTTTTTGTATTCAATATGAAATGTGTGAAGTATTTAATTACTTTAGAGTATATTCTATTTTATTGGGTTATATGATTTTTTTTATTAGGTAATGAAAGAAAACTATGTACTAACCTACTAAATCTTCTCTGGAAGTAGTAGAACGTGGTGTGCTTGTTCCTGGTTCTATTTTTAATGAAAGCCTGAATTTTAAAAAGAAACAAAACACATAAAATTGTTAACATTAGACAAAATAATATTAAAGTCACAAATTTTCTCACAGAATCTAAAAACATTTTTTAAAAATAGTCTCAGCCTTCTAACTAATAATAATAATAATAATAATAATAATAATAATAATAAGGTCTCCTAAATCTTTCATTCAAAACTAATCTTATGGTTATTTTACGAAATATAAGGAAGGGCAAAAACATCAAAAAGTTGTACATAAAAACACAAATTACCAAAATTACCCCAAAGTTGGAAAACAATTCAATACATTTAAAGATACTTGTTGAATGACTAAAAAATGGTTTAACTTGCGGCCACATTGATACCTAACACTTAAATTCAGGAACTTTCACATATATTATTAAATATATTATGCAAACTCTTTGAAAAATCCTTATTGTTGGGTAATTAACTTGACTATAGCATTGAATATCTTAAAAACACCTTTTTAAAAACTAACCAACAAACCACCCAATGAAGCAGGCAACTCAACTTATCAAAAGAAAGACCTATACAAGTAAAGAGATTGTTGACAAAAGCCCTGGTAAATTCCTGTCCTAAGTGAAATGTTATTAGTTGGAACTAAAGTTCCGTTTAGCTTAATTATAACCAGTTTTGAGTTCCACAGCAAAAGAGATATTAATTTCCATCAACGGAAGCAATTTTAGGAGTTGGATATTGAAGCAGTTGCTTTGGTGATGCCCAAGAAGAATAATACTACTAAGTATTTGTCTGAAAACTAATAAAAACTGTTTAGCATTTAATCAACAGGAATTTTTATGAAATTGCACAATACAGGTGACACTCATAATGATAAACAAATATATTGTAGGTTTTAAACTTATTAGTTCTTTGATAATCTAAGAGGGAATTATATATGATTGCATTCCAATTATTTTATAATGTAAAATCTATGTATTAAATAGATATATGATTAATCAGAACTCTACTTCTTTTCTTTTTATGCAGCAGTTTAATTATTTAGGCCACAGACTAAACTGCATTCATTTATTTGATAACTTTTTACCGAACACTAGATTTGTGTTGGGCACTGTGCTCGGTGATGGGAATATAAGGGAGGCCCACGCAGATAAAGTGTCCCCTGACTTTTTGAAGCTTGTCTAGTAGGTGAAAGACAAAAGAAGGAACAGAAGGGGAGCTACTGGGTAATCACATTCCTATACATAGCAGTGACAGCAGTATACAAAGCAGAAACATCTTAAAAGCACAGCAGCAGGGGTTAGTCAGTATCAGTTGCCTACAAATCAAATTACCATATAACAATTAAAAGCGATGCTGGGCGGTGCAAAAGTAGTTCAGTGGTAAAATTCTCGCCTGCTGTACTGGAGGCCTGGGATCAATTCCCAGAGCCAGCCTATACCAAAAACAAAAACAAAGACCAAAAAAAAACAAAAAAGTGATGCTGATTTAATGAGAGAAAATATTATATTCAGCATGAAAAAGAAATAATTTGGAAAGACTCTGATTATGACAGAAACTCATGTAAATAACCTATAAAATCTATACTGGTTGCCTATAGAGATGAAGTTGCCCCAAACATGATTCTGAGTAAGCGAAGTTATTTTTATTTCGGCATTCTTCATCATAAAAACACTTTTTCCTTAACAATTTCAATAGTTCTTATGTTAAAATGCTCTAATTTTCAATGTGTAATTAGTAGCCATGTAACACAACTCCAATATAATGCCCCAACACCCTCAAGGAACCCTTTTTCACCCTAGTCCATCTCCCTGAATGCCTTCCTTACCCTTTCATGTGGTGCTAACTCCTACTCACCTGTTAAGATTCAACTCAGGTGACACTATCTCTTGAAGCCATTCTCTCTTTTGCTTCACTTTACTCACTTAAAATGGGGTTAGGTCTCCCCCTATCTATGTTCCCATAATACCCCAGGCATATTTTTATTACAGTATTGTATGAACGGTTTTGTAAGTGTCTATTTTGTGGATGTGTCTCAAAATAAACTAAGCTTCGGAAGGCAAGAACAATATTTTATTCATTTCTGTAATCCCAGCAACTAGCTTGTAGCAAAAGCTTAATAAGTATTCGTTAAATGCAAATAATAGTAAGGTTGCTCTGATTCTAGCTACTCATGAAAACAAAAATCAATATGTAAACATCAGCTTTTCTACAATGACCAAAGTATCACATGTCAGTTTCTTGACAGTTATAATTACTTAATGGCTTACATAGCTAAGTCTATCCTTTAGTAAATTAAAAATTAGCTTCAATCACACTTCACTAAATAATTATAGTCAGTAAAACTTTACCATCCTCTACAACCATGCAAAAATTAGACTTCATTATTATTTAACTTTTTTAAAACAATTTTTCTTGAGCCAGATATAGCAACTTACTCATATTTTGAATTTTAAGATAATCTCTTCTACACCTCACTACATAAAATGGTTATTTATAATGTATAAATGGTATATCAGTAGCTATATCAGTAATTAGAGAGATGAGAGGAATAGTGGCAGAAATAAGTGATAGATCATCAAACTCAAAAAGCTTTCAACTTAGGGCGAGACTCATAAAACAATGCCATATTAAAAAGCTGATCCACTGATCTTAAACAGTTTCAAATGAGCCAACTATGAAAAACTTCTGGTAAAAATTTTAGGTATATTTAAGTATATAGCCAGAGCTTCTATAATATATTAAACATTTGAAGAAAAACTATTTCTAGCTATTTTCCAGAAGTTCTTGCCTTTTATTGGAACTAATTCTATTCTGCAGAATTATGTAAAAATTGTTGAAATCCATGAATAGGGAAGTTGATAATCACTATCATATGGGATAAGAAACATGCTTTCTTATCCAGAAGCAAGAAAGTTCCATATTTTCTCAATCCACAAAAACAAGTGAAAAGAAGCTCAAAGATGTGTCAAAAAGGAGTAAATTTTGTAATTTTTTCAGTCTATACAAGATAAATGTGCATAAAAAAATGAGGAAAGGAAGAAATTTATATCACTATAGTAACTTACCAATTCTCATCAAATTTAAGAGAATGCATAAAAGAACAGATAAAATATTTGTATATTGGCTCAATTATATCAAGTGACTAAAAAGAAATACATGTAAATATCTTTACCATTGTAAATTTACTACTGTATTATGTATTTATATAATATGATGTGGGGTGTAAATGTTTAAATAACTTAAGATGGAAGGATGTAGGACAGGTCAAAGTTATACAAACCAGTTTTGAAGATCAAACCTACTTGTAATTATCATCTTCCACAAACTTTTGTAGTTCTTCTATATACTGAACAGAGTTCAGATATTTTTGGACATGAGGCAGCATAGGAATATCTAGGCAAAAGGTAAAAAATAATTACTTTATAAACTACATCTTACCCAGAATTTTAAAAGTTAAACTGAGAAAGATATATTTAAAAGTAAATTAAATTTGCCACATGGCTGCCAAATTTAAATTAACTCTTGAAAGAGATTACTGAGGAAACCTTTTTTGATGTTAAACTGAAGGTAACTTATAACTCTTACCTGGATTGGAATGGAGAAATCAATGAGTTACAGAAAGTACTGGTAGCCTGGATGAAAATTACAGTTGCATGCCATTTGTATAAAATTTTCAAACCAGCTTTATTTACAAAGTTCCACATAATTGAGAAATCCCATAGAAAAAAATCAGGGAATTCATTGTGATTTATATTCAGACCGTTTTTTCCTTCTTTTTTTCAAAAAGAATCTAGGTCCCATTTATAACATTTTTTTCTACCTAGAAATCTTAATAATATTAATATAATGTGGTGTTATATTTAAAAAATTGAAGAAAGGACAGAATAAGAGATTATTTGATTTAACTCCAGTAAGATATCTCTCCTCCATACTTTCAGGAAGTTTCTGAGGTTTCTTTAAGATAAATTTATTTAAAATAAATGTAACCCCATTTTTTTTTCATTTGATGCGCAGGCTCTGGGAATTGAACCCAGTCTCTGACATGGCAGGCAAGAATTCTGCCACTGAGCCACCATTACACTGCCCTGTTTTTCAACACTTTGAAAATAATCTATGGAACCTGCTAAAAACAAAATGATCATTGGTGTTAAAAATAAATGTTTAATAGCATCAATAGATTTTTTAATGGTTCCAAGTTTAAAGGAAAAGTGATAGCCTTCTGATAATTAATGATGAAAATAAAAATTTTAATAGTGATGCTATAGTCTCAATTTAACATGCAAAATAAATATTAATACAGTTTTATAAACTTCAAATAACAAGGAATAAATTTGGAAAATAGCAACGACTTAACTTTATTCCCTATCAAACTGAAGCACCCATACATTTAAAAATGTTTATAAATCCCCTCCCTTCTCCTCCAATCATCTGCAATCATTTGGCGTAGCTCTTTCAGGTGTCCTTCTATAAAACACATCGATGAGAATGGGTTATCTACTCAGTGTCTGACTCAAGAAAGCTAGTCAGCTGTCACTAGGATAAAGGGCTCCTTCCCCAACTGAAAAAATATAAGAACTAGTTACATAATAGATCAGGGAGATCAAATGAGATGAACAGAAAACAATTCTGTAAACTATAAACGGTTAAATACCATGAGGTTATAATACTTACACACTATTTGTGTTCTGTATGCAAAGTTGTGACAAAATAGCATAAAAGTAAAAGATAAAACAAAAAAATTTTAAATATTAAATACTTTAATCCCTTAAAAGCAATATTTTAAACACAATGCTAAATAATAAATGAGGTGATAAAATAGTCATTATTCTCCTTGATGCTAGAATAAAGAAACATAACAGCATGGCTTTGTAATCCCCAGAAACTTACCATATTCACAGGATTGCTGTAAATCAGAAATTATTCGAAGGATGTTATTCATTAAATTTGATCTCTGCTCATTTTCTAGAATGCTGCCAGTTGATGGGTATGCTGAGTCAATGTACGTTAAATCTGACAAATAGATACCTGAAACAAAGTTATTAGAAAGTGAGCGCTCTCTTACTTGTAGTTTTGAAGAGCATGATATCCTGAAGGGAAAAAAAGGGCTTGTTTAAAGCTATTTCAATATATGTTGAATTTAGAATATATTGTCATTAATATACTGCAGCCTTGTTAAAACATGATCACTGAGGTCTAGATTTCCATAGACTTGGAGTCAGATATGTAAATAATGCATGTTTCTTGTAAACGCCTTCTTATGATACCATTTTAAAGCATGGCCTGAGGCTAGAGAAACTCTAGCACATGTGAGCACTAATGGAAAGAAGTTGGGCTTTGAACTGGCTTTGCCCTGACTAGTTGCTTATTGGAGACAGTTATTTTAATCTCTCTGAACCTTAGTTTTTGCATCTATACAAATGAAACCTATTTTCCAAGTTGTGGTAAAGCCTGAAGAAGTTAGCCAGCCTAGCTAATGCCTGGCACAGGGTTGTTATTTAATATTTTAGTTCTGTAACCCCTGGCCTTGAACTGATTAACTACTATCATTCATGCCTTAACTACTTTGAAAGTTGTCTTTCAGGTAGAAATGTCTTTAAAGAGCAACAATCTGATTACTGAAACAGTTCCTGTGATTACAAATGAACTCGTTCATATTCCTTGTTCTCTGTACCAACAAAAATAACATATTCCCCCAAATAACGTGGTTGTACTGTAAGCCCTGTATATGCAAGGCCACTTAATAAAAAATATTTTTTCAGAGTTTACTATGCACATATAAATTGTGTAAGACAAGAGTTTTATAGTTTACTATAGTTGGAGAGAAAAACTACACTTTCCAAGTTCATCAACTCTCAGAATGTAACCAAATTTGTGAACTCGCTCTCTTCCAAACAAGCCCATTTTTTTTCCTCATGCCATTTTCTCTACTTTGAAATGCTCTCTTGACTCATTTCTGCCCATCCAAATCTTGTATCTTTTAGATCCAGTTTAATGTCTACTATGCTTTAGTTTTCTTGTAAATTCCATGAAAGGAATTCAGAAACTATCTAGTCTAACCCCCTCTTTTTTTTTTTATAGATGGAGAATGTGAAGTCCAAAGATATTGAAGGATATGTCTAATGCCATGCTCCCTGTCAGTGACAGAGCTGGATCTGAGGCTTTGCTTGTAGCCCAAGATTTTTATTACCCTCTGTAATAAACCCATGTATTATCTGTATCATTCACTTCATAGACTTTTATGACTTTATAATCTCTTCAGTTATTTAAATTTTCTTGTATTTATATCTTACCCCCTCAAGACTATAAATTCATTTAAGGTAGCTGCTCTATCTTGCAGTCTATGAAAAAGAAAAACCCTGCATAGTGGATTTTTTTTAACTCTTCAAAGATGTAAGTTTTATTACAGGCAGGAACAAAGAATACTGACTTAAATAAAAAACTCACGGGGGGACCTCTCCTCTAGCCAACTTCCTCTCCATCTCCCAGGGTCTCTGAGGCAGGCCTAGGCCCTGAGAGTGAGGTAAAGCCCTTTTTCCCAGTGGTGTCCATTGGTGGCTGCTACCTCCAGCTCTATCTGTGACTCACCAACCTATGGACACAGGAAAGGCATGATCTGAAGGCTTCTTACATCACTTTCCAAAGGCTTCACCCACTTGGGCCAAGGAGGGGAACACAGGGGCAATTTTCTACCCGTCTTGACAAAAAACTACAGCTCCAGCAGAGGAGGGACATCCAGCCCTTCTAAATTTCCGGCCCAGGTTTAGACCAGCCTTCATTCTCCTCTTGGCCATCCTGCTCCTTCTATCTTTTTCTCTCAACGGAGGCCCTCGGTCAGCAGAGACACCCTGTCCTCTAGCCCTGGCACTGGGTCCCATCCTCAGAGCCAGGAGGAGGGAGTGTGATTTGTGCTATGGCAGTCGCTTCCCATACAATCATTGTCCCACCTACCATACAACACAGGTGGTCTGGGTAGGTTCCAGCTAGTCTAACCTGGGGGCTCAGGGGTGGGGAGGGTGGCAGAGCCCCCTAGCCCCCGGTTGTCTGAAGTCACCTGCAGTGTTCTGATAATTGGTGTTTAATACACTTTTAGAGAAGTTATAGGTTTACAGAAAACTTATGCAGAAGGTACAGAGTTCCCATAGAGCCCCTAACACACAGATTTCCCTATTAGTAATATTGTCTGATTGTAGTATCTTTGTTTGAGACAATATAATTATAAATATACTATTCACTATAGTTTATAGTATACATTAGTTCAGGGTTCACTCTTAATGTTATACAGTCCTATGGTTTTTAAAAATTTTCATCCTAGAAATATTTATATTTAAAATTTCCCATTTTAACTACTTTAAATATACAATTTAGTATTGTTAACTTAAAACATTTTTCATGGTGAGCCTGGCAATCCTTTCACTGATCCTAGTAGCATTCCTTTTCCATTCAGTAAATCCTTACACTATTCTTTAAGTTGCCCACCATAAATCCTTTTTTAAAAATGTGGAGGCTTTTTTCCACAACTCCAAATGAATCTACAGCCTAGCTGCTTTCCTCTTCCTCAGATCTTAGAGGATAAGAAATCCCTTCCTTCTTTTGAACTCTAAACTTGATTTTGAACATAATCCCTACCACATCCTTCAAAACACTCACTGCTGCCTCTACCATCGCTTATCTCTCACTGGGTCCTTTCCCAGAGCCCATACACACATGTGAACCCCTTGCTTCAAATCTGAGCTTCTCCCCAAGATAGGAATCTTGCTTCCCTATCCCTTCAACAAACACCTTTGAAAAATTTTTAAAATTTTTAAAAACTACACATACTGCCTTCTTTTTTATCCTTCATTTCTATATATTTAATGTAGTTTTTTTTTTTTTACGTGGGCAGGCACCAGGAATCAAACCTGGGTCCTCTGACACGGCAGGCAAGCGTCCTTGCCTGCTGAGCCACCGTGGCCCATAATGTAGTTTTTAATACACATAAAAGTTTATATATGTTAGGAAAAAATCTGGAAAAACTTTGAATTATGCCTAACTGATTATTGTCCTGTAGATATTGACTGATTTTGTAATTATCTGTATATTCATTTCAGCATTCCTGATTGCCATGTGTTTTACTATGAATTCTTGTTTGAAATGGTTGTAACATCTTAATGATTCCCTTATTAATATGTCTTAAACAAAATCTTTAATATGTATGTTTTATATTTTTAAGTTTTATCTTTTAAAAATTATCCTTTAGGGGCGGGCCGCGGTGGCTCAGCGGGCAAGAGTGCTTGCCTGCCGTGCCGGAGGACCCCGGTTCGATTCCCGGCCCCAGCCCATGTAAAAAACAAACAAACAAACAAAATATAATAAAACAAGAAAATGTTTAAAAATGTTTCCCTTCCTTCCATCCTTCCTTCCTTCTCTGTCTTTCCTTCCTTTCCTCCCTCTCTCTAAAAAAAAAAAAAAAAAAAAAATTATCCTTTAAACACGTGAAATGTATTTTTATCAAACAGTAACATAAACATCTATGAGCAAACCATTATTTTGAGTAAGAGCATCATTCTCTCCCTACCAAGACATATAGATGTTTCCCTGCATTACAGAGTGTTTACTCTTGCTTATTTTTTATTATATTTTATGCACATGCAATTACATTAAATGACGTTTGTAAGGTGGTTAGAACAGTGTCATATACTAAGTGATTTCTAAGTGTTTGTTAAATCAATCAATCCTTCAGTGACTGCTTTCTCTCACTATTTTATTTCTAAAACTCGTCCATGTTGTTAAATATTGCTATAATTCATTCCTTACGTTGAAAATAAACTACTGCGTGACTATATATAAATATCTTACTCATTTTATTTTTGATAGACTTTTAAGTTACTTCTCCTTCACCCATTTTGCTATAGACAGTCTTGTAAATTCTCCTGGAACACATGTACAAGAATTAGACCCAGGAGTGTAATGGCTGGGCTCTAAGATATATTAATGTTCAACTTTACAAGACACTGATACATTGTTTTTCAAAGCTATACCAAGTAGCACCCCCACTGACAGGATGTAAGAGTTTCTACTAATGCGTGTTTGAGCTAACACTTGGTGTAACGAATTGCATCATGCGCGCCACCCCTTCACACACACACACACACACACACACACACACACAAAGATATCTTCAAGCCCTAACTCCTTGATGTTGTGGAAGTGAACTCACTTGTAAATAAGAGCTCTGAAGATGTTATTAATTAATAAGGTGAAGCCAAATGGAATCAGGGTGGGCTTTCATCCAGTATGACTGGAATCCTTACAAGCAGAGGAAGTTTGGACAGAACAGTAGGAGACAGGAGGGGAGAGAGACAGCTTTGTGATGGGGGCAGAGAATGAGTTATGTATGGATAGGCAGCAAGACCCACCAGAATGCTACAGACTTCAGAGAAAGCATGATCCTGTCGACACCCTGATTTTGGACTTGTAACTTCCAAAACTGAGGCAATACATTTTCTGTTGTTTTAAGCCAACCAATCTGCGGTACTTCCTAACAGCACCCTTGGCAAACCAAGGCACTTAGTATTAATCAGTCTTCTTAAATTTTGCTAATTGTGTGAGTATAACATGGTAACACTTGTCTTAATTTTCATTTCCTGATTAGAGATGAGGCTAGTAATTTGTATTTCTATGAAATGCCTTTTGCCCATTTTTTTTCTCTTAGGTTGTCTTTTTCTTATTGGTTTTAAGTTCATATATATCCAGTTACTCTTCAATTCACTATGTTTAAACTGAACTCTCTACATCTATCACACTAATGAACTCACTGCGGCAAAGCCATGAATACCCTCACTATTATTAAGTTCTTAAACATCTTTGGTCTCCCCCTTCTATTTATCTCTCTGCAGCACTTTTACCATTCCCCTTTAGTTCCCTGTTTTTTACTGGCTTTAACCTTTCTAGTCACTTTTTCTGATTCTTCTTTTTACCCCATGCTCCTTGGAAGCTGATATTTTCTATGGCTCTGTCATTAATCTTCTTATTCTAAATTTACTTTCTCTGGAGTATCTTAATTCTGTAGTTTCCATTATCACCTAACCACTGATGACTTTCCAAATCTCTCTATAGAACTGCGCTCCTGACTTTCATTTTCAACTTAATATGCCAAACTAAACCCACTATTTGTTTCTAAATACCTGCCATTCCTAACTTTGTTAATGACAGTACTAATTGCTAAAGTAAGAAAGCTCAAAATCAGGAACTTACTACGTCCTACTTCCCCCAGATTAAGATATTAGTGAATACAAAATAATTATGTATTACATAATATAAGCTGGAGGCTAGAAGCTAGTAGTCTATCTGTCCTAAAGTTTTAAAAGTCAGGTACTATCACAGAAAAAATTAAAATGACTCCCTCTTTCTGAAAAATTGGAAGATCTGGCAATGCTGTCTCATAATCATTCCCGGCAACAGCAGGTGCTGCTGAGGAGGTTTTAGAGCCCTTCAAATTAATCATAAACATGCCAGTTTGTCAGAACCCTCATTTTCCTCATTATCTCACTTCTGGTTTACTTTATTTAAATACGCTTGCTGCTTCATTGTTGTTGAGTTTTTACCTCTGTAGGCTTTTGCATCTGTAACTCATGGTATAACTACAGGAATTCAAAGAAACACTTAAGAATTGAAGATTTTGTGAAAGAGAAAGAAATTGTTTGGACTTTAAATAAAGGATGTGGACAGACAAACAATTGATAGTAGGGTCTATCAGAAAGAGAAAAACAGCCCAAACTAAGAAAACAAAGGAGGGAAAAGGACATGGCATGCACAAAAAGAAGCAGCCCAACTTTTAATCTAGAAATAGCATTCAGCAATTATATATTCCAATGAGACATAATATGGCATAATGTTTCGGAGTTATATTCAAATAACAGTTTCTACTACCTAGTAGTTTAGTTCCGCTACTTTTAATATAACCTCAGTCATGCTACCTCTGAGGTCTGAGTTTGTGTTTCCTCAGTTATTTAATAAACAATTTAAGCATTTAATAAACATTTCTTGAGTTAATGTAAATATAATAACATAGCTATTACTCAACAATCATTAATTCCTTCTGCAACACCCTAATTTCATAGCAGAAGAAACTGGGCCAGAGATAGGTAAAGTGATTTCTTTACGTTCACATAGCTAATGTGGAATCAGAACTCCTTTTTTTTCTTTACACTGAGTTCAGAATTACGGTGTGGTTTGCTTTTAAACTACACACATCACTACTAACAAGAATAATCTTATTCAGACAAGAGGAGTCATTTTGCAGAATAGGAGGAGGTGACATTATATAGCACCAGAATTTAGGTTTAAAAAGAATTAGTTTCTGAAAGAATTTCATATTGTTTTAAAATAAGAATTTCTACTTACTTTTTGTTAATCATATATAAAAGCAATTTTATCTTAAGAAGCATTACAGAGTAAGATAACATTACAACAACATCAGGTTTCTTATAAGTTTAAGACCTTCTAAAATGGCAACTTAGAAAGTAAAATGCTTAAAATTCTAGGCTATAAAAAGTATGTTATTTAGGTGGCTGCCTCCTTACAAAGTATTCCTCATGTTCTCTGTAACAAAAAACAAACTTATCAGCCTGTAACTACTTTTAAAGGAAGTTAAGTACTGTTTTTCAGTATTCAACTTAAAAGATCTCTGTCCAGCCGACTGAAATGTTTGTTTTATAATTGCCCGCTGAACTATGACAGTTTGTTTCCAGATGGTGCCCTTCCTTCAACCTGCACACAATCTCTCCTTGTTCCTAGCGATTCAACCTCCTGCTGATCCCACAACCCCCATTCCTATTTAAGGCTACAGAGAGGAAATCCTAAGGAGGAGATTTTCCCCCCAATCTCTAGCAATTTTTTGGTGACGTAATATGTGGGCCGAACTTGAGAGTACTGAAAAAAAAAAAAGAGGGAATCACTATTCAAGGGTACTGTATATACAATCTGGGTCAGCTGCAGCTGGTTAACTACATTTCTCCATGTGGTAGACTGGGCAAAGCCACAACGCCTTCTCTGCTGGATTAAAGACAGCCCACAGACCAGAACTTCCACTATACTATTTAAATTTACATAGGTGGCTTGTCAAATTCAATTGATTAGTATCATAAGAAGAAAAAGAAGTTCATTATTACAGCTTGGATTCAACGGTCCAAAACAAAATGCAGTTGTCATTAAAGTCACAGATGAACAAACTTCTACACTGATTTTTAAAATCAAGAATAAGGGCAGCAAGTTTTGGATTCTCCCTAACAACAGATACAAAAAGGTATTTTAATATTTTTTATTTTTATTTAAAAATAGTAGGTATGTTAACATACATAATTCTTTTATATTTGTAAAGAAATGTCAAAATCTCTTATCAAACAAAAAACTGTATAATATAGTACAATTTATATAATCTGATACGGATTTTTTTGTTTTGCAATTTTATGTAAAAATTGGTCAAGTATTTTTATGATGGCTAATGCTTATATTACTGAGGTTCTATTTAGTGATATTTAGTGTACATGATTATAGATTGCTGCATGAATGTTGGGTTTCAGAAAATAAGGGCTTCAATGACACTAAAAGTAATTTTAACAAGCAACAGATTAAGTATATATGGCTTACAGCATTCCGATTAAAAACAAAGGGATACTAACTAAAGAAAATAGCTGTAAAAATCATCAGTTTCTCTTTAAGTAACTACAGTATGTATGCTGAAGATTCATATGTATTGTTGGACTTCTCAAAGTATAGTTATAAAACAAAGACACAAAGATGTAAAAATAACTGAAAGGCTTTACAATACAACCTCAATTAGAGTAAAACCAAATATTAGGAAGAAAACCCTTCTAAAGATTTAGATAAATTCAAGGTATCTCTTGCTACAACTCAAAATTTCATAATTTTTCAGGTTTCACATCTAACAGTAATTTAACTTGAGCAACAGAAATTAAAATTGCTATAGTTGGAATTACTTGGAAAAGAAAAGTTATTAATAAACACACACAAAAAACCCTAAAATCTTTTATAGATTAGGATTGAGGAAAATATATAAAATGTGATAGAAGTATTATATAAGTAATCAGCATTAACAACTGAATATAAAAATCCAAAAGATATAATTACTTACAAACATGATTAAAAAGCCAAGAATATGTAATATTTTTAGGATAGAAATGTTTTAAAATAGAAATATTTAATACAATTAAACAACCATCCGGCCAAAGATACTACAATTGTCATAATTTGAGGAAAATTAAAGATATTAATGGTAGGATTCCTTAACAAGCATATTCTTAATATTTTTCAACTTTGCTTCCATATTCTTTCCTTAAAAGATTCAAAACTTCTGTGGATAATTAAATTTTGGGAGAATTTCTATTAATCACATATTTTACACAAAAGTCTAAAATACATTTTCTAAGCAATGCCAGACCTGAAATACTGTCATCCCTCTCTTTTGTTGCTTGCTATGAAAAGTGAAGGATCTCATTAGGCCTCAGTTTTTAATGAAGTCTTAGGCAAACATTTAATCTGAAACCCAAATCACAGAGATAACTATATATCCCTTTCTTTACTATCTCCAGAGGATGAGATCATTCTCAAGTCTCTTCCCAGAACATATTTCACAATCTAGAAACTATCCAATATTACCTCAATGCTTCATAAATTTAAATTCATTGTCTCATGCTGTTCTTAGTAAATGACACAGCCAGTTAAATGCCTCTATGAGTTTACCATCTGAAAGGAAGTAAATTCTGACTTTTATTTCTTCTCTCTACTGGCAATGTAGTAACTATGAAGAGAAACAGTACAAATAAAATTAACCCAATGCAAGGAAGGCTTTTGTTTTTTTTCTAAAGAAAAAAAAGCAATGATGTAGATTTAAACTTAAGTATACTGTAACTAATTTATAACATTCTCTTGGGACCTAGGAAAATTTTAACATATACAGGAAGGTTTTATGAGGTAACACAGATTTATGGATCTTTCACGTTTAAAACTGAACACATGTGGAAAAATATTAAATAAGAGCATGTTTTTAGAAAACGTAACAGTAAATGCATTTTTGAAACCAGTTTTTTTACTAAGGCCTGAATTAAAGATTTAAGAGACCCATGGTTTTTCAGTGAAAGGTAAATGATGTAACTAGCCTGCTTAAGAAATGTGGCTCCTTGCTTCTCCGTAGGTGACAACAAAGTCATTAGTTTTGTAAAGATAAGGGAATTATACTTATTTTTTCAAAAAAATACCTTTAGCTGTCTCCTTTAAATACCAACTTAGACCAGATTCTCTAAGGGTAGACCATGATTTATCTTGTCATTTAGTCTTATAGGAACCACAGGAAATCATAACAAGCCAAGATAAAATATACAAAAGGAAGCTACTGCTATTTAAATATGGATCAGTATTTTGATATTTTTGTTTTCTATGATAACATTGATCACAGTCACAACAAGTCTTAGATGGATATATTCTTAGTTGTTCTTTAAAAATCTGTGTCTGATATTAAAACAAGCAATTCAATCAAAATTGCTCATAAAGTTTTATTTGTTTTGAAGTTGCACGATATTTCCTGAATTCTCCTTGTTTTGATAGCTTATTTAAAAGTAGATTATTCAAATAAAATAATTTTATGAGCTCAAAGTTTCCATTCTATTATTAAAGTGAAATGAGTGGAGTTTAACACTAGGTAAGTTAATTATGCGGGAGAAATGCTGTTCATTTACCCAGGAGGCTGACTGCTTATGTTTTATTTTACTGTCTCTAATTTTTTAAAATAAATCATAACCAAATTCCATAAATATAACAAGAAATCTTTGATCAGTTTTCAGTATAGGTAACTCTTGTACAGTATAAGTACTCTTCTCACCCCTTTAAAAAAATAGATAGTTGACGCTAAAAGTCTAAATTTTCTGATATAAGAAGGGAAAATATGAAAACATAAAATATCAATTCATTTTGAAAACACCGCTTTTTTAGAAATAAACCCATGCCTATATGGCCAACTGATTTTTTAAATGTTTGTACAAAGAAAAGAAAGAAAAAAGCAATAATTTTCAAAGTATTCTTCAATGTTAGTCACAGAGATTTCAGAGTTTGTTGTGGGTTACCATTCCACTATTTCAAATTTTTCCTTCTAGCTGCTCCAAAACACTGGAAGCTAGAAGAAATATCAACATAGTGACTCGGCAGTCATACTCGTTTGTTAAATCCCATTCTCTCTGTTAATAATTCCCTCTCCTTTGATCCTTCTCCCAATCTATAGGGATCTTTAGGCAATGCATATTCTGACTCTTTCATGTTGAGAAGGGGTGTCAACATTAAAGGATAGGGGGATACAACCAGATGATAATCCTGAAAGACCTGGTCCCTCTGGGTTGCGGGATTTATCTGGCCTAGGAACCCTCTGGAAATGATAGGTTCCAGGACAGCAAACTTAGTGCATGAACCTTCCATAGAGTCTCAGTTTGAGCCCTAGGTTGAAAATACTACTTTTTTGAAATCAGCAAAAAATAAGGAGATGGTTTTAAAATTAGCTGTAGTTTTAAAGAACTCACATATTATTTTAAGACTATGAAAATGGTGCATAATGTTTCTAAGGCTAATGCCTTAAAACATTCATGTTTAAATAGTATTAAAGTTATCAAGTGACTTTTTATTAATCAGTGTTTTATATTTGTACTGTGAAGTTTCAACTAAATTGGTCTTCTATAATAAATACTGTGGGGGGAGTTACCTATAAAATTAAAGAAACAGATCTGAAACAGGACGATTTTAGCATGAAGAGTCTCTATTTCATGGGTGGGCTCATAATCACAAATTAAGACACGTAAATATTAACTAACAGAGAAGTCTTGGAGAGAAAGGAATGACAGCAAAGAAGCCTGAGATGGAAATAAATTCTAACAAAAATGGTCCACAAATATTTCTGCATTATTAAGTAATGGGTCAATGTAAAGAGATAGAAATCAGCAAAAAGAAGCAAAAAATAAGAAACACAAACTTAAGACTCCTCTATAGTTATGGCATGACTAGGATAAAAACTAGAGGTCTACAAAAGTTAGTTGTAGAGGATCTGAATCCCATGAGTGTTTTAGTTTTCCAGGGCTTTATTCGTTTGTAAAATGATACAGCATTTACTTCACAGTGGTGCTGTGAATGCAATTAGCTAACATGCATTAAGCACAACATAAATATAAAGATGGCCACAGTGTTTGGGGGCAGAAAATAGGCTAGAATATGTTGCCATAAGATATCACAGTTAATTAAAAATACGAACTCTGGAGTCTTCTACAGAGTTCAAGTTCTGGCTCCATATCTTAAAAGCTGTGTGACTCTGAATGAGGTACTTAATTTCTTTTGTCATCTGAAAATGACATAATATTTTTCATAATAGTTCACAAAGCTGTAGTGAGAAGTAATTTAACATATGCAAAGGGCTTAAAACAGTACCCAATAAGTATAAACTGTTGTTATTGTTTATAGTAAGCATAAACAATTACGGATCTGGCTTCTCAAATCACAAAGCAAGTACATGGGTGGAAAACTGGATAGAAAAGCTCTGTCTTAGGTTATCTACTACCATCCTACAAAAACAGACAGGAATCATATTATGACCATAATACAGCAGCCTGCTAATAAACCTAAAGAAATGAACACACCTTAAACACTCTACTGCTACTGCTCTTTGGGGAAGTAAATGGAAAGGAGGAAGCTTGGACTTCTAGAACTAGTTCAAGTGTTTTCCTTAGAAGCAGTTGTACTATAAAGGACAAGTTTCTCATCTGCCACAGCGAGGCTAAAACATTCCAAGCACTCATTTTAGAGAATCTAATATGTGTCACTACTATAAACAGTGACTGAGTAGCCAGAACACCTGAGTTGTAGACCTGGCTCTGATATTATCTATTTGTATGGCCTTGGCTGCTATGTTCATCAGAGCTGCTACCAAAAACAATCATGATGCTAAAATCATCCTGTTTCAGATCTGTTTCTTTACTTTTATAGGTAACCCCCCACAGTACTTATTATAGAGGACCAATTTAGTTGAAACTTCACAGTATAAATATAAAACACTGACTAATAAAAAGTCACTTGATAACTTTAATACTATTTAAACATGAATGTTTTAAGGTATTAGCCTTAGAAACATTATGCACCATTTTCATAGTCTTAAAATAATATGTGAATTCTTTAAAGGTAAGAAAGGTATCTTAGTCAAGTCTCAAAAGTCCCAGGAGCACCTAGCTGAGTATCTTTACAGACAGTGAGAACTCACCCACATCTGCCCAATGAGCTGGGGAGCAAAATGCATTAGAACAGGGAGGTGGTTGGAAGAGCTATTCTCTGAGACCTTACCCTTAGACAAATGCCAAAGAATTATAATTTAGAGTTTAAGAAATTAAGAAAATTAACTCAGGCCCAGTTTATTAACACCAGTATAAGTAATGTTTTCCCCATACTTTTTTTTTTTTTACACATGGGCAGGCTCTGGGAATCGAACCCGGCTCTCCGGTTCGGCAGGCGAGAACTCTGCCTGCTGAGTCACTGTTGCACTGCCCCCCACCCCCTTACTTTTTAATATTACTGATTTTAAAAGTAGACTAATAATAATTCTTTTTTTCTCTTCATTGATTTGTTTTTCAAGAGGCATCATTATAAAAATCTTATTTCAAAATGAAGGCTTTTATCTGGATCCTAGGTGTGCTATTCTTCCTACTAATAGGCATTGGACATTGCAGAGGAGGACAGCTCAAAGTAAAAAAAATAACCCAGAGGAGATATCCTCGTGCTGCAGATGGCAAAGAGGAAGTAAAGAAATGTGCATACACATTTCTGGTACCTGAGCAAAAACTAAAAGGGCCGATTTGTGTCAACACCAAACGGCAAGATGCGGGTACCATTAAAGACATGATCACCAGGATGGACCTTGAAAATCTGAAGGATGTTCTCTCCAGGCAGAAGAGGGAGATAGATGTCCTACAGTTGGTGGTGGATGTGGATGGAAATATTGTGAATGAGGTAAAGCTGCTGAGAAAAGAAAGCCGTAACATGAACTCTCGCGTCACTCAACTCTATATGCAACTATTGCATGAGATCATACGTAAGAGGGATAATTCGCTTGAGCTTTCCCAGTTGGAAAATAAAATCCTCAACCTCACCACAGAAATGTTGAAGATGGCAACAAGGTACCGGGAACTAGAGGTGAAATACGCTTCCTTGACTCATCTTGTCAATAACCAGTCTGTGATGATCAATCTGCTGGAGGAGCAGTGCTTGAGGATATTTTCCCGACAAGACACCCATGTGTCTCCTCCTCTTGTCCAGGTTGTGCCACAACATATCCCTAACAGCCACCAGTACACTCCTGGCCTGTTGGGAGGTAATGAGATACAGAGGGATCCAGGTTTTCCCAGAGATTTAAGGCCACTACCTGACCTGGTAACTTCTCCAACCAAGAGCCCTTTCAAGATACCACCAGTAACTTTCGTCAATGAAGGTAAGTTACCCCTTACTGTTAAAAATGGAAGTATGAGGTTTTTATGTTTTGTGGTTTATGAAACAGACTCATAGCAAATTCTTACTTTTCATTTTTGTGATGTTATTATACATACACATCAATGTTTCCACTTTTGTTTTTTTACTAATATCATTAAGAACTGAACTTAAATACTGTCTCCTAGCTCTAAGGTTCTAGTTTATAAAAACTGAGCATATTCTGTGAGAAAAGTAGTCTTCCATCCAAATTCCTAAAATCTAAGTTACTACCACTGAAACAGGAGCCCATGATCCACTCCTAATCTGTGGGGTACTGCTCGCTAACCGTCTATCTGCCTTAAGCTAGGCCCTTAGTACTGTGCAACAATTTGTTCACTTACCCCCTGCTGCTCTTACTATTCTCCTCTTCAAAACGAACATTTAAAATGACATTTTCACTGTCCTTATGCCCATCATTACACTTCTCCTTATATCCACTTTCTGCAGATGAACTCATCTACTTCTGGTACTGAGATTAAACCTAGTAAGGTCCTGGGTTCCTATTTTCTCATCTTTAGACTATCTATACTAAACCTATGCTCTCTGACACTCAGTCTTAAGTGGAAAAGAGATCTGTTTTAGTTTACAATATGTTGGTTTAACAACAGACTTTATTAGCTCATGGTTTCAGAGGCTAGAAGGCTTGTATCCTTCCACTGCTGAGCTGGAAGTTTGCATCTGGATATTCTCCCATTACCTTACTTTCTGTTTCCTCTACTGAAATGCTTTCTTTCAACCTATCTGTTTACCTAGCAGATTTTAAGGCTTAACTCTGACAATATCTTTAATGCTACGTTTTTCTAGATTCAAAGAAACATACCCTAAGGGCTCTTTCCCTAAACTGCTGACTATACCTTGAATGTTTATCTTCTATATCATATTATGCCAAGTTATTTGCTTTGATATCTGCCTCCTGTGATCGATGGATCAGAGGGTTAATATCCCTTTTTGATTTCTCTATTTTGATTTATGCTACTTCTCACTTCCATATTGGCTCAGTTCATCTTTAACACTTCCTTCCTCGCCCCATACATCTAGTTAAATGAAGTCTATGCATTTTCTTTTTCAGGCTCTCATGTATGTGCCCCTCATTTCTACTTATGGCCAGAACTCCAACCTACATCTAAATTATCTGTGGCAGCAACTAAAGGATAGACTTCCTGGGTTACTAGCTGTGGGTCCTGGAAAATCTACTCTATGCCTCAGTTTTCTCATCTGTAAAACGAGGATAACATAACTTACACAGTTAGTACTCAAATGTTAGTTCTTACTAAGACTTGTATAACAACCTGCTAAATGGTCTCTCTAACTCCAGTTTCTCTCTCCATCCAAATACACTCTATATTGCCAATAGTTCTATCTTCTTAAACTACCACTTTGACTATATCATACTTCTGCTCAGTAGTTACTCAATACAAACAGAAAAGTCCAAATTACTTAGCCTGGAAAATGAATAATGCCCTCTTCAAAAAAATCAAGCCTACTTCTCTATTTTTTTTTTCCACTCATATCCTTCACAAAAACCATCTGCTCTGATAAAATGAATCCACTTACTGTCTTCTAAACATTTCCTGTGCTTTCTGCCTGTTCAAATTATAAGACTCCGACAAAACTGGAGTTCCTCCTTGAAGTCCTTGTTGACTCCCTGCGGCTTAAAGTGGTTGCTTCTCTCCATGAACCTCTCTACTCTATAGGAATACCTCTACTCTCTGTAATACATATACAGCATTTCTTATATTCTGTGCTGAATTAAGTTATTTTTACATGTACATATGGTATTTACACATATGGTGTCTATATCCCTAATAAGCTAATCCTTAACGTAAAATTAGGGATTTTTTCTATTATTCATTATTTATTTGTTGTAAATATTAACTTTTTGCTTACTGTATTTCATTATATAAATGTTGGACTCTTAAATTCAAAGACATGATTGGCTACACCATAAGAATACTCATTAGTACACTAGGGGCACAGAACCAAGAAATAGAAAACTTGGTTCCACCATTATGTATGCATGTGATCTGGCATAAGTGACGCTGCTTGTCTCTGTTTTCTCATTTTTAACATGACAGACCTGGCTGGAATGGATGATTCTAATATCTCATTCTAGTTCTAATAGTCTGTGATTCTTACCAAATCTTAATTACTGTAAGTAATGTTAAATAGGCTTGGTTCTTTTCTTTATATGATAGGCTAAAATTTTTACTCATATTTTTCTTTTGTGGGTCTGGTAAAAATGTCTAAAGCTGTTTGGGTACTTGCTCACGTGGGCAAAGATGGATTGCCATAGCTGTACTTAGGTATGCTACTGGCACCAAGAAGGCCATACTACTGTATTCTACCTGTGGGAATATGGCCAATATAAATTCCCTTAATGTGAAAATACATAATTTGTATTATTTAAACAGTTGCTTTAGTGACAGGCAATTTTATATTTTAACAATAGTTATGAGAAAAATGCACCTTAAAAGAATGAAAATGAACACACAGCAAATAACAAAATAAGTTTGCTAGATAACTTAAAATAAGTTATCTCCCAAACACTGCCTCCTCTCTACCTTAAAAACAAAATGTCTGGAAACATACCTGCATACCTGGCAATTTACCATCAATAAACTTCTTAACAGTTAATGCTATTATTCATTGGCTGCACTATGGATTACTCTTTTATAAAAGGAAACATTACTCTTTTACAAATAGTATATTTATAAAAACAAATTCATTCTTTGTAAGTGAATGAAGTTGAGAAAGTTTCTTCACAGTGTGCTAGAGCACAGATCTGAATATAAGGAAACCTGGATTTCGGCAATGTTTTTCTGAGGACTAGTTGCCTCTTTTGTAAAAGAGACTGTTGTTATGCTTAGACAAGGTGAAGCATGTAAAAGTGCATTGTGAATGGCCTTGTTTGGTTTAACCATCATTAATTCTAACATTTATCTGTGTACTTCCCTGTATGTGCCTTGCCTTGCCATAAGAGATACAGAATGTGGGGACATGAAAGGGAAGCTTAAAAAGTAACACTTAGAAAGCATAGTCATTAGAAACTAAAAATGGGCTTTTCAGTGTACAAACGACACAAATATCTACATTCTTGAAATTATGATGTTTCCGATGAGTAATTTTTTTTAGATGGCACTGGTTTCAATGGAATCTTTATATTAATATGTATAAAAAATTCAATGCACATAATTCCAGATTCTTGCTTGGAGAAGACTCTAGTTGTGTATCATGGAAGATGATGAAGACTATTTCAAGACTGTTCAATGCCAGAAAAAAGTTAATAAAATCCCTACCTTAAGATAAAGTTGTTGCTTGTCTAGAGTACCTTTGAGCCATTATGAAAAATTCTTGAATCACGTCAATTTTTTTTCTGATAATATGTAAACAGTCCAGTTAAATCTGACCTCTCATGAATGAAGGTGGTAATCTTCTATTAGCTGTACAGGAATTCTTACTAGGCAATATTCTTTATGATACAGAGAAAGCAGTATTTACTAAGGGTGATTTGTAATCTAATGCTAGATCAAAAAGAAAGAAAGATATGCAAGAAACAATGAAAGTATTTCTGCCAAGATCAATGCTGTATGTTCTGAGCTAAGATAGGTCAATGATATATTTATAAAAATAAATCTACATAAGATTAAATTCTAGTTTTTACTGTCTTTACTGAGGAGAAAAAAGTAACTGCAAACACTTAGTTTTATCCGTATCTTTTATAAAGAGATTTCAACTTTCTATGACTTTATATCAATTAAGTCTAACAGGTATATCTGAATTGTAAATATGAGCATCACTATTTTAAAAAAAGGGCTGAAAATTCAAGTTGAAGTTAACCTTAAATTTGCATAAATTAAGGTTTTAGCAAATCAAAGCCTGATTCAAGAAACCCTGAACTCTCCAATTTGTTTTAACATCTGATAGCCTATTTAGATAGCAGAAAAGGGACTAGCTCTGTGGACAAATGATATTTTGCAAATATTCTATCAACATTCAAAACAACATTTCTGAATATCTGAAAGCAACTCAAATAACCTAATGAAGGCCCAACTTTTGAATATATAGTTAAATACAAAATGTAAATTGTCAAAACTATACTGAAATGAGTGCATGACAAACATTTACGTTCAAGGCATAAGCAAATTTATGAAAAGAGAGAAATACATTGTGTACTGCAACAAAACCACTTCATGTATACATTAACTTCCATATGAATGGATTTTAAAATAAGAGCAGTGCTCCTCAGATATCCTTGACTACCTTGGAAGTGACAACTTAGAAAAAATCTGGCTAAATCTGATGATTACACTTTCAAACTAAAGCAATCAGAGCTCCAACTCTACCAAATATCTTAGAAGCTCCAAGTACTACCTGTAATCACATACATCTCAAATGTTTAACTTGTAACTCCTTAAAACACCAAAGCACTCTTCTGTCTCTCTATCTCGGCATGTGTACTTGTGGCCTTGATTAGATCCCCTACTCGCACTAGCCTAACTTCTACTCAACCTACAAAACTCAGTTCAGATGTAGGGAGACTATGACTGTCCATCTCTTCCCCACAAATCTTGGCTAGACATTTCTCCTGTGTCCCCATGTGCCCTGTATAACTCCTTCATCAAAGCACTTGGAATATTAGGGTGGAATTATCTCTTTAGTTGCCACTCCTCCACCTCCCACTTGAATGTTAGGCTGTGTTTCTTTATCTCTTGAGCCCAAAACTGTTTCTAGTCCATAGTAGATATAGAAAAGATATTTCTTGAAAGAAAAAATACAGAAAGAAGGAAATCCTGGAAGCTACTGTGGAGACCAAGACTCATTTTGTTCAGCAAATATCTGAGTGCCTATGTGGGCTCAAACTATGGAATCACAACCAAAAGATACAGTCCTTGCCATGGGGACCTCTACAAGTAAACAAATGAATATATTACCATGTATTACACAAAATAATCTAAGTGTGGACCTGGGAGTCATACTTCTTCCATCTCATTCCCACATTTGAAATTAAATTTTTGCAAAATTCACTCTATTTGAAATACAGCCTCTACATCCTTCTTTGACTTGATTATAGTGCATGTTTTTGTGATGGGAAGTAGCTCATATGTGAACGGGAATGATTTAAGTAAAACAAAGAGGTCATACTGGTGCATACGGAACTTTTCCAGTCATATTAATGCTTTGTGCCACAAGTAATGGCAGCTAAACACCAAGTATGATAACAGTTAAAAGCAGCTGCTATTGGGCCACGGTGGCTCAGCAGGCAAGAATGCTTTCCTGCCATGCCAGAGGACCCGGGTTCGATTCCCAGTACCTGCCCATGTAAAAAAAAAAAAAAAAAAAAAAAAAGCAGCTGCTATTTTTAGTGCCTGATTTTGATATATGAGGTTTTCAAGGAAATACTTTCTTTCATTACAGCAGAAATGGCTATACATTCATCTTTGATTAATTATCTTTACTAAGTAAAAAAAAAAAACATAAAAACATATATTCCCTAGCTGCTACTATGTGTCAAGATCAGCAATGACAGAGAAAAGAAGGTAACCAACAGTTACTGATGGTCACTAGTTTAAGTATTATGCTAAAGGCTCTGAATACTTTGCCATTTAAAATTCAATAACTGACAAAGTAGATAATATAAAAATGATAACTGATGTTGAATTTAAATGGAACATGATTTATTTTATGGCCGGTCTGACAAGCTCAAAACTTTATTTTTATCATACTCCTCTTCCCTGTTTAAGAATCTATTTATGGACTTCTGCAGACTAACCAATATCCTAATGAACACAGAAGCATTAAGTCTAAAAATTTTAGCAAATTTAATCTAGCAATATGTAAAAAGGATAATACAGCATGACCAAGTTGGGTTTATTCCAGGGATACAGGATAGGTGTAACATTCAAAATAAAATCAATTTAATTCACCACATTAACAAGTGAAAAAAAAAAAACCACCACAGATTCACATCAGCAGACACAGAAAAAGCTTTTGACAAAATCCCAAATCCATTTATGACAAAAATTCTCAGCAAACTAGAAACAGAAAGGAGCTTCCTCCACTTAATAATGTGTATTTTTGAAAAACTACAGCTAACAACTTAATGAAGAAAGACTGATGCTTCCCCTTAAGATCAGGAAGAAAGCAAGGATGACTGCTTACGTTAGTTCAATTCAAATGTACTGACAGTCCCAAACAATGCAAAAAAGAAAGAAAAGAAATAAAAGGTATCAAGACTAGGAAAAGAAAAAGTAAAATTGTCTTCATTTACAAATGACACACATGATTGTCTATACAAGAATATCCTAAAGAATTTATACAATAATAACTAAAACTGCTAAGTGCCTTTAGCCAAGACTACAGGATAAAAAGTCAATATATAAAAATTGATATTTCTATATACTAGAAAAGACCAACTCGATATTAAAATGAAAAAAGAACATAATAGCATCAAAAACAAGACTGGAAGAATGAAAACTACAAAACATTGCTGAGGGAAATGAAACACCTAAATAAATGGTGAGATAAACCATATTCATGGATGTGGTGGTCTGAAGCTGTGCATAACCCAGAAAACACGTTCTTAAATCTAATCCATCCTTGTGGATGTGAACCCATTTTATCCCTTTTGATGAGGTTATTTTAGTTATGAAGGTATGGCCCACCTCAATCAGGATGGATCTTAATCCTATTACTGGAGTCCCTTGTAAGTAGAGTGAAATTTAGACAGAGAGAAAGCAACAGATGTACAAAGCTGAAATTCAACGGAACCTGGGAAAGAACAAAGAAGCCAGGAGATGCTGCCTGAGCCTTGTCATATGACATGCTAAGGACTAAGGATCACTGGCAGCCAGCCCCAGAACACCAGTCTTTAGGAAGAAACCATTGCCTTGATTTAGATTTTCCTTTAGTCTCAAAACTGTTGAGTAAATTAATTCCCATTGTTTATCCTGACCCATTTCACGGTACTCAATTGAGCAGCTCAGGAAACTAAAGCAATGGATCAGAAGACACATTAATATGGCTATTTTTGGGCAGGCCATGGTGGCTCAGCCAGCAGAGTTCCTGCCTGCCATGCTGGAGACCTGAGTTTGATTCCCAGTGCCCGTTTGTGTGAAAAAAAAAGATGTCTATTTTCCCCAAATTGATCCATGGATTCAATGCAGTTTCAAACAAAATTCCAGCAGCACACTTTTTCTTTTTTTGTAGAAATTTCCAAGATGATTCCTAAATGTATGAGGCAGTGAAAAAGAATGAGAATAAAACAATTTTGGAAATAAACAAAGTTATATCAGACTCACACAACCTGATTTCACAACTTACAAAGCTACAGTAATAAAAATGTAGCACTGGCAGAGAAACAGACATAAAGATGGACAGAATGGAAAAGAGAATCCATAAAGAGAACCCCACACCTATGACTGATTTTCAACAAAGGTACAATACCCATTGAAGAGAGAAAGTGTAATCTGTTCAATAAATGCTGCTAGAGCAACTGGATATCCATATGCAACAAAACGAACCTCAACCCCTATCTCACATAATGTACAAAACTTCACTTGGAACGGATCACAGAACTAAATGAAAAAGTTAAAACTAAAACTTTTAGAAGAAAACATAAATAGGGTAAAATCTTAAGTGACCCTGGGTTTGGCAACAATTTCTTTAAAAGTATGCAAAAAACCCCCACAGACATTAATAGGAAAAAAACCTCTTATTATGAAAATGAAATGGCAAGCCACAGACAGATAAGGTGCTTTTATCTAGAATAATATCAAGAACTCTTACAACTCAATTATAAGAAAAACAGTCTAATTTTTAAAAAAGGGGATAAAATATTTGAACAGAAACTTCAGGAAAGATGTTTGGACAGCATGTTAGTACATAAAAGATGGTCAACAGCAATATTTGTAGTGGTTTGATGCTGGAACTCAAAAAAAAAGCAAGGATGTCTGCTTACGTTAGTTCAATTCAAATGTACTGACAATCCCAAACAATGCAAAAAAGCAAGAAAAGAAATAAAAGGTATCAAAACTAGGAAAAGAAAAAGTAAAATTGTCTTCATTTACAAATGACATATGTGATTGCCTATACAGAATATCCTAAAGAATTTATACAATAATAACTATCGTCCAGAATCTGTGAATGTGTCCTTTTTGGAAAAAAGGTAAAAAGGGACTTTGTGGATGTAATTCAAGTTAAATATCCTGAAACAAGATCATTCTGAATTATCCAAGTGGCTCTTAAATCCAATGACAAAAATTCTTATTAGAGACAAAAGAGGAGAAGATACAGACACAAAGGAGAAAGATGTGAAGATTGAAGTTATGTAGTCACAAGACGGAGCAACCAGAAGCTGGAAGAGGCAAGAAGAATTCTTTCAAAGATTCTATGGAGGAAAAACAGCCATATTGATATCTTCATTTCAGATTTCTGGCTTGCAGAACTGTGAAAGAATAAATTTCCATTGTTTTAAGTCACCAGGGTTTGTGGTAACTTGTCACCACAGTGCTAGAAAATTAATACAACAGCAGTCTTCAGGGAAGTACAAATTAAAACCACAATGAATTACTCCCACAAACTCAATGGAATAGCTAAAATTAAAAAGGCTGAAACTACATCAAGTGTTGCCAATGGTATGGAGGAACAGCACCTCTTAAATGCTACTGGGGGGAATGTAAAATGGTGTGATTACTTTAGAAAATAGTCTGGAAGCTCTTATTAAACATTTATCTACCCTATGACCCAACCATTACACTCCCAGGTGTTTAGAAAAGAGAGAGCAAATGTCCATACAAAGACATGTACATGGAGGTTTATATCAGCTTTATTTGTAATAATGTAAAACTGGAAATAACTTACATGCTTATCAACAGGTGAATGAATAAACAAATTGTGGTATTTCTATACAATGAAATACTATTCAGTAATCAAAATAAACTATTTAGACCTTAATGCAGATAAATCTAAGAACTGATACATGCAACATCACAGACTAATCTCAAAACAAAGGTGCTGAGTGAAACAAGCCAGATTAAAAAAAAGGGAACATCTCATGATTTTATTAATAGAAAAATCTAGAAAGTGCAAACTAATCTACAAGGACATAAAACATATCAGTGGTTGCCTGGACATGGGGGTAGGTAGTGGGAAGGATAGATTACAAAGAAAAACAAGAATACTTTTGGTGGTGATCAATATATTCATTTTGTTGAATATGTTGTATATGTTGAACATATACAAAATAGTGGCAATGTATACATACATATATACACTGAAACTCATACATATATATAAGTTTACATATGTCAAAACTCATCAAATTATATAACTTAAATATGTGCAGTGTACCAGAAATCAATTATACCTCTATAAAGTGGGGAAAAAAACCCACACATGAGAAGCAGAAAAACCAACACAAAAGAACCTATTTATCTCACCAAACTGATAGGGACTCAAGGTCCCTGGTTACACGGTCCATCTTTTCAATTCTTTCTCAATGGGAATTTTTAACTCAGCAATCTGGCTGGCTTCTTCACTCTATACCTTTGATCATACTGATGAGCCGTTCTACATTGATACTAATTTTTTATAGTTAGGATACTAATGACATGGGATCAGAAGAAAAAAAACAAAACAAAATAGTCTTTGTCCTCAAGGCAATCTAGAAGGAAGAGTACATAGTCCCTAAGAACCCCTTCTAGTGGTATGTTTTTTAAATATTTAATGAAATGAGCTCTTTCTCAATAAGGCCCCCAAACGGACCCTCTATATCCTTGGCACATACAGACAACACATTTCTCGAAATTTCAACAATCCTATTATCATTATAAAAGATTTCCTCCTAAGACCTTTACTTGACTAATTCCATTTTCATGTAATTTCTAAAAACTACACACATCAAGATTTTAGAATTTTTAGTAAAATATAAATGTTGACAACTGGAATCTCTATACTTTTTTTGTTTTCATAGATCTTTAGGGTAAACCTTATTTCTGAATCACTTAATATTTTTTGGATGCTTATAAAAAACAATGGCTCCAAATACCAGAGAAGGGCAAAACAGGAATATTCAGTAAAACTAGAAGCTGATCTTTCTTTAAGCCCAAAAGTGGAAAAATCGCAAGTTCAAGAGTCATACACTGTACAAATTATTTTCCAAAATGTTTTGGAAGAACTTATTAGTGGGTTAAAAAAATAGGGTGAGAATACATAAAACTATGAAATAACATGGGGAAAGACGTAGCATAGCAATTCTAGGCATGGACCTCTAGGGTTAGAAAGAAGTGGATTTAAATCTAGATTAGCACTTTCTAAGACACATGGCTTTGGACTAGTTAGTGAACTGTTCCATCCATCTGTAAAGCATCCCAGGTTCATTATGCAGATTAAGGAAGAAAACTATTATCAGTAATATAAATTGATGCAATTCTTTAGAAAGACGCTTAGGCCAATATTTTCCGAAATGTACTTATGGACTGTGAATAAGTGTTTTATGAGGTGAAAGTTTCAATGGTTCTCAAGTTTAGGAAACTTGTTTTTTTACCTCAGGGTGCCTCAGTCTTTAATATGTAAATATACAGTGTGAGCTTCCAAGTGGGAAATACAATATTTGGCATTTCTAATTTGACCTTAGTATCCCATTTTCTCTGAGTATGTCAAGGGACTAGCAGGTACAATGAAATTAGATTTTGGAAACTATAAATTGGGCACCATGATGAGCTGAAAATGTTTTCATATCTCCTTGATCCAGGAAGCTAATCCACCAATATTTTCACAAGTAAACATATTTAAAAAATGAAGATACATTGTATAATGTTATTTATAATAGCAAAAATCAGACAAAACCACAATTTTCAATGATAGAGGAATATACATTGATACTGTCAACTGCAAGAAATATTATATAGCCATTATAAGTCCAAGAATGGTGACTATAGACTCATGGAAAAGTCTGTTACAATAAAAAGACGAATCCAATTTTCTATGTGTGTTATGATTTTAACAATATAAAAATGCATACATATAGAATTGAAAAAACAGTGGAAACTGAAACAAGTTAATATTCTAGGTAGTAGAACTGGGTAATCTTTTTTTTCAGTTTCTTTAATATCTATAGTGTTGTCTATACAATAAATAAAAACTGGTAACTAAAGAAATACACAAACTTAGGAATCTTGATTAAAAGCTGTTTTAATATGGCTCATGAAAAGCTTCCTGGTAATCAATGATATTTAAACTACAGGACCATTCAAAGACTGTCAACAAGCAAAAGAAGCTGGGCATTCAGCCAGCGGGATTTATATGATTAAAGTTGAAAACAGCAACGGACCAATGCAGTTATGGTGTGATAACAGTTTGGACCCTGGGGGTTGGACTGTTATTCAGAAAAGAAAAGACGGCTCTGTCAACTTCTTCAGAAATTGGGAAAATTATAAGGTAAATCAGTGATTCAATCTTGGGGGAGGTGGAACAAAGCAACTCTCACAGTAGTGGTCATTCTGTGCAATTAAGATACAGAGTTAAAAAATAACTATCCATATAGTTTTCATTATCTATATTTGCAAAGAAGATGATTCTCATTTTTTGTTTTAAAGTCAAAATTAAAATATAAAAAGGAAATTGAAGATGGTACTGTAAAATGCTCCTTTTCAGTTTTTGAAAGACCAAACATATACTTTACAAAACTACACTGCTTTTTAATTTATGACTGTATTTGTTCTAAATCAAGTATACTTAAGCAGTAATATAAAGTACAGGCCTTCAAAAAAAATGCCCCCTTTCTTTGACTATCACTGATACTTATGTCACTCTGTTTTAAGTTTATGACACTAGATACTGGTGCCGTTCAGAGGAGATGGTACACCTGTTTTTCATATAAAACTAAAATAATGTAGCAAACAATTTTGTGAACATCAAGAACTGAGCTTTACTAAATTTGATGTTCATCCTGTTAGTTTTATGAATGGTAAATAACTTCCGTGTAAGGATGGCAGATGGGAAAGACAAAATTAAGCAAATAAAATCTTATTCATTATTAAAGTCACATTTAAAAGACCACATAAGCAATATATTTCAGCCAATGTTTCTATCAGCTTAACAATGCTTGGGTTACTCTAATCTATATTTTCTAGATGGTTAATTACCGACTCAAAACTGTAAAGTAACATATGATTATTCACTCTTAGGTGAAATTTTATTGGCAACTAAAAATGGGACATTAGTATACCCATATCAGAAGGTGTATAAATTTCTAAATAATAAGTCACTACACAAACAAGGGGAGTGGTCCTTCCAAGAGATCCTTCTTGAAGATACATTTAGAGAGTGTTAAGATCTGGTTTACCAAATATTATATTTTGCTGTACATCTGCATTGTAATATGCTTATTGCAATAGGCTAAATATTTATTTTTTGAAATAAGATTTTTCAAAGGCAGAAGTTTGAAAATTACTATTTTATTTTCTTAAATTTACTAACCTTACTTCTAATAGAGCTAAAGAAGAGAAACTGTCCTAAGATTCTATTGTTTTTATTGAATGATTATCATAATCTGCTAGATATTCTATTTGACTGTGGTGGGGATGGTATCCATATACTTTTAGGCAAAAATATTTTGGCTGTTTATATGCAAGAAACCAGGAACTCTTTTTAAGGATTAATGTTTTCAGTAGCTATGTATGAATTTCATTCTGTTCTGGTTTGACTTATTCGTGGGTTTTGAAGTTAGCTGTGTAAATAAACACTGACATATTAGGAGAAAACAAAACAAAACGACCATGTAGGTAAGGCTTAGCAAGATTAGGTGATTACTAAAATGGAAATTTACATAACCACTTAAATGGCCAATAATTTATGCTGTCCACTGTTTAAAATTTATCTGTAAAAATGCTCTACATTTATTTACCCACTCATGCTCTTTATTTATTAATAGAAAGGTTTTGGAAACATTGATGGAGAATACTGGCTTGGACTGGAAAATATCTATATGCTTAGCAATCAAGATAATTATAAGTTGCTAATTGAATTAGAAGACTGGAGTGATAAAAAAGTCTATGCAGAATATAGCAGCTTTCGTCTGGAACCCGAAAGTGAATACTATAGACTGCGCTTGGGAACTTATCAGGGAAATGCAGGGGATTCTTTGATGTGGCATAATGGTAAACAATTCACAACGCTGGACAGAGATAAAGATATGTATGCAGGTAAGTGAGAAAAAACTAATTGATCTGTATTCTTTGTAGAATCATAACCTTCTATGTAATAATAAAATCCTATTATGTGCTACTAATAAATCTTTTCAGAAAGGCCAGGATCCAGTCAAAGGGAATTTAACCTGCAGAACAGAATAGCTTTAGGATCTCTTCAAAAGGTAATCCTGAAGTGAGAACTGTGTCAAGAAAAGGTTCTGTTGGGGGAAAGAAGAAAGCAAAAACAAAAACAAAAAAAGAAAACATACATTTAGAAATAAAACACTGAACACCCTAAAATTCATAACGAATACTAACTGAACACCTACCATGTGGCAGGCACTGTGGAGGTGCTGGGGACAGATAACATCAGCGAACACAGTTCCTGCCCTTTTGGAGCTTACACTCTTAAAATGATTGGTCAAGAGGCGATAGCCACTTCAAGAAAAATAACCCTGAGTGAAAGAACAGAAAATGATGAGCAACACTGGGTGAGGTGGATGCTAGAGCAGCCAGGAAAGGCTACAAAGAGAAGGTAACATCTGAATAAGGACCTGAAAGGAATGAGGGGGGCAAGCAACTTAGACACATGGGCTAAGAACATTTCTTAGAAGGAAACGACTGCAGTATGGGGCACTAGGAACAGCAAAAAAAACAAAAATAAAACCAAAACCAAACAAACCAAAGCAGCAACAAAAAAGACTGATTTAATTAACATTTTCTTCAGAAAGAATCTTTTAGGCTATCCACATAAAAAATTTTATGCAGTTTTCATATGCTTTTGTTTTTTAATCTAGGTTTCTAGCCCTGATAAAGAGACATCTATCCCCATACTGATTTATTTTCTGTTCAGCAGTTTTTTTTGTTTGTTTGTTTTTACATGGGCAAGCACTGGGGGTAGTGCTATTTTTATTCTCTATTACTTTTCGTTATTTTGAGAATTCAATTTTCCTCAAACTTTATCCTCTTCCTTAGCAACTCTATCTTTCCATACAAATCTCTCCCACATACAAACACTGCTTGCATTTTATTTTTCTTGCTACCTCGAAAATTTAATCCATTTTTTAAAGAAAACATATTAACCAAGTAAATTGACAAGGTAAAAAAAAAAAAGGCAATTCAAGGGGTCTTTTAAGTAGCTGATATGTAAGTAGCAGCAACAGAATAAATGAAGAAATCAGGAAGAGAAGTTCTGGTAAGATTGTTCCAGAAGTAGAATAAAGTTTTCGATGTTGCAGAGATGAACTTAGATAAACTTATACTTTGGCATCTGTTTTTTTTCCCTCAAAGGAAACTGCGCCCACTTTCATAAAGGAGGCTGGTGGTACAATGCCTGTGCACATTCTAACCTAAATGGAGTATGGTACAGAGGAGGCCATTACAGAAGCAAATACCAAGATGGAATTTTCTGGGCCGAATACAGAGGTGGCTCATATTCCTTGAGAGCAGTTCAGATGATGATCAAGCCTATTGAATGAAGACAGTCTCCAAATTAAATGACAGAATTCCACATTTTCCAGTTGCTAAAAATGTAAATGTTACATGTACATTATTTTGTACAATTGACTTCTATGGATATAGTATTAAAAATGAATTTTACTATAACTGTAAAAGGGGATCTATGAATTAAGTTCCATCTTCCTTCAATATATAGCAGACTATTTGTATCCATAATTAAAAATTATATAGACTAAGTACAAACAAAATTTGTTTTCTAAAATGTAAATATCTGTCACAATGTAAACAAATCAGATTTATTTTAAATCAAAATTGAATGCACGTTCAAAATACTTAACAACTTATTTAAAAATTTTGTAAGACTGCCTAATTTCCATGGAAAAATAATTTTAAGATTTCAATCAAGTAATGCATTTTATTTATAAAAATAGACAGGAAATTGGAGATAAATCTCTAGTTTTACCAATAGAAAATATGTTTTGCACTGAATAAAAGCTTTCCAAATAGAATGTGCACCTTTCACATGGAATTATTAAATCCGAATTCTTGACAATATATATTCTATGCTGATTTCCCCAAAGAAAAGTTTTAAACAAACCAATTTTAAAAATTAAAAAAATACACAAATAATGTACACATTATTTGAATGGGTCAATTATAAAAACAGGAGCACACATATGATTATCTTCATATGGTATGTTGAACATAAAATTTCCTTTAATGCACTTTATGTAAGTCATAAAATCAGCAAAATACTAATATTACAAAGGAGGAGAATATTTAGTGAGTCAATGATTTTTATACATTTGAATCATACTTTTCCCCCCTAATTTACTGCTCTTCATTACTTGAAAGGAAAAAAAACCTGTCTTCTATTCAAGACAGAAGGCTCTGACAACTTTACCACTATTACTGTTTACTTAAAGGTGAGATTAAAACAACTTCAAGAGTTATCAAATGTTTTTCCAGTACTGACATTCAACAGCTTAAAAGCAGAACCTATGGGAATCTGGCAGGTCCAAATTGCTAATTATATTTTACAGTGTATGTGATTAATGCTTTGCCTCATAATTGTCTTTAACTCATCTTTGCAATCAACAACTTTATTGGAACCTTCTATAACAATTTTCTTCCAGTGACATGTTCATTCTTAGAGATGACTTTCCCTTATTTGTGAAGCTCAAATGTTTGGGGAAATCTCTTGGGACTTTTGCTCAAGGAGAAAGAAAATCCAATGAAAACTAAATGGTATGAGGCGAACTGTCCATAAGAGTGGATTGCTATGGGGCTAAAAATTTGAGTACTCAAGCCCTATATGACTAATGTTTTTTCACCTGCCATATCTCAAAGTAAAACTTCTGGTGAAAGCAGTTAAGGGAATACCAAAAAAAAACATAACGGCTTTATTCTTGGTTTTATCCTATGGTCATCTTATAAGGGTTTTGAAGTATCCTCCTACTCTGAGGCAAAAAGTCTGCTGTTAAGATTTATGGGAGGAATTAGTCACCTAATTGTTACAGCAAATCCTAACTGAATAAAACTTCAGCAAATCCTAACGGAATAAAACTTCACAGGGAATTTCATTTATTGACAGGACTACAGTTAAATATCCAAAACCCTAGCAAAGATGAGTCTTACAGAATTTTCACAGGGCAGAAATATTCTTAAAACCAGAATAATGTGAAGTCAACATACAAATCAGAAAACTGGGTAGAATGCTAAACTACCCTGTCACTGGGTACAATCTGCTCTTCTTCATAGAGCTGATATATCTCTACTCTGGAGTTTCTGGAGAGATTAAAAATAACTTGGGGAACTGTGTTCATGAGAATAGGGAATATGAGTAAGTAATATATGATGGCTGAATGTAGGCTGTAAAGTCACAACTGCCTGGGTTGTGATCAGCTTTATTTACCAGCTGTGTTATCTTGGGCAACTTTCATACTCTTGTCTCAGTTTCTTTGTCTTATAAAATGGGGACAGTAACAGTACTTAGCGCATATGTTTATTGTGAGGATCAAATGAGATAATACATGCAAAGCATTTAGAGTAATGCCTGACACTAATAAGTACTCATGAGAATTCAGCTATCAATATTATCACCACAAGCATGGTGCCTTGCACAGAATAAGTACTCAATACTTGTGTTACACAATATTCAGATTTTCAAACATAAAACTTTATTGATCCATGATAGTCCATTGCAAGCCTAACATAGCTACATCAGGTAGTTAAGCAGCTAGGTCATAAGAAATTAAAAAAAAATTTTAAGGTAACAACAGTTGTAGCCTAATGAGAGTTTTGTGAGAGATTAGGTCACGAGTATATTAGATAAGGTCCTATAGCTAGTTACTTTGCAGGCCACCTACAAATTAAGATGTGGTTGCCTCACTTTAAGTAGGACTGAGCTATAATGTTGGAGTTACTCAACAGAAGGATTCTTTATATTAATTTATTTTTCATACATATGATAAAGCTTATTGTAAAAAGGATTTAGACCCTATTTGTACTCAACGAGAGGCCTTTATTGCCTAGGACACTTGGCCTCTCTGAAGGAGATTTTTAAAACTTAAGAATTTTGGATGATGCCCAAATTAGGCAACACCTTGAAATTAAGTGGCTTTCTAAGAATAAAATTATCCTCAACGTTCCAAGTCTGGTACAGTAGAAATATCAAATTTTCAGTCTAATGTTCACTTGTCTCCATGAATCATGACATAAGAGTACTAATTCTTCTATCATTATATGTTTTAGAATTGTTACTGGTAATACTATAACAGCACTGTAAAATCTTCTGCAATCATGAAAATATTTTAAATTTATTTATAAACCTTTTCACTTATAATACAATTCATATATATACTTAGATTAACCTTAATAGTAAATTAAAGATGATCGTACCCTAACAATTCTATAGTCTTTTAATTTTAGTATCTGTGAAAGATAACCTAGTAAGAAAATAATGACTCCACTTACATTCCATACCAACCCTTCTCCTCAAAAAAACTACCTAGAAATAAGTCCAGTTTTCAATTTTATCAGTTGCATACTTACTAAATTAAATTGTAAAACAAGTAATTACAGGAAAGACTGAACTCAAAATTTTAATCCAAATACAGATTCTCCAAATACTAATGTAATTGTATAATGCTTTCTTTGAACTATAAGTGAAATATTTATAATGCCTATCTTTACAGCAAGTTCCTTAATTTGCCTGGCATCAGTTTCTTCTGTATAAATACAAATACTAATAATGTCTACCCTTATAAAATTGTTAAGTATTACATAATTTATCTAATTATCTATGTAAAGTGCACAGTGTTGGGCCCAGAGTTAAATGTTGAATAAATGTTAGTTATTTAAGTTTTTATTATAATTATTAGCTTCCTGTTAAGGTTAGAAAAATCATACAACAAATTATAGAAATCTCAACAGTTGGACCTAGCACCAGCACAGTGTTTGGAACTGGGAATCTGATTCTGTTTATGATTAACATGCAGATTACAGATAGTTGCAACTCTTAGTTTTTAAAAAGATAAAGGTTCTTGAAAATACTATAAACATGGGAAGGAAATTAATGAAATTCCACCACCAGTCCTTTTATATAACATGTCTTTCAGTGGTCTAAAGTAAACGTCAGACAATATACTATAAAGAATGTTAGAGGAATTTTAAAAATACAAGAAAAGAACATAAGTAGAAAATGACATTAATGAGGAAATGGAAAATGGAGAAGGAATTTTGGCTGAAGAAAATGCTGTGGCTAGCTGCCATCTGGTCCAAGTTCATTTCTCAGGATTGAACCAAAAAAAAAAGGAATGAATGTAACTTTTATTGCTGTTTTAGAATACAAAATATAACCTAAACCAAATAGAGTAAATGAATTTATGGTATATATTATCTAAAAAAATCAAACCAAAGAAAGTAAAATGGAATAAAACTAACTCTTAAGGTATTAAAAGCCAGTGGAATTTTTTTACCATTAAGCATTTTTTGAATAGTGTCAGAGCCATTTATATACTTAAGTACATAAAATATTCCATTTCAGAGCTATACTGAAAGCCTTGGGGTTTGCTGAAACTCTAAGTAAAAATGTGAATACAAAGCTATTATTTTTTAATGTATTTGTACATAAGTTAACAGCAATTTCTAAAACTACTGCAAAACCAAAGAACTGTATTCTATTCAGAGATCAGTATTTAATATTTCAATATAGGTGAAAATCATCAAAAAACAAAAAAGGATCAAATAAAATTTGATATACTTTTAAAACTGTATTGATATGAGGTGATAATGACTCAGCTTAGGCATACAAAAATATGACAAATACATTTATTATACATAAACAAAAATTAATAGAAATAAAATTATTGGAAACAATGGAAAGAGCTAGAGAGAAAGATCATTTAAATCCCTTCAACCAACAAATATTTCTAAGTGCCTACTGTTGTTCCAGATGATAGGATAATGTCTTAAATGAAGACAAATAAGGGCTTACACTCTGCAGAAAGGGAGACAGATTTAAAACATCATAATGAAGCTCTAGGAAGATTTTTCTATTCTCAAAAATAAAATCCTACTATGAAACCTGAGATATTAAACTGAAAATTAAATGGAAGGGAGAGGAGGAGAGCTTTGCTATAAGAGTGAGAAGAGGCCACATGTAAATACAAGAAAACATATGCTCATTTTCTGCAGAAAGGCTGGAGATTTTGCAAAAACTTCTCTATAACATTCTGCTGTACTTAATAGGAAACATTATATAGAACAGCAACATTTTACTTGTTTCCACAGTTTGAAAAACATGTATTCTTTCCCAACACATGCTCTCATTATATGAATAAAATAGAAATCAGCTAGAAAATGAATATGAAAGAATATTTATGCTCCTTATAACTAAATTATTTTTGCAGTATTCTATTTTCTTTCTCTGAAGCAATGCAAACCTTCATGCCAAATTCTTCAACAAGTGCCTTAATACTGTTCTCCAATGACAAGAAAAAATGAGTGCTGTTAATGATTTTCAGATTTAAAGCAATAACTCACACATAAAACAATTTTTTCCTTGAGATGTGCCAAACTATTCCTCTCTAGACAAATCTTTGTACCCTTATTCTAAGAATTTTTTACTATATTGTCCAGGCTGACTAATTTTTACCTTGAAGGCAAACCAACAGAAGAGGAACTTTTCAAGTGATGATGAGTAGAAAACCAAGGAAGTATTTTCTATTTTTTGTAACTTAATCCATATTGCATTACAGATAAATTTGGTAGTATCAGAATAAGAGTTTTGTCAGTATATAAACTCCTGCTCCCTTTTTTAAGCTTCACAAAGAATGGCTGGACTTAACATCATTTTTAGGGGGGAAATAATATCAGTTTGGACCATGTCTCTTGGTTTAATAGATGATTAACCTATTCCTTTCCTCTATGTACTATAAATTCTTTTGGTCATTATATTCTTTCCATAAGAACTTTTAAAGAAATAATGAATAAAAGGTAGCACAATGCAAATTCTGTATAATTGAAGAGGGAGCATTAAACAGAAGCCATCAGTTTGCTTAAGTATTATCTTTCAAATGTCATAAGGGCAAGTTCCGTTCTGTTGTTAAGTGCTGCAATTTTTGACAAGTGTAGTAGGCCAGTTTCATATGAATAGGAAAGGATTCTAAAGCCATGACAAGTTAAATTTAAAAACCATGGTCCTAGTTCACTTTATATTAGAACAAAATATGAAGAAAAAAAAAAACCAGAATGTAAACTATTCTCAAATCTACATTCTTCAAAACACTTAAGAGGTGGGCAAGATGGCAGAGTAGGGAGGTGTGGGATTTAGTCCATCCTCTAGGGCAGCTAGTTAATAGCCAGGAACTGTTTGGAACAACTGCTAGAGGGACTCCCATGACTGGATACACATCGTACACCAGTCTGGAATAGGTGGAAGGGCTGAGATCAAGTGCAGAACAGTAAGTTTCCCAAGCCATGGAGGTGGGCACCCCTGCCCCACTGGCACAATAGGCTGTGTTGGACTTACTGCCCTGTGGGGAAAAAGAAGCAGTCCCAACTAGAAACAAGGGAAGGTAGCTTAACCAAGCTCCAATTACAGAATTAATTAACAAATTCTGACTGCTGAATACAAGCTCCAAGCACAGATAAACTTGAAGCAAGCATGAAAGGAACCTGGGGGTTTCTTCCGACCAGAGAGGAGGTGGGACTGATGGAAGAATAAAAACCAGAGGCTTTTGGGGTTTGACAAGCAAATAAAACCAGGTGAAGGCTGTGCCCCAATAAAAGGGGCACATACCAACTTCAGCTCTTGATTGCTGAACAGAGAGGACTGGGGTATGGCTCTAAAAAAGGATTAAAAAAAATTTTTTTTTAGCTGCCCATTAAATTAACCTGCAGGTATTCTCAGGTTTCAGCACTGTGGCAGGCAGGGGTAGAGTTAAGGAATGACTGAGAGTTAAAGCAACTAGTAAGATGAAGGAGGTAATTGCCTAAAAGGTATATCTTCCCCAAGAAAAAGGAGTGTGGGGAGCACGGCTCAACACAAGCGGTGGCTCTCATGTAAAGAACTCAGACCCAAGGGTCTAGAAAATAGAAATATTTTAGACCTGCCTTCTATCTCAGCTGCTGTATCAACCATGCCGCTGGCAGGACAGGGTCTGCTGAGAATTAAAGGCATCACATCACTTTACACTGGTGGTAAGCTGCGGGCTGAGGCATTTCACCTGCTGGACAGGACAGGAAAAACACAGATTCAAGAGGCCTCAGAGTAAAGACTGCAGCCTGCTGGGTCTCAACCTCAGGGAACCTTCATACTAGTTTCACCTTAATTCGAAGCCCTGGGCCTGTCTTGTCTGGGAAAATCTGATTGGGGTAGATCCTATCTGGCAGGGCAAAATCCAGAAAAACAACAGCTGAAAGCATCTGATCAGTTAAACAGAAGCTGATATGGAGGTCTAGAATAAGGTGTCCTGAATGTCAAAGAACAGATGGAGAACAAGCTGTCCAACAAGAAAACCCTAGGTAAAAGAGAGAAAACAACCTCCAGAATAAATTAGTTAGGGAAATCAAATGCCTAGACACCAGCAAAAAATGCCGAGTCATACTAGGAAGAAGATATGGCCCAGTGAAAGATATAAACTAACACTTCAAAAGGGATACAGGAGTTGAAACAACTAGTTAAAAGATGTTTAAACAAATCTTCTAAATCAATTCAACAAGCTGAAGGAAAATGTGGCAAAAGGGGTGAAGGATATAAAGACAACACTGGGTGACCAAATATAAGAACTTGAAAGCTCACAAAAACAAACTGCAGAATTTATGGGGATGAAAGGCATAATAGAATTATTATTAAGCCAATGGAGACTTAAAACAGCAGATTGGAAGAGACAGATGAAAGGATTTGTGAACTAGAGGACAGGACATCTGAAATCCTACAAACGAAAGAACAGATAGAGAAAAGATTGGAAAAATAAAAGCAGGGTCTCAGGGAATTTGAATGACAAAATGAAATGCACAAATATATGTTATGGGTATTCCAAAGGAGAAGAGAAGAGAAAGGGGTCAGAAAGAATAAGAGAGGAAATAAGCACTAAAATTTCCCAACTCTTATGAAAGACATAAAATTACAGATCCAAGAAGTGCAGCATACTCCAAACAGAATAGATTTGAACAGAACTATTCCAAGACACTTACTAATCAGATTGTAAAATACAAATACAAATACTAATACTAATCAGATTTGGTAAAATACAAATACAAAGAGAGAATTCTGAAAGCAGAAAGAAAAAAGCAGTCTTTCCTATGAGGTCTCTTGAATCTGTGTTTTTTCTATACACCGGAAGCTCGATAAGACTGTATAACAGATTTCTCAGCAGAAACTATGGAGGCAAGAAGGCAGTTGTTTGATATATCAAAGATACTGAAAGAGTAAAACAATAATCCCATGTCTGGCAAAGTTGTCCTTCAAAATTAAGGGAGAGTTTAAAATATTTTCAGACAAAAAGACACTAAGAGTTTGTGAACATGGGACCTGTTCTGCAGAAATACTACAGGGAGAACTACAGGCAGATAGGAAAAGAAAGAAGAGAGAGGACTGAAGAAGAGTGTAGAAATGAAGACTAACAGCAAGGGTAAAAAGAAAGCACAATATTGTAAGTATTATGAATGAAGCTGAGTGTGAGTATGGTTGAATGAGGAAGGCTAAGGGCATGTATGACACCAGGAGGAAAGACAGAGGATAAAACTGGGACTGTATAACTTAGCACAACCTAGAGCAGACAACGGTAGTAATTAAATGTAAAAATATAAGAAGTTTTCACATGAGTGAGAAAAAATGCATGTCAACACTGTAAGGTATTGAAAATGGGATGGATACGGAAAAAATACAATCAGTGCAATCTAGAGTCTATAGTTAACAGTAACATTGCATGCATCCATTAATCATAACAAAGGCAAAATACCAAAGCTAAATGTCAGTAAGACAGGGACATAAGGGAGGAGTATGGGATTCTTGTGGTGGTGGTGGTGGTGGTGTTAAATGTAGTTAAGATCTCAATTCTACTCAATTTGATCTACAGATTCAAAACAGTACCAATCAGAATTCCAACAACCTACTTTTAAGACTTGGAAACGCTAAGTACCAAATTCATCTGGAAGGGAAAGAGACCCCAAATAGCTAAAAGCATCCTAAAACAGAAGAATGAAGTGGGAGGATTAACACTCCTTGACTTTAAAATCTATTATAAAAGCCGCAGTGTGCCAGCATGGTACTACAAAAATAGAAGCACTGACCAATGTAACTGAATTGAAACTACAATAATAGACCAACAAATCTATGGTCAACTGATTTCTGACAATGCCCCCAAACCCACTGAACTGGGACAAAATAGTCTTTTCAATAATTAGACACAGAAGAACTAGATATCAACAGCCAAAAGAATGAAAGAGGACCCCTATTTTTCACACTACACAAAAATTAACTCAAAGTGGATCAAACAGCTAAATATAAGAACTAGCACCATAAAGCTTCTAGAAGAAAATGTAGGGAAACATCTTTAAGACCTAGTAATAAGAGGTAGCTTCCTAAACTTTATACCCAAAGCACAAGCAACAAAAGACAAAAATAGATAAATGGGAAATCCTCAAAATCAAATGTTTCTGCACCTCAAAAGACTTTGTCAACAAGGTGAAGAGGCAGCCAACCCAATGGGGGAAAACATTTGGAAACCACATATCGGACAAAGGTTTGATATTCTGTATATACAAAGAAATCATCCAATTCAACAACAAAAGAACAAACGCCCAATTATAAAATGGGCTAAAGATATGAAGAGGCATTTTTCTGAAGAGCAAATACAGATGGCTCAAAAGCACATGAAGAGATGCTCATTTTCATTGGCTATAAGGGAAATGCAGATCAAGGCTGCAATGAGATATCGCCTCACACTTTTAAAACATAAGAATGTTTGCTATTAAACAAATAGGAAACTATAAATGTTGGAGAGAATGTGGAGAAATTGAGACATTTATGCACCGCTGATAGGAACGCATGGTGGTGTAGCCACTATGGAAGACTGTTCAGCAGTTTCTTAGGAAACTAAATACCGAGTTGTCCTATGACCCAGCAACATTACTAGTTGGTATATACCCAGAAGAGCTGAAAGCAGTGACACAAACAGACATTTGCACACCGATGTTCATAGCAGTGTTATTCACAATCACCAAAAAATGCAAACAAACCAAATGCCCATCAACAGATGAGTGGATTAATAAAATGTGGTATATACATACAATAGAATATCATGCAGCAGTAAGATGAAATGATGTCCTGAAGAAAATGACAAGATGGATAAGCCTTAAAGACATAATGCTGAGTGAAATAAGTCAGACACAAATGGATAGATACTCTATGACTCCACTTTTATGACCATCATAAAGGTATAATGAGAGGCTTATAATACAGAATATAGGGGACTTAGAGATACAGAGAAACTAGAGATGGGTGAATTGTTAGCTAATGAGGTTGAACTCCAATGTAAGGGAATAGATAGAAGTGAAGGTAGTTTTCTAGTGGGTCTATAAGTAATATTACCATATTGAAGATGAACAAGATTGAAAGGGGTTGTACAGACCCATATGTCCTACTGATTAGAAATATAAATTAGGGTTTGTTTTTTTTTTAACTTTTTTGTATAGTATAACATATACACAAAGCAAATAAAAATAAAATAAATAAATAAACAATAGTTTTCAAAGCACTCTTCAAAAAGTAGTTACAGGGCAGATCGTATATAGATATATAAAACAACCTCTCAAAATTTATGTTTTATATATGAAACAACCTCTTGAATTTCAGAAATAATTAACCCTCCAGACTTAATGTGTCTGTTATAAAAGCTTACAGTCTATACCCTGTCTTCTTATAAGCATTTTATAAAGGAGATCATTCCATTGTTATTCTTTTGTTTCTGGCTTATTTTGCTTCACCATATATCCCACATGTTCATTCACATCGTTGCATGTCTCACAACTTCGTTCCTTTTTGTAGCCGCACAGCCTTCATTCATAAGTATACACCAAGTAAGCAAGAATTACTTCAAAGATATGATTTGTATACAAAGAGTGTTTAAGTCCAGGGTACAGGGGGCAAATTGCTATTGCATGCTATGAGCTACTTTCAAAAGGAAACCATCAGCACTACCACAACAACAGAGAGGTAAATAATGGGGGGAGAGACAAGAGTTAAGAGGAGGTTTAGATTTCCTATTTGTTGAGGGTGTGTTTATTGGTTTTCTTTCTCTTGGGAACAATGAAATTATCTAAAATTGAGAATGTGGATGGACCGTGGACTTTGGGCACTAGACATGATGTTTGATATATGCAGGTGGCTGAAGGATGCACTGACTGAGAAGTAGATTGGCAAACGATGGTGTATACTTATGAATGAAGGCTGTGCGGCTACAAAAAGGAACGAAGCTGTGAGACATGCAACGATGTGAATGAACATGTGGGATATATGGTGAAGCAAAATAAGCCAGAAACAAAAGAATAACAATGGAATGATCTCCTTTATAAAATGCTTATAAGAAGACAGGGTATAGACTGTAAGCTTTTATAACAGACACATTAAGTCTGGAGGGTTAATTATTTCTGAAATTCAAGAGGTTGTTTCATATATAAAACATAAATTTTGAGAGGTTGTTTTATATATCTATATACGATCTGCCCTGTAACTACTTTTTGAAGAGTGCTTTGAAAACTATTGTTTATTTATTTATTTTATTTTTATTTGCTTTGTGTATATGTTATACTATACAAAAAAGTTAAAAAAAAAACAAACCCCAAATCTGAATGAAACCACCCCAAGTAAGTGTGTAGAAAAAAAGAAATGGCCTTAGATCTTTAGAACACACTTAAGAGAAATGCAGAGAAAGAGAAATCACTACAACAAAAACCATAAATGTAGATGACATGCCAAGAGAGACTGGTGGATCCATGAAGAATTTCAAGAAGGAGAAATAATAACTAGTATCAACCCTCACAAAATGAAGATGAAGATTGAGAAACATCTACTAAATATTTCAAATGAGAAGTCAGTGATGACCTTACTGAGAAAATTTATACAGAGTGAAGAGGGAGAGAACAGTAGGCTAAGCAATGAATGAGAAGAGAGAACAACAAGAGAGCAAGACAGGGTACTTTTTTATTAGCTTAGGTATAAAGTGAAAAATGACAGTGAGATAGGAAGATTCTGCATCATGAGAACGTATAAAATTGTTTTTGTAAGAAGAAAACTGAAAAAAGAAAAAGAATCAAAATGAAGAATAAACTGAAGATACAGGAAAGATACTGGTTCTAAAATTTTCTCCAAAGTAATATCTGCACCCAATATTTGCTTCATTTACTTTAACCCAAAGGAATAATTATTGTGTTTGTTTCAGGTACCGGCACTTGAAGAGATTTTCAGATTCCACTGAACTCTAACTATGCTAGTGGTTTCCTCCCCTTCTCATTCTTTGTATGCACAGGAACATGCGTACAAATGCACACACGGCTTCAAATCCTATACTGAAGCCTCCACTCTGGAAATACATGAAACAAAGACACCTTGACTAGGTGTCACAACGTAAGGATTCATACTATTTTTCCAGTTTCTAATTCTTAACAGAAAACAATTTCAATTTTCTTTTATAAAAGATAGAAGTTATGGAATCTGGTTTGAGAAAAGCATATTTCAAAGTGAAAAGATGCAATTATAGAAAATTTTAGAATAAGAGTTTAACATATATTGTGGAAGCATGCTATATCAAGCATGCTACATACCAGATTTAAATTCCAGATCTGAAAGCAACTAGGTCTCCAGACTATGAGTCAGATGTACTACTTTTCTGTACTGTGTTTTTTTTCAGCTGTGGAGTTAGTGGTTCCATTCAAGCTTAAGAAAAATATGATTCTGGTCCTAGGTATGCTAGCTCTAGGTAAAGAGAACAAGACTCAAAAAGACAAAAAATGACTTGAAAAATTAGTACGGTAGAGCCATTTTGAATAGGGGTTTGCTGATTCTCAGTCTAATGTTCTTTGTGTTACAAAAGAATTTATAACCTTGTGGAGTATCAATTATTTTTAAAAATCCTCTATTCTTCCCCTCTCCCAAATTACACTTGCAAGTATGGACACAATCAGCATTATGGTAAAAAGTTGAGCACATACAGAATGTCTTTCTCCTCATATCCAGCTCAGAGCTACTATGATGGGATTTCATGAATTCTGTGGTCACAAACTGCTTATCCAAGAAAGATGATACAATATTCAGCCATAACTATTCTGTGCTTAGGGGTATTTTGCCTTCAACATAGGGTGCAAGGCATGTACCCATTGTTCTTGCTAGAACCCTAGGATTTTAATCCTACCATGTTCTAATGAGTTCTATTCTTCTCTAGGAAACAAAAGTTGATACTTTATAGCGACTAAATTGAATTGTATCAACTGCCTCTGTCTCTATTTTGTTTTCTAGACAATAGTATAGTAAAGGCTTAAAAGGTAACACTGTGGAGTTTTCTAAACAAATAACAAACTTTTCAGTTATTCTCAGAAATACTTATCTAGAGATTTCAAAAGGAATAGTAACAAAAAACAAGAGTAGAGATAGGAGAGAAAAAGAGATATTAGAAACAAATCATTATCATCTGCTTACTTGCCACACAGATCTAATCATTTTAATATATGCTAGGTTTACACCCTATAGAGTATTTGATACATGTACAAATTAAGAAAAACAGTTTATATAGGATTTTTTTCATTCAAACACCTAACAAGGATTATTCATATTTTGATGAAAATAATCACATAATGTTATTGTTAGACACAGAATTCATAAATATTGTAAGATACACAGTACAGAAATAAATTTTTAGTGAAATGAAATATAAAATACAGAGTTGTTTGTCTCGGCACTGAGCTAAATTTTGACAGCTAAACAACTAATTTTTTCCAGGAAAACAGTAACACCAACATTCATGGAGACTATGCTTCATAATTTACAATAAAATAACTGCCAGCTATATAAAATAAGAACTCACAAGGCTGAAAATAAATTCAACACACCATTTGATCAATTTCTTTAGTTAATGTTAAATATTTATACAGTATTAAAATACTTCATTATAAACTACTGTTTCATTCTTTAAAAGTATTACTAAAGCAGTTACAACATAAGGTTTTACATGTGGTCTACCTCTAAGAAAAATGATAGTCTATGGAAAGCCTTAAGGGCAATTTTAATACAAAAATACATTTTCCCACGTAATAAGGTAACAAATTCCCTTTATTCAATTCTTTTGGCTTAACAATATTTCAGCAACTTATTAGAGGGATATATATATTTTAAAATATCATGAATTTCATATAAATTACTGATTAAAGCAGAGCCATGAGGCATAACAGTGAAATAACTCACCTAAATAGGGAATGCAAGGTGTCATCTTTAAACTACTTATATAATCTCTGAGTCTTTTGTAGTTATCTTCTTTACTCATCACATATTCTAATTTTTCAAATGTAGCTTTGTCTTTTCGACTTAATAACTAAAAACAAACAAAAGCATAAGTTATTTACAAATCCCATTTATAGGAATAAAAATACCTCTCTTGAATTAAAGCTGTATTTTCTGTAAATCTTAATTTTAATTTCAAAGTTATAGCTTCCTTAATTACACTGTAGTAGCATGTAAATAAAAGAAAATCAGACCTGTCTACTAAAATAATGACCCAGATCCATTATTTGTAAAATATATCCTTTTAATGCAAATAAAATCAACTCAGTAGAAAATTATAAATTATTTTCCATCTTAAAAATAGATGGTAAAGCAATTTTTCTTGATTATTTTCCTAACATGAAATAATTAGTCATATTCAGCTCAAATGCCCAAATATTTTAATTGACTTCCTCTAACCCCCCAAAATAAAGATCATTCTGCTTAAGCATATGCTGTTTAACTTCTACATACTTGTAAATTTTCCATTTCTTGCTGTTACTGATTTCTAGTTTCATTCCATTGTAGTCAGAGAATATACATTCTACGATTTCAACCTTTTTTTTAACTTATTGAGACTTGTCTTGGGGCCCAAGAAATCATCTATCCTGGAGAATGATCCATGAGCACCTGAGAGGACTGTATATTCTGTTTTCATTAGGTGAGGTGTTCTATATGTCTGTTAGGTCTAGTTAGTTTGGAGTATCATTCACGTCTTACTTCCTTATTAATCACCTGACCAGATGTTCTGTCCATTATTGAAAGTGGTGTATTAAAGTCTTCCACTATTAATGCAGAAATCATCATTTTTTCTCTTCAAATTTGTCAGTGTTTGCTTCATTGATAGCAGCATATATATTTATAATTGCTACATCTTCCTGTTGAATTGTCCCTTGTATCAGTATATAATGACTATCTTTGTGCCTGGTAACTGTTTCTGACTTAAAGTCTATTTTATTCATTATGAGTATAGCCACCCCAGATCTTTTGGTTACTAATTGGTATATATTTTTTCCATCTTTTGACCCTCAACCTACTTTTTCAATTTAAACTGAATGAATGCCTTGCATACAGCACATATCTGGGTCATGCTTTTTTTAATCCATTCTGTCAATGTCTGCCTTTTAACTGGAGAGTTTAATCCGTTTACATTTAAAGTCACTGCTGATAATATGGGACTTTTTTCTGCATTTTGCTAGCCTTTGTAAGTCATATCTTTTGTTTCCTCACTTCTGTTAATGTCTACTGTCATATTTATTTGTGTGTGTGTGTGTGTGTGTGTGTGTGTTCTACCATATTCAGTGCCTTCTCATTTCTATATGGATGGATTTTTCATCTATTCTTCTTGTGGTTACCATGGGGTTAAAATTAAAATCCTAAATATATTACAAAGGTATTTGGCTTGATACTAACTTTAACTTCAAAAGCAAGCATATATACTTTTCCTATATGCCTCTGTCCACCCACCATTTTTTCTACTTGTTACTATTCATATCTTTGTATATTGCACAAATCACAAATTTATGATTACTTTTTATGCATTTGTATTTTATCACATGTAGGAAGTAAGATGTGGAGTTACATACCAAACAATACACCATTTGGGCACTTGTAATTACCCAAATGGTTACCTTTTCCTGCAGGTCTTTATTTCTTTCAGATGCTTTGAACCACTGTTCAACAGTCTGGAGAACTCCTTTTAGCAGTGCATGTAGGACAGGTCTAGCGCTGATAACCTACCTCAGCTTTTGTTTATCTGAGAATATCTTAATCTCTACTTCATGTTTGAAAGAAGAAAGTCTTGCCAGATTTAAAATTCTTGGTTGGCAGTTGTTTTCTTTCAGCAGTTTAAGTCTTTCAATGCCCTGCCCTCTTGTCCCTATGATTTCTGAATGAGAAATTGTCACTGAATTTAATTGAGACTCCCTTGTATGTAACACACTGCTTTTCCCTTGCAGCTTTCAGAACTCCTTGTTCTTTGTATTCGACAGGGTGATCAAATCAATGATGGGGTGTATTTTTCTTCGTGTTTATTCTGTTTGGTAGTCTCTGTTCTAGGATGTGTATATTCAAGTCTTTTGCTAAGATCGTGAAGTTCTCTGTCATGAGTATCCCTTCTGCCACTTTCTCTCTTCTCTTTCTGGGACTCCCACAATGTGTACATTGGTGTACTTGATGGTGTTCCAAAGGCATCTTAGGCTATCTCTGCTTTTAATATTTCTTCTTATCTTTCTGCTCCTAGGCCCAATTCTTTTCAACTGTCTTGTCTTCAAGTTCATTGATTCTTTCTTCTGCCACCTCCAATCTGCTCTCGAAACCCACCCAGGTGTTCTTCAGTTCAGTTGCTGTGTTCTTCAACACCAGTAGTTTTGTCTTCTTCCCTTTAAAAATTTCTATTTCTGCACTAAGATTCTTATAGGGCTCATTCATTGTTTTCCTGATATCCTTCAGTACTTTCTCTGTAGTTTCCTTCATCTCTGTCAGCATTTTTAAGATGATTCTTTAAAAAGACTTTGTTCAGTATGTCCATATTATCATCTTCTTCATTGGTGTTTTCTGGATTTTTATCCTCTTCCTTTGGATGGGCCAACATTTCCTGTTTCTTTGTCTTGTACTCTTTTGCTGCACACTGTACTTTTTTTTTATGCTGTATGGTGGGGTCACATTTCATTATTTTTCCATGTGAGTATCCCATTATTGCAGCACCATTTGTTGAATTTTTGTTTCTTGTTTTTTGGGGCGTGCATGCCCCAGTAATCAAATGCACACTGTACATTATAATATCTTTAAATATTAGCTCTGAGATTTATCCCCTGAGATGTTTGTTTCTTGTTTCTATAACTAGCTGGTGATAAGACAGAGATTTCCTTGGCTTCAGCAATCCTATCAAGGTGTGCCCAAGGTGAATGCAGTATGCAATGCCTTCCCTGTCTTTCTGGGCCTGTGTCTTGTCCTGGGCTTTTGTTTGTCATTTGTTCTGGAGTTCCACTGTTTACAGAAGTTTGGTTGTCTCCTGTTTCTAGGAGACAGACCTCCCTTTCTCAGGTATTTGAAGTTGATAGGCTTTTTTCCCAGACTGTCCACTTCTATAGTTTTTTATGCTCCTTTCATTGTCTCAAGTTGCTTTTGCCTGGAGGCCAATTCTTGGAAGGAGGGCATGACAGAGAGAACATTCCCAAGCCAGTCTATCACAGCCAAAACTGGGCCAGGGATCCTTTGAAGGGGGTGCAGACTGCTTCCAAAGTGCCCTGGGTAGGGGATCAGAAAGGGCACCAAGAGCTTCTCAGATGGCTTCCCAAAGCTGAGCTTTCCTGGCCTGCACAGCAAAAGCAGTCCTTCAGCTAACTGTCCTCCACAGCCCTGAAAAAGTGCTGCATATTTAAATCTCTACCACTTCTGTGCCTGCTTGGGGAAGGCTGAAACAATGCTGCTGCTGCTGCCTTGCCCAGGGAAGGGTGGGAACAGTGGCTATCCTGAGAGGTGGGCCCTGGATGATCTAGATTTGCCAATCCAAAGCTATGATTATTGATTGGCCATGCCCACCCTTATTCTTGAGGAGTGGGATTTTTACGTCCCTTCTTGTTAACTGAGAGGTAGCCAGGGATTGGACCCCACAGCAGCGTGCCACAAGAGTTGGGGATGATTATCAGTAGCTGCACTGCCAGAAAGCTATTTACTGTTCTTTACCATAATTTATCAGTCTCTTTCTTCTGCTCTTCCCTGGATGCTGTACAGCATTCTGCTAGCCTCCAGAATTTCAAAATAGTTGTTTCAGACAGTTCTTCTCTGTTTAATAGTTCTTTTGGAGAAAGATTTGAGTTCTGGTGTTCCCTGGAAGTCCTACATTTTAGAATTTTTATAATAATTCAATAGTCAGCCTAGGAAAGTGAGTAGAGGAGACTTGTTTACAGAGAACATTTAGAGGAAGAATACAGATATAAAGAAATTATTACATGTTAAGATAGATATTTCCTGGTGACATCTCAAACACTCATCCAAAGTCCATGTGGCAAAGGTATAATTAAGAATTTTATGTTTCTCCTTTTCAATTCTTTTTCTGATTTTAAATATTATCCCTATAATGTCACCTCACTATATCCCTTCCCACCTTTGCCAAAAAAAAGAACAAACCAAACGAAAACAAAGTGTATCACAATGCTGTAGTACTGCATGCTCTTGGTGTTATCACTCTTTCTATGGCCAAGACAACTGGGAACAAACTTTTCAAATCTTCAGATGTATTCATGAAAAAGAAACCCCACAAAATGGCAAATGTTCCTGGCAAGATCTCTATACCACCTAATCACCATAATATGTTTTGGAAAAAATTAGAACTAATCTCTGTTCATGTCAGTCACCACGAAAACTGTAAGATTTCCTGATTATTTCTCACCAACTTAATTAGTATTCCCATGCAATATGTATAAATGGATGTATCTGCATAAACAAAGCCTTTTTTACTTAGCGTGGACCTCATGTACACATTACGATTCTTTGTTCATGACACTCTACTACCATTAGTCCTTGTGTGACTCTCTTGTTAGATTAACTGCTATATTTTAGCATGTTTCAATCAATACACATGAACTTACCATCCTAAGAACTATATTATCAATATCACACACCTACCTATGTGCTTCTTCCATTTCCAGTTCTCTTTTTTTATTTTTTATTATTTTTTTTATTAATTAAAGAAAAAAAAATTAACACAACATTTAGAAATCATTCCATTCTACGTATGCAATCAGTAATTCTTAACATCATCACATAGATGCATGATCATTATTTTTTAGTACATTTGCATCGATTTAGGAAAAGAACTAGCAAAACAACAAAAAAAGATATAGAATGTTAATATAGAGAAAAAAATAAAAATAATAATAGTAAAAAAAAAAGAAAAAAGACACAAACAAACAAACAGACAAACAAAAAAAACCCCTATAGCTCAGATGCAGCTTCATTCAGTGTTTTAACATGATTACTTTACAATTAGGTATTATTGTGCTGTCCATTTTTGAGTTTTTCTATCTAGTCCTGTTGTACAGTCTGTATCCCTTCAGCTCCAATTACCCATTATCTTACCCTGTTTCTAACTTCTGCTGGACTCTATTACCAATGACATATTCCAAGTTTATTCTCTAATGTCGGTTCACATCAGTGGGACCATACAGTATTTGTCCATTAGTTTTTGGCTAGACTCACTCAGCATAATATTCTCTAGGTCCATCCATGTTATTACATGCTTCATAAGTTTATTCTGTCTTAAAGCTGCATAATATTCCATCGTATGTATATACCACAGTTTGTTTAGCCACTCGTCTGTTGATGGACATTTTGGCTGTTTCCATCTCTTTGCAATTGTAAATAATGCTGCTATAAACATTGGTGAGCAAATGTCCGTTTCTGTCTTTGCCCTTAAGTCCTTTGAGTAGATACCCAGCAATGGTATTGCTAGGTCGTATGGCAATTCTATATTCAGTTTTTTGAGGAACCGCCAAACTGCCTTCCACAGTGGTTGCACCATTTGACATTTCTACCAACAGTGGATAAGTGTGCCTCTTTCTCCGCATCCTCTCCAGCACTTGTCATTTTCTGTTTTGTTGATAATGGCCATTCTGGTGGGTGTGAGATGATATCTCATTGTGGTTTTGATTTGCATTTCTCTAATGGCCAGGGACATTGAGCATCTCTTCATGTGCCTTTTGGCCATTTGTATTTCCTCTTCTGAGAGGTGTCTGTTCAAGTCTTTTTCCCATTTTGTAATTGGGTTGGCTGTCTTTTTGTTGTTGAGTTGGACAATCTCTTTATAAATTCTGGGTACTAGACCTTTTTCTGATATGTCATTTCCAAATATTGTCTCCCATTGTGTAGGCTGTCTTTCTACTTTCTTGATGAAGTTCTTTGATGCACAAAAGTGTTTAATTTTGAGGAGCTCCCATTTATTTCTTTCTTTCTTCAGTGCTCTTGCTTTAGGTTTAAGGTCCATAAAACCGCCTCCAGTTGTAAGATTCATAAGATAACTCCCTACATTTTCTTCTAACTGTTTTATGGTCTTAGACCTAATGTTTAGATCTTTGATCCATTTTGAGTTAACTTTTGTATAGGGTGTGAGATACGGGTCTTCTTTCATTCTTTTGTATATGGATATCCAGTTCTCTAGGCACCATTTATTGAAGAGACTGTTCTGTCCCAGGTGAGTTGGGTGACTGCCTTATCAAAGATCAAATGTCCATAGATGAGAGGGTCTATATCTGAGCACTCTATTCGATTCCATTGGTCGATATATCTATCTTTATGCCAATACCATGCTGTTTTGACCACTGTGGCTTCATAATATGCCTTAAAGTCTGGCAGCGTGAGACCTCCAGCTTCATTTTTTTTCCTCAAGATACTTTTAGCAATTCGGGGCACCCTGCCCTTCCAGATAAATTTGCTTATTGGTTTTTCTATTTCTGAAAAATAAGTTGTTGGGATTTTGATTGGTATTGCATTGAATCTGTAAATCAATTTAGGTAGGATTGAAATCTTAACTATATTTAGTCTTCCAATCCATGAACACGGTATGCCCTTCCATCTATTTAGGTCTTCTGTTTTTTCTTTTAACAGTTTTTTGTAGTTTTCTTTGTATAGGTCTTTTGTCTGTTTAGTTAAATTTATTCCTAGGTATTTTATTCTTTTAGTTGCAATTGTAAATGGGATTCGTTTCTTGATTTCCCCCTCAGCTTGTTCATTACTAGAGTATAGAAATGCTACAGATTTTTGAATGTTGATCTTGTAGCCTGCTACTTTGCTGTACTCATTTATTAGCTCTAGTAGTTTTGTTGTGGATATTTCCGGGTTTTCTACGTATAGTATCATATTGTCTGCAAACAGTGATAGTTTTACTTCTTCCTTTCCAATTTTGATGCCTTGTATTTCTTTTTCTTGTCTAAGCGCTCTGGTTAGAACCTCCAAAACGATGTTGAATAATAGTGGTGATAATGGACATCCTTGTCTTGTTCCTGATCTTAGGGGGAAAGTTTTCAATTTTTCCCCATTGAGGATGATATTAGCTGTGGGTTTTTCATATATTCCCTCTATCATTTTAAGGAAGTTCCCTTGTGTTCCTATCTTTTGAAGTATTTTCAACAGGAAAGGATGTTGAATCTTGTCAAATGCCTTCTCTGCATCAATTGAGATGATCATGTGATTTTTCTGCTTTGATTTGTTGATATGGTGTATTACATTAATTGATTTTCTTATGTTGAACCATCCTTGCATACCTGGGATGAATCCTACTTGGTCATGATGTATAATTCTTTTAATGTGTTGTTGGATACGATTTGCTAGAATTGTACTGAGGATTTTTGCATCTATATTCATTAGAGAGATTGGTCTGTAGTTTTCTTTTTTTGTAATATCTTTGCCTGGTTTTGGTATGAGGGTGATGTTGGCTTCATAGAATGAATTAGGTACTTTTCCCTCCACTTCGATTTTTTTGAAGAGTTTGAGGAGAGTTGGTACTAATTCTTTCTGGAATGTTTGATAGAATTCAGATGTGAAGCCATCTGGTCCTGGACTTTTCTTTTTAGGAAGCTTTTGAATGACTGATTCAATTTCTTTACTTGTGATTGCTTGTTGAGGTCATCTATTTCTTCTTGAGTCAAAGTTGGTTGTTCATGTCTTTCCAGGAACCCGTCCATTTCATCTAAATTGTTGTATTTATTAGCATAAAGTTGTTCACAGTATCCTGTTATTACCTCCTTTATTTCTGTGAGGTCAGTGGTTATGTCTCCTCTCCCATTTCTGATCTTATTTATTTGCGTCCTCTCTCTTCTTCTTTTTGTCAATCTTGCTAAGGGCCCATCAATCTTATTGATTTTCTCATAGAACCAACTTCTGGTCTTATTGATTTTCTCTATTGTTTTCATGTTTTCAATTTCATTTATTTCTGCTCTAATCTTTGTTATTTCTTTCCTTTTGCTTGCTTTGGGATTAGTTTGCTGTTCTTTCTCCAGTTCTTCCAAGTGAACAGTTAATTCCTGCATTTTTGCCTTTTCTTCTTTTCTGATATAGGCATTTTAGGGCAATAAATTTCCCTCTTAGCAATGCCTTTGCTGCATCCCATAGGTTTTGATATGTTGTGTTTTCGTTTTCATTCGCCTCGAGATATTTACTAATTTCTCTTGCAATTTCTTCTTTGACCCACTCGTTGTTTAAGAGTGTGTTGTTGAGCCTCCACGTATTTGTGAATTTTCTGGCACTCCATCTATTATTGATTTCCAACTTCATTCCTTTATGATCCGAGAAAATGTTGTGTATGATTTCAATCTTTTTAAATTTGTTAAGACTTGCTTTGTGACCCAGCATATGGTCTATCTTTGAGAATGATCCATGGGCACTTGAGAAAAAGGTGTATCCTGCTGTTGTGGGATGTAATGTCCTATAAATGTCTGTTAAGTCTAGCTCATTTATAGTAATATTCAGATTCTCTATTTCTTTATTGATCCTCTGTCTAGATGTTCTGTCCATTGATGAGAGTGGGGAATTGAAGTCTCCAACTATTACGGTATTTGTGTCTATTTCCCTTTTCAGTGTTTGCAGTGTATTCCTCATGTATTTGGGGCATTCTGGTTTGGTGGATAAATATTTATGATTGTTATGTCTTCTTGTTTAATTGTTCCTTTTATTAGTATATAGTGTCCTTCTTTGTCTCTTTTAGCTGTTTTACATTTGAAGTCTAATTTGTTGGATATTAGTATAGCTACTCCTGCTCTTTTCTGGTTGTTATTTGCATGAAATATCTTTTCCCAACCTTTCATTTTCAACCTATGTTTATCTTTGGGTCTAAGATGTGTTTCCTGTAGACAGCATATAGAAGGATCCTGTTTTTTAATCCATTCTGCCAGTCTATGTTTTTTGATTGGGGAATTCAGTCCATTAACATTTAGTCTTATTACTGTTTGGATAATATTTTCCTCTAACATTTTACCTTTTTATTATATATATCATATCTGATTTTCCTTCTTTCTACACTCTTCTCCATACCTCTCTCTTCTGTCTTTTCGTATCTGACTCTAGTGCTCCCTTTAGTATTTCTTGCAGAGCTGGTCTCTTGGTCACAAAGTCTCTCAGTGACTTTTTGTCTGAGAATGTTCTAATTTCTCCCTCATTTTTGAAGGACAATTTTGTTGGATATAGAAGTCTTGGTTGGCAGTTTTTCTCTTTTAGTAATTTAAATATATCATCCCACTGTCTTCTAGCTTCCATGGTTTCTGCTGAGAAATCTACACATAGTCTTATTGGGTTTCCCTTGTATGTGATGGATTGTTTTTCTCTTGCTGCTTTCAAGATCCTCTCTTTCTCTTTGACCTCTGACATTCTAACTAGTAAGTGTCTTGGAGAACGCCTATTTGGTTCTATTCTCTTTAGGGTGCGCTGCACTTCTTGGATCTGTAATTTTAGGTCTTTCATAATAGTTGGGAAATTTTCAGTGATAATTTCTTCCATTAGTTTTTCTCCTCCTTTTCCCTTCTCTTCTCCTTCTGGGACACCCACAACACGTATATTTGTGCGCTTCATATTGTCATTCAGTTCCCTGATCCCCTGTTCAAATTTTTCCATTCTTTTCCCTATAGTTTCTGTTTCTTTTTGGAATTCAGATGTTCCATCCTCCAATTCACTAATTCTAGGTTCTGTCTCTTTAAATCTACCATTGTAGGTATCCATTGTTTTTTCCAGCTTTTCTACTTTGTCCTTCACTCCCATAAGTTCTGTGATTTGTTTTTTCAGTTTTTCTATTTCTTCTTTTTGTTCAGCCCATGTCTCCTTCATGTTCTCCCTCAATTTATCGATTTGGTTTTTGAAGAGGTTTTCCATTTCTGTTCGTATATTCAGCATTAGTTGTCTCAGCTCCTGTATCTCATTTGAACTACTGGTTTGTTCCTTTGACTGGGCCATATCTTCGATTTTCTGAGTGTGATCCATTACCTTCTGCTGGCATCTGGGCATTTAATCAGATTTCCCTGGGTGTGAGACCCAGCAGGTTGAAAGATTTTTCTGTGAAATCTCTGGGTTCTGTTTTTCTTATCCTGCCCAGTAGGTGGCGCTCGTGGCGCTCATCTGTCTGCGGGTCCTACCAGTAAAAGATGCTGTGGCTCCTTTAACTTTGGAAAACTCTCACTGTGGGGGGGGTCGCCCCCTGAAGCGGCTTGGGGGAGGGCCAATCCGAATCTTTCAGCCGGCCCGGGGATCCGCGCGCGGGAAGGGTCGCCGGCCTCCATGGCTTGGGGGAGCGCCTGTTCAAATTTCCCAGCCGGCCCGGGGCGCCAAGTGTGGTGGGGAGGCGCCGGCCTCCGCAGCTTGGGGGAGCGCCTGTCCAAATTTCCCAGCTGGCCCGGGGCGCCAAGCGCGGCGGGGGGGGTGCCAGCCGCCGCAGCTTGGGGGAGTGCCTATCCACCGTTCCCAGCCGGACCGGGAAGCCACGTGTTTGGAAGGGATCCTGGTCGCCGTTCTCTGTGGCTTGGGGATCTCTGATCCAATTCTCCCAGCTGGTCCGGGGGGCCGTGCGTCGGGGGCGGGGGTGCCAGCCGCTGCGGCTTGAGGGGACCGCCTGTCCAATTCTCCCAGCAGGCCCGGGAAGGAGGGAGGAAGGGACTCCGGCCACCTGCCGCCCCGGCCCCGCGAAGCCCGCAACCGTTGGCCATCTCACCGGAGCGGGTTCTCCCAGCCAGTCAGCCGTTCCAGAATGGGATACGCTATCTTCTTGGTCTCTGTCGTCCAGTTCTATCTTTAAAGGTTAAATAGTAACCACTATTCTGAATTTTGTGTTCATCATTCCCTTAAATTTTGCTTGATTTTGCCTATAGAGTATCACACTGTTCATAGTTCTTGACACTTACTTTTGTTCTCTCAACATTCTGATATTAATGTTTCATCCTGGATGTTGTGTGTAGCTATAACCCACTCATTTTCACTGCTTCTATAAAATTCCAGTGTGTGAATGTAACAAACTTATTATTATGGCAATTGTGAATAACTGTGATATGAATATTCTTATACATGTGGTTCTGGTTTATATGTACAAGAACTTTCCAATAAGGAATAAGATTTTGGGTCATGAAATATGCAGATAATTAACATTACGAGATAATGGTAAATTATTTTCCTAAGTGGTTGTAACAATTTATATTTTACCAACAATGTATAAGATATTTTAGTCATTCAAGTATTCTCCAACCTTTGATACTATCAGACTTCTTAATTTACAAAACCTTATTAAAATCTCATCACATATCTGCTAGTCATGTACATTTTTTCCTTCTATGAAGTACTTTATAGGACGCTCTATTTTTCTATTTGTCTCCCTTTTTCTTTTTACTTTCTAAGAGTTCTTTACATACTCTGGATATAAATTCTTAATCAGTTAGAACTGGTGTACATATCATCCTTCAATCTGTGGCCTCTTTCCAATTTTTTTTTTGGTAATGCTGTATGGCAGGGATCAGATTTCATTTTTTTTCCATATGAGTATCCTGCTACTGCAGTACCATTTGTCAAATTTTTGTTTTTTGGTTGGTTATTTGTTTTTTGGAAAACGCATGGGCCAGGAATTGAACCAGGGTCTCCATATGGCAGATGAGAATTCTACCACTGAACTACCCTTGGACCCAGTCTCTTTTCAATTTTAAAATCTCTTTTAATGAACAGATATTCTTACTTCAATGTGGCCAAACTTTTGCCTCTTTTCTTTCATTGAAATTTCTGTATCTTATATAAAAAAATCTTCACATGTCCTAAGCCAGAAATCTATTCATGTCAAACCAGAGAGATATTCACCATTTTCTTTCCTTCTAAAAGTTTTAATGCTTTGCACACTACCATTTAAGCCCTTAATAAGTCATGTGACAATGACTTTAATAGGAACAGGGTACGTAAGGGACTGAATTTCATTTTATTCCCTAAACTGATAATTTTTCCAGTTTCAATTAATAGACTTTATATATCCATTTATTTACAATGCCACCACTGTTATGTATTAGAGCTCTACAAAAGCAAGATCTATTTCTGCATTCTGTCTTCTGTTCCACTGGTCAATACGTCTAAACCTACACCATCTCCACACTGCCCAAATCATACAATATATCCTGACATCTGTCAGGACAAGTGCCTCATCTTTTTCTTCTTGGCTATACTGGAAACCTTCCATTCCTGCATAAATTTTAGAATCAATCTTGTCTTGATCCCCAGTCTGGGATTTTGATTCAAGCTGCATACAATCTTTATATAAATTTGGAGAAAAGTCTTCCTACCCATAAAATGGGATACTGCTCCATCTATTTAGTCCTTCTTTAATGACTTCCTGTATAGTTCCATAATTTCTGCCTACAGGTCTTCCACATTTTACTACATTCATGGTTTGATATTTTTGTTTCTTTTGTTGATATGTAAATGATATCCCTTTCAATGATATTTTCAAATTCTTTCAAATACAAATGATCATATATATTTATATATTCAGCCACCTTACTAAATCTTATTGTTTTTTTCCGCAGATTATTCTGGGTTTCCTATGTAGACAAGCAAATCATCACAAACAATGACTACTTCCTCCTTTCTATTCCGTAGGGGGAAAAAATTTCTTTTTCTTTTTTTACTATGTTGGCTATGCAGGACTTCTATGTTGAATAGAAAACAGTGAAAATGGGTATCCTAGTCACAGTTGTTAAACGGAACATTCCTAATATTTTTTCCATTTACAGTATTGTAAGGATTTTTGATACATTCCTAATTTTACCCTCTGGAACTTATGGTCCATCCCCTGCAAAATCATCTATACTTAACCTTTTCTCTAAGCATTCATTGTTTTCTTATAAACTTTGTAATATGAGCTTGGAGGTGGGTTAGCTGCAATCTTACTTCTTTCTCTTCATATTCCCTTCCAGTTTATTATTCCAATAACCTCTCTCAAATTCTCCAGCATCTTTGAAGTTCAAGCGCTGTTCAACAGCATTTTCTGTGATGATATAAATGTTCTATGTCTCTGCTGCCCAATATGATAGCCACTAGCCATACGCCGCTACGGAACACTTGCAATAAGGCTAAGGAAATGAATTTTTAATTTGACTTCATTTTAATGATTTAAATTGAACAGCCACATGTAGCTCAGGGCTACCATATTGGACAACAGAGAACTGGATCTATAGATCGTTCTCACTAATACAATGAGGATTTTAGTAGCTGGAGAGTAAGAATCCATAAGCCAACATTATTTTTATCATAAATCTTGGTGATTGTAATCTTCACATAAACGATACTCCCAATATCCCGGTTTCTCAGTTTCTTGACTTTCCTTCCCTATCTTCTATTCCTTTCAGGCTCCACCCCCATCATCCTGAATGCAATAATTACTTTACTTCACTGGACCTTCCTACCTTTTCACCACTAATCATCTCCTTCATATTCTTAGTTCTCTCATTTTACTTGGCTTAGATTCCTCATTTATCACCATAATAACTCTTTTACATTTACCCTCATTTATCTCTCGCCCTACCCTTTATCCCTCTAAGGTACAAACAAGCCTGGCAAAATCCCAACTCTGGTTAAATAGAATTCTCTGCACTACCCCAAGCTTTTGCTGAGCACCTGAACCTGGCTAGAAACGTAACACTGCTAACTGGTTTCAACTTAATAGATATGTGACCAAAACTCTCAAATGTATCCTTTGAGGCCTATCAAATCTATTATAGTTCCCTAGTTAATAAACTCACACTCTCCTAGATGACTTTCATATCCTATCGTCTTTCTTTAAATCTCCAACACTGCTCCCCCATCACTTTCAACTAATGACCTGCTACTTAGGTTTTCAGAATCAAAGCAATCAGAAGAACTTTCACAGAAACCAATTACCAAATCCATCAGTTTACCTGATCTGTTACCAAATGGGTTCTCTTCCCTCCTGTTAAAATGGATAAATTGTTCCTGTTCAGTTGTGAGCTGGATCTAATTCCTTTTTGCCTGTTCAAGGATATCACTAGAGCAACCTCTTTCTCTTAGCATTTTTCCCACTCTGCTTGATTACAGCCACCAGCATACAAACTGGTCATAGATCCCATCTCCAGAAACAAAACAAAAATGAGAAACCACAGACCTCTTTCGTTTTATATATATCCCTCCAGCTACCAGATTTCTCTGTAGTACCACACTCCAACTCTGTACCACAAAATTCCTCAAAAGTATTCTTAATGCTTGCTGTGCTACTTCATCATTGTCTCAAGTCTTTCACCCCATCACTGCAATGAAGCCACTTTTGCAAGGTCACCAATCATCTCCGCATTTCCAGATCCAATGGTCATTTCAAAGTTCTCAGCTTATTCAACTTATTAGCAGCTTTGACACAGCTTATCACTCTTAACACTTTCTTTCTTTTCTTTTTTTGGGGGGTGCATGGTCCGGGAATAGAACCCAGGTCTCCCGCACTAAAGGTGAGCATTCTAACCACTGAACCACCTGTGCACCCTTAACACTTTCTTTACCTGATTCTGGAAAATTTCTCCTACCCGTTATTTCCTTTGCTGATTCCTCTTCATTTTGCCTATCTCTAAATCTTGGAGGTTCCAGGGTTTTTTTGGCTCACTCTTTACCTGATCCTATCCAATCTCATGTGTTAGATCCTGGCAGAAATAAATTTATACTGATGATCACAAAAATAAATCTCTAACCCCAGTGCTCTCTAAATTTGCATATCTAACTTCAACCTTACATTTTCACATGGATGTTTACTAGCCAATCATACATAATATGTGTAAGAGAGAGACCCACCTACATGTTCCTTCTATGAGTCTCTCTGAGTATTAGTAAACAGCATCGCTATTATCTGATACAATGTCATTTCTCTAAACTAAACTCCTACAACCCATATCCTAGCTTATTCTACTCCGTCAATACTGGCCACCCTACTGTTCTTTGAACACATATGGGCGTTTGTACTTCTATTCCCTCTGCATGGAATTTTCTTCTCCTAGCTATTTACACGATTGGTTCCCTCAATTCCTCTGGGTATCGACCTAACTACTACTTATCAGGAATCTTCTTACCACATCATATAAAATGGTCTGCCCTGCATTCTCTTCTATCTCATTTACTCTGCTTTATTTTTCCTCAGAGCATTTATCACTATTTATGTTATTTACTGGTTTACAGTTTATCTTTCCCCACTAGAAAGTTAGCTGTATGAGAACAGGGATGTGCCCATATTGTTCACTGCTGCATGGCAAGCAATTAGTGCCTAGCATAGTATGGGATATTAAAAAATTTAATACAAACATCTGAAGTTTTAATCATTTTAATAATGGGGCTGTTACAAAATTAAAAATATTCTTTTTTCCATGCAAATAAGGGTGTCAATGTAAATATCTTACAGGAAAATAAAAATTAACTAGAGGGAAATGTATCTAATTTCTGAACAATAGTATAAATCAGAGTATAATTACACTTTCTCTAAAACTTTATAGTCATTTCCATCCCCCCATGAAATTCAAAATTTAAGAAAAGAGGATGAGGCCATTATTATTTAAACATTTTTTAAAGAAGGAAAACCTCTCACCCAGGTGTTCCTCTAATATAAATGAAATACGAAAAAAGATCATAATAAACCCTTCCACATAAAATTTTTCTAATATAGAAAATGACTCTGGTTTTCATGAGAAACATCTGCCTTCTGATCACTGTGAAAAGTGAAAGGAGCACTAAGCTAATAAAAATAGTTATGTTTTAGTAGTTAAAAAAAGTTTATTAAAGCTAGTCACACCATTAGCACAGGACTCTAAGAACACATAAACCCTTTTTACAAAATATAACTGACTTTAAATTAAATCTTTACAATTTAAAACTTTAAAATTTCTCTTAAACAATGAGGAATAGTATTAAATATAAACAAATTTAGTGACTCTAAAATTTTACTTATATAGACCCTAAATAAAAAATACCTGGAAAAGCTTTAGGCCAGTAACACATCATGCAAATATGAAAATATACAAATTTGCAGAAGTCAAAACTCACACCCTGAATTTGCTAAAGTAATAGAACCAAATATGGTTAATATAATATCAGAATGTGCAGCAACATCTCATGATGCCACATTATCAGATTTTTCATTATTCCAATGAAAATAATGGAAGCATTAATAAATGGAAAAAAAACAGTGGTATTTACAAAAAAAAATAGTGAAAATCTAATTCACTAAGTTTTTTTTGAAACTTACGTTTAAATGCTCCTCAAATTTTCCAAAAGCATAATCTTGACATAATTAAATGGAATTTTTTTGTTTTAATTATTTCCCCATCAGTGAATGTGAAATACTATCTTGTCAATAATAATGTTTAAAAAGGTTCTCCAAAAAATGATTTCCCAAAGAGCAGAAACCAAGCCCAAAACTGCAATCTACCCAACAAAATACCTCATAAATCTGGTGAAACACTTAAGGAGAGAAAGTGCAGGTTTCAAAGAGGAGGATACAAAATGATTTAAAAATCTTTAACTTCTATCATAATATTAACCTTACTGAAAACCATAAAGGAAACTAATACACCTTTACTTTCAACAGGAAGTCTAACCTTTCGTTAATCAAAAAATTTACTCACCGCCCATGTTTTAGTCAACCTGAAAATTGGGGCACTTTGTAAGCCAGAAACCACTGCCATAAGTGCATGAAGATTATTCAGCTCATATAGTTTCTGAAGATTAAAAAAAAGGGGGGGGGGATGAAAAATCAATACCACAAATACAAGAAAACTTTAGATTAACAACATGTACAATTTAGGCAATTGGTAGTGTTTCAATATCATTGTTGAGATATGTCTTTATTCTAGATGTCATCAATTTAAACCTCCTCTTTCTTATTCATGCTTGTGGGGTAGAAAGAGCCTCTATACAACATGGGGGAGGTAGGCGGGACACCATGCACACACAATATAATTCAAAATTCTAAAGTATCCAGCATGTTTACAGTAAGCTGTTTTGAGTCCACAAGAGAACTCTTATGTTCCAACCCAGCATTGTTTCCAAGCTCTGGGAGGATAGCTACCTCTAGCTGGGTAGGTCATTTAAAAATAAATAAATAAAAAAATAGGGTTCAGTATAAAGTTTCCTGCTATGATCATGCACACCCTGGTTTCTAGTAACTGGTCCCCTTCCTTAGACTAAAATATAATTAAGCCTCTGCCCTATGCTCTAAGTTTCAGGAAAAGGTCTATGTTCAGGATCCTATTCGAGTTTCCAATCCAGTGTGCCCATATTCCAGGGCTATGGTTCAAACTTGTTTTCCACAATCCTCCTTAATTTCCTGCTTCCTCTTGCCAGAATTCACAGACCATTTGTTCCTCATCTATGCTAGGACATCCACCTGCACCACAATGTAAGAACTGTTTTTACAGTTTGCTTCCAGGAAACTGCTACCTAACACAAGGTTCATTAATTTGCCAAAAGAGCTCGTGACATTTATTGCTTATTTCTCAGACTTCTTCACATTTCTTGAGGCTTACACTTAAATGGGTACTGTCTAAAAATCAGTCAATTTAGAACTGTCTTAATCTTGCTGTTAAGTAAACTCCAGATCTGGAAAATGCTGCTGTTGGCACATTTTGCTGAAAACCCAAAGAAAACAAAAGAAACTAATAAACATAAAAAGGATATAAACTAAGGCAGGGCATGTTGGTAGCATTGTGAGGTGTGGAATTTAGTTCACCCTCCAGAGCAGCTAGTAAATAGCCAGGAACAGTACAGAAGAACTGCTGGGGGAACATCAGCGAGTGGACACATAGCGTAACCAATCTGGACCAGATGGAATGGCTGAGACCCCACAAGGAACTATAAGTCCCCCAAGTCGTGGATGCCAGTGTTCTTTCCCCATGGGCACAGCAGGCTGGTTCCCAGAGGGGAAAGGAAACAGACTTTACTAGTAGCAAAGGCTTAGCTCAACCAAGCTCCAGTTGTGGAATTAGCAAATTCTGACCGCTCAAAACAGCCCCCCACACAGATAAACCTGGAATAAGCATTAAAGGAACTAGGAATTTTGGCCCCGGCAGAGAAAGAGTGGGGCTGACAGGGGAGGGAGGGGGGTGGAGTTGGAGCAATAATTCCCTAACAGTGTATCTCCTTAAATCTGTGAGGGTGTATCTTTCCCCAGGAAAAGAGGGGCAGGTGGGTGCACCGTTGGTTCAGTGGTTGAATGCTTGCCTTCCATGTGGGAGACCCAGGTTTGATTCCTGGACCAGGCATCCAAAAAATAAAAAATAAAAAAATAAAAATAAAAGGGGGGGCAGGGCCCAGCTCAAGCGGAATCCCTCTTTCAAGGAATGCGGGTTCCAAGGTCAGGAAAACTGAACCAATCAAAGCCATCCTACTACCTCACCTCTGTCTCAACCACACCCCGGGCAGGGAGAGTCTGCTGAAATTAAAGGCACTGCATCACTTTAAACTGGTGGGAAGCCACAGGAAGACAATTACCATTTGCTGGGCAGGATAGGAAAACCACAGAGTCCAGAGGCTTCATATGAAACTCTGGCAACCTCATGGGTCTCACCCTGAGGGAAAACTGATGCTGGCTACTCTTTCCTCCTGAGATGTGGTCCTGTCTGGCCAGGGAAAATCTGACTGGGGTCTACAACATAGGAAGGAGACAGAGAACAATGCATCCAGCAAGAAAAACCCTATATAAAAGAGAGAACAAACCAATGCTTCAAATACGATACAGGTGTTGAAACAACTAATTCAGAATATCTGAGCAAACATGCAAAATCTCATGAAAAATCAAATCAATGAGTTGAGGGAAGATATAAAGAAGACACTGGGCAAACATAAAGAAGAACTCAAAATTCTGAATAAACAAATGGAAGAAGTTATGGGAATGAAATGCAAAATAAAAGACATGAAAAAAACAATGGAAACCTACAACAGATTTGAAAAGGCAGATGAAAGGATTCGTGAACTAGAGGACTGGACATCTGAAATCCAACATACAAAAGAAAATATAGGGAAAAGAACTGAAAAATATGAGCAGGGTCTCAGGAAACTGAACGACAACATGAAGCATAGGAACATACGTGTTGTGGGTATCCCAGAAGGAGAAGACAAGGGAAAGGAAGCAGAAAGGCTAACAGAGGAAGTAATCACTGAAAAGTTCCCATCTCTTATGAAAGACATAAAATTATAGATCTAAGAAATGCAGCATACTCCAAAAAGAACAGATCCAAATAGACATACTGCAAAATATTTACTAATCAGATTGTTAAATGTCAAAGACAAAGAAAGAATTCTGAATGCAGCAAGAGAAAAGCAATCCATTACATACAAGGGAAGCCCAGTAAGACTATGTATGGATCTCTCCACAGAAACCATGGAGGTGAGAGGGCAGTGGTATGATACATTTAAGATTCTAAAAGAGAAAAACTGCCAACCAAGAATTCTATAATTCTATACCCACTGAAATAGTCCTTCAAAAAATGAGGGTGAGATTAAAATATTCTCAGACAAACAGTCACTAAGAGAATTTTTGACTAAGAGACTGGCTCTGCAAGAAATACTAAAGGGAGGACAACAAGCTAGGAAAAGGCAGGAGAGAGAGGTCTGGACTGGAGTGTAGAAATGAAGACCATCAGTAAAGGTAAAAAGAGAAAAAAAATATTTAGATATGACATATAAAATCCAAAAGACAAAGAAGAATGCACTGTCTCTATAGTAATAATACTAAATACATTAAACTCCCCAATCAAAAGACATAGACTGGCAGATGGATTAACAAATAGGACCCATCTATATGCTATCTACAGGAGACTCACCTTAGACCCAAGAACAAAAAAGGGTTGGAAATGAAAGGTTGGGAAAAGATATTTCATGCAAACAACAACCAGAAAAGAGCAGGAGTAGCTACTAATCTACAACAAAATAGACTTCAAATGTAAAACAAAAGAGATAAAGAAGGATACTACATATTAACAAAAGGAACAATTAAACAAGATGTAAAAATCATAAATACGTATGCACCATGCAAAAGTGCTACAAAATATAGCACAGAGGCAAACACAGACAGCACTGAAGGGAGAAGTGGACATCTCTACCATAACAGCTGGAGACTTCAATTCCCTGCTCTCATCAACGGATAGAAAATCTAGGCAGAGGATCAATAAGGAAACAGAGATTTTGAATAATATGATAAATAAACTAGACTTAACAGACATTTACAGAACATTACACCATACAACAGCAGGACACACATTTTTCTCAAATGCTTACAGATCATTCTCAAGTATACACCATATGCTGGGTCACAAAGTAAGTCTCAACAAATTGAAAAATATTAAAACCATACAAAACACTTCCTTGGATCATAATGGAATGAAGTTGGAAATCAGTAACAGGCAGAAGGCCAGAAAATTCACAAATACATGGAGGCTAAACAACACAGTCTAAACAACCAGTGGTTCAAAGAAGAAATTACAAGAGAAATCAGTAAATATCTCGAAGTAAATGAAAATGAAAACATAACATATCAAGATTTACAGGATGCAGTAAAGGCACTATTAAAAGGAAAATTTATTGTCTTAAATGCCTGTATTAAAACAGAAGAAAGAGAAAATCTGAGGAACTAACAGTTCACCTGGAAGAATGAGAGAAAGAACAGCAAACTAACCCCAAAGCAAACAAAAGGAAATAAAAAATGAAGATTAGAGCAGAAATAAATGAAACTGAGAATATGAAAATTATCGACAATTTCAACAAAAGCAGAATTTGGTTCTTTGAAAAAAATCAATGAAGTCGATGGACCCTTAGCTAGGGTGACAAAATAAAAAAAAAAAAAGAGAGAGAGGGAGGGATGGAGAGAGAGAGAGAATGCAAATAAAATCTGAAATGGAAGAAGTGACGTAACCACTGACCCTGCAGAAATAAAGGAGGTAATGAGAGGATACTATAAGCAACTATATACTAACAAAGTAGACAATTTAGATGAAATGGAGAACTTCCTAAAATGGTATGAACAAAAAACACTGACTTGAGAAGAAATAGATGACCTCAACAGACCAATCACAAGTAAAGAGATTGACTCACTCATCAAGAAGCTGTGCAAAAAAAAAAAAGTCCAGGACCAGATGGCTTCACATGTAAATTCTACCAGGTACACAAGAAAGAATTAGTCTCAATCCTACTCAAACTCTTCAAAAAAAGTGAACAGGAGGGAAAGGAACCTAACTCATTTTATGAAAACAACATCACCCTAATACCAAAGCCAGACAAAGATACTAGAAGAAAGTCACAGATCAACCTCTTTAATGAATACAGATGTTAAAATCCAAAATAAAATACTTGCAAATCAAATCCAAAAGCACATTAAAAGAGTTATACACCATGACCAAGTGGGATTTATTCCATGTATGCAAGGATGGTTCAACATACGAAAATCAATTAATGTAATGCACCATATTAACAAATCAAAGCAGAAAAACCACATGATCATTTCAATTGATGCAAAAAATGCATTTGACAAAATTCAACATCGCTTTTTGATAAAAACACTTCAAAGGATAGGGACAGAAGGGAACTTTCATAACAAGACAAAGGGAATATATGGAAAACCTAGAGCTAACATCCTCCTCAATGGGGAAAGATGGAAAGCTTTCCCTCTAAGATCACGAACAAGACAAGGACGCCCACTGTCATTAGTAATTCAACATAGTGCTGGAATTGCAAGCCAGAGCAATTAGACAAGAAAAGGAAATAAAAGGCATCAAAATTACAATGGAAGAAGTAAAACCTTCACTGTCTGCAGATGACACGATACATCTAAAATCTTGAAAAATCTGCAGCAAAATTACCAGAGCTAATAAATGTGTATAACAAAGTGGCAGGATACAAAATTAACATCCAAAAATCACTAGTGTTTCCATACATTAGTGATGAGCAATCTGAGGAGGAAATGAAGAAAAAATTCCATTTACAATAGCAACCAAAAGAATAAAATATTTAGGAATAAATTTAACTAAGGATACAAAAGACCTATACACAGAAAACTAGAAGAAATTGCTAAAAGAAATCATAGAAGACCTAAATAAATGGAAGGAATGGAATATCATGTTAATGGATTGGAAGACTAAATATAGTTAAAATGTCAATTCTACCAAAATTGGTCTATAGATTCAATGGCAATAGGAACTAAAATTCTAAAAACTTACTCTGCAGAAATAGAAAAAAACAATAACTAAATTTATTTGGAAGAGAAGAATGCACCGAATAGCTAAAAATATTTTAAGAAAGAAAAATGAAGTGGGACGTCTCACACTACCTGACTTTAATGCATTCTATGAAGCTACAGTGGTCAAAATAGCATGGTACTGGCATAAAGACAGATGTACCAATGGAACTTAACTGAGTGTTCAGAAATAGACCCTCATGTCTATGGACAATTGATCTTTGATAAGGCAGTCAAGTTAACCCTACTGGGACAAAGCAGCCTTTTCAATAAATGGTGTTTGGAGAACTGGATATCCATATGCAAAAAAATGAAAGAAGATCCACATTTCATACCCATACAAAAATTAACTCAAAATGGATCAAAGATCTAGACACCAGACCTAAGACCATAAAACTTTTACAAGAAAATGTAGGAAAATATAAGTCTTGTAATAGGAAGTGGTTTCCTAGATCTTAAACCCACAGCACTAGCATTGAAAAAAGAAAAATAAATGGGATCTCCTTGAAATTAAACACTTTTGTGCATCAAAGAACATCTGGAAAGTAAAAAGGCAGCCAGTGCAATGGGAGACAATATCTGGAAACCACATATCCGATAAGCATTTAGTATCTAGAATATATAAACAGATTCTTCAACTCAACAACAAAAAGATAAGCAACTCAATTTAAAAATGGGCAAAAGACATGAACAGACATGTCTCAGGTGAGGAAATACAAATGACCAAAAGGCACATGAAAATATGTTCAACTTCACTGGCTATCAGGGAAATTCAAATCGAAACTACAATGAGATACCATCTCACAACCACTAGAATGGCCATTATCCAAAAACAGAAAATGACAAGAGTTGCAGAGGATGTAGAGAAAGAGGAACACTTATTCAACGTTGCTAGGAACATTAAATAGTACAACCACTCTGGAAGGCAGTTTGGTGGTTTCTCAGGAAGCTAAGCATAGAATTTCCACATGATCCAGCAATCCCATTACTAGGTATATACTCAGAGGAACTGAAGACAAGGACACAAATGGACATTTGCATACCGATGTTTATATCACAATTGTTTACAATTGCCAAGAGATGGAAACAGCCCATATGACCATCAATGGATAAGTGGCTAAACAAGCTGTGGTATATACATATGATGGAATATTACACAGCTGTAAGACAGAATAAAGTCATGAAGCATGTAACAATGCGAATGAACCCTGAGGACATTATGCTGAGTGAAATTAGTCAGGAACAAAAGGACAATTATTGTATGGTCTCACTAATATGAACTAACATTAATGAGTAAACTTTGAGAGTTGAAGTTATGAACACAGGTTAACACAGATTGGGCATTTGGTGTTACAGGAATACAGACTGTGCAACAGGACTCATTATAAAAATTCAGAAATGGATGTCACAATACTACCTGATTGTAGCACAATAACAAGTATACTGAAAGAAGCTGAATGTATGATTGAAGGAAAAGGGTTGGGGAGTTATATGAAATCAGAAGGAAAGACAGAGGATAAAAACTGAGAAGGTGTAACTTAGGAATGCCTGGAGTTAACAATAATGGTGATTAAATATACAAACATAAAAACGTTTGTCTGGAGGAGAACAACTGAATGTCAACACTACAAGGTGTTGAAAATGGATGGCATACAGGAAAAAGTACAGTCAACACAAACTTGGATCTACAGTCAACAGTAACATTGTAATATGCTTCCATTGAATGTAACAAAGGCATTATTCCAAAACTAGATGTTAACAGGCAGTAGGCATGGGAGTGGGGGGGGGGGGGTATGGATTCCTTGTGGAAGAAAAAAGAAATGTTTGTCATATAGATTATGGTGGCGAAGGCATGTCTATACAGTTAGTTAGGTTGGACAGTTTGATGTGTGAATTAAACTTTAAAATTGAACAGAGAGAAACAAGTGCTAGAGAAAATGCAGAATAAGAGATATACCTGTTCACTATTGGTAGGGGAACTCAAAGGTGCATTTCCTCTGGAGGAGAGTGTGGTGGTTCTATAGGAGGCTAGGGTGGATTTTACATATGATCCTGAAACCCCACTGCTCAGTATATACCTGGAGGAATTGAGTGCGGGGACACAGATGGACATTTGCACACTGGAGTTTATGGTGGCAGTGTTGGCAATTCACAATGGATGGAGGTGGCCTAAGGGTATAACGACTGAGGAATGGAAAAGGGGACTGTGCTGTTTACATACAACTGGCCACAAGAGGAATGAAGTTGTGAGGCATGCAACTAGGTGACTGAACTTTAAGGACTGTATGTTGAATGAAATAACAGAAACAAAAAGACCAATATTATCATTCCTCATTCAAACGGACTAACTATAATATAAAAACCCAGTGAACTGAATTCAGGAGCATGGGTTATTATTAGGTTGGGGACTATTGTGAAGGGTCCTAGATTGTAAGCTCTTACAGCAGTTGCATATATTCAGGAGTTGTACCTGTTATTTATAAATTCTGAGATACTGAACTATTTGTATATAACTTGGTCATTCCCAGAAACTTTGGGCATTTGTGTGACACTTGAGACTGAATTAGAGCTCTGAAGCTATAGAAGTCAGTACTACTTCCAATAAAAAGGTGAAAAAAGGACCAGACTTTGAGTAGTGATATGAATGAAACTGTTCTAAGATAGGACTAAGGTAAATCAGGATACAGGATAAAGGATAACATCATCCATATTTTAAAACTTCAACTTCTGTGTGAGACCGAAGGGAGAGATACTTATTTGGTATAAAACTTATATTTTACATAATGTAGCACATTTAACCTGTATGGTCAGTTTAGTTGAACACCATTAATCCAAGAACCTTAAATAGGGTTCTTGAGTTCAAGAACCTTGAATAGGGCATGAGTTCTTATTGGTTTGTTTAGGTCAGTGTGATGACCCGATATATCCAGAGTAATTTGAGCAGTGAATATAAATAACAGGGGGAATAAGAGGTAAATAAATTGGGTAGATTGAAATACTAATGTTTTAATGAGAGGGAGGGGTAAGGGGCATGGGATGTATGAGTTTTTTCTTTTTATTTCTTTTTCTGAAGTGATGCAAATGTTCTAAAAATGATCATGGTGATGAATATACAACTATGTGGTGATATTGTGAGCCACTGACTGTATACCTGTATGGACTATAGTGTTTGAAGATCTGTCAATAAAAATATTTAAAAAAAACAATTATATGGAGTTCTATAAATGCACAGAAGAAAGAACAAATCCCTAACACCATCTGAGGAGTTCAGTTTCCCAGAAGTGTCCACTGAGAGTGAGGGAGTATGAGCTCAATATACAAATAGCACAAGGGAACACAAGTAGTATGCTTTTTTTTTTTTTTAAATTACACGGGCAGGCACCGGGAATCAAACCTGGGTCTCTGGCATGGCAGCTGAGAACTCTGCCACTGAGCCACCATTGCCCACAAGTAGTATGCAATGGTTTTATACTTCAAACTTTTGTTTTATCTTTGTGGATGACAAAAAGGATTTTATCAAACTTAAATATTCTTCTTACTCATCAAAAGACAGCAGTAACAAAGTAAAAAGACAAACCATAGACTGAGTGAAAATATTTAGTAACACATATTTCTGAAAGAGTCTCTACACAGTGTATAAAAAAATTCTGACAATAAATAAGAAAAAGCCAAATAATTGAATTTTAAAATATGGGCATAAGATTTGAAAAGATATTTCACAAAAGAAAATATCCAGCGTGGGCCATGGTGGCTCAGCAGGCAAAGTTTTCACCTGCCGTGCCAGAGATCCAGGTTCGATTCCTGGTGTCTGCCCATGTGCCAAAAAAAAAAAAAAAAAAGTAAAAGAAAATATCCAAATGGTCACTATGCATCTGAAAAAATACATGGCATCATTTTTCATCAGGGAAATACAAATTAAAACCATATTAAGATACTACTACACCCAAAGTAATGGCTAAAATTAACAGACTAAAGACATCTAGTATTGGCAAGAAATGTGGAGTAACTGGAACATTCTGTTGCTGGTTGGAATTGAAAGTGGTATAACCATGTCATAAAACTATTTGGCAGTTTCTAATAAAATTACTCATATGCCTAGCATATGACCCAAGAATTTCACTCCAAGAAAAATGAATGCATATACCATAAGAATGTTCATAGCAGTTTTATTTATAAGGGTCAAAGAAGAGGAAATAATTCAAATGTCCATCAACAAGAAAATGATAATCAAATTTTGGTATACCCATAGAATGGAAATCTACTCAGTAATAAAAAAGAATGGACTACTGAAAACATGCAACATGGATGAATCTTGAAAAGACATGGTGAGTAAAAGAAGCCAGTTACAAGAGTGGGAATACTATAGGATTTCATTTATATAAATTTCAAGAACCAGTTTCCTCTGAAGGATTGTGATGGTGGGGTGAAATGTATTGTTCGGGAAAGGGCTTGTTAGGAACTTTCTGAGGTGATGCTGTCATCTTGGTACTGTCCTGAACTACTAGACAGAAAAGATGTAAATCCAGTTGAAGCTATCCACCTTAACCCAGGTCTCAAAGAATTCCCATAAAATTTCATGAAATAAGAATAAGAACCCCCCCCCTTTTTTCTTAGAATTTATCTTATTTTACTTTTTGTGAAAAGTAATATATATAATATATATATAAACAAAAAAAAGCAATAAATTTCAAAGCATATCACAACAATTAGTTATAGAAAAGATTTCAGAGTTTGGTATGGGTTACAATTCCACAATTTTAGGTTTTTACTTCTAGCTACTCTAAGACACTGAAGACTAAAAGAAATATCAATACAATGATTCAGCAATCATACTCATTTGTTAAACCCTAACTTCTCTATATAACTTCACCATGACCTTTGATCTTTCTCTCACTCTTTAGGGGTATTTGGACTCTACCTAGTCTAACTTTTTCAAGTTAGAAGGGGCTGTCGATAATATGGGAAAGGGGAATGAAACTCTGGAGAGGCTGGCCCTTCTGCCTTTCAGCACTTATATGGTCCAGGCACCCATCTGGAGATGAATCCCTATTTTTATAAGAAGGAAAAGTAAAAAACAAAGAAATAGTAATCCATAAGTGCCAAGCAATGACTTCAAATTTTGGCCTTAAGTACAGAATTTGAAATTACAGATTTATTCAGTTTGAAAAATTAAAATAGATTGAAAATATGAGGAAATTAAAAAGTAACTGAGAAGACTTCAATAAGAACCAAATAGATGTACAGAAATGAAAAATACAGTATTGAAATAAAAAATTCTGTGGACTGGTCAAAAAGTATTTTCAGATAAATCTGTGAAGAAAATAAATGGAATGAAAGATATTTATGAGGCAATTATCCAAATACAACAGATACGTCAAAGAGTTGAAAATGATGTGAAATCAAGGTTATGAGATATGGAAGACAGAGCATGAAAGCCAACATTCAACTAATAAGAGATGTAGAAGGAGATAATAAAATATAATTGGGTAGAAACAATATTTAAAGAGAAAATGGCAGAAAATTTTCCTAAGTGGCTGAAAGACACCAATTCCCAGGACCAGGTATTTTAGGGAGAGTATATAAGAAGAAATCCAAAGTTGGACAAATCATAGTGAAAGTGTAGAATATTAAAGAAAAAGATTTTAAAAGCAATCAGAGAGAAAAGACCAATTACTTTCAAAGAAATAGCAATCACACTAATAGCAGAGATTGTAGTAACACTAATGGAAGCTTGACTACTACTATGAAACAATATCTATGGCTCACAAAAATAAAAACAAAAAAACAAACAACTGTGAATCCGGAATAGCATTTTCAAGAACTAGGGAGAAAAAGAGATGTTTCCAGACATCAAAAAACAATGACAGCTTTAAAAAAGAAAGATTTCTTAAAGTGGTGCTGGGATAATTATTCATAAAGAAAAATATGAAAAGAATCCATAATTTATTCCAAGTGGATTAAATACTCAAGAATCAAAATTGATGCCATAAACTTTAAAGGATAATAAAAAAGAGAATGCCTTTGATATTCTCAGAGGGCAGGGTAAATTACTTAAAGAGATATTCTTAAATAAGATAATAAAAAGTACTAAGATTAATAAATTTAATTATAGTAAAATTAACATCTATATCAACATATAACATCAATAAACAGTGGTAAGATAAACCAGAAATACAAAGATGCATGCAAAGGAAGATGCATGCAAAGGATATAACAAACAGAGAACTAGTATCTAGAATTATATAAAGAACTCCTAAACAAATCAATAAAAGATCAATACTGCAGTTGAATATTGCTCAAATACCTTCATTTCAGGAGAGAAAATCTAACGGGACAACATAGAAAAGATGTGCATTCTCAACAGATTCCTTGAAAAGCAAATAAAACTAAAATGAGATGCATTTCACACTCAACAGGATTGGCAATAACAAAAAATCCTGACACTTTTAACCCAGTGGAGCACTGGGTACCGTCATACATTGCTGGTAGGAGTGGATATTAGTATAACCAGTTTGGAAAAGAGAGAGATGAGCATACCCTAGGCCTCAGCAATTCCACTCCTAGGGTGAACATTGTATTTCTAGGGCTTCAACCCTCACATGAGCAGCAGGAGACATACGAAAATGCTTAAAGCAGCAGTGTTTATAATAGCAAAAAATCTACTAACTACCTAAATTACAATATATTGAATAAATTGTAGTACATGCAAACAATAGAATATACTTCAAAACCAAGCAACATTCAACAGGTCCAATCTCAGTAAAAATGTTGAGTAAAAAAATCAGCTTATGAAAATACGAAAGTAAAAGTGGACTAATTCCATTTAAACAAAGTTCAGTTTACATATACATATAATATAATATTTTATTCAAGGATTTCTTATAATTATGGCAAAACTAGGGAATGAGAAACATAAAATTCAGGAGAGTGGCTCCCATCGTTGTGAGAGGACAGAGGTCTGAATATGAAGAGGCATATGGAAATTCAAAGTGGGCAACGGGTACACTTTGTTACCTCAAACAAATTTTATAAATATTCTTTTTGCATCTACACAAGAAGAAGAAGGCCTGCGGTTTTATAACCAACTGAATATGGGAGGCAAAAAGTCAGGATAGAGGGATTTAAGACCCATGATTAGCAAAAAATAATTATGAATTTAGGGTTTAGCATGAAGGCAGGAGCTGTTAAAAATAACTGAAATGGTGGGAGCCTGAATGGAATTAAATGATTATTCGATGAGAAGCATTATTTGATGGTGGGTATGATGGGCAAAATTTGGGGGTTTTGAGTAGAATAATCAAGTACATTAAAAAAAACTAACAGAAACATGAGGAAACTAATGGAATTTCAGAATCTAAAAAGAAAAGTCATGAATTTCTTTGCTGAAACCTAGCATTTATCTAACATACCATAAATAATTATTTTTAATATGTCACACTTAAGCAAAATATAAAACTTTTAGAAAGGGTAACTCTGCCACCTAGTGCTACAGAATTTATCAGAATACAATTGCTCTCATGTGCTCAAGGAAAAAAGAGAAGAGTTATGATTTATAATTGTAAACATGGTACCCTCATTTTATTCTATCTTCATTCACATGTGATATAATCTATGTATATAAAGATAATGACAAATGGTACTGCAATACTGCACTTCTAAGTGACTTTAAAAATAAATGTGGAGTTGCTATAGATTTTAATAAAGTCTTGGTATCATCTTGTGGAATGCCTGCTTCACTCCCATTTCTTAATTATGACATCTATGAAATCCATGGTTTATTTCTCTTGTGGCACTTCCTAACTGTGCCACACAATAACTAATTGACACATTTGACAACATCTGCATTTATTTTATTGTTTTAAAAATAAGGCCTTGTTATTTTCCACATGGTGACAGAGGCAACTATTTCAAAAGCAAATAACTGACCATGTGTTCTCTACTTATTTCTAAATGGTTCTACATCACCTGCAAAATACAGTTACAATGTTTTAGAAATATCACACATCACCGTCATCTGACCTCTGTCTCCTTATCCAGTGAAACACATATGTAATTCAGCTACTCAGAAAGAGGGACTAGGATATAAATGGAAAGAGATGAAGACAAGAGGAATGAAGGAAAACAGGTATCTGATTTAAGAAGTTGACTCACATTAGGCAATGAGCTTTATTTCTCAGTGTCAATAAATGGCAAATAAAGTGTCACAAGCAAATTTCACTCACAAACATCTGTAAATGATTGAACTCAAAAATAAGAACACAAGTTTTTCTTACCTTTGCAGTTTTAATATAGTGGCTCAAAACTTCTGCTCTAATTTTTAATGTTTGAGCATGAAGAATCTCTCTAACAACCCAAAAGCTTACCTGTAAATAAAAAATTAAAATTGTTAAACAGCAAGATTCTTTTCCCACAGGGTGAAACTAATGACAAGAACTACATGAGGAACTACTTAAAGTTACTAAAAAAATCATATTCTGTCTTTCCCTTGGTTCACCATCAAGATATAACCAATCTTCAAATGTAGCATACTTTTCATATATAGAAAAATATAAATATGTAAATAGTTATGTGCATGTATATACACATAAAACAAGACTATGATTTTTTAGCTTGTAAAAGCTGATATAAAGTTGGAAAGAAAATAATTTGCTAAGAGAACACAATAAAACCAGAGGGATGCAATATGAAGACACTACAAGTAATACAGAAATGGGTTTACAGAACAATCATACGTAAAATACAGGATTCCCATACACCACCCCACCAAATACAAGTGTATTCTGTTGTTCTTGTATTTGAAACACTTTGGCAGAACTGGGTAGGTCTCTAAGATCAGGTATCATGAAAGATGCTGCTTATACCATGTTCTTCTGTGGCCGTGTAATCCCATGTTGATATTTATTCACATTGAGCAGAATCGTTAGTGTGAAGATCCAAGAATGGTTTTCTTGGTTTGATTAAAATGAAACAAAATTTTGTAAGAGAAAAATAAATCTAAGGTAGCATTCTAAAATTAAATTAACACTGCATTTTAGAAATCATACAATCATTTAAAATTCAATGAATTTAAATTTTTATTTCTTTAAAAAACACTTAAAAATAATTCATCAGAAAGGAAATTAGATCAATAACATTAAAATGCTCTTCTCTGGTGAAAATAGTTGCTCATCATGATATACTAGGTATGTGACATTTTAATTCGTGTAGTAAGAAAATAAAATCAAAGTACTACCAAAAAGCTCAAAGTTGTACAAATCAGAAAAACAAGATGGAGTTAGAAATCTTAGTGCAAGAAATAACTTTAAATGCCACTGCTTCATATTTCTTCACTTTTTAAAATGAGAAATACTTCAGAATTTGCTTGCAATTTTCATCTATAAACAAAATGTCAAATGTTACATTTCATATATAGTTTTAAAATGTATTTGCAAATGTAAAATGCATATATTTTACAGGCATCCGATAATATTTATTATCTTTGGGCTACGAATGGCAATAACTCTCCCTACTGAATGGTAATAACTCTCCCTAATTTTAACAAGGTTTATCCCTTCAAAAATGTCAAAAGTTATACTACACATATTTTATTTTAGCAAATATCAATTATGAATTCAATCTAAACTGCATGATCACTGACTGTTTTGTCAGATAATTTGTGTGTGTGTGTGCTGTATGGTGGGATCATATTTCATTATTTTTCCATGTAGAGTATCCCATTACTGCAGCACCATTTGTTGAATTTTCGTTTGTCTTTTGTTTTCTTGGGTAAGTGCATGGATCAGGAATCAAACTCAGGTCTCCACGTGGCAGGGGAGAATTCTACCACTGAACTACCCTTGTAGCCCTTATGTCAGACAAAATTTAAAACAAAATTGTGATTTTAAAAATATGGCCATAAATTCTTTTCCACTCCTCTCACTGCAAGTTGGTTATCTGTTATATCCCCCTGAATCTGGGCAGTCTTGTGAGTGCTTCCAAGAATAGAGTATAGAAATTGATGTTATAAAAGACCATGCAGTCCTCGGCTGGATTGCTGGAAAACTCTCTCCAGGAGCTTTAAGCTAATATGTAAGAAGTTCAATTACGCTGAGACTGCCATGCTAGAAAGCCTCAGTATAGATCCTCCAATCAACAGTGTCAGCAAAGGCCAACCTCACCTGGGAAAACAGACCAGGATGACCAACACCAAGACACATTTTAATACAATTATTGGACTTAAAAGAAAAAATCTTTTAGGCATACAGACAAAAAAGAGAAAGTGATTTTTAAGGAAAGAAAATTAAATTATCAGAAGTTTCAACAGCAACACTCAACATGAGAAAAAAGTGGAGTAACAAGGAATGATAACTAAGGAAAGAACGCATGATTCAAGGATTTTTTTATCCAGTAAAAATGACCTTCACCCATAAAGAGCACATGCAAACTTGTCAACATTAAGAACTTAGGGATTATTGTTCCAAAGAGCCTTCCTCCTATGTCCCAGGTAATATACTGGTAAATGAGTTTCAGACAACCAAAACGACTACAGAGACATTAACATAAGGATGTCAGTAAGCATGAAACATATATTTAGTCACAGAACTAAGACTGAGGGTTAAAAGAGGAGAGAGGACAGTATACAATGGCTATGTGCTCTGACTCTCTATATATGTATATATATATATATAGTATAAAAAATGGGAGTAGACTAAAACATACATAAAAAAGAGGTTTTCAGTAATGATATTGGTGGTAGTATTTACTAGTACTGCTATTCAAAGACTGCTGTTTATTATGTAGGATAAAGCAATTGAGTAAGCATAGGATATTCTGTAATGCTTTGTAACCCTTGAAAACCAGGATTCTGGGTGTAGAAGAAAGGACATGCAGATGTAATAATATAGAAAAGATGAAGTTTAGAAATTCTCTTCCTGAATTTGACAGGAAGTATCAATATAAACTAATAGGGGTATTTTATCTTTAAAAAGTTGAACGTGTGCCTGTGTGTGTGAGATACACATACAGCTAAATAGACATGGACATAAAGACAGATAAAGATCTGCCAGCTATATCTGCTGAAAAGGCCTAGCTATTATGATCACCCTGGTAGCAATAAGTATACCAAGCATCCAGATTCTGGTCTATAGGAAAAGAAGGCTTGATTAAGAAATGCTGGTTCTAAATAGGGGGCAGGGAATATACAAATGAGCTTCTAATACCAGATGGCAAGCAAACTATTAAAGACTACCAGGGTCATGACAAAAGGACATGAAAGCCAACCTACAGAGGCTCCCGCAGGCCGAAGACGGCACAATAGGAGTTTAAATATGGATACAAATAGCAATGAATTGAAATCATCATATAGGTTTAAATCTATGAGTTCATGATATTAAAAAAATTTTTGGAAGATGGTGGCTTAGTGAGGTGTGAAACTTAGTTCATCCCCCAAAGCAGCTAGTAAATAGCCAGGAACAGTACAGAACAACTGCTGGGGCCACATTGGTGACCAGACACACAGTGTACACCAGTCTGGACAAACTGGACCAGCTGCGATCCCAACCAGAGCTAAGTCCCCAAGCTGTGGAGGCCGGCACCCCTCCCCGACAGGCTGGTTCCCAGAAGGGAAAGGAAAGAGACTTTATTAGCACCAGGCGCTGAGCTCAACAAAGCTCCAATTGTGGAATTAATTAACAAATTCTGACTACTGAAAATAGGCCCCCAGCTCAGATAAAGCTCGAATAAGTGCTAAAGTTGCTAGATTTAGCCACAGCACAGAGGGGCAGTGCTGACAAAAGAAAAAAATAAATAAAAAAACAGGTTTTTTTGATCAGAAAGCACAAAATACTTGAAAAGGTTTGGACCCCTAAAAATAAAGGTGGGGCATATAGGATCCGGAGATACATAAAGCAACATACCAACTGAAGCTCTTGATTAACAAACCCAACGTACTGGGGTCCTGCTCTGAAAAGGACTTTTTTAAAATTTTTTTTATTTCTACAGCTTAACTGCTCATTAGATACAATCGCAAAATCAGGCTCCAAGGCAAGGGTGGAATTAAGCTTGTCTGAGAGACAAAGAGGCTGGTCAAGTGAAAGAAAGGTTGTGCCTTCCCCAGGAGAACAGTGAATCCCCCCTCTCCTGCTGGCACGTAGCTCAGGTGGAATCCCTCCCTCAAGGAATTCAGACCCCAGGTACGGGAAAACTGAAGCAATTAAAGCCCTCTAAATCTCACCTCTGTCTCAGCCACACGCCCAGCAAGGAGAGTCAGCTGAAGTTAAAGGTACTATATCACATTATATTGGTGGGAAACTGCAGGCAGACAAGCACCACATACTGGGAAGGGTAGGAAAAACATCGAGTCTAGAGGCTTCACCGCAAAGTCTGTCAATCTGCTGGGTCTCATCCTCACAGAAAACTAATGTGGATGTCTTTTTCCCCCTGAGAGGAGGCCGGTCTGGTCTGGGAAAATCTGATTGGGGTCTATAACATCTAAGCAGACCCTCCTAAGGGGGAAAAAAAAAAAAGGCTCCATACAGGCAGGGCAAGAAATAAGAAAACAAGAACTGAAAAATTTTAATCTATTAAACAAAACCTAAGCTACAGGTCTAGAACAAGCTGAACTGAATGTCAAAGAACAGATAGAGAACAAAACCATCCAGCAAGAAAATCTTAGGTAAGAGAGTGAAAACAATCTCCAGAATAAACTAATCAAGGAAATTAAATACCTAGAGGCCAGCAAACAATAACTGGTCATACTATGAAAATTAAAGATATGGCCCAGTCAAAGGAACAAACCAACAATTCAAATGGGATACAGGAACTGAAACAACTAATTCAGGATATTTGAAGACATGGAAACTCTCATCAAAAATCAAATCAGTGTGTTGAGGGATGATATAAAGAACACAATGGGCTAGCAAAAAGAAGAAACTGAAAGTCTGAAAAAACAAATCACAGAACTTATGGGAATGAAAGGCACAGTAGAAGAGATGAAAAAAAAACAATGGAAACCTACGTTAGATTTCAAGAGGCAGAAGAAAGGATTAGTGAACTGGAGGATGGAATATTTGAAATCTGACAAGCTAAAGAAAACATAGGGAAAAGAATAGAAAAATATGAGCACGGACTCAGGGAACTGAATGACAACATGAAGTGCTCGAATATATGTGTTGTGGGTATCCCAGAAAGAGACGGGAAGGGAAAAGGAGGAGAAAGATTAATGGAGGAAATTATCACTGAAAATTTTCCAACTCTTATGAAAAACTTAAAATTACAGATCCAAGAAGTACAGAGTACCCCAAAAAGAACAGGTCCAAACAGACATACTCCAAAACACTTCCTAATCAGAATGTCAGATGTCAAAGAGAAAGAGAGAATTTTGAAAGCAGCAAGGGAAAATCAATCGATCATAAGAAAGCCCAATAAGACTATGTATAGATTTCGCAGCAGAAACCATGGAGGCAAAGATAAATGGTACAATATATTTAAGATTCTAAAAGAGAAAAATTGCTAACCAAGAATTCTATATCCAGTAAAACTGTCCTTCAAAAATGAGGGAGAAATTAAAACATTTTCAGGCAAAAAATCACTGAGAAAATTTGTAACCAAGAGACCAGCTCTGCAAGAAATACTAAAGGGAGCACTAGAGGCACATGGGAAAAGATAGGAGACAGAGATGTGGAGAAGAGTACAGAAATGAAGACTATCAGTAAAGGTAAAAAGAGAAAAAAAAATAGATATGACATATGAAGTCTAAAAGGCAAAATGGTAGAAGAAAGTACTGCCCTTACAGTAATAAACACAATGTTAATGGATTAAACTACCCAAACAAAAGACATAGACAGATAGAATGGATTAAGAAATAGGACCTCTCTATATGCTGTCTACAGGACATGCATTTTAGACCCAGGACAAACATAGGTTGAAAATGAAAGGTTGGGAAAGAAATTTCATGCAACCAACAATCATGAAAGATTGAAAGGGCGGGAGTAGCTATACTAATATCCAACAAATTAGACTTCAAATGTAAAACAATTCAAAGAGACAAAGAATGACAAAATGTATTAATAAAAGGAACAATTCAACAAGAAGACATATCATAAATATTTATGCACTGAGCCAGAGTGCTCCAAAATACATGAGGCAAACACTGAAAAGAGAAATAGACACATTTACCATAATAGCTGGAGACTTACTTCAGTTCACCACTCTCATTAATACATAGAACATCTAGACAGAGGATCAATAAAGAAACAGAAACTCTGAATAATACAATAAATGAACTAGACTTAACGGACATTTATAGAACATTACAACCTACAACAGGAGGATACATCTTTTTTTCTCAAGTGATCATGGATCATTCTCAAGGAACGCTGGGTCACAAAGCAAGTCTCAATCAATTTTAAGACTGAAATCATACAAACACAAAACAGATCATAAAGGAATGAAAATGGAAATCAATAACAGGCAGAGGGCCAGAAAATTCACAAATATATGGAGGCTCAACAACATACTCAAACAACTGGTGGGTCAAGGAAGAAATTACAAGAGAAATCAGTAAATATCTTGAAGCAAATGAAAATGAAAACACAACATATCAAGACCTACAGGATGCAGTAAATGTAGTACTAAGAGGGAAATTTATTGCCTTAAATGCCTATATCAAAAAAGAAGAGCAAAAATCTAGGAACTAACTGCTCACTTGGAAGAACTAGAGAAAGAACAGCAAACTAACCCCAAAGCAAGCAAAACTAAAGAAATAATGAAGATTAGAGCATAAATAAATAAAATTGAAAACATGAAAACAATTGAGAAAATCAACAAAGCAGAAGTTGGTTTTTGAGAAAATCAATAAAATTGATGGACCCTTAGGAAGATTGACAAAAAGAAGAGGGAGAATGCAAATATATAAAATCAGAAATGGAAGAGGAGACATAACCAGTGACCCCACAGACCCCACAGAAACAAAGGAGGTAATCAGAGGATACTATGAACAACTTTATGCTAACAAACTAGACAACGCAGATGAGATGGACAACTTCCTAGAAAGTCATGAACAACCAATATTGACTAAAGAAGAAACAGATGAGCTCAACAAACCAATCACAAGTAAAGTAACTGAATCACTCATTAAGAAGCTTCCCAAAAAGAAAAGTCCAAGACCAGATGGCTTCACATGTGAATTCTACCAAGGATTCAAGAAAGAATTAGTACCAATCCTGCTCAAACTCTTCAAAAAATCTGAAGAGGAGGGAAGGCTACCTAACTCATTCTATGAAGCCAATATCACCATCATTCCAAAGCCAGACAAAGATACTACCAGAAAAGGAAATTACAGACCAATCTCTCTAATGAATATAGATGCAAAAATCCTCAACAAATGCTCAGATGTGGCTTCAGTCTCTCTAAGCCCAACTCTGCAAGTGAAACCATTGCCCTCCCCACTACATGGGACATGACATCAAGGGGTGACAAGTCTCCCTGGCAATGTGGGAGAGGACTCCCAGGGATGAATCCAGACCTGGCACTGTGGGATCAACAATTATATCCTGACCAAATGGGGGAAAATAAATGTAATTAATAAAGTATCAGTGGCAGAAAGAGTTCAAATACAGTAGAGAGGCTACTCTGGAGGTTGCTCTTACATAAGCTTCGGGTAGACCTTGCTACCTATCATAACCTGCCAACCCCCAATCAGGACCATTCCAGCCACTCCTAAAGAACACCTAGGCCTCCGCCACCGGCCTCGACAGCCTTGCCACCCTCACCTTTTCTCCTCCAGAACAGCTACTGGGGGAGTGGAGACAATACAGAGCAGCTCCCGGAGCCACGACGCAGATCAAAGGGACGGCGTACCCCATCCTGGAACGGCTGACTGTCTGAGAGAACCAGCCAGAAGTTGGTTCTATGAGAAAATCAATAAGATTGATGGGCCCTTAGCAAGATTGACAAAAAGAAGAAGAGAGAGGATGCAAATAAATAAGATCAGAAATGGAAGAGGAGACATAACCACTGACCTCACAGAAATAAAGGAGGTAATAACAGGATACTATGAACAACTTTACGCTAATAAATACAACAATTTAGATGAAATGGACGGGTTCCTGGAAAGACATGAACAACCAACTTTGACTCAAGAAGAAATAGATGACCTCAACAAACCAATCACAAGTAAAGAGATTGAATTAGTCATTCAAAAGCTTCCTATAAAGAAAAGTCCAGGACCAGACGGCTTCACATGTGAATTCTATCAAACATTCCAGAAAGAATTAGTACCAACTCTCCTCAAACTCTTCAAAAAAATCGAAGTGGAGGGAAAACTACCTAATTCATTCTATGAAGCCAACATCACCCTCATACCCAAACCAGGCAAAGATATTACAAAAAAAGAAAACTACAGACCAATCTCTCTAATGAATATAGATGCAAAAATCCTCAATAAAATTCTAGCAAATCGTATCCAACAACACATTAAAAGAATTATACATCATGACCAAGTAGGATTCATCCCAGGTATGCAAGGATGGTTCAACATAAGAAAATCAATTAATGTAATATACCACATCAACAAATCAAAGCAGAAAAATCACATGATCATCTCAATTGATGCAGAGAAGGCATTTGACAAGATTCAACATCCTTTCCTGTTGAAAACACTTCAAAGATAGGAATACAAGGGAACTTCGTTAAAATGATACAGGGAATATATGAAAAACCCACAGCAGAGAGGATGCGGAGAAAGAGGCACACTTATCCACTGTTGGTGGGAATGTCAAATGGTGCAACCACTGTGGAAGGCAATTTGGCGGTTCCTCAAAAAGCTGAATATAGAATTGCCATACGACCCAGCAATACCATTGCTAGGTATCTACTCCAAGGACTTAAGGGCAAAGACACAAACGGACATTTGCACACCAATGTTTATAGCAGCGTTATTTACAATTGCAAAGAGATGGAAACAGCCAAAATGTCCATCGACAGACGAGTGGCTAAACAAACTGTGGTATATACATACGATGGAATATTATGCAGCTTTAAGACAAGATAAACTTATGAAGCATGTAATAACATGGATGGACCTAGAGAATATTATGCTGAGTGAGTCCAGTCAAAAACTAAAGGACAAATACTGTATGGTCCCACTGATGTGAACCGACATTCGAGAATAAACTTGGAATATGTCATTGGTAACAGAGTCCAGCAGGAGTTAGAAACAGGGTAAGACAATGGGTTATTGAAGCTGAAGGGATACAGACTGTGCAACAGGAGTAGATACATAAACTCAAAATGGACAGCACAATAATACCTAATTATAAAGTAATCATGTTAAAACACTGAATGAAGCTGCATCTGAGCTATAGGGTTTTTTTTTTTTACTATTATTACTACTTTTATTTCTTTTCTCTATATTAACATTCTATATCTTTTTCTGTTGTGTTGCTAGTTCCTCTAAACCGATGCAAATGTACTAAGAAATGATGATCATGCATCTATGTGATGATGTTAAGAATTACTGAGTGCATATGTAGAATGGTATGACTTCTAAATGTTGTGTTAATTTCTTTTTTTCTTTCCGTTAAAAAAAAAAAGAACACCTAGGGCAATTGATAAGATTCTACAAGGGTTCCAGGCACTAGAGTAACTTTCCAGAAACCTACAACCTCCAGATGGGTCCCTGGTCCAGATAAGTCCTGAAATTTAGCTCAGCCTCTCTAGAACATCAGATAGTTTCATCTTCCTACCCCATATTAATGACAGATCCTTCCAATTTAAAAAATTTAGACTTGCCATAGCCCAAATAACCCCAATGAGAGGTATGCAAAGATCAAAGGTGATGGTGGAACTATACATAGAAGGTAGAACTTAACAAATGAATATGAATGCTGAATCATTAAACTGATATCTCTTTTACTCTCAGTATGTTAAAGCAGCTAGAAGTAAAAACCTAAAATTTTGAAATTGTAACCCATGTCAAAGTCTGAAATATATGCCTCAACTAATTGTCATGCTGTGCTTAGAAATTTATGGCTTTTTTGTTTATATGTTATTGTTCACAAAAAAAGTCAATTGTGATGATAAAAAAGCATTTAAGCCCTCTAATCTCCTATATTCTGTGGCAGGTAGAAGGAAAAATATGAGAGGATCGTATGGTAGCCCATGACGAACTCTGGTATCTATCCTGTAACCACTTTCTGAAGACTGCTTTGAAAACTAAAAAAATAAAATATAATAAAATCTTCAACAAAATTCCTGCACATTGAATCCAGCAGCACATTAAAAGAATTATATACCATGACAAAGTAGGATTCAACATAAGAAAATCAATTAATGTAATACACCACATCAACAAATCAAAGCAGAAAAACCACATGATCATCTCAATTGAAGTAGAAAAGGCATTTGACAAAATTCAACTTTATTTCTTGATGAAAACACTTCAAAGGACAGGAATAGAAGGGAACTTACTCAACATGATAAGAAGAATATATGAAAAACCCACAGCTAACATCATCTTCAATGGGAAAAGACAGAACACTTTCCCCCTAATATCAGGAACAAGACAAGGATATCCACTGTCACCACTGTTATTCTCAACATTGTGCTGGAAGTCCTAGTCAGAGCAATTAGACAATAAAAAGAAATACAAGGCATTCAAATTGGAAAGGAAGAAGTAAAACTCTCACTGTTGGCAAATGATATGATATTATATGTCAAAACCCCTGAAAAATCCACAGTAAAAATACTAGAGCTAATAAACAAGTAAAGTGGCAGGTTACAAGATCAACACTCAAAAATGTGCAGTGTTTCTATATACTAGTTATGAGTCATCTGAGGGGGGATTCAAGAAAAAAATTCCATTTACAATTGCAATCTAAAGAATAAAATATTTAGGAATAAATTTATCTAAGGATACAAAAGAACTATACAAAGAAAACTACAGGAAATTGCTAAAAGAAATCACAGAAGACCTAAATAAATGAAGGGCATATCGTTTTCATGGATTGGAAGATAGTTAAGATGCCAATTCTTCCTAAATTGATTTATAGATTTAATGCAATACAAATTAATTTCCCTAAAACTTACTTTGCAGAAATGGAAAAACCAATAATCAAATTTATCTGTAAGGGCAGGGTGCCCCGAATAGCTAAAAATATCCTGAGAATGAAAAATGAAGTCGGAGGTTTCACACTACCTTACTTTAAGGCAAAGTATTACAAAGCTACAGTGGTTAAAACAGCATGGTTCTGGATAAAGACAGATATACTGACCAATGGAATAGAATAGAGTGTTCAGATTATAGACTCTCTCATTTTTGGACAACTGATCTTTGATAAGCCAGTCAAGCCAACTCATCTGGGACAGAACAGTCTCTTCAATAAATGGTGCTTGGAGAACTGGATATCCACATGCAAAAATATGAAAGAGGATCCATATCTCACATCTAATACACAAATAACCTCAAAATGGATCAAAGACCTAAACATCAGCGCTAAGACCATAAAACTTGTGGAAGAAAATGTTGGATATACATTGTATATCACTGTAAAAGTTTTATGGTCTTAGTTCTAATGTTTAGGTCTTTGATCCATTTTGAGATAATTAGTGTGATATACATTGTAAGGGAATACAATGGAATATTATTCATTCATAAAAAGGACAGAAGTATTAATACATGCTACAAAATGGATGAAACTTGAAAGCATCATCCTAAATCAAAGAAGCCAGACACAAAAGGTTATATATTGTTTAATTCCAGTTATATGAAATATCTAGAATAGGGTAAATTCATAGATACAAAGCAGATTAGTGTTCACCATGGGGTACGAGAACAGGAAATGGGAAATGACTCTAAATGGGCATGAGGTTTAATTTTGTGGTGATGAAAATGTTTTAGAACTAGATAGAGGTGGTAGTTGCACAATATTGTGAATGTACTAAATATCACTAAACTATACATTTTATTGCGTTATGTGAACTTCACCTCAATAAAGAAATAAAAAGAAAAAAAGGTAAATGGAGAACATGCTACCATTAAGAGGCAGAGATTGTTGGTTAAATAAAAGAAGACCCAACTATAGTCTGTCTCAAGAAACTTATTTTAAAAATAAAGATTCAGAAAAGTTTCTTCTATAAGGCTAACTTCCTTCCTAATTTGCTTCTTCAGCTCTCCTGTGCCCTTTCTAGAAGAACCTAATAGACTATCTAAGTAATGGCACTTGTTATAGGATCAACTGGGACCTGGAATGTGGATAGATGCTTTTGGCACACTGTAATGTGTTTGACTCAGATTTTTTGGCTTCAAGATTTTTGGCAGTGCTCCAAACAACTCATACTATTAGGTAAAAGTAATATGAGCATTTTAAAATCTAACATCATTTTTGTGAGTATAATGTAACGTTTTGTATGATGAAGAAAAATTTTTAATGTGAAAATAAACTGACCATCTCAGAAAAAATTTTGAAAACAACTGCCATATAGTTCAAAAATGTACTTCAATACAAGGCATGCTTGCCCTATGCCCCTCTTCATGGGTTTAATCTAATTTTTAAAAATTTTAACTTGCTTCCAGTTTTTGAGAATATATCGAACTAAATACAGTGTAAAATTATATGCCAGGTGGAATACAACAAACTCTTCAAAATGCAGGACTGAGCTGGAAGGAAAATAAGAGATATCCCTAGAGGTGAAAAACAAGGAAATAAAGGCAAAGCAGTTTATGTTATAAGAACTAACACTGTGGCTATCCTTATAGGATTTCCTTTTTCAGCGATACATGGGCTTGCGTTTAATACTCCTTCAAAGACATAGCACAAGTCCTCATATCTTCCCCCTCACTCCTTAACTTCAATTTATGGGATGCTCTAAGGACTAAGATCTTTGTAGAAAGGGGGACTTAAAAACCCCCTACTGGAAGAAAGAGACAACTGAGAAAGAAGTCTGTTTTGAGCTGGGTGGTCAAGGAGAAAAATTAAGTCTTCTAAAAGAATTCCTAACCAAAGACTGCCCTTAATTCGATTTGAAGTTTAAATTTTCACTATAGAGAAGAATGGATATTACCCAAACCAAAACATTTCATATAAAAAATAAAAAGCAAAGTGTTTAAAATAAATTAAGTAATTAAAAAAAAAGAAAAAAGCATGATGTATAAAAACACACATATTTGAAGTCAAGGAGACAAATGAAGAGAATTAGTGTACTGAAACATGGATCTGAGAAAATCATGCAGAATGGAGCACAAAGAGACAGACAAAAAATATGAAAGATTAAGAGAAAAATAGGAAAGGAATATCAAGTTCCAACAAATTTCCAACAGGAATTCCAGAGGGAAAAAACAAGGGACCTTATTATTAGAAGACATATTAGCTGAAGATGTTTCAGAATTGACATAAGGTTAAAGTATTTCTTAAAGCAAAATGTCTTGAAAAATCAAATTCCAGAAACTAAAACATCAAAATTTATAAACAACTCACATGATTAAATCTTCTTGTGAAGGCAACTGCATTTGGAGCAGAACTATATTTTTCTTTTTTATTCCATCCACAACTTGAAAGCTCCTGAAAATTAACATAAAAATTAAACATAAATTCAAGATGTATCCAGTTTTCTTGTTATATTAAGAATTTCAGAGCATTAAAGATAGTTTTTTGTCCTTTTCTATAACTGCTTTATTTAATAGGAACATATCTAACATAACCATTCTGTTGTACCACAAAATCAAATTTTAGAAGAATTTAAGAGAGTTAACTTCTCTTCTATGGTAGAGTCAACAAATCAAATCTAACAATTGGAAAATCAAGAAACAGAAAGCATTTAGGTTTATAATGTGAGGATGATTAATAAAGGCTACTACTAAACAGGAAAAAAAACAAACCCACACCTGTGGTTCTCTCTACTTGGCTATGAGTACAAAGATAGCTAGGCTTATATGCCATAACCAGGAAATTGGAGGATTCTTCTCTGAAGATATTTGAGTCCCAGGGGGACAGATCTACAGATAATGAAAGTTGAGCATTTCACAAAATATAGTGAGCCCATTTGTTGTCTAACTTCATTTGATTACTCAGAACTGTCAATCTGCTCTTTACAACCTCACTCTTTGAACTGACAACCAACAACCCCAGATATTTGAAGAAACCTCTAATAAAGAGCCTTCCCAAAGGGCCTGTCAATAAAATTCTAAGGGACCAAGAACTTGGAGGTAAAAAAAAAAATCAATTTTGATTTTACCTTTATCTTTTACCTTATTACTTTTATGTTTAACTTATATGAAATACTCCTTTCAATGATAAAAGTGGATTTTAAATTACAGTGATATTGACAATATGTGAGACTTTGTCATCAATAAAGATCAGATATTTTTGTGTCACATTACAATTGGTGGAAATATTTCAGATATCATTTACACACATCACCACTTTAAAATTGTAGTATTTATTAGACCCATCTCAAGATCTTACTTAATATGGTATTAAAGAAACACACATATTGCTATAAAACCGAGTTTTAAAAAGTATTTTCAAAACTGTTTTAATAGAATTAATTCATTTGATTTAAAAAAATATTTTTATTGCTATATCTACACACATATACCTCATCGAGAGATTATAATCCATGGCTCATAATATCATCACATAGTTGCATATTCATTACTATGATCATTTTTAGATCATTTGCATCACTCCAGAAAATGAAATAAAAGGAAAAAACTCATACATCCCAACCCCCTTTTACCCCTCCCTATCACTGACCACTAGTTCCTTTGATTTTTAAAGAAGAGTTCCACAGGCTTCAGTCTGCCAAAGGGGTTCAAGGTCCAAAATAGGTTAAGAATGCTGGTATAATATAAGAAAAATAGTGTGTGCACATGCAAGAAAGAGAGGGACAGAATTCATGAGGAAAAAGAATCAACTCTAAGGAGACTGAGTTAGAGCAAGGAATAGGAGGAAATTGAAAGGAAAAGGCAAGAACAAATAATTATTACTCTCAGATAGATGGGTAAGATAAGATACAGGACACTACCAAAATCAGGAGAAGTATAAAAATATTCAGAGAAAAAAACAGAAACTTTGGAAATGAAAAATACAACAGAAATTAAAATGTCAACAGAAGGGTTGTGAGATAAAGGTGATAAAATCTGTTAGAACAAAAAGCTTAAAATAGGAGCCAAAATATTTTTATGTTAATTAGAAGAGCATTCATGAAAGTCAAAAGTCTGAAAACAGAAATTTTTAAGAGAGAACAGAGGATAACTCATTAAAAAAAATTCAAGAAAATGTCCTTTTTCCTAGAACAAAAGGAAAAGAAAGGGTCTATTACCCAGCACCATGGATTAAAAGAAATGAAAAGACCTAAACCCAGTGTGCTGGTTTGAAGCTATTATGCACCCCCAGAAGAGCCATGTCCTTTAATCCTCTTTCAGTATTACTGGATGGGATCTTTTTTATTGTTTCCATGGAGATGTGATCCACCCAATTGTGGATGCTAAGTTTTAATTAGATGGTTTCCATGGAGATGTGTCTCCACCCATTCAAGGTGGGGTTGCTTACTGGAGCCTTTTAAGAGGGAACCATTTTGTAAAAAGCTTGGGAGCTGAGAGAGCCAAGAGAGCCCACACAGCCAGAGATCTTTAGAGATGCAGAAGGAGAACATCCCCACGGAATCCTTAGGAAATGAGAAGCCAGGAGAAAGCTAGCAGACATAGCCATGTGCCTTTCCAGCTGACAGAAATGTTCTGGGTCCATCAGCCTTTCTTGAATTGAGGTATTGTTCTCTGGATGCCTTATAGTTTGGACAGTTTCACAGCCTCAGAACTATAAACTTGCAATTTTAATAAGTTCTCCTTTTAAAAGTCATTCCATTTCAGGTATATTGCATTCTCACAGCTTTTGCAAACCAAAACACCAAGTTTAGAACCAAGAAACTGCAGGACAATGGAGATACATCATCAAGTCTTTCAGAAATTCAAAAACAACATAGAACAACAAAAAATATATATACTGCATACTGAAAGAAAAACAGGGATCACAAGGTATTAGACACATCTCAATACTGGAAGTTAAAAGGCAACTGAAATAAATCCTTCAAAATCCTGTATCCAACAAAAATATCAGTTAAGTGTGATAGTAGACAACAGAGATTTTCACACATGAAAGCATAGAGAATTTATCTTATATGAGCTCATTCTCAGAAGGCTACTAGAATATCAACAAAACAAGCTAGCAAACCAAGAAAAAGGAAGACATTGGATCAAGGAAACTGAGGAATCAACAGAGAAAGAAAAGATAAGTAATTTCCAAGTTGATAGTAAGAGGAAATTCTAGGACAAAGCTATGAGCACAACTTAAGAACAACAGGGACAGAGATTCTAAAAGACATTCCACAAAGGATGAAAGAGAATACCCGAAGAATCTGAACATACCAAGAAGAAACATTTACTTTTGGCAGAAAATTAGTGATGGGTACAGAGAAAGCTATTGTGAATTATTAGCTCAAGGGAAACAAAATTTGAGTAAGTAATTACAGTTTCATAGCAGAGCTGTAAAGAACAGTTACATAGTCAAAAATATCACATAGCCATATCGGAAAAACAAGGCACTATGAGAAAAAGAAGGAACTATGAGACAAGTGAAGTCATGGCAAGATGGTGGCACAGTGAGCTGTGGAATTTAGTTCAAACTCAAGAGCAGCTAGTAAACAGCCAGGAACTGGAAGGAAAATTTGCTTGAGGAACATCAGTGATTGGACATACACTGTAAACCAGTCTGGATAAGGTGGAATGGCTGAGATCCCACAAAGAACTGTATGTCCCTCAAACCATGGACACCAGTGACCATTGCCCCTGGGCATGGCAGGATGGTTCCTGCAAGGAAAAGGAAACAGACTTGACCAGCAGCAAAGGCTTAGCTCAACCAAAATCCAACTGTGAAATTAATGAACAAATACTGACTACTGAAAACAGTCCAACAGCACAGATAAACCTGGAATCAGCACCAAAGGAACAAGGAAGGAGTCTTAGCCCCAGCAGAGAGAGGGTGGGAGTGATTTAAAAAAAAAAAAAAGAGGCTTTTTGAGTTAGACAGCTCAAAATACTGGAAAAGGATGGACCACAAGAAAAGGGGGCACAAAGAGCCTAGAAATACACATATCAACTAAAGCTCCTGACTGACAAACATGATGGAATGGAAACCTGATTCTGAAAAGGAATTTTTAGTTTTTTGTTTACTCCTTAAAACAGTTCAACAGACTGAACTGCAAGCACTCTCAAGCTCCAGCACTGACCCAAGAAAAGGCAGAATTAAGCTTGACTAAGAGACCAAGTAAGACAGGTGAAAGGAGTTATTTCTCTAAAGGGTGTATCTTACCCAAAAAAAGGGGAGGGAGGGCAGCTCAAGTGGAATGCCTCACTCAAGGAACTGATGCTGGGGGCAGGGGACGATGGACTACAAGAAATCAAAGCCATCTTACTACATCACTTCTATTCCTCAACCACGCTCCTGGCAGGAAGAATCTGCTGAAATTGAAGGCATCACATCGCTTGGAGCAGGTGGGAAGTCACAAGTAGACAAGCACCACACACTGGGCAGGATGCGAAAATTAGAGTATAGAGAATTTACAAGAAAGTCTGAGAACCTATTGGATCTTATTCTTAGGGAAAACTAACACTGGCTACTGTTTTCTCCTGATATGTGGTCCTGTCTGTCCAGGGCCAATCTGACTGGGGTCTATAATATCGGAAGAGAACTTCCTCAAAAAAAAAAAAAAAAAAAAAGGGTCCATATAGTCAGCGCAAGAAACAGAAAAACAAGAACTGAAAAATTCTAATCAGTTAAACAGAACCTTTGATAGATATCTAGAATAAGTTGAACTGAATATCAAAGAAAAGATAGACAGCAAAGACATCCAGCAATAAAACCCCAAGTAAAAGAGGGAAATAACCTTTAGAATAAACTAATTAAGAATTCAAAGGTCTAGATATGAGCAAAAAAATAATGAGTCATACTAGAAGAATCGAAGATATGGCCAGTCAAAGGAACAAACAAGCATTTCAAGTGAGAGACAGGAGTTGAAACAACTAATTCAGGATGTCCAAGCAGATATGCAAAATCTCATCACAAGTCAAATCAATACAGTGAGTAAAAAAGTATTTGCAAAGTCCCCTTGGGGGAATTGTGAGAAAGGGGGAAAACTCAACTTCCCCAAGTGGAGAATTCTTAATATTCTCATAAGCAGTGGGGACAACCAAAGCAATAGGCTGAGCTCCCAATCTTGGGGTCTGTTCATATGAAAATTAACCCCATAAAGAATAGGTCAAGCCTACTTAAAATTAGGCCTAAGAGTCACCCCCAAGAGAGCCTCTTTTGTTGCTCAGATGTGGCCTCTCTCTCCAGCCAAGATGACAAGCAAACTCACCGCCCTCCCTACGTGGGATATGACTCCCAGGGGTGTGGACCTTCCTGGCAACGTGGGACAGAAATCCTAGAATGAGCTGGGACTCAGCATCAAGGGATTAAGAAAACCTTCTCGACCAAAAGGGGGAAGAGCAAAATGAGACAAAATAAAGTGTCAATGACTGAGAGATTCCAAACAGAATCAAGAGGTTAACTTATGCATTAAATAGATATCACCTTGTTTGTCAAGATGTAATGGAGAGGTTGGAGGGAACTGCCTGAAAATGTAGCGCTGTGTTCCAGTAGCCATGTTTCTTGAAGATTGTATAATGAAATAGCTTTCACAATGTGACTGTGTGATTGTGAAAACCTTGTGTCTGATGCTCTTTTTATCTACCTTATCAACAGACAAGTAAAACATATGGAATAAAAATAAGTAATGGGGGAACAAATGTTAAATTTAGATTGAAATGCTAGTGATCAAGAAAGGGAGGAGTAAGGGGTATGGTATGTATAAATTTTTTTCTGTTGTCTTTTTATTTCTTTTTCTGAGTTGATGCAAATGTTCTAAGAAATGATCGTGATGACGAATACGCAACTATGTGATGATACTGTGAATTACTGATTATATATGTAGAATGGAATGATCATATGTTAAGAATGTTTGTGTTTGTTGTCATATATATTTCTCAAAAATTAGATACAACATCTAGACAGAGGATCAATTAAGAAACAGAGAATTTGAATAGTATAGTAAAGGAATTAGATTTAACAGACATTTACAGAACATTACACCCCACAACAGCAGGATACATGTTTTTCTCAAGTGCTCATGGATCATTCTCAAGGAAAGACCATATGTTGGGTCGCAATGCAAGTCTCAATAAATTTTAAAAGATTGAAATCATACAAAACACTTTTGTGGATCATAATGGAATTAAGCTGGAAATCAGTAACAGGCAGAGGGGCAGGAAATTCACAAATATATGGAGGCTAAACAACATACTCTTTCTAGATATATTTTTAATTGATATTTCTTAACATACAAACATGCAAACATTCTATACATGGGTACAATCAATGGCTCACAATATCATCACATAGTTGTGTATTTATCAGCATGATCATTTTTTGAACATCTACATCACTCCAGAAAAAGAAATACAAAGAAAAAAAAACCTCATACATACCATACCCCTTACTCCTCCTTCTCATGACCACTACTATTTCCATCTACTCTAATTTATTTTAACCTTTGTCCCCCCCATAATCAATGTCTCCCCCCAAAACTATATATAGATTCAAAGTAATAACTATCAAAACCCCAGCAGTCTTTCTGGCAGAAAGAGAAAAGCTGAACCTCAAATTCATATGCAATCACAAGGGGTCCCAAGGAGCCAAATCAATATTGAAAAGGAAGAACCAAGTTTGAGTTCTCGCACTTTAGTAATGTATGAGAAAGTCACAATAATCAAAACAGTGTAGTGCTGGCTTGAAAACAGATATATAGACAATGGAAGGGACTGAAATTTCAGAAAATAAACCCACATATCAAAGATTTTGGGCTAGGTGCCAAATTAATTGGGGAAAGCATAGTTTCTTCACCAAATAGTCTAGAGAAAACTGGATTCCTATTTGCAACAGAATGAACTGGACCCCTAACTCACACCATACAAAAAAATAATTCTAAATGGATCAAGGACTTAAACACCAAGAGCTAAAACTATAAAATCCTAGAAGGAAATATAGGGGTAACTCTTCAGAACCTGAGATTTGGTGTTGATTTCTTAGATATAACACCAAAAGTACAAGCAACAAAAAGAAGAAACAGATAAAATGGACTTCACCAAAACTAAAAACACTTGTACATCAAATACTCTAAGAAAGTGAAAAGACAGACTACGGAATGGGAGAAAATGGTAGTGAACCATATATCTGATAAAGGTTTAATATCCACAATATATAAAGAACTGCGATAACAACAAAACACAACCCAATTAAAAATGGGCAAGGAACTTGAATAGCTATTTGTTTAAAGATATATAAATGGCCAATAAAGACATGAAAAAATGCTCAACGTGGGTCATCAGGGAAATGTAAATCAAAACCACAAGGAGATAATACCTCACACTCACAAGGATGGTGGTTATCTTAAAAAAAAGAAAGATTCAAGAAAAGAATAGCTTGCAAGAACACAGAAATAGGAACCTTTACACATTGCTGGTTGCACTGTAGGATAGTGATGCAGCCACTGAGAAAATCAGCTTGGCAGTTTCTCAGAAAATTGAAAGCAGACTTACCAGAAACCCAGCAATATTACTTGGTATATACCCTAAACAAATAAAAGCTGGGACTCAAACAGATTATTCGTACACCAATGTTCATAGCAGCATTATTCACAACAGCCAGAAGGTGGAAACAACTCAAGTGTTCACCAAAAGCTGAATGGATAAACAAAATGTGGTATATACAGTCAGTAGAATATTAAAAAAGGAAAGGCTGAGGTAGGGTAAGGAATGGGGAATTAATGCTGAAATGGTACAGAGCTTTTGTTTGGGGTGATAGAAAGGTTCTGCTAATGGATGGTGGTGATAGCAGTGAATGCAATTAATGGCAATGGACTGTGTATTTCAAAGTGGTTAAAATGGAAAATTTTAGGTTGCCAGGATAAAAATTTTTTGTAAAGCATAGAATTATACAACACAAAGAGTGAACCCTAATGTAAACTATGGTCTATAGTTAATAGTATAATTATAATAATATTGTTTACCAATTCAAACAAAGTTATCACATATACAAAATGTTAACAACTGGGGAGATGTGGTGGGGGGGGAGGAATAACATTCTGATGCATGCTACAGTATGCACAGACGAACTCTGAACACATCATGATGAAGGAAAATAAGCCAGACACAAAATGACAAATATTTTATGATTTAGTTTACATAAAAATTTGAAGAAGCAAACTTTCATTGAGACAGGAGTTTAGAAGTTACCAGGGGCACAAAGAGAGTGTGATGACTTAACAAGTAATGTTGTGAATGTAATTAAAGCTACTAAACTGTAGGGGTGCAAGGGTAGTTCAGTGGTAGAATTTTCGCCTGCCATGTGGGAGACCTTGGTTTGATTTCCAGTCTACAGACTTCCAGAAAACAAACCAACAAGCAAAACAAACAAAAATTCAACAAAAGGTGCTACAATAATGGGATACTTACATGGAAAAATAATAAAATGTGACCCCACTATTCAGCATACAAAAACAAAACAAAACAATTAAATTGTACACTTGAATGTGGTTAAAATAGGGACATTATGAGTTGTACGTTAGTACAATAAAAAGTCAAAAAATGCATAGAAGAGCTGAAAGAATACACTAATAGCAGTTCAGTGTAGATAATGGGATGAAAGATAATTTTTTTCCTTCTTTGCAATCACTGTAATTAGAGTTTCAGCAACCATGTTATTATGTTTCCTCCCATCATATGGGAAAAGCAGAAAGGCTGCTAATTCAGAAAAGGGAAGGTAAGTTAAAATCCTGGTCTTGTGTGAGATGGTCACCACCCATGGATGCTTCCAAATTAGTCCACACTGCTTGGGCCAACAGCAACGGCTTCTTTTAGAACTAGCCATGTAGACATTAGGGCAGAGTACTGAGGCCAGAGATAGAGAGGGAACTGCTTGTGTATGTAAGATTGACTGAGCTGAGACCATGTACAACCACTAAGGAATACTCATTTCTAGACAAATAAGCTAGCCTTGTTAACATCACAGTATTTTAAAAAATATCCTTCATAAAAAATATCCTTCAGAGTTGAGTGAGGGGTGGGGATGGGGTATGTCAAGTCTTTAGGAAGTAAAACCAGTTGGAGATTTGGAAAAACAGGGGAAGGAGAATGAATGAGAAAGAAGAGAAAAGAATGGCTGCTAGGTTTTATATTTATATTATATTGTTTATATCATATTGTGTATTTATAATATATTTATATTTATATTATAGAAGATAGAAGGTACAAATCAGTCAGATAGGGAAAAAAAAAAAACAAGCAAACTTTCTTCCTACGTAATTATATTCCAAAGTAGTTTTTTAAATTATTGGTGAACCTTGCTTTAATATTAAATTCTTTTCATTGGTAAACATCTTTCTTCTTTCTATTCTATCAATATCACATGAAGAAACTAAGCAGTGAAACGTTTCTGTTCTTTTTATCTGAGGTAATTTCAACTATGTTACAGGGCTGGAGAAGAACTAGATTTAGCATTATGTTTGACTTAGATCTGCTTGTAAAGTCGCTATTTTATCTGATCAGTATTTTCTCAATGACTAAGGATAGTGTCTGTATAGTAAATATAACTTTTGACACTCAAAGCTAAGGCAGAGGAGGATTGTGGCAAGATGGTGATTAGGAAGCTTCAGAAATCAGTCCCTCCACCAGAAAAACTATTAAACAGGCAGGAACCTTCTGAATCAACTAAATTGAAAGTCTTGGAGAACACTGTGAGGCATCCAGGGAAGAGATGGAGAAAAACGCCAGTTAACTGTGGTTAATACCAGTGAACTGCACTATTCGCATGGCAGCCACAGTCCCCTATCCGCCAGTCTCGTAGCTGGGAGCAGTGGAGTATTCAAATCTGGTGTCTGGTGCAGCATGCTGGTGCAGGGTGGGACATAAAGACCTACTTCCCCAAGATTCAGGGGTATATGGTGCAATCACTGATAGCTGCTTTCGCTTAGCTACTTCAGAATCTAGGATATAGGTTATCAGGGACTGAGGGTAGGGACAGGGAATGGGGAGTTAATACTTAATTGGGACAGAATTTCTGCTTGGGGTTATGGAAAAGATTTGGTAATGGATGATGGCAATGACAGCACAACACTATGAAAGTAATTAACAATGCTGAATTATATATGTGAATGTGTTAGAAGCAGAAATTTTAGGTTGTATATATGTTACTAGAATAAAAACTTAAAAAGTTAAACACATAAGGCAGACAGTCTCTACAGTGAAATAAAAGGCTTAGAGAATTTTCCTTTTTTCCGCTAAGTACTTTTTATTTATTTATTGCATAAGCAGGCACCAGGAAGCAAAGCCAGGTCTCTGGCACAGCAGGTGAGAACTCTGTCTACTGAACCATTGTGGCCTGCCCCCAAGTACTTTTGATGTATACAGTATAGCAGTAGTAGATTAGTAGATAAGTAGATAAATAGTAGACATATAGATAAGCAGATATATTTTTGAGAAAACAACTAGACTTTTCATAGCTTCTTACCCTTCTTTCTATCAAGCCCAGGAATAAGTCTAGATAGAACAAGTTTAGCTTTTTTAGTTTGAAAGACTATGTAATACAGAATTCCACAACCTGGTAGAATTGAATCAACAATAGGAAATCGTTTATTTTAATGAGTTCCAGGTAACTCAGAAATTGTTTCTATTATAGAAAACTGAGACTCATGTGGCTCAAAACCAACCTGGATTTAAAATCTCTATACCAAATATTTGGATTCAGAATAAGCATTCTTTACAGTCCAAATTTATACTTATTTTATTTCAGGAAATTTGAATAAATCATTACCTGAATTAAAGTTACATATGGATTTAAACACATAAAAATGAGCTTTCAGTCTCACTGATATGAACTAACAATAATGAATGAATTTGGAGAATTTCTAAGAACAGAGGCCATCAGGAGATAGAAATGGTAGATTTTGGGTAATTGGAGCTGAAGGGATAGCTTGTACAACAAGACTGATTATAAAGATTCAGAAATGGATAGCACAATACTACCTATTTGTAGCACAATAATGTTAGTACACTCAATGAAGCTGAAAGTAAGAATGATAAAGGGAGGAGGGCTGGGGGTACAAATGAAACCAGAAGGAAAGATAGATGATTGATTTGAACAGTGAATAAAAAAGTATTTGCAAAGTCCCTTTGGGGGAACAGTGAGAAAGAGGGAAAATTCAACTTCCCCATTTGGAGAATTTTGATATCCTCACAAGCAGTGGGGACAACCAAAGCAATAAGCCAAGCCCTCAATCTTAGGGCTAGTTCACATGAAACTTACAATGGCAAAGGACAGACTAAGCCTACTTAAAATTAGGCCTAAGTGTCACCCCCAGAGAACCTCTTTTGTTGCTCAGATGTGGCCTGTCAGCTAACATGGCAAGCAAACTCACTGCCCTCCCCCTCTCTACGTGGGACATGACTCCCAGGGGTGTAAACCTTCCTGCCAATGTGGGCCAGAAATCCTAGAATGACCTGGGATTCAGTATCAAGGGACTGAGAAAACCTTGTCGACTGAAAGGGGGAAGAGAGAAATGAGACAAAATAAAATGCTAGTGGCTGAAAGATTTTAAACAGAGTTGAGAGGTTATCCTGGAGGTCATTCCTATGCATTTTACAGATATCACCTTTTTAATTTAAGCTGTATTAGAGAGGGAAGTGTCTGAAACTGTAGAGCTGTGTTCCAGTAGCCATGGTTCTTGAAGATGAATGTATAATGATACAGCTTCCACAATGTGACTATGTGAGTGTGAAAACCTTGTGTTAATGTTCCTTTTATCTAGAATATTGACAGATAAGTAAAAAAAAAAAAAGGATTAAAAATAAATAAATAGGGGGAACATATGTTAAAATAAATTGAGTAGATTGAAATACTAGTGAACAATGAAAGGGAGTGGTAAGGGATATAGAAAAAAAATAGCGGCAACAAAGGTTGAAATATATTGAGTAGATGGAAATACTAGTGGTCAATGAGGAGGAGGAGTTGTGGTATGTATGAGCTTTTTATCTCTTTTTCTGGAGTGATGCAAATGTTCTAAAAAATGATCATGGTGATGAATATACTACTATGTGATGATATTGTGAGCCACTGATTGTATACCATGCACGAAATGTTTATATGTTAAGAATATTCATGTTTGTATGTTGTTTTGGTTTGATAATAAAAAATTAATTAAAAAAAGAGCTTTCATTTATATAGTTTTGGTTCAACTCAACTAAAGATCTTATAAAAAATAATATATAATTCAAGTAGAGACCTGAACATTGGTATGATGGACAGAAACATGAAAATAAAAGTACTGGTTATAGATTTTCACAGTAACTACTCTCATTTCATAATGTAACAACAGAAATTCCTTAATTTTTTAATGAAGGTAATATTTTAATACATAATGAGGTAAACATATACTGATAAATGAGACTAATATCACATCTTAAAAAATCTTTTGTCAAGTTTATCAACAGCAAAATTTTTTGGCTTAATAAAAAACAATATTTGGGAAACAATTTGATGTATTTAATAAATTTTAAAATGCTCATGCTCTACAGCCTACTAATTTTACTCTTAGAAAAATTCTTATAGACAAGGAAACAAAGAAAAGAATTTTCATATCCTTGAAAATGGCAAAAATGGGAAATTTTATGTTTATTATGTTATCACAATAAAAATTTTTAAATTTTTTTCATAACAGCTTCATTTAAATTATTCAAGCACTGTAACATCCAGCAACAGAACACTAAATATATCATAGGTTATAATACTAAATAGCTGGTGAAATTAATGTACATGAATGCATATATCAACATGTATATTAGTCAGCAAAGTTGAACATAAAAAGCAAGCTTAAGACAAAAACAATAGAATACCATTTATATGAAAATGTAAAACATGCAATAGCATACATATTGCTAATGGATACATAAACTTATAGAAAAAAGTAAATGTATTATAATGGTGCAGATTAATATTAGACAGTGGTCACTGTGGTGGGAGGAATGAAGAGAGGTAATGTGGGAGGAGATACACAAAAGCATCAGCAGGACTGGTTAAGTACATAGGAACTTCACCTTAATATTTGTCTTCTTTTTTCTTATTAGGGTAAAATATATGTAACATGAAGTGTGCCATTTTAGCCACTTTTAAGTGTACAATTCAGTGGCTCTTCATGCCTTTTTCAATATTTCATAATATAATTAGAGAACATTCTTCTGCTAGATGACAAGCTCCTGTTTATGCTGCCAGATTTAAGGTAGTCTTGATGATTTCATGGGATTGACATAAGAACATGTTGGTACTACATCTTGCATTCTTTTAGACTTGTTGCTGTCAATTTGTCTTTTTTTAATGCAATTTTATTGAGATATTCACACATCATACAATTCATGCAAAGTATACAATCAATGGCTCACAGTATCATCACAGAGCTGCACATTCATCACCACAACAAATCAATTTTAGAATTAAGCCTTCATTAATCCAAAAAGAAAAAGAGAAAATAAAAATATAAAAGAAAACCCAAAACATCCCATACTCCCTACCCATCCTCACTGTTGATTCCTAGTATTGGTGTGGTACAACTGCTGTCAAATATTTAAAACATTTTCTCATTAAACAATATTTGCCTAACACTATGTTCACTCTTTCATTCTAAATATTGAGCTCTCACTATATATGCCAGACAGATAAAATAGTAATAAAAAATTGTTGGTCTCTGACCTCATGTAGCTTAAAACCAAGCAGAAGAGGGAAGCATCAACCAAATAAATTCATGACTAACAACACTTTCAACAATCTCCACTCACTTTTTAAAAATATTTCCTTCACTTGGCTCACAGAATATCCCGATAATCTAGTTTTCCTTCTAAATCACTGGCTGTGGATTTTGAGTCTCTTTTTGCTGGCTTCCCCTCTCTAATCAGGACCTTTCTTTCCTCCCATCTATATTCATTCTCTTTGTAATCTCATCCACACTTTAAACACCATCTCTATACTGACTTCCCCCAAACCTTAATTTCCGGCCTAAGTCAGGAAATGTCACTCTGCTCAAATCACTCTGATCCCTTCTTTTCAGTCATGGTCTTCCAGGCCTCACACCATCTCCCTCCCACTCTACCTCTCATTTTCTACTACATTCCCTCCATCCCTCACTCCATTGTAGCTCACTGGCCTTTACCCCTGCTCTGCCCGCTGCCTACAACACTATTCTCCCAAACACCCATACACCAGTTGCTTGACGACCACCTCCTTCAGGTCTTTGCTTGGATGTCACTCTCAGTAAAGCTTTCCCTGATCATCCTGTCTAAAATCACAACTCTCACTGCCCTCACTCCCTACCTCTGTTTTTGTTTTGTTTTGTTCTACGATACTGTCTATCTCACCACACTCAAAGGTAAGATCCACAAGGGCAGAAATTTTAGCCTGTTAGCTCACCTCTGTGTCTCCAACAACTATAACTACCTCACATACGGGTCGGCTCTTTACATTTGTGTTAAATCACAGCACAAATGTAAAATTACAACTGACAAGGCCAGTGAATTAGAACAGAATGCTAGGACAGCTTGCAGGGAAGCGGGAAAGGATTACCAGAGGAAGTCACACTTGAAATGAAAGGTAACTAGGAGTTAACCAGGATGTGGACAGCTCCCTGGTGAGATGGACTATAAAAAGGCCAGTGTAACTAAGACCAGAAAGAGGTGGAAAAGGGATAAAATTAGCTTGGAGAAGGTAGGAAGAAACAAAACTATGAAGAGATTTGTAGACCATATTAAGATGGTTTGGCTTTGTCCTCAGGACTACAAGAAGTCTGATGTGTTTTAAGCAGGGGTTTTGATCAGATTTGCATGTTGAAAAGATTACGATGGCAACTGTGTACAGAAGAGCTTAGAGGGAACAGGGTAGATACAGGGAGATTAGGTAAAAGTCTATTACAGTAATTCAGTTGAGAGAAGATGGTTATTTTGGATTGGGGTATTGAGAGTAAAAATAGACAGCATAGTTAGGAAGTTAAAAAAATCTATAGGATTGGTATTGAATTAGATATAGAGTGAGGTCAAAGGAATTTTAAGGTATACCTTTACATTTCACAAAGTATTGTTAGATGCCCCACGGGAATAAAAAAATTTAGCCTAGTTTATGGCCTCAAGCAGTTATTATATCTAGATCTTCAATGTTCAAGTCACTAGCTACAAATGGCTACTGAGCACATGAAGTGTGCCTACTCCAAATAAAGACATGCTACAAGCATAAAATAAATTTCATGCTTACACTACAGGGAAAAAGAACATAAAATATTTCAATAATTTTCATAGTGATTACAAGCTGAAACAGTAATATTTTGGATGTAGTAAATTTAAATAAGAACATTATTAAAATTACTCTCATTAGTTTCTTTTACTTTCTAATGTGGCTACTAGAAAATTTTAATTTATATAAGTAACTCACACTGTATTTCTATTGGACAGTGCTGATCTGAACTGAAATATCGATGCAGTCACTGCAATTTATTCAAAAGGAAAAAACATGTCTAAGGAGAACATCACTGAATTTCAAGGCAAAACAATTTTAATTTCTAAAAGAATTTAGTTTGTTTGTTTTGTTCAGGGAGGCAAGGAAATTAACAGTTCAGTTTTTTGCCATTTAAACATAAAACCAATTTTCTCATGTTTTATTGCTAGAAGAGATTGTTGTTCTTCTAATTGCTAATTCAATGGTTCTTTTCAGTGAGCACAGTATAGGGGGAATGTCCTGGAAAACACAGAATTGAGGTAATGACAGGAACTCAGAGATCATTTAGGACCCCTTCATTTTACAGGTGACAAACCTGAGATACTTAAACATTAAGTAACTTACTAAAAAATTACAGGACTAATAACATCTTCTACCATACAAGCAGCAGATATTTTCTCTAACTTGTTTCAGTAGTTATAAATAGTGATCGGGGCTACTCTAGACTTGTTCCTATCACAACTAATCCATAATATTTTGTTCCCAAAAGAGCCAAAATAGTATCTGTCCTATGGTACTAAAAATTATCAATGACTTTGGTTTTATTGATATTCTTACATGATAAAGTAAAAACAGCATCCCTTTTTAAGAGTCTGAAACCTAGTTTCAACACTTAGCTGTGTTTCAAGGACAACTGTCACTCTGATTCCTCATCAGTAAAATGGAGATACCACCATATCTGAGTTGTGAAAATGATAGTAACACTACACACACACACATACCACAGTAAATGCCCTACAGAGGGGATGTGCATAATAAACATTTAGGTCCCTTTCTTTTAATTAAAAGAAAAAAATGCCTTCATGATTGCTCTCCTCTCCAAAATGTCAACTCACATGCACAAAGTGACAAATTAAAGGTATAAGGGAGAATAACTACAGTGAGTTGTGAAACCTAGTTTGTAATTTCTAACTGTTCTAGTTTACTAGCTGCCAGAATGTAATATACCAGAAACAGAATGGTTTTTAAAAAGGGAATTCAATAAATTGCTAGTTTACAGTTCTAAGGCCGAGAAAATGTCCCAGTTAAAACAAGTCTATAGAAACATCCAATCACAGGGATCCAGGGAAAGATACCTTGATTCAAGGAGGCCAATGAAGTTCAGGGTTTCCCTCTCAAGTGAGAATGCACATGGCAAACACAGTCAGGGCTTCTCTCTCAGCTGGAAGGGCACATGGCAAACACAGTGTCATCTGCTAGCTTTCTCTCCTGGCTTCCGGTTTCATGAAGTTCCCAGGGAGGTATTTTCCTTCTTCATCTCCAAAGGTCACTGGCTTGTGGACTCTCTGTTTTGTGGTGCTGCAGCATTCTCTGGTCTCTCTGAATCTCCTTCATTCTCCAAAATGTTTCCTCTTTTATAGGACTCCAGAAACTTCTCAAGCCCACCCAAATCTAGCTAATTCAGCTTAACAACCACTCTTGATTAAATCACACCTCCAAGGAGACGATCTAATTACAGTTTCAAACATTCAATACCGAATAGGTATTAAAAGAAACGGCTGCCTTTACAAAATGGGATTAGGATTAAAACATGACTTTTCTAGGGTTCATATATCATTTCAAACCAACACACCAACCTACCTTCAAATTTTTAAAGCCATGGGCAAATCATTCCACTTCTCTAAGACCCCTTTTGTGAAATCATATAACTGAATCAAACGAAATGATTCAAACAGTCCCATCTACATGTGCCTATGTGTACAATTACTGAGCAATGGAAGAGGGAACTGTGGTACATACATACAGTGGACTACTAAGCAGCTGCAAGAAAGAATGAAGTTGTGAAGCATACAAGTAGGTAAATGAACCTTGAGGACAGTATGTTGAATGAAATGATGTCAGAAACAAAAAGATATTATCATGCCTCACTCATATGGACTAACTATAATTCACAAACTCAGAGAAGTGAAGTCGGGAGCATGGGTTATCAGGTTAGGGTCTATTGTAAAGGGTCCTAGATTGCAAGCTCTTATAGCAGTCATATCTATTCTGGAGTTATAAGTGTTAATTTTTAAATTCGGATATTGAACTATTTGTGTATAACCTGGTTGTTCCCTGGAACTTCAGTATTTGTGTGACACCTGAAACTCAGAATTAGAGTTCTGAAGCTATAAAAGTCAGTATTATACTGCAACTGTTAAAAAAGTTGAAAAAGTGATCAGACTTCAACTAGAGATATAAATGAAGCTGATCTGTATAGAACTAAGGTAAATCAGAATACAGGTTAAAGGATGATATGGTCTATATTTTAAAATGCCAACTTCTGTGTGAGACCAAAGGAAAAGATGTTTATTTGGTGTAAAAATTATATTTAGGTAGTGCATTATCTAATTTAACTTGTATGGTCAGGTTATTCGAACATCATAAATACATGGAATCTTGAATAGGGAGTGAGATCTTATTAGTTTGCACAGGTTAGTGTGATGCCCCAAAACATGCCAGAATAATTTGGGCAGTGTGCTAGTTTGAAAGTGTTGTGTGTGCCCCCAGAAAAGCCATGTCCTTTAATCCTGATTCAATATTGTAGGATGGAAACTCTTTTATTAGATTATATCCATGCAGATATGGCATGCCCAACTGTGGGTGTGGCCTTTTGGTTAGATGGAGATGTAACCCCACCGATTTGAGGTGGTCTAGATTAGTTTACTGGAATCCTTTAAAAGGGGGAAACATTATGAAGAAACCTCAGGTACAGATGCTTGCAGAACAGTTTTTTCAGAGCTGACAGAGACAAGGATGTTTGGAGATGCTTGGAGTGTCAACAGAGAAAGCACATGCCTAGTAGACGTCACCATGTGCCTTCCCATGAGATACTAAAGCAAGCCAGAATCCAGAGTTGTGTCGCACAGAAACTAACTGAAGGCTTAGAGAGGAAACCACTGGCATAGGAAGCTGGATGCAATGAACTGGGAACAAGAACCAGCAGACTCCATCACGTGCCTTTCCAGATTAGCCTCTTAAGCCAGAGATCTTTCCCTGGATCTCAGTTTGGATATATTTATGGCTTTAGAATTGTAAACTTGTAATAAGTTCCCTTTTTAAAAGCCATTCCATTTTTGGTATATTGCATTCTGGTAGCTTTAGCAAACAATACCAACAGAGAATAAAGACATATTTGCAAAGCCCCTTTGGGGGACTAGAGAGAAAGGAGGAAATATTCAACTTCCCCATCTGGGGGATTCCTGATATTCTTTCAAGCAATGAGAACCACCAATTCAATAGGCTGAACCCTTGATCTTGGGGCTCATCCCTATGAAACTTTTTCCTGCAAAGAAGAAGAAACTAAACCTACTTAAATTATGCCTAAGAATCACCCCCAGAGAACCTCTTTTATTGCTCAGATGTGGCCTCTTTCTAAGCCAACTTGGTAGGTGAACTCACTGCCCTCCCCCTTCTGTAGGACATAACTGCCAGAGGTGTAAATCTCTCTAGCAACTTGTGATAGGACTCTCAGGAATGAGCTCAAACCAGGCATCAAGGGACTGAGAAAGCCTCTTGACCAAAAGGGGGAAGAGAGAATGAGACAAAATCAAGTTTTAGTGGCTGAGAGATTTCAAACAGGGTAGAGAGGTTTTCCTGGAGGTTATCTTACGCATTATATAGATATCCCTTTTTAGTTTCTGGTGTATTGAAGTGGCAGGAGGGAAGAACCTAAAACTGTCGAACTGTATTCCAGTGGCCTTGATTCTTGAAGTCAATTATATTAACTATATAGCTTTTACAATGTGACCGTGTGATTGTGAAAACCTTGTAGCTGATGCTGTCTTTATCTAAAGTATGGACAGATGAGTAAAATATAAGGAAAATAAATAAATAAATAATAGGGGTGGGGATAAGGGGTTAAAAAATGGATAGACTGCAATACAAGTGGTCAGTGAGAATGAGGGGTAAGGGGTATGGGATACGTTTTTTTCTTTTTCTTTTTGTTATTTCTATTTTTTGGAGTGATGTAAATGTTCTAAAAATGTTCATGGGGATGAATACACAAAAATGTGATGATATTGTGGGCCACTGATTTGCATAGACTGTATTGTGCATGAAAATATCTCAATAAAAATATTTTTAAAAAACAAAGATTTAAACATTTAAAAATTAACACGAAGTAAAATCTGACATTTCAAAAAATTCCTAATTTGGGATACTATAACAGATCATTTTCCATATGTAAAAGGAAAGTTCTTAAAACTACTCACATCTGGTTGAATGGCTTTAAATACTGGAACATCCATTAGTGTTATCTGGCCCTGAAATAAAAGTAGAAATTGATCCCTTCTTCCTTGAAATTCTATGATATACCATATATTCCAAATTAAAATTATATTCTGTACCAAAACATTACAAATACTCAAATCTTCACTAGAACAGATACAATTTTATAATGAAAGACTTATAAAAATGAAAATTTAGTCCCTGTCAATTAAATATAAATATTTCTAAGCATCTCATGCCCGTTCACATTACTGTAAGATAAATGAAGTAAAGTTAGAAAAAAAATTAAATTTTGATGTGGTCACACATTAAATCAAAATTAAAAAAATCAGATCTATTGATTCATTGAATATTGTTTCGGTTAATAAGGACTAAATTATATCTCCTCAAATAGTAACATAAAATTTGATACAGATAAAAAGGTTTCCTTCCTAATTTATTAAAAATGAGACTACACTAGTAGCAAAACATCCTACATTTAAGAATTTAAAAGGCTATGGAGGGGTGCATGGGTGGCTCAGCGGTAGAATGCTCGCATTTCATGTGGGAGACCTGAGTTCAATGCTTGGACCATGCACCCCCCCTCAAAGAGAAAGAAAGAAAACTAAAAAGGCTATGGACCTATCACATTTACGACTATAAAACTAAAGTAAAATCCAGCAATATATGAAGAATAATATACTATGACCAAGCACAGTTTATTTCTGCAATGTATAAGTGTTTCAATATCAGGAAATCAATATATTACATTTAAAAAGACAAGGATAAAAAAGAAAATAAGTAAATGAGCATTTATGTCAGTCAAAAATAAAAGTTTTTAAAGTATTTTTCTTGATACTGTAATAATATCTTCATCTTTAATTTTTCAATTTAGTAAGAGTTAAAATAATCTCTGAGAAATGCTGACAAAAGTACAGCTGGCTTGGGGAGGTGGTTTAAGTAGGGATGAAAGTAACTACCATAAAGATAAATATTTACTTACTTTTACTTAACAATTTGGATGTATAACTTACGAAGCTGTACTAAAAACATCTACAGCTCTTCTCACCTTCCCCACCACACTCCTCTGGGCTCTCTCCATTGTTGTGCTTCTCCCCATCAATTCCCAACATCCAGCTTTTTTGGTTTTTTTAAGCACCTCCTCCACTGAGCCTAAGGTTCTAGGTCTACTGCACCAAAATGTAAATTAAGCAGAAAAACTGAAAAAGAGAGAGGCTTACCGCATATTCTTCTGGTGTAACCTTAAGAATATCAAATACCACAGCGTCAAAACTTTTCTTCAATTCAGAACCCTTGTCACTTAAAGATTCAGAGCTGCTACTTTTCTGTCAAATTGAAAGAAAATGCAGCTATTTTAATACTGTCTCATGGTCAATGTGACAGAAACCAGGTGGGCATTAAAAACTGAAGACACTAAGAACAGTGGTTCATAATTTAAACAAATGCTAAAAAGAAGAGCTGAGCAGAATATGCTGCTTAGTTGAAAGACATTAGATAAAGGGTAGGAAACTTGAAGTTTAGATTGTTAAGCAAAAGAGAAGGATATAAAACTAATTTTTAAAATTAATTTTTATTAAGGAATAGAAAATTATTTTGAAAACACAAACCACAAGAAAACATTCTGAGTAACCTCATGAATTTAAGAGTTGTATAATCCATGTCCATTCTTATTAAGTGCTAGCTGTCACAGATAGTGTAATTGATATTGCTCTTCCTACCATTATTTCAAATTAAGGGTTTTCTGCTCTAAGTTTGTTTTAAGTTCGAATTTGCTATTGCTACATGTAGATCAAAAGGATACTTTTGGCCCAGAAAAATCTTATGCTAAATTTTCTATTTCATTTGTACCATAGGATAAAAATGTATTCTGCATCAGGGGGTGCAAGGGTAATTCAGTAGTGGAATTCTCGCCTGCCATGCTGGAGACCCAGGTTCAATTTCTGGCCCGTGCACTTTCCAAAACAAATAAACAAGCCAACAAAAGAAAGAAAACAAACAAACAAAAATTCAACAAATGGTGCTGCAATAACGGGATACTCACAAGGAAAAAGAATGAAATGTGACCCCCTCCATACAGCATACAAAAAAAAAATGTATTCTGCATCAACTGGCTATTTTCAGAGAAACATCACGAGAAAAACATATAGACAGGGTTCTAGTAAATGATTGTAGGATATAAGACCATAGTTATAGGCATAAAAAAATTAACCTAATTTTTTAATGCATCTAATTATCAATGCATAAGTCAAACAACCAGCTGTTATACATCAATTCTGAGCACCTGTCATTATTCTTTATTTTTACCTTTTCCCCCCTTTGTACTAGCAACAAAATATCTAGTATGGGGGTTCATAATCATTACAACTTCATTAAATTCAATTCACCAATTCACTAAATGTCCTTAACCAACAGTCCCACTGATTCTTTAAATTTGAATGTTTTAATCAAAATAAAGAATACAGGCAACAGAAAAGATCATGACTTTAAAAGTAAAGTGCCACTTTTTACTATATAAGACATTAGGTAATATTAGAAAATCATGAGGAATCTGTAAAGACTGGGTAAGTTTCATATGAAATGGTCCTTTTATTGATAAAGAATAAACTAAACTAAATATAATCTAAGTACTGTGAAACTTAGTTTAGAGACGAAACAGAAACTTAGAATATTTCTTTGTGTGTCTACAATAAAGCACAATGCTTAAGAGCACGAAAACTGGGGCCAGACTGTGTGAGTTCAAATCTAGACTCTGCCATTTATTAGCTTGAAAGTTATTTAACTTTTCTGTATATTAGGTCTATAAAATGGGGATAATAATAGGACCTATGTCATAAGGTCACTGGAAGGATTAAGTAAGTTAATAACTTTTGTCAAAAAATTTAAGGTGTCATTCTGTATAAGATCCTAACATCATTATGTTATATGTGTTTAAACTATGACTTATCATCAACTGTAAGATATATCATGATTTCAGAGATATGGTACAAAGACAGTAACTATAAAGTGCTTAAAAGGGTCCTTGGTATAAAAATTACATAAGTTTCAGAAATAAAAGAGAAACACATATAAGAGCCAAAGTGTTGATTTACTTGAGTATATCAGGCTCAAATTATGCAAAAATTCAAAATTAAACTTTTTAAAAAATTAGATACAGGGCAATGCAAGGGTGGCTCAGGGGCAGAATTCTTGCCTGCCATGCAAGAGACCCGGGTTCAATTTCCGATGCATGACCATGCCCAAAAAAAAAAAAAAAAAAAAAAAAAAATAGATACAATTAATCATTCAAACAACAAACTTTAGTTTACACAAAAGGTAACAAAATACTGCTGAATCAGATGTTTTTCAAACCCTGGTAGCAATCATTAAAGCTGCTATCTTTGAAACATTGTGTTGGTAAGGATGTGGAGAAATTGAAACACTAATGGAAAAACAGTTTGACAGTTCCTCAAATTGTTAAATATACAATTAATATGGCCCAGCAATTTTACTCCTAGGTATATCTCTAAGAGAAATAAAAACATATAGCTACAATATGGTATCATCAATATGGTGATGTTAGACATCCTCTGAAAAAACCTCCCCAGAGATTCACTAAATAAAAGTACAAATCCCACTTGCTTAGAGTTCTGGAGGATGGTAGAGGCTGGAGAAGGATTCTATAAAGTAGGCTAGACTGAAGAAAAGGAACATTACAAGGTAAGAAATTTCTGTCCTGAACCCACCAAACCACTTTTTCCTGCTTCAGTCAGCAGCCCTGATCCCTCCTCCCACCAGGGACACAGATATTAAGCCTCAAAGCAGCAAGTCAGAACCCCATGCACACTCAGGCACTTTGTAACCCAAGTCCACAGAGAGGGAAGAACACAAGCTGTGGAAAAGTGCTATAAAAAGGGCAATGGTGAGGGAGTGGGAAGATAATGTGGTAGAACTGTGGGTAGCAAACAGTATGCTCATTTATTACAGTTTCTGTTACCTAGACCACCTAAATGCAAAATGAACTTTTCTGGAGTGACCCACCTTTCCAGATAGGGGTCAACATCTGGCTCCCCAATTTCTCCTGGAGAAGAAAACAGAGGCAAAACAAAGATAACACAGAAAACAATAGGGGGTGGAGGAAGTTAAATTAAACTGCCATAAAACAGGAGGATCTCAAACTGAGAAGTATAAGAAAATTGGGCAGCTGGGTGAGGGAAAGAATATAACTAAATCACGGAGTTGGGAAGAAAATTCTGCACAAAAGCAAACACAACAGATCAAAATTCCTGGTGAAGTATCAGAGGAAAAAAAGATTTCTCTCAGAGGTGAAAAATTATACAAAACAATCTTAAAAACTGTACCGCATATCAGGAAAAGAATCAGATAAGAACTGAGAAAATCTGATCAGTAAACAGGCTATTCTAAACGTCTAGAATAAGTTGGATCAAGCACCAAAGAAGAACCTTAACACAAAGCCAATCAAGAATAGAGCCCTACAACAACACATTAAAAGAATTATACATCATGACCAAGTAGGATTCATCCCAGGTATGCAAGGATGGTTCAACATAAGAAAATCAATTAATGTAATATACCATATCAACAAATCAAAGCAGAAAAATCACATGATCATCTCAATTGATGCAGAGAAGACATTTGACAAGATTCAACATCCTTTCCTGTTGAAAACACTTCACAAGATAGGAATACAAGGGAACTTCCTTAAAATGATAGAGGGAATATATGAAAAACCCACAGTTAATATCATCCTCAATGGGGAAAAATTGAAAACTTTCCCCCTAAGATCAGGAACAAGACAAGGATGTCCACTATCACCACTATTATTCAACATTGTGTTGGAGGTTCTAGCCAGAGCAATTAGACAAGAAAAAGAAATACAAGGCATCAAAATTGGAAAGGAAGAAGTAAAACTATCACTGTTTGCAGACGATATGATACTATACATTGAAAACCCGGAAATATCCACAACAAAACTACTAGAGCTAATAAATGAGTACAGCAAAGTAGCAGGTTATAAGATCAACATTCAAAAATCTGTAGCATTTCTATACACTAGTAATGAACAAGTTGAGGGGAAATCAAGAAATGAATCATATTTACAATTGCAACTAAAAGAATAAAATACCTAGGAATAAATTTAACTAAAGAGACAAAAAAACTATATAAAGAAAACTACAAAAAACTGCTAAAAGAAATCACAGAAGACCTAAATAGATGGAAGGGCATACCGTGTTCATGGATTGGAAGACTAAATATAGTTAAGATGTCAATCCTACCTAAATTGATTTACAGATTCAATGCAATACCAATCAAAAACCCAACAACTCATTTTTCAGAAATAGAAAAACCAATAAGCAAATTTATCTGGAAGGGCAGGGTGCCCCGATTTGCTAAAAACATCTTGAGGAAAAAAAACGAAGCTGGAGGTCTCGCGCTACCTGACTTTAAGGCATATTATGAAGCCACAGTGGTCAAAACAGCATGGTATTGGCATAAAGATAGATATATCGACCAATGGAATCGAATAGAGTGCTCAGATATAGACCCTCTCATCTATGGACATTTGATCTTTGATAAGGCAGTCAAGCCAACTCACCTGGGACAGAACAGTCTCTTCAATAAATGGTGCCTAGAGAACTGGATATCCATATGCAAAAGAATGAAAGAAGGCCCGTATCTCACACCCTATACAAAAGTTAACTCAAAATGGATCAAAGATCTAAACATTAGGTCTAAGACCATAAAACATTTAGAGGAAAATGTAGGGAGATATCTTATGAAACTTACAATTGGAGGCGGTTTTATGGACCTTAAACCTAAAGCAAGAGCACTGAAGAAGGAAATAAATAAATGGGAGCTCCTCAAAATTAAACACTTTTGTGCATCAAAGAACTTCATCAAGAAGGTAGAAAGACAGCCTACACAATGGGAGACAATATTTGGAAATGACATACCAGATAAAGGTCTAGTATCCAGAATTTATAAAGAGACTGTCCAACTCAACAACAAAAAGACAGCCAACCCAATTACAAAATGGGAAAAAGACTTGAACAGACACCTACCAGAAGAGGAAATACGGATGGCCAAGAGGCACATGAAGAGATGCTCAATGTCCCTGGCCATTAGAGAAATGTAAATCAAAACCACAATGAGATATCATCTCACACCCACCAGAATGGCCATTATCAACAAAACAGAAAATGACAAGTGCTGGAGAGGATGTGGAGAAAGAGGCACACTTATCCACTGTTGGTGGGAATGTCAAATGGTACAACCACTGTGGAAGGCAGTTTGGCGGTTCCTCAAAAAGTTGAATATAGAATTGCCATACTACCCAGCAATACCATTGCTAGGTATCTACTCAAAGACTTAAGGGCAAAGACACAAACGGACATTTGCACACCAATGTTTATAGCAGCGTTATTTACAATTGCAAAGAGATGGAAACAGCCAAAATGTCCATCAACAGACGACTGGCTAAACAAACTGTGGTATATACATATGATGGAATATTATGCAGCTTTAAGACAAGATAAACTTATGAAGCATGTAATAACATGGATGGACCTAAAGAATATTATGCTGAGTGAGTCTAGCCAAAAACTAAAGGACAAATACTGTATGGTCCCACTGATGTGAACGGACATTCGAGAATAAACTTGAAATATGTCATTGGTAACAGAGTCCGGCAGGAGTTAGAAACAGGGTAAGATAATGGGTAACTGGAGCTGAAGGGATACAGACTGTGCAACAGGACTAGATACAAAAACTCAAAATTACTTTTTTGTAAAGTAATCATGTTAAAATACTGAATGAAGCTGCATCTGAGTTATAGGGTTTTTTTTGTTTGTTTGTTTTTTTATTTTTTTTTACTATTATTACTACTTTTATTTCTTTTCTCTATATTAACATTCTATATCTTTTTCTGTTGTGTTGCTAGTTCCTCTAAACCGATGAAAATGTACTAAGAAACGATGATCATGCATCTATGTGATGATGTTAAGAATTACTGATTGCATATGTAGAATGGTATGATTTCTAAATGTTATGTTAATTTCTTTTTTTTTTCCACTAATAATAAAAAAAAAGAAACAAAACGAATCCCATTTACAATTGCAACTAAAAGAATGAAATACCTAGGAATAAATTTAACTAAAGAGACAAAAAACATATATAAAGAAAACTACAAAAAAATGTTAAAAGAAATCACAGAAGACCTAAATAGATGGAAGGGCATACCGTGTTCATGGATTGGAAGACTAAATATAGTTAAGATGTCAATCCTACCTAAATTGATTTACAGATTCAATGCAATACCAATCAAAAACCCAACAACTCATTTTTCAGAAATAGAAAAACCAATAAGCAAATTTATCTGGAAGGGCAGGGTGCCCCGATTTGCTAAAAACATCTTGAGGAAAAAAAACGAAGCTGGAGGTCTCGCGCTACCTGACTTTAAGGCATATTATGAAGCCACAGTGGTCAAAACAGCATGGTATTGGCATAAAGATAGATATATCGACCAATGGAATCGAATAGAGTGCTCAGATATAGACCCTCTCATCTATGGACATTTGATCTTTGATAAGGCAGTCAAGCCAACTCACCTGGGACAGAACAGTCTCTTCAATAAATGGTGCCTAGAGAACTGGATATCCATATGCAAAAGAATGAAAGAAGACCCATATCTCACACCCTATACAAAAGTTAACTCAAAATGGATGAAAGACCTAAACATTAGGTCTAAGACCATAAAACATTTAGAGGAAAATGTAGGGAGATATCTTATGAAACTTACAATTGGAGGTGGTTTTATGGACCTTAAACCTAAAGCAAGAGCATTGAAGAAGGAAATAAATAAATGGGAACTCCTCAAAATTAAACACTTTTGTGCATCAAAGAACTTCATCAAGAAAGTAGAAAGACAGCCTACACAATGGGAGACAATATTTGGAAATGACATATCAGATAAAGGTCTAGTATCCAGAATTTATAAACAGATTGTTCAACTCAACAACAAAAAGACAGCCAACCCAATTACAAAATGAGAAAAAGACTTGAACAGACACCTCTCAGAAGAGGAAATACAAATGGCCAAGAGGCACATGAAGAGATGCTCAATGTCCCTGGCCATTAGAGAAATGTAAATCAAAACCACAATGAGATATCATCTCACACCCACCAGAATGGCCATTATCAACAAAACAGAAAATGACAAGTGCTGGAGAGGATGTGGAGAAAGAGGCACACTTATCCACTGTTGGTGGGAATGTCAAATGGTGCAACCACTATGGAAGGCAGTTTGGTGGTTCCTCAAAAAGCTGAATATAGAATTGCCATACGACCCAGCAATACCATTGCTGGGTATCTACTCAAAGGACTTAAGGGCAAAGACACAAATGGACATTTGCACACCAATGTTTATAGCAGCGTTATTTACAATTGCAAAGAGATGGAAACAGCCAAAATGTCCATCGACAGACGAGTGGCTAAACAAACTGTGGTATATACATACGATGGAATATTATGCAGCTTTAAGACAGGATAAACTTATGAAGCATGTAATAACATGGATGGACCTAGAGAACATTATTCTGAGTGAGTCTAGCCAAAAACTAAAAGACAAATACTGTATGGTCCCACTGATGTGAACCGACATTCGGGAATAAACTTGGAATATGTCACTGGTAACAGAGTCCAGCAGGAGTTAGAAACAGGGTAAGATAATGGGTAATTGGAGCTGAAGGGATACAGACTGTGCAACAGGACTAGATACAAAAACTCAAAAATGGACAGCACAATAATACCTAATTGTAAAGTAATCATGTTAAAAAACTGAATGAAGCTGCATCTGAGCTAAAAAAAAAAAAAAAAAGCAATGAATATAACTATGTGACGATACTGTGAACATTTGAGTGTATACTTTGGGTGGATTGTATAGTGTATGAATAAATCTCAATAAAATTACACCAAAAGCCTGCTGTTACATTAGCTATACTTATCTATACAGAACATTCTCCCTTCTATATTGTGACTAATTTGATATACAGAGCTATGAATATTCTTGGGGGATATTTTGGAAAAAGTTTTATAATGCCAAGGACCTGGACTTTTCTAAGACTTGTAGATCACTGATGCTCACCTGTCATGACTACTTCCCAGTTCATGTTTCCCCAAAGTGCAAAATGCAATTGTCTTTACATTTTGTGGAACTCATCATTAGTCTGATGATGTGTATGTGTAGATATAGTAATGTATATATGTGCTGCTGTTTTCATGAGTTGTACCATAAAAAAAAAAAAGAATAGAGCCCTAGATAAGAGAACCTTCAGAGTTAACTTGTCAAGATGATCAAATGTATAAATAACAGCAAAAAATCACAAGCCATAGAAAGAAACAGAAGTTATGGTTCAAAGAAACACAAAATTTGGAACAACTAATCAACGAAGTTTAGACAAACCTAAATAAATTCAAAAGAAGTGAAGGAAACTATGCATAAAGAGATAAAGAACATTAAAGTCAATGTATGAGTGCAAAGAAGAATTTGAAAGTATAAAAAGAAATTTAACAGAAATTATAGGGCTGAAAAGTACAACAGTAGAGATTAAAAATATATTAGAGGCATACAACAGAAGATGTAAAGAAACAGAAAAATGAATCAGCAACTAGAAAACAGGACAATCAAAATCATCCAAAAGAAGAGGAAGAGAAAAGAATAGAAAAAATTGAGCAGTATCTCAAGGATTTGAGTGACAGCATGAAATGCACCAATATACACATCATGGGTGATCAAGAAGGAGAAGTGAAGAAAAAAGGGACAGAAAGAATATTTGAGGATATAATGGCTGAAATTTTCCCAACTCTTATGAAAGACAGGAATATACCTGTCCATGAAGCACAACATATTCCAAACAAAATAAATCATAATAGATGGTGGATACACAGGTAGTTCAGTACTAGAATTCTCACATGCCATGCAGAAGACCCAGGTTCAATTACCGTCCCATGCACACTAACACACACCAAGCATTGTGAGCAAAATTCCCTATGATATACATATCACATGTCTACCTCTCTGTGTATGTATTCATGCAGAGCTATATATATGTATGAGAAATTTAAAAAAATCATAATAGGATATGCCAAGACACCTATTAATTAGAATGCAAAATAATAAAGATAGACAGAATTTTGAAAGCAGCAAGAGAAATCTGATTCATCACATACAAGGCTCCTCAATAAAACTAAGTGCCAATTTCTCATCAGAAAACATGACAGTGAGAAGGCATGGTATGATATGTTTAAGATATTGAAAGAGGAAACTGCCAGACAAAAATTCTTTATCCAGCAAAACTGTCCCTCAAAAATGAGGGATAGTTTAAAATACTCAGCAACTAAGAGAGTTCATCCACAAAAGACCAACACCACAAGAATTACTAAAGGTAAATTCTGCAGGTTGAAAAGAAAAAAACAAGAGAGAATGGCTTAAGTAAATGTGAAGAAATAAAGATTATAGGTAAAAGTAACTAAAAGGGTAAATTCAAAATCCAGTAGTATTGTACTGTCAATACACAATTCTACTCTTTCATTCCCATAAGGGTCAGAATAAAATTAAACAAAAAAAGGGCATATTTCCTAATAAAAGCCATGCAAAATAGAGTGATGAAGTGGGACAAAAACAAGAGAAGAAGAGGAAAGAGGGATATGGGAATGGAGAATATCTATTCTATTGAAGCTAAGGTGGTATCTTTTCAAACTTGTCAGTTACAGATACAGGTTATATAATATAAACCCCAGGTAACCACAAATAAAGCATTTTTTAAAAATAAAGAAACCGAAATGAGAAAGGGTTCAGCCTGATATATCACAAACATCAGTTATATAGAAAAGGAATTTGCAGTAAGGGAAAAGAAAGAAAAAAACAAGTATGATATATGTTTTAAGTTTGTTAATTCTGCCAGAAATGCAATATACCAAAAATGGATGGCTTTTATAAAGGAATTTATTGTTAGAAGTTTATATAGCTCTAAGGCCATAAAAATGTCCAAACTAAGGCATCCAAAGACAAATACTCTCACTCAAGAAAGGCTAATGTAGGAAGGCACATGGCTGGCATCTGCTGGTCATTTGGTTTCTGATTTCGAACAGCTTACCCAGGAGTATTTTCTTTCTGAATCTCCAAAGGACTGTCAGTGTCAGCTCTCAGCTTTTTCCAAAATGTTTCCCTCCTTAAAGAACTCCAGTAAGTGAATTAAAACCTACCTCAAATGGGCAGAGACACATCTCCATGGAAACCACCCAATCAAAAGGTCCCATCCACAACTGGGTGGGTCACATCTCTATGGAAAATACTTAATCAAAAAGATCCTACCCAAACAATAGGTCTGCCCCCACAAGAGTGGATTAGGGGTGGGTTTTCCATATGATCCTGAAACCCCACTGCTCAGTATATACCTGGAGGAGCTGAGTATGTGGACACGAATGGCCATTTATACACTTGTGTCTCTGGTGGCAGTATTCGTGATCCACAATGAATGGAGGTGACCTAAGAACAACGACTGAGGAATGGAAGGGAGAACTATGGTGTATACATACAATAGAATACTGAGCGGGTGCAAGAAGGAATGAAGTTGTGAGGCATGCAACTAGATGAATGAACCTTAAGAGCTGTATGTTGAATGAAATGTCAGGAACAAAAAGACAAATATTATCATATTTGATAATATAATAATATCAATAAGAACATGGTTTTCCTGGTGTACATAACAGTTTCAAACCCACACAATGTATCAAAGCCAAAAGACAAAATGAGTAAAGGAAGTACTGTCTTTACAGTAATAACACTCAATGTTAATCTTTTAAAATTCCCCAAAGATAAAGATTGGCAGAATGGGTTAAAAAAGCATAATCCAGAAACTAGGGTCTAGAGTGAATGATAATATCGTAATATGCTTCCAATGAATGCAAGAAAGGCATTATGCCAAAACTAAATGTCAAAAGGCAGGGGAATTGGGAAAGGGTATGGATTCTTTGTGGAAGAAAAGGAAATGTCTCCAGGTAGAGTATGGTGGCAAAGGCATGTCTATACTCTTAGGCTGAATTGTATGATGTGTGAATAAAACTATTTAAAAATGAACAGAGAGAAACACATACTAGAGAAAATCTGGAGAAACAGATGTATCTATTCTCTGTTGGTAGTGAAATGAGAGGTGCAGCCCCTTGAAGGGCAGTGTGGTAGTTCCACAGGAGGCTAGGGGTGGGTTTTCCATATGATCCTGAAACCCCACTGCTCAGTATATACCTTGAGGAGCCGAGTATGTGGACACAAATGGCCATTTACACACTTGTGTCTCTGGTGGCAGTATTCGTGATCTACAATGAATGGAGGTAACCTAAGAACGACTGAGGAATGGAAGGGAGAACTATGGTGTATACATAAACAGAATACTGAGTGGGTGGCAAGAAGGAATGAAGTTGTGAGGCATGCAACTAGATGAATGAACCTTAAGAGCTGTATGTTGAATGAAATGTCAGGAACAAAAGGACAAATATTATCATATTTGATAATATAATATAATATCAATTATATGGACTAACTACAATATATAAATTCGGGGAACTAAAGTTGAAAGCATGGGATATCAGGTTGGGGCATATTGTAAAGGATTTTACATTGTAAGCTCTAACAGCAATCACATATATTCAGGAGGAGTGACTACTAACTCTAAATTCTCAGATACTAACCTGTTTGTATATAACATGGTCTTTCCCAGAAACTCTGGATATTTATATGACACCTAAGACTCAAGAGTTAGAGCTCTGAAGCTATGAAAGTCAGCTGTACCCCATATGGGAACTGTTTAAAAAGTTGAAAAAGTGATCAGACATTGAAAAGAGATATGAATGAAGCTGTTCTGCATAGGACTATGCTGTATCAGAAGACTAGGTAAAGAATGATATGCATATTTTCAAACTTTAACTTCTGCGTGAAACTAAAGGGAGAGATGTATGTTTGCTGCAAAATTTATATTTTGGATAGTGCATTTCCTAATGCACTATCCAGTTTAACTAACACCATAAGTACATGGAATCTTGAATAGGGCATGCAATTCTGTTGGTTTGTCCAGGTTAGTGTGATGTCCGGATAAATCCCAGAGTAATTTGGACAGTGAATAAAAAAGTATTTGCAAAGTCCCCTTGGGGGAATGGAGAGAAAGGAGGAAATATTCAACTTCCCCATTTGGAGAATTCTTGATATCCTTGCAAGCAGTGGGGACGATCAAATCAACAGACCAAGTCCTTGATCTTGGGATTAGCCCCTATGAAACTAATCCCTGCAAAGGATAGGCTAAACCTACTTAAAATTAGGCCTAACAGTCACTCCCAAAGAGCCTCTTTCATTGCTCAGATGTGGTCTCTCTCTCTCTCTAAACTGACATACCAAGTGAACTGACTGTCTTCCCCCTCTCTTCATGGGACATGACTCCCAGGGGATGAGGTCTCAAGGGATTGAGAAAACCTTTTCAACCAAAAGGGGGAAAAGAGAAATAAGACAAAATAAAGTGTCAGTGGCTAAGAGATTTCAAACAGAGTCAAGAGGTTATCCTGGAGGTTATTCTTATGCATTATATAGATATCCCCTTTTTAGTTTATGGTGTATTGGAGTGGCTAGAGGGAAGTACCTGTAGAGCTGTGTTCCAGCAGCCTTGTTCCTTGAAGATGACTGTATAAAGATATAGCTTTCGCATTATGACTGTGTGATTGTGAAAACCCTGTGTCTGATGCTCCTTTTATCTAGAGTGTGGTCAGATGAATAAAAAATATGGGTGAAATATCATCAAATATAGGCGGAACAGAGATTAAAATAAACTGGGCAGACGGAAATACTAGGGGTCAATGAGAAGGAGGGGCAAGGGGTATGGTATATATGAGTTTTTCTTTTTCTTTCTTTTTCAGGAGAGATGCAAATGTTCTAGAAAATGATCATGCTGATGAATACACAACTATGTGATGATATTGTGAGCACTGACTGTACACCATGTACAGAAAATTTGTATGTTAAGATTTATCAATAAAAATACAAAAAAATAAGCATGAACCAACTACATGCTGTTTAAAAGACCTTAGATATAAAGAGGTTGAAAGTGAAAGACTGGAAAAAATATTCCATACAATAGTAAGCAAAAAAGAACTGAGATTGCTGTACTAATATCAGACAAGACAGATTTTAAGTAAAAAGCTGTTAAAAAAAACAAAGAAGGACACTATATATTAACAAAAGGAACAATACATCAAGAAGAAAAAACAATCATAACTATTTATGCATCTAATCACAATGCTGCAAAACACATGAAACAAACACTGGTGAATTTGAAGGGTTAAACAGGTGTCTTCACAATAATAATAGGCAACACTCCATTCGCACCAACAGACAGAATTTCTAAACAGAAAATCAATAAGAAAGCAGAACTTGAAAAATATGATAAATGAACTTTACCTAACAAACATATACAGAACACTGTACCCCAAAACAGCAGGACATACGATTTTCTCAAGTACACATAGATCATTCTCCAGGATACACAATATGTTGGGTCACAAAACAAGTCTCAATAAATTTTTAAAGACTGAAATTATGCAAAGTTTCTCTGTAATCGTAATGGAATGAAGCTGGAAATCAATAACAGGTAGAGAACTAGAAAATTCACAAATGTCAGTGGACCAAAGAAACTGCAAGGGAAATCAGTAAATATCTTGAGAGAAATGAAAACAACAGCACAACATATCAAAATTTATGAGATGCAGTGAATGCATGTTGAGAGGAAAACTTACAGCCCTAGATGCTTACGTAAAAAAGAAGAGCTAAAATTAAAAAACCTAACTCTAAAGAAAAAAGAAAATAAAAACTAAATAAATAAATAATGAAAAAAGAAAAAACCTAACTGCATAAATGGAGGAACTAGAAAAAGAACTGCAAATTACCTCAAAGCAAGCAGAAGGAAAGAAATAAAAGCTAGAAAGGGAAAAATAAATACAGAATAAAAAACATTAGAATTAACAAAACCAAAAGCTGGTCCTCTGAAAAATTCAATTGAGAAATCTAGCTAGGGTGACAAAGGAAAAAAGGGAGAAGACAGATAAAATCAGAAGGGAGAGGGTGGGGACATTACTACTGAAACCACAGACATAGAATGGATCATAAGAGATGCCACAAACAGCTACATGCCAATGTACTGGTCAACCTAGATGAGATGGACAAACTCCTAGAAACAAACAAATAACTATACTAGAAAAAATAGAAGACCTCAACAGACCAATTACAAGTAAAAAGACTGCATCAGTCATCAAAAACCTTCCAAAAAAAGAAAATCCCAAGAATAGATGGATTCACAAGTGAATTCTACCAAGAAGAACTAATACCAAACCTGCTCAAATAACAACCCTGCTCAAATTCAAAAACTTGAAGAGAAGGGAACATGATCTAACTCATTTTACGAGGCCAATTTCACTCAAATACCAAAACGAGATAAAGATACCATGAGAAGAAAATTATGAACCAATTATCTCTTATGCATACAGATGTAAAAATCCAGAACAAAATACATGCCAAACAAATTAAACAGCACATTAAAATGAGTATGTAACATGATGAAGTGGGCTTTACTCCAGGTCTGCAAGGGTAATTCAACACAAGAAAATCAATTAATGTAATATACCACATTAACAAAATAAAGAGAAAAAACACACATGATCACATCTGCACTGATACAGAAAAGGCATTTGACAAAACTGAACATCCATGAGGAAGAACAAAGGAATATCAATACTGCAGGGTGTTGAAAATAGATGGAAATTAATATTTTAAAATTTTAACTTCCGTGTGAGACTAAAGCAAAAAATGTTTATTTGGTACAAAATTATATTTTGACTAGTGCAGTTCCTAATACAACTTATGTGGACAGCTTAACTGAACACCATAAGTACATGGAACCTTGGGTAGGGCATGAGATTTTGTAGGTCTGTCCAGAGCAATGCCCCTATAAATCCCAGAGTGATCTGAAGAGTGAACAAAAAAGTATCTGCAAAGTCCCCTTGTGGGAATGGTGAGAAAGGGGGAAAATTCAACTTCCCTAAATGGAGAATCCTTGATATTCTCACAAGCAATGGGGACAACCAAAGCAATAAGCTAGGTCCCCAAACCTGGAGTTTGTTCATATGAAACTTAACCCCACAAAAGATAGGCTAAGCCTACTTAAAATTAGACCTAAGAGTCACGCCCAAGAGAACCTCTTTTGTTACTCAGGTGTGGCCTCTTTCTCTCAGCCAACATGACAAGCAAACTCATCGTCCACCCCCTCTCTACACGGGACATGACTCCCAGGGGTGTGGACCTTCCTGCCAATGTGGGACAGAAATCCTAGAATGAGCTGGAACTCAGCAGCAAGGGATTAAGAAAACCTTCTTGACCAAAAGAGGAAGAGCAAAATGAGACAAAACAAAATGTCAATGGCTGAGAGAGTCCAAACAGAGCTGAGAGGTTATCTGGAGGTTATTCTTATGCATTACGTAGATATTCTCCTTTTCAGTTAAGGTGTAATGGAGAGGCTGGAGGAAACTGTCTGAAAATGTAGAGCTGTGTTCCAGTAGCCATGTTTTTTGAAGATGATTGTATAATGATATAGCTTTCGCAATGTGACTGTGTGATTGTGAAAATCTTGTGTCTCATGTTCCTTTTATCTACCTTTTCGACAGATGAGTAAAACATACGGATTAAAAATAAATAATAGGGGGAACAAATGTTAAAATAAATTTAGTAGATTGAAATGCTAGTAATGAATGAAAGGGAGGGGTTAAGGGGTACGGTATGTATGAATTTTTTCTGTTTTCTTTTTATTTTTTTCTGAATTGATACAAATATTCTAAGAAATTACTACGATGATGAATATACAACTAGGTGATGATATTGTGAATTACTGATTATATACATAGAATGGAACGATCATATAGTAAGAATGTTTGTGTTTGCTATGTTTAAAAAATTTTTTAATTAATAAAAAAACAAAAAACTGAGCATCCTTTCTTGATAAAAGATAAATGGAAACTTTCTCCTCAACATGGCAAAGGGAACATATGAAAAACACACAGCTAACATTGTACTCAATGAGGAGAAAGTGAGAAAGCTTTCCTTCTAAGATTAGGAATAAGACAAGGATATTCAGGGTCGCTACTGTTATTCAATATTGAGCTAGAAGTTCTAACTAGGGCATTTAGAGGCAAGAAAAGGAAATAAAAGGCATTCACACTGCAAAGGAAGAAGTGAAACTTTACTATTTGAAGATGACATGATCCTATCAATAGAGCTCCAAAAAAACCTACAACAAAGCTACTAGAGCTAATAAATGAATTTAGCAAAGTGGCAGGATACAAGAGCAACAAACAAAAAACAGTAGTGCTTCCATACACTAGTTAAGAACAATCAGAAGAAGAAATCAAGAAAAAATTTCCAGTTGTAATAGCAACTAAAAGAATCAAAGGAAGGAAAGGACTTATATACAGAACACTACAAATTGTTGCCAAAAAAAAAAGAAAGACCTAAATAAATGAAGGATATTCTGTTCGTGGATTGGAAGACTAAATTTCACTTGCAGGAAGATAACAGAATAGCATAGGTTGACTTCAACCCTGCTCCAAGGAACAGCTAGAAAAATGACAGAAAAATGACCGGGACAAAGATTCCAGGCTGTAAGTGACCTGCGAGGATTTTCTACACCACAAAAAGAGACCCTGGTTGCAAAAAAAGTTGAGGAATTGAGATGCAGAGAACCAAAGACCATTCAGCTAGTGCAAACAGCCTAACATGCCCCTTTCAAATCAGGAGTTCGAAGCCCTCAGGAGTGCACGGACAGGGAAATGGTGACTAGAAAGTAAGCAAACCACACTCTGAATTCACTGCAACCACACGCACTGCCTTTGTCCTGCGACTCCCCCCCACACCCAACATACCTGAACACTGTGTCCCCCCATATGCTCACTGTTCCCCAAGCACCCAAACCCATCCCCCACAGCTCCAAGCACCCCCCGCCCTACACCCCTCTCCCAGCTGCACACGAGTGCACACCCACCCCGGCCCAACCCACTTCTCCCACAGAAGTGCACATCTCACCCCGGCCCTCCTGGGACCTGTGCACCTACACCTGGCCCCTCACCCCCTACCTCCCCCTCCCTGCCACCCGCAGGTACTCATCTGTGCATCCATGCCACACATAATCTCAGTCCATGCAGTTGCACAACCCTGCACCACTCTCCCTGAGCTCTGTGCAGGCAGTCAGCCACGTCCTGCCCACCTGGGCACCCATGAGTCCATGCCCCACCCCCTTGACCCCTGCACCCCGGCCCCACACATAACACTGCCCTGCCCCCATGGCTCTGTGCAAGCACTCACCTGCATATCCAAGCCACACCTGACTCTACCTCACACAGACATACAAACCCACCTGTCCACCCTGAACTCTGCGCAGGTACTCACCTAAGCCCTGTGCCTCCAGATCTGCAAATACCTTATCCACGTCCTGCCCACCCCGGCAACTACACATCTGGAGCCCTCGATCCCTGTACCCTAGCCCCCTGCCCACACATGTACACACCTTTGTCCTTCCCCACAGCACAAGCGTCCCACTCCCACACCTGGCAGGTGCTCACGTGTGTATCCGTGCCACAAAAGCCCAGCAGTGTGCACAACACACCCCTGCCCTACCCGTCCCTCACTTGTATCAGGGCCCCACCCACTCCATACCATGCACCCCACCCTCAAACCATGCCCATAACCCTCATGACCTGCATCCTGCCCCTGCACACACACACGCATCCACATAGTGGTCCCCCTGGACCCTCTTCCTCCATGCAAGGATGAACCCATGCCCGGCCCTCCCTGGGCCCTAACCTCTGCACCCTAGACCGCACACCCTGATATTAACTACTCTGGTGCTCTGTGCACCAACCCATACCCTGGCCATGCAACACACCCGTGCCTCCATACAGCACACCCTCCATTATCTACCTCCCACTGCACCCTACCTCTGTGTCCCCCACTCTGCACCCTGCTCCTATGCTCCAAGGCCTGCCTGACCTGTACCCTGCTCCCAGAGCTCCCACACTGCCCCTCCACAACTCCATGCCCCACACCCCATGCTCCCAGGCACCAGCATAGTGCCCCTAACATGTGCCTATAATTGCGACAAAACCCATTAGCACACTGTTATGCCTTGCTCCAGGTCCTGCTCTACACCCGTCCCGCAAAATCAAAGATTTAGACTATTAAGGAAATCAAATTCCAAAGTAACCCTATCACGATAATTACATGTCTCAAAGGTAACAAAAGATCACTAAGCATATCAAGATACAGACAGACATAGTTCAGCCTAATGACCAAATTAAAACACCAGAAGAGATAAAAACTTTGGAACAACTAATCAAACATGATCATAAAACTCTATTTAAATAAAATCAATGGGTTGGCCAATGACATAAAGGAGATCCAGAAATCATGAGCAGAGCATAAGTCAGAATTTGAAAGAATTAAGAGAGAAAGATTAAAGATGTTGTATGCAGATCAAATACAAAATATACTAGAGACACACAACAGCAGATTTGAAGAGGCAGAAGAAAGAATAAGCAAACTAAAGTACAGGACAACTGATTTTGAACACACAAAAAGGCAAATGACAAAAAAGACAAAAAAATTTGAATTGGACCTCAGGGAAATGATGGACAAAACAAAGCACATGAATATAAGAATCATCGGTGTCCCAGAAAGGGAAGAGAAAAATAAAGGCCTAGTAATACTAACTCAGGATATAATGGGGGAAAACTTTCCAACCCTTATAAAAGACATAAATATGCAAATCAATGCCCAACAAACCCTAAATAGAGTAAATCCAAATAGGCTTACACCAAGACAATAATAATTAGTCTTTCAAATGTTGAAATGCAGCAGAAAGTCCTGAAAATGGCAAGAGAAAAAGATCTGTTACATACAAGGAAAACCACATAGATCACACTACTCAACAGGCACCATGGAGGTGAGAAGACAGTGGTAGGATACATTTAAAATACTGAAAGAGAAAGACTTCAGCCAAGAATTCTGTACCCAGCCAAACTGTCCTTCAAAATTGAGGGAGAGATTGAAATTTTCAGAGACAAACAAATGCTAAGAAAATTTGTCACCAGCCTGACAAGAAATAATAAAGGGAGTTCTATTGACAGAAAAAAAAAAAACAGAAGAGGGAAGTCTGGAGGAGGGCACAGAATTAAAGAGCGCCAGTAAGGGTAAGTTAAAGGATAAAAAGAGAAAGAGGGAAAAGAATATATAAATCTGGCAAATAAAATCCAAAGGATAAGATGGTGGATTCAAGAAATGCCTTTACTATAATAACTATAAATGTAGACAGACTAAACTTACCAATTAAAAAATACAAATTGGCAGAATGGATTAAGAAATATGATCCAGCTATATACTGCTGACAAAAGACTCATCTTAGATCCAAGGATACAAACAGATTCAAACTGAAAGGATGGAAAAAGATGTTCCATGCAAACTGTAGACAAAAGAAAACAGGAGTCACTATACTTGTATCAGACAAAAGAGACTTTAAGTATAAAGACATCATAAGAGACAAGGACACTATATATTAGCACAAATGACAATTCATCAAGAAAAAAATAACAATCATAAATGTTTATGCTCCCAATCGAGGAGGTCCAAAGTACATGAGCAAACACTGGCAAAACTGAAGAGAGCAATAGATGTTTGAGCAATAATAGTATGAGACTTCAATATACCTCTCTCCTCTATGGGTAATACAATCAGACAGAGGATCAACAAGGGAACACAGAATTTTTTAAATGTTATTAATGAATTAGACATAACAGGCATATATAGGTCATTCATGCCAAAACACCTGGATACACATTCTTCTCTACTGGTCATGGAACATCATATGCTGAGGCAAAAAACAGGTCTTTATAAATTTTAAAAGGCTGAAATTGTTCAAAGCACTTTCTATGATCACAATGGAATGAAGGTGGAAATCAATAACCATTGAAAAACAAGAACTTTTGCAAATATATGGAGATTAAAAAATGCACTCTTAAACAACCAGGTCAAAGATGAAATTGCTAGAGAAATCAGTAACTATCTGGAAATGAATGAAATCGAGAATATGACATATCAGAATTTATGGGATGTGATAAAGGCAATTCTGAGAGGGAAATTTATTGTCCTAAATGCCTATAAGTAAAAAGAAGAACAAAAATAGAGGACTTAACTACTGCTCACCTGGAGGAACTAGAAAAAGAGCAGCAAACTAACCCCAAAGCAAATGGAAGAAGAGAAATGACAAAGATTAAAGCTGAGTTAAATGAATGGAAGAACAAAAGACCAACAGAAACAATCAACAAAACCAAAAGTTGGTTCTTTGAGAAAATCAATAAAATCGATTATTGGCAAGGCTAACAATGGAAAAAAGAGAGGATGCAAATAAATAAAAACAGAAACAAGAGGGGGGGGGTCATTACCACAGACCCTGAAGAAATAAAAAAAAACATAAGAGGACACTATGAACAAGTACATGAACAAACTAGACAACCTAGATGAAATGGACAAATCGATAGAAATACACAAACAAGCTACACTGACTCAAGAAGAAACAGAAGAGCTCAACAAATCAATCTCAAGTAAAGAGATTCAGTCAGCCATCAAAAATTTTCCTACAAAGAAAAGCCCAGGGCCAGGTGGTTTCACAGGGGAATTTTAACAAATATTTGAAAAAGAACTAATGCAATCCTACTCAAACTTTTCCAAAATATTGAGGAAAAAGGAATACTACCTAACTCATTTTATGAAGTTTACATCACTTTAATACCAAAACCGGGTAAAGATGCTATAAGAAAGAAAGACTACTGGCTAATCTCCTTAATGAACATAGATGCAAAAATTCTCAACAAAATACTAGGCAATCAAATCCAACAACACATTAAAAGAATTATACACCACAGCCAAGTGGGGTTTATACCAGGAATGCAAGGGGGTGTTTCAACAGAAGAAATGCAATTAATGTAATATAGAACATTAACAAATCAAAACAGAAAAATCACATGATCATTTCAATCGATGCTGAAAAAGCATTTGAAAAAAAATTCAACATTCTTTTCTGATAAAAATACTTTTTCAAAAGGTAAGAATCAAAGGTAACTTTCTCAATATGATAAAGGGCATATATGAAAAACCCACAGTCAAAATTGTACTCAAAGGTGAAAGACTGAAAGCCTTCCTCCTAATATTGGAAACAAGAGAAGGAATCCCTCTGTCACCACTATTACTCAACATTGTACTAGAAGTTCTAGCATAAGCAATCAGGCAAGAAAAAAAAAAAAAACAGAAGGCATCCAAATTAGAAAGGAAGAAGTAAAACTTTTCTTATTTGCAGATGACATGATACCATACTTGGAAAATCATGAGAAATCTACAACAAAGTTGCCTGAACTCTATTAACAAACAAATTCAGCAAGGTGGCAGGATATAAAATTAATGTGCGAAAATCAGTTATGTTTCTATACATAAGCAATGACCTAAATGAGGAGTCAATTAAGGAAAAAATTCCATTCAAAGTAGTAATTAAAAGAATCAAGTATCTTGGAATGAACTTCATTAGGGATACAAAGGACCTGTACACAGAAAACTATATAACGCTGCTAAAAGAACTCAAAGAATATCTAAGTAAGTGAAAAGACATTCACTGTCAATGGATAGGAAAGTTAAATGCAGTTTGGTTGTCAATTCTACTCAAAATGATCTACAGAATCAATGCAGTGCCAATCAAATTTCCAATAACCTACTATGAAGACATGGAAAAGCTACTTACTAAATTCATCTGAAAGGGAAAGAGAACCCAAATAGCTAAAAAATATCCTAAAAAAGGAGAACAAAGTGGTAGGATTAACACTTCCTGATTTCAAAGCTTATTATAAAGCCACAAAGGCCAAAACAGCATGGTACTGACACAAAGACAGAAGTATTGACCAATGGAATCAAATCAAGAACACAGAAACAGATCACCAAATCTATGATCAAATGATCTTGGATAAAGCCCCCAAATCCACTGAACTGGGTCAGAATAATATTTTCAATTAACGGCATGGCAGAAATGGATATTAACAGCTGAAAGAATGAAAGATGACCCTTACCTTACACCCTACACAAAAATTAACTCAAAGTGCATCAAACCCTAAATATAAGAACCAGCATCATAAAACTTCTAGCAGAAACACAGGGAAACATCTTTAAGGCTAGTAATGAGGTACCTTCCTAAACTTTACACCCAAAGCACAAGCAAAGAAAGAAAAAATAGATAAATGGGAGCTCCTCAAAATCAAATGCTTTTGAGCTTCAAAAGACTTTGTTCAAAAGGTGAAGAGACAGCCAACTCAATAGAAGAAAATATTTCGAACTCACACTTCAGATAAAGGTTTGATAACCTGTACACATAAAGAAATCATACAATTCAACAATGAAAGAACAAATAACCCAATTATAAAAATGGGCTAAAAATATGAATAGGTATTTTTCTGAAGAGTAAATACAGATGGCTAAAAAGCGCATGAACAGGAAGTCATTTTCACTAGCTTTCAGGGAAATGCAGATCAAGACTACAATGAGAGCTCTTTCTCCGCCAGCGGCGCTCCCACCGCCATCCAGCCCTCCTCTAACTCTTTCTCCACCGGCGGCACTCCCGCCGCCATCCAGCCCTCCTCTTTCCCCTTCTGCTCCGGCGGCGCTCCATCCACCATCTTATCCTTCCCTTTCTCCTCCTGCTCCGGCGGCTCTCCACCACCACCGTGCCCTCTTCCGCCTTCACCGGCTCCTCCGCCACCGTCCTCGACAGCCTTACCACCCTCACCTTTCCTCCTCCAGAACAGCTACTAGGGGAGTAGAAACGATTCAGAACAGCTCCCAGAGCCACGACAGAGATCAAAAAGACAGCGTACCCCATCCTGGAACGGCTGACTGTCTGGGAGAACCAACTCCGGTGAGATCGTTGAGGGGCGCGGGCTTTCCCGGGCGGGACGGCAAGCGGCCGGAGTCCCTCCCTTCCTACTTCCCAGGCAGGCTGGCAGAATTGGGCAGACGGTCCCCTCAAGCCGTGGCGGGTGGCGCCCCCACCACGCGAGGCCCCCCGGAGTCAACTGAGAGAATTGGATCGGAAATCCCCAGACCGCGGAGAACGGTGACCGGGGGGGTCCCTTCCAAACACGTGACTCCCCGGTCCGCCTAGGAACAGTGCACTCTTCCAGGCTGCGGCGGCTGGCGCCCTCCCGCCACGCTTGGCGCCCTGGGCCGACTAGGAAATTCGGTCGGGTGCTCTCCCGGGCTGCAGGGGCCGGCGACGCTCCCCGCATTGGGACCCCCGGGCCGGCCGGCACTCTTCCAAGCCACTTCGGCTGGCAAACCTCCCCCACGGCGAGAGTTTTCTAAAGTTAAAGGAGCCACAGCACCTTTTACTGGTGGAACCCGCAGACAAATGTGGGCCACGAGCGCCACCTACTGGGCAGGATAAGAAAAACAGAACCCAGAGATTTCACAGAAAAATTTTTCAACCTGTTGGGTCCAACACCCAGGGAAATCTGACTAATTGCCCAGACGTCAGCAGAAGATAACGGATTACGCTCAGAAAATTGAAAATATGGCCCAGTCAAAGGAACAAACCAATAGTTCAAATGAGATACAGGAGCTGAAACAACTAATGCTGAATATACAAACAGAAATGAAAACCTCTTCAAAAACAAAATCGATAAATTGAGGGAGGACATGAAGAAGACATGGACTGAACAAAAAGAAGAAATAGAAAAACTGAAAAAACAAATCACAGAGCTTATGGAAGTGAAGGATAAAGTAGAAAAGATGGAAAAAACAATGGATACATACAATGATAGATTTAAAGAGACAGAAGATAGAATTAGTGATTTGGAGGATGGAACATCTGAATTCCAAAAAGAAACAGAAACTATAGGGAAAAGAATGGAAAAATTTGAACAGGGTATCAGGGAACTAAAGGACAATATGAACTGCACAAATATACGTGTTGTGGGTGTCCCAGAAGGAGAAGAGAAGGGAAAAGGAGGAGAAAAACTAATGGAAGAAATTATCACTGAAAATTTCCCAACTCTTATGAAAGACCTAAAATTACAGATCCAAGAAGTGCAGCGCACCCCAAAGAGATTAGACCCAAATAGGCGTTCTGCAAGACACTTACTAGTTAGAATGTCAGAGGTCAAAGAGAAAGAGAGGATCTTGAAAGCAGCAAGAGAAAAACAATCCATCACATACAAGGGAAGCGCAATAAGGCTATGTGTAGATTTCTCAGCAGAAACCATGGAAGCTAGAAGACAGTGGGATGATATATTTAAATTACTAAAAGAGAAAAACTGCCAACCAAGACTTCTATATCCAGCAAAATTGTCCTTCAAAAATGAGGGAGAAATTAAAACATTCTCAGAAAAAAGTCAATGAGAGAATCTGTGACCAAGAGACCAGCTCTGCAAGAAATACTAAAGGGAGCACTAGAGTCAGATACGAAAAGACAGAAGAGAGAGGTATGGAGAAGAGTGTAGAAAGAAGGAAAGTCAGATATGATATATATAATACAAAAGGTAAAATGGTAGAGGAAAATATTATCCAAACAGTAATAACACTAAATGTTAATGGACTGAATTCCCCAATCAAAAGACATAGACTGGCAGAATGGATTAAAAAACAGGATCTTCTATATGCTGTCTAGAGGAAACACATCTTAGACCTAAAGATAAACATAGGTTGAAAGTGAAAGGTTGGTAAAAGATATTTCATGCAAATAACAACCAGAAAAGAGCAGGAGTGGCTATACTAATATCCAACAAATTAGACTTCAAATGTAAAACAGTTAAAAGAGACAAAGAAGGACACTATCTACTAATAAAAGGAACAATTAAACGAGAAGACATAACAATCATAAATATTTACACACCGAACCAGAATGCCGCAAAATACGTGAGGAATACACTGCAAACACTGAAAAGGGAAATAGACACATATACCATAATAGTTGGAGACTTAATGCACCACTCTCATCAATGGACAGAACATCTAGACAGAGGATCAATAAAGAAATAGAGAATCTGAATATTACTATAAATGAGCTAGACTTAACAGACATTTATAGGACATTACATCCCACAACAGCAGGATACACCTTTTTCTCAAGTGCTCATGGATCATTCTCAAAGATAGACCATATGCTCGGTCACAAAGCAAGTCTTAACAAATTTAAAAAGATTGAAATCATACACAACACTTTCTCGGATCATAAAGGAATGAAGTTGGAAATCAATAATAGATGGAGTGACAGAAAATTCACAAATACGTGGAGGCTCAACAACACACTCTTAAACAACAAGTGGGTCAAAGAAGAAATTGCAAGAGAAATTAGTAAATACCTAGAGGCGAATGAAAATGAAAACACAACATATCAAAACATATGGGACGCAGCAAAGGCAGTGCTAAGAGGGAAATTTACTGCTCTAAATGCCTATATCAGAAAAGAAGAAAAGGCAAAAATGCAGGAATTAACTGTCCACTTGGAAGAACTGGAGAAAGAACAGCAAACTAATTCCAAAGCAAGCAAAAGGAAAGAAATAACAAAGATCAGAGCAGAAATAAATGAAACTGAAAACATGAAAACAATAGAGAAAATCAATAAGACCAGAAGTTGGTTCTATGAGAAAATCAATAAGATTGATGGGCCCTTAGCAAGATTGACAAAAAGAAGAAGAGAGAGGATGCAAATAAATAAGATCAGAAATGGAAGAGGAGACATAACTACTGACCTCACAGAAATAAAGGAGGTAATAACAAGATACTATGAACAACTTTATGCTAATAAATACAACAATGTAGATGAAATGGACGGGTTCCTGGAATGACATGAACAACCAATTTTGACTCAAGAAGAAATAGATGACCTCAACAAACCAATCACAAGTAAAGAAATTGAATTAGTCATTCAAAACTTCCTAAAAAGAAAAGTCCAGGACCAGACGGCTTCACATGTGAATTCTACCAAACATTCCAGAAAGAATTAGTACCAACTCTCCTCAAACTCTTCAAAAAAAATCGAAGTGGAGGGAAAGCTACCTAATTCATTCTATGAAGCCAACATCACCCTCATACCAAAACCAGGCAAAGATATGACAAAAAAAGAAAACTACAGACCAATCTCTCTAATGAATATAGATGCAAAAATCCTCAACAAAATTCTAGCAAATCGTATCCAACACCACATTAACAGAATTATACATCATGACCAAGTAGGATTCATCCCAGGTATGCAAGGATGGTTCAACATAAGAAAATCAATTAATGTAATACACCACATCAACAAATCAAAGCAGAAAAATCACATGATCATCTCAATTGATGCAGAGAAGGCATTTGACAAGATTCAACATCCTTTCCTGTTGAAAACACTTCAAAACAGAGGAATATAAGGGAACTTCCTTAAAATGATAGAGGGAATATATGAAAAACCCACAGCTAATATCATCCTCAATGGGGAAAAATTGAAAACTTTCCCCCTAAGATCAGGAACAAGACAAGGATGTCCACTATCACCACTATTATTCAACATTGTGTTGGAGGTTCTAGCCAGAGCAATTAGACAAGAAAAAGAAATACATCAAAATGGAAAGGAAGAAGTAAAACTATCACCGTTTGCAGACGATATGATACTATACGTCGAAAACCCGGAAAAATCCACAACAAAACTACTAGAGCTAATAATGAGTACAGCAAAGTAGCAGGTTACAAGATCAACATTCAAAACTCTGTAGCATTTCTATACACTAGTAATGAAGAAGCTGAGGGGGAAATCAAGAAACGAATCACATTTACAATTGCAACTAAAAGAATAAAATACCTAGAAATAAATTTAACTAAAGAAACAAAAAAACTATATAAAGAAAACTACAAAAAACTGCTAAAAGAAATCACAGAAGACCTAAACAGATGGAAGGGCATACCGTGTTCATGGATTGGAAGACTAAATATAGTTAAGATGTCAATCCTACCTAAATTGATCTACAGATTCAATGCAATACCAATCAAAATCCCAACAACTTATTTTTCAGAAATAGAAAAACCAATAAGCAAATTTATCTGGAAGGGCAGGGTGCCCCGATTTGCTAAAAACATCTTGAGGAATAAAAACGAAGCTGGATGTCTCGCGCTACCTGACTTTAAGGCATATTATGAAGCCACAGTAGTCAAAACAGCATGGTATTGGCATAAAGATAGATATATCGGCCAATGGAATCGAATAGAGTGCTCAGATATAGACCCTCTCATCTATGGACATTTGGTCTTTGATAAGGCAGTCAAGCCAACTCACCTGGGACAGAACAGGCTCTTCAATAAATGGTGCCTAGAGAACTGGATATCCATATGCAAAAGAATGAAAGAAGACCCATATCTCACACCCTATACAAAAGTTAACTCAAAATGGATCAAAGATCTAAACATTAGGTCTAAGACCATAAAACAGTTAGAGGAAAATGTAGGGAGATATCTTATGAAACTTACAATTGGAGGTGGTTTTATGGACCTTAAACCTAAAGCAAGAGCACTGAAGAAGGAAATAAATAAATGGGAGCTCCTCAAAATTAAACACTTTTGTGCATCAAAGAACTTCATCAAGAAGGTAGAAAGACAGCCTACACAATGGGAGACAATATTTGGAAATGACATACCAGATAAAGGTCTAGTATCCAGAATTTATAAACAGATTGTTCAACTCAACAACAAAAAGACAGCCAACCCAATTACAAAATGGGAAAAAGACTTGAACAGACACCTATCAGAAGAGGAAATACAAATGGCCAAAAGGCACATGAAGAGATGCTCAATGTCCCTGGCCATTAGAGAAATGCAAATCAAAACCACAATGAGATATCATCTCACACCCACCAGAATGGCCATTATCAACAAAACAGAAAATGACAAGTGCTGGAGAGGATGCGGAGAAAGAGGCACACTTATCCACTGTTGGTGGGAATGTCAAATGGTACAACCACTGTGGAAGGCAGTTTGGCGGTTCCTCAAAAAGCTGAATATAGAATTGCCATAGGACCCAGCAATACCATTGCTGGGTATCTACTCAAAGGACTTAAGGGCAAAGACACAAACGGACATTTGCACACCAATGTTTATAGCAGCGTTATTTACAATTCCAAAGAGATGGAAACAGCCAAAATGTCCATCAACAGAAGAATGGCTAAACAAACTGTGGTATATATATATACGATGGAATATTATGCAGCTTTAAGACAGAATAAACTTATGAAGCATGTAATAACATGGTTGGACCTAGAGAACATTATGCTGAGTGAGTCCAGCCAAAAACTAAAGGACAAATACTGTATGGTCCCACTGATGTGAACGGACATTCGAGAATAAACTTGGAATATGTCATTGGTAACAGAGTCCAGCAGGAGATAGAAACAGAGTAAGATAATGGGTAATTGGAGCTGAAGGGATACAGACTGTGCAACAGGACTAGATACAAAAACTCAAAAATGGAAAGCACAATAATACCTAATTGTAAAGTAATCATGTTAAAACACTGAATGAAGTTGCATCTGAGCTATAGGTTTTTTTGTTTGTTTGTTTGTTTGCTTTTACTGTTATTATTACTTTTATTTCTTTTCTCTATATTAACATTCTATATCTTTTTCTGTTGTGTTGCTAGTTCTTCTAAACCGATGCAAATGTACTAAGAAACGATGATCATGCATGTATGTGATGATGTTAAGAATTACTGATTGCATATGTAGAATGGAATGATTTCTAAATGTTGGGTTAATTTCTTTTTTCCGTTAATTAATAAAAAAAAAAAAAAAGACTACAATGAGATACCACCTCACACTTATAAGAATGGCTGCTATTAAACAAACAGGAAAATACAAATATTGGAGAGGATGTTGAGAAATTGGGACATTTATGCACTGCTGTTGGGAATATATAATAGTACAGCTGCTATGGAAGACAGTCTGGCATATACCCAGAAGAGCTGAAAGCAACGACACAAACATTTGCACACCGATGTTCATAACATTATTCACAATCGCCAAAAGATGGAAACAATCCAAGTGCCCATCAACAGAATAGTGGTATTAACATTACGTGGATTAACAAAATGTGGTATTACATACAATGGAATATTATGCAGCAGTAAGACGAAATGATATCTTATAGCACATGACAAGGTGGATAAACCTTGAGGGCATAATGCTGAGTGAAATAAGTCAGACACAAAAGGATAAATATTGTATGATTTCACTTTTATGACCTTGTAGAGGTAAACTCAGAAGCTTATACTACAGAATATAGAGAATCTAGAGAAACAGAAGCTAGAGACAGGTGAACGGTTAGCTAATGAGGTTGAACTTAAATGTAAGGGACTAGATAGAACCTGAAGGCAGTTCATTAGTGGGTCTATAAGTAATATTACCATATTGAAGATGAACATGATTGAAAGAGGTTGTAAGACCCATGTGTTCCACTGATTACCACTAGAAATACATGTAAGTTTTTGCATGAACTACTTCAAAGGCATAAATCTTGTACAAAGAGTGTAAAATTTCAGGATACAGAGGGAAAACTGCTATTGCATGCTATGGGATATTTAAGAGGAAAACATCAACGGCACCACAGCAATACCAGGGGTCAATAAAGGGGGAAGGGAGAAGAGTTAAGTGAGGTTTGGATTTTCTATTTGGTGAGGGTGTATTTATCAGTTATTTTTCTCTTGGGAACAACGGAATTGTCTAAAATTTAGAGCACTGGACTATTGACTTTGCATATTATACATGATGCCCAATGGACAGAGACGGGTGAAGGATACACTGATTGAGAAGTAGGACAATGACGATGGGATACATGATTGAAAACTGTGCTGCTACAAAAAGGAATGAAGTTGTGAGGTATGCAACGTTGCGAATGAACCTGTCAGACATTTTGTAAGGCAAAATACGCCAGGAAAAATACAGCAAATATTGTATGGTCTCATTTAGAAAATACTTATAAGAAAATTGGGGCCTACACTGTAAGCTCCTACACAGTCACACTTAGTGCAGAGCAGTAATTGTTGTTTCTAGATTTTGAGAGGCTGTGCTATATAACTTGGTATTTAGAGATAAGAATGAAACCGATCAGGTCAGGATCAAGGCAATTCAGAATAGAGGGGCAAAGGAGACACTTTCTGTATATTAGAACTTCATCTACGCTATGAGAACAAAGCAAGGAAGATTTGTTTTGTCCAGAACCTAAATTTTCTGTAGCACATACTCTTAATACGACCTGCCTGGATAGATCATTTAAACAACCTAAACACAGGTAGCCCAGAATGAGAATGCGGTTCTATAATCCTGTATACCTTAATGTAATGCCCGGATACATCCCAGGATATATTAAGCAGATAATCAAGAAGCATTGGCAAAATTTCTTCAGGGATGGGAGAAAAAATATGGAACTATTAAAATTTACCACTGGGGAAATCCCTGATACTGTTTCAATTATCAGAGACATCCAAATCTATAGGCCATGCTCTTGATCTTGAGGCTTACTCTTGTGAAGCTTATTTATGCAGTAGAGAACTTAGCCTACCTATATGTATGCCTAAGAGTTACTTCCAGAGGACCTCTATTGTTGTACAGAGTGGCCTCTCTTTCTCTCCAAGCCCAACTCTGTGAGTGAAATCATTACCCACCCTCCTACATGGGACATGACATCCAGGGGTGAAAGTTTCTCTGGTAATGTGGAATATGACTTCCAGGTATGAGCCTGGCCCTGTTACTGTGGGATCAACAATGTCATCCTGACCAAAAGGGGGAAAAGAAGTGTAACAAATAAGGTACCAGTGGCTGACAGAGTTCAAATAGTCAAAAGGCTACTATGGAGGCTACTCTTATGCAAGTTTCAGCTAGACATTGCTACCTATCATAATTTGCCAACCACAACCAAAACCATTCCTGCCAACCCTAAAGAACACCTAGGACTTTATATGAAATTCTACAAAGGTTCCCTGCACTAGGATTACTTTCCAGAAACCTACAACCTCCAGATAAGGTCCCTTGACCAGATAAGTTCTGAAATGCAGAGAGGCCAGCCTCACTAGAACATAAACTAGTTCCATAACCCCATGCCATATTATCGACAGCCCTTCCCATATGAAAAAGTTAGAATGGGCATAGCACAAATACCCCTATAGAGTGGGAGAAAAATCAAAGCTGATGGTGGAGTTATACAGAAAAGGTCAGGTTTAACAAACGAGTATGAGTACTGAATCATTATATTAATATTTCTTTTAGTGTTCAGTATCTTACAGCAGCTAGAAGGAAAAACCTAACATACTGGAATTGTAACCTATACCAAACTCTGAAATCTGTTCTACAACTAATTGTTGCGATGTGGGTTGAAATGTATTGCTATTTTGTATATATGATATTTTTCAAAAGAAAAACAAAGTCAATTGTGATGATATATAAAAAAAAAAATTAAACCCAAGAAAGGGTTTTAACTAGTAATTATTTTTCATATCTCTTCTCAAGTTTTTTGATCACAATCACAGAAATGCTTTGAAATGTAGCCCTTTATCTAAACTCCTCATGAAAAATAGACAACACTCCAAATTGATCAGTTAAAAATTTTAAATTTCAGGCTTCCCACTGACGCTGACTAAACTATGCAAAAAGAAATAACAAATGACCTATTAAATTATTTTGTTTGCTAAGGAAAAGCATTAAGTGTTTCTAAGATCACAATGAACAAGTGAATGTCAAAATTGAAAGTTGAAAAAAAATTTATAGCCATTTTTTTCAAGTTCTGATTTAAATCTGTGACCAATCATAATGCTTAAGGAATTAGAAAGCCAGACAACAGACTTAACTTCTTAAACGTCTCACCTCAGAAGCAGTAGCTGCAGTATTAATGTTGCTTGCCTGCCCGTTCATTAGGTCCATACTTTCCACAACATTAGTCCTCGACCTAAGTTAACACCAACAGGGGACTGATTACTTCACGTCCAAGGCCACAGATACATTATTCCTATAACAAGTAAAAAGAAAAATTAGAATGTGTGTCTTACTGGAATTTAAGAAAACAAAGTCATGCCTACCACCACACTAAAAAGTAAAAATATTTCAACTTTATCAAGTTCTATTTTTTATTTTAGTCAAACCACTAAATTCAGATTCAGGATAATTCAGTACGCTATTTTCAAATGATCGGCCACACCAAACAGGCAGCATTCAATAGATGTTATTATCATTCTCTTCATGAGGAATGCAAAAGTTCACCTTTTACTCATTAAATGAATACTGTGAGAAAAATTCAAACTATGTTAACTTTTGAGTTTTAAATCAATAAAAAGTAAAATATAAAAGACATTTGGACAAGTAACACATGCCATAACACAATAAATTTTGAGAGAGAGACCCAAATGATACATACTTCTAACTCAGCAATACTGAATAAGCTTTTTATTGCTAGTTATCTAGTTTACTGAGAGACCAAAAACACCTAAAAACAAAAATAAAAATGATGGAATACATGTCATAAAAACACCAAGGTATGTGTTATGTTCATTTGTATAGGGTTTCAAGTTTATTGTGTATCTTAACTCCGTTATCTCCTTGTCTTTACAACTACCAATAACACTAATTAGAGAAGATATTACTACACCCATATAACACAAAGTAACAGAGCCTCTAAAGACACAGGCTGTTAAGTGTGTGTGTGTGTGGGGGGGCAGTTCAAGAAATAATTTCAGGCCATCCAAAATTCTATTTAAACATTCTTTCTACAACACCCTGTTTCTTTCTGCTTGAATGAAAGTTAGGATATTCACTTGAGGCTCTAATTCCTGTCCACCACCAACTAGCTGCATAGGTAGGTAACTTTACTTCTTGAGGCATAAACTTCTTCCCCTCTGTAAAATGACTAAAATGAACCAAACAAAATTAAAGATCCCTCTCCAACTTTAAATTTCTGTGATAATTTTCATAAAAGAAAAAAGTATTATAAGTAAGGTACCTTAAATAACTGAGTTTATGGGAGATGACTCCTAGGGATGAACCTGGCCTTGGTACCATGGGGATCAATAATGCCATCCCGACCACAAGGGGGAAAGGAAGTGTAACAAATAACGTACCAGTGGTGTCATGGTTAGGGACAGGTGTCAACTTGGCCAAGTTGTGGTACCTGTTCATCTGATTGGGCAAGCGCTGGCCTGTCTGTTGCAATGAGGACATTTCATAGGATTAGGTCATGATCACGTCAGCTACATCCACAGCTGATTCCATTTGTAATCAGCCAAAGGGGAGTGTCTTCTGCAATTAGTGATGCTAAATCCAATCATGGGAAGCCTTTTAAGGAGGACTCAGAGGAGACAGGTTGCATTCCTGCTTTGGCTGGTAAGCCTCTCCTGTGGAGTTCATCCAGGCCATCCATTGGAGTCATCAGCTTCGTAGCCTGCCCTGTGGATTTTGGACTCTGCATTCCTACGGTCACGTGAGACACTTTCATAAATTTTATATTTGCAAGTGTTCCCTGCTGATTCTGTTTCTCTAGAGAACCCTAACTAATACAAGTGGCTAGAGAATTCAAAGAGTAGAGAGGCTAATCTGGGGGTCACTGTTACACAAGCTTCAATTAGACACTGCTACCTATCAGTTTGCCAAATCCCAACCAAAACCATTCCTGCCAATCCTAAAGAACACCTAGGCATTATATAAGATTCTACAAAGGTTCCATGCATTAGGGTAACTTTACAGAAACCTACAAACTCCAGATGGGTCCCTAGACCAGTTAAGTCCTAAAACGCAAAGGAGCCAGCCTCTCCAGAATATCAACTAGTTCTATCTCCCATCCCATATTATTGACAGCCCCTTCCAACAGGAAAAAATTAGAATGGGCAAGTCCAAATATCCTTAACGAGTGGCAGAAAGATTGAAGGTGATAGTGGAATTATATAGAGAATGTTGAATTTAATAAATGAGTATGATTGCTGAATCATTATATTGATACTTCTTTTGATTTCCAGTACCTTAGAATAGCTAGAAATACAAAACGTAAAATATTGGAATTGTAACCCATACCAAACTCTGAATGAAATCTGTTCTACAACTAAGTGTTGCGATGTGGTTTGAAATTTATTGCTTTTTTGTATATGCTATTTTTTCACAAAAAAAGAAAAACAGTAGATTGTGATGATAAATGCACAGCTATATGACGAAAAACAAAAAAAGAAAAATAAAGCTCCTTTTCATTGCAAAAAAAAATAAAAGAATCTACTACCTCTGTCCAGTAACAATGGGAACTTAAACACAAAAGTTAACAAAATTCTGGGCACTGCAACGATGGCTCAGAGGCAAGAAATCTCACCTGCCGAACTGGAGTACCAGGTTTCATTCCAGGAACCTGCCCATGCAAAAAAAAAAAGTTAATAAAATCCTTAATTTTCTTCTATCATGATAGAAAAATCCACAAGTGAAAAAAAATGGCTTGTGGATGTGAGGCAGAAAAAGGTGACGTATTAATTTAAAGATTGGCTATATGTTGGCAGTTGTTGAAAGTTCACCATAGTAAGAAGGGCTTTCTGCTATTCTGTCTCCTTCCCTCTGTATAAAAATTTCATAATTAATGAATAAAACAAAAAATAGGATATGTATCTGAAAAATAAACCAAGAAGTTAAATTAAAAAAAAACGAAAAAACCTGAGTTTAAAATAATAATTATTCCCTCCATGCTAAATTTCCTCTCCCTGGAGATATAGTATAGGATAGTGACTTAAAAGCACAGACTCTGGAATAATACTGACTAGGTTTAAACCCAGAAAACTGCTTAATTTTTTTGTGCTTAGTTTCTCCATCTATTAAACAAGGATAAAAACAAGTATCTACTTCATAGGGTTGTGGTGGAGAGAAATGAGTTAACACATTCAAAGCACCAAAAACAGTTGTGCCTTCTACTAGGTATGCTACGATGATGGTGGTGGTGGTGCAGATTTTTTGTGTGTGTGTGTGATGCAGGAGAAAACTCTGCCTGCTGAGCCACCATGGCCTGCCCAGTGATGCAGATTTTGTCTACTAGCTACTTAATCCACACAAAACTTAAATTCAGTGAAGTGTCCTAAATAAAGACAAAAACCTTGGAATATTCCTCTGGCCAGCATATGGTGATAGGCTACTCCTAAACTACTAATTCCTAATTATGAACACATATATGAGAATGCCTAAAATCTGTCTCTAGATACAGCAATGACATGCTCCTGGTTTTCATATGCTTAAAAATTTACATCTCAAATTTTCTCTTCATTGCTTCAGATACATCCTAAGCACTTACTAAGAGCAAAACATTGTGCAAGAATTTTCAAAAGAAAAATATTAGAAATGATGGGTTTTCAATACCATTTAGAATATATTTAGAAAGTTAATGTGAAAATGAATGGAACAGAATTATGTGCAAATTCAATTCTCTATAAATTCAATTTCTTCCCATTTAAAATATTTTATTCTATAAGGTCCATTATCCTTATGTCACTATTAAAGATCAACATATAAAGGATAAACATTGCTATATAAAACCAGCTTGATAATCCATATCTGCAAGCAGCATTCACTTTGCAATGAAATATTTTCAAATAATTTCTTTTCACTCTACATTCTAAGCATAAAGATTAATTTTGACATGAATTTATAAGTCAAGAGTGCCCCCTAGTGCTAAGAAAAATATTAAAATTTAATTTTTAAAGGCACTGTATTCTTAACCTACTTTACATATTAAACATATTAATTTTATTACTATTATTTACTGAAAAAGAAATAATGCAGATCAGGAATAAACAGCAATATATTTCTGAACTATCAAGTTTTTTCTGCCTGCTTTTAATTAAATTGTCATTCAAACATCCCATGGATATTAAAATTATATTAAAATCCATTGCATGTAAAAAAAAAAAAAAGGTACAGATAACACACTTTAAAAGAAAATCATATAACTATTTACAAATGTACCATACAACAATAAAATTTAATAATATTGAAGTATAACAACGTCTCATACTCTACTTTTGAAACACTACAAGTCCTGAAAGATCAAGACATGGGTTTATTTTTTAGTTACGTGTTTCAGGACCTACATCTGTTCTTTGCACACAGAAAAGTTCAAATTAAACAAGAAAAATATATGCTTTAATATTTTATTTACTTTTCCTAGTACTATAAATTACACAATCATTCCTAATGACTGTGAAAATCATCCAGCTCTTTTCTTAATTAAATTTACTATTTTCTACTTCCTCTCTTCTCAACTTTTAAAGAGAGTTACTCTGTCTTTTCTATCTAAAGACAGTTACTTTGTCTTTTGGCTTTAAATCCCCAAACAGGGTATGTAATATAAAAATCAATACTAAGGGAAGCAACATTAGTGGTATCAAGAAGGAAGCTGTGTAGAAAAGAACCAAACTGTAAGTTAGCTTAGTATGGCTTGTCATTACAAGGATTTTAAGCAAGGGAGGGAGGGAAGAAAAACAGGTAGAGAGGTATGCATATTGGTAGACAGATAATTACATATATTAAAAACAGGGCAAAAGAATGTATATTATCAATTCAATAAGTATTTACTGAGTACCAAGTTTGAGGCTAGCTAAGCAGGAAGAGAGGAGTTTCTTTCCTTGACTTAAAGAAAATGAAAAGATGGCTGATTAGGGAAAGGATATCTGAAATGTATAGATTTAGATCTTGCTTAAGGTCACAGAATTAGAATATGGAATTCATGCACAATCATTCAGCCTCCTAATTTCCCACCTACTAAATGGTATTCCCATCACAAAAACCAGTGTCTTTTATGAATGAACAGGGGATTAAAATGAAAATGACAAATTCCACACTAATTAATCTCATTTCACAGCACCAGTTATATATCATTTTCTAAAATAATTTATGCTATCACCATTAGAAATACTGTGCTAAAAATGGCTAGTAGTTTTAATGAAACAAAGTTAAAGAACTATAAGGGAACTGGTAGTAAAATGAAATTCATCGGTACAATTACTTTGGAAATAATTTGAACAATACAATTGATATGCTTATACACTTTCCACCCAAAATCTCAGTCCTGAAAACCTCTCCAAACTTCAAAACAAAAAGAGCGAGAAAATCAATACAGATAAAGCTATTCAATCAAGCACTATCTATGATAGCGAAAACTGTAAGTAACTCGAATGCCTGTATGCAACCACATTAAAAAATTCAAATGGCCAACTACAAATAAGTTACAGGAAAAGTGACAAGAACAGAAACAGAGCTAAATTTTCTTACTATAACATTTCATGAAAAGATTAGTAGAGTAAAATTGAAGCTCGGTAATTGTAATCCAGTATTTTAAATGCATTACAGTTTGCTGTCCATTAAAATATATACATATATTTATAACTTTTTTATTGTATAATACATTGGGTATACAAAGCAAAGAAATAAAAAAATAATAGTTCCCAAAGGACCCCTCAACAAGTAGTTACAGGACAGATCCCAGAGTTTGTCCTGGGCTACCATACGATCCTCTCAGTTTTTACCGTCTAGCTGCTCCAGAATATAAGAGGCTAGAAGGCATAAATATTTTTTTATCATCACAATCTACTTTTTTTTCTCCCACTAAAATACATTTTAAAATAAAAATTAAAGGTATATTCTATGTGATACCCATTTAAAGCCCAAAGATTTTAAACTACTTGTGCCCACCTAGCATTAAGGTTAAGTCCACTTTCAGCATGTGTGTCAGCTAAAACTGCACCGCCTCCTTGATTTTTTTAATCTAAGAAAATAAGAACTTAATCCTAAATCCCCCCAGTATTTTACACCTCAATAATTAAAACCATCAAATGTAGAGAGGTAAAGAGTAAAATATTTTGTTTTTGACATAACTGATAGCTATTCTGACAAAAATTTAATTTGAAAAATGTTGTTGCCCCTTAAGACCATTTCTGAAATAAGATTATCTTTGTTCTTTTCCTGAAGAAGTTTAAGTTATTAAGATGGAAATAAAAAAGAATGGGATTCTAATGTACATCCCACGTTATACAGATTTATAAGGGGTTCCCCAAAATGCCTACCACAGAGAGTTCAATAGTTTCCTATCTTTTATGATTTCATTGCTCTTTTGTCAAAATGCTGCTGCTAAATTAACGATTTATGTATATGCCACTCCTCCTTAATGTACTTTGAGTTCCTTGATGTTAAAGACCCATGTAAAATAAAACAAAAAACTCCACATTTCTCATCTTTGCTCAGGCTTAAAGTACAATATTTGACCTTAATTACCTACTTAAGAAGAATCTGTTGAAAGAATGAGTGAATAAGCAAACTAGTCATTCACAGGATGAGATTATATAAGTACTTGTTTAACAGTAACATTAAAACTATAGGGAAAATGGCAAGCAAATAATCAATACACAATATATATTTAAAAGAATATAATATGGGGGAATTAACGCTTAAATTGAACAGAAAAAGTCTTAGTAATGGATGGTGGTGATGGTAGCACAACATTGTGAACATAATTAACAGCACTGCATTATATACTTGAAGGTGGTTTAAAGGAGAAACTTTAGGATATATGTATAAGCTGTAAGGATTAAAGTAAAAAAACAAAACTCCATAGGCCTGTACAACCCAAACACTGAATCCTGAAGCAAACCATAGAATACAGTTAATGGTATAACTATAAAAACATTCCTTCATCAATTGCAACAAATGTATCACACCAATGCAACATGTTAATAACAGGTTCATATATAGGGAAATCTGTATTTTATGCACATTTTTTCTATAAACCTACCATTAATCTAAGAAAGTATTTCCAAAAGACAGCTGACAAAACAATCTAAAGATTCTTGTGCTACGAAAAAAATTCAGAAATAAGGGCATGAACATTAACAACAGCTGGAGAGAAAAGACAAAACTACCAAGAGGTGAGAATAGAAATGAGACACAAATACTCTCCACATGCACCCACTCCCACTACTCTATCTAGAGCAAAGCCAAAGACACTGATGGTCTACTCAATCAGTGATAAGATGCTCTAGAAAAAATACTTACCCTGGGTATAAAAAGATAAGGAAACAGGGTCTGTCTTGGCCTGGCTTAACATTGAGGCTGGGATTGGGCCTCTACCATAAAAATTCATACTCCTAGCTTTTACTATCAGTATGCTCCAAGAACTCTCAAGACAAGAAATTCATATATAATATATTCACATGCCAATGAGACACCTGAAACCTAAGGCAGACAGAGATAAAAAAAAAAAAAATTGGGGATTGGGAGGAAGATATCTTCAACCCAAGGAAATGTGAAGTTCCAACAATTTAAAGCTCATTGACAAAATAAAAATGCCAAAAATACAAGCAAACAACTTATTGTGAGTAAAAGATAAGCAAAATAATTACTAGGATTAGATCTAAGAACATCAGATAAAAATTTACCAAATACAGACTATAAAAACAGGAAGAATTAAAATCAGTAGACCTAAAAAGCTGGGTAGATTGGAATACTAGTGATCAACGAGAGGGAGGAGTAAGGGGTAAAGGACGTAAAAGTTGTATTCTTTCTAGCTCTTTTTTTGGAATGATGCAAATGTTCTAAAAATTATCCTAGTGATGAATACACAACTATGTGATACTGGAGCCACTGATTGATACTTTGCACGGACTGTATGGTGCATAAAGATATCTCAATGAAACTTTTTTAAAAATTAAAAAATAAAGGACAGGGAGACCTGGGTTTGATTCCCTGACCATGAACCCTGAAAAAAAAAAAAAAAAAAAAGATAAAGGGGTATTGGTAATACAGGATAGGGGAAGCAATTAGTTGATATTCTTAGAGAGGCTGGCATATGTGGGTTTCAGAGTTTCATCAGCCTAGGAACTCTCTAGAGGTAATAGGTTTCAGGAAAGTAAACTTAGTGCATGAAACCTTTATAGAATCTCAGTTAGAGCCCTGGGTGTTCTTTAGGGTAAATAGGCATGATGTTGGTTGGGGTTCGGCAATTGTGCTAATTGTGGCAATTAGCAATATCTAGCTGAAGCTTGCATAGCCTCTCAACTCTATTTGAACTCTCTTAGCACTGATATCTTATTTTGCTACCTTTCTTTTCCCCCTTTTGGTCCAGAAGACATTATCAATCCCAAGGTGACAGGGCCGGGCTCATCCCCAGGAGTCATGAACATGTTGTCAGGAACACTTTCACCCCTGAATGTCATCTCCCACATAGCGGGGAGAATAATGATTTTCTTTGCAGAGCTGGGCTTAGAAACAGAGGCCACATCTGAGCAACTGAAGAGTTTTTCCTGGAAGCAACTCTTTGGCGTAATTATAGGTAGTCTTAGCTGCTCCACTGCAGAAATAAGTTTCATAAGGGCAAGTCTCAAAATCAAGGGTTTGGCACATTTTTCTTCAGAGTCCCTAATGTTTGAGAGAGCACCAGGGGTTTCCTAGATGGGAAAGTTTAATAGTTCCATATTTTTTCTTCAGTCCCTCAAGGGATTCTACCAATACTTTTTAATTATGAGACAACATAGTCTGGGATGTTTCTGGGTATTATATAAAGCTATACAGAATTGCAAGACCTTGCTCCCATTCTGAGCTCCACGTGTTTTAGTTGTTTAAATTAGCTATCCAGATAGGTTTATTTAGATAGTGTGTTACAGAAAATTTAGGTTCTAGACACAATAAACCTCTCTGCCTTTGGTTTCATATAGTAGGTGAAGGTCTGAAATACATAACTACCATCTTTTGCCCTGTGTTCTGATTTACCTTACTCCCAACCAGATCAGCATCATTTTTATCTCTAATTAAAGCCTGATCTCTTTTTCAGTTACTTTAACTGTTATTATATGGAGCAATGCTGACCTTCAGAGCTGCAGAACTCCAGTTCTGAATCTTAGGCATCACAAAGGTATGCAAACTTCCAAACGTATACATATGTAGCTCAATGCCTCAGAAATACACTTTCTTGAAATCTAGAAATACACTTACAACTTCAGACTAAGTATGGCTGCTATAAGAAGTTACACTCTAGACTCCAATTTTCTTGTATTTTCTGAAAGAGATTATAGCATATTTTTTCTTTTGTTTCTGGCTTACTTTGCACAAAACATTGTCCCCAATGTTTGTTTAGTTCTTTGTGTGCCTCACATCATTCCGTTTTAGAGCTACACAGTATTCAGCTTCTTAATCATTGTATCCTTCTGCCCCCTCCATCCACTGGGCATCATGGACAGTGTACTGAATAAACAAAACCATGCCTTACAGTATCCTCACTTGGTTGCACAATCAGCAGCACTCTCAATTTCAAAAATTTTCATTGGTCCAAAGATATAAGGAACCGATAAACACTGCTTCACCAAGTATAAAATCAAAACCTCCCCAATCTCATGTCCCTCCCCCCACAATTACTTACCCTTGTACTGCTGTGATACTGTTGCTGTCTTCCTGTTAACTATAGGTAACCTTGAATTTACAGTGAGTCTCTTACAAACAGTATGCAGTTTGGGTATGTTATTTTAACCATTCTGCCAATCTCTGCCTTTTGACTAGAATGTTTAATGCATTTACATTTAAAGTCACTACCAATAATACAGAACTTTCTTCTGTCATTTTGTGATTTTGATTTTGTAAGTCTTAGACCTTTCCTATCTCTCATTTCTGAGAATGCCTACTTTTCTATTTTTATATTGGGCGCTTTCTCATTTCTATGTAGGTATGTTTTTCATGTATTTTCCTCATGGTTACCATGGGGTTAAAATTTAATATCATGTTAGTCTGGCCCTGGCGCCATGGGATCAACAATGCCATCCTGACCAAAAGGGGGGAAAGAAGTGTAACAAATAAGGTATCAGTGGTTGAAAGAGTTCAAATATATTTGAGAGACTACTGTGGAGGTCACTCTAATGCAAGCTTCAGTTAGATACTGCAACCTATCATAACGTGCCAAAACCATTCTAGCCAATCCTAAAGAACACTTTGGGCAATGTATAAGATTCTACAAAGGTTCCATGCACTAGGATTACTTTCCAGAAACCTACAACCTCCTGACGGGTCCCTGGACCAGATAAGTCCTGAAACCTGGGGGTGGCTAGCCTTCCCAGAACATCAGCTAGTTCCATCTCCTTACTCCGTATTACTGACAGCCCCTTCCAACACGAAAAAGTTAGAATGGGCATAGTCTAAATACCTCTAAACAATGGGATAGAAAGCTCAAACATGATGGTGGAGTTATACAAAGAAGGTAGGGTTTAACAAAAGAGCATGATTGCTGGATCATTATACTGATATTTCTTTTAGTCTCCGGTATCGTAGAGCAGCTAGAAGTAAAAATCTAAAATTGCTGAACTGTAACCCATACCAAGCTCTGAAATCTGTTCTACAATTTTGCGCTGTGCTTTGAAATTTATTTATTTTTTATATATGTTATTTTTCACGTAAAAGAAAAAAAAGTCAATTGTAATGATAAAAAAATATTTATTTCTTTTAGCCTCCAATGTTCTGGAGCAGCTACAAGGAAAAACCTGAGAAGATGGTATGGTAGCACATGACAGATCTAGGATCTGTCCTATAGCTACTTATTGAAGAGTGCTTTGAAAACTATTGCTTTTTTCTTTCTTTGCTTCATGTATGTTATATTACACAATAAAAAAAGCTAAAAAAATTAACATCCTACATACACAACAATCATATTTGATTTGACAGCAACTTTACCTCAATAGTACGCACATATATTTTTCCTATATCCTTCTGTCCTTCCACTTTTTCTTTAAACACATATTACTGCTTATACTTTTGTACGCTGTATGTCCAAAACCATTGACTTATTTAATGCATTTGCATTTTAGTACCTGTAGGAAATTAGAAGTGAAGCTACATACCTAAAATTACAATACAATAATACTGGCATTTATAATTACTCAGATGGTTATGTTTACCACAGGTCTGTATTTCTTCATGTTGCTTTGAACCACTGTCTATTACCCTTTCCTTTCAGTCTAAACTCCCTTTAGCATTACTTGTAGGGCAGGTCTAGGTCGTGATAAACTTCCACAGCTTTAATTTATTGATAATGTCTTAATCTCTCCCCCATTTTTGACAGAAAATCTCACCAGATATAAAATTCTTGGCTCACGGTTGTTTTCATTCAGCACTTTAAGTATTTCAACCTACTACCTTCTTGCCTGCATGATTTCTGATGAGAAATCATCACGCAAACTTAATTCAGACTTCCTTGCATGTAAAACATTACTTTTTTCTTGCAGTTTCAGAACCCTTTCCTTGTCCTTTCCATTCAATAGTGTGATCAATGTATGGCCCTGGTGGTAAGATATGAGACTTTCCTGAGCTTCAGCAATCCTATCAGGTACGTGTGACCAAGGTGAATGCAGTGTGCAGTATTTTTCTTGTCTTTCTGGGCCTGTCTTGTCTTGGACTTTTGCTTATTAGTTGTTTTGGAGTTGCCATATTTCGAGGAATTTGGCTGCCCCTCTGATTCCCAGGAGACAGTCCTCCCTCTCGCATGCCTTTGCTCCAGAATGTCTACCTCTATAGTTTCTTACTCCTTTCACTGTTTCAAGCTGCTTTTGCTTGGAGGGCAAATTCTGGGAGGAAGGGCACACCAGAGCAGACTTTCCTAAGTGAGTGTTTCCCAACCAAAACAGGGCCAGAACTCACAAAGGGGGCACAGACTGCCTCCGAAGTACCCTTGGAAAAGGCTCTAGAATAGCACTAAGAGCTTCTCCAATGGCTCCCCATTGCTGAGCTTTCTTGGCCTGCTGAGTAAATGCAGCCCTTCAACTAACTGTCCTGTGCAGCCCTGAGAAAGCACAGTGTTCTAAAGTTTCCATGACCACTACCCCTATCAGGGTAGATTGAAATAGTGGCTGCCACCACCTTTGTCCAGTGCAGGTTGAAACAATGGCTGCCTTTAGAGCAGGGTCCCTTGTGATCCAAATTCATCAATTAAAAACCACAATCAGACTTCTGGGCCAAGATGGCGGCTTAGCAATATGTGCGTTCTGGTTCATCCTCCAGAACAACTAGAAAATAATCAGAAACAATACAGAACAGCTCCTGGGGCCACGTCAGTGACCGGACACACAGCATACCCCAGTCTGGACCAGCTGGACCAGCTGCAAGCCCCCCAGAACCGTCAGTTCCCCAAGCTGCCGTGGCCGGCGCCCCTCCCCCACGGCTGCTTCCCAAAGGGGAAAAGAAAGAGAAGTTACCAGCAGCAGGGGCTGAGCCCAATCAAACGCCAATTGTGGAATTAATTAACAAATTCAGACTACTAAAAATAGGCTGCCAGGTCAGGTGAACCTGGTCAAAGTGGAGGTCAATCATTTTGTCCCGGTGACAAGGGGGCAGGGCTGACAGAAAAAGGGAAAAAAAAAGAAGGAAACAGAGGTTTTTGGGGCTGTGTTTCTACAAAGGCTTGAGTGCCTTTGGATACAGCGGCAGGGCTTCTCAGGCTTCAGCTGCCCCAGGCATAGGCAGAAACAAACTCGTTTTGACGGCTTGTCTGGAACCTGTGCCTTCCCCAGGGGAGAGGTGAAGCCCAACTCAGGTGGAATCCCTCCCTCAAGGAATTCAGACCCCAGGGCTTGGTAACTCGAAGCCATTAAAGCCAGCCTACAACCTCTCCTCTGTCTCCACCACGCCCCCAGCCAAAGTTAAAGGTACCGTATCATCTTATGCTGGTGGGACCTGCAGGCAGACAAGCACCACATACTGAGCAGGATAAGAAAAACAGAGCCCAAAGACTTCAAAGGAAAGTCTGTCAACCTGCTGGGTCTCACCCTCAGGGAAAACTGACACAGGTGACTCTTTCCTCCTGATAGGAGGCCAGTTTGGTCTGGGAAAATCCAGCTGGGGTCTATAATACCTACGTAGACCCTCCTCAGGGTGGGGGGAAAAGGCACCATACAAGCAGGGCAAGAAACAAGTAAATAAGAACTGAAAAATTCTCCTTTGTTAAACAAACCTAAGCTAGAGGTCCAGAAAAAGCTGAACTGAATGTCAAAGAACAGAGAGACAACAAATTCATCCAGCAAGAAAACCCTAGATAAAAGAAGTGAAAGCAATCTCTAGAATAAACTAGTTAAGGTAATTAAATGCCTAGATGCCAGCAAAAATAACAAATCACACTAGGAAAGTTGAAGATATGGCCCAGTCAAAGGAACAAACCAACAATTCAAATGAGACACAGGAGCTGAAACATTTAATTCAGAATATACGAACAGACATGCAAAACCTCATCAAAAACCAAATCAAGAAATTGAGGGAGGCTATAAAGAAGGCAAGGAATGAACAAAAAGAAGAAATCAAAAGTCTGAAAAAACAAAGCACAGAACTTATGGGAATGAAAGGCAAGGTAGAACAGATAAAAACAACAATGGAAACCTACAATGGTAGATTTCGAGAGGCAGAGGATAGGATTAGTGAACTGGAGGATGGAACATCTGAAATTCAACAAGAAAAAGAAAATATAGGGAAAAGAATGGAAAAATATGAGCAGGGACTCAGGGAACTGAAAAACAATATGAAGCGCATGAATATACGTGTTGTGGGTGTCCCAGAAGGAGAAGAGAAGGGAAAAGGAGGAGAAAAATTAATGGAGAAAATTATCACTGAAAACTTCCCAACTCTTATGAAAGACTTAAAATTACAGATCCAAGAAGTGCAGGGTACCCCAAAGAGAACAGATCCAAACAGAAGTACTCCAAGACATTTACTAATCAATATGTCAGAGGTCAAAGAGAAAGAGAGGATCTTGAAAGCAGCAAGAGAAAAGCAATCCATCACATACAGGGGAAGCCCAATAAGACTATGCATAGATTTCTCAACAGAAACCATGGAGGCAAGAAGATAGTGGGATGATATATTTAAATTATTAAAAGAGAAAAACTGCCAACCAAGAATTCTATATCCAGCAAAATTGTCCTTCAAAAATGAGGGAGAAATTAAAACATTTTCAGACAAAAAATCACTGACAGAATTTGTGACCAAGAGACCAGCTCTGCAAGAAATACTAAAGGGAGCACTAGAGACAGATACGAAGGCAGAAGAGAGAGGAGTGGAGAAGAGTGTAGAAAGGAAGACCATGAATAAAGGTAAAAAGAAGGAAAATTAGGAGGACATATAAAAGCCAAAAGGCAAAATTGTAGAGGAGGGTACTGCCCGGGCAGTAATAACACTGATGTTGATGGATTAAGCTTCCCAATCAGGGGACATGGACTGGCAGAATGGATTAGGGAATGGGACCCATCTATATGTTGTCTCTACTCAAAGGACATGAGGACAAACACAAACGGACATTTGCACACCAGTGTTTATAGTAGCATTATTTACAATTACCAAGAGATGGAAACAGCCAAAATGTCCATCAACAGATGGGTGGTTAAACAAACTGTGGTATATACATATGATGGAATATTATGCAGCTACAAGACAGAATAAAGTTTACGAAGTATGTAACAACATGAATGGACCTTAAGGACATTATGCTGAGTGAGATTAGCCAGAAACAAAAGGACAAATACTATATGGTCTCACTGATATGAACTGACATTAATGAATAAACTTGGAGAATTTCGTTGGTAACAGAGACTATCAGGAGATAGACATAGGGTAAGATATTGGGGTAATTGGAGCTAAAGGGATACAGATTGTGCAACAGGACTGAATGTAAGAACTCAGAAATGGACAGCACAATACTACCTAACTGTAATACAATTATGTTAAAACACTGAATGAAGCTGAATGTGAGAATGATAGAGGGAGGAGGGCTGGGGGCACAAATGAAATCAGAAAGAAAGAAAGACGATAAAGAGTGAGATGGTATAATCCAGTATTGCCTAGAGTGTATAATGACGGTGACTAAATGTACAAATTTAAAAAATGTTTTTGCATGAGGAAGAACAAAGGAATATCATTACTGAAGGGCACTGAAAACAGATAGTAATTAATACTTTAAAATTTCAACTTATGTGTGAGACTAAAGCAAAAAATGTTTATTTGGTACAAAATTTATATTTTGACTAGTGAATTTCCTAATATAACTTATGTAGATAGCTTGGTTGAACAACATTAGTACATGGAACCTTGGGTAGGATACGAGATTTTGTTTGTTTGTCCAGAGTGATGCCCCAATGAATCCCAGAGTGATTTGATCAGTGAGCAGAAAAGTATTTGCAAAGTCCCCTTTGGGGAATGCTGAGAACAGTGAAAAATTCAACCTCCCCAAGTTGAATTCTTGAAATTCTCACAAGCAGTGTGGACAACCAAAGCTATAGGCTGAGTCCCCAATCTTGGGGTCTGTTCATGAAACTTAACCCCACAAAGGATAGGTCAAGCCTACTTAAAATTAGGCCTAAGAGTCACCCCCAAGAGCACTTCTTTTGTTGCTCACATGTGGCCTCTCTCTCCAGTCAACACAACAAACAAACTCACCACCCTCCCCCTGTCTGCGTGGGACATGACTCCCAGGGGTGTGGACCTTCCTGGCAACGTGGGACAAAAATCCGAGAATGAGCTGGGACTCAGTATCAAGGAATTGAGAAAAACCCTAGAATGAGCTGAGACCCAACATCAAGGGATTGAGAAAACCTTCTCCCCCAAAAGGGGGAAGAGAGAAATGAGACAAAGTGTCAATGACTGAGAGATTCCAAACAGAGTCAAGAGGTTATCCTGGAGGTTATTCTTACGCATTAAGTAGATATCACCTTGTTAACCAAGAGGAAATGGAGAAGCTGGAGGGAACTGCCTGAAAATGTAGAGCTGTGTTCCAGTAGCCATGTTTCTTGATGATGATTGTATAATGATGTAGCTTTCACAATGTGACTGTGTGATTGTGAAAACCTTGTGTCTGATGCTCCTTTTATCTACCTTGTCAACAGATGAGTAGAACATATGGAATAAAAATAAGTAATAGGGGGAACAAATGTTAAAATAAATTTAGTTTGAAATGCTAGTGATCAATGAAAGGGAGGAATAAGGGGTATGGTGTGTATGGTTTTTTTTTTCTGTTTTTGTTTTATTTTTCTGTTGTCTTTTTATTTCTTTTTCTGAATTGATGCAAATGTTCTAAGAAATGATCATGATGATGAATATGCAACTATGTGATGATATTGTGAATTACTGATTATATATGTAGAATGGAATAATCACATATTAGGAATGTTTGTATTTCTTTCCTGTAATTTTTTTTAATTAATAAAAAATTAAAAAAAAAAAAAGCCACAATCAGTGATCAGTCGTGCCCACCCAGTGTTGGGGAAGAACATTTTTATGTTCCTTTATGTCACCAGCAAGCTGGCAAGGGCTCAAATCCACAGGGACTTGCTACAAGAGTTAGGGATGGGCATGCAGCTGCCTTGTGGAGAGATCAATTTATTATTCTTGAGGAATGGAGAGAAGGAGGGAAGGAGGGAAAGAGGGAAGGAGGGGGAAGGAAGGAAGGAAGGGAGGGAGGGAGGGAGGGAGGGAGGAAGGAAGGAAGGAAGGAGGGAAAGAGGGAAGGAAGGAAGGAAGGAAGGAAGGAAGGAAACAGAAAAGAGAACCTAACACCTAATTCCTCCTCTGAGCAAGTGTATATTCATAATTTGCCTAGAGGGGGAAAGAGTAGGAAATGAAATAATTTAACTCGGTATACTAATATTGAGCTTCAAGAGTCTACACGAGGAAATGTTGAGGTTTATAAAGGAAAGCAAACTGAAGGGTAGGAAGAAAGGAGAAATAAATCAATCCATGCAAAAGTAAAAGTAACAAGCAAAGGCACAAATTTAAAAGTAAAGATGGGAGAGCGAAAGCACAATATGGTACACTGCCTGCTTGATATGGAGAACTTTTCTGACGAACTCTAGTAAGGCTCAAAGTAACAGGACTAGATTACAAAGGCTCTCAATTGTCATTAGGCAATTTTTATTGGATATACAGCTTCTTAGTTTCCATGAAATTCTGCAAGTTGAAGGTTTTCAAGTTGAGGACCTTTTGTGTATAATTCAGGGTAATTTACAGAATTTCCCCCGTTTTTAATTTTGAACTAATAATTAAGAACAATACAGAAAATTGTACTAAGATAGGTATTAGGAGTCATTAAAGGTTCCCGAGTAGGGAAATGAACTTGAGAAACTGAAAGAAGTCTCTGAAGGTTTAACATAGCAGGAGTATGCAACTGAGAAATCATCACAGGTTAAAAGAAACTCAAAGACAAGATAATTAAAAATTCTGTCTTGGAGGGCAGGAAGTGCTTTAGTAAAAGATATTATAGGGCAGGCAACAGTACCTCAGTGGCAGAGTTTTCGCCTGCCATGCCAGAGACCCAGGTTCGATTCCCGTAGCCTGCCCATGTCAAAAAAAAAAAAAGATATTATTGGGGCAAATCACAAAATTGGAATACAAATTATAGGTTATAAGTATTGTATCAATTTCCTGAATTTGATAACTATACTATGGTTACATAGAAGAATATCTTTTCTTAAGGAATACATGTAGTTAAAGTAAAGGGTTGTGAGATACTTTGGGTGGCTCAGAGCTGTGTACTCCAGAAAAACATATGGAGAAGCTGCCTTGTACGTCACCATGTTATCAATACAAAAGCCAAGGACCAAGAATCACTGGCAGCCAGTGACAACGCCTTGCTTTTGAACTTGTACTAGTGTCAAAACCATGAGCCGATAAATTCCCATTGTTTAAACCAACCCGCTGCATGGTATTTGTTTTAGCAGCCAGGAAACAGAATGTGAGAGAGAAATAAGGAGAATGATAAAGCAAATTTAGCAAACTATTTAAAAAAGATAGAATCTGTGTAAAAGATATACAGGAGTTCTCTGTACTGTCCATAATTATTATTTCAAAATTAAAAATAGGGGGAAAATCTGTAAATTGTCCTGAATTGTACACAGAAGGTCCTCAACTTAAATATCTTCAACTTGTAGAACTTCATAGAAACTAAGATGTATATCCAATAAAAATCACAACTTTTTTCTATCAACAGATGGCGTTAGTGGTCACTTGTTTAATATCACTAGATTTAAGAGCCAAAATGGATTCACTTTGTGCTTTTAGGAACTAAACCACATATATCCACATATATTTTTGTCTCACGTTAATACAGATAAACATTATTTAAGAAATCGGAGGTACCGTGGAGATCTCAATTTGGGGTACATTTCAAAATCCCCTATTTTAGCTGTCCAGAGCATGTCCAGCCCCCCAAACTGCTTAGAAAATCATGACCATAGTAATTTACTGTAAATTGATGGGAAAGCATCATGTGTTTCAAATATGCAATAGTGAAAGAAAGGGAGGGAATAAAAGTGAAGTAAAGAAAAAGAAAAGGCAGAAAAGCAAGTTTGCTAACCCACTCATTTATTCCAATTCTGCTTTTACAGAAGACACTACTAATTCAACATTCTGAGGTCTTGCATTCTGACCAATCTCATATAACTAGTTAATGTTTTCTGTTTTCTAACCCTTGGTGCTTTCAACAATACCAAACAACCTTCTCCCTAACAAATCTTATTTCAATGTCTAAATATTGAGGAAAAGAGAGGGGGGATGAGAATGGGAGTAGCAAGGGGTAAACATCTAGTCTCTCTCCCTTGTCACTTCTAATAGCAATTCATTGGTGAACAAGAAGACAAGGGAAATAGCATTTATAAAGGCTAGGAAAGATGAATTCCTCTATCATATCCAGGGAACTGCCCATAGTTGAATACAGTATAGTTTGAGGGCAAAATGTAAAAGACAGATGTGAATTATCAGGAAATGAGTCTGGAGAAGTAAGTAGAGACACTATATAAATGACAATGTTTGATCACAGTAAAAAGAAAATGTGGACTTTATTCTGAAGACAGTGAAAAGGTAGAACTCTTATAAACGAACTACTACATCACGTGCTCTTACAAGTTTCATTCAGAAGCACATATGTGTTTGTGTGTATGTACTATGTATACATATATGTAAATATAGCTATGTATATCTATATACAGAAAGTATATGAGACCATATTTTCATTCCTACTGAACTAAGAAGTCTCAAATGGATATATGCCATGACTTAAGTACAATAGCTTTGATATTTATGAAGGATTTCTCCCAAAACATCTTGAAAGATCCCCAAATTGAGAATATAACTATGGCATACAACACAGTCAAGTATTACTGTTTTCACGCCTACAGACCTTTAATGATTCTAAAAATACTGAAAAATTTTAATTTATATTTATCCACATTATTCTATAAACCAAAAAGGAGACTCATTCACATCACGAATTTAAGCCATTACGGAATCTTAAATTTCATTCTTTAATTTATCCAAAATTACTCTTTCTAGACTTACTGCTTTTTGCTTCTCTTTGGTCACCAGCTCTGGGAGTTGGCACCCACTACAGAAACACAGTGATGGCAATATAAGTTACTACGCAAAAAAGCACAGAATAACAAATCATACTGAGATGTGGCTAGGTAGACTGGGCCCAACTCTGGGCTCAGAAAAGTTACAAATTATTATATGCTATGCACCCTCTGAGACATCCATGGAATACTGAAGACCACAAATGTTAATGATGAAAAGGTACAGATCTATCAGCAAGTGACTAGCTGAAAAAGTATCATGTACTCTATTAATAAAGACCACACTGGTTTTTAAAAAGTAGTAGTGCCTGTAACAACATATAGGTGCTGCTAAAAGAACTTGCAGCTTCTACTTACAACCCAGAGTAATTTTTACAGAATGATTTCAAGAAATGTGCTAATAAACTAATAACTTAGTTTTCTATTAGGACACTTTATTAAGAACTAAGCATAGTGGGTCTCTAAGAAGTTCCTACGACTATCCAACGACCAGAAGAAGGAAATATCCTGTATGAAAGTTGAGGTGTTTTGGAGATTGGATAAGATAAATATTATTATATTACATTCAACTTCCATGACACTAAGGCTCAGAGAGGCTAAGAAGAGGGATATCTTTTAAGAGCAAAAAAAAAAATAAAATCTTTAAAAAAAGTCTGTTCCCTCTATTCTCCCCATTCCCCCATTAAAAAGTAAGGACTGCCCCCCATGCACACACAAAAAGTAAGCATCCCCTACATGCTTCATTTGCTGGAATTTCTTTGTATTTTTTGGTCTGACAAGGATGAAATGCCAGGAAAGTCTTCACAGAGATTCTGACATTTGGTATTTCTTAATAAGCAGAAATTAGGCAGATGGAAGGAAAATGGTAAGGGCATTCTTGGCAAGAGGAAATAAAACTTTAAAACACAGCATGGAAGAAATTGAGGTAACAGGAAAATGTTGGTTTAATTCTTAATTCTTTGCAGATAAAGCACAAGGGTGTGCGTGTATATGTACACCTGTCTGTCTGTCTTCTCTGTCTGAGAACTGGAAGGCAAACTGCAGAAATAGTCTGGAGCCAAATCACGAAGTACTTGAAATAACATGGGAAGAAACATGCAATTTATTCTCTAAATTAAGATTTCTGAACTAGGAGACCATAAAGGGCCATGAACTACCAAATTCCACAAAAATATACGGTAACTGTGTTCACGAACACACAAAAATAAACTGATGTTCTTGGATCCACAGTTATCAAATGATTATCAAAGGCACTTCAAAATAAAAAGAGAACTACTGTTCTGGGTTGACTGAGTGTCACTGCATAATTATAGGTAGGGATGTGTACTATAATATTTTTTATTTTAGAATGGGAACTTTAGCAACATTTGTGGGGGTTGATGGATTAGAGAGAAAAGCTTAAAAGCAGAGGGGGCAATAAGGAAGTTATTGCACTATTCCAGCCAAGAGATTGTAAGTACAGGAAACAACTAATTGCAGAGATTTTTCAAAGGAAAACTTGCTAGAATTTATAAACTGTGTGAAGATGCTTTATCATTCTACTTCTCATTAAAGTTCATGCCATTCATTTATTCCATATCACCACTGCAAAAGCTATTAAAAACAGGTAAGCAGCTCCAAGTGCAAGGGTACCACCTTCCTGCATTTACATAAAGTCACCACTGGCTAATTAGCCAGAAAATGCCAAATGTACTTAACAGGAAATGCTAATGGTCTAGAACAGGGGGTTGGCAAACTACAACTCACAAGTTAAATATGGCTGCTTTTTGTAAATAAAGTTTCACTGGAACACTGCCACATTCGTTTATATATTATCCATGATTACTTAATGCTAAAAGGCAAAACTGAATAGTTGCCAAGAGAGACCATACAGCCTACAAAGTCTAAAGTATTTACCATCCAGGCATTCACAGAAAGTTTGCCAATCCCTAGCCTAGAAAAAAAAAAACAAAAAAACAAGGAGATTATACATCAGAAAGCACCCCTCATTAGGACAAGAGATGTAAATAATATGCAAAGAAACATTATACTCTGCCTCTGTACCTGGACCAAATCCAGCTATGTAGCTAAAAGCCTTCTGGGGAAGCTGCAGATATATATGCAGTAGCAAGCTACTTCTAAGATACAATAAAATTGAATTTACAAGATTCCAAGTATTACAGTATTTGGAAAAATATTGTCCTCACAAGTAGCCTGTTGAGGCCAATGTTCTCAAACCAATACAAATTCTTGTCCTTACCCCCATTTTTCTACCTTCTTTCTCCCCAAGGATCTATTTAGAATGGAAAAAGATGAAAATACTAAGATCAAAGCGTCACCATGTAAAGCTGCTCAAATATCTGATCTCAGAAGCAGAGACTTGGCCTGTTTGTGAAACACTGACAAAAAGCTGGGGAGTGGTGGGGGGCGGGGCGCTGCTGGAAGGGCGGCCGCCATGTTGTTCTTTTGCTTGGCTGAGGGGATATGCTGACGATGCTGAGGTTGGGTTCTGTGGTTCATTTACCTGCAAACCTGCCTCTTCTGGTACAACATCAGCTGCAAGATCTATTAATGTGAAGTATGGATACGACCACTTCACATGAGTTTCAGACTGGGTTGTTTACACATCTCTCAAGACCTGGATGACAACCTGAAAACAAGAACAATGGAGATAGTTATATGCCACCCCCTACTGGAGTCAAGAGCTGTGGGAAGACATCTGGGGATGCCTGCCAGTGATGATACACCAAGCTGGTGGTAGTTCTGCCACTACATAGTCTTAAGAACCCGGCCTCATGACCTGCTGCGATTCCAAGGGGATTCATTGCATGTGACAAAAGACTCATCCAAGGATTTCTAGAATGACTTTATCTATCCTAAGTTTGTTTTTAAAAACCTCCAGATTGTTCCAATGCCAGAAAGACTCTGAAACCCAGAAATACTGGACTCTTCAAGAATAACAACTAGTTTCATCATTTCATCCCTCTATTCCTTAATGACAATGCTCTTTTCCAGCCTTGAAGCAGTTAAAAGAGTCATTGCCCAGATATCCCTTAAGACTGAGAGATAATTAGCAGATGAGAGGGAGGAATTGTAACAGAAAAATCAGAATTTAAGGGATTATTCTGACTACTGAATCATTATATATCCCTTTTTTCTTTCTGGTATATTGGAGTAGACAGAGGGAAATACCTGAAATCTCTAAACTATAAACCAACTGCCTCGATCTCTGATAATAATTTTTTAGCATTTATCTTCTGCCCCTGTGATTGTAAAAACCCTGTGACTAACCTTCATCTGTACCCATTCTCAACTTCAGAGTCTGTACTCACTAAAGACAGCCCTTAATGCTTATTAATGAAGTATCTGGGGCAGCCCGCAACTAACCCACTCGAAGTCCAAAGTTCTCTTGATAACCAAGACTGGATTTAACCAAAATGGGCTCATCCGATGTGCCAGTCTGAATCTGTGGTGGACCCAAGAAAAGCCATGTCCTTTAATCCTCATTCAGTACTGCTGGCTGGGAGCTTTTTATTGCTTCCATGCAGATATGATCCACCCAATTGTGGGTGGTGACTTCTGATTAGATGGTTCCATGGAGGTATGTCTCTACCCATTCAAGGTGGGGTTGCTTACTGGAGCTCTTTAAGAGTAACCATTTTGGAAAGAGCTATAGAACCTGCACAGCTAGAGACCTTTGAAGAAGGAAAACGCCGCCGGGGGACTTTCATAAAACTAGAAGCTGAGAGAGAAAGCTAGCAGATGCCGCCATGTTTGCCATGTGCCTTTCCAGTTGGGAGAGAAACCCTAAACATCATCGGCCTTCTTGAACCAAGGTATCTTTCCCTGGATGCCTTAGATTGGACAGTTCTATAGCTGTGCTTTAGTTGGAACATTTTCATAAAACTAGAAGCTGAGAGAGAAAGCTAGCAGATGCCGCCATGTTCGCCATGTGCCTTTCCAGTTGGGAGAGAAACCCTAAACATCATCGGCCTTCTTGAACCAAGGTATCTTCCCCTGGATGCCTTAGATTGGACAGTTCTATAGCTTTGCTTTAGCTGGAACATTTTCATGACCTCAGAACTGTGGACTTACAACTTAAATTCTCCCTTTTAAAAGCTGTTCTATTTCTGGTATATCGCATTGCAGCAGCTATAAACTAGAATAGATTCTGGTACCAGAGAATGGAATGACTTTTTAAATGGATATGGGGAAGATTTTGGAAGAGTTCTGAGGAGCTTGACAGAAGAAGCCTAGAATGCTTTGAAGAGGCTGTTGGTAGAAATGTGGACTTGAAAGATATCTCTGACAAGGTGCTGAACAGAAATGACGCATGTGTTATTGTAAGCTGGAAGGAAGGCAATCCTTGTTTTAAAATGGCAGATAATCTGGCAAAATTGACTAGAGGCTTTGGCTGGAGGGCAGATTTTAAAAGCCATGAACTTGGATACTTAACTGAGGAGATTTCCAAATTAAATGTGGGAAGTAAGACCTAGTTTCTCCTCGCAGCTTATAGCGAAATGCAACAGGAAAGAGATGAGCTGAGAACTGAACCCTTGAGTATAAAGAAACCAGAAATTGATATCCTGGAAAATTCTGGGCTTCCAGGAAGAGAGATGCCAGGATCCCATATGAGGATTCAACCAAATATGGAAACAGTCAGCCATTTCAGAAAAAGCCAGGACTGGAAATGGAGTTATTCAGGAAGGATTTGTGGAAACTCCTTCTGTATAATGGGCACAATCCTTGGTAACTACATAGAAAGCCAACAAGAATGCTGTGGGACCTGGTATACATGGAACTGCTGCTACTCTTCACTGGGGAACTCTAAGCTCTAAGCTCTAAACTCTTTGTTCTAAGGAACAAAGTGAAGGTAAAATAACTTCAGAGGCAGAACTCTGGAACTCTGGAAGCTAAAGCCTAAATCCAAGAAACATCAGAACAGGAGAACAGACCCACCCAAGCACGCGAAGAGGCTGAATTTGTCTTGAAGGCAGAGGATTGGCCTTCCGCCTTATTGAAGTAGAAGAGCTGTACCACCTCAGGCCTTGGAGAGTGGGGAACACACTCTTGGGGGATTGCGGAGAGCCTGGCTGCCACCACGTGAAGGGGTTGAGCTTATGCCCTGGAGATGGCAGAGAGCCTGGGTGAGGCCCCAATGCTTGGATAGGGTGGGGCTGAGAAAAAGGTAATCTCCCCAATGTCGCCTTCAGAGAAAGATGGGCCACTGCATAGTCCCTTGGAAAGGGTGGTACTGCCACTTTCTAATGCCTCAAAGAGAAATGACTCTCAGACTTTGAAATCTAATGGAGTTTGCCCTGCAGGTTTCTGAACTCCTTGGATCTGGTGACCTCTGTGCTTCTTCCAATTCCATTCTATGGAAATGGGTATAAGAATCCTATGACTGGGACTTCCTGGAAGATGGCGGCTTAGTAAGACGCGCGGATCTTAGTTTCTTCTCCAGGACACCTACTAGGGGAGTAGAAACGATACAGAAAGCGCCCAAAGCCACAACAGAGATAAAAAAGACAGCATACCCCATCCTGGAACAGCTGGCTGGCTGAGAAAAGCAGCTCGGGTGAGATCGCCGAGGCGCGCGGGCCTTACCGGGCGGGGTGGCAAGCGGCCGGAGTTACTCCCTTCCCCCTTCCCGGGCCGGCTGGGAGAATTGGAGAGGTGGTCCCCTGAAACCAAGGCGACTGGCGCCCACACCACGCGCAGCCCCCGGACCAACTGAGAGAATTGGATCGGAAACCCCCAGGCCGCGGAGAACGGTGACCCCGTGACTCCCGGGGAACGTGCACTCTCTCGGGCGGGCCGCTGCCGCTGGCGCCCTCCCGCCACGCGTGTTGCCCAGGGCCGACTAGGAAATTCGGATGGGCTCTTTCCCTGGCTGCGGCGACCAGCAACCCTCCCTGCGTTCGGACCCCGGGCCGGCTCAAGCCGCTTCGGCTAGCGAACCCCCAGGACGGCGAGAGTTTTCCAAAGTTTAAGGTCCCACAGCACCTTTTACTGGTGGGACCCGCAGACAAACGTGTGCCACGAGCGCCACCTACTGGGCAGGATAAGAAAAACAGAACCCAGAGATTTCACAGAAAAATATTACAACCTTGCTGGGTCCAACACCAAGAGAAATCTGAATAAATGCCCAGACGCCAGCAGCAGAAGATAACTGTCCACGCTCAAAAGACTGAGAATATGGCTCAGTCAAAGGAACAAACCAATAGCTCAAATGAGACACAAGAGCTGAGACAACTAATGCTGAATATACGAACAGAAATGGAAAACCTCTTCAAAAATGAAATCGATAAATTGAGGGAGGACATGAAGAGGACATGGGCTGAACATAAAGAAGAAATAGAAAAACTGAAAAAACAAATCGCAGAACTTATGGAAGTGAAGGATAAAGTAGCAAACATAGAAAAAATAATGGATAGCTACAATGATAGATTTAAAGACACAGAAGATAGAATTAGTGATTTGGAGGATGGAACATCTGAATTCCAAAAAGAAACAGAAACTATAGGGAAAAGAATGGAAAAATTTGAACAGGGGATCAGGGAACTCAAGGACAATATGAACCGCACAAATATACGTGTTGTGGGTGTCCCAGAAGGAGAAGAGAAGGGAAAAGGAGGAGAAAAACTAATGGAAGAAATTATCACTGAAAATTTCCCAACTCTTATGAAAGACCTAAAATTACAGATCCAAGAAGTGCAGCGCACCCCAAAGAGATTAGACCCAAATAGGCGTTCTCCAAGACACTTACTAGTTAGAATGTCAGAGGTCAAAGAGAAAGAGAAGATCTTGAAAGCAGCAAGAGAAAAACAATCCATTACATACAAGGGAAACCCAATAAGACTTTGTGTAGATTTCTCAGCAGAAACCATGGAAGCTAGAAGACAGTGGGATGATATATTTAAAATAATAAAAGAGAAAAACTGCCAACCAAGACTCCTATATCCAGCAAAATTATCCTTCAAAAATGAGGGAGAAATTAAAACATTCTCAGACAAAAAGTCACTGAAAGAATTTGTGACCAAGAGACAAGCTCTGCAAGAAATACTAAAGGGAGCACGAGAGTCAGAACCAAAAAGACAGAAGAGAGAGATATGGAAAAGAGTGTAGAAAGAAGGAAAATCAGATATGATATATATAATACAAAAGGCAAAATGTTAGAGGAAAATATTATCCAAACAGTAATAACACTAAATGTCAATGGACTGAATTCCCCAATCAAAAGACATAGATTGGCAGAATGGATTAAAAAACAGGATCCTTCTATATGCTGTCTACAGGAAACACATCTTAGACCCAAAGATAAACATAGGTTGAAAGTGAAAGGTTGGGAGAAGATATTTCATGCAAATAACAACCAGAAAAGAGCAGGAGTGGCTATACTAATATCCAACAAATTAGACTTCAAATGTAAAACAGTTAAAAGAGACAAAGAAGGACACTATCTACTAATAAAAGGAACAATTAAACGAGAAGACATAACAATCATAAATATTTATGCACCGAATCAGAATGCCCCAAAATACGTGAGGAATATACTGCAAACACTGAAAAGGGAAATAGACTCATATACCATAATAGTTGGAGACTTCAACTCACCACTCTCATCAAGGGACAGAACATCTAGACAGAGGATCAACAAAGAAATAGAGAATCTGAATATTACTATAAATGAACTAGACTTAATAGACATTTATAGGACATTACGTCCCACAACAGCAGGATACACCATTTTCTCAAGTGCTCATGGATCATTCTCAAAGATAGACCATATGCTGGGTCACAAAGCAAGTCTTAACAAATTTAAAAAGATTGAAATCTTACACAACACTTTCTCGGACCATAAAGGAATGATGTTGGAAATCAATAATACGCAGAGTGCCAGAAAATTCACAAATACGTGGAGGCTCAACAACACACTCCTAAACAACGACTGGGTCAAAGAAGAAATTGCTAGAGAAATTAGCAAATACCTCGAGGCGAATGAAAATGAAAACACAACATATCAAAACTTATGGGACGCAGCAAAGGCAGTGCTAAGAGGGAAATTTATTGCTCTAAATGCCTATATCAGAAAAGAAGAAAAGGCAAAAATTCAGGAATTAACTATCCATTTGGAAGAACTGGAGAAAGAACAGCAAGCTAACCCCAAAGCAAGCAAAAGGAAAGAAATAACAAAGATTAGAGCACAAATAAATGAAATTGAAAACATGAAAACAATAGAGAAAATCAATAAGGCCAGAAGTTGGTTCTATGAGAAAATCAATAAGATTGATGGGCCCTTAGCAAGATTGACAAAAAGAAGAAGAGAGAGGATGCAAATAAATAAGATCAGAAATGGAAGAGGAGACATAACTACTGACCTCACAGAAATAAAGGAGGTAATAACAGGATACTATGAACAACTTTACGCTAATAAATACAACAATTTAGAGGAAATGGACGGGTTCCTGGAAAGACATGAACAACCAACTTTGACTCAAGAAGACATAGATGACCTCAACAAACCAATCACAAGTAAAGAAATTGAATTAGTCATTCAAAAGCTTCCTAAAAAGAAAAGTCCAGGACCAGATGGCTTCACATGTGAATTCTACCAAACGTTCCAGAAAGAATTAGTACCAATTCTCTTCAAACTCTTCAAAAAAATCGAAGTGGAGGGAAAACTACCTAATTCATTCTATGAAGCCAACATCACCCTCATACCAAAAGCAGGCAAAGATATTACAAAAAAGAAAACTACAGACCAATCTCTCTGATGAATACAGATGCAAAAATCCTCAATAAAATTCTAGCAAATCGTATCCAACAACACATTAAAAGAATTATACATCATGACCAAGTAGGATTCATCCCAGGTATGCAAGGATGGTTCAACATAAGAAAATCAATTAATGTAATACACCATATCAACAAATCAAAGCAGAAAAATCACATGATCATCTCAATTGATGCAGAGAAGGCATTCGACAAGATTCAACATCCTTTCCTGTTGAAAACACTTCAAAAGATAGGAATACAAGGGAACTTCCTTAAAATGATAGAGGGAATATATGAAAAACCCACAGCTAATATCATCCTCAATGGGGAAAAATTGAAAACTTTCCCCCTAAGATCAGGAACAAGACAAGGATGTCCACTATCACCACTATTATTCAACATTGTGTTGGAGGTTCTAGCCAGAGCAATTAGACAAGAAAAAGAAATACAAGGCATCAAAATTGGAAAGGAAGAAGTAAAACTATCACTGTTTGCAGACGATATGATACTATACGTCGAAAACCCGGAAAAATCCACAAAAAAACTACTAGAGCTAATAAATGAGTACAGCAAAGTAGCAGGTTACAAAATCAACATTCAAAAATCTGTAGCATTTCTATACACTAGTAATGAAGAAGCTGAGGGGGAAATCAAGAAACGAATCCCATTTACAATTGCAACTAAAAGAATAAAATACCTAGGAATAAATTTAACTAAAGAGACAAAAAACCTATATAAAGAAAACTACAAAAAACTGCTAAAAGAAATCACAGAAGACCTAAATAGATGGAAGGGCATACCGTGTTCATGGATTGGAAGACTAAATATAGTTAAGATGTCAATCCTACCTAAATTGATTTACAGATTCAATGCAATACCAATCAAAATCCCAACAACTTATTTTTCAGAAATAGAAAAACCAATAAGCAAATTTATCTGGAAGGGCAGGGTGCCCCGAATTGCTAAAAACATCTTGAGGGAAAAAAACGAAGCTGGAGGTCTCGCGCTGCCTGACTTTAAGGCATATTATGAAGCCACAGTGGTCAAAACAGCATGGTATTGGCATAAAGATAGATATATCGACCAATGGAATCGAATAGAGTGCTCAGATATAGACCCTCTCATCTATGGACATTTGATCTTTGATAAGGCAGTCAAGCCAACTCACCTGGGACAGAGCAGTCTCTTCAATAAATGGTGCCTAGAGAACTGGATATCCATATGCAAAAGAATGAAAGAAGACCCATCTCTCACACCCTATACAAAAGTTAACTCAAAATGGATCAAAGATCTAAACATTAGGTCTAAGACCATAAAACAGTTAGAGGAAAATGTTGGGAGATATCTTATGGATCTTACAACTGGAGGCGGTTTTATGGACCTTAAACCTAAAGCAAGAGCACTGAAGAAGGAAATAAATAAATGGGAACTCCTCAAAATTAAACACTTTTGTGCATCAAAGAACTTCATCAAGAAAGTAGAAAGACAGCCTTCACAATGGGAGACAATATTTGGAAATGATATATCAGATAAAGGTCTAGTATCCAGAATTTATAAAGAGATTGTTCAACTCAACAACAAAAAGACAGCCAACCCAATTACAAAATGGGAAAAAGACTTGAACAGACACCTCTCAGAAGAGGAAATACGGATGGCCAAGAGGCACATGAAGAGATGCTCAATGTCCCTGGCCATTAGAGAAATGCAAATCAAAACCACAATGAGATATCATCTCACACCCACCAGAATGGCCATTATCAACAAAACAGAAAATGACAAGTGCTGGAGAGGATGCGGAGAAAGAGGCACACTTATCCACTGTTGGTGGGAATGTCAAAGGGTGCAACCACTGTGGAAGGCAGTTTGGCGGTTCCTCAAAAAGCTGAATATAGAATTGCCATACGACCCAGCAATACCATTGCTAGGTATCTACTCAAAGGACTTAAGGGCAAAGACACAAACGGACATTTGCACACCAATGTTTATAGCAGCATTATTTACAATTGCAAAGAGATGGAAACAGCCAAAATCTCCATCAACAGAAGAGTGGCTAAACAAACTGTGGTATATACATACGATGGAATATTATGCAGCTTTAAGACAAGATAAACTTATGAACCATGTAATAACATGGATGGACCTAGAGAATATTATGCTGAGTGAATCCAGCCAAAAACTAAAGGACAAATACTGTATGGTCCCACTGATGTGAACGGACATTCGAGAATAAACTTGAAATATGTCATTGGTAACAGAGTTCAGCAGGAGTTAGAAACAGGGTAAGACAATGGGTAATTGAAGCTGAAGGGATACAGACTGTGCAACAGGACTAGATACAAAAACTCAAAAATGGACAGCACAATAATACCTAATTGTAAAGTAATCATGTTAAAACACTGAATGAAGCTGCATCTGAGCTATAGGTTTTTGTTTTGTTTTGTTTTGTTTTGATTTTACTATTATTACTTTTATTTTTTTCTCTATATTAACATTCTATATCTTTTTCGGTTATGTTGCTAGTTCTTCTAAACCAATGCAAATGTACTAAGAAATGATGATCATGCATCTATGTGATGATGTTAAGAATTAATGATTGCATGTGTAGAATGGTATGATCTCTAAATGTTGGGTTAATTTCTTTTTTTCCGTTAATTAAAAAAAAAAAAAGAGAAGGGATAATTGGAGATGAAGGGATACAGACTGTACAACGGGACTGGATATAAAAACTCAGAAATGGACAGCACAATACTACCCAATTGTAATGCAATTATGTTAAAACACTGAATGAAGCTGCATGTGAGGTATAGGTTTTTTGTTTTTGTTTTTTTTGTTTTTTTTTCTTTCTATTATTGTTTTAATTCTTATTCTGTTGTTTTTTTATTTCTTTTTCTAAATTGATGCAAATGTACTAAGAAATGATGAATATGCAACTATGTGATGTTATTAAGAATTACTGATTGTACATGTAGTTTGGAATGATTTCTAATTGTTTTGTTAATTCTTTTTTTAATTAATAAAAAAAAAAAAAAAAAAGAATCCTATGACTGTTCCTCCTTTGAATGTTGGCAGCAAATAACTTTTTCTGAGTTTTACAGGTCCCCAGAGGGGAATTTTGCCTTAGGATAGAGAATGTCTGTAAGTAACAGATGAAATTCTGCATTGTTTCTGACTTTGTGTTGCATTGGTATTTTTACTGAAATCCTTTAAGGCTTTCTTATATTCCTATGAAATGAATGCATTTTGCATTTGGAAAGAATGTGTCTTCCAGGGGTCCAAAGGGTAGAATTTTGCAGTTTTTTTCTGTGGACACGACCACTTCACTTAAGTTTCAGACTGGCTTGTTTACAGATCTCTCAAGACCTGGATGACAACCTGAAAACAAGAACAATGGACAATTATATGCCACCCCCTATAGTTTTTAAAGTCAGGAAGTGTTGATCCTCCCACTTCATTCTTCTTTTTTAGGATGGTTTTAGCTTTTCGGGGTCTCTTTCCCTTTCAGATAAATCTGATAGTTAGCTTTTCCAAATCTAGCTAGGTCACTGCTTGTGTATAGAAATGTTACTGGTTTTTACACATTAATTTTATATCCCACTACCTTGCTGAATTTGTTCACTAGCTGAAGTAACTTTGCCATAGATTTCTCAGGATATTCCAAGTATACTATCATATCATCTGCAAATACTGAGAGTTTTAATTTTTCCTTTCCAATTTTGATGTGTTTTATTTCTTTGTCCTGCCTGATTCTTCTAGCTAGAACTTTTTTTTTCCACCACAATGCTGAATAGTGGTGATAGTGGACAACCTTGTCTTATACCTGATCTAAGGGGGAAGGCTTTCAGTCTCTCTCCACTGAACACAATGCTGGCTATTGGTTTTTCATATATTCCCTTTATCATATTGAGATAGTTACCTATGATTCTTATATTTTGGAGTGTTTTTATCACAAAAGGATGATGAATGTTATTGAATGCTTTTTTAGCATCAATCAAAATGATCACGAGACTTTCTCCCTTTTGACTGGTTACTGTGCTGTAGTACATTACTCCCTTTTCTTGTGTTGAACCATCTTGCATTCCTGGTATAAATGCCACTTGGTCATGGTGTATAATTATTTTAATGTGCTGTTGGATTCCATTTACTAATATTTTATTGAGAATTTCTGCATCTACGTTCCTTAGGGAGATTGGCCTGTAGTTCTCCATTCTTATACACGGTTTTGGTATTAAAATGATATTAGCTTCATAAAATGCGTTTGGTACAGTTCTTTTCTTCCTCAATTTTTTGGAAAATTTGAGCTAGACTGATATTATTTCTTTCTGGAATGTTTGATAAAATTCCCCTGTGAAGCCATCTGGCCCTGGGCATTTCTTGGTAGGAAGATTTTTGTTGACTGATAGAATCTCTTTACTTGTGACTGTTTTGTTGAGATCTATTTCTACCTGAGTCACTAGAGCTTGTTTGTGTGTCTCCAGGAATTTCATCTAAGTTGCCTAGCAGGTTGGCGCATACTGGTTTAGTTTAGTATCCTCTTATGATAATCCTTTATTTCTTCATGCTCTAGTGGTAATGCAACCCTTCTCATTTCTAATTGTGTTTATTTGTATCCTCTCCCGTTTTCTTCTTTGTCAGTCTGGTTAGTGTCCCACCAATTTTATTTATTTTCTCAAAGAACCAACTTTTGGTTTTATTGATTCTTTCTTAGGCTCTTTTCCTCTCCCATTCATTTATCTCTACTTTAATCTTTTGTCATTTCTCTTTTCCTACTTGCTTTCGGGTTAGTTTGCTGTTCTTTCTCAAGTTCTTCAAGGTGTGTTAAGTTCTTGATTTTTTAAAAAAATTTTGTTATTAAATTTTTTAAAAATATAACAAAAACATTCTTAACATATGATCATTCCATTCTACATATATAATCAGTAATTCACAACATCATCACATAGTTGCATATTCATCATCATGATCATTTCTTAGAACATTTGCATCAATTCAGAAAAAAAAATAAAAAGTCAACAGAAAAAAACCATACATACCATACCCCTTACCCCTCCCTTTCATTGATCACTAGCATTTCAATCTACTAAATTTATCTTAACATTTGTTCCCCCTATTATTTATTTTTATACTGTATGTTTTACTCATCTGTTGATAAGGTAGATAAAAGGAGCATCAGACACAAAGTTTTCACAATCACACAGTCACATTGTGAAAGTTGTATCATTATACAATCATCTTCAAGAAACATGGCTACTGGAACACAGCTCTACAGTTTCAGGCAGTTCCCTCCATCCTCTCCATTACATCTTGACTAACAAGGTGATATCAATTTAATGCATAAGAATAACTTCCAGGATAACCTCTCAACTCCATTTGTAAGTTCTCAGCCATTGATACTTGATTTTTTCTCATTTCACTCTTCCCCCTTTTAGTCAAGAAGGTTTTCTCAATCCCTTGATACTGAGTCTCAGCTCATTTAGGATTTCTGTCCCACACTGCCAGGAAGGTCCACACCCCTGGGAGTCATATCCCACATAGACAGGGGGAGGGAGGTGAGTTTGCTTGTTGTGTTGGCTGGAGGGAGAGGCCACATTTGAGCAACAAAAGAGGTGCACTTGGGAGTATTTCTTAGGCCTAATTTTAAGTAGACTTGAACTATCTTTTGTGGGGTTAAGTTTCATACGAACAAACCCTAAGACTGGGGGCTCAGCCTATTGTTTTGGTTGTCCCCACTGCTTGTGAAAATATCAAGAATTCTCCACTTGGGAAGTTGAATTTTTCCCCTTTCTCACCATTCCCTCAAGGGGACTTTGCAAATACTTTTTTACTCACTGTTCAAGTCACTCTGGGATTTATTGGGGCATCACTCTGGACAAACACAAAATCTTATGCCCTACTCAAGGTTCCATGTACTTATGGTGTTCAATTAAGCTGTCCACATAAATTATATTAGGAACTGCACTAGTCAAAATATAAATTTTGTAACAAATAAACATTTTTAGCTTTAGTCTCATGCATAAGTTAAAATTTTAAAATATTAATTACCATCTATTTTCAATACCCTGCAATAATGACATTATTTGGTTCTTCCTCATGCAAAAACATTTTTAAATTTGTACATTTAGTCACTATCATTATACACTGTAGACACTCCTAGATTTTACCATCTCAGTTTTTATCGTATTTTCTTTCTGATTTCATTCGTGCTCCCAGTCCTCCTCCCTCTACCATTCTCACATGCAGCTTCATTCAGTGTTTTAACATAATTGTATTACAGTTAGGTAGTATTGTGCTATTCATTTCTGAGTTTTTACCATCAGTCCTGTTGCACAATCTGCATCCCTTCAGCTCCCATTACCCAATATCTTACCCTATTTCTATTTACTGATGGTCTCTGTTACCAATGAAATTCTACAAGTTTCTTCACTAATACCAGTTTATGTCAGTGAGACCCTACAGTGTATGTCCTTTTGTACCTGGCTAATCTCACTCAGCATAATGTTCTCAAGGTCCATCCATGTTGTTACATACTTTATAACTTTATTTTGTCTTACAGCTGCATAATAGTTCATCGTATGTACATACCACAGTTTGTTTAGCCACTCATCTGCTGGTGGACATTTTGGCTGTTTCCGTCTGTTTGAAATTGTAAATAATGCTTCTATAAACATTGGTGTGCAAATGTCCATTTGTGTCCTTGCCCTCATATCCTCTGAATAGATACCTAGCAATGGTATTGCTGGGTCATATGGCAATTCTATACTCAGCTTCCTGAGGAACCACCAAACTGCCTTCCACAGCAGCTGTACCATTTGACATTCCCACCAACAGTGGATGTGTGCGTCTTTCTCCACATCCTCTCCAGCACTTGTCATTTTCTGTTTTATTGATAATGACCATTCTGGTGGGTGTGAGATGCTATCTCATTGTGGTTATGATTTGCAATTCCCTAATAGCCAGGGAAGTTGAGTATCTTTTCATGTGTCTTTTGGCACATGTGCACATTTGCATTTCCTCTTCTGAGAAGTGTATATTCAGGTCTTTTGCTCATTTTGTAATTGGGTTGTCTTTTTGTTGTTGAATTGAACAATCTCTTCATATGTTCTGGATACTAGACCTTATCTGATATATCGTTTCCAAATATTGTTTCCAAATATTTTTACTTGCTTGACAAAGTTCTTTGATGCACAAAAGTGTTCAATTTTGAGGAGTTCCTATTTTATTTCTTTCTTTCTTCAATGCTTCTGCTTTGGGTATAAGGTCTAGGAAACCGCCTTCTATTATAAGATTTTCCCTACATTTTCTCCTAACAGTTTTATGGTCTGAGATCTAATGTTAAGGTCTTCAATTCACTTTGAGTTAATTTTTGTATAGGGTGTGAGATATGGATCCTCTTTAATTTTTCTGGATGTGGATATCCAGTTCTCTAGATACCATTTATTGAAGAGACTGTTCTGACCCAGGTGAGTTGGCTTGACTGCCGTATCAAAGATCAATTGTTCATAGATGAGAGGGTCTATATCTGCACACTCTATTCTATTCCATTGGTCTATATATCTATCTTTATATATAAAAACAGCCAGAACCATGCTGTTTTGACCACTGAAGCTTTGTAACACACCTTAAAGTCAGGTAGCATGAGACCTCCAACTTTATTTTTCTTTCTCAGGATACTTTAACTATACAGGGCACCCTGCCCTTCAAGATAAATTTGCTTATTGGTTTTTCTATTTCTGAAAAGAAAGTTTTTGGGATTTTAATTGGTATTGCATTGAATCTGTAAATCAATTTAGGTAGAATTGACATCTTAACTATATTTAGCCTTCCAATCCATGAACATGGTATGCCCTTCCATTTATTTACATCTTCTGTGATTTCTTTTAACAATTTCTTGTAGCTTTCTTTGTATAGCTCTTTTGTCTCTTTAGTTAAATTTATTCCTAAATATTTTATTCTTTTGGTTGCAATTGTAAATGGAATTCGTTTCTTGATTTCCCCCTCAGACTGTTCATTACTAGTGTATAGAAACACTACAGTATTTTGAGTGTTGCTCTTGTACCCTGCCACTTTGCTGTACTCATTTATAAACTCTAATAGTTTTGCGTGGATTTTTGGGGGTTTTCAAGATATAGTATCATATCATCTGCAAACAGTGAGAGTTTTACTTCTTCCTTTCCAACTTTCATGCCTTGTATTTCTTTTTATTGTCTAATTGCTCTGGCTAGAACTTCCCACACAATGCTGAATAACAATGGTGATAGTGGACATCCTTGTCTTGTTCCTCATTTTAGGGGGAAAGTTTTCAGTTTTTCTCCATTGAGGATGATGGTAGCGGTGGATTTTTCATATTTTCCCTTTATTATTTTGAGGAAGTTCCTTCTATTCCTATCCTCTGAAGTGTTTTCAACAGGAAAGGATGTTGAATCTTGTCAAATGTCTTTTGTGCACCAATGGAGATGATCACGTGGTTTTTCTGCTTTGATTTGTTGATATGGTGTATTACATTAATTGATCTTCTCATGTTGAACCATCCTTGCATACCTGGGAAGAATTCTACTTGTCATGGTGTATAATTCTTTTAATGTGCTGCTGGATTCAATTTGCTAGACTTTTGTTGAGGATTTTTGCATCTATATTCATTAGATAGTTGGTCTGCAGTTTTCTTTTTTTGTAATATCTTTGTCTGGCTTTGATATAAGGGGGATGCTGGTTTCGTAGAATGAGTTAGGTAGCTTTCCCTCCTCTTCAATTTTTTTGAAGAGTTTGAGCAGGATTGGTACTAATTCTTTCTGGAATGTTTGGTAGAATTCATATGTGAAGCCATCTGATCCTGGACTTTTCTTTTTTGGGAGCTTCGTAATGACTGATTCCATTTTTTTTTTTACTTGTGACTGGTTTGTTGAGGTTTATTTCTTCTCAAGTCATTGTTGGTTGTCCATGCCTTTCTAGAACGTTATCCATTTCATCTACATTGCTGAATTTATTAGCATAAAGTTGTTCATAGTATCCTCTCATTACTTCTTTATTGTTGAGGAGACAGTGGTTATGTCTCCTTTTCCATTTCTGATTTTATTTATTTGCATCCTCTCTCTTCTTTTTCTCAACCTCGCTAAGGGTCCATCAATCTTATTGATTTTCTCATAGAACCGTCTTCCGGTTTTGTTGAATTTCTCAATTGTTTTCATGTGCTCAATTTCATTTATTATTGCTTTAATCTTCATTACTTCTTTCCTTTTGCTTGCTTTGGGGCTAGTTTGATGTTTTCTCTAGTTCTTCCAAGCAGACAGTTAATTCCTCGATTTTTGCCCTTTCTTCTTTTTTGATATAGGCATTTAGAGCAATAAATTTCCCTCTGAGCACTGCCTTTGCTGCATCTCATAAGTTTTGATACATTGTGCTTTCATTTTCATTTGCCTCGAGATATTTACTGATTTCTCTTGTAACGTCTTCCTTGACCCACTGGTTATTTAAGAGTGTGTTGTCGAGCCTCCATGTATTTGTGAATTTTCTGGCACTCTGCCTATTATTGATTTACAACTTCATTCCTTTATGATCCGAGAAAGTGTTTTGTATGATTTCAATCTTTTTAAATTTATTGAGACTTGCTTTGTGACTCAGCATATGGTCTATCCTTGAGAATGATCCATGAGCACTTGAGAAAAAGGTGTATCCTGCTGTTGTGGGGTATAATGTTCTATAAATGTCTGTTAAAGTCCATCTCATTTGTTGTATGATTCAAATTCTCTGTTTCTTTATTGATCCTCTGTCTAGATGTTCTGTCCATTGATGAGAGTGTGGAATTGAAGTTTCCAACTATTATGGTAGATGTTTCTATTTCTCTTTTCAGTGTTTGTCTCAAGTATTTTTGGAGCATTCATGCATAAATATTTATGATTGTTAGGTCTTCTTGTTGAATTGCTCCTTCTATTAATACATAGTGTCCTTCTTTCTCTGTTAACTGCTTTACATTTGAAGTTTAATTTGTTGAATATTAGTATAGCTACTCCTGCTCTTTTCTCATTGTTATTTGCATGAAATATCTTTTCTCAACCTTTCACTTTCAACCTATGTTTATCCTTGGGTCTAAGATGTGTTTCCTGTAGACAGCATATAGATGAGTCCTGTTTTTTAACCCATTCTGCTAGTCTATGTCTTTTCATTGGGGAGTTTAATTTGTTAATATTTAGTGTTATTACTCTACGGGTAGTACTTCTATCATTTTGCCTTTTGGATTTTACATGTCATATCTAATTTCTCTTCTTTTTATCTTTACTGATAGTTTTCATTTCTACTCTCTTCTCCACAACTCTCTCTCCTATCTTTTTCTATCTGCCTCTAGCGCTCCCTTTATTTCTTGCAGAGCTGGTCTCTTGGTTACAAATTCTCTTAGTGATTTTTTTGTCTGAAAATGTTTTAATTTCTCCCTCAGTTTTGAATGACAATTTTGCTGGATATAGAATTCTTGGTTGGCAGTTTTTCTCTTTTAGTATCTTAAATATATCATCCCACTCTCTTCTCGCTTCCATGGTTTCTGCTGAGAAATCTACACATAGTCTTATTTGGTTTCCATTGAAACCAAATGATGGATTACTTTTCTCTTGCTGTTTTCAAGATTCTCTCTTTCTCTTTGACATCTGACATTCTGATTAGTAAGTGCCTTGGAGTCCATCTATTTGGATCTATCCTGTTTGGGGTACGTTGCACTTCTTGGATCTGTAATTTTAAGTCTTTCAAAAGAGTTGGGAAATTTCCAGTGATAATTTCCTCTATTAGTTTTTCCCTTCCTTCTCCCCTCTCTTCTTCTGAGAACCATCCCTGCATACCTAGGATGAATCCTAGGTGTATAATTCTTTTAATGTGCTGCTGGATTCAATCTGCTAGAATTTCACCCACAACACATATATTCATGTGCTTTATGTTGTCATTGAATTCCCTGATCATATTTTTCCATTCTTTTCCCTGTATTTTCTTTTGCTTTTCAGATTTCAGATGTTCCCTCCTTCAGTTCATTAATCCTATCTTCTGCATCTTGAAATCTAACATTGTAGGATTCCATTGTTTTTTCATCTCTTCTACTGTACCTTTCATTCCCATAAATTCTGATTTGTTTTTTCAGACTTTTGATTTCTTCTTTTTGTTCATTCCTTGCCTTCTTTATAAATATCCTCCCTCAATTCACTGATTTGATTTTTTTTTTTTTTTTTTAAAGGAAAGACAGAGAGAAGGAAGGAAGTATAGAAGGAAGGAAGAAAGGGAAACATTTTTAAACATTTTCTTGTTTTATTGTATTCTGTTTCTCCATTTTTGTTACATGGGCTGGGGCCGGGAATCGAACCGAGGTCCTCCGGCATAGCAGGCCAGCACTTTGCCCGCTGAGCCACCGCGGCCCGCCCACTGATTTGATTTTTGATGAGGTTTTCCATGTCTGTTCAAACATTCTAAATTAATTTCAATTCCTGTATCTCATTTGAATTGTTGGTTTGTTCGTTTGACTAGGCCATATCTCCAATTTTCCTAGTATGAATCGTTATTTTTTTGCTAGAGTCTAGACATTTAATTTCCTTAATTAGTTTATTCTGGAAACTGCTTTCACTTCTTTTACCCAGGATTTCTTGCTGGATGACTTTGTTGTCTATCTGTTCTTTGACATTCAGTTCAGCTTATTCTGGACCTCTAGCTTAGGTTTTGTTTAACAGAGCAAAATTCGTCAGCTCTTGTTTTCTTATTTCTTGCCCTTTCTGTATGCTGCCTTTCCCCCCCACCCTTAGGAGGGTCTACTTAGATATTATAGAACCCAGCCAGATTTTCCCAGACCAAACTTGCCTCCTGTCATGGGGAAAGAGTCACGTGAATCAGTTGTCCCTGAGAGTAAGACCCAGCAGGTTGAAAGACTTTCCTATGAAGCCTCTGGACTCTGTGTTTTCCCTATCCTGCCCAGTATGTGGCGCTTTTCTACCTGCGGGTTCCACCAGCATAGGATGATGCGTTACCTTTAATTTCAGTCGACTCTCCCTGCTGGGGGCACGGTAGAACAGAGGAGAGGTTATAGGCTGGCTTTAATCGCTTCAATTTTCCAAACCTGGCTGTCTGAATTCCTTGAGGGAGGGAATCCACCTGAGCTGGGGCCCACCCCTCTCCTGGGGAAGGCACAGGCTCCAGACAAGCTCTCAAAGAAGCATGTTTCTGCCTGTGCCTGGGGCAGTTGCAGCATGAGAAGCCCTGCTACTGTATCCAAAGGTAGTCAAGCCATAGAAACACAGCCACAAAAAAGAAAGAGAAAAATCCTTCTCAGAGCAGGACCCCCATTCCTTGAGTTTACCAATCAAGGGAATAAGTTGGCATGTTTCTTTGTGTAACTTCAGATCCTATGTGCCCCCTTCTTTCCTTCAGGGCCCAGACCCTTTCAAGTATTACGTGCTATCTGATCAAAAAAAACTTCTGTTTCTTTTTTTCTTTTTCCGTCAGCCCTGTCCCCTCGGCACAGGAGGAAAAATCAGCAAGCTCCGCTTTGACTCGAGGTTCAGCTGAGCTGAGGGCCTATTTTCAGTAGTCAGAATTTGTGAATTAATTTCACAATTGGAGCTTAGTAGCACTCAGTCCCTGCTGCTGGTAAAGTCCCTTTCCTTTCCCCTCTGGGAAGCAGCCTGTGAGGGAGGGGCACCAGCTGCCATGGCTTGGGGAATTCACGGTTCAGGGTGGGCTCACAGCCAGTCCAGATGATCTAGACTGGGGTACGCTGTGTGTCCGGTCACTGACGTGGCCCCAGCAGTTGTTCTGTACTGTTCCTGGCTATTTAGTAGCTGTTCTGGAGGACGAACTAAATTCCACACCTCACTAAGCTGCCATCTTGGCACTCTCCCTCTTCTTTCTTATTGCCTTTATATTGCCTTTAATATAGGCAATTAGGGTAATAAATTTTCCTCTCAGCAGAGCCTTTGCTACATCCCATGAGTTCTGATAGGTTGTATTCTCATTTTCACTCATCTCCAGATAGCTACTGATTTCTCTAGCAGTTACTTCTTTGACCCACTGGTTATTTAAGAGTGTGCTATTAAATCTCCATATATTTGTGAATGTTCTAATTCTTTCATGATAATTGAAATCCAGCTTAATTCCATTGTGATCAGAGAAAGTGCTTTGAATAGTTTCAGTATTTTCACATTTATAACTAAAGACCTGTTTTGTGGCCCAGCATATGATCTATCCTGGAGAATGTTCCATGAGAATTAGAGAAGAATGTATAACCTTGTGCTCTGGGGTGAAATGACCTATATATGTCTGTTAGGTCTAATTCATTTATCAAGCTATTTAGCTTCCCTGTTTCCTTGCTCATCTTCTGTCTTGTTATTCTATCTATAGAGGAGATTGGTGTATTGAAGTCTCCTACTACTATTGTTGAAACATCTATTGCTCCCTTTAGTTTTGCCAATGTCTGTCTCATGTACTTCGGAGCTCCTTGATTGAGAGCATAACCTTTATGATTGTTATATCTTCTTGGTGAACTGACCCTTTAATTAGTATATAGTGTCCTTCTTTGTCTCTTATGATGTCTTTACATTTACAGTCCATTTTGTCTGATATTAGTATAGCTACTCCTGCTTTATTTTGGTTACAACCTGCATGGAAAATCTTTTTCCATTCTTTCACTTTCAATCTACTTGTATTCATGTCTAAGATGAGTCTCTTTTAAGTAGCATATAGCTGGATTATGTTTCTTAATCCATTTTGCCAACATGTATCTTTTAAATTGGTAAGTTTACTCCATTAACATTCAAAGGCATTACTGAAAATGAATTTCTTGATTCCACCATCTCATCTTTTTTTATATGTCAGATCTATATATCCTTTTCCCTCTTTCTCTTTGTATTCTTTAAATTACCCTTAGTGGTACTCTTGAATTCTGTGCCCTCCTCCAGATCTCCCTCTCCTGTCTTTTTTTTTTTCAGCAAGCAGAACTCCTTTTAGTATTTCTTGTAGGGTCTTTCTCCTCTTGACAAATTCTTTCAGGGCTTCTTTGTCTGTGAAAACTTTAATCTCCAGCTCAATACTGAAGGACAATTAGGCTGGGTACAGAATTCTTGGCTGGAAGTCTCCCTTTCAGGATCTTGAATATATCATACCACTGCCTTCTTGCCTCCAGCATGCTAGTTGAACTCAAATCTTATTTGGTTTCCTTGTATATAGTAGATTGTTTTTCTCTTGCCACTTTCAGGATTTTCTGCTTCTCCTCAACATTTGACAGACTGATTAGTATGTGCCTTGGGGAAGGCCTATTTGGATTTATTCTGCTTGGAGTGGTTTGGGCTTCTTTGACTTTTATGTTGATGTCCTTTATGAGGGTTGGGAAGTTTCCCCCCCATTATATCCTCAACTACTCTTCCTAGCCCTTTATTCCTCTCTTCTCCTTCTGGGACACCAATGGTTCTTATATTTGTACACTTTGTTTTGCCTATCATTTTCCTGAGTTTCCATTCAATTTTTTTTTTTTTTTTTTTGCCATTTGCTCTTTTGAGTCTTCAAATTCAATTATCCTGTCCTCTATATCGCTTATTCTTTCTTCTATCTCTCCAAATCTGGTGTTGTGTGCCTCTACTGTTTTTTTAATTTGGTTGACAGAGTCTTTAATATCTGTGATTTCTGCTACTTTTCTATTTATTCTTTCAAATTGCTCTTTGTGCTCTTCTACTGCCTTCTTGATCTCCTTTATGTCATTTGCTATCCCACTTACTTTGTTAAGCAGAGATGTATGAACATCTTTGATTAGTTGTTCCAACGTCTGTGTCTCTTTCGGTGTTTTCATTTGGTTATTAGGCAGGGCTATATCTGTCTGTATTGTGATATGCTTAGTGATCTGCTGCTGCCTTTGTGGAATGTAAATATCTTGACTGATTTAATTTGGGAGTTGATTTCTTTCAGTAGTCTAAGGCCTTGTGTTTGTGGGATGGTTGTACAGCAGGGAGCAGGGCACAGGGTGGAGTATTCAGTACCATGATTTGTTTGAGGGCAGGTATGGGCGCAAGTTGGGGATGTTATGCTGATGCTTGTGAACACAGGCACCCAGCAGCCAGGGAGGGTGTAACTGTGCAGGTACAGCAGTCAGGGGGGCGTAGCCCTGGTATGCACTGGACAAAGGCACGGGGCCCTTTGTGCACATGTATAGAGCTGTGGCAGCAGGTTGGCACTATACCTTTGTGGAATAGCAACAGCTGTGACCCACTGCACAGGTGGGCACTTTCTCAGGGCTGGGAAGTGAGGCTGAGGGCTCTGCACATGCCCAGTTCTAGGACTGTTGTAAATGGTGGTTCCCAGAGCTGAATGACATTAGTGGGGGCCTGTGTACATGTGTGGGCCTGGGAGTGCTGTAAACAGATGTGCTGAGCTCGGGGGGGGGGGGGGGTTAGGGCTGTGCAACACTATGGGCAGGGGTAGCCTAGGTATGAAGGTTAGTGCAGACAACCTTTATGCACTGGCAATAGCCTGTAGGGAACAGGGAAAAAAGGCAGTGCAATAGAGATGGGTTGGGTTGCATGTGGGGGGCAGGTACGTGCGCTAGGGGCTGGTGGGGTGGGGGCACCTGGAGTGCAAGAAATGGGAACAGGTGATGGGTTTCAAGTGCATGGGATGTAGGGTGAGTCACTGGTCATGGGGCTGCACTGGTGAGGGTAGCACAACGGAGGAACACAGCCTGGCTTACTTTCTCGTCCCGCATTCCGTCTGTGTACTCCCGTGGGCTCTGTGGCTCCACACCTCTGCGCCAGGTTGCATCTTTCTCTCAGTTCCTCAGCCTCTGCAACCAGGACTGCCACATGTGGTGCAGAAGGCTCTCCCAGGTCAGCCATACTCCTGAATTGCCACTTCAGTCGCCCTCCTGTCCCTTCTCTAACTTTTCCATGGAGCAGAGCTAATCTCGAGCTACTCTAGTCTGCCATCTTCCCGAAACAACAGTATGTCTTTTTGATTTTAGCAATTTAAAAAGGTGTAATGGTAACTCATAATGAATTAATTTGCTTCTGCCTAATGATTTATATTGAGCATCACATGAGCTTATTTCACATATGTATATCTTTTCTGATTAGGTATCTGTAAAACCTTTTCCCCATTTTTAAAAATTGGGTTGTTGGTTTTGAGTTTGAGATGTTCTTTATATTTCTATATACTAGTCATTAATCAGATATTTGATTTGTAAAAATTGTCTCTCACTCTGTGACATGTTTTTTCATTCCCTTAATATCTTTTAAAGAGCACACATTTTTAACTTTGATAAAGTTCATTTGAACAACATACTGTTTTATGGTTTGTGCTTTTGGTATCAGTCTAAAAAATCTTTTCCTACCCTAAGAGCACAAAGATTTTTTTTTCTCATGTTTTTTTTTTTTTTTTTTTTTTTTTTTACTCAAGTGGTCTTTATTTTCCAATCGGGCATTCCTAACAAAACACCAGGGAGATGGAGTTAGAACAGAGTCCACCACAGGAAAAGGAAACAGACCCTCCGAAACTCCCTGGCCAGGACCCCTTCGCCCCCCCAAAACTGGACCCAGCTCAGCCTCATGGGAGCTCCGAACCCCAACCGCCTTTACTGTCTCAGACCCGAAAAGGTCTGGGTTGAGGTGTCCGTGTGTCTGAAGGACAATCACGCTGGAGACTCGGGCCAGCCAGCAACCCCACCTCCAAGTCCCCAGAAGAGAAATGTGTCCATCGACCCTGGGGTCGGCCCCCGCCCCACCAAAGTAATTATAAAATTACTTTTATAATTTTAGGCTAACATTTCATTATGATTCATTTTAAGTTAATTTTTGTATACAGTAGAAGATATGGATTGAAGTTCATCTGTTTACATACAGAAATACAATTATGCCAGCATTATTAGGTGAATAGACTACCCTTCCTTCACTGAAATATCTTTGTATATTGTCAGAATTCAGTTGTCAATATATATGTCAGTCTATTTCTGGACTCTGTTCTACTCCACTGAACTATTTTATCTCTATATATCAATACACACTATTTTGATTACTTAAACTTTATTGAGTTATGATGTCAGGGAGTATTAGCTCTCCAACTTTGTTCTTGTTTTCAAAGATATGTTGGCTATTTCAGGTCTTTTGCATTTCCACATAAATTTTAGAACCAGCTTCTCAACTTCTATAAAGGAACCTAGTAGGAATTTGATTGGGAATGCACTGAATCATGAGATCAATTTGTGGAAAAGTAACATCTTAACAATATTGAGTCTTCCAACCCATGAATAAGAAACATGTCCCTGTATCTCTAGGTCTTAATTTCTTTTAACAATGTTGTGTGGGCCTCAGAATTTCATATATGCTAATGCTATTGTCCACATCCAACTGTTCACTGCAACTGTAAACAAATGCAAATGATTGTTACATATTGACCTTGTATCTTGCTTTCATTAAACTTCCTTATTAGTTGTAGTTTTGTAAATTCCATAAGCTGTAAGATTTTCAGTACAGATGATCAAGTCATCTGGGAGAGAAAGACTTACTTCCTCTGTTCCAACTAGAGGCCTTTAATTTCTTTTCCTTGCCTGAATGCACAGGGTAGAACATCCAGTACACTGTAGAATAAAAATCGTGAAAGTACACATCCTTCTCTTTTTCTTGATCTTAGGGAGAAAAAATTCTTTCACCTTTAATTATGGTGCAATCAGTAGGTTTGTCATGGATGCCCTTTACAGGGTTGAAGAAGCTTCTGTCTAACCCTAGTCTAGAGTTATTAGGAATGGAGATTAGCTTGTGTCAAATGTTCTTTCTTCCCATTTATTGAGATGATTATACGGTTTTTGTTAGTTTGCTAATATAATGAATAACATGGATTACTTTTTTAAAAAATATTTTATTGACAATACATACAAACGCAAATATTCTTAACATACAAACATTCCATACACGGTGTACAATCAATGGCTCGCAGTATCATCACATAGTTGTATACCCACCACCATGATCATTTTTTAGAACATTTGCATCACTCCAGAAAAAGAAACAAATAAAACCACTCATGCATACCAGCCCTTACCCCTCCCTCTCATTGACCACAAGTATTTCTATCTACTCAATAAATTTTAACCTTTGTTCCTCTTATCATTTTATTTTTTTATTCATATTTTTTACTCATCTGTCCATAACCTAGATAAAGGGAACATCATGCACAAGGTTTTCACAATCACACAGTCCCACTGTAAATGTTTTATCTTATGCAATCATCTTCAAGAAACAAGGGTACTGGAGAACAGCTCCACAGTTTCAGGTACTTCCCTTTAGCCACTCAAATACACCAGGATAAACTCTCAACTCTGTTTGAAATCTCTCAGCCACTGACACTTCATTTTGTCTCATTTCTCCCTTTCCCCTTTTGACCAAGAAGGTTTTCTCAATCCCTACATGCTGACTCCCAGCTCATTCTAGGAATTCTGTCCCATGTTGCCAGAAAGGTTTATATCCCTGGGAGTCATGTCCCACGTAGAGAGGGGGAAGGCAGTGAGTTCGTTTGCCATGTTGCCTGAGAAAGAGACAGGCCACATCTGAGCAACAATAGAGGCTCTCTGGGTGTGACTCTTAGGCCTAGACTCTTAGGCCTAATTTTAAATAGACTTAGCCTATCCTTTCTGGGGATAAGTATCTAGGGGCAGACCCCAAGGCAAAGTGGTTGGCCTACTGATTTGGTTGTCCTCACTGCTTGCAAGAATACCCGAAATTCTCCAAATGAGAAAGCTGAATTTTCCCCCTTTCAGCCCATTCCCCCAATAGGACTTTGCAAATACTTCTTTATTCACTGTTCAAATCACTCTGGGATTTACTGGGGCATCACACTAACCTGGACAAACCTACAAAATCTCATGTCCTATTCAAGGTTCCATGTACTTACAGTGTTCAATCAAACTGTCCATATAAGTTAAATTTTTTCTACCAAATAAATATATCTCACTTTAATCTCACATAGAAGTTGAAGTTTTCAAATACAAATGACCATCTATTTTCTAGACCCTGCAATACTGACATTTCTTTGTCCTTCCTCATGCAAAAACAATTTTTAATTTGTACACTTAGTTACTAGCATTGTACACGCTAAGCATTCCTAGATTATACCATCTCAGTCTTTATTGTCCATCCTTCCTCCTGGTTTCATATGTGCCCCGAGCTCTCTTCCCTCTATCATTCTCACATTCAACTTCATTCAGTGTACTTACGGTATTGTGCTACACTCTGGTAGTACTGTGCTATCCATTTCTGAATTTTTACAATCACTCCTGTTGCACAATCTGCATCCCTTCAGCTCCAATTACCTAATCTCTACTCTAATTTTATCTCCTGATAACCTCTATTCTTAACTGAAATTCTCCAAGTTCACTCATTAATGTTAGTCTGTATCAGTGAGACCACACAGTATTTGTTCTTGAGTTTCTGGCTAATCTTATTCAGCATAAGGTCCTCAAGGTCCATTCATGTTGTTACACGCTTCATGACTTTATTCTGTCTTACAGCTGCATAATATTCCATTGTATGTACATCACAGCTAGTTTAGCCACTCATCTGTTTGCAGACATTTGGGCTGTTTCCATCTCATGGCTATTGTAAATAACGCTGCTATAAACATTGGTGTGCAAATGTCCATTTGTGTCCTTGCCCTCATGTCCTCTGAATAGATACACAGCAATGACACTGCTGGATCATATGGCAATTATATGCTTAGCTTCCTGTGGAACTGCCAAACTGCCTTCCACAGCATTTGTACCATTCTACATTCCCACCAACAGTGGATAAAGTGTGCCTCTTTCTCCACATCCTCTCCAGCACTTTTGTTTCCTGTGTTTTTTTGATCATGGTCTTTCTGTTGGGTGTGAGATGAATCTCATTGTGGTTTTGATTTGCATTTCCCTAGTAGCCAGGGAAGTTGAGCATCTTCTCATGTGCCTTTTGGCCATTTGTATTTCCTCTTCTAAGAAGTGTCTATTCATGTCTTTTGCCCACTTTTTAACTGGGTTGTTTGTCTTTTTGTTACTGAAGTGAATAATCTCTTTATATATTCTGGATACTAGACCTTATCTGATATGTCATTTCCAAATATTGTCTCCCATTGTGTAGGCTTCCTTTTTAGTTTCTGGACAGAGCTCTTTCATGCACAAAAGTACTTAATTTTGAGAGTTCCCATTTATCTATTTCGCTCTTCAATACTTGTGCTTTGGGTGTAAGCTCTAAGGAACTGCCTTCTTTGACAAGTTTTATAAGATATTTCACTATATTTTCTTCTAAAACTTTTATGGCCTTAGCTCTAATGTTTAGGTCTTTGATCCATTTTGTGTTAATTTCTGTACAAGGTGTGAGACATGGATCCTCTTCCATTTGTTTACATATGGATATTCAGTTCTCTAGGCACCATTTATTGAAGAGACTGTTTTGGCCCAATGAGTTGGCTTGACTGCTGTATCAACAAATAACTGTCCATTTGCGGATTTTAACTGGTATTGCATTGAATCTATAAATCAATTTACACAGAACTGACATCTCAACTATATTTAGTCTTCCAATCCATGAACATGGTATGCCCTTCCATTTATTTAGGCCTTCTGTGATTTCTTTTTAGCAATTTCTTATAGTTTCCTTTGCATAGGTCTTTTGTATCCATAGTTAAATCTATTCCTAAATATTTTATTTTTTGGTTGCAATTGTAAATGGAATTTTTTTTCATGACTTCCCCCTCAGACTGCTCATTATTAGTGTAGAGAAACACTACAGATTTTTGAATGTTGATCTTGTAACCTGCCACTTTGCTTTACTTATTTTAACTATAGTATTTTTGCTGTGGATTTTTCGGGGTTTTCGACATAAAGTATCATGGCATCTGCAAATAGTAAGAGAGTTTTACTTCTTCCATTCCAATTTTGATGCTTAGTATTTCTTTTTCTTGTCTCATTGTTCTGCCTGGAACTTCCAACACAATGCTGAATAACAATGGTGACAGTGGACATCCTTGTCTTGTTCCTGATCTTAGAGGGAAAGCTTTCAGTCTTTCCCCATAGAGGATGATATTAGCTGTGGGTTTTTCATATATTCACTTTATGATGTTGAAGAAGTTCCCTTCTATTCCTATCTTTTGAAGTGTTTTCATCAAGAAATGATGTTGAATTTTGTCAAATGCCTTTTCTGCATCAATCGAGATGATCATTTGCTTTTTCTGCTTTGATTTGTTGATATGGTGACTTATATTAACTTAGTTTCTTATGTTGAATCTTCCTTGCACACCTGGAATAAATACCACTTGGTCAAGGTGTATAATTGTTTTGGTATGCTGCTGGATTTGATTTGCAAGAATTTTCTTGAGGATTTTTGCATGTATATTCATTATTGAGATTGGTCTGTAATTTTCTTTTCTCGTAGTATCTTTGTCTGGCTTTGGTATGAGGGTGATGTTGGCTTCACAGAATGAGTTAGGTAGCCTTCCATCCTCTTCAGTTTTTTTGAAGAGTTTGAGCAGGATTGGTACTAATTGTTTCTTGAATGTTTGGTAGAATTCACATGTGAAGCCATCTGATCCTCGACTTTCCTTTTGGGGGGAGCTTCTTAATGACTGATTCAATTTCTTTACTTGTGATTGGTTTGCTAAGGTCATCTATTTCTTTGCAGGTCAGTATTAGTTGTTCCTAAAAATGCCTTTCTAGGAAGCTGTCCATTTTATCTACGTTGTTCAGCTTATTAGCATAAAGTTGTTCATAGTATCCTCTCATTACCTCCTTTATTTCTGTGGGGTCACTGGTTATGTCTCCTCTTCCATTTCTGATTTTATTTATTTACATCCTCTCTTTTTCTCTTTGTCAACCTTGCTAAGGGTCCATCAATTTTATTGATTTTCTCATAGAACTAACTTCTTGGTTTTGCTGATTTTTCTCAATTGCTTTCATACTCTCAATTTAATTTATTTCTTCTTTAATCTTCATTATTTCTTTCCTTTTGCTTGCTTTGGGTTAGTTTGCTGTTCTTTCTCTAGTTCTTCCAAGTAGACAGTTAATTTCTCAATTTTTGCCCTTTTTTCTTTTTTTATATAGGCATTTAAGGAAATAAATTTCCCTTTGAGTACTGCCTTTGCTGCATCCCATAAATTTTGATATGTTGTGTTATCATTTTCATTTGCCTCGAGGTATTTACTGATTTCTCTTGTAATTTTTTCCTTGACCCACTCTTATTAAGAGTGTGTTATTGAGCCTCCATATATTTGTGAATTTTCTGGCCCTCTGTTGAAGTAAAGGATCAAGTTCATTTCTTTACGATTTAAGAAAGTGCTTTGTATTATTTCAGTCTTTTTAAATTTATTGAGACTTGCTTTGTGACCCAGCATATGGTCTTTCCTTGAGAATGATCCATGAGCACTGACTTGAGAAAAAGGGGTATTGGGCTATTGTAGGATGTAATGTTCTATAAATGTCTGTTTAGTCTAGTTTGTTGATAGTATTATTCAAAGTCTCTGTTCTTTATTGATTCTCTATCTAGATGTTCTGTCCATTGATGAGAGTAGTGAATTGAAGTCTCCAACTATTATGGTAGATGTGTCTATTTCTCTTTTCAGTGTTTGCCTCATGTATTTTAAAGTACTGTGGCTCAGTGCATAAATATTTATGATTGTCATGTTTCCGGTTGAATTGTTCCTTTTATTAATACACAGTGTCTTTCTTTGTCTTTTTAATTGTTTTACATCTGAAACCTAATTTGTTGGATTTTAGTATAGCTAGTCCTACTCTTTTCTGATTGTTGTTTGCATGAAATATCTTTTCCCAGCCTTTCACTTTCAACCTGTGTTTGTCCTTGGGTCTAAAACTTTTCTCCTGTAGACAGTATATAGATTGGTTCTGTTTGTTAATCCATTCTGCCAGTCTTAGTCTTTTGATTGATAAGTTTAATCCATTTAAATTTAGTGTTATTACTGTTAAGGGCAGGACTTTCTTCTACCATTTTGCCTTTTGGATTATATATGTCATATCTAATTATTTTCTCTCTTTTTAACTTTACTGATAGTCTTCAATTCTACACTTTTGTCCACACCTCTCTCTCTTGTCTTTTTCTATCTGTCTCTAGTATTCCCTTTGTTATTTCTTGCAGAGCCGGTCTCTCAGTCACAAATTCTCAGTGATTTTTTGCACGAAAATATTTTAATTTTCCCCTCATTTTTTTTTAACATGAGCAGGCACTGAGAATTGAACCTGGGTCTCCGACGTGGCAGGCAAGAATTATCCCACTGAGCCAACATTGCACCGCCCCTCCCCCTCATTTGTGAAGGACAATTTGGTTGGATATAGACTTCTCAGTTGGCAGTTTTACTCTTTTAGAATCTGAAATATAACATACCACTGTCTTCTTGTCTCCATGGTTTCTGCTGAGAAATCTACACAGTCTTATTAGGCTTCCCTTGTATGTGATGGATTACTTTTCTCTTGCTGCCTTCAAATTTATTTCTTTCTCTTTGACATGACATTCTAATTAGTAAACATCTTGGGGCATGTCTATTTGGATCTATTCTGTTTGGTGTATGCTGCACTTCTTGGATTTATAATTTTAAGTCTTTCATAAGAGTTGGGAAATTTTCATTGATAATTTTCTCCATTAGTGTTTCTCCTCCTTTTCCCTTCTCTTCTTCTGGGATAGCTACAACATGTGTATTCATGTGCTTTATGTTGTCATTCAATTCCTGAGTCACTGCTCATATTTTTCCATTCTTTCCCTGCATTTCCTCTTACTTGTCATATTTTAGATCTCCTATCCTCAAGTTCACTAATCATTCCTTTTGCCTCCTGAAATCTAATGCTGTAGGTTTCCAGTGTTTTTTTTTTTCTTTTCATCTCTTCTACTGTGCCTTTCATTCCCATAAGTTCTGTGGCTGTTTTTTCAGACTTTTGATTTTTCTTTTTATTCACCCATTGTTTTCTTTATATCCTCCTTCAACTCGCTGATTTGAATTTTGATAAGATTTTCCATGTCTGTTTGAACATCCTCAATTAGCTGCTTCAACTCCTGTATCTCATTTGAATTGTTGGTCTGTTCCTTTGACTGGGCCATATCTTCAATTTTTGTAGTAGGACTTGTTATTTTTTGCTGGCATCTAGGCATTTAATTTCTTTAATTAGTTTATTCTGGAGATTGTTTTCACTGTTTTACCCAGAATTTTCTTGCTGGATGGCTTTGTTCTCTATCTGTTCTCTGACATTCAGTTAAGCTTATTCTAGGTCTGTAGCATAGATTTTGTTTAACAGAAGAGAATTTTTCAGTTTTTGTTTTCTTGTTTCTTGCCCTGCCTATATAGAGCCTTTTTTTATTATTCCTTAGGAAGGTCTACTTAGATATTATAGACCCCAGATTTTCCCAGACCAGACTGACCTGCTCTCAGGAGAAAAAAGTCACCTGCATCAGTTTTCCCTAAGTGTGAGACCTAGCAGGTTGAAAGACGTTCCTATGAAACCTCTGGACTCTGCTCTTTTCCTGTCCTGCCCAGTATGTGGCGCTCGTCTGCCTAAAGTTTCTCAGCAGTATACAGTGATGTAATGCTTTTAACTTCAGCCAGCTCTTCCTCATTTCTGGGTGGGATCGCAGCTGGTCCAGCCTGTCCAGACTGATGTACCCTGTGTGTCTGTTCACTGATGTAGCCCCAGCAGTTGTTCTGTATCATTCCTGTCTATTTACTAGCTGCTCTGGAGGACAAACTAAATTCCACACCTCACTAAGCCACCATCTTGGAACCGGACCCAATGGATTATTTTTTAAATACTCAACCAACCTTGCATTCCTGGGATAAAGTAAACTTGACTGTGATTCACTGTGATTGATATAAAATACTATTGTATTCAATTTGCTGAAATTTCTTAAAAATTTTTGCAGTTTTGGTCATGTAGGATGTGTTTGCGTAGTTTTCTTGCCTCAATATCTTCATTTAGATTTGATATAATAGTAATGCTAGCTTCACAGAATAAGTTAGGAGTTTCATTCTTTGCCATTTTCTAGAACTTTTTGTTTAGAACTGGCATTCTTTCTTTCTGAAATGCTGGCAAATTCACATATGAAGTCATCAGTGCCTGCAGTTTTCCTTCTGGGAAGACTTTAACCACAAATTGAATTTCTTTAGTAGATATTTTGAAGTGTTACTATTAGGGGCGCAAATGTGAAGTTGTTATGCTCTCTGGATTTCAGGATTAAATGATTTATAATTATGGAATGAAATCCTTTATCTCAGCAAATATACTTTGCTTTGAAATCTATCTAATGCTTAGATATCCACTCTAGCTTTCTTTCAACTATTCTAAGCATAGTATCTTCTTACATCCCTTATTTTTAACCCACCTGTGTCTTTGGATTTAAAGTGTACTTCTTATAGGCAGGATCCAGCTGAATCATGCTATTTTATCCAACCTTAAAATCTGCCTTTTAAATAATGTGCTAAAGTATTTACATTTAAAGTGATTATTGATAGGGTAGCTTAAAGTCTATCATCTTGCTGTTTTTCTTTTCTATTCAGTCCCATGTTCTTCAGTTCCTCTTTTTCTGCTTTTTTCTGGATTAAATGATTGTATGTGTATAGTTTTTCATGCAGTTAACTATTTTTTTCAATTTTATATATTTTTTAACTAATAAAGTTGCAGGTACACAGAAAAGTAATACATAAAGTGCAGAATTATCATATACTCCCTTCCCCAACACTGTTTCCCCTATTAGCAGTTTGCATTAGTATCATGCACCTTGATTAAGGCAGATAGAACAATATTATTACATTTATACTATTAACTATTGTCCACACTTTGCATTAGGGATCACTGCTTATTTTGTACCATACTATAGCTTTCTAAATTATTATTTTCAGGCAACATACATAAAACCTAAATTTTCCACTTTAACAACATTCAAATATACAATTCACTGCTCTTAATTACATACACTATATTCTGTTACCATCGCCATCATCAATTACCAAAGTATTTTCATCACCACAAACAGAAACTCTGTAGCCAGTGAGCATTAATTTCCCATTCAACACCTGCAATCTCTCTCCTGGTATCATGTAATCTACTGTGTATCTCTACAAATTTGCGTATATTGTTATTTCATGTGAGATGATACAATATTCATCCTTTCCTTTTAGTCTTATTTCATTCAACATGATGTTGCCATTCATATTGTAGCATGTATCAAAATAATGTATGCCACATTATTTTTTACCTATTCAAGTCTTTCATAAGAGTTAGGAAATTTTCAGTGGCAATTTCCTCCATTAGTTTTTCTCCTCCCTTTCCCTTCTCTTCTCCTTCTGGGACACCCACAACAAGTTTATTCATATGTTTCATGCTGTCATTCAATTCCCTGAGTCCTTGCTCATATTTTTCCATTTTTTTCCCTACATTTTCTCTTGCTTCTCAGATTTCAAATGTCCCGTCCTCTGGTTCACTAATCCTATCTTTTCTGCCTCTTGAAATCTACCATTGTAGGTTTCCATTGTGTTTTCTTTTTCATCTCTTCTATTGTGCCTTTCATTCCCGTAAGTTCTGTGATTTGTTTTTCAGACTTTGGATTTCTTCTTTTTGTTCATTCCTTGCCTTTATATCCTCCCTCAATTCACTGAATTGATTTTTGATGAGGTTTATTTTTTGCTGGCTTCTAGGCATTTAATTTCCTTAATTAGTTTATTCTAGGAGATTGTTTTCACATTTTTTACCCAGGATTTTCTTGCTGGATGATTTTGTTGTTTATCTGTTCTATGACATTCAGCTCAGCTTACTCTAGACCTCTAGCTTAGGTTTTGTTTAACAGACAGAATTTTTCAGTTCTTGTTTTCTTGTTTCTTGCCCTGCCTGTATGGTGCCTTTCCCCTGCCCCTCTTAGGAGGGTCTACTTAGATATTATAGACCCCAGCCAGATTTCGCAGACCAAATTGACCTCCTCTCAGGAGGAAAGAGTCACCTGCATCAGTTTTCCCTGAGAGTGAGGCCCAGCAGATTGAAAGGCCATCCTATGAAGCCTCTGGACTCTGTGTTTTTCCTATCCTGCCCAGTATGCAGCACTTGTCTGCCTGCAGGTCCCACCAGTGTAAGATGATGCGGTGCCTTTAACTTTGGCAGACTCTTCCCGCTGGGGGCGCGGTGGAGACAGAGGAGAGGTTGTAGGCTGGCTTTAATCACTTCACTTTCCCAGAACCTAGGGTGTGAATTCCTTGAGGGAGGGAATCCACCTGAGCTGGGCCCCACCCCTCTCCCAGGGAAGGCACAGGCTCTAGACAAACACTCAAACAAGCTTAATTCTGCCTATGCCTGGGGCAGTTGGAGCCTGAGACCTCCTGTAGCTGTTATCTAAAGAGTGTTCAAACTGTAGAAACACAGCCACAAAAAAGAAAAAGAAAAATCCTTTTCAGAGCAGGACACCCCCCCCATTCCTCGAGTTTGCCAATTAAGAGCTTAAGTTGTGTGGTACATTCAGTTATCAACTTGGCCAGGTGAAGGCACCTAGTTCTGTTGCTGTGGACATAAGCCAATGGTACATGAGCCTCATCTGTTGCTGATTTACATCTGCAGTCGGCTAGGAGGCATGCCTGCTGCAATGAATGATGTTTGACTTAATTGGTTGGTGCTTAAATGAGAGACAGCAACATAGCACAGCCCAAGCAGCTCAGCATACCTCATCTCAGTACTCGCAGTTCAGCCCAGGCCTTTGGAGATACAGAAAGAAATCACCCCGGGGAAAGTTGCTGGAACCTAGAGGCCTGAAGAGAAGGCCAGCAGAGACCATCCTGTGTCTTCCCATGTAAGAAAGAACCTCAGTGGAAAGTTAGCTGCCCTTCCTCTGAAGAACTAACAAAATAAATCCCCTTTTATTAAAAGCCAGTCGTCTCTGTGTGTTGCATTCCGGCAGCTAGCAAACTAAAATAAGTTGGTACATTGCTCTGCGTATGTGCCCCCTCCTTTCCTTCAGTGTCCAGACCCTTTCAAGTATTTTGTATTATCCGATCCAAAATAACCTTTTTTTGTTTTCTTTTTTCTTTTTCCATTAGCCCTGCCCCCTCTGTGTCGGGGCAAAAAAAACAGCAACTTCAGCTTTTACTCCAGGTTCAGCTGAACTGAGGACCTATTTTTAGTAGTCAGAATTTGTTAATTAATTACACAATTGGCGCTGGTTGCACTCAGCCCAATGCTGGTAAAGTCCCTTTCCTTTCCCCTCTGGGAACCAGCCTGTGGGGGAGGGGTGCTGACCACTGTGGTTTGAGGAACTCATTGTTCTGGGGGGGCTCGCAGCTGGTCCAGCTTGTCCAGACTGGGGTATGCTGTGTGTCCAGTCACTGACTTGGCCCCAGCAGTTGTTCTGTATTGTTCCTGGCTATTTACTAGCTGTGCTGGAGGATGAACTAAATCCAATACCTCAGTAAGCCACGATCTTGGCCCCCTCTCTCTATATGTCTATTTTAAATATTTTTTATTAGAGAACTTGTAGCTTTACAGAAAGACCATTCAGAAAGTACACAACTACCATATACCCCCAACCCATCACTAACACCTTGCAACAGTATGATGCCTTTATTACACCTGATGAAAGAAATATCACTATAATTGTACTATCAGCTATACTCCATAGTGCACATTAGGGTCACTTTTTCTGTTGTACAGTCCCATGGCTCTCTTTTTTCTTTCATTTTTAGTGTAGAAATATACATATAACTTCAATTTTCCCTTTTAGACACATTCAAATATATAATTCAGTGTTATTCATTATGTTCACAATATTGTGCTCCCATCATCACCATCCATTACCAAAACTTTCGATCAAAGCCCAAAAATTTCTGTACCAACCAAACATTAAATCCCCACTTCCCAACCCCACCCTGACCCCCCATTTTAATTTGCTAAAGTTGCTGAAATGGAATACATCAGAAATGGGTTGGCTTTTACAATAGGGACTTATTAACTTACAAGCTTACAGTTCTGAGATCATGAAAACGTCCAAATCAAGGCATTACCAAGATGATGCCTTCTCCCCAAAGGCCAGCTACCAGTGATCCTCAGTTCCTTTGTCACATGATGTTATTTCTTGGGGTGGGTAGGACTGTCCCTCCTTTCATTTCTGATTTTAGTTATTTGTATCCTCTTTTTTTTTTCTATCAGTCTAGTTAAAATTTGTTATAGCATGTATCAGAACGAATTCCTTTTTATGGCCAAATAATATTCCATTGTACAGCTATACCACATTTGTTTATCTGTTCATGAGCTGATAGACATACTGGTTATCTTAGTTTCCCAGCTGCTAAAACAAATACCATACAGTGTGTTAGCTTAAACAACAGGAAGTTATTGATTCACAGATTTGAGATAAGGAAAAGTTCATAATCAAGATATCAGTGAGGCAATGTTTTCATGCCAAAGACTGTAGTATTCTGGGGCTGGCTGCATGGGATCTTTGGTCCTTGGCTTTTCTGTCTCACGGTAAAGTACACAGTGGTACGTTCTGACTTCTCTGACTTCTCTTGCAGATTCTGTTGACTTCCAACTTCTGGCTGTTCTTGTTGCTACTTCTTCTGTGCCCAATTTCCTTGGCTTATAAGGACTTTAGCCCTATTGGATTAAGGCCCACCCTTATTCAGTTCATGTAGACCTTAATGAATAACATCTTCAACCGATTTACAAATGGGTTCACACCCACAGAACCAGAGGTTGGAACCTGAAATGCCTTTTCTGGCAGGAATGATTCCACCCCCAACAGGTTGTTTCAATTTGTTGGCTATGATAAATAATGCTGTTATAAACATTTGTGGTCCACTTTTTGTGTGGATGAACGTTTTCATTTCTCTTGGGTATATACTTAGGAGTAGAATTCCTTGATTAACTGGTTACTCCATGTTTCACCTTCTGAGGAACTGCCAGCCTGTTTTCCAATGGTACTGTACCACTTTAAATTCCCACAAGCAATGGATGAGGGCTTTTATTTCTCAAAATTCTCACCTACATTTGTCATAATCTGACTTTTGATTCACCATCCTAGGGGATATAAAGTGGTATCTCATCATGGTTTTGATTTGCTTTTAGCTGATGAGCAAATGAGGTTGTGCATCTTTTTATGTGTTTATTGGTCATTTATTTATCTTCTTTTGAAAAAGGTCTTTCATACCCTTGGCCCATTTTTTAATTGGATTATTTATTTTTATTCCTGAATTTTAAGCGTTTTCTATATATTATGGATTCAAGTACTTTATCAGATAGATGAGTTGTAAGCATTTATTCCCTTTCTGTGGACTGTCTTTTCATTTTCTTGATGGTGACCTCTGACTCATATAGGTTATAAATTTTGATGACATCCAGTCTATGCTTTCTTTCGTTATTCATATCTAAGAATTCTTTGCCAAATCCAAAGTCATGAAGCTTTATCTCTATGTTTTCCTCTAATGTGCGTATCTTTTGATAAGCAAATATACTGATTTTTCTTGGGATTATACTCAGAAGTGAAACTACTGGGCTATACAGCATATACTTTTATAAAATACTGGCAAAGAATTTTCCAGAGTGGTCCTGGCAATTTTCATATCTACCAGAAATGTCTGAGAGTTCCAGTTGTCCTACATTGTTGTCAACACTTCATATTTTCAGACTTTTTCACTAATACCTCCAGTAGGTGTGTAATGGTATCAATGATAGTTCAAATTTGCAGTTCTCTGATCACTATGTTTGAGTTCCCCTTGTTCATTTGTTCAACTTTTTTAGTGAATGCCTGCTACAAACTTTTGCCCACTTGTCTTAAAGCTGGACTGCCTTTCAGCCAAGTCCATTCAATTGGGACAGAACAGCCTCTCAAACAAATGGTGCTAGGAGAACTAGACATCCATATCCAAGAGAATGAAAGAGGAGCCATAAATCACACCTTACAAAAAATTAACTCAAAGTGGATCAAAGACCTAAACTTTAGAGTTAGGACTATTAAACTCCTAGGAGAAAAGTTAGAGAAGCATTTTAAGATATTGTGGTAGAAAGTGGTTTTTAGACCTTACACCCAAACAGCGAGCAATGAAAGAAAAAATAGATAAGTGGGATAACCTCAAAATTGAGTAATTTTGTGCTTCAAAAGACTGCAAGAAAAGTGAAAAGGCAGTCTATTCATTGGGGGAAAATTGATGTGTGGATAAACAAACTGGTATATACATACAATAAAATAGCATACAGCTGTAAGAAAGAATGAAGTCCTGATGCAGGACAACATGAATAAACCTTGAGAAAGTTAGCAAAATAAGCCAAACACAAAAAGACAATATTATATACATTAATATGAACTAAGTATGATGAACAAGCTCTGAGAGTTAAAATCTAGAATACAGATTACCAGGAGACAGAAAGAGGTTAGAGAATGGACAGATGATGCTTAAGGTGCATAGAATTTTTTATTATTATTAATTAAAGGAAAAAAAAGAAATTAACACAACATTTAGAAATCATTCTATTCTACATATGCAATCAGTAATTCTTAACATCATCACATAGATGCATGATCATCATTTCTTAGTACATTTGCATCGATTTAGGAAAAGAACTAGCAAAACAACAGAAAAAGATATAGAATGTTAATATAGAGAAAAAAATAAAAATAATAATAATAAGAAAAAGAAAAAAAAAAAAACCAAAGACACAAACAAACAAACAAACAAAAACTATAGCTCAGATGCAGCTTCATTCAGGGTTTTAACATAATTACATTACAATTAGGTATTATTGTGCTGTCCATTTTTGAGTTTTTGTATCTAGTCCTGTTGCACAGTCTGTATCCCTTCAGCTCCAATTACCCATTATCTTACCCTGTTTCTAACTCCTGCTGGACTCTGTTACCAATGACATATTCCAAGTTTATTCTCGAATGTCGGTTCACATCAGTGGACCATACAGTATTTGTCCTTTAGTTTTTGGCTAGACTCACTCAGCATAATGTTCTCTAGGTCCATCCATGTTATTACATGCTTCATAAGTTTATTCTGTCTTAAAGCTGAATAATATTCCATCGTATGTATATACCACAGTTTGTTTAGCCACTCGTCTATTGATGGACATTTTGGCTGTTTCCATCTCTTTGCAATTGTAAATAATGCTGCTATAAACATTGGTGTGCAAATGTCCGTTTGCGTCTTTGCCCTTAAGTCCTTTGAGTAGATTACATTAATTGATTTTCTTATGTTGAACCATCCTTGCATACCTGGGATGAATCCTACTTGGTCATGATGTATAATTCTTTTAATGTGTTGTTGGATTCGATTTGCTAGAATTTTGTTGAGGATTTTTGCATCTATATTCATTAGAGAGATTGGTCTGTAGTTTTCTGTTTTTGTAATATCTTTGCCTGGTTTTGGTATGAGGATGATGTTGGCTTTATAGAATGAATTAGGTAGCTTTCCCTCCACTTTGATTTTTTTGAAGAGTTTGAGGAGAGTTGGTACTAATTCTTTCTGGAATGTTTGGTAGAATTCACATGTGAAGCCGTCTGGCCCTGGACTTTTCTTTTTAGGAAGCTTTTGAATGACTGATTCAATTTCTTTACTTGTGATTGGTTTGTTGAGGTCATCTATTTCTTGAGTTAAAGTTGGTTGTTCATGTCTTTCCAGGAACCCATCCATTTCATCTAAATTGTTGTATTTATTAGCGTAAAGTTGTTCATAGTATCCTGTTATTACCTCCTTTATTTCTGTGAGGTCAGTGGTTATGTCTCCTCTCCCATTTCTGATCTTATTTATTTGCGTCCTCTCTCTTCTTCTTTTTGTCAATCTTGCTAAGGGCCCATCAATCTTATTGATTTTCTCATAGAACCAACTTCTGGTCTTATTGATTTTCTCTATTGTTTTCATGTTTTCAATTTCATTTATTTCTGCTCCAATCTTTGTTATTTCTTTCCTTTTGCTTGCTTTGGGGTTAGTTTGCTGTTCTTTCTCCAGTTCTTCCAAGTGGACAGTTAATTTCTGAATTTCTGCCTTTTCTTCTTTTCTGATATAGGCATTTAGGGCAATAAATTTCCCTCTTAGCACTGCCTTTGCTGCGTCCCATAGTTTTTGATATGTTGTGTTTTCGTTTTCATTCGCCTCGAGGTATTTACTAATTTCTCTTGCAATTTCTTCTTTGACCCACTCATTGTTTAAGAGTGTGTTGTTGAGCCTCCACGTATTTGTGAATTTTCTGGCACTCCACCTATTACTGATTTCCAACTTCATTCCTTTATGATCCGAGAAAGTGTTGTGTATGATTTCAATCTTTTTAAATTTGTTAAGACTTGCTTTGTGACCCAGCATATGGTCTATCTTTGAGAATGATCCATAAGCACTTGAGAAAAAGGTGTATCCTGCTGTTGTGGGATGTAATGTCCTATAAATGTCTGTTAAGTCTAGCTCATTTATTATAATATTCAAATTCTCTATTTCTTTATTGATCCTCTGTCTAGATGTTCTGTCCATTGATGAGAGTGGTGAATTGAAGTCTCCAACTATTATGGTACATGTGTCTATTTCCCTTTTCAGTGTTTGCAGTGTATTCCTCACGTATTTTGGGGCATTCTGGTTCGGTGCGTAAGTATTTATGATTGTTATGTCTTCTTGTTTAATTGTTCCTTTTATTAGTAGATAGTGTCCTTCTTTGTCTCTTTTAACTGTTTTACATTTGAAGTCTAATTTGTTGGATATTAGTATAGCTACTCCTGCTCTTTTCTGGTTGTTATTTGCATGAAATATCTTTTCCCAACCTTTCACTTTCAACCTATGTTTATCTTTGGGTCTAAGATGTGTTTCCTGTAGACAGCATATAGAAGGATCCTGTTTTTTAATCCATTCTGCCATCTATGTCTTTTGACTGGGGAGTCAGTCCGTTAACATTTAGTGTTATTACTGTTTGGATAATATTTTCCTCTAACATTTTGCCTTTTGATTATATATATCATATCTGATTTTCCTTCTTTCTACACTCTTCTCCATACCTCTCTCTTCTGTCTTTTTGTATCTGACTCTAGTGCTCCCTTTAGTATTTCTTGCAGAGCTGGTCTCTTGGTCACAAATTCTCTCAGTGACTTTTTGTCTGAAAATGTTTTAATTTCTCCCTCATTTTTGAAAGACAATTTTGCTGGATACAGAATTCTTGTCTGGCAGTTTTTCTCTTTTAATAATTTAAATATATCATCCCACTGTCTTCTAGCTTCCATGGTTTCTGCTGAGAAATCTACACATAGTCTTATTGGGTTTCCCTTGTATGTGATGGATTGCTTTTCTCTTGCTCCTTTCAAGATCCTCTCTTTCTCTTTGACCTCTGACATTCTAACTAGTAAGTGTCTTGGAGAACGCCTATTTGGTCTATTCTCTTTGGGGTGCGCTGCACTTCTTGGATCTGTAATTTTAGGTCTTTCATAAGAGTTGAGAAATTTTCAGTGATAATTTCTTCCATTAGTTTTTCTCCTCCTTTTCCCTTCTCTTCTCCTTCTGGGACACCCACAACACGTATATTTTTGCACTTCATATTGTCATTCAGTTCCCTGATCCCCTGTTCAAATTTTTCCATTCTTTTCCCTATAGTTTCTGCTTCTTTTTGGAATTCAGATGTTCCATCCTTCAATTCACTAATTCTAACTTCTGTCTCTTTAAATCTACCATTGTAGGTATCCATTGTTTTTTCCAGCTTTTCTACTTTGTCCTTCACTCCCATAAGTTCTGTGATTTGTTTTTTCAGTTTTTCTATTTCTTCTTTTTGTTCAGCCCATGTCTTCTTCATGTCCTCCCTCAATTTATTGATTTAGTTTTTGAAGAGATTTTCCATTTCTGTTCGTATATTCAGCATTAGTTGTCTCAGCTCCTGTATCTCATTTGAACTATTGGTTTGTTCCTTTGACTGGGCCATATCTTCAATTTTCTGAGCGTGATCCGTTATCTTCTGCTGGCGTCTGGGCATTTAATCAGATTCCCCTGGGTGTGGGACCCAGCAGGTTGAAAGATTTTTCTGTGAAATCTCTGGGCTCTGTTTTTCTTATCCTGCCCAGTAGGTGGCGCTCGTGGCGGTCGTCTGTCTGCGGGTCCCACCAGTAAAAGATGCTGCGGCTCCTTTAACTTTGGAAAACTCTCGCTGTAGGGGAGGGTCACCAGCTGAAGCGGCTTGGGGGAGCACCTGTCCAAATTTCCCAGCCGGCCCGGGGCACCAAGCGTGGCGGTGGGGCGCCGGCCGCCACAGCTTGGGGGAGTGCCTATCCACCGTTCCCACCCAGACCGGGAAGCCACGTGTTTGGAAAGGACCCTGGTCGCCGGTCTCAGCGGCTTGTGGGCTCTCCGATCCAATTCTCCCAGCTGGTCCGGGGAGCCGCGCGTGGTGGGGGGGCGCCATCCGCCGCGGCTTGAGGTAATCACCTGTCCAATTCTCCCAGCCGGCCTGGGAAGGAGGGAGGGAGGGACTCCGGCCGCCTGCCGCCCCATCCCGGGGAAGCGCACGCCCCTCGGTAATCTCACCGCAGCGGGTTCTCCCAGCCAGTCAGCCGTTCCAGAATGGGGTACGCTGTCTTCTTGATCTCTGTTGTGGCTCCGGGAGCTGCTCTGTACCGTTTCTACTTCCCTAGTAGCTGTTCTGGAGGAGCAACTAAGACCCGCACGTCTTACTAAGCCGCCATCTTCTCCGGAAGTCAGTGCATAGAATTTTTAATGAGGTTGACCATAAATGTCAGAAATGGAGAGAGGCGATCACAGCATAATACTGTAAGTGTAATTAGCAGTGCTGAGTGTGAGTATGGTTGAAAGGGGAAGTCCAAGGTCGTGTATGTCACTAGAAGGAAAGCTAGATAAAACATGGGGCTATGTAACATGGCGAACCCTGTTATGAACAATGACTGTGGTTAATTGTACAAATATAAGAAAAAGCCCCCACATTAACTAAACCAAAAATATGTTATTACTAAAAGATGTTAATAACAGAATGGTATATAAGGAAAAATACAACTAATGCAAACTAAGGACTCTAGTTACCAGTAACAATATAATATTAACTCATCAATTGTAACAAAGGCACTATACCAAAGCCAAGCATCAATAACAGGGGGGTGTTAGAGGTATGGGTTTCTCAATTGATTCTGGTGGAGATGGCATAATTCTTGATTATACCAAAAGCCACTGATTATACACTTTGGATGGACTGTATGGTGTGTGAATAAAATTGTTAAAAAAAACTGGACTGCCTTCCAAACAATATGAATAAATGGCCAGAAAAGCACATGAAAAAATGCTCAACCTTATTAACCATCAAGGAAATGCAAATCAAAACCACAATAAAATACCTTTTTAAATTTAAAAATGGTATACTAACACCCATTAGAATGGATTAGAATGGCTGCTATTAAAAAAAAAAAAAAAGAAAATAGCAAGTGTTGGAGAAGATGGGGAGAAACAGGAACATTCACTCACTGCTGGTAGGAATGTAAAATGGTGCAGCTGCTGTGGAAGGTAGTTCGCCATTCCTCAGAAAGCTAAGCATAGACAACCCAGCAACCCCAATATTCAGCATATACCCCAAAGAACTGAAAAAGGGACTCAAATGGATATTTGCACATCAATGTTCATAGTGGCATTATTCACAACTGCCAGAAGCTGGAACCTAGAATCTAGAATATAGGTTACCAGGGGACTGGGTAGAGATATGGAATGAGAAGTTAAGGCTTAAAATATACAGGGTTCCAGTGATCAGGAACTTCAACCTACAGAGCCATGTAGAAAGGGAAATCAGCATGAAGGCCTCTTGTGCTCCCAAAGCATCTCTCTGCCCAGAGCCTCCTGCGAGAGGAGATGAGCCGTAAGAGGTCTGAGAACATATCAGGCAATGGCTCACTCACTGCACAACCTGGTAACTCAGCATCCATGGAACTCAGCCCAGAGGCTAGAGTGATCACCATGAACCTGCTCTGCCGTAGCCACTCTAACCATCCAGAATTTATAGAAGAAACTGCTAGAAAAGATAAGCTGCTGCCATTGCTAAAAGATGTTTATACTGATTCCAAAGATCTTGTGTCTTCTGAACAGGTAAAAGATGCCAGAAGACATTAAGAGCCAATGGAGTTCAGATTGCCTAAAGGCCATCACTTTGAGATGAACACTAAGAACATTACTTGAGGCAAAAATTCCATTGCAGAGGCACTGACACTTCTCAGTAATAATAAACTTTATCCTGTGTGCCAGCTTGAAAGGATTATGTGCCCTAGAAAAGCCATGTTTTAATCCTGATCCATCTGTTTCTTTTAATCCATTACTAGCACTGTAGGTTGGGAACTGGGACTTGATTACATTATTCCCCAGAGATGTGACATGTCCTGTTGTGAAAATCAACCTTTGATTAGAGGGAGATATGATTCTACCCATTCCAGGTGAGTATTGATCAGTTTACTGGAATCCTTTAAAAGAGGAAACATTTTGGAAAAAGGCTGAGAGCCACAAGAACCATCAGAACCCACGCAGCCAGAGATTTTTAGAGATGAAAAAGGAATACGCCTGTATTAGTTAGGGTTCTCTAGAGAAACAGAATCAACAGGGAACACTTGCAAATATAAAATTTATGAAAGTGTCTCACGTGACCGTAGGAATGCAGAGTCCAAAATCCACAGGGCAGGCTGTGAAGCCGACGACTCCAATGGATGGCCTGGATGAACTCCACAGGAGAGGCTCACCAGCCAAAGCAGGAATGCCACCTGTCTCCTCTGAGTCCTCCTTAAAAGGCTTCCCATGATTGCATTTAGCATCACTAATTGCAGAAAACACTCCCCTTTGGCTGATTACAAATGGAATCAGCTGTGGATGTAGCTGACGTGATCATGACCTAATCCTATGAAATGTCCTCATTGCAACAGAGAGGCCAGCGCTTGCCCAATCAGATGAACAGGTACCACAACTTGGCCAAGTTGACACCTGTCCCTAACCATGACACGCCTCCCGGAGAAGCTTCATGAAACAAGAAGTCTAGAGAGAAAGCTAGCAGACTTTGCCATGTGCCCTTTCAGCTCAGAGAGAAACCCTGAACTTCATCAGCCTGTCTTGAGTGAAGGCAACCTCTTGTCGGTGCCTTATTTTGGACATTTCTACAGACTTACTTTAATTTAGACATTTTCACGGCCTTAGAACTGTAAGCTTGCAACTTAATAAACTTCCCCTTTTAAAAGCCATACTGTTTCTGGTATATCACATTCCGGCAGCTTGCAAATTAGAACATCCTGAAACATGGACTGGAGAAAGCAGCCCCAAAATACCATTTAGAACTGAAAAAAATAAATGCCTTATTCAGATATTTTGTTACTTTTGATGTCAAAGTCTTCATTCCCAAAGACAAGAAAGCAATACAATCCAAACAAAGAAAATCACATTACTTTTCTTAAGTGTACTCCCCATCTCCTTGTTCTGTTTGTTTTCTCACTTTTAGCATATTAAATTATATTCATTGCCAGATCTTTAAAGCTCCCCGGTGAGAACACTCGATTGAGCTCTGCCAGCTTTTCAATATTTCTGATAGACTGAGTCTTGTTTTTCATTTGGTTTAGGTAAATGAATGTGTATGTCAGCATGACTAATGAGCACAACATCTATGGATGTATTATAAATAAAAGAGTTAATCTGTTATTTTCCAATTAACAGCACTGAAATACATTATCTGAAAATGATTAAATATTATTACCTGAAAATGATTAAAAAGGAAACATTAGTTTGTATATATGGCAACTGTGCTGTTTGAAAGGACTTACGTACGCAAGAAAAGAAATGTTTTAATCCTAATCAATCTTGTGGGAGCAACAGTTTCTTCTAAACCCTATTCAGTACTATAGGATGGAAACTTGATTAGGTTATTGCCGTGGAGATGTGACTCAATCAATTGTGGGTATTAAGCTTGATTAGATGGAGTTGGGTCTCCAACCATTCTGTGTGGGTCTTGATTAGTTTACTGGAATCCTATAAAAGAGGAGCCATGTTGGAGAGAGTTCCATTTTGAGAATGAGGAGAGAGCTGCCAAACCACGACAGAAGGACAAGAGAACCACAGAGTCCACCAACCAGCAAGCTTTGAATACTTCAAACGCCTCCCAGAGATGAAGCGGCCTGCAGAGAAAGCTAGCGGACGCCATCATGTTTGCCATGTGCCCTTCCACTTGAGATAGAAATGCTGAGTATCATCGGCCTCCTTGGTATCTTTCCTTAGATGCCTTAGATGGGACATTTGTACAGACTTGTTTTAATTTGGACAATTTCACAATCTTAGAACTGTAAACTAGCAACTTATTAAATTTACCTTTTAAAAAGCCATTCCATTTCTGGTGTACTGCATTTCAGCAGCTAGCAAACTGGAATAGCAACACATTAAAATTTTAAAACCAGTAAAAAGTTAAAAAAAAAATGAAAACAACCAAGCACCGTGTTCTTAAATTTAATCCATTCCTGTGGGTCTGGACCCTTTATAAGTGAGAGAAAGGGGAGGGAGATTTCTTAAAGTACAAGGTACCATCTTGATAATGGCTTGATTTGGATATTTTCTTGGCATCAAACTATAAGCTAATAAATTCCCATTAAACCAACACATTTCATGGTATCTGCTTTAAGCAGCCTAGGAAACTAAAACATAGATTTGTACATTTATACACACACACACACACACACACACACAATTCAAATCCTCAATACTTATACTGAAGCACCTTTTCCTAGTGCATCACTTTCTGTTTCTCTCTACTAATAATATTCTTTGATGAAGAGACATTCTTTTTAATTAAGTACACTGTATCAATCTTTTCTTTTCTGGTATTTTTTGTGTCTTGTTTAGAAAATATTGGCCTACCACAGGGTCATATATTTTCTACGTTTTCTTACAGAAACACTATTGTCTTACATTTCACATTACATCTAAAAATCCTCCAAGGAGCAGATAATCTGTAACAAAATCATTTCAGAAAACACGAAAAAAAGGGGAAACTTCAAAACTCATTTTATGAGGCCAATATAACTTTGAAACTGACACAAATCTTCTATCATTGATAAATGTAAATTTTAAAACTCTAAATAAACCATTTGCAAAACAAATTCAGCCGTGTGGAAGAGAAAAACACATTGTGTCTATGCTAAGTAAGGTTTAACTCAGGAATGCAAAGATGATTCAACAGGAGAAAATCTATCAAAGTACTAAATGCTACTAGTAGATTAAAGGAGAAAATTCATATGATCATCTCAATGGATGAAGAAAAGGCACTTGATAAAATCCAACACTTATGTGTGGTATTTAGAAAAAAAACACTCTTAGAAAACTAAGACGAGAAGGTATTTCTTAATCTTTTAGAGTTATCTATTTAAAACTCTGCAGTGGGACATGACATCAGGGGTGAAAGTCTTCCTGGCACCATGGGAGATGATTCCCAGGGATAAGTCTGGCCCTGGTAGAGTGGGATCGACAATTCCATCCTGACAATAAGGGAAAAAAGAAGTGTAACTAATAAGGCATCAGTGGCTGAGAGAGTTCAAAGAGAGTCGAGAGGCTACTCTGGAGATCACTCTTATGCAAGCTTCAGTTAGACATTGCTACCTATCATAACTTGCTGGACCCCACCAAAACCATTTCAGTCAATCCTAAAGAACACCTAGGCAATATATAAGATTCTGCAAGGCCTCCAAGCACTATGGTAACTTTCCAGAAACCTACGGCCTACAGATGGGTCTCTGAACCAGATAAGTTCTGAAACCTAGAGGGCCCAGCCTCTCCAGAACATCAGCTAGTTCCATCTCTCTACCCCATATTACCAACAGCCCTTTCAACATGAGTAAGTTAGAATGGCCATAGCTCAAATATTCCTAAAGAGTTGGACAGAAAGATCAAAAGTGATGGTGAAGTTATACAGAGAAGTTAGGGTTTAACAAATATGATTGCTCAATCATAAAACTGATTTTTTTTAGTTTCCAGTGTCTTGGAACAGCTAAAAGTGGAAATCAAAAGTTGTGGAATTGCAACCCATACCAAACTCTGAAATCTGTTCTATAAACAACTGTTGCGCTGTGCTTTGAAATTTATTGCTTTTTTGTATATATGTTATTTTTCACAAAAAAAATAGATTGTGATGATAAAAAGTATTTATTCCTCCTAGCCACCTATATTCTGGAGCAGATAGAAGGAAAAATCTGAGAGAATGGTATGGTAGCCCTTGACTCTGGAATCTGTCCTGTAACTACTTCTTGAAGAGTGCTTTGAAAACTATTGCTTTTTCCTTTCTTTGCTTTGCATATATATTACATAATAAAATAAGCTAAAAAATCTACAGCAAGACGTCATATTTAATGATGATATGTAAAAGCTTTCCTGCTTGTAATGGTTTGAAGCTGATGGACCCCAGAAAAGTATGTTCTCAAAGTTAATCCATTTCTATGGGTATGAACCCATTGTAAGTAAGGATCTTCTGGTGAGTAGGAACTTAAGATGTGACCCACCTCATTCACGGTGGGTCTTAATCCTCTTACAGGAGTCCTTTATAAATGGGATGAATATGGAGAGAAAAACACAGAAGCTGAGAGAGTAAGCCACATAAACAGAGAGGAAGCCACGAAAGTGATAGAAGCAAAGACGACATGGAAGAGAAGGGAGAGACCAGCAGATACAGCCATCTGACAAAGGAGCCAAGGATAACAGGCAACTTGTCTTCAGAAAGAAGGTATCATATTGATGATGCCCTGATATGAACATTTCACAGCCTGAGAACCGAAAGCTTTTAAACTAATAAAACCCCATTGTCAAAAGCCAGCACATTTCCACTATCTTGCATTTCAGCAGCCTAGAGGACTAAAACACCATTAAAGTCAGGAACATGAAATTCAGAATCATTGATCTCAAATGAGCTCTTAATGCTGTCTGCTGGCATTCACACTATATTTTCCTATTCTACTAATTTTTCCATTCTTTGATGGATAACTCTCATATCTTTTCCTCTCTTCCCAAACCTCTAATACTCTCATTTTTCCATACTCTCAGCTGATGACCTTGTTTACCATATAGAGATAAATGCAATCAGATGAGAGTCTCCTCAAGCAACCACCATCACCTCTCAATCCATATACTGCCTTTACTCCTCTTGCTTCTAGTAGAACAAAGGCTAGTTCCTACCTCTATGTATGTATGAAAGGTCAGGAAACTATAGCCAGTTCTGTCTATGGTTGCTTTCATGCTTTAGCAAGACAGAGACTAAACTTCCTGCAAAGCCATGAAAATGTCTGAAAGAAGGCATCAACAAGAGGAATTTTCACTCAAGAAAGGCCAAGCTAAGGGGTTTCTAGTCACATGGGAAGACACATGGTGACAGACGTCTGCTGGCCTGTCTCTACTGGGTTGGTTTCAAATGGCTCTCTCAGCTCCTGCGGGTCCATCTGGTTTCTCCTGGGGCGTTTTCCTTCTTCAAGTGTCCTTTATTTGGTTTCATCTCTCTCTGCTCTCTGTGTGGGCTATGTGCTCTATTTTTTGCCTTTTATTCTCTTTACAGAGGACTCCAGTAAAAGAATTAAAACAAACCTTGAATTGGGTGGGTCACATCTCCATGGAAACAACCTAATCAAAAGATCCCACCCACAACAGGTCTGCAGCCAAAAGACTAATTTAGAACGTAAGCTAATCTAGGGTAGATAACAGATTCAAACCAGCACAGTCACCTAATAGGAAGCACAGAATTTTTATCTAATCACCCTATAGAGAAACTCATCTATTCCTAAACCATACCCATCCACCCAAGGATTCCCAAAAGCTTTCTTCTTAAATATTACAGAAGGAAGCATCACTAAATATTTAAAGAAAAATAATGAAAAACATTTCTTCACTAAATATTGAAGAAAAAAGATGAGAAAATAAAATCAGAAGAAACAAAGTAGAAAGCAAACTCAAACAAACAAAATTTAAAAACCCTACAAAAATAATATTTTCAGAGAGGTAAAATATTGAATCCATTAAACAATAACATTTGCTACCAAAAAGTAACATTCAAACAACAATAACAACAAAATTGAGGAGATAGAAATATGGTGGCGATTGGGTAATTGGAACTGAAGGAACAGAGAACTGTGCAATGGGACTGATCGTAAAAAATTCAGAAATGGATAGCACAATACTACCTGACTGTAGCACAATAATGTAATAATGTAAGGAAATACACTGAATGAAACTGAATGTGAGAATGACAGAGGGAGAAGAGTTGGGGGCACATATGACACCAGAAGGAAAGATAGATGATGAAGACTGAGATGGTATAATCTAGGAATGCCTAGAGTGTACAATGATAGTGACTAAAGGTACAAATTAAAAAATGTTTTGCATGAGGAAGAACAAAGGAATGTTAGTATTACAAGGTACTGAAAATAGTCATTCATATTTTAAAACTTCAACTCGTGTGTGATACTAAAGCAAAAAATGTTCACTTGGTAGAAAATTTATATTTTGACTAGTGCATTTCCTAATTTAACGTACATGGACAGTATAACTGAACACCATAAGTACGTGAAACCTTGAATAGGACATGAGATTTTGTTGGTTCATCCAGGTTAGTATGATGCCCCAATAAATTCCAGAGTGATCTGAACAGTAAATAAAGAGGTATTTGCAGGGTGCCCTTGGGGGAATAGGGAGAAAAGCGGAAAAAATCAACTTCACCATTTGGAGAATTTCGATATTCTCTCAAGCAGTGGGGACAACTAAATCAATAGGCTGAGCCCTCAATCTTGGGGTTTGCCCCTATGAAACTTATCACTGCAAAGAATAGGCTAAGCCTACTTAAAATCAGGCCTAAGTGTCACCCCCAGAGTACCTATGTGGTCTCTCTCTCAGCCAACATGGCAAGCAATGTGGGACAATTCTACATGGGACATGATTCCCAGGCAATGTGGGACAAAAATCCTAAAATGAGCTGGGACTTAGCATCAAGGGATTGAGAAAACCTTCTTGACCAAAAGGGGGAAGAGAGAAATAAGACAAAATAAAGTGTTCGTGGCTGAGAGATTTCAAACAGAGTCGAGAGGTTATCCTGGAGGTTATTCTTATGCATTATATAGATAACCCCTTTTTAGTTGATGGTGTATTGGAGTGGCTAGAGGGAAGTACCTGAAACTGTAGGGCTGTGTTCCAGTAACCATGTTTGTTGAAATGATTGTATAATGGTATAGTTTTTGCCATGTGACTGTATGATTGTGGAAACCTTGTGTCTGATGCTCCTTTTATCTATGGTATGGACAGATGAGTAAAAAATACGGATAAATGTGCTAACTTGAAAGGATGTATGTCCCCCAGAAAAGCTATGTTTTAATCTAAATCCCAATTCATAAAGGCAGAATAATCCCTATTCAATACTGTATGTTTGAAACTGTCATCAGATCATTTCCCTGGAGATGTGATTTAATCAAGAGTGGTTGTTAAACTGGATTAGGTGACGACATGTCTCCACCCATTTGGGTGGGTCTTGATAAGTTTCTGGAGTCCTACAGAAGAGGAAACATTTTGGAGAATGGAGAAGATTCAGAGAGAGCAGAGAATGCTGCAGCACCACAAAGCAGAGTCCATGAGCCAGCAACCTTTAGAGATGAAAAAGGAAAATGCCTCCTGGGGAGCTTCATGAAACTAGAAGCCAGGAGAAGCTAGCAGATGATGCCGTGTCCACCACGTGCCCTTCCAAATGAGAGAGGAACCCTGACCGTGTTCACCATGTGCCTTTTCAGATGAGAGAGAAACTGTGACTGTGTTCGCCATGTGCCTCTCACTTGAGAGAGAAACCCTGAACTTCATTGGCCTTCTTGAACCAAGGTATCTGTCTCTGGATATCTTTGATTGGACATTTCTATAGACTTGTTGTAACTGAGACATTTTCTCAGCCTTAGAACTATGAACTAGTAATTTATTAAATTCCCCTTTTTAAAAGCCATTCTGTTTCTGGTATATTGCATTCCAGTAGCTAGCAAACTAGAACAATAAGAAATAAACAAATAATAGTGGGAACAGAAGTTAAAATAAATCAAGTAGATTGAAATATTAGTGGTCAATGAGAAAGAGGGGTAAGGGATGTGTCATGTATGAGTTCTTTCTTTTTTCTTTTTCTTTTTTTGTTACTAGAGAGATGCAAATGTTCAAAAAAATGATCATGGTGATGAATATACAACTATTGATGATATTGTGAGGCATTATTTGCAACCATGTCAAGAATGTTTGTATGTCAAGAACGTTTGTTTGTTTGTTGTTCAAAATAAAAATTTAAAAAAATTAAAAGTATAATAGCAAAATGTTTCAAAGTCAGTGGAAGGTTAGTAAATATAGAAGAACATTTCTCTAACTACTTCAAAAAGCTAACAAAACAGAAAAAAAAAAAAAATCAAAGGATCATCTAGGGAGTTCCAATATCTAACTAGCAGGGATCTAGAAGAAAAGAATAGATAAATGGAGGAGAGAAAATTATAAAAGAAATAATATTAGGAAATTTCCCAGGACAGATTAACATAAGTCTTCAGGTTGAAAGAGGCCACTAAGTTCCATGTACAATAATGAAACAAGATCCACACCAGATTCATACAACATCAGGAACATATTAGAACACTGACAACAAAGATAAAATCTTAACAGAGCTTAACAAGGACAGGTCACATATATAGGATGAAGAATTTGAGTAGCATAAGATGTTTCAATAACCACTTTGAAGCCAGAAAATCATGGAGCAATCCTTAACATTTTGAGGGACAAATGATTTTCACCTTGGAATTCTACATGCAGTCCAGGAAAATTATCAATCAAGTGCCAGAGTAGAATAAAGATACTTTCTGCAATGCAAGCATCTCAAAAATTTCACCTCCCCATACACTTTCTCTAAAGTTACTGATGAATGCATTTCACCAAAACAAAGGAGTACCTCAAGAAAGAGGAAGACACAGGATCCAGAGACAACAGCTTACAACAGGGAAAAGGCAAAGAGAATTCTCTGAATCAGGATGAAGGAAAATCACAAACTAGAGCTGTACAGGAGTGGAGAGCAATGGTGAAGATTTGCACAAAAGAAAGGTTTTTTCCAATTTTTAAAAAACTAAAACAGATTAATTGTGTGATATGTTTCAACATATTGGGACAGTTTGTAGAAAAATTATAGGCACATAGGAAATGGAGAAGGGAAGGGAGGAAGGGAGAGGTGGAGAGAAGGAAAAAAATAAAAGGAGAAGGAAGAAGAAAATTTTAAGTCAAAGCATAATCACAATACAATGCAAAGTTCAGCTGTGAACATATTTGTTAAGTCCTAAAAATGTAAACACACACTGATACAACCAAAGCATGATAAAACTGTAAGAGGATGAAGAGAAACGAATATCACCTTCCATTTTCCACACTGGAAAGCCAAAATTGAAAAACAGGTATTTTTAAATATGGAAGTAAATGCCAGAAAAGACAGCTAAAATATTGAAAGCGGATGCTCTGAGAGCAGGATCTGGAAGAGAGAGTTATAAAGAGACAGGATAGTGGACTGGGTGTTTTTTATCGTTAGTCTGTAGAACTATTTGTCTTTTTTAATGCCTAGTTGTATTACTTAGTTAAAAATTAATGTCTTTGGGGCGGGCCGCGGTGGCTCAGCGGGCAAGAGTGCTTGCCTGCCGTGCCGGAGGACCCCGGTTCGATTCCCGGCCCCAGCCCATGTAAAAAACAAACAAACAAAACAAAATATAATAAAACAAGAAAATGTTTAAAAATGTTTCCCTTCCTTCCATCCTTCCTTCCTTCTCTGTCTTTCCTTCCTTTCCTCCCTCTAAAAAAAAAAAAAAAAAAAAAAAAAAAAAAAATTAATGTCTTTGTATCACTTAATACCAATAATTCACTCAGTCCACAAATATTTTCTGAGCATCAACTATACGCCAAGTGCTTTTCTAGGTGGTAGCGATACAACGGTGACAAAACTAAGTACCTGCCTCAGAGAACCTACATTCAGAGACGGAGGCACTAATGAATGAATTAATTCTTACTGTTGTGCTATAATAATAATGACTTAATGAATGCTATAATGTCAGAGAGATTAATTCTATTAAGAAAAATAAAGCAAGGTAAAGGTACAGAATGTGAAGGGGATGCTACTTAAGTAGGGTTTTCAGAAAAGGTCTTCTCCAAGAATCAACTTTTCATTAAAAAAAATAAAATCCTAAAAAATTAGGGAAATATGAGGAAACTTTCAAAAAAAGGTTCTTAACACCATCTCTGGCCAATACCAGAAAGATGCATAGTTATCTACAAATCAGAAATTAACCCAAGAAAATCTGTTTTGAGAAAAGATATCCTGTAACAAAATTTACAGAAGGGTGTCAATGAGTTTAAGTTGAAAACTTCATTTTAATACTCTTATTCCACAGCAAGAGCCAGTACAAAAGTTCTCTGTGGTATACATAAATTGCCAAGCATTCTCAACCTGAATCATATGAACACTGCTATTTATACCCGTTCTCTATCAACAAGCCATTACTTATTAAAGATACTGGGTTAATTTATACTTTTTTCTTTTCAGAGAATAGGTAGATATCAAACATTTCAGGGTTTTATTCCCTTCATGCAGTTAAAAGTTTTCGTAAATCAAAAGCTCAAGACAAAAAGATTTTGGATTAATTCCAAGTTACCCAAATTTATCACATCCAATCTTCATTCTCTCACTAAAAAGGAACTCTAAACTAATATGAATAAGATACAGTTAAAGAAACAATTTATAGGGTAATGCAATGCATTAATTTTCCTCTCCAAGGAATCACACAGGTTGAGGTAGAGTTTCAAGCTTTTTTAATGATCTTTTCTTTAAAAATTGAGTAACTAAAAAGATGCAGTATTCAGACTGAAGAGATTTTAGCCCAAATTTAGTTTTTACATGACAAAAACTTCAAATTTAAAAAGTAGGACTGATTTTAATACATCTTATTCTTCAACCACTTTATCATTAAAAATAAATCCAAGCTACCATTATTGTAAACTTCTACAAAAATAAATCCAAGCTATCTGTGCCTATTTCACACAGCAAAAAAAGAGGAATATTTTTAGGAAAAATAAACAGGTTTACAATTTAACAAAAAGAAAACAAATTCAATTAATTAAATTTCAATTTTAAGTTTAAAAGTTATTTAGAAATTTCTGAAAAAGCAAACCAGTAGTTGCACTATATGCTGAACTGCAGCACCAGATGTCCAAGCTCCTTACCCAACGAGCCCTATGCTCTCAAGGTGAAGCAATGAATTATATCATCAGAACTAGGACTTGGGTTTAGGTTCACCGTTTACTTAACTGGCAATGGACTTAATGTCTCTTATTTAGGTTTCCTTATTTAAACTTCAGTTTCTTTATTTAAAATAGAGATGATACTGCCTATTTAGGATCACTGTTAATTATTGAAAATTCTGTCAATGAGAACTAACAAAATATTTAAGTACTAATAATACATAAAAAAGAGCTTTGTAATCCACAAAGGACTATACCAATGTTTGTCATATTTTAATCAAGAAGGAAAGCTATCACTTTCTTTTGAATTTTTCTGATTTTTAGCAATAATGGCCACAGATTCTATGGAAGAACAGTGAAGCACTGGTACACTAAAATAAAAACAGAAGAAAAAAAGATTTTCTTTTTAAATTCAGATTCTCTATAAACAAGTAAATGCAAAGAAAGGATTTTTAGCAGTTGATTTAATTTACATTTCATTTAATTATATAAACCAAAAGAATACAGCTGTTTAATCATGTGTAAACTGTATATCAACTGACTTCAGTTAGAATGTTTATTTTGATATACTTGGGAAACAGGTAAGGAATGTATATAAACTTAAGCATATTTTTAAAATAACTGGCTTAATATTTTTGTTCTCTCAATAATTCCCACTGTTCTTAGAAGGAAAAACGCAATTATCTTTAACCAAAAAAGTTATCAGAGAAGTTTTCACCACATAAACTTTTAAACTAACATTAAACACCTATCTAACAGTGAAGCAGTAGACTTTTTGCCCACTTTTCATGCTTTAAGCTCCATCAGGGCACAAACCTGTTGCCTCTTCCCCTGTTGTATATTCCCAATATCTAAGCAGCTAAGTGGCCCCAACTAGGTACTCAATAAATATGTGTAGAATGAATGAATGAACTGTATCTGTAAACAAATGCTGAAGTGTTAGAAGTTACAACATAATCAGATCATCTATATAGCTATCATTCACTACACACAACTATTGTCTCCCAACTATAATGCCATAATAACTGAAAAGGACATTTACTAGACATTTAAACAAACACACAAATACATTACTCACATGTATGATAAAAGCATCTGATTCACAAAGCAAATTTTTTAGCTATGTTTTCCCTTTCAGGGAATTTTGATGCCTTCTGATGATAAAAAATATCTATCACAAAAGCATGTTGCAATCTTGATAAGGCAAGCACTATCTTTAAAATTCTGTTGCTATCTGGAGTAATTTAGGCAAAGTAAACAATATTACTAGAGTCCCACCCAAAGTATTTTGAGAAGTCAAATTCCTCAATTCAAAGACATCCTGAATATAATGAAAACTAGGCAGATCTTACCAGGTCAAAAATTATTACACTGAATTTTAAAAATACAAAAAATTTTATTTAAGTTTAAAATAAATTAATTACGCTGAAATTATTGACTCTAAGTTACTTTCCAGAAGTTAGATGATAAATTTCATGCCTACAAAGCTACAGAGTTAGAGGTCATTTTATTAAAACAATGCTGTTTGGATATAAGTCCCTTCATAATTCCAAAGTCTACAGTATGATATTCAACAGTCCTAGTGCCATACTACTTATATATTTATAACGTTACACTTGTATACGCATAATTCTCTGGGCTGAACAAGCTTTATGGCTGGAAAACTATGATCTGTGTGACTGCAAAACTGCATGTACGGGCTGAAGACGTTTCCAAAATTCTGGCCATCTTCAAACAGACATGAGCAAGAGTAGATTTGACGATGAATATGAGGGGAAAAACACCAGACGACTTGTAAACACTGGTAAGAAAACAAGGCTTTCTATAGAAACTAGAGCGTTAAGAAGAAAAAAAAAATTCAGGGCACATCAAAGGTAAAGCTCAATTAATTCCTGATTGTGTGTTCCCACTTCACAGTCTTAAATACATTGACTTACATATTTTTTTAGCGCTTTCTTGGAAATTTAGTGTTCCAAAGGCCCCTCCTCCACAGCTAACCTCAGTGCCCTTTCTTCTTCCTCCCTTACCCCTCCCAGCTCAAACAAATTAACATTTGTACTAAGGTACCTCCTATCAGCTCGCAGCTTCTTCCCAAACACGCCCACGTACACTGAAACTGGCCTGCGTCTACACAACACACAGCTACAGGAAAAGAGCTTCGGCGGGGAGGGGGGGTTGGTGGAGGAGATAATTTAGCTCCGCACAGGGTTACGGCTTTCTTTCAGCTGTTAGCTCCTCACCCGAGGCCCGCGTTTCTCTCAAATCATCTCCAAAGCATGCTGTTTATGAGCCTGCCTAATCCGACACTGCAATGGAATTCCGGATATTTGCAGACAGATATCCCGGCTTTGCAAGTGTTTGATCAGATACGTGAGGAATCTCTTTTTTTTTTCTCATATGCCCAGCTCCTAGCTGCAAGGAGACCCGACCTCGGGCATCGCTCCCGATCCAGCGCACGGGCTGCGCTCCCGGGCTGAAGCGAGCGCAGGACACAAACCCTCCGAGTCCGGGGCTGGCGGGCGACTCAGGCTGCGGGCCGCTCGGCAACAGGTCACCCTGACCGCGAGCCCGCGGATTCGAAGGCGGCCGGTTCCGCGGTCAGGATTCGGGGAAGCAGCCGAGACCGCGCGGGGAGGGGGTGTGGTCCGGCTCCGGGTCCCGGCTCGCGCTCACCTGAAGTGAGGATGAGGCGCCGCCGGGCGTCAGGGCAGCGCGGGCAGAGGCCAAGGGGCTTCCGTCACCCAGGACCGAAAGAGAGGAAAGGCGGGCTCGGGTAGCCGCCGCGCCCCCAGACTCGGGTCGGCGCCTCCATTGGAGGGGACCCCACGACCCCTCCCTGACTCTGAGGTCGAGCCCTCAAGGAAGGCGCGGCTCCCGGGGCCCCCGGCTCAGCCCCTCCCTCAGTCCTATCTCGGCAGCCCCGTTCCCGCTCGGAGGGCGCGCAGCCCCAGAGCCCGCGGCCGGGAGATAACACACCGCACGCAGGAGCCGCCGCCATTCCCCGCGCCGCCGCTGCGTCTCCGCGACGCCCGGGGGGCGCAGCGCACCCACCCTCCCTCCCCCGCACCGCCTACCGAGGCGCTGCACCAGGCCGGCGGCAGGAACACCGACCTGTGCAGCCGCGGCCGCCGCCTCGGAGGATGAAAAGACAACGCCTGCCCCACGCTCGACCGCCTCCCCGCCGCCGCCTAGGGTTGCGCTCACCCACCAGTGCAGTCGGCGTGTCTCATTCAGCGCCCGCTGCCGCCGCCGCTCGGGGGAGGGGAGTGAGCTGGATCCACCCCGTCCGCGCCTGGGGTGGGGGAGGAGAGCGGACCTGGCGGGGGCGCGCGCCAAGCGGGCGGGGCGGAGCCGCGCTCGCGCACCAACCGAGCGCGCTCGCGCGGGGCCCGAAAGAGGCGGCCGGCGGGGTCTTCCCCGAGCGTCCCCGCCCACGCTCTGCTCCCCCGCGGAATCCAACTGACGCCCGGGGGCGGTGTCCGCGGCGCGCGCCGCCAGCCGCAGCCCCTCAGCCTAGCGCTTGCTGGAGGGAGGGCCCCCCCCCCGCCGAACGAGGGGGCGGGGAGAGGGAGGAGGACAGGTGGAGCATCCCTACTGCCCCGCCACCCCTTCCCCGCACGGCACCCTCACAGTGAAATCCACAATTAGGTCGCCTTCAGCGCTGGCACCTCATCCTTCAGGCCAGACATCAAAGTCCAAAACACACTTGGCCTCATGATCACAACCAGTGCCGGTGGTGTTTTTAGGAGTCGCTGAGGGCAAGTGAGGCTGCAGATATGAAGAGGCAGTCCATTGCCATAGGGTCATAAATGATGATTAATAATCTCACATATGAAGATTTGGGAAGTGTTGGAAATAGATCTGGGTAGGCGTTATGCAGGTTACTGCCCTTGACTTAATGTCGAATGACAGAAATCTGGCCTCCCTTGGGTCTCAGATTGATGAGTTCCCGGTGAGCAGTACTTGCCTGCCATGGCATGAACATGATTCTGAAGAATTTATTAAATATTTCCTAGAGGAAGAGAAATGGGCTTGGTAAAAAAACGTGAAAGGGTGTTGATTTGGAGGGTGCACTATACTGGGTGGCCTACTTAAAATTAGTAACATTTGATGCCAGGTAACTAAAAATGGAAGGTTTTTAGCAAGCCACCATTTGTGTATGCTGTCATTAGACCATTTTGAAATGGATGATTATTTGATAATCTGCAATGTGTGATAAAATGTGGAACGAATACTCTGTACTAGCATTGACTATAAAACATGAGGGACCAAAATTGACTTTCCATTTGGTTTCTTTCCTCCCTTTAATAACCACTAAACAGAATTCATTAATCTTGTGCATTGAAGAATACAAATTATTTTCCCCTTTGACTGCCTTCTGCCATAGTCCTTTATTCTAGTTGGGGAGGCTACAGTATCCTTCAACTCTCTTCTCTCATAATAGGGTTACATCTTTAAAGTTTCCCCCTTGCACCCCAACTTTCTGTAGGATAGAACTGGACAAAAGATAAAACAAGAAGTAGAATATTTGAATAACATAAAGCAGCTGGAGCTAACATAGAATACTCCATCCAACCACAGCAGAATGCACATTCTTCTGAAGCGCACAAGTAACATTTTAGATAGACCATGTTAGGCCGCAAAATATGTCAATAAATTCTGAAAGATTGAAATCATACAAAATATAATCTTTAACCACAATGGAATGAAATTAGAAATCAATAGGAAAATTGACAAAAACGTGGAAGTTAAAAATATATACTCTTAAACACATCAAAGAAATTAGTAAAGGTTTGCAGGTTAATGGAAATGGCAACAGAACATACAAAAAACCTAATGGAATGAAGCAAAAGCAATGCTCAGGGAAATTTGTAGCTATGCCTACATTAAAGAACAATCGCAAATCAATAACCTGAACTTCCACCTTGAACTAGAAAAATAAAAACAAACTCAAAGCTAGCAGAAGAAAGGAAATAAAGTTTAGAGGGGAGCTGAAGAAGACAGTAGAATCAATGAAATTAAAAATTGTTTCTTTGAAAGGATCAACAAAATTGGCAATTTTTTAGACTGTCCGAGAACAAAAAAGAGTGCAAATTACTAAAATCAGCAATAAAATGGGGACATTACTAGCAACATTTGCAGGAATAAAAAGAATTTATAAGAGGATACTATGAACAATTACATGCCATCACATTGAATGACCTAGAGGAAATGGATAAAGTCCTAGAAACAAATTGCCAAAATTGACTCAAGAAGAATTAGAAAATCTGAATAGGTCTATAACAGATAATCAAAACCCTTCCAACAACAAAATGTTTCAGGACCAGACATCTTGGCTGGTGAATCTATCATAAAAAAAACATCAGTCTTCCTCAAACTCTGCCAAAAAATAGAGAAGGGAATGCTTCCTAATTTGTTCTATAAGGCCCGTATTACAAAAGGAAAACTACAGACCAGTGGCCCTGACAAGTACATATGTAAAAATCCTCAACAAAATGCTAGAAAACTCAATCTAATCTAGCAGCATATTAAAAGGATTAATACCCAGGAGAATTGAAAACAAAGTTGTACACAAATATTTATAGCAGCATTTTTTGCAATAGCCAGAAAGGGGAACTAATTAAGATGACCATTAACTAATGAATGGATTAACAAAATATCCATAACAACGGGATGTTATTCAACCATAAATAGGAATGATTTACCAGTAGCATAAATGTGAAAGAAACCAGCTACAAAAGGCCACATATTGTAGGATTCCATTTGTGTGAAGTGTCCAGAATAGGTAAACCCATAACCACTCAAAGCAGATTAGAAGTTGTCAGGGGCTGGGGAAAGGCGTAATGGGTGTGACTGCTTGATGGGATATGGGGTTCCATTTGGGGTGATGAAAATGTTCTGTAATTAGATAGTGGTGATTGTACAACTTTGAGAATGTGCTGGAAGTCACTGAATCATGCTCTTTAAAATCGTTAAAATGGTGAATTTTGTGTTATGTGAATTTTAGCTCAATAAAAAGAAATTATTCTTAAGAGAATAAAGTTTTACCCTTTAAAAAGTACAGAATGAAAAATCAACAAAATTCATGGTTTTTCATTTTTATTCCGTTTTATTTTCAAAGAAAGTCTTGAAAAAAATTATGAGGAACTCATAGGAAACGAAATCACTGGGAGAAGTAGAGAAATCAAAAGAAGAAGAAAAAACAAAAGAAGAAAATAAATAAACCTCAAATGAGAATAGACTCAGAAAAAAGATTATTGATAAAAGGGTGAGAAGTATGTATGCAGGAAGTTTTCCCATAGATGGTAGTTGCTTCAAGGCCCAAAGAAACACTCTGACTTAGCACGTGAAGAAGTATAACTTTAGTTATACGGTTGGATAAGTGTTTAGTCTTTCTTAAGTCTGTGTATATGTCTGTATACATAGATAGATAGATAGCTATCCTGTTACCATAATTAATTGCTCTTAAAAAGTAGGAAAACTGAGAAACAATTGGGATATTCTTTTTTGTATGTATATCTTGCAATTCTTTAAATTTGGGCAAGGGTTTCACAAAAACAAATGAGACTGTGTTTCTACATCTGCCAGTAATTTTCACAGTTTACTGTAAGACATTACAATATTAATTTGGACTTTGAGGAGACTTATGAACCCAGGCTGTGGATATATTCAATTTTTGTGCCCACTGAATTTCCAAGTTTGGAAAAATTATCAAAAAACTGTTTCTTGTGTTAGTAATCTGTAAAATAATACTACTGCTATAAAACTTCAGAGTTGGGTTAAGTTCAAATCTCTGAACTTGATAAGATTAGGAATTTGTGTATAAATGTACAGGAAAAAGTTCATTCTCAGTGTCTGCAAGTTTTCTTTACTAGTGCATCTTTTTATCACAGTTAAATTCTATATGTTGCTTTATTCCATTTGCTTTTGCCAAAAGGCAAGAAATATGCAGTCTTAGTATAACAAAAATTCTATGTATAAAATAGAAATGCCATTATATAAGATAAAATTAAGAATTTAATATGCTAAAAGTCATTTCCGAGAAATCACAATTATATATAACAGTTTATTATTATGCAGCAAAATTTTTTAAAAGGGGTAAGCCAAGGAACTAATTTAGATATAGAACAAGCAGTTTCAGGTATGAGACCACTGTAAAAAACAAATCAATTTTAAAAAACTCATCTCATTACAACTGTCAAAACAAAATCTAACTGGCCTGGTAAGAAAGTTCATTATTTCAGTAACACCTAATTCTGTTAAACCAAGAGAATTTCAGTAACAAACATATGCCTCTGTTATCTCTCTAACCTTTAATCTCTTTTTTAAATTATGTATATACTGGCTGGGCATTTTGAATAAACTTTTCGACTCTGTTTACAATTTTCTGATTTAAAATATAGGCCAAATAATTGCTGAATCATTAAACTGATACTTCTTTTAGTTTCCAGTATCTTAGAGCAGCTAGAAGTAAAAACCTAAAATTGTGGAATTGTAACCCATACCAAACTCTGAAATCTGTTCTACAACTAATTGTTGCACTGTGCTTTGAAATTTATTACTTTTTTTATATATGCTATTTTTCACAAAAAAGAAAGAAAAGTCGATTGTGATAACAAAAAAAACCTGTTTATTCCTTCTAGCCTCCTATGTTCTGGAGCAGCTAGAAGCAAAACTCTGAGATGATGGTATGGTAGCCCATGACAAACTCTGGGGCCTGTCCTGTAGCTACTTATTGAAGAATGCTTTGAAAGCTATTGCTTTTTTCTTTCTTTGCTTTGTATGTATGTTATATTTTACAATAAAAAATAATTTTAAAAAAATTATATATATAGGCCAAGTAACATACCCAAAATTTACTTTGTGGGGCAATGATGCACAGAGGGACTTCAAAGAGATATGCAGTCATTCCCCAGAAAAGTGACACTAAGATACAAGCAGAGCACCCCATGATTGCAAGCAAGAGGCACATGCCATGCAGGCCAAGGACAAAGATAATCAGCAATCCACTCCTGTGTGAGTACCAACTTTCAACAGACACAGGCCTTCATTTGCGATTGGGTTGCTACTCACAGGGGCCACTCCACACAGGGTGTGGATCGGCAGGGACCCATTTCCTTACGGATGATTAATGTTTCCCTGGGTCAGCCCTCGGGGAGGCCAATGAGTATATAAATAAATGTCTGCATGAACTGATGATTTTCAATATTAACTTTAAAGACAGTTTCAATAATGCCTCACTTATCTGACTGCATCAGGAAAGGGGGCAGGGGAGGGTTTGGATATAATTAATCCAGAAAACTCAGGTTTTCAACTTGAAGCACTAAACACAGTTTTATGTAAATCACTTTTATTGTTTTTTCCCCTGAAATATCACCAATATCTCTGCCTTAAGAACTCAAAAACACACATATGTACACACACACAGAATAGTTTAACCTATTCCTGCTGACCTACAGGAATAAGAAAACCCAAAAACATTAGAATCAAGATGTCCTCAGGAGCAGTGGAGGCACTTATTCTCTTTATCCTACAATAAATAGTCATGGCCTATCATATTCCTGCACTTCTCCAAGTCCAGTAGATCTAGGGGGTATCCTATGATCATTCTGCTGTCCCTTCTCATTGCTGCCCCTGCTGCTACAGCACTGCTCTGCTTACATGTAGTTACACAAACCTGCCTTCAAATTGTCTTATCATGTCAGGATAGCCAGGAAACCAAATAACAAATGCTTAAATAAATAAATAAATAAACAAACACGTAAATAAGTATTGTTCTAGTTTGCTAGCTGCTGGAATGCAATATACCAGAAACAGAATGGCTTTTAAAAAGGGGAATTTAATGAGTTGCTAGTTTACAGTTCTAAGGCCGAGAAAATGTCCCAATTAAAACAAGTCTAAAGAAATGTCCAATCAAAGGCATCTAGGGAAAGATACCTTGGTTCAAGAAGGCCGATGAAGTTCAGGGTTTCTCTCTCAAGTGAGAAGGCACATGGCAAACACAGTCAGGGGTTCTCTCAGCTGGAAGGGCACATGGCAAACACAGCGTCATCTGCCAGCTTTCTCTCCTGGCTTCCTGTTTCATGAAGCTTCCCGGGAGGCGTCTTCCTTCTTCATCTCCAAAGGTCGCTGGCTGGTGGACTCTCTGCTTTGTAGTGTTGCTCTCTCTGAATCTCTGAGTCTCTCTGAATCTCCAAAATGTTTCCTCTTTTATAGGACTTCAGAAACTAATCAAGACCCACTCAAATGGGTAGAGACATGTCATCCCCTAATCCAGTTTAACAACCATTCTTAACTAAATCACATCAACCAGGGAGATGATCTCATTACAGTTTCAAATATACAGTATTGAATAGGGATTATTCTACCTTTAAGAAATGAGATTTATATTAAAACATGGTTTTTCTTAGGGGGCATACTTCCTTTCAAACCAGCACAAGTATATATATATATATTTAAATCTTTACCAGAGTAAAGAACCTCTGAAAATGCTAGAAACAGTTCTGACTTTTTAGTCACTTATCTACTTTGTATACAGACCTTTTCCCAACTTTCATATTTCTTCTATATTTTGGATAACTGTGTCTATCTCATAAATCCTCTCAGATAAATGAGCTATTACAATATTTTACCTCCTTGATAAAAAATTTTAGGCACTGCTGTTAATACATAATTGTGAATGAGGATCTTTGTCAATAAATATTCATCACAATATTTCCTTTTTATATCCTGCCTGTCAAGTTGAGGTTAGAATTTAAAAAACAAGCAAAAGCAGAGATTCATAACTCATGCTGATAACAAATAGATAAAATAAATGGAGGAAAAAGAGGGTACTCCTGCTTGTGGAAGAATGTTGATGACAATTGATAAATGTAGAGAGGGATTGCTGGAGTTGGAAAATCATCATTTGCAACCATTAGGGTAAACACTAGGTAACACAAGTTCATCAATGGATGCTAAATTAGGGGGACATTTTGATGAGAAGCAGATTACTTGCATACGTGGGCTTAAAGTGTCTCCCGCAGACTCTGTATTAGTTGCAAGGAGAGAAGAACATATTTTTTATAATTCCCAATTATACACTGGAGAAATTGGACAATATTTTTATGAGGTAATCAAAATTAATGTCACAAATGAGGGACAGATGGATGTTATTTGCTTCCAGATGTGATACCTTGAGGCTACAGCATCATCTCTGCAGTGTTCCAGGGCCAGAATGGATAACCTGAATATAATCATGAGGAAACATCCGATAAACTACAAATAGGAATGTTCTATTTTCTAAAAAGGGGAGAACTGCATGCTTTTTAAAGATGTCAATGTCATAAAAGACAAAGATAGTGAAAATATTCCAGCTAAAGAGCAATGATAACTGTATGCAATGGGACTTCCTACACTGGAGCCTTTACTGGAGGGGGGAAAATGCTGTAAAGGACATTATTCAGTTAATTGGAAAACAGATGAAGATTGATTAAATAAAAGTATGGTATCAATGTTAAAGTCACTGAAATTGGGACCTGTACTGTGGTTATGTCCCTATGCTTAGTAAATATATACAGAAGTATTTTCACTGGATTGCACAACTTTCCCAAGGCACTCTCCTCTTACCCTCCTCAGGTTCAAAATCCCCAAATATTCCTTGTGGTTTTCCAAAATCCTCGAAGTGGCATCCAGGGACTTCTATAACCTGCACCTACCCTACTAACACTTCTCACACTAGCCAGGGCAGGAGTTCAATTCCCATCTCACTCTTTAGATCCACATCCATTGAACACTTAAGAATCAACAGAGAATACATTCCATGCCTTATCTATGTCACCTCCTTTAGTTCTCATACCAATGTTGAAAGGTAAATATTTTTACCCATTTTTCAGATGAGGCTTACAGAGGCTGAATGACTTGTCCAAGGCCATACCTCTAGGAAATGGCAAAGTGAGAATCAGATCCTGGCTGTCAGACTCACAGCCTCCATGCTATATTGACTCCATATTAAATTGTGCTTCTTATATATTCTTGTCAATCAACAGCAAAGTGTCATGTACATTAATGAAGCTTGGAAAATACTTTTTTGAATGCAGTGTACTTTATGTTAGTGAGCAACCCAATGTGTGATATTCAATTCATGTTTAATTTGACAATCACAGTTTCAAAAATCTAATTTGATTATAGAAGCTGATTCAAGAGTGCCTTAGAGTAAAGCTGCTTTCTAAAATCTAAAAACATTTTAGAGTAATGGGAAAAGCTAAATAGGCAAAATGACATCAGGCCCAATTCCTCATCTTGTCCACTCAAGTGTATTAAAATATATATTGCAGGAGATAATTTTCTACCATAGTAGTGCGGTAATAAAGCTGGTTATCACATTACAGATGGGAAAGGATTACTGCATAACCACTGAGTCCATTCCCTGGAGAAATGCAGTTCTATCTGTGGTTTCACATTCCAGAAAGAAATATTCTTACTCCTTCTGAAAATTAGTAACATAAGCATTTTAAAGTACTTCTGTTAGCTCAACCAAGAAATTTTATGTAATTTTTACTGCATTTAATTGAGACTTCACTTTGCAAGAGAGTCTTTCTTAATTATGGATTAATCCAGTATGCACAGATTTTACACTCATTGTTGACTGGCAACTATATTTGCTATTAAAAGCCAGTATATCTATAACAGTAGTTATTATTTAAAAACAATCAACTTTGGAAAGTATAAATGGCAGTAAAATTAGTTATAAATTGACTTTCAAACTGCGGCTCCAGTTAGAAAATATAACTTCAAAATAAAAACAGATTGATATGTTCGTTGCTTTATATTTAACATGTACTGATATCTACTCTAATATAAACATTACCAGCATTCACACTGGACTTAAAATAAAGCTAATGGACTTTGGGATTGAGTTACAGCTAAACATAAATTTTAGTAATGCTTACAAATTCCTACTTATGTTTCAGTGCTTTCCTTTCTTATCAATAGCATTAATTTTGAAATATACCCAGAAGAGAGGCAGGGTTTCTGATAGATGAAAAACCATTTTATTGACCATTTTCTAGGCTTGGTAAATTGAATATACATGTTTATCTCTGCTATTCCCAAAATTCCCTGAAAATTACAATAAAGGACAAAAAGAACAGTAAGGAGAAAATGATAACAAATGAGAAATTTTGGAAGATGGGGGTAAAAAAGATAAGAAGATGAGTAGTTCTTCTAGATTGAGCCAAGCAGGGAAAAATGAAATTAATTGCCTGTAGAGGTGAAAGTCAAAAAAGAAGCTAGCTGGTTTGCACAGCAGAATTTTGGAAAGCTTCAGGAATTGAAGACACTAGGTATTGAAGAAAGTGGGAGTGATAAATGTCCCTGAAACAGGATTCGATAAGAGTCTGCATAAGGAACAGTTGGATAGCTATCACCCTTCCCCAACCCCACAGGAAAAATGGACATTTGTTCTGAGGAGAGTTAAAACAGAGAGACTGGGGAGAGGTACCTAACTTAAATATGAACAGTCAAGCATCCTCAAACATTTTGGGAAAATCTCTGACAACAACCACCACAAAAAAATGCAGGAAATTTTAACTTAATATCTACAGAGAAGCACAATATTGCATTCCTTAATTAAAACTAAGATGCTCTGTTTTATGCAATCATAGAACAGAAAAAAAGCACTTCTAAATTAAAAATATAATAGCCAATATTAAAATGTCAACAGGAGTTTTGATGATAAAATTATGGACATTTCCCAGAGAGAAAAAAGACTTTAGTTCTAACCATGTTGTAACTCTACACTGGCCTAAAAGTGTGGATAAGCCAGTGATATTTTAAATTGTTAATTGGAGAGAAATCGGCAAAATCTATATAGAGAGAAGTTTGGCAATTTCTTTCTAAATTAAAGATATATATTCCTTTTAAGCCAGAAATGGAATTTATAGGAATTTATCCTACAAACTCATTTGTCTATGAAAATAGGTATATACAAGGATAGAAATAGCTGAAGATTAGAAACATACTCTAAATGCCAATGATAGGAAACTGGTAAAAAATATCATATTACATCCACACCGTGGAATACCATGCAGCCATTAAAATAACAAGGGCACTCTAGATGTACTTATATGAAATGATTTCTAAAGTATATTGAAAAAAGCAAAATGTGGAACAGTGTGCTTGAATATATTGAGCATATTTCTGTAAAGATACATGAGAACTGATAATAGGACGAAGGTAGAAGGGAGACCAACTTTTCAATGTGTCTTCTTTTTTTTTGGCATGTGCAGGCACTGGGAATTGAACCTGGGCCCCCAGCATGGCAGGCAAGAATTCTACCTGCTGAGCCACCGTGGCCTGCCCAATGTGTCCTCTATTGTATCTTTTATTTTTTATATCTATTTTTAAAAAATATTTTTAGTCTTCTGATTTAATGCCTCCATTATCTTTATTAGTAAGGGTATAATTTCAAATTAAAATAAGCCATTGCTAAATAATAGTTTGGCAATGCACTTTTTGGTTGAACTGTCCAAAATTAGACATTGGGGTATAATAAACAATGCTCTTGAATATGACATTTTGTTAAAAATACTGAAAATATATATTGTCCTCTTTTGGGATTTATTTATAGGGCTATGCTAATAGCTTATGATCAGATACTTTACTACCCTCTTCACACACACTTCTGCCACCAATCATAGCCCCTGCTAAAATGGTGGCCCTAAGGGTTTGAAGAAGAAAACATTCCTCCCGCGAGCACTGGGGAGCTCACCTAAGCCAAGCTGAACCATAATGCTTCTCCCTCCCCAGAATGAAGAAGAGGGTTACTGAGAAATTGAGTCAATTAGCCTTGGTTATGCAGTAACTACAAGGTTAATGTATTGCTCAGCATATGACAGATGAGACACATGTTAGTAGGGAAAGAAACCAGTCTCCAGAGAGAAGTCCAAGAATGGTGTGGGCAAGCAGAGAAGCCACAGGAGAGAAGATTCCTGACTTTCCATCTCAAGGACAATTTAGTTTCCTTCCTTTTATATTCCGGTGTTGTCTGTTTCTCAAGCTAGAGTGAGTAGTTTTCTATACCAGGTGTCCAACAGTTTCCTAGCTAGAGCATCGACTGTGACGCATAGACTATTGTCAAGCCTCCTCGTTAACAACTGATCTTCTATTTATTGATATTTTCTAATATTTATCTTATTATAAATAACAATAGGGTGAGGGCATGGTGATCTGGGGGTTAGTTATCATTTTCCCAATAAACTACAATAAACAACTCAGCCTTCCTTTTTATAACCACTTCTTTTTACTTGAAAAATTCAGATGATAATATTTGTCCTATCATCCTTTTGGCATTGTTCTGAGAATTAAATAATATTTCAAAAGTAAAAATAACTTTGAAAAGTATTTTTAAATATCAGATATTATAAGTGGTATCATTTCTTCACATTATGTTAACTCTGAGCACTACTCCTAAATCACCAACATCTATTTGAATGTTTGGTTCTAGATTGAAGTTGTAAGACCTGATGGTCTTAGTGTCTCCATTTTCATGGTGCCTTGGACCATCAGATCAATGCTTACGTTGGGCTGTGTTTGCCTTTTTCCAGATTTGTCCCATGATACACCTTTCAGATGCCTTCTAATTCTCCCTCTGCTTTACCAGCCCCTGGTAGGTCTGTCCTACCTCGTGTCCAGGTCAGGCACCTAGAAACTGAAACTGGACCCACTTTGCCTGGAAAAGGAATTGAGGCAAACCAACTTGGGTAGCATTTAATCAACTCACCCCATTCTTTCCCTAGTTGCTCCTATGGTAAAACCCATATTAAGAAGAATTAATCATTTTTCTGCCGTCTTCGTCCTTCAGGAAGTTGTCTCCTGACAACTCCACCCCATCTTTCTCAAAATTATGAGCTTTTCCTGATTTCTTTTCCTCAGTTTTCACACAACCCTTTAGCAACTGCCAAATGAATGCTCAATTGCAAAGGAGTTAAGTTTCAAATGAGAAATGAAACCTATTCAATTAACTATATTAAATTTGTTATATTATCAGCAAACAGAAATCTAAGTCAAAAAATAACATTCGAGATCTAGGACCAGAGACAGAGATTAAAAAAAGTAGGGAAGAAGACAGAACCCTCAGGTAAAAAAAAAAAAAAAAAAAAACCACTTCATTCTCTAGAATAGAATTTATTTTCTGTAGAAAGTCTTCTAACATAACCAACCCATCCTCTAGTAGGATTTAAAACATACTGATAAAGAAATTAAGTTTCCTTCCTGAATGTCCTCAGGGAGAAACCACCTTAAAATGTAACTAATATAAAAGGAATTATAAACTTGGAAATCGTAACATACTAAAAAAAACTCTGTTCAGATGAAGAAGGAATGTTATGTTATAATAGAAAGAAATGTAAAAAGAAGAGTGTAGAAAAGTAGTTTTCCAGACACAAAAGTGCTCATGTAGTTGAAACAGAAATATTCTTAGAGTGGAAAATATCAATCTGATTCACACCAGGCAATGTCTTGATCTAGAATTTATTTCTAAAAACTACCAGGGACAGCTGAGTGGGGTGGGGTTTGGAGAGGGAGGAGAGAGGTGCTGTATAGATTATCTATCCTACTGCTGAACTAGGTAATTTAATATATTCTTATTCGGATTACTCTCTTGCCTGGTTCATAGGGTCTCAATACCCTCTGAATAACCTGATTAAATTCTCATCCTACAAAGTCACAGGAGGACTAGTTTTAATACCTACTGTACCCCCAGAAAGTCCTTCCAAACCGAACTATATTCCTCTCATGCTCATTATTACATTTGGCATCTGGGTACCTTTGTGAGCCAAGACTAACCCATTTTTGTACGTGCTTAATAGAATTTCTGGAAACCATTGTATTGCCAGCTGGCAATGACTTTTTCATTGCACTTTCTGCCTTGCATTTTGTTCATGTACGGGTTCTTATACCAGACCATAAGCTCCTTGAAGGTGCAGAGTTCCTTGCACAGAGAAGGTTTTCATTAACCACATAATGAATTAATGAATGAACAATGTTGATAATGGACAAATCACATTCCAAAGTCCTCAGATAAAAGCTTCTTTGGTGGTAAACTAGCAATTCTTTCAAACACAGATCATGGCTCATTTGCTTCAGAAAGATTTATCTATTTCCTTTTGAATTAATTACTCAATTTTTATTATATATACAACTGTATATACTTTGACTTAAAGGAGCCGTTTTCATGTTGTACCTGTTTGTGGTAGTTTGAAGCTGCTGTGTACCCCAGAAAAGGCCATGTTCTTTTAATGCATTCTTGTGGGTACAGATCTATTGTGGGTGGGACCTTTTGGTTAGGTTGTTTCAATTGAGATGTGACCCACCCAATTCAAGGTGGATCTTGCTCCTTTACTGGAGTGCTTTATGAGTGGATAAAAGGCAGAAACGTTGAGAGAGCGAGTAGATGGAGATGCTAAGAGAGGACTCACAGACACTCAGAAAATCACTGGAATCAGATGCTGAAAGCAATGGAACCCGGAGCAAAAGACCAGCAGATGCAGGCCATGTGCCATCTCATGTGACAGAAGAACCCGGACGCTGGTGGCCTTTCTTCAGAGAAGGTATCATCCTGTTGATGCCTTAATTGGGACATTTTCATAGCCTTAGAACTATAAGTGTGTAAACTAATAAATCCTCATTGTAAAGCCTACACATTTCTGGTATTCCCATTTCTGCATTCCAGAAGCTTTAGCAAACTGAAACACTGTTTCCAAGACATATTGTATGAGCAGGTGGCTTCTCTTCCCAGCTAGCTGGTAAATTCCTTGAAGGTGGGGACCCTATCTTCAATTTCATCACACCGTGCATACACATACGCATGCAGTGTTAGCAAAATTTATCAAGCGATTTCCATGTGCCAAGTGCTTTCAAACCCTTACTATTTAATCATTTAATAATTTGACATTCATGGCAACCCTGCAGGGTAGTTACTAAACTTAAGCAGCTCATTCAAGGCCGCATAGTTAGGAAATGGCAGCATCAGGATCTGATCCCAGGAAGTCCTGCTCCAGAGTCCATGGTCTTAACCACTCCACTTTACTGCTTCCTAGACAGAAAGAATTTTTAAAATATTTACATAAATTTTTATATATATATATGTGAAAATATTATATATATGAATACCAGAAATGTGTATGTGTGCATATACATCATGGCTTCCTGAACTGGTTTGATCTAAAATGTTTATTAAAAACATGATTTTTTGTTTGTATTATAGTCAGGTAGAGGAGATTTCCTTTTCTATTTGTTATATTATCTATATTCCTAAAATACTCCCTTCTCACTACTGTATTGGGCATCTCTTTGTGGAATCCTCACAATTATCACCAAGTTCTCCATAACACTACAAATTCTCCACACTTTGACCATTTCTGACACTAGTGTACCCTCAGATGTCAGTCCCAAAGTCCCTAGGTACTGCTGCCTCACATAGGACAAGGACATCAGACTTACCTGAGGGTGAATCTAAGGTTTGTTCCTTACCAACTAAGGGAGCTGGGGCAAGTCATTGCCATTCTCCCAGCCTTAGTTATTTTTTTCACTTTTTTTATTGTATAGTATAACATATATACAGAGAAAAGAAATAAAAAAACAATAGTTTTCAAAGCACTCTTCAACAAGTGGTTACAGGACAGATCCAAGAGTTTGTCATGGGCTACCATACAATCCTCTCATATTTCTCCTTCTAGCTGCTCCAGAATATAGGAGGCTAGAAGGCTTCAATACTTTTTTATCATCACAATCGACTTTTTTCCTTTTTTTTTTTTTTGTGAAACATGTCATATATACAAAAGAGCTATACGTTTCAAAGCACAGCACCACAACTAATTGTAGAACATATTTCAGACTTTGGCATGGGTTACGATTTCACAATTTTAGGTTTTTACTTCTAGCTGCTCTAAAATACTGGAGACTAAAAGAGATATCAATTTAATGATTCAGCATTCATTTTCATTTGTTAAGTCCTATCTTCTATATGTAATTCCACCATCACCTTTGATTTTTCCATTCCTCTCTTTGGGGTTGTTCGGGCTGTGGCACTTCCAAATACTTGATATTGGAAGGGTCTGTCACTAATATGGGGTAGAGAGATGGAACTATCTGATGTTCTGGAGAGGCTGGGCTAGGTTTCAGGACTTATCTGGACTGGGGACCCATCTGGAGGTTGTAGGTTTCCGAAAAGTGACTCTAGTGCATGGAACCCTTGTGGAATTTTATATATTGCCCTAGGTATTCTTTAGGATTAGCTGGAATGGTCCTGGTTGGGAATTGGCAGGTTATTACAGATAGCAAGGTCTAATTGAAGCTTGCGTAAGAACAACCCCCAGAGTAGCCTCTCCAGTCTACTTGAACTCTCTCTCTGCCACTGATACTTTATTAATTACACTTCTTTTCCCCCTTTTGGTCAGGATGGAATTGTTGATCCCATGGTCCTAGGTCTGGATTCATCCCTGGGAGTCATCTCCCACATCGCCAGGGAGACTTTCATCCCTGGATGTCATGTCCCATGTAGCGGGGAAGGCAATGATTTCACTTGTAGAGTTGGGCTTAGAGAGACTGACGCCACATTGCAGCAGCAAAAGAGGTCCTCCAGATATAACTCTTAGGCAGGCCTATAGGTAGTCTAAGTTTCTCCACTACCTACATAACCTTCACAAGAGTAAGCCTCATGATCAAGGGCATGACCTATTGACTTGGGTGTCCCTAAAGTTTGACACAGTATCAAGGGATTCCCTGACGGTAAGGTTTAATAGTTCCATATTCTTTCTCCCCTCCCTCAGGGGACTTTGCCAAAACTTTTTGATTATCTGCTTAATATACTCTAGGATGTTTCTAGGCATTACAATAATCTATACAGGATTAAAGGACCTCTTTCTTATTCTGTACTCCCTGTGCTTCAATTGTTCAAATGAGTATGCAGATAGGTTGAATTAGATTATGCACAACAGAAAATTTCGGTTCCAAATCAAATAAACCTTTCTTCCATTGGTCTCAAAGAGACCAGTTCTAAAATACAGACACTGTCTTCTTTACCCCTAAGTTCTGAATTACTTTAACCCCAACCTGTCCAGCTTTGTTATCTCTAAATACCAGGTTATATATATATATAAAACAGCCTCTCAAAATCCAGAAATAATAATCATCACTCTGGACTTAATGTTTCTGCTCTAAAAGCCTACAATCTAGGCCCCTGTTTTCTTATAAGCATTTTCTGAAGGTGACCATACCATTCTTGTTTTTTTTGTTTCTGGCTTATCTTGTCTCACCAAATGTCTCACATGTGCATTCACATCGTTGCATGCCTCATGACGTTGTTCCTTCTTGTAGAAGCACAACCTTTGTTTTTAAGTATACACCATCGTTTGCCAATCCACTTCTCTAGTCAGTGCATCCTTGGCCACCTATATTCATCGGGCATCATGTAGAGGGCCCAAAGTCCACAGTCCATCAACATTCTCAATTTTAGACAATTTCATTATTCCTAAGAGAAAGAAAACCAATAAACACACCCTTGCCAAATAGGAAATCTAAACCTCCTCTTAACTCTTGTCCTTCTCCCCATTATTTACCTCTGCTGTTGCTTTGGTAGTGCTGATGGTTTCCTTCTGAACATAGCTCATAGCATGCAATAGCGATTTTCCCCCTGCTCCCTGGACTTAAACACTCTTTATATAAGAATCATATCTTTGAAGTAATTCTTATGAGAACTCACTCATATTTCTAGTGTGAATCAGTGGGACATGTAGGTCTATTCAACCCCTTTCAATCTTGTTCATTTTCAATATAGTAATATTACTTCTAGACCCATTAGAGAGTCACCTTTGCTCCTATCTATTCCCTTACATTGGAGTTCAACCTCATTAGCTAACAGTTCACCCATCTCTAGCTTCTATTGTTCTGTAAGTCCCCTATTTTCTGTATTATAAGCTTCTGATTATACCTTTATCCTGGTCATAAAAGTGGAGTCACGCAGTATCTATCCTTTTGTGTCTGGCTAACTTAACTCAGCATTATGTCCTCAAGTCTCGTCCATCTTGTCATGTGCTTCAGGACGTCATTTTGTCTTATTGCTGCATAATATTCCATTGTATGTATGTACCACCTTTTGGCGATCCACTTGTCTGCTGATGGGCATTTGATTTGTTTTCATCTTTTGGCAATTGTGAATAATGCTGCTATGAACATCGGGGTGCAAATTTCTGTTTGTGTCGTTGCTTTCAGCTCTTCTGGGTATATACCAAGTAGTGCTATTGCTGGGTCATAGGGCAACTCGATATTTAGTTTCCTAAAGAACCACCAAACAGTCTTCCATAGTGGCTGCACCATTATACATTCCCACCGGCAGTGCATAAGTGTCCCAGTTTCTCCATACCCTCTTCAACATTCACAGTTTCTTGTTTGTTGAAGAGCAACCACTCTTATAGGTGTGAGGTGGTATCTCATTGTGGTCTTGATTTGCATTTCCCTTACAGCCGGTGAGAATGAGCATCTCTTCATGTGCTTGTGAACCAACTGCATTCTCTCTTCAGAAAAATGCCTATTCTTATCTTTAATCCATTTCTAAATTGAATTGCTTGTTCTTTTGTTGTTCAGTTGCATGATTTCTTTGTATATACAGGAAATCAAACCTTTGTCTGATATGTGATTTCCAAATATTTTCTCCCATTGAGTTGGCTGCCTCTTCACCTTTTTGATAAAGTCTTTTGAGGTGTAGAAGCATTTAATTTTGAGGAGTTCCCATATATCTATTTTTTTTTCTTTTGTTGTTTGTGCTTTGGGTGAAAAGTTTAGGAAGCTGCCTCCTATTACTAGGTCTTGAAGATGTTAAAAATATGGAACACTTAACTAATTTGCATGTCATCCTTGCACAGGGGCCACACTAATCTTCTCTGTTCATTCCAATTTTAGTATATGCATTGTCAAAGCGAGCACTCTTTCTTGTTTTTAATATAAGCATTTAGGGCAGTACATTTCCTTCTCAGCACAGCCTTTGCCACATCCCATAAGTTCTGATAAGTTTGATTCTCTTTTTCATTCATCTCCAGATAGCTACTGATTTCTCTAGCAATTTCTTCTTTGACTCACTGGTTGTTTAAGAGTGTGTTATTTAATCTCCATATATTTATGAATGTTCTTGTTCTTTGGTGGTTATTGAGATCCAGCTTCATCCCATTGTGATCAGAGAAAGTACTTTGAATAATTTCAATGTTTTAAAATTTATAAAGACCTGTTTTGGCCCCAGCACATGATCTGTACTGGAGAATGTTCCATGAACATTAGAGAAGGATGTATAACCTTGTGCTTTGGGGTGCAATGACCTATATATGTCTGTTAGGTCTAATTTATTTATCAAGTTATTTAACTTATCTATTTCCTTGTTGATCTTCTGTCTGGTTGTTCTATCTATAGAGGAGAGTGGTGTACTGAAGTCTTCTACTATTATTGTTGAACATCTGTCACTCCCTTCAGTTTTGCCAATGTCTGTCTCGTGTACTTTGGAGCTCCTTGATTGGGAGCATAAACATTTATGATTGTTATGTCTTCTTGGTGAATTGACCCTTAATTAGTATATAGTATCTTTCTTTGTCTCTTATGATGCCTTTACATTTAATGTCCATTTTGTCCGATATTAGTATATAGCTACTCCTGCTTTCTTTTGGTTACAACTTACATGGAAAATTTTTCTATCCTTTCACTTTCAATCTACTGTATCCTTGTGTCTAAGATGAGTCTCTTGTGAGAAACATACAGCTGGATTATGTTTCTCAATCCATTTTACCAATCTGTATCTTTTTAAATTGGTAAGTCTACTCCATTAACATTCAAAGTTATTACTGAAAATACATTTCTTGATTCAACCATCTTACGTTTTTTATTTTATTTGTCAGATCTATATATTTTTTTCCCTCTTTTTCTTTGTATTCTTTAAATTACCCTTACTGGTACTCTTCAATTCTGGGCCGTCTTCCAGATCTCCCTCTCCTGTCTTTTTTTTGGAGCTGGCAGAATTCCTTTTATTATTTCTTGTAGGACCGGTCTATTGTTGACAAATTCTTTCAGGGATTCTTTGTCTGTGAAAACTTTAATCTCTCCCTCAATTTTGAATGGCGGTTTGGCTGGGTACAGAATTCTTGGTTGGAAGTCTTTCTCTTTCAGGATCTTGAGTATATCATACCGCTGCCGTCTCACCTCCAGGGTACTTGTTGAGTAGTCTGAAGTCAGTCTGATTTCCCTTGTATGTAGTAGATTGCTTTTCTCTTGCCGCTTTCAGGATTTTCTGCTTCTTGTCAACATTTTAACAGACTGATTAGTATGTGCCTTGGGGAAGGCCTATTTGGATTTGCTCTGTTTGGAGTTTGTTGGGCTTCTTTGACTTGTATATTTATGTCCTCTATGAGGGTTGGGAAGTTTTCCCCCATTATATCCTCAACTACTCTTCTTGCCCTTTACTTCTCTCTTCTTCTTTGACACCAGTAATTCTTATATTTGTGTGCTTTGTTTTGTCTACCATTTCCCTAGTTCCCATTCAATTTTTTCCATCTTTTTTGCAATTTGCTGTCTTGAAGTCAGTTATCCTGTCCTCTCTATCACTTATTCTTTCTTCTGTCTCTTCAAACCTGGTGTTGTGTGCCTCTAGTATGTTTTTTATTTGGTCAACAGAGTCTTTAATTTCTGTGATATCTGCTATTTTTCTATTTATTCTTTCAAATTCCTCTTTATGCTCTTCTTGATCTTTATGTCATTTGTTATCCCACTTATTTTATTAAGTAGAGTTGTATGAACATCTTTGATTAGTTGTTCCAATGTCTGTGTCTCCTCTGGTGTTTTAATTTGGTTATTAGGCAGGGCTCTATCTGTCTGCATTGTGATATGCTTAATGATCTTCTGCTGTCTTCATGGCATGTAAATATTATGACTGATTTACTTTGGGAGTTGATTTCTTTCAGTAGTCTAAGGCCTTGTGTTTGTGGGATGGTTATACACAAGGAGCAGGGCACAGGGTGGGCACTCAGTGCAGTGATTTGCTTCAGGGCAGGTATGGGCGCAGGTTGAGGACGTTACGCTGATGCTTGTGTATGTGGGCACCCAGTGGCCAGGGAGGATGTAGCTGTGTGGGTGCACCGATCTGGGGGGCGTATCCCTCGTGTGCGCTGGTCTAAAGCACAGCACCCTTTATGCGCATGCTTAGAGCTGTGGCAGCAAGTCGACCTTATGCCTTCATGGATTGGGGGCAGATGTGACCCCGCTGCCAGGTCAGCATTTTCTCAGAGCTGGGAAGTGAGGCCGAGGGCTGTGTGTATGCGTGGTTCTAGGACTGTTGTAAAGTGTGGTTTGCTGAGCTGAGTGAATGATTGGGTGCTCATGCGCATGTGTGGGCCTAGGAGTACCATAAACGGATGCGCAGAACTCAGAACTCAGGCGGGGCGGAGTGAGGCTGCGTAACATTGTGGGCAGTGGGTGCGGGGTTGGGGGGGGTATGGCAGGGGTAGCCTAGATGTGGAGGTTAGTGCCCGCAGCCTTTATGTGCTGACAATGGCCTGCAGGGAACAGGCCTCAGGAGGGGTGCAGGAGAGATGGGTTGGGCTGCACTTGGGGTGGGGGTTGGGGGCAGATACGTGCACTGGGGGCTGGTGGGGTGGGGGTGCCTGGAGCGTGGGAAATGGGAACGGGTGACGGGGTTTGGGTGTGTGGGGTGTGGGGTGAGTCGCCGGTCCCAGGGCTGCGCTGGTGAGGGTAGAGCAACCGAGGAACGTAGGCGGCTTACTTCCTGGTCCCAGGCTTGTCTGTGCTCCCGCAGGCTCTGTGGCTCTGTGGCTCCGTGCCTCTGCGCCAGGCTGCATCTTTCTGCCTCTCAGTTCTGTGCACTCCCGCAGGCTCTGTGGCTCTGTGGCTCCGTGCCTCTGCACCAGGCTGCATTTTTCTGCCTCTCAGTTCCTCGGCCTCTGCAACCAGGGCTGCCACATGTGGTGCAGAAGGCTCTCCCAGGTCAGCTATAGTCCTGAATCGCCACCTCAGTCGCCCTCCTGTCCCTTCTCTAACTTTTCTGTGGAGCAGGGCTAATCTCGAGCCACTTTCCTTGGCCATCTTCCCAGAAGTCCTGGCTTTAGTTCTTTATAGGAAAAACAGGGGTAATAAAATCTCCTTAAAAGAGTTACTGCAAGGTTCGGAGATGATATGGCTTAGGTGACTAGCACAGCATCTGGTACAGATTGTGTGCTCAATTAATTGAAGTTGTTATTATTTTCTTAGCAATTTGCATCGTTATTGCTACATGAGAACGACAAACATTCTAAAGACTGGCCCTCTCACTCAGCCTGCCTGTGCTGTTGTTTAAACTGCTCAGATTTTAAAATTTATTGATGCTTGTGCCCCATTAATCAGTGAAAGGAAATAGTTCCCCGAAGGAGCTGCATATCATTGCTTTAGGTCTTAGTCCTACCAGAGAATTTACTGTGGGAGTTAACTGGTCATTTCAGCTCTCTTAGTTAAGCCCCCACAGCTGTCAGGTGGAAGGAACAATGAATGACATCATTGGCTACTTTTTTGCAAGACTATATAAAAATTTCCATATCTCTCTCCAAGTGCAAAATAGCTTATAAATGTATCTCATTGTTTCTAAATATTCCAAACAACCCAGGGAAGATGATACAAATTGATCTTTGTCAATGAGAAATTATTATGATCCAGGTTATTGCAATATCTAGAAGGAAAAAGAATACAAGTGATTAATACTTACTATGGTCTATTATAAAACTATGCAGTGTGGAATAATAGAATCTTGGATTTGGAGGACATTTAAGAATCTCCTTCACTCCCCACCCCTTGCTCCTTCTCCTACTGAAGTTTAGATTCCTCTACCTGTTGAGAATAACAAATGATCATCCAGCCTCTGCTTGACTCCTATCATATAGACCAAGTAAGAAAGACAAGACAGTTCTTAATTACCTATCTCTTCTTGGCCAGTGCTGTTTGTAAATTCAGATTCTGTTTTAATTTTGGAAAAATTAAGCATTTTGTTGGCAAATTATGTGCTAGCTGGTCCATCAAATGCGTCTCACTTTTCTTAATTTTTTGAACAGTATTGACTATGATGTTAAGACTCAACTGAAATATGGAGACTGGGTTCTAGTTCTAGCCACACCACTAATCCAGACAACTCAACCTTTGCGAGTGCCAGTTTCTTCTATTGTGAAACAGGCTCTCTTTATCTGATCTGCCCAGCTGCAATCCCTGCCCCCCCACTAGCAAACAAACAGTCCCCAACCTACAAATCGATTCTGTTCTAAAGGTTCACTGAAGGCTGTTTTGTGTAACTCAGAAAACATTTCCTGCTGAAGTAACATTACAAATGGAGGCTAGGATTTCAGGTCTGCCTCCAGCACTCTATTTCATTCATAACGTAGTTAAATTATGATTCTAGTCCAAGAGTAAGAGTGAGGAAAAATAATTTCTTCCCCCTTTTCTGGATGCATGTTAATACCAGACAAAGCTTTGGAATATGTGCTAATTACTTTGGCACCCTCCCATTTCCTTTCTTTCAATTCACTTCCATCTCTTTATGTCCCTTACTCTAGGGGCCCAAAAGCTCCAACAGTAGCATCCCACTCAGGCCTACCGCACTTTACCAAGTTCTTAATTTCCCCCATCTCCTATACCCCTACCCCACTCTTCTCCACACCTCCTCCACCCCCACCCCCATCCCCCATCAAACTTCCATTCCTCTTAGTGCAGCTGTCCTCAGCTGGATTAGAGAGAAAGCAATCCGATTTAAATGACCTGTGTGTGCCTGCCACTAAACTAAACATGCACAGCTCTTTCCAGCCTTAACAAACCTGTGAGAGGAATGCTGTTATTCCATTCCACAGATGTGAAAACCGAGGCACAGAGAGGTTAAGTAACTTGCCCAAGGTCATTATGCTATAGTCAGTGTTGACATTGGGTTTTCAGTCCAAGCAATCTGGCATTTAAGCCTGGGCAATTAATGCTAAACTTCCCAGAAGGACTTATATTTTTTTAAATGGAACGCTTCTTAAACGCAAATGAAGCTCCCCATTTCAGACCGTGTTACAGAGAAGCAAAAATGTTCAAGTAGCATCAGGAAAGATATTCTGGAGTAAGAACCAACATATAAGCCAGGAAGACTTATTAAGGCAGATTTAAAACATATTTATTCATCATGGTGATGAATACACAACTATGTGAAATTGTGAGCCATTGATTGTGCATTATGTATGGAATGTTTATATGTCAAGAATGTTTGTATGTTCGTTTGTTTAGTTTTTACAATAAAAATATTTTTTAAAAAAACCACATTTATTGGAGTCATACGATGAACCAGGTCCTGGGCTAAGTAAACACTTCAGACCAGACACATAACTCATTTAATCCTCATAACAACTCTATGAAAAAGAGTCATTTTACAGATGAGGAAACTGGGGGATTCATTTACTCCTCAAAATAATCATCTGAGGAAGATATTTTAGTCCCTCTACTTCTGAAGAGGAAACTGAGGCTCAGAGAGGTTATGAAAATTACCCAAGTTCAGAGCATATTGGAAAAAATATGGTAAATTAATATGAGGTGAAACTGGGATTTGAACCCAGCTCTTATGCTTATGCTCTTAATAATGAATCTATACCTCTTTTAATTGTACAATGGTATTAACTGATGATAGTTAATACTTAACAAGAAAATATGTATTAAGCCTTGCTCTAGGAGATTCTTAGTCAAATTCTTTTCTATAGATCCAAAATTCCCATGAAACTCTTCTTCTATTTGGAAAAAAAAAGTACAAATAACTAATAGTACTTCTGACTTATCTTTCTCAAGCAAAGAACATCAACATCTGTGGGTACATTTCTCAAAAAAGAAAACTTTTCACAGCATTCCAGTAAAAGGAGCATATAATGCTAACACGGTCTTATGAAAAAATCCCTGTCCCAACTTGTGCAAGCTTCCTGTTTAATAGTAAAGAACAGAGAAGGACCTGCCCATTAAACTCACTCCAAATAAGGTAATAAACCTCTTCACAGCCCCCCAAAAGAGGTCCTAATGCCTACCCCCTCTGAAGCAGATACCTGTTTGTGGGGAAACTTTCTATGTCTGCATGGATTCCTTTCCAGAAAGTAAATTTGGGGGGCATCCAGGCCCACTCGCATATTTGTTAAAAAGAGAGAGAGAGAGAGAGAGAGAGATTTATGTGCAGAAGCTAAACTCATTGTGGCACTATTGAATATGTTTAGACCCCTTTTGTGACTGATTGCAGCTCTCAGGACCATTGGTTTCAGGGAAGCCTCTTTGATGACTGATTAAAACACCATGGGGCTTCCTGCCTCTGAGTGCCTTTTGCACCTATTTGTATTAAGTGTGAGGCTTGAAGTCAGAAACAGTTTTGGTCCTATGTTAGGAATCTCTGACATCAGACATTTGAAGCAGCACAGATCAGCAGTTCTCAGTCTTCTAAATGAAACTATAATGTGTTAAAGTATACAATTTTTAAAGATATACTGCATAAAACTGATGGGTAAAAATTGTATGTTATTTATTTTCAATTGGCATGCTTTATTCAGTAAACACACAAATATATTTCAAATATGACATAATCATGCCCAGATATATATCAAATATGATATATTTAAGGCATACCATAAATTGTTCCAATTTCTGTCGGTTCTCACCTTATTTTAGTTTATAAAAATGTAATAATTTCTCTCTCCTGTTAAACAGAAACAAATTCATTTAACCTTATGATGAAAGTTATAGATGTCAAATATGTACAAGGGAATATATCTATATCTAAATTTTTATATAATGCACACAAAGCTACGAAGGTTGAAGATCACTGGTCTGCAAAGTCCAGACTTCTAAATATATGATTTTCAAAATTCTTCATAACCTGACCCCCAACTTAACCTCTCTAATTTCAACTCCTGATCATATCTGGATGTGCATTTCTTAAGAATTCTAAGCAAGATAAAAATCTTTAAAAAGCATACTTAGTCACATAGCGTAATTGCAGAACACCAGGCTCATAGATCTTAAAAACAGATCAAAGGAAAAAGATATCATCTTCAGAGATGAAAATTAGACTTATCAACAGCAATAGTAGAAGTCAGAAGGTGGTGAAATAAAAGTTGATGGGCTGAGAAAAAATAGACATCAACCTAAAATTGTACAGCCAGCAAAAATATCTTTCAAGAATTGAGTTTGCTGATTTATTGAAGGAAATTCAAAAGAAAATTCTTTCAGCAGAAATACATAATATCGAATAGAAGGTCTGAGATGCAAGAAGAGATGAGAAGCAACAACAACAAAAGAGGTAAAATATGTGAGTAAACATAAACAACTCTATATGAAACAGTAATAATACTTAGTAAAGTTAAAAAAATCAAAATAGAATAAAAGTACATCTATACTAGCATGAGACAAGGATGTGATTAGAAATTTGTGTTATTTTGGTTGGAGGGAAAGATATTGACATACATTAGACTTCGAAAAGTTAATATATAGTTTGAAATTTCTTGGCAGCCACGAAAAGAATGGGAATAGAGTGTATAACTTTCAAACTATTATAGGGAAAAATGAACAGAATAAGGAAAATATACTCAGTCAATCCAAAAGAAGGAAGAAATGCTAGGGAAAAAAACAGAAAAAAAACAGGATGAATAGAAAGAACAAAATAAGATGATACAGATAAAGTCAAATATAGCCATAATTAAAATGTTTAAATATGTTATAAATCTCTAGTATTAGATAGACTTCATATTTTTTTGTTGCACAACTAAATAACTGGTGAATAATAATCAGATAAGCAGAAAACTCTCACATAATTAAGTTAAGAAGCAGCTCAGGGATTATTTATTTTCAAATAATGAAAATTAGAAAATATTTACAATTGAATGATAATGAAAATACTACAGCTGAAAGCAGTACTCAGAGGGGAAAGGAGAATTTGAAAGTTAATGAGCTAACATGCAGCTTAAGGAGTTAGAAAAATAATTGTAGCATAAATATAAAGTAAGCAGAAGGAAGAAAATAATTCAGTTAAGAGCAGTAATTAAGTGGGGGGAAAACATTCATTGGATAAAATCAACAAAGCCAAAGCCAAAATTGGTGTTATGAAAATAAGAATAGAGGTGAAAAAATTCTGGAGGACAGTGATCAAGAAAAAGAGAGGAAGCACCAATAAGCAATATTAGGAATAAAAAAAGGGGTCATGTTGTAGATGTTGCTGCATTACAGAGTTAGACAATTTTGTGCTACCATCACCATAATCCATTACCAAAACTTTCAAATATATGTTATTAGAATAAAACATTTTTTTAAAAACCCTATGAGGACATATGAGTTCTTTTTTATTTTTATTTTTATTTCTTTTTCTGGAGAGATGCAAGTGTTCCAAAAATGATCATGGTGAAGAATGCAAAACTATGTGATGATATTGTGAGCCACTGATTATATAGTATGGGTTGGACTGTACATGTATGGATATTTCTCAATAAAAATATTTTTAAAAAAACCCATATGACTGTACAACAAAAACAGTCAACCTAATGGAAACCACAGGCTGCAGTTAATAACACAATTATACCAGTTCTTTCATCAACTGTAACATACCACACTGGCATAAGTAATTAGTAAAGGGTGGTAATATGGGAACTCGATATTTTCTGGATTGCTTTTCTGTAAGCTTACAACCTCTCTAACTAGAAAAGAGTTTGCTCAATTTGACAAAATGAAAACAAAAGTCACTGCTGATAAAAAGAACGCAACTACTTAAAAGAAACATGAGACATCAATGAGTCACAATGTGTGGATCTTGTTTGGATTTGGATTTAAACAAATAAACTGTAAAAAATAATTTGTGACATTTATACTCAACTAGAAACTGAGACACTGAATCTTTGATGATGTTAAATAATTGTTATTAATTTTTAAGTACGATAGATACTATGAATGATTACATGCCAATGAATTTGAAAACTTAGGTGGGATGGGAAGAATCCCTGCAAAAGTATAACTGAAAACTGCTTCAAGAAGATAAAAATTTTTTTTTAAATATTTACAAAAAACTTCCAGCAATCAGCACCCTTAATGGTGAAACACTGAATGCATACTCTTGAAGATCGGGATGAGACCAGGGCAGCCTTTTTCATCAAGTCTATTTAACATCATAGAGGAGATCCTGACTAGAGTAATAAGATAAGAAAAAAGGAAATTAAAGTATCAGGATTGGAAAAAAAAACAAGATTAACCAGTAAATACTTCAAAAGAATCTGTAGGTAAGTTGTTCGTTAATAAGAGTGTTTAATAAGGCTGATGGTTAAAAAAATGAATTGTAGTACTATATGTCAGCAACAATTAGAAAATGTAAAAATTTAAAAGATACCTTTTCAATAACATTAAAAAATAAATCTTCTAAGAGTAAATGTAACAAAAGATGTGCATGACGTATTTGAAAAAAAATGTTTCTTAAGTTTATTGAGCTCATTAAAGAGGACCTATTAAATGGAAAGATACACCATTTTATGTTTTGGAAGTTTCAATTTCATAAGCACGTAATTTCCTCCAAAAATGTTCCATAGATTAAAGGCAATTTCAACAAAAATTATGACAGAGATTTTTTAAAAACAGAATTTGATAAATCAATTTAAAAACATTTATGCAGAAACAAGACACCAAGAAGTGCCTGAAGAAAAACAAGGTGGGGGGGATGCGTAGTTTACTGCCTTATAGGAGAACAAGACTTACTACAAAGCTGTAGTAATTAAGACTGTACAGCTGGTTCCGGAGTAGACAAATTGACCAATTGAACAAAATAAAGAACCTATAAACACACCCACACAGATGTGGAAAGTAGAATGTTAGTGCTGGGAGAGCAGGTGATTGGGAAAGGATCAATGAGTGGTACTGGGACAATTGTTTATCTACAAGGAAATCATTTAATTTAGACCTCTGACATGTATCATACCCCAAAAATCATTCCCAAGTGTATTAAATACTTAAAAGTAAAGGTAAAGCTATAAAGCTTTTAGAAACAGCTCAATAGAAAAATGATGTAAACACTAGAACAGGTATTTCATGGAAGACACCTGAATGCTCAATAAACATGTGAAAAGCTGTTCAATCATAATAGTAATCAGGAAAATGCAAATTAAGATCATAATAGACATCACTAACCACCAGTTGGCTGAAACGAAAAAAATATGGCAATATCCAGCATTGACTAGTGTATTTAGCAATGGGTAGCAACTCCCCATGTACAACTGATAAGAATGGAGATTGATACAATCATTTTGGAAAACCATTGGCATTATCTAATTAAGTTGAAGAGCTTACAACTGCTGGATCAATACCTTAGATAAATACTTAAACATATACCAGGAAGCACGTACAAGAACCATCAGAGTGGCTGGATTTGCAAAAGCCATAACCTGGAAACAACCAATTTGGATAAATAAATTATGACATGCTTCATACAATGAAATACATGCAATGGGTAAAGTGAATGAATTACAAGTATATGGAGGTATCTTAGGAACATAATGCTTAGCAAAAAAAAGCAAATCACAGATTAGTACATACTGTATGATTACATTTTATAAAGTTTAAACACATGCAAAACTCAACAATACAGTGTTTAGAGATAACAAACATGATAAAAAGATAAATGAAAGCAAAGGAATGCCACTTAGAAAATAGAGGACAGTGATTAAGCCTGAGAAGAAGGAAAGCACACACTTAAGGAGGGGTTAACAAGGTTCACAGGTTAATTTGTTTCCTTGAAGACATTCGGATACTTGAGTGCTCCTTGCATCACTATTTTGTATATATTTCTCCTAACGTGTATTATTCTTTTGAATCTATTCAATATTTAATAAAGATATTTAATGAAGATATTACTGAAGGTTCAAAAAACCTTCAGCTTCAATCAGGAAGACCTCAGAGAGGCATGACTGGAATGCCACTGTCACTAGCAAAGACCAACCTAATTGTGTGCTTTAAAAAAGGCCTTGGAAAGAGAACAATCTAAGGGAGTCAATCTAGAGAGCAAGAATTCGATAATAATTATATCAGTTCCCCCACCACCACCACCACATATACACCTTCTTCTATCCTACCCTGGCAACCACTCCCATAACACCTTCCCTCCTCCTTCTCCACTGTATTCAGATCACAATAGTTTGTACTACCCACAGTTTTCACTTCTCCCCATTCTGAGCTGGTCACCAGGCCCTCTGATGCTTCCTTGTCCCGGGGGAATTTTTACTAGGGAACATTTACCAGGAAATCTGAAGTCAAAGGCTCCTTTTGAGTTTTGCGAAAATTTCAAAGTCCTTGAAGAGAATATAGCATGTGTTCTGGAGGAAAGGGGAGAGGGCGAAGACTTCTTTTATTTTTGGAGGGGAGTGGTACAGAGATTCTCCAACACTAAGAAAGAGGGAGCCAAGGGGACCTTGGCACTGCTCAGCAGCAGCCGCCCCCAGAAGCATCAGCAAGAGGATGGCTGCGCGCTGTATCTGCAGCGTCAGGACAGACCGCTCCCGGAGTCCCAGCCTCAGCGAAGATGCCCGGCCTGAGCGCTGGAATACTGCCGGGTCCCTGAGAATGGGCTGCGCAACAGGGACAGGGGAGAAACGAGAAGCCCTTCGCCATTTTCCAGGCACCTGGTAAACATCTATACATCTGGGGGCAACTCGGGAAAAGGGCCCCCAAAATGCCCAAGTTGGAATTTCCCACCATTCTGAAGGCTCAGGGCTGGAATCGAGTTGATATAAGGAAAATAAATTAACATTTGTTGTATATCTGAGTTTGCGGACTGAGAGCCCCACCTTCTATATATATTTAGAAACTCCAGCAGTATAGCCTTTATTGGTTTATGCCTCTGCTTCCTCAACTAGACGAATAAGCTTGCTGATGGCAAAAATTGTCATACTCATCTCTGCACCCTGGAACCTAATATGGAGCTGGGGAAATGGCAGTTGCTTAATCAGGGGCAGATCCAAGTTTTGTGGGGCTGTAAGCTTTTTCCTTACAAAAAAGAACACAACCTTAAATGCAAAATTAGGCACAAAAGTAAATTTTTATTGTGAAAATAAATCACCACAAATTAATTTTTAAACTTTGAAAAGCTGATAATAAAAAAAACTTCACAAAATATACACACAACAAAAACAAATTAATTAACTGCCTGAAACACTTCTGTAATATTTTTCCTAAATGTTTTGGCTAAATTCTGTTGGATAATCTCCACATGACAATAATTTTGCATTATGATTTTATACAGAAGACAGGAAAGATAATTCAGGCTTCTAGCTTAGCTGATCAAAAGTGTTGTTGTTCGTTTTTATTAATATTGATTACTGGTATGCTTAAAATACTCAACTTCCCACATAGACACTTTCATAGTTTATAATACTACCCTACAAACACATGGATTCTGATAAATTCTATTTTGCCCTATTCCCAATAAGAAGGAAAAATAAATGACATATTTATAATTGTATGTACTACATAATTGCTGAGAGGATAAAATCTTCATTTTGAAAAGGCACTAATAACTGAATTTTTTACTTAAATTTTATGTTTGTGATGAACAGAAGAATTTTCCAAGGATTAGCTTCTGACTTTATTTTTCAAACCTTCTTTCTCTTTTCTTCTCTGCAAACTTTCAAAGCCATAGCATATGTTCAAATTGTATATATGAGTTCTAACCCAGTGCTTTCTTGTCCCAGTGCTGGACAAGCTGGCACAGTGGGCTGTAGAGGCATTCTACATTAAATTAAGCTTAGAGACTTAACTAATTAAGCAAGTGACTGTAAACCGTTAAATCCAAAGAAAGTGTGTCCCCAAATCAACTCCTCCTTTGCCAGATGTCAAAAATGCCTCTGACCACTCCAATATCACCCTATCCGAAAGAAAGTGTGAGTGAGGGGAAGGCAGAGCACAAAGAGAGAGCAAGTTTTAACTGACTGCATTTAAAATATCTTATTTTTGCAAATTTTTAAAAAACATATGAAGATATTACTTAAGCCTCTCCTATGGTCTTGAAAGGGGCCTTTACAAGTGAGGTAAGGCCTCACTTTTTTTTTTTTTAATAGTCTCACAGTAAATCTGCTGCTGGTCTTGATAAATATTTGCTGCATGAATAAATGAACCATATGTGAGACATTCTAGGAACCTCTTCTGTGGCACAGGAATTATGCATCTTATCTTTCAGGGCCTGGATATGTTTTCTTTTACCAATCCCATGCTCATCAAATCTTCTGATAAAATGTTTTCCCCAGGTGCTTTGATACGGGGGTGAGGAGTAGGGTGGTACCTAGACAGAAGACCTAAGGAGAAATTGGCTCTGCCTATGGAGTAGCACATTTCCCATTGGAAATAGATAGTTGTCAATCTCGTTTGAATATCAGTCTCTTGAAGTTTAATTTACATAATTGGGTCCAGATGCCTGATACCTTGGAGTGTCCTGACAAAATTGAGTTTCAGAATTCACTAAGCTGAAGTGTATATGCAGAAATGTAGCACCCCAGATTACTGCCACCTGCAGAACCTTGTCATAGAGTCAGGTTGGCCTTTCCCAGGGAGATGCATCTAGATCATCAGGCTCACCTCAAATCTGCAATTCTGATGACTCAAAATAACGCTCACATTGGCTGAGACTCATAGAATAAGTGGGTCTTATTGAGGTGAGGATAAACAGGGGGAGGTTGTCTTTTCTCCACTGCCTTTCTATACTTTTTTAAAATTAATACTGTTTCCGTAATAACTTAAAGTGATTATATATATATATTACTTGTTTGTGGGGTTAGGCAGGAATTATTTGCAGCGATGGGGCAAACAGTTCTTAAACCCTCTAGGAAAAAAAAGGCAGCAAAGAGCAGAAACCCCTTAATGGTTCTTCTAATACTGCCCACGGACACATTAGCTATTGCTTTATGATCATCAGATTCTTCATCCCTTGAAGTTTTAGGTGCTTTGGGGTGGGGAGAAAAGGAAAGGATTACATTCACCATTTACCAACTGACTACATTAGGAGATGTCCCCACTCTTCTTTTGAAAATTTTAGGACTGAAAGCTGAGACATCACTGAATCCAGTTCCTTCATTTTTCACAGATGGGAAACCCAGTCCCAAGGGTAAGTTATTCCTTCAAGGTCATGCAGCTGGTGATAGAAATGTGAACTCTGGAATGGGTTTAGCATATTATTTTTAGCTTAAGAAATTCAGAATCTTGCACAAAAGCTGTAAAGCAAGAGGTATAGTAAACCAGCCCCCATCCCAGACTGTTTGTAGTAGGGGAGTCAGATCCTCACCATCACAGCCAAATTAACAGCTGGTAACAGTTGGAGACAACTGTCAGTTCTTAGAATTTTGAACTCTCAAAAATCTTGCAATTAATGATATTAGGACTGCTCCTCCTGGTCCCATCCGTCATTCAATGGAAGGTGACTGGAACAGCCAGCTGTCCCATACAGACTTATTGCAACTAGAGCAGAAATTGGAGTTGGAAAGCAGCTGAAACCACTATCAACCTATGGCAAGTTGGCACTCAGATAAACGACCCCAGGGGAAGTCGACCTTGTCTTTTTTTTTTTTTTTAAAGAGCTAGGAAAGAAAGAGAGGAAAGCATGGTAAAACAAGCCAAAAAAATTCCCATATACATTTCTCCAGGGAAAAATGTGATAGTTAAATACAATGAGAATAGAACATCTACAGAAGAATAAATAAGGAAATGATAATTGCCTGCCAGGAGGGGAAGCAAGCGTTGGGAGTTCAGATGTGGGGGAGAATTCTCACTGTATAACCTTTCATATACGGGGTTTTTAAATCATGTGAATTATTTTGTCTATTTTTTAAAAGAAAACATGGAAAGTTTAAAAGGAAGTAATAAGGAAATCTTCCTTAAGATCACGGTGATTTTAAAACAATCTTTGCGAAACAAGGGTCTGATCAGCTCATTAAAATCCAGATTTGACTCTTGCAAAGTTCCAGAGACAGCATGGCAAAGGATGTGCTGCCTCATAGAGCATTTAGGAGCAGCTAACCCTGACAGAAGCATTGCTTTCTGACACAGGGCCAATCATGTTCGTCATTCTTTTCTAATATTTCTTGCTGTAACTTCTGAATACCTTTCTGAAACTAAAAATTTCCTTTTTTGGAGAGGGTCTAAGTATAGACGAATCCTATTTTAACAGCTATTATCATGTTGTCCAGTTCAATATAACAAGTTCCTATCCTGGCCAACAGCCCATGCTAGAGATTTTGCTCATATTTGTGGGAGGTGTACATGAAGGCAATGTAATGGATTGTTTACACATTGGATAAACAATGGATTATTATGTATATGTATGTACATAATAATTTCCTTTAAAATGGTACGTATGTAAATATATAATTTTCAAGAAAAAGATTTCAGAAACATTATAAGGAATAAATTCTATACAGGGTGATATCAAAGAGGATATGACATAGTTGATGTAGCATGTAGGATTTAGCAACAGAGATGGGTGTGCAACATAGAAAAAACTACAACATTCAAAAGGCAGTATAGCATAGCAATTCAAAGCATGAACTCTGGAGATAGTCTACCTATGTTCAGCTTCACCAGTCTGCATTTAGCAATACTACCTTTTGCAAGTTACTCATCCCCTCTGTGCCTCAGTGTTCCCATCTGTAAAATGAGCGAATAGTAGCATAAATCTTATAGGTTTGTTGTAAAGATTAAATAAGTTAATATACAAGATGTCTGGAACAGCGATTGGCCACAGAAACACCACCAATTATAAATATTAACTATTGTCATTCTGCAAAGAAAAATTTGGCTATATGGACCCATGCCACAGTCCCTTTGGTCCTTAAATAGATATTGTCACCTATGTGCAAGAATATATTTGCTCAGGCTCTCATCATGGCCTGGGTGAAGTAGTCCTTAAGACAATCCACTCCTTTTCTCTTAATCCAACAACTGTCTTGATTACTAATTCGAATTTTCAGGTATCATGCCCCTAGGAAAGAGGATGTGGTGTTCTAAATGAGATACAGGTCATCTGTGTCCTGCCAGAAGGGGACATCTCCATTTAAAAATTAATGCATTGGGGGTATACAGATAGTTCACTGGTTAGAATGCCTGCCTTTCATGTGGGGGACCTGGGTTCGATTCCTGCACCATGCACCACCACCACCACCCCAAAAATTAATACATTGGTCTTCTGATTTACATACCCATCTCATGGAAATATCTTTCACTTAGTCTGCACATCACAGGATACACTCAAAGTCTAGTTTGGGACCTGCCTGTCTGAAGTCCAGAACTTGGAACTTGGTTAGATTACCAAGGAAATGCCACCCTAGAGACATATTGGGTGGAGGGGTTCAGTTAGTGGGTCCCCCAGGCGAGACCCCTGATACTTCTACCCCATCATGCATTCTTTCAGATTTCAACATGGTTGCAAAACACTGTGGTCACTTTGCTTAGCAAAATGTTTTGTTTTTGTTTTTTTTTTTTATTTATACAGTGTCTATGTGTCATAGCTTCCCAGCTGCTAAAACAAATATCATAACGATAGGTTGGCTTAACAGGAACATATTTCTCATAGTCTTGAAGCTAGGGAAAGTCCAACATTGAGGCATCAGCAAGGCAATGTTTTCTCCCTGAAGACTGTGGTTTTCTGGGTCTGGCTGCCAGTGATCCTTGGCTTGTCTGTCATATGGCAGCACATATGGCAGTGTCTTCTCTTTTCTCCTCCAGTTTCTGTGGACTTCCAGCTTCTTCCAGTGGCTTTCTCGCTCGACCTCTGGCTTGCATTCTACTTATGAAGGACTCTAGTAATCTGGATTAAAGCCCAACTTGATTCATTTGGGCCACATCATAACTGAATTAACATCTTCAAAGGATACAGAGCAGGGAAGGAACAAGTAGAAAGTATGTTCTGAAATATAGTTTTCCTTTTCTCCTGCAAGCTCCTGGGTACTTGAGGGACATATTACACTTTAGTAAATGATTCTGGGAAAAAAGGTAGTTTTCTGGTGAAGGTCATTGGAATTAGGATGCTCAAAGATCTAGCACAATCTCAGGCTCAGATATAACAACACTGTGTTCTAATCCAGGCTCACAAGAGGCTCTCTGTGACCTGCACTGGAATAACGGGTTTTCCTCTGGGAACAGGTAAGAGGGTCATCGACAAACTAAAGTTAGTCCAAAGGAAGGCAACCATTTTAGGGAAGAACCATTTCATACATATAAGTCAGGATATTTTCAGCTGCAAGTAACAAAACACTAGATTCAGACTGGACTAAGAAAAAACAGAAATTATTGACAAACATAACTGTAATCACAGAATTTTGAAGTACATTCAGCTTCAGACAAGGCTTTCTTAGGGGTTCACATGATGCTAGCAGGACTCAGATTTTCTCTCAATCAGTCCACTTGCTATTTGGGTCTTGGCACCATTTTCATGTAGGCTCTTCCCTTCAAGGTCCAAGATAGATGTTAACGATTCCCAAAGTACTATCCACATTCATCACCATCCTGCACCTTAGAACCAGCATTTGTAGCTAAAGCCCTGAGATTTGCTATGATTGGACTGGCTTAAGCAAAGAACCCATCCCTGAAGCTATCACTGTGGCCAGGGAAATGGAGTGTTCTCACTGACTTAGCCTGTATTTGACCCTTGGAGCTGTGGTGGAGTTAGTTTCCTCAGAACCATATAGAGCCCACTTGGAAATCAGAACTATTGGGAAGAAGGGAGAGGAAATGGAAGCTACAAGGTAATCAACAAAGATATGTGCTTCATTATACAAGGAACATTTAAAGGAATAGGGGTCCTTAACTTAATGAAGAGCAGACATAAAAAGGGAAAGATAATTGTCTTTGAAGATTTAGAAGTGTCTTAGGAGGAAGCATTAGATTTATTCTGTATAATTCAGTACCAGTGGTTGAAACTTATAAAGATGCATTTTGACTAAATTCAAGTAATTGATTCACAAGGGAAGAAATACAGTCATAACAGAAAGGTGTAAAATGAAATGTGAAATACCTCCCTCTTTTCTCTTCCCTTCCCTGCCTAGTACATCTCCTTTGATTTCTTATCAGAGATAACCTCCATGAACTGTATATTGAAAACTGGTTTTAAGATTAGAACTTCCCATAAGGATTTAGCTGTGTCTTAAAGAATTGTTTGCTCCATCTCTGCATGCAGGATGTTAAAAAGAGAATCTCTACATTAGGTGGTAGTTAGACTAGATAACTATAAGACACTAAGATTCCATATTTGAGGCGGGATGATTTAAGAAGGAATTTGGAGTTCCTTGCATGAAGGTGAGAGGAATTTGGGTCATTCAAGTGTAAGTGTTATTTGCTGATGGAGCAAAAGTACTGTGTAGCTCTCTTTTCGCCCAGACCAGAGCAATGATGCCAGGTGGAGTGAATTTTAGGTGTGCCAGCTTGAAAGGATTTATGTACCCTAGAAAAGCCATGTTTTAATCCTAATTAATCTTGTGGGAGCAACGGTTGCTTCTAAACCCTATTCAGTACTATAGGTTGGAAACTTGATGAAGTTATCTCCATGGAGATGTGACTCAATCGATTGTGGGTATTAAACTTGATTAGATGGAGGCGTGTCTTCACCCATTCTATGTGGGTCTTGATTAGTTTACTGGAAACCATAAAAGAGGAGACATTTTGGAGAGAGTTCTTTTTTTGAGAACGAGGAGAGAGCTGCCGAACCATGACAGGATGACGAGAGAACCACAGAGTCCACCAGCCAGCAACCTTTGGAGGTGAAGAAGGACAGCGCCTCCCAGGGAGCTTCTTGAAGCAAGAGGCCTGGAGAGAAAGCTAGCAGACATCACCGTATTTGCCACGTGCCTTCCCAGTTGAGAAAGAAACGCTGAACTCATTGGCCTTTCTTGAGTGAAGGTAACCTCTTGATGGTGCCTTGGTTTGGACATTTTTATTGACTTGCTTCAATTTGGAGATTTTCATGGCCTTAGAACTGTAAACTAGCAACTTATTAAATTCCTCTTTTTAAAAGCCATTCCATTTCTGATATATTGCATTCCAGCAGCTAGCAACCTAGAACACTAGGCAAGGAGGGAGCCATAGTGATGGCTTGTTCTTTGTGTAAAATAATGATAACAATGCTATTGGAAATAGTTTATGATACAGATTTCCCTTTTTGCAGCTGGTCTAACTGCTGTCTGAAAGGCTGAGAAATTTGAAGGCTGAAAAGATCCTAAGATAGACCTAAAGTTATTGTCCTGGTATGTCAAAAAGGATATTAGAGTATTGTTGATTTATATTTTGTGATTTATACTCTACCTACTTCCAAAAAAGCAATTTGAAGTAGTTTTTAACTGAAAAAAAAATTGAAATAGAACATTTAAAACCACAAAGACTGAAATAAATATACTTGAAACCTGACATAATTGCTGGAATTACTTAGCTCTAACCTAGTATTAAGTACTATTAAGCATAGTCAGCTAAAAGGGAAATGATCAGGTTTAATAAGGAGAGACCAGTTTTTCCTGGTTGAATCTTAAAAACAATTTATAAAGATGGACATACATTGAACATATTAAATATTATCAGAAGTTTCTCTAATTCCATGAAATAGATTCTTGGCATAAAATATCCACATCACCTAAACCCTATACTCACTGTGTCATCATTTGCTGGTAGTAAGAAGATTAGTCCCCTCACTGAAATTTAAGAACTTAAGTGACTCAAGTTCTATATAGGGAAGTATTCAAGGCAATGTAAAAGCAGTTTATAACCAGCATAAGGAAAACAGCATCTACCACTTTTCTTTTCCTTCTCTGTATTTTAAGTCCAAATAAATTAATAAGATATAAAGAGATTGTTTGGGTTTGCTAAAGCTGATGAAATGCAATATACCTGAAATTGCTTAACTTCTGCAGTGGGGATTTATTAATTTACATGTTTACAGTTCTGAGTCTGTGAAAGATTAATTAATTAATTTGATGCCAAATTAAGACATCAATAGGACGACACCTTATTCCTGAAGACGGGCTATGGGTGAGTTTGGGTTCCTCTGTCAGATAGCAAGGCACATGTCTGCTGGTCCTCCTCTCCTGAGTTTTGTTGCTTCCAGCTTCCGGCTTCAGGGCCTTGATCTTTGAGCTCTTGTATATTTCTTTCTTTTAGTTTCTTTCTCTTTGCTTTTGTGGGAACTTCTCTTGAAACTTCTTTGGGGCTATTTTTCTTTATCTTATACTCTTATAAAGGACTCCACTCATTCAAGATGTGTCACATCTCAATTGAAATAACCTAATCAAAAGGACCCATCTACAATAGCTCTACGCCCACAGGAATGAATTAAAAGAACATTATCTTTTCTGGGGTGCATACAGCTTTAAACCATCACAGAGATCCTTCTCTGAAATTCTTTTTTGTAGATGCAGAACTTCTAACAGATGTTAGCTTGGCTGATGTTTTTCCTCTGCATAATCCCTTGTAGGGTGCCTCTCCTGGAAAACACCAGCAAAAAGAACCTGTGGTCATCATCAATAGAGAATGTTTATTGAGTGCCTCCTGTGTGCAAAGCATTCTGTTATGTCTAAAGACTGATTATTGCCTTTAAGGAGATCTCAGACTGGTTAGAGAGGTTGTTTATGGATATATGCTAAGTGCCAAAGTCCAGAACTCTAGTATGTATTACAGAAGTTCAGAGGAGAGACGTCATTGTGGAATGGGGTGAGCTGAAGGGCTTCAAAGAGGAGATGGGCTTGAGTTTAACCATAAAAAAGAACGGAATTTGGATGAATGGAGGTGAAGGTCAGGGCTGTCAAAGAGACTGTGAGCCAGACAATGCATGTAGGAATGAGCAGAGCACCTGGGAAGCATTGGGATGGCCGAGGTCCCTTTGACTTGTAAAATGCTGGTTCGACTGACTGTTATTTGAGGTCTTCCATTTACACATGAGTAATTAAACTTATTCCCTGTCTTTTCTGGCCATAAACAGAAATAGCAAAAATACACTGCTAACCCTCTCAAATGATTTCACAGCTGTGTCTGTTCCAGTTTATTCCTGATACATTAATGAAACAATAGCTTTTGTTTAACTAATGTTTCTAGTATGGTCAGAATCGCTAGCAAATGAATAAAATATTCTAAATTTACTCTTTCATGGACTATAAGCATAGTCAAAATGAAACTGCTTTGTTCAGGCCAAGTAATACACTGAATCTTTAAAATAATAATCATAAACACCATTTTTGTTAGTTAATTCTCTGTATTTGAGATACTAGTTAGCAATCAACACAGATCTCATTTGATGAAAGTTTCAGAACAAACTAATGAAGTAATTATTATCATCCCTATTTTATAAGTGACAAATTATATTTGGAAAGGTTAAATAAGTTACTCAAAATTATACAGCTAATAAGTTGTGGAACCAGAATTGGGACCTGTGCCAGTTTGGAAGTGTTATGTACCCCAGAAAAGCCATGTTTTAATTCTGGTTCAACCTTGTGGGGCAGCTGTTTCTTTTAATCCTGATTTAATATTATGGGTTAGTATTCTAGTTTGTTAGCTGCCAGAATGCGATATACCAGAAACAGAACGGCTTTTGAAAAGGGGAATTTATTAAGTTGCAAGTTTAGAGTTCTAAAGCCAAGAAAATGTCCAACTTAAAAGCAAGGCTATAGAAATGTCCAATCTAAGTCCCTGCTAGCTTTCTCTCCAGGTTTCTTGTTTCATAAAGCTCCCCAAGGGGCATTTTCCTTCTTCATCTCCAAAGGTCTCTGGCGGTGTGGGCTCTCATGGTTCTCTAGTGCCTCTGTTACTCTTCCCAAAATGCTTCCTCAAGTTTCCAGCCTACAGTACTGAACAGGGATTAAAAGAAACAGCTACCTCCATAAGATGGATCAGGATTAAAACATGGCTTGGAAATTTTTGATTAAATTATCTCCATGGAGGTGTGACTCACCCAATTGAGGGTGTGGCCTTTTCATTAGATGGTGATGTAACTCCACCCATTCCAGGTGGTTCTTCATTAGTTTAGTGGAGTCTTTATAAGGGGAAACATTTTGGAGAAACCTTAGAAGAACCGAGGCCTTGGAGCCGAGGGAGAGTGGATGTGGATGTTGGAGAATGGTTGCTTTGGAGAACAGAGACACAGATGTTTAGAGATGCTTTGGAGCCCAGAAGACATCACCTTGAGATGCTGGGCAGGTCGCGAACCTGCAGAGAGCCCAGGGAAGCCCAGAGATGAAATCCAGCCCCAGAGAAACAAAGTGAGGAACACCCACAGGAACAGAGGCTGAAAGCAACGGAGCCCAAGAGCAAGAGACCAGCCTGCATTCCCATCTGACAGAGGTGTTCCAGATGCATTGACTTTTGTTGTATCAAGGTATCTTTCCCTCAGTGCCTCGGTTTGAAAATTTCCATAGGCTTAGAACTGTAAACGTGCAACTTATTAAATTCCCTTTATAAAGCTGCTCCATTTCTGGTATATTGCAATCTGCCAGCTTACAAACTAAAACACGACCTGAGTCTATCTGATTAAACCCACAGCCTTTCCACATGACCCTGCCTTTATGATGCGTAAGTGTGTTTATGTATATGTGTGTGTGTATAGACAGAGTGTGTTCATGACACTACATGGTTAAATATCATGCATGTGTACAAGCAGTCTTGACATAAATTTTTGTTTTCTGTACATATCTGTTGATCATAAAAACAAACAAACTGCTTATTAATGCTTATTGGGTACAGAGTTTCTATTTAAGGTGATGGAAAAGTTTTGGTAATGCATGATGGAAATGGTTGCATGACATTGTGAATGTAATTAACACCACTGAATTGTATGCTTGAAAATGGTTAAAATGGGAACTTTTATGTTGTATGATTGTTACTACAATGCAAAATTTTTACAAGACTCCTCTCCCCGAGAAAATGACAAAACAAAAACAAAAACAAAAACTTATGATCACTATCATAAAGAAATAAACATGCTTATTAGATTTTCAGAGGAGCCTTTAAGTTCTTTGGTGCTTTGTAATGTGAACTGCAAAACAGCCTTATTTTTTTCCTTTTGTTGCGGATATGTTTTTGAATGAGTTATACAGCAATGACACATTTGATTGTTATTTCTTTGGCTTGTTTTGAAATGTGTATTGAAGCCTTGTGAACTTTGCTGTTCCTAGGGTCCCACATTTTTTCTTAATGACTGCTAAATGATATATTTTTTTCCAAAACTCATAAGGGAGGGTGACCTCTTTTAGCTGGCAGGGCTTAATTTTCAAAATTTTTCCTTTATCTTTGTACTCAGCCAGATATTTCTTTTTCCTTTTCCTAGTTCTCTTTCAGTTTAGCAAATCTTCATGTGCTCAGCCTCTGTGCTGAGGCCTGTGAGATTCATAAAGGCAAACACAGAGGAGTTGATAACTTTTCTATTATCACCTCTTCAGAAAGGCTGGTCTTTGCCATCCTCCCTTTCCTGTCTCTACTGCTTATTCTCTTATGATGGCACCCTCTTCAATTCTTCTCACAATCCACAGTTGTTTTATTAGCTTTCTTTAGTGACTGGTATACCTGTAGGATATGTTCTGAGACGCCAGGGACCTCATCTGTCTTTCTCGGTGTTGGTTCCCAGCAACTTAGCATGTTGTCTGGCATAGGAGGAGGCTCTCAGTAAACATTTCTTCACTAACAATGAATAAGTGACTATCTCCAGAACCTGGCAATGCTCCATGAATCTTTGTTCATAATGAACGAATGTGGCCTGACGTGATCAAAGAAGGAGGAAGGGTTCAGGCTGAACCGGTAGAGGGACTTCAATATTTTCTCTGTCCCCAACAGTAGCTTTTTACCCAGACAAATGCTCCTTACAGCCATGTGCAGCTACTAACCATGAAGCGCTTCAGAGGTAAGACCTGCAGCCTGAGCTCAGTCACTCATCGTTCTCCACCCTCCTCGGCACACTGCACAGCCTCAGCAGGACAGTCGGTCTTCCACCTCCCCCTGGCATGTTTTAAACCCGAGCTAGAGAAAGATATTCCTTTCTTCTGTAGTCATGGTGCTGCAGGGATGTGAATGCAAGGTAGCTGGGACTTCTACTCCCACAGAGAAAGCTGGTCTAAGAGGAGGAAGCCATCAGGCCAAGACTCAAAGGTTGGAGACAGTGAGAGACCTGATGGCCAGGCGCCAAGGCTTCAGTCCAGTGTCCTCTCACAAATAATGCCCCCTAACAAACAAAAAACTTAGGCAGGTAGGTTGGGTCTGAGAATCCTGATTAGTACAAACATGGATAAGTAGACAGGAGTAGGATGGGGCATCTGGACAAAAGCACAGAGGTAAGATTAAATATGGTTACTAGGAAAGTTCATCACCAAACCTTTAAAGGAGAGATGTTTGTAGCATTTAGCCCACACATATTTACTCTTTCTATTATGACCCTCCTTTATACAGTTAACTGTTACCACTAAAATGAGAAATGAGAGGTGATAACATGAGGAAACACTCAGGGTATAAAATTAAGTGGAGAAACCAGGATATGGATAAATGCACAAGAGAGCAACTACCAAGGCCAATGAGGTAGGGAACCTGGACAGAAACAGAGTCACACACTTTGATTTGAATCGCATTTCAGTCTCCTAGGAGTGTGATCCTGGGCACACTGTCTGATACCTCTGAGTCTTTGGTTTTCTCATCTGTAAATCAAGGATACTATCTTTCGGGGTTATTGAGAGATCAAATAAAGTATGTAAAGTCTCTTGCACATTGCCTGAATCCAAGAATTGTTACTTTTTTTCATTTAAAAAAATAACAAAACCCACTGCATTAAAACTTTTAAAACATTAGAAGAAAAACATTTAAATGTTAATGTACTTGCATTTGGATTCACTGAGTCATTCAACAAATATTTCTTGAATGCTGACTATATACAGACGCTGGGAATACAAGAGTGAACAAAACAGAAAAAAGTCCTTGACTTTATGGATTCAAATTCCTTTCAAGTAATATAGACAATAAGCTAATTAATTAATTAATTCATGTGTCATGTGTCCTGAAGTGCTACAAGTAGGGAGTGCCTGGGGTTTTGTGCGTGACAGTGGAAGCAATTTTTAACAAAGTGTCTGGAAAAAGACTACTGAGAAAGTAACATTTGCGCGAAAACTCAAAAACCAAGAAAGGATGACTTTTCTTTTTCCTTACACCTACTTTTCTGATTAAAAAAAATTTTTTTAATTGACATACCAAAACAACATATAAACACACAATTCTTAACATACAAACATTGCGTGTTTTCTGATTTTTTAAATGGGCCTGTACAAACTAATTTTTTAATAAAGCATTTAATGGAAACTAGAATCAGAATCTTACAGAAAGCATTTATCATAACTAACTTATCTATGGTATCAACTTAAAAAAATGTTTATTTGTACCAACATGTTATCCTCAACATGCCGTAACACTCCTAGAAGATAAGCATTTTTTTTCCCTGTTTTACAAATTGAAAATGAATTTCAAAATTTATACAATTAGTAAGTGTTAGAAGTGATTCTTAGAATTCAGGTTTTCCTGCTCCCGATCCCATATTCTCTGGTAAATTCCTGTGTCTTACAGCCCATATACACAGAGTCATCTATCTTCTCCTAAAACTTATCTGTTTGTCTATACCTTTCAAGACACTGATCAATTACTTCTAATAATTCAACAGTTATTTCACTGGGGTGTGGACTGCAACAGTATAATGATAGTCTTTACATATATGGAGTATATGTAAATTTTTGCTTGGGTTGTGTCATTGAATAAGCCTTAGAGTGATAGGTGTGTTCTTTAGTATGATGCCCTTTAAATATTACTTTTATTCTAAATGTTTTCTGCTAAAATCTTTTTCTTAGAATGAAAATCATCAGTGAAACACCACTGACATCAATCAAGGTTATGTTGTGGAATGACATGTTCGTATCCATTGTGCTCATTGACACTTTATCAAAATTGAGTGTCTTGACCTTGTTAGGAATGAAGGGGGGAGTTGGATATTCCATTCTTCCAAAAGCCCACTCCTTAGTCCCCAGCCAATATTCTCATCCTGACTTCCTCTGCAACTTTTCTCAAACCCAGCATTTTTATTGCAACTCAGAATCAAGACATACAATTAAACTAAAGATAGTAGTGACATTCTAACTAAACTGCATAGTTATAATAAAACATAATTATAAAAAAAAAACATACTGGCTTAGAGTTGGACAGAATTAACCTTATGAACTTTCAACCAAAGTACACATTTTTCTATTTGTCAGGATCCTGAAAAATGTGAGTGCCTGAGTCTTCAACATAGTGATATTTTAAAAGTAAGAATGGTTTCTTGTTCCTATAATTCAACAACAAAAAAGAAAAACAGAGAGTGAGGGAGAGAAAGAGAAAATTACTTAGCTAAGAACTGAATCATTTGCCTGGAGACTTGCCATTTTCTAATCTATGTAGACAAATGTAAATATGGTTAAGTTGAATGGTATCAAAAGTGTGAAAGCACTTATAGTATAAAGAAGATGTCTACTATCTGTTAGTTGCATTTTCACCTGAATTTAAATTTGAAAGGGCAATAGAAAATTTGTAAAGATAGCTGTTCTAGTTTGTTAGCTACCAGAATGCAACACACCAGAGATGGATTGGCTTTTAATAAAAGAGGATTTATTTTGTTAGTTCTTCAGAGGAAAGGCAGCTAACTTTCCACTGAAGTTCTTTCTTACGTGGGAAGGCACAGGATGGTCTCTGCTGGCCTTCTCTCCAGGCCTCTGGGTTCCAACAACTTTCCCCAGGGTAATTTCTTTATGCATCTCCAAAGGCCTGGGCTGAGCTGCTTGGGCTGTGCTACGTTGTGCTCTCTCATTTAAGCACCAGCCAATTAAGTCAAACATCATTCATTGCAGCAGGCATGCCTCTTAGCTGACTGCAGATGTAATCAGCAACAAATGAGGTTCACATACCACTGGCTCATGTCCACAGTAACAGAACTAGGTGCCTTCACCTGGCCAAGTTGACAACTGAATCTAACTACCACAATAGCACTCATCAATTATGCCTTTTACAAAAACCTCTTTTGTTACTCTTTTCTCAACTTATATGCAGTCATTGACTTGTGTCAAATTGAATAGAGCAAACAAAATTTTTTAATTCAATAGAACACCTTTTAAACTTTTTAAATTGTGAAATATAACATATATACAAAAAAAGTAATAAATTTCCAAGTACATTTTAACAAGTAATTATAGAACAGATTTTAAAGTTGGGTATGGGTTACAGTTTCACAATTTTTCTTTTTTCTTCTAGCTGCTCCAAGACCCTGGAGACCAAAAGAAATTTCAGTATAATGATTCAGCAGCCATACTCATTTGTTAAATCCTTTCTTCTCTGTTATATTCCTCCTTCTCTATAAATAACATATATACAAAAGCAATGAATTTCAAAGTACATTGCAACAATTAGTTGTGGAACAGATTTCAGAGTTTGTTATGGGTTACAACCCACAATTTTAGGTTTTATTTCTAGCAATAGAACACTTTTTAAAAATTGTGCTCACAATATATGCCTAGCCATATATATATGTATATAAAGCTTTGTATTAATTTGCATCCTTTAAATCTCTCCTTTCTATTCAAAACTCATAGAAGAATCAGAAGTGGGAGTGTAGCTTCTCCTGGTCACAATCGATCTATAAAGAGCTTATGTGTTTAAACTTGTCTCATGGTCACAACTTGTATGAAAATGTTCAAATGTTTAAAAAACAAACTGGATAGTTTGAAAGGCAAAGACAAATAGCTTTGGTCTGTAATGATTTTACCAGGAGCTCTCTGAATGCTCTGCCTGGCAGAGCCTGCATATCTATCTGTGGATCATAAAGTATTTTGTCAACACTAAAGTGGAAAACTCCCCAGTGTAGACGCTTAATGTAGGTCCATCCCCTATTAATTTTATCTCATAGAACTTCCCAGAGCTGTGATTCCTGCTTTCTGTGATTGTCAGACTTCATCCCTGGCAAGAATGGACTATTTTACCGCTGGGGCAGAGGACTGATTGAGAACAGAAGTGAATGGGATGCTTTCCAAGAAAATCAGTTTGTAAGTTCCCTATCATCAGAGGTCCCAAGCACTCAGCTGAAGATGGTCAACCAGGGATACTGGCAGAAAATGCAGATTTTTTTTTCCTGCCTTTCCCTGGGAGAATGTTTTTCCTGCCTTTCCCTGGGAAAACAAAACTATTATATCATTAACTTTAGAGTTCGAAGACACCACTCATTAAGTCTCCCCTGGGAATGAGATTGAGGGCACAGGTGGGGAAGAAATATGTTGGCAAAGGTTACCACCAAAAGGGGCTGCTATTCTTTATTCTCTTCTCCCCACCCCCAAGAAAGCCAAAAAATGTAAATAAAGCTTGAAGGAAGAGGTTTGAAATGGTCTGATCCTCCAGCAGATCTCCAGAACAACCGGTCTGGATTCCTCAGGAGAGATTTACTGATGCTGTTCCAATTACAGCAGCAACCCAGGCCTAGCCCTGGTCAGACTGGTTTTTCATCCTCCCCAAAACATGTTCGCTCATTCATTCAACAGACCTTAATTGCACGCATGCTATGGGGCAGGCACCGTTGTCTATGAACAAAACACAGATCCCTGGCTTCATGGATCTTTATTCTAGAAAAGAGAGGTAGACAATGAACAATAAACACAGTAAATAGACAGTATAGTGTGGAAACAGGTGATAAGGGCTATGGTTGGATTCCAGGACTCGACAGTCCCAGCATCAGAAAACTTTCAATAGTCCAGAGACTTTTGTCCACCTCCTCCCCACAAAGTGCCCCCTCCAATGGCTCCTAGTGAATTTGAAGCATTCATTGATTGTCTAATTGGATCATTAATTAAGAAGGTGTGGTCAGTTAAACTGAGAATTTGGTAAATGCACAACAAACTCTGATGAGAGTTTGGACTGTCAATAAAAAAAGGTAAAAGTCTCTGCCACATAAAAATAATGGGCTTTCCCCCAAACAAAACCATCTTCACTTTAGTTTCAAGGCACAAAATTCAAACAGAGAGATGTGTGCTCTTCACAAATAATGCGAATATTTTTTTCAAGAGGATGGGATTTGCATTTTGAAATTTTTTTCTCCTTAAAAATGTGAAGTGGCTAAGGAGGGAAAGAAGAGGGAGTAAAGTGGTTTACTGTACTCTGCAACTACAATGGAAAAGGGTCTCTACATTATCTTTTAACAAGAGCGAGCATGCTATCAGATGTTCCTTATTAAACAAGTTTCTGGTTAGGCTCTTTCAGGTGGCAAGGAAAAATTATCTCCTGCAAAAGAAGTTTATTTTAAGAATGTCTGGAGAGGTGAAATAGTAAGCGTATGGAAGAAACTGGACCACACCTTGACCAGGTAATTAAAATTAACATTATCGGTGCAGGGCAGATGGACATCTGCGCCTTTGGTTATGGTACACTGAGAAGGACACACATCACTAACATAGTTTTCCAGCCAGGAATGCATACACTGAGCAAACATCAGGTGAAACAAAATTGAGGGACATTCTATAAAATAACTGACATGATGTTGTAAAAAAATGCCAGTGTCATGGAAGACAAAGAAAGGCTGAGGCAGAGCTCAGGCTAAAAGAGATTGAAAAGTAGGTGACTAACCACTGTTTGTCCAGGACTGAGTGGTTTTCCAGGATGGAGGACTTTCAGTACTGAAACCAGAAAAGCCCAGGTGAACAAGGATGAGTTGGTCACCTTTTTTGGTTTGCTAAAGCTGCCAGAATGCAATATACCAAAAATGGATTGGCTTTTAAAAAGGGGATTTATTAAGGTAATAGTTACAATTCTAAGGCCATGAAAATGTCCAAACATGTCTCGCAGGAAAGGCTGCTAGCATGTGGCGTTCCTCTGTCACATGGGAAAGCACACGGTGATGTCTGCTGGTCCTTTGATACAAAATGTTCCTTGCATTTTCTTTCTCTCTTGGATTCTCTTGGCTCTGAGCTGTCTCCAAAATGTTTCTCCCTTAAAGGACTCGAGTGAGTGGCTTAAGTCCCACCATGAATGGGCTGAGTCACATCTCCACGGAAACAAACTAATCAAAAGATCCCACCAGCAACAGGTCTGCCCCCAATAAGATTCGGTTAAAAGAACATAGGCTTTGGGCAGGCCTGCCTTGCTGGAGACTTGGGTTCAATTCTGGGTGCCTGCCCATGCAAAAAACATAGGCTTTTCTGGGGTGCATGACAGATTCAGAATACAGATGATATGCTCCATATTTTCAAACTTCAACTTCTGTGTGAGCCACAAGAAGACTTGTTTGTTTGGGGTAAAATTTACATTTTGGGTAATGCATTACCTAATTTAACTTCCCCATCTGGGGAATCTTGATATTCTCACAAGAAGTTAGGTCAACCAAGTCAATAAGCTGAACCCTCGATCTTGGGATTCACCCCTATGAGGCTTATTCCTGCAAAGAATAGGCTAATCCTACTTATAATTATGCCTACAAGTCATCCCCAGAGAACTTCTCTTGTTGCTCAGATGTGGCCTCTCTCTCTCTCTCTAAGCCAACTCAGCAGGTGAACTCACTGCCCTTCCCTCTACATGGGACATGACTCACAAGGGTGTAAATCTCCCTGGTAACATGGGACAAGACTCCTGGGATGAGCCATGACCCAGCATCATGGGATTGAGAAAGCCTTCTTGACCAAAAGGGAGAAGAAAGAAATAAGACAAAATAAAGTTTCAGTGGCTTAGATATTTCAGAGTTGAGAAGTTATCTTGGAGGTTATTCTTATGCACAATATAGATATCCCTTTTTAGTTTATGGTGTAATAAAGTGACTAGAGGGAAGTACGTGAAACTGTTGAACTGTATTCCAGTAGCCTTGATTCTTAAAGAATTATATAACTGTATAGATTTTACAATGTGACCATGTGATTGTGAAAACCTTGTGTCTGATGCTCCTTCTAACCAGGGGATGGGCAGATGGGTAAAAAAATAAGGACAAAAATATAAATAAATAATGGGGGGGATAAGGAGCAAAAAAAAATTGGGTAGATTGAAATACTAGAGGTCAATGAGAGGGGAGGGGTAAGGGGTAAGAGATGTATGAGTTTTTTGATGTATGAGTTTTTTCTTATTATTATTTTTTCTGGAGTTAATGTAAATGTTTTTAAAATGATCATGATGATGAATACACAACAATGTCATGATATTGTGAGCCATTGATTGTATACTTTGGATGAACTGTATGTGTGTGAAGGTATCAATTAATATATTCTAAAACTAATAATTTTAAAAGAAAAGAAATAAGCTAAAATTGTACTTAAAAATGGAGCAGCCACTGTGGAAAACAGTTTGTTGATTCCTCAGAAAATTAAGTATAAAATTACTAACTTACCCAACAATCCCACTTCTAGGGATTCAAAAGAATTGGAAGGAAGGACTTGAGCTCTACACTGTCCACCAATATTCATAGCAATATTACTCATTTATTCAAAAGATGGAAGCAACCCAAGTGCCAATTAATGAATGGATGAACAAAATATGGTATATAAATTAAAATGGAATATTATTCAGCCATAAAAAGGAATGAAGTTCTGATACATGCCACAACATGGACAAACATTGAAGATTGCATGTTGAGTGAAATAAGCCAGACACACAAAAGGATAAGGATTGTGTGATCTCAATTATTTGAAATAATTAGAATATGTAAATTTATAGAGACAATAATATAGATTGCACAGTACAGGGGCCCAGGGGTAGAGGTGGAGTTAATAGGGAGTTAATGCTTTCTAGTGACAGAGTTTCTGTTTGGGGTGATGGAAAAGTTTGGGTAATGGATAATGGTGATGGTAGCCCAACATTGTGAATGTAATTGCACCGTTAAATCATAAATTTGAAACTGGTTAAAATGGGAAATGTTATATTGTATATATATTACCACAATAAATGCTCAAAAAAAATAGCTTAAATTTTAAAGTTTAAAATAGCTAAGTTAAAAAAAAACACTTGGAGTAGTAAAGGAAGAGAGAAATTTAATTTCCAATGACCAAGACTCATAGAGAAAGAAAGATCTATGAAAAACCGGCCTTCCCAGAGCCTGGAATGTCCTAAGGGAAATGGAAAGTAACTCAGGATTCAACACAGCCTACCTGGGTATTTTGTGACTATGCTCTCTCTCACGCTCTGTTATGGTTACCCAGCTATCCTCTGTTTCTTCTTCAGTTGTTCCTCCTCCTACCAACTAATTTCTCCATCCGGTTCTCTCTTCCTCTTGTCTTCAGCTTGCACATAACTCCTGTTTCCTCATGGTTTCCATTTCCTCTTTTCTGAGTGTGTTTTGCCTGCTGCTGCCATCCTCCTCTCGCCCAGGCAGCTGTTGTGGGGCCGTGGTGCAGAGCCTGACAACCTTTGCATAGATAGGGCTGCAGCTGTGACATGTGAGTGCATTGCTTGACCAGTCCAGCTTTAAAGACTGTGCCTGGAGTACTAAGTCTGATTCATTGAGTTGGTTTAGGGGGTAGGTTAGGGAGAAAAATCAAACCAACAAATCTCAACCCAGACATTATAATCCTGCTTGATTTGCCTTGGGAAAGTTTAAAAACCAGAAACTATCTATTATAGTTCAAGAGACTTGCAGGAGAGAAGATGTCATTATAGTCCATGGCACAAAATTAGGGTCAGGTATTAGAAAACTCCCATTCTCCTTTCCCTCCCTTCAACAAAATTTCGCTATGTACAAGGTGTTATAATGGACGTGATATGGAATCTAAGTTGTGTAAAATGTTGTCCCTGCCACAAGAAGCTTATAGTCTAGGGCAATACATTTTCAACTTCAGGTTCTAACCCATTGATGATTAGGGGATTGTGGAATCAAATTAATTTGTGTCCACCTAGCATTTAAAAAAAAGAACAAAGTAAGAAGCTATTAACATTCATCACAATTAGGATATTGTTCAATGAGCTTTGTTTGTGTGTGTATGTGCGTGTGCATGTGCACACAGGATTGTTATATCAAATGTGTTTCTATTGTGGGTTGTAGAAATATATTTGAAAGTCATTGATCTAGTGGAGCTTACACCATCAGTGGTCGCCCAGGGCTGAGTCACATCTTCAGCTTATACTTGCTCCTGAGCTCCAGGTATGGATATATAACTGCCAGCTGGACATCGCAAATTCAGCATGTCCAAAAATGCCCACATCATTTTCCTCTCTAAATTTCCTTTTCCCTTAATGTATGTTAGTTAATGACATTAATACCCTCTTTGTATGTCAAGCCAGAAGCATGGGAGTTAAATAAAGTATCTCTTTCTCCCCACATTCTTAATACCCAATGCCCTACCAAGTCCTATTAGCTCTCTCTGTGCTTCTTCCTTTCTGTCCTCTTTAGCACTTTTTGGCTATGCCCTATATAATTTCTCACTTTGCTTCTTGTCATACTTTCCTTACTAGTTTTACCACCTCTGGTCTTGTTTCTTGATTCTGCCCCCAAAAATCTGTATATCACATTGCCTCCCAAGTGATTTTCCACAAATGCCACCCTGATATTTTTTTCCTGTTTGAAAAATCCCTCAATGGCTTCTCATTGCCTTCATAATACTATCCAATCACAAGAGCAAGAGTCTTTCTTGATCTTCCCCTGCAGTCTTCTCCAGCTTCCAGTTCCTGGTCCTCTCTCAGTCAACTAGCTGTGGTTCCTAAAGGGCTCAGATGCTTCCAAAAGTGTTTACTCCTGCCTCAGATGTGCTTCCTTTGTTCTCCACCTACATCTAAACTCTACCTCTCTTTTGAAACACGCCTCTTAATGCCTCCTTGTCTTGGGATGCTTTCTGCCTGCCTTCTCCAAGGCTTCCCTAACATCCCCGGCATGCTACTAGCTTAGCACTGACCAAACCATGTGGTCATTGTTGTTTGAATTATCTTGACTATGAGCTAGTCAAGACAATGAACAGGCTGAGAGCAAGAGTTTGTTCATTTCTGTAAAACCAGCACTAGCCCAATGCCTGGCATACAAGGCATTAAACAAATGTTTGTTGAAAGAAAGATTGAATGAAGATAAAATATGTTGTGGTCTGCTCCTTGTTTGTAATGATATTATAATGATAATGTTAAATGATTCTTGCAAATACTACAGGTTTCAAAAGTCATTAGAGCTATAAGCTTTTTGATCAGCTAGATGTGCTTTGTCTAATTCTCTTTCTACCATCTCTTTTGAGCCATTGCTCTCTCCTCTGTCTGGCTCTTATAACATGAGAATAAAAGAACATGCCATCTGCCTATGGGAAACATCCAGGAATTCTCCTACCAACAGATCCTTGTTTAAAAATAATAACAGAAAAAACTAGAAAAGAAGGCAAGAAGGCAATGTGGACTATGTTTATTTTAGACCCTCTTTGTTGTTCTTACTGTCCATCTGTTTTTAGGCCCTGGGGCAAGAGGCCAGATCATTCTGTTGCCTATTTTGGATGTGAACCTATGCAGAAGCTGGGGTCTGGCTCAGAGTGACTTTTGAGGATCTTCCAGGCCACACTCTATCTTGAGAGGTTCCAAAGCCACTATTGTAGTTTGCTTGGCTGCTGAAAGCAGATACCATAAAATGAGTTGGCTTTTGACAATGGGAATTTATTAGTTTATAGTTCTGAGGCTGAGAAGGATGTGCAGATCAAGGCATCATAAAGGCGATGCTTTCTTCCCAAAGTCTACCTGCTGGCGATCCTTGAGTCCTCTGCAACTTGAGTCCTCCATGGCAAGGCACATGGAGGCATCTACTGGTTTCTCCCTTCTCTTCCAGGTTTCGGGGATTTCAGCTTCTTGCTTTCGTGGTTTTCTCTCTCTTTGTCTGAATTTCATTCCCTTTAAAATCCAGTAAGAGGATTAATCCCTGTCCTGAATTAGGTTGGTCTCACCTTAACTGAAGAAGCCTTATCGAAAAATCTTACTTACAAAGGGCCCATATCCACAGAAGTGGATTAACTTCAAGAATACACTTTTCTGGGGTACTTAAAGCTTCAAACCACCACAGCCACCATACGAATTCATTTGCTCCCTGACAAACCACCTTGATTTCTTCTCTATTCTAGGCACTGGAGATAAAAATGACAAAGAAGGCGTGGCTCTTGTCTGGAGGAAAAAGGGATAATTTTTCTTTGTTCCTCTGCACATTCTTTTGTGGCCTGAACTTTTGTTTTCCCTGGTTTTGCTTGAAATTAGTGAGCTCTACTCATTTCTAAGTTACGCTGCAATCTTGCTTTTTGTTTGTTTGTTTGTTTTCAGGCACTGGGAATCAAACCCAGGTCTCCGGCACAGCAGGCAAATATTCTGTCACTGAGCCTCTGTCGCACCACCCCTGCAATCTTGTTTTAGAGGCTTCCACCTCTATATGAATCGGCATTAGCTATCCTCAATGCAAAGATTAGGAGACCAGAAATGGGAGCTCCAAGAGTTAATATGTTCCTTACCTGAAATAAACAGACTGTGGTGGGAAAATGTTCTCTGAGGTTTACTTTCCTTATATGAATGACACGGGCATGATGGTACCTTCCTCTAATGTGAGGATTCACTGAACTAAAGTACAGAGAGCACACAGCAGAGAGGCAGGTACACAGTGAGTATCCACTAGATATAATTCTCCTTCCTCAAGTGTAAGAGAACAGTCTCAGTTTGGGGACACTGAGGCCACTACAGGAAGAGAGTAGCCCAAGTTCAGTAAGCCCACATTCCATGTGATACTGTGGTGTTTGCTGCAGTGGGAGGCCAATGAAGGGACTTTTTCCCCAAGTGCAATAAATGGTCCAGCTCAGGAATAAAATAAATGTCATACCATTCTTTAAACTGATCGTTGGTGCTGTATAATATCATTTTTCTCATCTTTGAGGGGAGGTGGAACTCAGGGAACTGTATCAGATTTATAACGTCTAATTAGTTACCTGATCTGAATAGACAGATTATAGGGCTTTGGATTTTGCTGTACTTTATCTGGGTCATTTCTACTTTTTTTTCCCTCACAGTGAATCATTCTATATCACTGACATAAGTAGCAACATCTGGAATAAATATGATTTCTCAAAAGGTCAGTACGTGCACCTTTAGACCAAGGCTGCAAAACATTACTTCGAATCATAACAAACATTCCTCTTCCAAAAGCAGCAATGTTTTTATTTCCTAGTGAGGCAGCTGCAATAGAATCAGGGAGAGGATTCACTTGAGATTTTATTGTGATCCTTTTTTTTTAATGATTAAAAATCTTACGTTTTCCCAAAAATATCTCCAGTGTGTTTTCAGAAAGTCCCTCATTCCCTTACCTTCCCATATTAGCCAATACTTCCTAGCTTCTGATCACTGAGTACTGAAAGGTCATCCTGGCTGGTCACATTTCTCAGAAATTTGCAGAGACCTCTATGTTTCTGAGACATATCCCAGGAACAAAGGTGTTTCTTCTTGGGACTTCTACTCAGGCTATGGAAAACTCTAATTGTAGCGCCCTTTATCTTTTCCCAAGGCTTTGTGTGGGTGTTGTGCTGGTAGCAGAACTCTTCTTTATTCCCAACGTGCTACTCTACTCATCATTGAAACCCTGCTCCCCCATTGGAAGAAGTCCCCGTCCCCATCAAATGACTCCTCTATGTGACACAGCCAACATTTGCTCTGATCTGACCCTGTTCAATCTGTTCCTTTTTGCATCTTTTGTTTGCTCCTCTTCCTCCATCAGGTCAGCTTTTTATTGTTCCATGAATGTTGTGGCTATGTCTGGCTGTGCTTGCACTATTTCCCCAGCTGATAAGCGGTTTCTTCTTTCTCTCGCCTATCCAAATCCTCCCAGCCTTTCCAAGCAAATAGATCCTTCTTTTCCCCTGTTCTGGTTATAATTCTTCTGGTTCTCAAAACCCTTTTGTTATTAATAAGTGATATTAACTCATCATTTGTTTGTTCCTTTATTCATTCACTTATTCTTGCAACAAATATTTACTAAGAATCAGCTATGAGTTAGGCCTCTTTCTAGAACACTATTCTAGCATGGTGAATAAGACAAAATCTTTGCCCTCTTGGAGATTTTATTCTAGTGTGGAATACAGCCAGTAAATAAACAAGTAACTACTTTAACTTCACATTGAGACCGTGCTTTGAGAAAAAAATTAAAATATAATGTAAGGGTTAGAGCCTGGCTGTGAGAGTGCAGGCTATTTCCCATATGCTGACCAAGGAAGGCCCCTTGAGGAGGAGGCAGTTGCCATTGGTGCAGAAACTTGGATTATGAGACAACTCAGCTATAAGCCAACCCAAGAAAGGAGTGCTCCAGGTAAAGGGAACAAGAAGTGAAGTCCCTGGGTGGGACTGGGCTGAGGGTGTTCCAGAACAGGAAGAAGACTGATGTGGGGATGTGTTTACTGGGAGATGAGGTCCAGAGGAAGGTAGAGGTGAGACCCTGCAGGGGTTTGAGGAGAGAAGAATCAAAGGTGGCTCCTTAATTTTAAATCTGAGAACCTGGATATGTAACTGCACTATTTGTTGATAGGGAAAACTTGAGGAAGTCAAGTCTAACCCCTGGTAGAGGGGTTGTTGGACTGGGAAACAAAAGTTTGTTTTACAGCATATTATGTTTGAGAGCTTTTCAGGCGTGTAAGGGTAGATGCCAAGTGGACAGTTGGATATATAGCAGTCTGAAGTCCAAGGAAAGGTAAGTCTGGAGATAAAAACTGGGGGTTCAGTTAAAGGGTCTGGATGAGATGACCTAGAAAGGGAGAATAGACTAAGAAGGGCCACAGCCCTGGGGCCCTTGTATTTAAAGGTCAAGAAGGAAGAGCCAACAAAGGTGTCGCCATTGAAGTATCACACTTATTCCAGCACATCCATTGCATTGTGGGGCGTGCTGATTGTTTCATATGTGCCAGACTTATCATAACAACCAAGATTGCAAGCTTCTTATGAGCACTCGTGTCTCCCACAGAGCAGGGGTAAATGTCCACAGTGTTTTGTTGGCGTCTATGGTGTTAACATGGCCCTCATTTACCACGTATTTCTTACTGTTCCTAACTTACTCATAGAACAAAGAATGGGCTACTGGGGGAAAAGTGACTCCTTCTTTTCTCAAGGACTGGAACTGTGGGTTAATTAAGAAGTCTTAGACTTATTTTACCAAAGTACACTGATGCACAGAGAGATGAACTGATTTGCACAGGGCCCGAATTGAGCCAACAACTAGCCTGAAGTCACAGTGCAGTGTTACTAATGTGTGGGCTGAGGACTGCCAGCATTTCAATCAGCACCAGGATGCTGGTTTAAAAAAATATAGCTAACACATATAGGTTCTCTTTTGAACACTTTAGAAATAGTACCTCCTAAACCTCACAGCAACCCCATGCAGTAGGGATTATTATCCTCATTTTACAAATGTGGGAACTGAGATGCGAAGTTCCATAGGTTGTAAAGTGGCAGTCTTGTCTGTCTCCTGAATCCAGGTTCTTAACCACAATATTATGCAGTCTATGGAGCAGAATCCCTGGGAAAGGGAATCCAAGAGTCTGTATTTAGACAAATCTCTGGTACATTCTTAGGCATATGGACATTTGAGAATCAAAGGCTCAGTGAATCTCATTTGTTCTCTGAAACCCAGGGACAATTTAATATCTGTCCTACTAAATTATTTCTTTTTTAACATCTCTAAATATCCATATTTAAGTGAATATCTTACTCTCACAGACTATTCTTAGTAGTATTCTGTTAAACATAAGTAACAGCTTACTGCATTATTATTTCGGACAGATAAGGCACATAATTGTACATCACACCACCTTGCATTGTCCATATGTTGATAATGATCACCTAACAATTTTTTATTTTGGGGGGGTGCACGGTCTGGGGTTTGAACCCAGGTCTCCTGCATAATAATTACCTAACAATTTTAAAGCATCACATAATGGACTTTGACACAGCCTACTCTCAACAAGAATAATGTGCCTTTCCCCCCGTCTTTATGATTGCCTGTTTGACCATTCAGAGCCATAAACAAAAATGAAACAAAGCAGTCATATGGCCAGCACAACGCCAACGGGTCCATGGCTGTTTGCCTCGCTGGCTGGGAAGAGGTGGCACAAGAAGTCAATCCACAGACTATTCTCTGACAGATGTCATAGATGTCTCAAGAGCTTATGGAGTGAAGGGGAAAAAGAGTCATATACATATATATACAAGGAAATGAATCCAGTTCTCAGGTGCAAAAAAGAAGCACACGGAATCTATAAGAACGCCTGATCACAGGAGATAACATTCAGTAAACTATTTCTGTTGACAAGGACTTGTGTTTTACTGTCACAGATCTCCACCCAGATTGACCCTGGAGTTTGCCTCATTTGCACAATGAGACTGGTTTCACCTGTTTGCAACTGTTAAACTATTAGTCATCGGTGCAGAGGTTGCTTAAGCTGAGTTTCCCAGCAGTTTGTCTTATACACATTTTTTTTTTATTCCACGATAGAAATAGCAAGGCAACACACCTGCTGTATGTTGTCAAAGGAGAAAAAAAAATTGAAAACAATTTGGAATAGAGATAAGGCTGTTACACGAGGGAGAACTGAAATCTGAGTCTTTGATCTTTTAAAAAAGAAAAATGCATAAATGGAGTGGAGGTTAGAGGGGAGGTTAGTGTGGAAGGGATGGGATTGGGATGGGTTTCTAATGCTTAAGGCTTGAGTATTTTAGAAAAAACAAAAAATAAAATAAAAACAATGAATAATTGTCCCATTGGGACATACTTATACTAAAATTAATTCATCGTTTATGTGAAATTCAAATTTAACTGGGCATCCTGTATTTTATCTGGCAATCCTACTTGAGTAGTGCCTTTTAATCTCAGTTTGAATAAAAAGTCCTTTTAGAAAACAGATGTCTTCTGGAAACTGGGTCAGGGATTCAACAGCATAAATACTTGCTAATTATGCTGCACCGTGTGATGGGATTATATATTTATTTAATATAAATAAACTAGCCATAGTAATGACAGAAACTTAGCTATTCGGATTTCAAAACCCCATCTATTTTAGTTAACTACGTGATATGAGCACGGATAAACTAAATATGAACAACATTGATTCTTAAGGACAAAAAACACTTATGGGCAAGAAAACATCCATTTATTCATTCATTTACTCATTTGCCATTCATCTGTGGAAAAGCTTCCCGGTAGATACATTTTATTGCTTTATTTTCGTGAACAAAGTAATTAACATGTATGGGCTCCCTGACCCAGTTTCTTAAATAATTCTTCGTGGTGATCATTTACATTTAAAGAGCTAATGGACTCAGTCAAAAACAAAACAAACCCCAAAAGAGAAAGCAGACTTTCTACCACCTTGCTATTAGCACCTACCACAATCTGTGCAATACCAATTTGTTGAATATGGCAATAAACTAGCGCAATAAATAAACACAGAGATTGAAACAATATAGGCTGAGAGTTGGGTTCCAGGATTGCAGTGGGAGGAGAGAAGGGAGAAATTGCATGAAGAGGAAGCATAGTAAGCAAGAGAAGTTCACATGTGTCTGACTCTGAGCTGAGATTTTAAGGCAAAGGTTCGGAAAAGATGAGAGAAGGTCAGGGAAGGAGGTCTGATCTGTCCTTCCTTGGGAAAGGGGAGGATGGCAGAGAGATGAGAAGTAGACAAGCGTGAGGATAACGAGTTTGTGGATGGTCCGATATTTGAAGGACTGTCTCATGAAAGGAAATTTAACTTATTTTGTCTAGTTCAGAGGACAAAACCAAGGCCAAGGAATGGACTTGATAGGAAAGTTGACTTTGACACCATTTAGGAAAGAGCTTTCTAAGCATTGGAACTGACTCATGAGGGAATAGGCCATTCCTGGGAATGGGAAAGCAGAGGCAGGCTGCGTGGTGGCCAGGCCTTGGGTGGACTGGAGAACCCTGCCTTGGGTGAGGGGTGGACTAGATGATCTCCACTTGTCGTATATGTTTCAATTCAAATGTGAGAGCAGGGATCTTGTCTCTTTTATTAATTGCTACATGCTCAGTGCCTACAACAGAGCTTGGCACACAGTATGGAAAATCTGCAGGGTCATAGGAGAGTGCTTTGTAGAGGAGGTGGTATTTATTTGGGGTGCTGAAATCAAACCAACACGTAATGAGCATCTGCATTTGGAGACGATAAGTGTATGCTATTATATTTTGTGAGAGCAATGTTTCTCTAGTTCTTCCATCTCCCCCCACCCCAACCCTAGTATTTTCAGTCCCTTCAAATTCCTCCCCAGCTAGTTCTTGGAACCCCCAGGCCATGTCCTACATGTGTTCTGAACTCTTGGCTATGAGAGGGTATTTGCCTTCACTACTTTTTTTGTCCTCTGCCTTGCTCTTTCGTCTCCTGCTTTGTCATGCTGTGCCAGTGTCCTTATGTTTCTATCAGCCACAGCTTCCTTACACCCTGCCAAAGGCACACATGCTGCCGCTGGCGACTGCCAAATATGTCCTGCCCATTGTCAGTGACACTGCCCTCAGAACACATCTGCTGAAAACAAACCCCACATAAACACAGTGCTGAGGAAGGAAATGAAAACCTTCAGAGAGAACACGCAGGGTCGGTTGACAGCAGCAAGAGCAGGAGAAACAACTAGAGGGAGGTACTAAGTCACCACCACAGCACAGCCCAGGTGGTCCGGCTCCGGGGAAGAGTGAGTAGAGCTGCTTCATTGCATGAAGGGAAGAGCCTGGTCTCTGGAGCATGAATAACTGGGATTCATTCCTGTACCTCTCTATGCCTTTGTTTCTCCATTTGCAAAGCAGGGATAATGATGATAGTACATCTCTTCCAGGGCGGCTGCGAAGGCCAAGTGAGCGAACCCAGGCAGTGCTCAGAACTATAACCATTATTACTAGAGCAATTGCTGTGCTCTGAAGACACTTCATTTACTAGAGGGTCACTGTCTCTGATACCTTGCTCCCCACTATAGCCTTACAATGAACCCCAACACCTGAGATAAGAGGCAACAAAAGCAGCCTGATTACAACTACAGATTTGAATCATCAGGTGACTATAACTCAGATTCTTGAATTGGACTTTTCATCACCCTGATTTGAGAAGCAATAGGAGAGACTCAAATGAACAAATATTAGTACAAACAGTTGTCAAGTACTGCCTGCACGGAGCCAGCAGCTGTCTTGGGGAAACAAGGCAAAATTCACTAACTGCTTATGTTTCCGTTAAGTTTTCAGCAAAAGAAATGACACTTATCCTAAATTTATAGATTGGGAGCAAATTGCTTTCTGGTCTTGGTGTTTATGGATTATTCATTTATTAGCAAAAAGAAAATTTTTTTAACTTTACAAGAGATTTAAACAATTAAAAAATTATTAACCCTGAGTAGAGTCCACATTTGGGCTGACACTGACTTTTCAATATCTACGTGGGTCTCAAAGAGGGACATTTCATTCCAAATGTTTGGGAAGAAATCGCTTTTCACAATTACACTTTGAAAGTGTTTTGAAAGTATCTACAGTAGATCATAGGAAGAAATATTTGTTGGCTGATTGAAATTTGAGCCCAGGATTTGAGAGGTTAGGGCTAGAGAGAAACAAATCTGGAAGTCATTAACCTATAAGTGATAATGAAAGCAGACGGGAAGCAGAATTGTATGAAATGAGAAGAGAAGAGGACAAAGGTTAGTTTCTAGGTCCTTTTCCCAAAAATCCACTAGCATCAGATTTACCTGGGGAATTTGTTGTCCCCTGGCCCCAGCTTGGACCTTTTGAACCTAAACAGTTGCAGCAAGGAAGATTGCAGGGGGTTGCATTTTTTAAAGAAGCATCCTAGGTGGTCTTTATGCAAACAAAAGTTTGAGCCCCACAGGGCTGTGTATATACACAGGCTATATATATTATATGTGTATATATATATATGTATACACACACACACACACACACATATATATATATGCTGAGAAGAATGCCAAAAAAGGAGGCATACAGTTTGAAGCAGCGGCTTTTTCCTTGGCTTGGTGACCGCAGTTCCTTGGAAGGTGAGGCTCGGTGGTGGTAGCAGATTCAGAAGCGGTGCAAAGTGAAAGGAAAAAGAGTGTGGCTCACTTAAAGTCGAATGTTGGTGAACCCATCACAAAGTTGTCCTCTGTCCAGTCTGGCCTTTGAACTGTCAGGCCCGGGACCCCTCTGCGTCATCTGCTGCTGGGGCGAGAAAGCTGTAAGAATACATGTCAGAACCCAAGCACTGTGAGAAACTGGGGGATACCAGGAAGCCACAGGCTCTGGCCCCAAAGTCACTTTCCAGAGACCCACGAAGGGGATTGTCCTGGACTTGACTTTCCAGAGTAGGCCCACAGGTGCGTTCCGAGAGACCGGTGAGGCATACTTAGGGAGTTTATTAGAAGAAGATGACCTGTGTGAACCGTCCAAAAGAATCACTCTCATGCCCTGAGGCCTCCAGATGCACCTTAGGGGCAGTGAGGAGTCAGTCAAAACAGCTCCAGCGGTTGTCAACTTAAACCTCTTCTAGCGGCGCTGTGCAGCCAATCTCATAAAATGCTTGATTTGTAACTTGTGCCTATTTCGTAAAGGAACTCTTTTGATAATATATAGCATTTTAGCTTAAGTCATTCCAACTTTCACTCTGGAGGAATTTAAAGGAGTGACTCTTGCAAAACTTGTTGCTTGGGAGTGACAGGTTGCTAACATGCAAGGCTAGGGATGTTTCTTTCCACGGTGCATGCTGCTGTCGGGACGGGACTTGTGCATGGCTGCGAAGAATTGCTATAAACGTATGTAGAGTCATTTTGCAATAAGACTGTTTATAGTTTGAGTCCAGCGTTTAACAATTGGCGCTAAGTCCAACCATGCATCACTAGGATAGAATGTGTGTGTTCTCTTTGCCTCCCTAAGGGAGGCAAAAATAAATCTTAAGTGAAGTGTAACTTATACTTTCCTGTGGGGGAGTAGGGGAGAAAGCCCCAGCAGCTTTAATATCAGCATTTATACTAGCTAGTTTCTGGAATGTGGCATCAGATCTTACAAATTTTTCCCTTCACAGAGGAATACTCAAGAGGCGTGATCAATCATGAGTGGAGCAGGGAGGGAGGTAAGGGATGCGTATGAATGCAAACATAAATGTTTACAGTTTAACTTTACTTTTTCCTTAGTATACTTACTCATTTCAGACACTCCCAAAGATCACAGAAATATAATGTCATCTTCTGTAGACAAGCAGTGTTAACAGCTTAAATAACCTTGAAAAATTTAGATACACAATCACACAGATGAACAAGAAACTACTTTCCATAAAAGGAGAGGGACCATACAAATCCTTGGGAAATGCATTCCCCATGGGAGGGATGAGATAAATGCTTGTAATGGGATGTGTTAACTGTCCTCAGAGGCAAGACCCAAATAGTCAGAGCAGCAGATTTAGAGCTCACCCTTGTATGCAAACTGGGAGCCAAGAGATTTGCCAAGCTCGTGATGCAGGCACATCTGTCCCTTCTTTAAATCCGATTTTCTTGCCATCTGTTGCTTTACTCCAGCCTTGGCTGTAAACACAGTTTACGTGGAGCAATTCATTGTGTTACCGAGACAACTTTCCTTGATCCTCTAAAGCAAAGGCAGTTCTGGAGTGAAACATGGGGAGGGGGTGCTCATTATTATCCGTTTCCGTGGAAAATATAAATTGGGAGAGTTGAAAGTAATTTTAAAAATTGGATTTTACCTTCGTTAGGCAAACATGGCACAACATAAATCTCTTATTTTGAAAATTTTGTAAGGAAACATATCAATGTATTAGGATTACTTAGCTCATGGGAAAGAATTGGCCCTACCCTCCAGGACAGCAGGGACACTGTGAGTGGGGCATTTCCCTATCGCTGCCATAAACTGGTCCAGGAGAAACAGACACACAGCAGCTGCCAAAGTTTTGGTTCGCTGGGAGAGAACTCACTGCTTCCAAGGGGACAGTTTGACATTGGAGTGGGAATGAAGGGGAGGAGTCAGGGATGACCTAAAGTTGTGCACCTAGGAAGTGAGACTGATGCTCTGAGAACATGTTAGAATAATCGGCCATCTGCCAGCGGTGGGTGGGACTGGCCAACCTCCGGCCCCCAGCTTGATGTTTACAGCTGTATCATACTTCGAATGCACTCTTCCTGGGAGAAGCTTGGAGCACTACATATCTTTGAGCGGATTCAGTTAATCCTTTTACTGTCCCAAGAGTAATCAGAGCAGCAGAGAGGAGCAATGGAAAAAAAATTCCACATTTAAAGGGGTCACTGCCATAGCAAAGAAGAAAAGAACTTTGCTAGGCAGCAACAAAAAATGTAAACCTTGTGATTCTTTTCCACCGATTCTCAGAGTCCAGGCAGTTGCAGAAGTGGGGCAGAATTTGCTCAAAGACTATTAATTCTGATCACTGCTAAGTCTTTAGCAGTGATTAAAAGCATTAAAAGTCTTGTGGGGAGGGGAGATTGAGCAAATAAGAAACTACTCTGAGGAGGATGGGAATCAGTTTTCTAGCTGTCAGGAGGGAATTACAAACATGGAAAGAGGAGAGGCTAGAATAACCCTGTGGTGGTAGATTGGAAGTGGATGCAACAATGAGAACTCATAACTTTATACAGACATAGATACAGACAAAAAGAGAGACGTCTGTAGATATTTATGCATACGTGTGTGTGGTGCATGTTTACACACACATATGTACGCATATGCACATGTATTTCCCTGTTCTAATCTGTTGAGAGGGTCTAGAAGCAAAGACAAGTAGCTTGCAGGGCTTGGCTTCTAAATATTATTCTCGTCTTAAAACAACCAGGGTTCTTTAGAGAAATGGCTGACTCTGGAGCTGGGGTTGAGAAAATAAAAGATGAGCCTGGACCATCCTATATCTAGACAGTAAGGAAGTGTTCAAAGACTGATGGGGATATTCTAAAGGACACAGGAGCTTCTTTGAAGGGACTCCCATCAGCCAAGTCTAGGATAATTTGAACATCACAAGAAATGACAGTTACTGATCGTAACCCTTTTAGTGAAATGGGAGTTCATGAGTCTATACTGATACAACTTAAATGAGTAAATGGAGGAGAAAGGAACGCTCAATCTTACAGCAGAAGTCTTAAGGTATCTGCCCACAAAATATTTAGGAACCTGCAAGACTCCGTGTTTACCCAGCATAACTAGCAAAACCAGTAATGGGGCAAGTTGACACCATGTGCCTCCTGATAGGATGCGATGGGAAGAGCGCAGCATTACTCCTGAGGTATTCTTGCTACAGATATATAAACAATGAAGAAGTAGTAATCAAACCCAAATTGCAGAACATTCTACAAAGTCACTACGCTCTTCAAAAAATGTCAATGCCAACACCTGAGGAATTCTTCCAGAATGAAGGAGTTTAAAGAGAAGCAATAAATAGAAAGGACCTATACCCATAGAAGATATTATTAGGACAATAGGGTCTGTGAGTTAAATGGTAATCTTGGATGATTGTTAATTTCCTGATCTTGAAGTTTACATTGTCTTGGGTGAAAGAACGTGCCTGTTCACAGCAAGTACACACTAAAGGATTAAGAAGGAAGGGGACATCATCTCTGCAACTTCTTATCAAGTGGTTCAGGGAAAATGTCAACCTTAATATGCATATGTATATACAGAGAGAATATAGGATGTGATAAAATGGTAACAATCAAGAAATCTGACTGAAAGTTATAGGGGAGCTCCAAGTACCATTTTTTACAGGTTTTCTATAATTTAAAAATTTCAAAGTAAAAAATATGTCAAACAGAAGGAAGTGACCATCGTGATCTCTTATGAATATTTACCGTGGTGAATCAAATTGAACCCGTGGAATCGAAAAAGCTCAGTGTTTAGGGAACAACAATTAAGCTTAAGGCACCGTGGTCCCCTGCAGAGACCCCATCTCTGCCCTCAAGCTGCTCATGAGGGAAGGGAGTGGGGGTTTGGTGACATGGGGTGGGGTTGGACAGAGGGTGGAAGTGCAAGATGAATGACACACACAGTCCAACAGCTAAAACAATTAAGGAGGGAGAAGGCTTCAAGCATGGAGGGAACCATGCTTGAAGAGGCCCTTGATGGAATATGTGATTCTGCTTAGCAAACAATCACAGGATCTAGGAATCTCTGAGAATCTTGGCTCTCTGGTTTTTTGTTTTTTTTTTTTTATTTTTTATTTTTTATTTTTATCTCTCTATTATCGTTTTATTTCTCTGTTTCTTTTTGATCCCCGCTTTTGCTCCCAGCTCTGCTTCTGCCTGGAATGTGAGCAGCTCATGAGCTTGGAGGATCCACTGACTTAGCTTATTCCTTTCTCTGCCTTTTTCCAGCTAGCTCACTCCCTCCTTTGTGACTCTACTGTTCTCAGTCCATGTATCGTGGAACATGTGGCCCTTTATGGGGCTTGTCAGTGTGTCTGTCTATCCTTCCCAGCATACACTCTCCTTGGTGACTTTCTATCTTTTCTTATCTCCAGTGCCTGACTATGGTGGGAGCTCAATAATTGTTAATATAATCAAATTAACCTGAGACACCCCTACTGTTCCTTTCCCCTCTTTCCCTCCTATTCTAACTAAAGGCTATCTTTATTCAATGAAGTAATTTCACTGACTTTTCAATTTCAAGCAGTATGAATCTAAATTTGGGGAAAAATATTTTTCTCTACCCTGAGACCATCGGTGAAGGTGGCATGGGCTAGTATATCTAGCATTTTAGCAATAACAACAAGATCTGCCAGTCCAGTGGCTTAAATTCTTGGTTGATTAATGATCCAGTGACTAATGACATAGAAATATGTAGATGACTCTTCGGGGTTATATTAAGGAGGCACCATAATGACCATAGCTGCTTGCAAGAGCCAACCAAAATTATGTTGATTACTGATGCTTTAGGAGCTTCTTACATCAAAGGAGTGTATTTGTATATATAAGCTGCTCTGCCAAAGGCTGATAGGTCTTCTAGCCACAGAATTATATTAATAATTAGCGATCACCAGCATTCCAATTAAACACCCTTCATCCAGGCACCACTAAACACCCAACAAATGTCACAAACATAGTGTACACAGGCATCACCTAACCCATCTGTGGAATGAGGCAGCATTTGTGGGGAGAGGCAGCTGCTACCTCTGAGCCAAGTATATTTGAGCCCTGGACTGTTACTGAGGCTCCAGTTACAAAGCCAAATACCTCCTCTCCTTCTCCATGGTAATTGCAGTATAAAGTTTGAAAGACATTTTTTGTAAGTTCATTTATTTTCCACCTCTTATTATATACCATGCCTGAGATTCTGTCTTCTTAGGAGCAATAAATCATCAATCTGCCCAAGAAGGTTGAGGGCTTTCAAAAAGTTTCTCCTTGCCGACGTTAACAGATAAATTATAAAGCTTTCCTTTACTTTGTCTTTTGTCTTCAATAGTTTTTGAATACTTGTTCATGCTGATTGTTGCTTTTCCCTTGAGAAGCAGCCTCCTCACCTCACAGGCAAGGTGGCAGCAGTCGCAGAACTGTTTCAGCATCAGATTATTTTAAGGTACCTGTAAAGTGGCTGAGAACTAACTCCAGTGAGAAATTATTTTAAAAACTTTTAGAAATAAATCAGAATACCATTCAAGCCCTGCAGAGAGCTGGCTCCTAAAACCTAGAAACTGGTGCCCAGAAGCGCTTGCAATGTTCTATCTTGAAAGCCACGTCATGGACCATTCTCAATAAAGAACAAGAAGAATCTCGCATCTTCATATACTATTCACCAAAATGACATCTGACTGGTAGAAGGACATCAAAAAAGATTGCTGTACTTACAGTTTCTGATTTCAGCAATTTCACACTGAAATGGTAAGGAAATAAAGAAATTCATTGACATATGATATACAATTTCTGAATGTGTACTCAGTGGTAAATATCAGCTTGATTCCATTGGTCAATGACATGGTCTTAAAGCAAATTAAAACAAAACAAAACAACACACAACGATGTTCATTCCTACACATCAGAGCATAGCCCATTTATTTCTCTGTCTTGTACTGCCTTGTACCAGTGCTGCTGAATATGGTTGAGCCAAAGTGAATGCAGACATTTGCAAGTACCACTACTATATCTGTAGGTAGTTGACAATCTGCACGGTAGCCCAGCTTCACAATGCTTGCAGGAGAAGGACAGTGCTGCTACCCTGTGTTTACAGATGAGGAAATGAAGACCCAGAAGATGCCTGGTGGCCAGTCCTAGACAGTGGTTCTCATGATCCTAAATACAGCCTGAGTCATGACATCTCTCCTGGTTGGGGGTTAGGGTTTTTAAAATGATTGCTCATGCAGCAATTCATTATGATAAACAATCTAATAATTCATGTTGAAGGAACTAGAAAACCAGGGCTAGCAACAAATCCGTGCCAGCTTGAATTTTCACCAGCTGTGTTCTTTGGCCCCCTGCCAGGATGCCATCTAACCTTTAAGCTGGCCAAGCACGTGGGTAATTCTTATCAGCGCTTAGAACCAAAAACTTGCCGTGATATTTTAGAGATATGGAATTCCGTTAGGGAGGAGAAAGAGAAGAAAATAAACATGCTGTATGTTTTGAAATGGGCTTGTTTGTTCTTGGATACGGTTCTGAGGGTGAGATGCATCAATAATCAAATATTTGTTGGGCAATTACTTATGAGCCCAGTCTTATATGTAGATTCTGTGGACAATAAGAAAAGTTTAAGATACAGCTGCTGTGCCCAATGGTTTGCTGCCTATTTCTTTATGTGGATGAAAGGAACACACAAGATGCAGTCCAAGCAGGATTGACAATCTTTAGCCCATAGGCCAAATCTGGCCTACCGCCTATTTTTATAGAAACCTCCAACTAAGAATGGCAGCTACATTTTTAAGTAATTGGAAAAAAATTCAGATGAACAGTATTTTATGACATGTGAGAAATTTGATATGCAATTCAAATTTCAATGTTCAAGTATTGGCAAAGTTCCTTGGGGAAGGGAGGAAAAATACAGAACTATTAGACCTTACCAACAGGGAAGTCCCTGATACTATGCCAATCATTAGGGACACCCAAATCAATAAGCAAGCCCTTGATCTTAAGGCTTGCTCTTGTGAAGTTTATGGATATAGCAGAGAAGGTTAGTCTATCTAGAGGTATATCTAAGAGTCACCTCCAGAGGACCTCTTTTGTTGCTCTACGCGGGCTCTCTCTCTCTCTAAGCCCTATTCTGCAAGTGAAATCACTGCCCTCCCCTAGTATGTGGGACATGACATCCAGGGGTGCAAATCTCCCTGGCGGTGTGGGAGATGACTCCCAAAGATGAGCCTGGCCCTGGCACCATGTGATCAAACAATGCATCCTGACCAAAAGGGGGAAAAGAGATATCAGTGGTTGAGAGAGTTCAAATAGTGTTGAGAGGCTACTCTGGAGGTCACTCTTATGTAAGCTTCAGTTAAACATTGCTACCTATCATAACTTGCCAAACCCCAAACAAAACCTTTCCTGCCAATCTTAAAGAATACCTAGGGCACCATATAAGATTCTATAAATGTTCCATGTACTAGGGTAACTTTCAAGAAACCTACAACCTCCAGATGGGTCACTGGACAAGATAAGTCCTTAAATGCAGAGGGGCCAGCCTTTCCAGAACATCAACTAGTTCCATCCCCCTATCCCATATTATCCACAGCCCTTTCCAACATGAAAAAGTTAGAATGGGCATAGCCCAAACACCTCTAAAGAGTGGGAGAAAGATCAAAGGTCATGGTGGAGTTATACAGAGAAGGTCAGATTTAACAATTGAGTATGATTGTTGAATCATTATAATGATATTTCTTTTACAATACCTTAGAGCAGCTAGAAGTAAAACCTAAAACTGAGTAATTGCAACCCATACCAAACTCTGAAATCTGTTCTACAACTAATTGCTGCCATGTACTTTGAAATTTATTGCTTTTTTCTATATAGGTTATTTTTCACAAAAAAAAGAAAAGAAAAAAGAGAGAAGGAGGAGTATAGCAGAGAAGACAGGATTTAACAAATGAATGTGACTGCTGAATCATGATGTTAATATTCCTTCTAGCCTCCAATGTCCTGGAGTAAGTAGAATTAAAAACAAAAACTTGTGGAACTGTAAGCCATACCAAACTTAAAATCTTCTCTGTGACTACTTGTTAAAATGTACTTGGAAATTTATTGCTTTTTTGTATATATGTTATACTTCACAATAAAAAAAAGTTAAAAAAATTCAGTGTTCATGAATAAAGCTTTATTGGAATATAGCCATATTTACTCATTAATGCATTGTCTGTGGCTGTTTTCACACTACACTGGGCAGCAGAGTTAAGAAGTTGTGACAGGAACTATATGGCCACAAAACCTAAAATATTTACAATCTAGTCCTTACAGAAAAAGTTTGCTGAATTAGATCCTCCCCTTATGGTGCTAACAGAGGCAGTTGAAGAGCCGAGAACTTCTAAGGGACAAATTACTTTGGTTGGGAATAAATCTTCAAGGAGGAAAACCTCCAAGTGGAGCTGGAAGGATAAAGACATTAAACATCATGGCTGGGAGAAAAACCAAGCAGAGGTGGACTGTCAGCTTAGCTCCACCACTGGGAGTGGTGTGACCTTGGTAAGTTATTTAATTTTTCTGTTCCTCAGTTTTCTTAGCTGTGAAATGGAAATAATAACACGTATTTCACAGGGCTGTTGTAAAGCTCATGGTAAAATAGTGCATGCAAAGCCATCAGCACATTTTCTGGCACAGAGCTTATGTCTCATAAATGTTAGGTATTAATAATAATGATCACCATTAGTTCTCACATGGGGGTATCTATTAATAAAGGTAAGAAAACATTTCACCTAAAAAAGGAAGCCAATCAGAGGTTATTAATGAATATTTCAAAGCTTCCAAGATGATTTCTAGCAGCTGAATTCTATGAAATAGTTAAAAGTGATGTCATACACCTCTTTTCTTTATGAGAAAGTCAGAATGAGCGTTGCCTGAAGATCCCTATAGATTGGGAGAGGGATCAGAGGAGAAGGAGGAGGTATGACAGAGAAAATGGGATTTAATAAATGAATAGGACTGCTGAATCACTATATTAATATTCCTTCTAGCCGCCAGTGTTTTGGAGCACCAAGATAGAAAAATCTGAGATAGTAGAATGGTAGCATGTGACAAACTCTGAGATCTGCTCTATACTACTCGTCAAAATATGCTTTGAAAATCATTGCTTCTCTTTCTCTGCTTTGTATCTATGTCATATTTTACAATGAAAAATGTTTAAAAATGATGTCATAGAAAAATACATGGTAACACTAGAAAATATCCCCCAATGTATGGCATGAAAATAAAACAAGACAAATGAAATAATCTCCTCAGTATTAGAGTATAAGATATTGTACTTAGAGCATGATCTCCCCTCTACTACCCCCCAAAAGATTTTGTCTATTAGGCACAGCACCTATGGTAGGTGGAATTATGTAACCCCCCAAACATATCTTTAATCCATTCCTGTGGGTGCGAACTGTGAATAGGACTGTTGCAAATGTTATTTTAGTTAAGGTGTAGCCGAGTGAATCAGGATGGGCCTTTGTCCTCATACTGGAAGCTTTGTAGGGAAGGCCACAGGGAAGCAGGAAGTCAGAAGTAAACAGACCCTGGTTGAGAAAGGAGAGGACACAGCCATGTTCATTTCCATGTGTCGGAAAAGCCAAGGACCCAAGGATAGCCTGCAGCCAGTCCCAGAATGCTACCGTCTTCTAAAAGAAAACATCATCTTGCTGATGCATTGATTTCAGACTTCTCCTAGCCTCAAAGCTGTGAGTCAATAAATACCTTTTATTTACACCAACCCACCACATGGTATTTGTTTTAGCAGGAGGGAAACTAACACAGTAACTTGCTGTGGTCCCTTCAGATTTATAAGCCCAGAAGGTCTATTTTGCCAGTACATCCAGATTTGAAAGGCTCTGCGTGTATCTGGTAAAAGTTATTGATCCCTCCACCCTGAAAAACTGCTCTCTGTACACATACACACACTTTTTTTCATACAAGCTCAGGGCTTTATGGGTCCCTTGAAGCCCATCCTTAGTTTCTAGGTTAAGAACCCTTGCTTGAGTTGCTCACGCATACTTATAAAACCCACAGGATATTGATACGTGAAATAGAATGTCAAATTATTAATTTATGAAGAAGAGATGGCAAGTGGACTAAAATCCTTGCATTGGCTGAGCAGCGCATTATCTTGCTATATAAAAGCTACATGGATAGCCAAAGACAATTAAAAGTGAGCATGAAATCATAGCAAAGGGAATTGGAGAATGGTCTTAATGGCTCTTGTCGCCAAGCTGGATGCATCCGTTTCTTACTGTAGAGGTTCCCCAGCCAAGGACAATAGAACAGCTTGTCCAGACCCTCTCCCACAGACTGTTCTTGATGTTTGGACTTTTCTTGAAGAAGGCTAAATGCTTACTATTTCTCTTGTCAAAGAAAAGTATTGTACCAGCAGCCAGTCTCCACCTTTAGACGTACTAATTTCCTCATACTATATCTGGTCTCTTCTATTGGGAATGTCCCTATATAGAGATTCCAGTATAGGGTAATGTTTATCATGTTGATTTTTCATGATTTCCCTTTCTAAGGGGAAATGTATCTTCAAATTTAGAGATACTTTACTGTCCCCTACCTTTTCCCTAAACCAGTCCATGATGATTACAGAAGGGAGAAAGGGATTCAGTGGCTTCTTCCTTCCTTCCTTCCTTCCTTCCTTCCTTCCTTCCTTCCTTCCTTCCTTCCTTCCTTCCTTCCTTCCTTCCTTCCTTCCTTCCTTCCTTCCTTCCTTCCTTCCTTCCTTCCTTCCTTCCTTCCTTCCTTCCTTCCTTCCTTCCTTCCTTCCTTCCTTCCTTCCTTCCTTCCTTCCTTCCTTCCTTCCTTTTTCTTCCTTCCTTCCTTCCTTCCCTCCTTTCCAGTAATTTGCTGCCTTCTTTTTTGTGTGTGTGTACGCAGGCACCAGGAATCAAACCCAGATCTCCAGCATAGCAGGCGAGAATTCCGCCACTGAGCCACTGTCGCACCGCCCAGTGATTTACTTTTAAATACTCTGTTCTTGGTATTAGAAATCTTAGTCCAGGAGACTTTCAGTTTCTCACACCTGAAGTTCTTATGCACGGACAACAGTGCTACCTTGCCAACCCCCTTCTCTGAGGTGGAACATATTCAGTATTACCAAGGCCTCAATCGCAATTTTTAGACCCTAAATACTCCAGGCTTCATTTCTGAATTTCTGGATATTTGGTTAATTGCTTTCTATTTCATTTCATGTATATTCTTGCTATCATATAGACACAGTCTAGAAAGCTCTTTGAAAAAGTTAGGATTTCTGACCTAACTTTTTTAATCAGTTGCATAATAAGAAAAATCTTTATAAATAAATAACATCTGCCAGATGTGCTGCTGTGTATCTTTGCACAACCCTAAATATGTTTTGCTTCTCCCTAAGGTTGCTTTCTCTGTGCTCTGAGGTTTCCTAACTGTATGCCCTTCAGGTTGGCTTTTCCTCTTAATGAGTTTCATGTGGACAAATTTAGGACCCAATATCTCTTATGGAAAATACCACCTGAGGTTATATTCTTCTAAAATCTGCTTTTGGAGAGCTTAGCTTTCCAGTGAATCTCCTGGGCTGTGTTCTGTGCGTTTGCCTCAGAGTTTGCATAAGTACCTTTGCATGACCATGCTCTGAAATGTTATAAAGCTAAATGGTTATTGGAGCCAGCCCAATGAGCTAAGTGATTTAAATAAATAAATAATGACATGTGTGCACAGTGAACGTAATCATCATAAGTGACTATTTAAGGTTAGTACAGAGAACAAAGCATAATTCAACCCAGGAGAGCAGAGCAGAGGTATTCTCAAGGACCTAATTAATTCTTAGAGTAAAAAACTGGGAGTCAATCGAACATTAGAGGATGCTTGTCCCATGGCCTGGGGAGGAGAAAGTAGCTCACAGTTGCTAGTGGAAATGGAAAATGGTACCGCTGGTTTACAGAACAGTCCCTCAAAAAGTTAAATAAAAATTCTCCAAAAATCCCACCCCTAGGTACCTACCTAGAAGAAATGAGGATGCATGTCTGTTAAAGACTTGGGTGTGAATGTCGTAATGATACCGTGCGTAATGACCAAATTGGAAACAACTTAAATGTCCATCAACTGGTGAATGGATATGCAAAATGTGGCATACAGGATACTACTCAGCAATAAAAAGGAACGAGCTGCTGGCACATGCTATGAAATAGCAAGTATATTATGTTCAAAATGTTAAAATAAACTTAGATTGAAATGTTAGTGATCAATGAAGGGGGGGTAAGAGGTATGATATGTATGAATTTTTTTCTGTGGTCTTTTTATTTCTTTTTCTGAATTGCTGCAAATGTTTTGAGAAATGATCATGGTGATGAATATACAACTACGTGATGATATTGTGAATTACTGATTATATATGCAGAACGGAATGAGCATGTTAAGAATGTTTATGTTTCTTTCTTGTCATATTTTTTTAATTAAAAAAAAAAAGACTATTATGTTCAGTGAACGAAGTCAGATCCCAAAGACCATCTATTGTATGATTCCATTTGTATGCAAAATCCAGAAAAGGCAAATTTATAGAGACATAAAAGTAAATGAGTGATTGTTTGGTGTTGAGGGTGGACTGAGGGATGAGGGCATGAGGGATCTCATTAGCATGGTGAAAATGCTGCTCTCAATGACCCTGTCCCTCCCCAGGCCTGCTCAAGACAGCAAGGGTGTAGGAAGCCAAGTTGATGGGGATTGTGGGAGTGGGAGGTTGGGGCCAAGTGTAGTGGTGGGGGGCAAGGAAGAAACGGTCGTTAATACCTACCCAGTGCCCAGAAGAGAGTTGCTTGGGCTAGGAAGGTATATAGAACTTGGTTGGAATTCAATTGTATATTTCCTACCACTGCATAATAATTATCCAAAAACAGTGTTTAAAGCAACGGTGACTCTATGGGTTGAATGTGTGGCTATACTGGTCTTGCCTGGGGTCTCTCGTGTGGTCAGATTCCGCTGAGAGCTGGGTCAGCAGGGCTTCTCCACCCGGGTGGTTCTTCTCTTTCAGTAGTCTCCTCTGAGATTCTTAAGTGGCATCTGGGTTCCAAGAGGACAAGATCCAGTGCCAAAGCAGTTACCAAGCCTCTGCTGAAGTCATGTTTGCTGATGTGCCAAATCACATGCCCAAGCCAGGAGTCAATGTTGGGGGATCTTCATGAGGATGTAAATACCAGGAGGCCTGATTCATCTGAGGACTATCGGTATACCAGTTCTCCACGCTTTTCAAGCCTTAGAGTTTTCATGTATAAAAAGAAAATGAGCATAACACCATATTGGGCTTCATAGGCAGAATAAGTGAGGTGATGTATGTGAAGCACCTGCGATAATACCTTGGTAATGCGATAAAGCCTTATTAAGTAAGGCATTTAGGCATAAGGCACTTAGTAAGAATTCAATGACTGTGAGTTTTATCAGTATCACTAACATTGGTATTAGTATTATTATTGTATTTTCCCCTCAGCATTTATGATAAGATACAGAGAGATGCAAGAGAGAAAACCCAGGAGGACCTGACCTAGTCCAGGATGGCAGGAAACACTTTCTTAAGAAAATGATATTTGAGCTGAGATCTAATTGGTTAGGTTGAGCAGGTGGTATCAATGGAAAAGAGCATTCCAGGAAGGGAACAGCATGTGCAAGGGCCCTGAGGATGGGGGTGAGGGGCATATATGGCCGCTGCCACAGCTATGGAAACAGATGATTGATTATGCAATGTTTGCATAAGTAAACCCAGACGTATTCCCGGGAATTATTGGCAGGCCCACCTTTAACATCGGAGGACCCAGTACCAAATGTCTAAATATTTTGAAGTTATCAGCCAAACTAACAAACTGTCAATAAAATATGTTTTATCCTCCCCTCTTATCAGATATAGCCCTGACTCAGCCCCTTTGACTTTCCAAGCCCAGCTGTTGTACAGTGAGGGGCAGAGGCACATATGTACATAGGCACGCAGCCCGTAGTCATTGCCCGGCCACCCCTCAGCCCTAGGAGTGCATTCACCAGCTGCGAGGTTCACCATCAGGGGGATGGACCTAGGGAAGATGAGGCCTTGGAAGGTTGGAGAAGAGGGCTCTGGGTGTTTGAGGAGGGCATTCTCGGGTCTTGGGTTCCCAGAGTATGGTCGAGAACTTGGGTGGGTATGCAGCTCTGGGTGGGCACATCCCCTTAGTCCATGGATTCTTCATCATATCATAGGAACCAGTCAAAAGAATGGCCAGAAGGGAGCCCCCTAAAACACAGGGCACAAGGCAGACACCCCTTTGCCTGAAGCAATACTTGTTATGGGAACCCAAGGAAAATAACTGAGAACCAGGGAAGGGAAAGCAGGGTCAGGGAAGGTTTCCTGGGAGAGGAAATGCCTGAGCCCAATATTTTCTGGAAGAGGAAGCATCTGCTGCAAAACTGAAGTACATGACATAATAAATCTAATGTTCCTTAAAACCAAATATGAAATACTAGAACCAGGTGGCAGATGTTTTAGCTTTGGTTAAGAAACCATTCTCTCTGCCATTCTTTATAAATATTATAAAGATAATAAATATTCTGATAAATTGCAACATAGCTGAAAAGTCTTAGTCCAAATATGGCTTACTTAGTCCAAATATGGCTCAGTAGGGGAAAGAGTGGTTAGAGGTTCATGTATCCATTTTCAAGTTGTTATTATGAGGGTGAGAAAGATTTTCTTAATTTAAGAGCTTAACTAGAAAACTTTTTAAATGGTTCATCCTGTTAGATTTAGATGCAGTCTTTGGCATAGAATACCCATTCGCTCAGGGTAGGGTGGGGGGAAATATGATTGCGAGAGCACAGGCCTAGGGGTGGGATACAGAAATGGGGTCATTTGCACCATCGTGTCCCTGCTAACCAGGTATTGACGGCAGGCAGCGAGATGATCATTCACCATCCCCTTCCTTTATGTTTAAGGACTAGAATACTTGATGGATGGAAGGATGTTATTCTTAATACATTCATGTATTTATTTACTGTGCATGTATAAGGGTGCATTTGTTTGTAAAAATCCAAGGAAAAAGAACGTATGTCGTGATGGAAAGTTTAAACGCACCAATGACGGTCAGGAAACTTTGTATTTCTTAATTTATCTATCTCAGTTACTTGACCCAGGGGAAAAGAACAATGTCAGAAATGAACTACTAATTACCACTCAGCCCCAGGAGAGAGCCTGGAAGGGTCCATGTTGGGAGGCTGTGGGGGCAAAGGCATGCGACCCATTAGCTGAGAAACTCCTCATCGGATTCATCCAGGGGTCCTTGCAAGCAAAGGGCAGCCTCTCAGGGAATTTCCTCCCAGTCCTCTGGCCCAATCCAAAGACCATCAAGAAAGGAACAAAATACAGATGGATGAGGCCGGGAGGGCGAGAGGGAAAAAATAAACTCCAGAGTTGCCAGTTTAGAAGACTTGGGGGCGGGGGAGGCAAAGCCATACACAGATACTCAATTTAGGACAAGATGCTTCTTATTTACAGCATGTTATCAATACCAACTTTTTACTGAGTGCTTACTGTGTGCCCCATAGTGCTAAAGCTCACCGCAACTCTATGAGTTAAGGGCTATTATTATCCCATTTTACAGATGAAGACAAAGAGAAAGACATTGGGTTCAGGGTGGGTAGGGAAGAGGATGAGTTCATTTTTGACCTGGTGAAATTTAGGTGACATCAGTTGTGAAAAAGGGCTCCCTGGGGGGAATCTCAAAAATCAGCAATTGAGGGAGGTGCCAGGGTGGCTCGGTGGTAGAATTCTCGCTTGTCATGTGGGAGACCTGGGTTTGATTCCCTGCCCATGCGGCTCCGCGCCGCTCCCGCGCCCCCCCCCCGCCCAAAAAAAAAAATCAGCAGCTGAAACCAAGGGTAGGTCTGGACTGAGAAAGCAAATCTGGGAGTCAGGTGATGTTGAAGACAAGGATGTGGCTGTGAGCAGAGAAAACTCCAAAAATAGGGGCAGAGTAGTAATCTGGTAAACCAAGATAAGAGATATTTTCTGCTTGTGTGCTTGTTTTTAATTTTGCTACTAATCAACCAAATGCAAACAAGCTTAAAACTCTTTTGGGCCACAACTTAAACTCTTAACAGACGAGAGTTAAACTGGGAACTTGCAGAAATATTTAGAAGGTACTAGGAGAGATTTTACTACATGAGTAATTGAGGAAACCTTTATCTGAAGAGAAGGCTAAGGTAAATATTTCTATAGCTAGTAATAGAAACTCACAGGAATGATTCACAGCTCCAGTCTTCCTAGAAGAAACAGGCTCAAGCATTTTTGGAGGAAGCTGAAATAGATAGGCCACTATATGGAACTCAATTATGCATTAGTTGGTTTCTTTAATATTTCCTCAGCTTAAGAGGGTTATTAAATGTTTTACCTTTAATCTGCACCTGTTGCTAGCAGAGGTTGAGTCTTAATGCCTACCAGGAGAACCATTCCTGCAAAGTTCCAGCCCTTCTAGCTCCCTGGCTGGTTGTTTGTGGGCTCTAGATAAATGACGAATGAAGCAGAGTTGGTGAAAGGGCTGTCCTCAGTAGGAGAAACACATTAAAGCCACAGAACAAAAAGCTAAAAGGGACCTTAGAGAGTAACTTCGAGCAGTGGTTCTCAAATAGAAGTTTGCATCAGCATCAACTAGGGCTTGTTAATCCTTAGGATCCATCCTCAGAATTTCTGATTTGGATCTGGGATGGGGCTGGAGAATTTGCATTTCTAACAGTTACCCAGATATTGCTTGTTTGGGGGACCGTATTTTCAGGACCCTGAACTAGTCCAACCTTTTCATCATAGAAATGAAGAAATCGAGGTCCAGAGGGTTTAAGTAACTTGGCCAAGATTTTTAGCTAATGGCAAATTGGAGTCTAGAATCTCAATCTCTTTCTTTCTCTCATCTTTAAATACTTCAGCATGTATTTCCCCAAAACAAAAAAGCTCTCTTTCATAACCAATATATCAGGATTTTAACATTGATACAATAGTATTGAGCAATCTACAGATCTCATTCAAATTTTGTCAGTTATCCCACGTCTGCTTTTTATCTGGTCTAGAACCCAATCAGGACTCACACACATTTAGTTATCAAGTCTCTTTACTTCCTTTAACCTGAAATCGTTCCTCAGTCTTGTTTTGTCTTTCATGACCTTTATAATTTTGAAGAGTATAGCTCAGTTATTTTGTAGACAGTCACCAGGTTTGGTTTTGTCTGATGTCTCCTCATCATTTTGCACTTTGTTTTGTTTTTGTTTTGCAAAAGTCTAAACGTGCCCAAACCGTGATCCTGAAACAGAGAGAGGAGCCCATCCTCAAGCTCAGATAATGGGAGAAGGGACAGACAGAGCTGTTTTTTTTTTTTTTGGCACAAATACCATAGCAGTGATACTGTGTCCTCTCAGGGCATCACATCAGGAGGCATACAAAGTTGATTTGGCCCATTTCTAGTGAGGCTAACTTTGGTCACTTTGTTCAGGTGGTGCCTCAGTTTTCTCCACTGTAAAGTTAACATTTTCCCTCTTGTATTAATAAGTATCTTGTAGGGTGGTATCTTGAGACTGTGTTGATATATTTTTCATGCTTCCACCCACTAATTTTATCATCCATCCATGATTCTTGCCTGAAACAACTGTTAACTGTGGTAGTTGCCAATGGTGATTTACCAATTCTGTCACTCCTTCTACATTTACTAGTTGGAATACAACTGCAAGGAAAAACTTTTCTTCCCACTCCCCAGCCCCCTTTATGCATGTATTGTATATCAATATGGACTCATGAATTCTTTTTTTTATTCTAGAATCTACATCTCTTGCTTCCCAAGTTAATTCTCTTCCCATTATAACGCCTTGCTGCTTATAATACCAATCTTCCCGAGACGATTTATTAGCTTATACATTGGTTAACAAACTGAATTGAAATTTTTTTTCAGTTCATAACCATGAGGAGGTCTGTCCTTTTTCTTGCCGGCTCACGTTCCAAGCTCGAGCCAGGAAATATTAGCAATCTCAAGTCACTATAGGGCTATTACTCCGGGTCACATTTTCCAGGGTCAAAATAACAATTATGTTTATTTCTTTGCCTTGAAGCCAGTATCTTCATCATTTCCCACTCACTTGAATTCTTTGTAGGTCTATGTGTGTGACAAATCTAACTGTGCCCAAACCGTGGTCTTGGAGCTGAGAGAGGAGCCCATCCTCAAGCTCAGATAATGGGAGAAGGGACAGACAGGAGCTGGCCATGGCCAAATCTAGGTATCTATAAAGAAAAAAAAAGAGAGAGAGAGAGAGAGACTGCCTTGGTGGGCAAGCCCTAAACAGACAGAGTAGAAAAGAAACACTTGGGACCACTTGTTAGATGCTGAGTGGGGAATATAGAGCTCTTTCATTGCAGTAAACTCCTCTGTCTTTTGTTAAGAATTGGGAGTAGCAGAGGAAAATAATTTTTGCTCTTCACTTGCTAATATTAGCAAAAAATTGAGCCACGGCCACTCGGGACATTCATCGCTTAACTGGTTAAAAGAGACTTAGAGAGGGTGGGCCATAGTAGCTCAGCAGGCAACAGTTCTCACCTGCCATGCTGGAGACCTGGGTTTGATTCCTGGTGCCTGCCCATTTGAATAAAAAAAAAAAGAGAGACTTAGAGAGGCCCCAATCTCTAAATTGAGACACCAATCACTCTCTGTTTGTCCTCCCATTTCATTGTCCCCGGGGTACGTGAAGGAGGAACATTTGGCTTGCACTGGCATTTGGTTGCATGCATCCAATGGAGAATGCCAACTCAGAAGTCAATATTTGCTATTTTGACTACTAATTATGTTATATTGTTAAAAAGAAACAAGCATTCACCACATTCTTGTTTTCACCATCACGTCATTGTGCAAGGGAAATAAATGAACTGAAGCAAGATATGACCAAAAAAATCTAAACATGTTTTGTTTTTAGGAACAAATGTAGTTGACTCTCAATCACAGAGAAATGAAAATGCCATTTGGATTTTACAAACCTCTGTCCTCTAAGATGAATTCCAAAGGAAATTCCTTTCTGGACTTAACCATATATGACCAACGTATTAATTAAGCTTCCATGGGACTTTAGCTATGTTGAGTTGGGATAGTTAAGGCAGCAGTTACCAAACCTGGTGTTGCTGTCCCCTGAGATGCATTTGTCAGGGGATGGGGGTGTTTAAATGGTTGCAACAATGAATAGTGTAGGGGTGCTACTGGCATTTAATGGGCAGGGGCTATATTTTAGTTTGCAAACAGCTGGAATGCAACATACCAGAAATGGAATGGCTTTTAAAAGGTGAATTTATTAAGTTGCAAGTTTACAGTTCTAAGGCTATGAAAATGTCCAAATTAAGGAACCAACAAGAGGTTACCTTCACTGAAGAAAGGCTGATGCTGTCTGGAACAGCTCTGTCGGGTGGGAAGACATGTGGCTGGCTTCTGCTGGGGTCTTTCGGGTTCTGGACACCTCCCTCACTGGGAAGACACACACTGATGTCTTCTAGCTTTCTCTCCTCATTTCATAAGGCTTCCCCGGAGGCATTTGCCTTCTGCATCTCCGAGGGTCTCTGGCTGTGTGAGCTCTATCAGCACTGTGGGCTCTGTTGGTTCTGAGCTTTTTCTGGAGTGGTTCCTTCTTAAAGGGCTCCAGTAAGCAACCCCACCTTGAATGGGCAGAGATGCATCTTCCTGGAAACCATCTAATCAAAAGCTAATACCCACAATTGGGTGGGTCACATTTCCATGAAAACAATAAAAAGGATCCTACCCAGCAATACTGAATGAGGATTAAAGGATATGGCTTTTCTGGGGGTACCTAATAGCTTCAAAACAGCACAGGACAATGTGCTAACTGTCTTGCCATAGATGGGGCAATCCCATACACCATGAATTGTCCAGCCCAAAAAGTCTGTAGCATCCATGGAGAAACACCAATGGTGTAACCTGAGGGCAGGGAAGCAACGGAGCCTCGGAAAGTGACCAGGCCCTTAAGGCCCTTCAGGCCTTAGGGGGCACCCAGAGATCCATCTCTGCTTCACCCGGCATGCTAGCTTTCTCAATTACCCCATCCATGAGGCAGGAGATGGCAGTGCTAGAGCGCTCAAGTCTCACAGAAGTTAGGACTCTTGGTTGTAAGCAACAGAGTCTCACAGAAACCAACAGCAGGATTGTAGATGAGTCTCAGGGGCAATAGGAACCAGGGGCTAGAATAAGAGTGTGGGAAAATACCTCACTCTGCTTCTATTCCCCATTCATTTTACATATCTCTTGTCCTCTCTTGCTGCAGACTAGCTTTCTCTTTTCCCTAATCCATGAAGTAAACAATGGCCATGACCTCCTAGAGACCCAAGTTCGATTCCCAGTACCTGCCCGTGTAAAAAAAAAGGCCATGACCATTTTCAAGAGAGTAATCATACTGAGTTGGATTCTTAGTCCAATTCAAATTCCCAGGGAAACCTTTCGATTGGCCCAGTCTGAGTGAGGGGCCAACCCCTGTGTCAATCAACTGTAGCTATAGAGGTGGGTTCTAGGATCACAGTCTCCCAGAAGCTGCGTTGTGATGAAAGTGTTAGGGCATTTCCTAAACGAGGAGGAAATACTGAGAAGGCAATTGGAGGATTCCACTGCCATTGGAGAGGAGGTCAGCCCAAACTGAGACTGGAACTTCTGAAATCCTTTCCAAGAAAGGGACAGGCTCAAGTTTGAATTAGTTGCCCAACCTAGATTAGTCGCTGATGTCAGAGGGTGAAGCCATATAGCATAGACTGGGCTGCCAGGAGGTTGCATCTGTGGATTAGAGGGCAGTTAAGGGAATATCTGTGAGCTGAAAACAAGAAGGTCATATTCTTTAAAAGAACAAGTAATGACAACAACAAAACCTCACATTCAAGGAAAACATCACTTGCAATGTCAGCCTTTCTTTTATTGTGGTAACATAAATATAACAAACAAAATTTAACCATTTTAAGTGTGTATTCAGTGGCATTAATTACTTTCACAGTATTGCACTGCCATCACCACCTTCCATTACGAAAACTTTTTCATCATCCCAAGCAGAAAAACTTTTAAGTACTAAATCCCATTCCATTCTCCATAACCCCAGGCTACCTCTAATCTTTCTGTCTCTGTGAATTTGCTTGTTCTAGATATTTCAAATAAGTGGAAACATGCACTATTTATCCTTTTGTGTCTGCTAGCCATGCTTTCACAATAAGTGTTTTTTTTTCTGCATTAAGTAGAATATTCAAGTTTGGTTGAAGGTGGTAGGTTTCATTTATGTTACTAGTATAACTTGATGAGATTGAAAGGGAAGTAGTTGTTAAGAGGTGTATTTCTGTGGGCTGGAGCCTGTGTGGCTTTAGATTTTTTGCCTGAAAGGAATATTAGAGAGGGGAAAAGGTGATTTCAATAACCTTTGTCTTTGCTGGCCTCCAAATCATTTAACAATGATAAAGTTATGACTTCAGAATAGGTACTTTCTACTTTTACCCTGCAATTTTCAGACAGTAACTACAGATTGATGAAAGAAATAGGGTGGGTCACATAACGTTCTAGCCAGTCATATAGCGACTGGCATGGCTTGGAGTGTGATATCTGGGTTTTTCCTGGCAAGGCTTCCATCCCAAACTTCCTTTTCTTGGACTTTGAAGATGCTGCTAGGTTTCCCACGACTGATTACTAGGACTTCTCACCTGCCGTGGCATGGTTGGTGCTTCCCTACCCTCATCCCCTCAGCAGAGTCCACTCATCTCTGCATTTCTAAACCTAGGACTGCCTTAGGATTTCTTGCTTTAAAAACAGTAATTCTAAACATGCATCTCTTTCAATGCCCAGGAAGGGAGATGTTTCTTAAAATGAGGCAAAAATCAAATTTTGTGAAATACTCATCTGATTAAACTCTCTTAGCTGTATAAATGCAGCTGTTTCTTATGTTAAGATGTCTCCAGCAATAGAATTTCACCAATTCAGTCGTTCTTGTTATTCAGCCATACCAAATCTAAAAAGCTATGAACTGACACATAGGAAGTAGGACCTGACATATGGCAGGTAATCGGTAAATATTAGTTGAAGCCTAAGTTCTAATCCTATCTGTACCGTTAGTTACTGAGTGTGGTGAGCCTCATTTTTGTATTGGTGACAGGAGAAGGGTCAAAGTCTAGTTTATCTCTAAGGTTTCTTGCATCTCTAAAATCTAAGAGAGATAAAATGGTTTGGAGTGAAGTTAATATTTGGAGCCATTTCCCAAGGTTTATGCCTAATTTTATGAGAATTAGTTGCATTATGACCTCTATACTGCTCTATAGCTTGTTCCTTACATCCCACCGAGGCCTCCTCTCTGATCCTTGAATAGGCCAAGTTCTCCCACCTCTGAGAAATTGTTCTTGCTGTTCCATCTGGGATGCTTTCCTCCCACACTTTGCCAGATTGGTTGCTCCTCATTATTTGGGCCTCAGCCCAATGTCATCTCGTTGGTAGCCTTCCTGACCACATATCAAGAGTATCTCCTCCAGCCTTGCATTCTCCATTCCACCATCTTACTTATTTCTGCATGGTGCTTATTAGAATGTATAATTGTCTTATGTTTCCTGGCTTATTAAAACTCTTTCCCCTAGACTACAAGCTTCATGAGAGCAGGGAATTGTCTATATGCTTTTTCACTCTATCTTCAGACCAGGCTTCCAAAACCTATACACTGTCTTTTCCAGAGTAGAAATGGCTGCCTCTAAGAAGACCCAGCTCTTTGCTGGGCACACAACTTGGTGAGCCAGACATGAGCTGAATTTCAGCCACTCCTTGTCCATCAGGCAGGCGCCTTTGTTCAATGAGCAACATAAACAACTGTGTGTGTTCTCCCTGCCTGGTACTACGCGAAGTGCCTGGCAGATGCTAGTCACATACTATTAGTTGGATAAATGCATGAATCTTTTAATTTTTAAATCAACTTTATAGAGGGATAATTTACTTATAATAAAACACATCCATTTTAACTGCTCAAAGAACTTTAACAAATGCATATGCACATGGTTTCGGTTTGAATCTGTCATGTTCCCCAGAAAAGCTAAGTTCTTTAATCCTCACTCAGTATTGCTGGGTGGGAGCTTCTTAATTGTTTCCGTAGAGATGTGACCCACCCTATTGTGGGCGGTAATCTTTGATTAGATGGTTTCCAGGGAGGTATGTCTCCACCCATTCAAGGTGGGCTTGCTTACTGAAGCCCTTTAAGAGGAAATCATTTTGGAAAAAGCTTTAGAGCCCAGGCAGCCAGAGACCTTTGGAGATGAAGAAGGAAAATGCCCCTGGGGGAGTTTCATGAAACAAGAAGCAGGGAGAGAAAATTAGCATACTTTACCTTCCAGCTGAGAGAGAAACCCCAAACTTCATCGGCCTTTCTTGAGTGAAGGTAACCTCTTGTTGGTGCTTTATGTTGGACATTTTCATAGCTTTGCTTTAACTTGGACATTGTCATGGCCTTAGAACTGTAAACATGCAACTTGATAAATTCCCCTTTTAAAGGCCGTTCCATTTCTGTCTGGTATATTGCATTCCAACACCTTGCAAACTAGAACACCCAGGAAACCACCATTTCAACTAGGATATTGAAAAGTTCCCAAAAGTTCCCTCCTGTCCTATTGTAGTCATCCCTCCTCTCACACATACCCACCTTCCTGACCTCCTGCAATCTTCCCATCTTTTAAGTTTCTTTAGTGATATTTCAGCTTTATCCAATTGAATTTTAAAATGGCTTTACAGGAGAATAAATATAGCAAAACCAATAAAAGAGGAGAAAGCAAGATCAAGAGGAGAGACGTAGATAACCCAAACATAAGGGTCAACGTTATCAAGACACAACATTGTGTCTGTGATTGAGCTTGAAGGCTCAAGCTTGGTTGCAAGCATCTTATGGCCAAGTCAAGAGGGAAAAGTGGCACTTACATAACCATCTGAGAGGAAGAAGCATTTTATTTCCTCTGGGGAGACTAAGTTTCCCTGGCACAAAGATCTGAGATGTTCCTCATGCCTGTTATCAGGAATCTTGGGAGGATACTCTGAGCAGTGTCGTAAGCCACAGTTTCATAGCTAAGAAACATCCTTCTGCCTCATTCCTCTGGGCAACCTTCCATAAAGGTTCCTACAACAAATATTAAAGTACCCTTCCTAAGAAAGAAGACTCCCAAGTGGGCTTTTCAAAGTAGTGAGATATTAAAAAATTCAATCTGGTCTTCTCTAGGGAGGGCCTGGAGCTCAAGAATCCTTTAGTGTTAAATAAGGGCATAAGCATTTGCGAAAACTGGGTGAGCAGGTATGTATGCTAAGGTTCACCTGTGTATATCTAAAAAGCCTGGCCAGGCTCCCTGTCTAGTTCAAAGTCCTCCCTGCCCCTGCCCGGAGCTGGGCTGCAGGGGGAGGGGGAGGTGTCAGAGGAAAAGCCAGGATTTTCTTGAGGAATCAGTTTTTGGAGCTGGGCCAACATGAGCCAAGGTGCTGTTGAGATGCCAAACTTCCACATAGTACAACATTGAGACACTTTCATTTTAGTATGAAAAGTATTCTGGGCAAGTGTTGACAGTCTCCCGTATCAACCACGGAAATTTCATAATAATGTCCTTGTTGGAAGATTGAATTCTAAGCCGCATACCCCTTGTCCGTTGAGGGGTTAAAGGAACCCGGCATCTAACTTCCCTTTCCCTGCCGGATTCTCAATCAATTGAGAAATAAGACAAAGGGATAAGGCAGATGGGAGCAAAAACATCATCCATTCATGGAAAATATGGTTTGTGGCTGTTAGTAAACGAATTTTGGGTTATGAGCCCCAGATTCAGACAGCTTTCTCACTCCACCATAGGTAAGGCAAGGCCAGTGCGAGCTTCTGTAAGAACTAGGTCACGGAGGAGTTGAGAACAGGGGGCCCCTAAGGGGAACTTTCTCCCAAGGGGAAGAGAGAGAGAGAGAAGGGAAGGGGCTGGGGATCCCCGCACAGTCTCACCTTCCAAACTTACAGTTCAGTGAGTCCCACCCTTCCCTTGGGTTTACCAGAACAATTTATCCCTTCTCTGTCTCCCAGGAAGAATTATTCACAAAAGTCCCGCCAAAGGGCAGGCCATGGTGGCTCAGTGGCAGAGCTTTCGCCTGGCGTGCTGGAGGCCCGGGTTCAGTTCCTGGTGTCTGTCCCTGTAATTAAAAAAAAAGTCCCACTGAAGGGACTGTTGTCATGTTAAGAATTTGTTTGCTATTGGCCATTAAAATGCTTCTGACTGCCCACTCCAGTCAGTGATTTTTGTACACCTATGGTGGTTGAGGTTAAACCCTTCTTTTTTACAAATGGGTAAGTACCAGCACTATTTTCTTCTTTCTGCTTTGCAATAAGAAGGCTATTGCTGTTCACCTGCTGTCAGCTGTGGCAGGGGTGTGTCTTAGTTGTCTGAAAGTGGTACCAGCTATTACGGTTTATATGGAAAGAAAGTGAGGAGGACCCAAATGCACCCTTGTTTTACCCTACTTAATACTCATCTAGTCCTTCAAGCCTAGTCCTGCCACTGTTTGATTCGGGGGCTGCTGCTAGAAACAAGGTTTTACAAAAGCATCATGAACAGTGATCTCGATATGCCCTGGTAGCTTGGGCTGCAGTTGGTTCTGGTCAGTGATGTGGCGTAAATGCTTAACAACTGGCTGTATGGGGGAAAAAAGAAGTCCTGATTTATAGCAATTGCTTTTTCCCTTTTTTTTTTTTTTTTTTTTTGTGGGCAAATGCTCCTTCCATGACTGATTTCAAGCTACTGATGTGCTGTCACTAAAAACAGAGTTGGAAGGGACGCACGATAGCACACTATTACACAGTATTCCCAAAATGCAGATAAAATAGGCCTAAATACCTTAACAGAATAGAAATTAAACACAGTAAAATAATTAGGAAATGATGGTTTGCATATTTTTTACCTTCGCTTTATAATGTAACTTCTTTAATTTTAAGTTTATATAATTTAATTGTTACTAATAGCTGTTTTTAACAACTGGCTCCCCAAATTCCTGAAAATTTAAGAAACCAACTCCCACAAGCCAGTAGAAGCTGGGCCCAGCACATCACTGGTTCTGCTCCACATAATTCAAGGCCAAGGAAAGGTGAATTTCTCCGCGAGAAGAAGCATCCATCAGCAGTCAATACTGCCAAGTCAACACTGTTCTGAGAGCCTCAGCCCTGCCATCTGTCATGATGAGAGCTTAAGGTTTTGATGGACTATGGATGTTTGATAGCCAAGGAAATTTAACAGATCTACAGTTTTGAGGGAGTAGAAAGGACTTGGGCTTTGAAAACATGGGGTGAATTCTACTTTGAGTCCATCTAGAGGGAGGAACAATTTAACCTCGTCAACACACTGATGATCTGGGTGGCAACCTGAGTCTTGAGCTCTAATCAGCTTGCAGGGTTTGGTGAGGGGGACTGTTGTGGCTGAGGGGCCATCGAGGATGAACCACAGTCCAGGTGTGCAGTGATAAGGGCCTATGCAAGGAAGGTGAGAGGGAGACCAGAGAGGAGAGACCAAGGGAAAATCGGGACAGACAGTCTCCTACTCTCGTTAGGACCAAGGCCGAAGGCACAGCAAATGTAACCTCCCACAGACAAGAACCTGGAAACGTTTTCATGTCATTTTAAAGGGGATGTACACCACCATCGCTATCCCCAGAATTATGCAGCAAATGGAGATGATGGTATCAACAATAAACTAGCATTTCCTTTTTATTTTTAAAGAGAAATAAAATTATTTTGCCTCCGACACATCCACGTATGGCGTGGAAGGGGAAGTACCTCTGGAGTGAGCACGACGCAGAGCAGTTTCGTGATCTGGGGCAGATCCCTTCACCTCTCCTCTCGCAGCCGGTTTCCTGTGCAGGACAGGCGTGATGCCCGCCCATGTCACAGCGACGGTCACACGAGAGAGCATGCGGGGAGAGCACCTCACACCACCTAAGGCACCAGCAACCCTTTAAAACGAATGCATTTGCCTTTGCCAATAGGTCTTGCCTCTTTCTGTAGCCTTCTTGCCAGGAGGAAACAAGAGCTTGCACTGTTGTCCCTACCGCGGTAGCTGGCTGCGGCACCCGGGGGAGGACAAGCCATTTCCGAGGCAGTTTCCTCATCTCCAAAATAGAAAACCCCAACCCATTGATCCCCAAGGCGCCTTCAAGCACGAACATTCTAAAACCTCCTCCCTCATTTTTCTTTTTTTCTTTTAGCTCCCTTGACTAAACGCTTTATCTATGCTTTGATATAAAAGCTAACTCTAACTTCTTTACGAATCCGAAAGGCCCCATTTCTTCACAGCATTTTTATAGCAGGGAAGCCTGCATCTTTTTGTTCAGACCCTGATGACTGGACAAAAGGGGACGACTCTGCTTTCTCTCACAGGTTTCTGAGTAGAAACTAAAGAGAACAAACAAACAAAAATGTTCCCGAGTCACAGCAAGTTGTGTAATGTGGTAAAGACTCTGAAAAGTGACACAGGTTCTTGATCTGTTTGGTCTATTTGCTGAGTTCAAAGTAATTTTGGGTTCAGCAAAACATCATGCTGTTTTCCTAGCCCTTGGACATCAGGAGAACGCAAAGCAGGTTTCCTAGTTACATTTTATACCCATAGGGTTCCAAGATAAATTAAATACATATGTTTTTGATTCATTCACACTAAATAACTATTTGCTATCTATGAAGCCTCCAGAGTTTTAGTGAAAAATCTTTTCAAAATACTCATTCCTTTGAACCCAGCAGTCATATTTTTCCTAAGAATAAAAATTAATAATGACCCACAGAGTTGTGTGGATTTGAAATATTACTGAAACTCATGTTTTCTCAGCCTTAGGTTTCCTTCGAAACATCCAAAGTAATAATCTTAACTTTTTTTTAACATTACGATATACATGGTATGTGTCAACCATGAGACTTTGTGTCAGGAGTTGTGTTAAGTATTTTAAAGACATGGTCACTAACATTTATAAGACTGTTTAAAGGAAGGTATAATTTCTCCCATACCTTATACCAGGAAGCAAAGGCTCAGAGGTTTTATGACTTACCGAGGCCAGAGCTGGCAAGTCTCAAGTCAAAATTCTCTCTGTTTGAATCCTCAATCCTCATAGTTAATTGTGTTCAATTCGGTAAATATTTATCAAGTGCCTCTATGTGCCAGGTGCTATCCCAAGCCTGAGGAAAGGAAAAAAGAAAAACTTTGAGATCCTCCCAGTGAAGGGTTTCTTATTTTATCCTTCAGCACATCTGATTAGAGATGCAGGTAGACAGGGAGTTGATGAGATTGTATCAATTAGAATATTCTTGATTGCACCTTCAACATTAAGAATGACACACTATGACTGAGACTGCAGGTTATCTCCTACTATCCATTTCCCCTTCTACCAGAAATGAAGACCCCAAATTTTAGCAGGGCATATGGCCTTCAAGAATAAAGACAACATTTTTCAGCTTTACCTGTAGCCAGCCCATATAATTAAGCTCTGGATGTAAACAGAAGTGCTATGTGCATTTTCTGAGAAATGTTTTTCTCATTTCTCATTCTTGCTGACTGGATTTGTGTGTGATGGCTGGATTTGGAGCAATCATTTTGGGTCATGGGAGAATAAATTATGTGTTAAGATTATTCTGTCACTTGCAACTAACCTAATCTGACTTCATATACTACATAGCTGAAAGTTTCAATATAATTTTGATTCAGCAGCTCAATGATGTTATCAAGGAATCAGTTTCATTCCAGACCTTTGTCTGCTTTGGGTGTCAGTTTTACCCTAAGGCTGGTTCTCCTTCATGGAGTAAGATAGCTAAAAAAAAAAAAAAGGATGGGTGCATGCTTCCGTATCAATTTTCAGGGAGAAACAGTCATAGCTCTCGTAAAAACGATGAACCTGTTTTCCCAGAAGCCCTCAGACATCTCCTTCATTTTCACTTCTTTGAATTAGGTCAGATGTGGCCAGGGGAATACCACGAACTGATCAGCATGGTTCTGACAGAACCAATCAGTATTGCAAGGGAGGGGGCTTACATTAATTAAATTGGACTAATCAGAGTCCACCCATGGAGGTTGGATATTCTTTCTTTTATTCACCTAATTCTGGGATAACATTCTAATTTAAGGCTGGTACAGTCAATTCTTGGCATTAATAAATTTAACCTTCACAGTTTTCTCTCTCCTTGGAGGGCCTCAACGGTTTACCTGTATAAGGGAAAACACAAACCTTTCCTCAAGAGAGTAAATGAAATATGTAGCCCCTCTCATTCAGGAACTAGAATGGCATGCTCTAAACGGCGAGGGGCTAGAGAGACTCATTTTCCTGGTGAGTCCAGCCAATGGCCCAGTGCCGTCCAGGGCTAGTCCCTTGGAAATATGCTGATTCTGAGTCATCAGTGCTACCTCCTCCTAGGATGGGTGACGCAGAGAGGGCTGTTCCTTAAGAATACCTCCTCCAGCCCCGAACCCCCCCCAACCCCCGCCTTTCCCTATCCCCCAAGGCTACCTGAGGTGTCCATAATTCCTAAAATCCCTCTTCCTTGGGATTAGAACATCTTTCCAGAAAAAATTCCCAGTAACCTGGGAAAGGCAGCACATTAAACCCCAGCACACGCGTATTGATTAGATTGATTAGAAGCACCCCACCACCAACCAGGGACAATGGGCCAGGGGGCAATGGGTGTCATCACACAAAAGAAAAAGTACCCAGGTTTAGGCTAACCAGAGAGAGCAGAGTGGGATAATAATAATAGAGAGTGAGGGTGTTTCTATGTCCCTGGCCAAGGTAGGAGGCAGGAAATGACAATGGTAGAGACACGAAAGTCAACTTCAGTGACCTAATAATTTAGCCCATAGCCGTGTGCAATCAATTGTGAGTGACAAAATTGCTCTCTTTTGATTCTGTATCTCTTTATAGACAACAGCTCAATTACTTCCCTCCTCGGATATGCCAGTGGTTTCCAGAATCTTTGAAGCTCTGTTTCTTACATCCCCATCTGGCCTCTGACATGCCCATATGGCTCAGCAGACAGCCTTGGTAAAATGGCAGGACTCCACTAGCCTCCCCCAAATGGAAAGGAACACCCAGACAGAGGACATGCATTCCTTACAGAAATCAAGTCAGAGAAGGAGCGTAGCCAGAAACACTGCCTTTAAATAGGATTAGAGGGGGCTAAATTAATCTGGAAAGCAAAAGACCTTTTCCATTTTTTTCCCAACCAATTCTGAAAGTGATTCAACAATAAACGTATGTTTCTGGAGCAAATTCACTTGAGTACTACCTTCATCGATGTATTTAAGCTTATCCTTTATACCAGTTAGGTATGTGGTAGCTAATCCCAAACTGTGAGGACTCTAGTCTTCTGAAGGGCCACTTCTGAAGCCCTTTCTGCAGAGTTTTATTTAACTTTCTATGACCGTTTCTCCAAGTGTGATCCCTGGACCATTCAGAAACAAATCACATGGCAGGGGAAAGGGTGGAGGTTGAGCGTTGAAAATGCAGGTCACCGAATTCCATCCAGAATCTACTAAACTAAATTCTGAGGTGGTACGACCTAGAAATGAGCACTTTAAGCCAGTAAGTCATGTGATTCTTAATGAACTGTAGAATTTAAGCATGTGGAACTACTAGAAAGTGTCAGTTACACTCCCTTACAGTTTATGGGGCTCTATGTTTTATGAAGACTTTTCTCTCACTTAATCCTGACCACAAGCCTCAGAAGAGACTCAGAGCCGACATTATCATTTCCATTACCTGATGGAGCAACCAAAGCTTTGCCCCGCAGAGTCTATGCATTAGGTTGCGCACTCATAAATGGGAATGCATGGTCTGCAACTTGGGTTGTAGCACCACAGTCAGCGTCTTGCCATTATCCCGGGCAGCAACGACATTCCAATGCACACATGTGCAAACCAGTCTTGCATCGTGTCTAAAGGGAAAGAAAATGGACACAGAGAAGCAACAAGAAGGAGCATCCTTTGGGGAAACAGAAAATAAAACTGCAGAAACTTGGAAGATTTAAGTAACCAGCATACTTAAAGTAATTTATGGTCTAATAATTTTGAATTAGTTCAAAATTTAATTATTTAAATTACATATTTAGATTTGGACTGGTTGACTAAATTAAGCAGTTTGAGCAGGAATGATCAAATGTTTATTATAGAGATTTGTGTGGTCAAAAATCCAGTGAGATGAGTTCTACATTTGTTACTTTAAAAAAAAATTATTGCAAAATAGAGCATAAAATTTCACATTTTATGTTTTGAGAAATGATCATGGTAATGAATATACAACTATGTGATGATATTGTGAGCCATTGATTGTGCACCAAGTATGGAATGTTCATGTGTTAAGAATGTTCGTGTCTGTATGTTGTTTTGTCAATAAAAACAAAAAAAAATTCACATTTTAAACTCTTTCAAGTAAACAATTCAGTGGTGTCAGTTACTTTCACAATGTTGTGCTACCGTCAGCACCATCCATTAAGAGACTTTTCATCACTCCAACTAGAGATGCTGTACCTATTAAGCATTAACTCCCCTTTCCTCCCAACCCCATCCCTGTAACCCATTCATTTAGTTTTTGCTTTTTTTTTTTTTACATGGGCAGGCACCAGGAATTGAACCCGGGTCCTCGGGCATGGCAGGCAAGCACTCTTACCTGCTGAGCCACCGTGGCCCGCCCCCATCTGTTTAGTTTTGATCATAATGGTGTTGAATGAGAATCATGTGACTCAAATCTGAGCCAAGTACCTCTGAGAATTAGTCATATCTGCTTTCCTTTTACCAGCAACCCAACATGTCCCAATTTCATTCTGAGCTTTTAGTGGAATTGAATCCGAGAAACAAAAAATTATATTATGAATTACATTTGGCTCAGTTAACAATTATTAGTCAACCCAGACCTGCTAACAAGACACACTTTGGCAGTTAGTTTTGTAACCATGGTATCAGACAGTGGAACCATCCTTATTGGACCCCTAGTTAACATATAAAGTCTTGTCCCTCCTCAGAATCTCAGCAGCCACACTCTGAGGTCTGATGGCTCACATCTTATCTTGGGTCCCTTGACAGCCCATTAGATTTATAACATAATGCTAAGGAGACCCAGGCTATATGTTGAGCCTCTGGATAAAAACTACTGGCTTGGCTTTGTTTCATGGCTACAGACTCATGGGCAACCAACCTGGGGCATGAGAGAGCTGGTTCATAAGGGTCAGAAGGGTCAGACTGTTCCCAGTATTGCTTCAGGAAGCAATCTCTGATAAGACACTGTACATGCTGAATAGGAGACACTGTATGTGCTGAGTAAGTCCTTTGTTAACTTGGACTCTACATGAATTTTTATGTCACATTGTGAAAAATGCATACCACACTTCTGGGCTTACACTACTGTAATGAAAACATTTTGCTAATTGCCACTTATGGATTTATTATAGTTGATCCCAAGTTAGAACGAATCTAGTCCATTTTTGGGCACTTTGGATACAGTACACTGTGTATTTCTTCATGGCCCCTTCTTCTAATTGTTTCGGTCTTATCTTTCTTCCTTTCTCCCTTCTTTCCTTCCTCCCTTGCCTTCTTTCTTTCTTTTTCCTTTCTTCCATTCGTTCTTTTTTCCTTTCAGAAATGTATCTCTCCTCCAGCAATAGGATAAATATACCAGCTTGTTTTCTAGTTTTCAAAATAGTTTGTGATTGTTGTTTGAGCCATGCAGATTTATTGAAATGCATGGTACATGTAATAGGCATGAATTGTTTCATTGCACTTGAGGTGCAAGAAGTATCACTTCTTTTTTCCCACCCTTCTCTCGGACCCACTCCCTGAACAATCATATGGGGAAGTGGATGGGGAGAGAGGCCTCTGTCATTAATCCATTCCATCATGGCAGACGAAGCTCCTTGCCCGAGTCTACAAGGTCCCCCAGATGTGCGGAGGCCATGCAGCTGATTTCCCTCCTCACCTGGCAAACCACCTGGCAGCTGCTACAAACTGAGGAGCTTGACGTCTGGCCTCAGCAAGGGCCCAGGAGTCACCCCCTATTCAAGACCTTGCCACTCTGTGTGAGCTGAATGCAGGTCCCCTCTCTTGGAGAATCTTCACTCGGTAGTGAACCACCCAATCCCTTGTGGGATCCAGTTTATGTCCCACTCTAGATACCTCGTGGCCCCCAAATCACCCATATAGCTCTTCTCTGCCTGGGAGCCAGCCCTCCTGAACAAAAGCTTAGTCTCAAAACACAAAATGTGTCACACTCAGAAGCCATGGACAAAGGAACACAAAGGCTAGCTGCCTTCTCTGAAAGGGGGAAAAGAGGAAAATTCCCTTCAATCTTTGCTGATGCATCCACAGCACCAAAATGTGCCTCCACAAAAGCAACAACCACACAAACAAGCAAGACACCAGGTAATTTCTTAATAATTCACTCTAAATGTGATAAATATGTAAGTATAATTCTTCCCCAGTTTTCCCTGCAATTTTGTTTAAGCAATGGTTCTTTCCTCCATTGCTATACTGCTTCTGTTTCCATTTTCCCACCAACATATTTGGTCCCTAAAACAGTTTAATCTATTTCTAGAATACCTATTTTATTCAATAAGTGATTTTTTTCCTCTCCCTGTTTTGAAGTCAAAACCACACAATTTTCATAAAGGTTTATTTGTTATGTGTTTCAAGATCTGGTAGGGTGCACTTACCATAAATAAATGGGGGAAAAAAAAAGGTGATGGTTTGTTATCCTTGACTGCCCTTTCGTTTGGACTAATTTCATATCATTTTTCAAGTTTTAGAAATGATCTCAGGGAACCATTAATTGCATTAAATTCATATATTAGCTTAAGATCTGTTATCTTCACTGCAGTCTCTTCTTAATCAGAAAGAGGGTAGAGTTGCCATTTTTTATGCCTCCCTTTCTTTCTCTTATTATGGTATCTTACAGTTATTCAAGTAAGATAATTTTTTGTTGTTGTTCCAAGTAGAGTCAATACTGAGAATTTATGGTTTTTTGTTACTCTTATAGAATGGAATCTCTTTTTTCCATTGAGTGCCACTAGTATAAATGACACCAAATTTTGTGAATTTATCTTCTTCACTGTAATGTTTTAGCACCTCTCATCTCTTGGGTTTTATAAGTGTACTGTAATATCATCTCCTAAAGATATTACTTTAATTATTCCTTTCCTGTATATATACCTCTATTTCTTCCCCTTCTCGGCATCTTCATTACCACACTAAATGTAATGATGGCAGAGGACACACTGGCTTTTCTAGTACAAAAAGATTCTTCATTTTATATACTATTGGCTCTTAGCTTTGCGTGTAAGAAAAAATCTCTAATATAGCAACTTTGTTAACAGAGTTTCTAAAAGGAATAGATGTTGAATTGATTTGAATTATCCTTACATCTATCGAAATAAAGAAATCATGTTGCAAGTTGCTTCTATTAGCACGGTGATTTAGAACCTGTCACTTCAAAGGCAGTTGACAATGGATATGTGGACAACCAGCAAGCAATACATGGATTCGGCTCACAGCTCAAACTTTAAAAAACAAACAAAAAAATATGCAAGCAAGCAAACAAACCCAATGGCTCATAAAAGGCTGAGCTGCTTTTTTAAAGGAACACAATTTATTTGGGTATTTTTCTCTCCCCAGGAGGTTTGCTGCTGTTAGCAAAATATGCTCAGCTATTTGTCCAGACCACCTCAGCCCTGTCCATGGCTCACCCCTATCATTGATTGTCCTGTAGATTGTGGTCAGGCCTCTGTCCCAGCTCTGAGAATGGCTCTCTGTGAATCTCCTCTATTTTTAACTAAGTGTTGCAATCTTTTTGGTCATTCAATTGGAGGGAAGAACATTTCAGTTCCTGCGGCGTGCTATGAACCACAGCAGTTTAATATTGTAAGGTAACTTCCTATCCTACTATAAATAGTGTTGGGCTTTCATGACTAGATATACGCTGATGTGAACAATAAACTGTAATTTTTTGCAAGTGGATTCTAAAGGAAAATATTACAACCTTGAGTTACCCAATTTTGGTTAAAAAAATTGTGTAATTACCTGATGTATTTTGGGCTGTTGAAGCACACACTCTGTCTTGGTCAAGGATGAAACTTTTTATATGTATTTTGTAAAAGAATCCTTTTTGGATTTTCCCCTAGTAAATTGGCAGAGATTTCAAGTGTTTCTAATCCATGGTTAGTGAAAGTGTGACCAATATGGCAATATTTATTAAAATGTAAATGTGCATTGCCCTATTACTCTCTTTTCACTATTAAGTAGTTATTGTCCCTATACAATAAAACATGTGTGCAATGTATAAGGGTATAAATATAGTATATTTATATTATTTTAAAAATGAAGACTAATATGTCTAAAAAATCAATTGGGTAAATAAGTTATAGTATATCCACAGTCAGCGTTGCCAGAAGTGAGAATACGTACTTTCAGGAGTTGAGGCTGCCTGTGTGGAGTGACTATTTTTGGCCCAACCAGGAATATATTGGCAGAGAAGTTTGGTCGACCAAGTAAACCCAAAAGGAACAAACAGAGACCAGAGACCTTGTAACCCCGGCAAGAGAGAGAGTGTGCCGCGGTCGGTGGCAGCTTTCTAACGCAGGGTTCTAGAGCTTGCAAGGTCCAGTTGTACTTTCAGCAACTTTGGGACCCCTGAAGAATCCCTATATAAATAAACATCTCCCTTTTGCTGAAGAAAGTTCTGGTGGGCTATCTCTCTTTTATTTAAGGAAGCTGTGGGAGCGCAAATGGAGTAGCCAGGAGGGAAGCAGGCTGGGGAGAGGTGGGAAAGCACCTAGGAGGGGAGACTCTTGGGTGCCAGGTGAAGGAGCTTGGACTTGGAGGTCGGTGCTTCTCAATCCTAGCTGAATTCCTTAGCAAGCTTTAAAATAAATATGGATGCCTTCCCTGGCCTAGTCTTATTAAATTAGAATCTCTAGGGGATGAACCTGGGCACTGCAGTGCTTCTAAAGGTTCTCAGGTGAGCCCAAAGTACGGTTAGGATTTAGAACCTGACAGGAAACCTTGACGGGTTTTCAGTTAGACATGGTTTTAGTAGACAGGGTTTTAGAAAAATCATCTTGGTTGCTGTGTGAAGGATGGGCTTGAAGAGTGTAACAAGGACAGGAGACTGTTAGCAAACTTTTGCAGTATGCAAGTGAGAGTGGAAGAGGACCCGAAATAGGACAAAAGTTGTGGGAATGGAGAGGACAGGAAGTTTGGAGAAACTATCTAGGAGACGAGTCTGTTTCAAGTTTAAAATTTAGTGATTGGAGAGGAAGGAAAAGTTGTCAGGGTTAACCTGAGGGTCCTAATTTGAGCGACAGGAAATGTCACAGAAAGGGACAGAGAGGAGGACAGGGTCTGGGGGGAGCCGGTGAGTTCTGTTGTGGACGTGTGGAGGTTGAGGTGGTGCTGAACAGCAGGTAGAGAGGTCTTCCAGGCAGCTGGATGACCTGTCCATACTCTGGGGCGAGGCCAGGTAGAGATCATTTGCAGTTTGATGACTGTTTGAGTGGTTCCTTCTTTATCATTTATAGAGAGCAGCCTCCACAAGAGTCACTTTTCTAGGTTGCAGAAGTGTTTTGGATGTTAAAGGCAGGGGGAGTGGGCCCCATCCCAGATCACCTCCTGCGATAAGCTGTGATCGGTGTCTCCAAAGTGCCTTGAAGACAGGTGGTTTCTCGAAGGAGTCTAAAATTAGCAGAGCAGCTGTGCTTGGTGGGTGGCGACGCTCCGACTCCCGCAGCCAGCATCGGGCCTTCCTGCCATGGGCTCTATTTGTGTGAGTAGGTCGGAGAGGGTGCAAGAATCTGTTTCTTTGAAGAATTCCCCCAGGAGCGGGTGTCATGCCAGTGCGCTGAGAGAGGTCAGAAAATGTCTTTTGTTGCCAGCTTGAAGGGAAAGGATGAGGAGGGCTACTCTGGAAAGGGAGCCTCATGAAAGGGCTGATTTACAAGAAAGTTCACTGCAGAGAGGCCACCCTGCAAGATGGGGGAGGAGGAGGTTTGGTGGGTGAGTCAGAGTTAGGACTGGAGACCGAAAGCCTGTGGGATCTGTGGGCTTCGCACTGAGGGATACTGAGCTAAAGCCCCCTGTGCGGGGGCTTCGACCCTCTGGGGTGCTTTAGGCCTGGACTCCAGATGAAGCCTCTGCTGCCTACTCTGCCAATTGAGAGATGGGACTGTTTAGGGAGTTGGAGAGGAAGTGGACATTCAGGAGGAGGAAACGCTTCAGCTCCTTTCTTTCAAAAAGTATGCATATATTGAAAAATATATTTATACACAATATGTTGAAGCATATGTATATGCATGCATATGTGTATATATGCGGTATGTATACATATGCATGTATGTCCATATGCATGTATGTTTGTATTTGTATATATGGCCCAAAACAAATCTCAAAATAGATAAGTGACTGGGGAGGAGGTTGGGAAAGGAAATGCAGTCATGTGACAAAACACTTCATCAAGAACGCATCATGTTGGATTCTCCCCTCCTTGAGTTTTTTCTGCAGCTCATTACGCATGTGGAGGAAGAAGGACTAAGACAATTTTTTAAAATATCAAACTGCATTTTACTACTTAATTGAAAATTAATCAGTTATAAATTGTAGGGGTGGTATAACTCCAAGAACATCAATTTATGTAGCATTTATCTGGGGAGACTGCTACAAAATACCGCCACAATCCCAGACAATACCAGAAGATATCCAGTAGCAATATTAAGAAACTAATCTTGATGTGTCCTTTGGGTTAACATTCTTCATTTCCTTAAGGAATCCCCATTTTCTATCCAGAGAGGCACCTCCATCTCTCTCCATAACTGCTGGTGTTTCTGAGGACCCCTGGAGTGGGAGTAAAGGAGAGGCGGGAGGGTATAAGCAGAGACACCATACGTGGAATGGGACACATCAGGCCTGACTAGGAAGACTTTCCGGCTGGGTCCTTCAGATTAGTTTTGAGTTGGAAGAAAAGGAACTGACCATGAAGCTTGTCAGCTGAGCCAGCGGTTGCCTAGATGTGCATTATTTTAGACCAAGAATTATCTGTGCTCGGAAATACTTCCTATGCTTACTATATAGTTTTGCAATCTTGGTTGTAAATTCCCGGATGAACTTAGGGGGTGCTTCCCTAACTGGGAGAGCAGTGGGTTTACCCTGAGGGAGGGCAGAGAGAATCCCCGAGGAGAGGGGAAACTGCAGGTGGAGCTGAATTCTGGAGATGCGAACATGGAAAGGAGAATATTGGGGGCAGCTGGGATTGGTGATGCCCTCTAACTGCCCCCCCTTCTTTTCTTTATGTCTTTGATGATTGGTTTTCCTCATTTTGTTGGATATTCCATATTCAGCCCATTCACTCTACTTCTATTTTTATAGCTGGCAAAGAACTGTATAGTCCTCCTGCAGAGACTAAGCGAAGTCACTGGGCCAGTTCAGTCTGTCACTCTCTCACATCTAAGAAATGGGCCAGGACACCTCAAATATAGGCACCAAGATACCAAGACTGCTTCTCTTTAGCTTTGCTCAGTCCCCTTCTCTTTAGAACCAGACTTCAGGGTGTAGCACGTGTCCAGTAAACTGCTTACATATAAAAACTACTTCTGAACAGCCAAAGTCAATCTCAGACTGCTCATTAGGTTGAAGAGAGGATTTTCAAGTAAATAAATGACCATAAGAATTGTCTAGGAGTTCTGTTTATTGGGGACCTCCAAAGAGAACCCCTTGGCTACCATTATATATATTCCCTCTTCATCCACTCAGATACAGAAGTTAAAACACAAAATAACATAGGTTCAAAAAGAGGGTGTATCAGTGTTTCTGCACTTACTGCCCACACTACTCCTTTTAAAATGACAAATTGGGAGCAAATCTGGCCTTGCTTGAGGGCACTGGGATGGTGCGGGCAGTAGGTCTCTTGTGTGACATTTCAGGCTCCATTGAAGTAGCGAATCAGGATGTCTCAGTGATAACTTGATGAAGAAGGGACGAGTGAAGCAGCTACAGTGAAGGTTGATAGACTAGATTCAGGATTCCATTCCCATCTTGTCTTATTTGGTGGAATATTTAGAAACCCATCTCAGGATCTCTGTTTGCTTATCCATAAACTTTAAAAGAAACCAATATTTATTGAGTAACTTGAGTACTTTAAGTTCCATGCACTGTGCAAAGTACTTTCTAGTGATATGTTAAATCCTCATAACAATTCTATGAGGGGTCTGTGGTATTGTTTTACAGATGACAACTCTTTAACAGAGTCACTGAGAGATTGAGTAATTTGCCTGTAGTCTCAGAACTAATAAGTGGTAGATCTGGATTTGAATCCAGCCCATCTGACGTCAAAGTCCATGTGCTTTCCTTACACCGTGCTACCTCCCACAAAGAACTAAATCATTTCTATAGGATTTGGGAGAACAAATGAAGAACTTCAGTTTTAAAGCTTTGTTAGTCCTAAATCAAAGTATCTGTAAGCCTTATGTTCTTAAGAATGATGAAAAGAAAATTGAGATTGGCTAAAATTTCATCAATTCAAAGGGTATTGCTCAAGAATTCTCAGAATTAGAAATTGTAAGTAAGAACATGGAACTCAGCAATGAGCGGCATGGCAATCTTTGGGGTTCCACAGGTAAGAGCTATTAAGGCTCAGTTTTGCTGCATATTCCTAATTGGTTAATGTATTTGTAAACATTCATAGTCAGTTGCCCAAGCTAGACATGCTCTCAAATTCATTACAAAATAAGGGCTTCTGGAACTTTGGCTACCTCTGCATCACCTAAAATTCAGAGCTTGAGTTCTGCCGTTCTGAAAGTCAGCATTGTTACACACAACAACCATTAATGAAACTGAAATAAAGATCAGGCTTCTATTAGAGATAAGAATGAAGCCAATTTGGTTGGAACTAAGGTAAATCAGGATACTGGGTAAAGGATGACAATATCTGTATTTTAAAACTTCACCTACCATGTGAGACCAAAGGAAGAGAGATTTATTTTGTTCAAAACCCAAATTTTCTGTAGCACACAACGTAACTTAAGTTGTCTGGGTAGTTCATTTAAACAACCCAGACACATGGAGCCCAGAATGGGAATGAGGGCTCATAATTCAGTATAGCCATAGATCTTGAAGCTTGCTCTTATGAAACTTATTTCATAGCTAAGAAGTTAAGCCTACCTATAACCATGACTAAGAGTTGCTTTCAGAGAACCTCTTTTATTGCTCAGATGTGGCCTTCTCTCTAAGCTCAACTCTGCAAGGAACATCATTACCCTCCCCACTACATAGGACATGATATCCAGGGGTGAAAGTCTCCCTGGCAATGTGAGATGTGACTCTGAGGAATGAGCCTGGCCCTGGCACCATTAGATCAGCAATGCCTTCCTGACTAAAAGAGGGAAAAGAAATGTAACATAATAAAGTATCAGTGGCTAAGAGAGCTCATATAGAGCCGAGAAGCTATTCTGGAGGCTACTCCTTTGCAAGCTTCAGCTAGATATTGCTAATTGCCATGGTTTGCCACCCCCAACCAACATCATCTCTGTTAATCTTAAAGAACACCTAGGATTCTATCTGAGATCCTACAGAAGTTGCACACACTGAGTTTACTTGTCACCTGAAATCTTCAGGTGGTTCCTAGGCCAGGTGAATCTTGAAACCCAGAGGTGCCAGTCTCTCCAAGAACATCAACTAGTTCCATCCCCTTATCCCATATTGTTGACACCCTTTTTCAGTATGAAAAAAGTTAGAATGGTCATAACCCAAATATTCCTAAAGATTAAGAGAAGGAGGAGTATAACAGAAATGTTAGGATTTAAATAATGAGTTTGACTGCTGAATCATTATATTGATATATTGATATTTCTTTTTCATCTCCAATCTCTTGGAGAAGCTAGAAGGAAAAACCTGAAATTGTAGAACTGTAACCCATACGAAACTTCAAAATCTGTTCTATAACTACTTGTTAAAATGTACTTTGATATTTATTTCTTTTTTGAATATATGTTATATTACAGAATAAAAATGCTTTAAAAAAGGACTTAGGGCCACAGTTTTAAAGAAAACTTCATTAAAGGAAATATGGATTTCCAACTGATTCAAACAGATTTTTTTAAAAATCCATGCCTGCTCTACAGAGCTCTTGTATGATGGATAAAGACAACAAGATTATCTCCCATTTTCTGCAGTGAAAAAAAAAATTGAATAAACCCAACAGTTCTCAGGATTTGAAGACCTGGATTATTCTCCAGATTTGAGCCAGGTCAAAGTATAACATGTATAGGCTTTCGATATCTTAAGAAAGTCACATCATTCTAAAGGAAATAGGAACACCTCGAAGAGGCTCTGAGAATACCCCCACTGTTTTAGTTTCTTAGCTTTTTAGATGAATACCATACAATGGGTTGGCTTGAGAATGGAATTGTATTGGTTCACAGTTTCAGAAGTTAGAAGCATTGTTTCCCCTGGGATTGGTATCTTCTGTTAGCTGGCAATCTTCAGGGCTCCTTGGCTTGTCCATCACATGGCAATGCACATGGCAGTGTCTTCCTTTCTCTTCTAGCTTCCATTGATTTCAAGAGTCTGGCCTGTTTCCCATGACTTTTCCTTCTGGGTCCAATTTCCTTTGCTTTGAAGGAATTCAGCCATATTGGCTCATTCTGTTTGGGCATACCCTAACAAATAAGTCTTCAAAGATCCTATTTATAATGGGTTCATGCCCACAGGACCAGGGGTTGGGACCTGAGCATGCCTTTTGTGGGGGACATGATTCAATTCCCAACATCCACCAACTGGAATTATTTTGTAAAGAAATTGAGAGCCCAGGAGTGGCCTTTCATTATGCTACTCCTCTTAGCATTGCAGGAATTTACCTTGAATCAGCCTAGGCTCTCTGGATAAGCTGGCTTCAGCGTATTTGGTTCTGGCAGTGATCTAAACAAAGACATACTTTCCCTCTCTACCCTCACAAGATATTCAGTATACCAGCAAAGTCTTCTGATGTGACGATAGATGCCACAGATATATAGAAAATCCAATGTCTTCTTTTCACAATCTGACTCTTTTGGATAAGATGATATTCCTATTTGACTGCATTTTTCATGTGGATTAACTTTGGGTGTAGACTTTGTCAGAGCTATTCAGACACTTGACGAGAGTCTTGGAGACCATGAATGGAATGTGTGTCCTCCTTCCAGGGGAGGGAGAGGAAGAATTCATAGACTCTGAATTGTGGGAGGGAGCTTGGAGACCATCTGCAGTGGTCCACCACCGTGTGGTCTTCATGCCCATGTGAAATCCCCTTCCCTTTTAGGAATGTACATCTAAAGCCTGGCCTGGCTCGAGTCCGAAGAATGATCTAGTTCTCAGAATCCTGAGGACTGTTGTGAGCTAGACCTAGTGATTTGATTCTAATGGAGAGGATACAGCAAAAGCAATGGGACATCATTTGTGAGATTAAATTACAAAAAGACTCTGACTTGAGTCTCTCTTGCCCTCTCTTGCTCTCTTACTTGCTCACTTGGATGGAAGTCAGCCACCATATTGATTTGCCCTATGTAGAGACCCACGTAGCAAGAAGCTGAGGGAGGCCTCCCGCTCACAGCCAGCCAGGAACTGAGACTCTTATTCCAACCAAGACTCTTATTTTGGGATTCAGAGAGGAGTCTGAATTCTGTCAACAACCATTTGAGTGAGCTAGAAAACAGATACTCACCTGAGATGACCACAGCCCCAGCTAAACACCTTAACTGCAGGCTTGGAGAGACCCGAGCTTGAAGACTCAACTCAGCAGGGCCTGGATTCCTGACCTACAGAATTGATGAGATAACAAATGTTTGTAAATTTGGGGGTAATTTGTTATATAGCCTTAGATAAATAATACGTCGTCCAATCCATCCTGTGTAGGTTCAATGAGCCATGGGGACCTGGTGATGTTCAGTGCCTTCTGTGATCTCCCACAGACCCAGACAGAACCTTGGATCCTAAATGCCCAGGTCAGGACTCTCCCAGATATTTACAGTGACCTTCTGTAACTCCATATGGCCTTGTTTAAATTCCTCTTACATGAGTTCACAACTTTTTTCCTGATTGGAACACCCAATTTCCAGCTGGAGAGAGGAAGAAAACAGTGCTGAGTATAGAGGGCTGATCGCGAAGCTAATTGTCTCTCTCTTGGCCGTTAGGCCTGGCTTCCCCCATTCCCTTTCCACTCAACCCCATTACAGCACTGGGATTTCTCAAAAAAAAAAAAAAAAAGCCCTAGAAATTCTGGACTCTCCCTAGAGAACACATTCTGGCAATTTATGACTTTTATGGCTCCTGCTACAATTTAAAGCGATCTTCTCCTGTTAATTCTTAGTGGAAAAGGGTTCAGTTTCTCCCCATCCCTGCTCTCCTCTAGTTGTACATGTGTGTTGTGTGTTTTCTTTAGCTCTCCGCCATCTGAGGAGAGGAAATGGAGGTGGCCCTGGGATGGGGGAGGATGGGCCTTCCCACAGCACAGCCTTCAGTGGCGGGACTAGGGGGTTGGCTCCGGCTGCAGTGGCGAAGGCAAAGTTGGGGCAGAGGGTAGGGCCTGGGTTGAGGGTCCTCAAAATCCCTGCACCAAGGTAGGATAAGGTGCCTGTGTTGGGATGAAGGTGTGAGCTGTGGTAGGAGTGATGCCGTGAGGGTCAAAACCAGAAAGAGAGAGGCAAGAGGAGTTCAGACCTGGGGAGGTGGGACTGCCACCAGCATAGAAAGGGCAGGGCCAGGCACTTGGACTAATGCCCAGGTCTCAAATTCCAGGGTCAGCCTCAATTAGACCTTGATACTAAATGGATGTCCGCCCAGTTACTGCAGGAACATGCGCCAGGGCGTGGGCAGCCTTCATTTTCACTTCCCACTGCATGAGTGCCTACACATTTCAGAAAGGAAGAAGCAAGGGTGGGGGCTGCTTGTCCTTCATGCTCCACAGACTCCGCCCCCCCCACCCCGCCCACAGTGGCCCGAGGAGTTGGGTGGGAGGAGGGTGGCGTGGCGATGGGCAGCATGTTTTCCATGCTTCCTGGTGTGTCTGTGTCTAAGAATGCCAGGGAGAGGGAGGGGGTCTCCTAGTGTGGGGTTGCTTTGGATTTGGAGAGCAAAAGTTGGTGGGGCGAGAGGACAGCGGCTCCTACGATTCCAGATGGATCCAAGCAGTGCACGGAAATCTCCTGTGACCCTGGAGAGGTGGGAAAGCAGGAAAGCCTCCTCTTCCTGCTCCCTGGTGGGTGCTCCAGCTAGTTTACAGATCATCTCTAAGCCTCTGGTTACTGAAATGACCTTTGTACGCAACAGAGCAGAGATCGTAGGATGACAGACTGTGGATCCTACCCTTGGATAAATTTTATTTGACCCAGCTCAGTAGCATTTAAAAAAAAAAAGAACCATTTAAAAATTGGGATGCTTTACGCATGTCCTGATTTCTGACTTCTTTTGGCAGCACTGGGCCTCATTCCTTTATGACATCGAGTGCCTGGCACAGAGGTGGGCTCCCTCCTGCACACGGGGCAAACTCTTTCTCTCCGGATCTGAGTTTCCACAGCCCTCATGCACGCAGCAGGTACATAAGCACTTGCATCCTGCCTATTTTACTCACATAACTTACCTTCTTGGCCCCTGTAGGTATCTGAGAGTCCCCCCATTCCTATCCCTCACTCCCATCATCACCCCTCACCCCTACGTCCCCTCCCCCACCCCCTGCACTTCTGACATGCAGTCGAAGGATCAGCCTGGCCCAGAAGAAAGTTTGAGCATTATAATGCAAAGACCTGCATTCCTGTACTTAAAATATATTTTTGATACATGAAAGGATTTTCATAATCTTCCAAATTACACGTCTGCTTCGTTTTATTCTTTCTTCTGTGTTGCTCTTTCAAGAGCTCTCATAATAGAAATTGCCTGAAAGAATCCACTGCACTTATATAATTAGCATATCATTAGTCAAGATAAATTATCTTTGCACAAACAAAAGATGAGCAGAGGGAACCATTTCTCATTAACTGAAAGAGGTCAGACAGCATAGATTATGTCCAGAGATGCTTGTTTGGTTAAAAGTAATCTGTTCTGCTTAAAATATAAATAAAATAGCTGAATTATGATAATAGAGCAATTGCTAACTCATTGTTAATTTCATCAGGGGACAAGCAAGAGGGGTTTTTTGATGATTCCTGAGAGTCTCATCTAGGAAGAGACCCAGTAGTGTAGCTTTCCCATCTACTGTCAAGTCCTTAGCTCTTCAGATGAATATCCCTCGCTAAATTCAATAGACAAATTGAATTCTTTGCTGTCCTCTGCACCTTGTTCTTAATGTGCACCTTATATGATTTCACTTAAATAGCGTGCACCAGCAAATCCCGCATACAAACTACTCTAAGTTGAAAATATTCTTCATAAAGAGTACGCGTAACCCGCGGGCAGTGAGGTGCCCTCCTAGTGAGCGCCGGGGCAGGGGAAAGCACTGCTCTTTCCTGGGCTGGTAATTGGCTGAAAAAACAGATAGGATGCTTCCTTTCATGTCTGTCTGTCTGTCTTCTTTGCATTGCCCTTCCCAACCCCTGAGCCTGCTAAAGCTTGGCATGCTACCCTTGGAATCAGGGCCTGACAGGTTAGTGAGCCATATTTCTTGAGCTCACAGTGTGTGAGTCACCTTCTCCTCTGAGACGAAACCCCAAATGAAAATGTGAGGCAGGCCTAGGTCTCAGGAATCCTAGTTTCTAGTTTGGGCTTCATGGCTATTGAAAGCGTCATTTCCTTTCTGTCCTTATTTTCCAAGTTTCTCACTCTCCAGGAATCATGAACACATATGCTTGAGTTCTAGGTCTATAACAAAGACCTTTTTTTTTTCTTTTTAAGAATGAGGCAGAGGGACAAGGGATGCTGAATGTGTGTTGTAGAGAGCCGCTTTCCGGGTTTGGCCTAGTGGACACGCTGCAGCCTGCTCTAGAGTTCCCCCCGCCCATCGAGTGAGCCAAGATGGCGCTCACATCCTGCTTTTGCAAATGACGCACACGCCCACCAACCCTATCTTCCAATCACCTCTGTATACGTGGCACTAACCTATTGGGTTTGGGCACAGTATATAAGAGGTTACCCGGACGGGGTGGGCGGAGACGACCCACAGGGAGCCGTGCCTGACGGCCGCATAGAGGTTGCTCCCCCGCGGGGCATCTTGTCCCGCGCGGAACCTGTAACAGAGAATGCAAGCTTAACTCCAGTAAAGGTCTGTGCTTACAACTGCTACGTGTCTTGGATCTGTGTTTCTCACCAGCGCGGATTTGCCTGCGCCTGTCTCTTTCTCCCCTCCTGTTCCCTTCGCCGGCCGGGGATCAGAAGCCGAACGAGACGGTCGCGGACAAGTGGTGGCCCGTACGGGGAACCCTTCTGCTGCCTTTCCCCGAGCTGGTGAGGACGTGCTTCTTGAGTTCGCAGCGGACTTCCCGCGCTTGATCACCGCGAGAAGGTGAGTGCTTCTTATTACGTGAGAGTTAAGGGCTGTGGGCGTTCAGGTAGCCCCAGTGAATCGGGAGAGCTCCCCGATTGATTAAAGTACAGTGCCGACTGCAAGCATGGGGCAGTCAGGAAGTTCACCTTTGTTAGCTCCCTTAAAGACCCTTTTGAAGCAGTGGGGTATCTCGGTTAGGAAGAGTTCCCTCCTGCGGTTCCTTGACGATGTTGTTACCTTTGCCCTTTGGTTCGCCCATTCCGGTAGCCTCAGCCTGCCTTCTTGGCTGAAACTTGGTAATGACATAGAACGGGCGCGCCGGACGGGCCTTTGTATGGACCCGATCCTGGTCCCTATCTGGGAAACCGTCCGTGCTTGCCCTGAGGCGGAGAATGCTGCAGGCCTAAGTCCGTCTTCCGCCCTGCTGCAGGCACGGCACGCGCTCCAAGAAACTCAGTCAGTTTCGTCTGCGGACGGCTCCCGTAAAGGCAAGCCGCCAGAGTCAGACGTTAGTCCGGACGACTCTGACTCGGAGTCAGATAGTGATGAGACCGAGGGTGCAGACGCGCCTCCGCTGATCGATTGGGGGAGGCCCCCTGTCTCACCCACGCAGCCTTCCGCCCCGCCAGCGCCTGCTGCAGGGACGCGGCGGCTTCCGGTGAATGGTTTTGGTGATCTCGCCAAAAACCCTCACCACGGGCTCCCTCTGGTGGCCGAATCAGGTAATTACAGTGGCTGTTCTCCAACTTCTAAGCACTTGTTAAAAAGAATGGGATATGTCCCCGGCAAAGGCTTAGGAGCCTCATTGCACGGGCGCGCAAGGCCTATACAAGCTGTCTCCAATTCTGACAGACGAGGCCTGGGTTTTTCCTAGGGGCCACTGAGGGGAGACTCCCACCCACACCTATAAAACTAAGGTGGAAAACTAAGACCCCGGTGTGGGTGCCTCAGTGGCCCTTACCAAAAGAAAAGCTGTCAGCATTGCATACTCTAGTGTCTATACAGCTAAAAGAGAGCCATATCATTCCCTCTACATCACCTTGGAACACCCCTATTTTTGTCATAAAGAAAAAATCAGGCAGATGGAGATTGTTACATGATTTAAGAGCCATTAATAATTGCATGGAGTCTATGGTAAAATTAAATACCTGCATGTGTCAGTAGATACATGTTCTCAGATATTATTTGCCTCTGCTGAGACAGGAGAAAAAGTCCACCAAGTAACTGCACACTGCCTTGCCGCTTGGGCAGCTTGGGGTAAGCCGAAAATATTAAAAACAGATAACGGACCTGCTTACACCAGCAAAACCTTCCAAAAATTTTGTGATAATATGGAAGTCCAATTAAAGCATGGCATCCCTTATAACCCTCAGGGGCAAGGGATCATTGAGAGAGCACACAGGTCACTCAAAGATTTGCTTAGAAAACAAAAAAGGGGGATAGGCCACGGCCTGTCCCAAAAGGCTCAACTGTCCATAGCCTTGTTTACGTATAATTTTTTGAATGAAAATGCACAGGGAATGACACTTGCTCTTCAGCACACTACTCCGAGTCCTCCACATAGAGGTCTAGTGCGTTGGAAGGATGTCCTGTCAGGACAATGGCAAGGCCCTGACCCAGTGCTCAGCTGGGCCAGAGGCTCTGTTTGTGTTTTTCCCCAGGAGCCAGGACGTCAACCAGTGTGGGTTCCGGAAAGACTGGTGAGAACCGTGACATCGCCCGAGGAGGCCACGGAGCTGTTGCCTAAAAAACCAACAAGCCTTCAACCTGAACCATCAGATCAGGCCTCCAACTCTGCTGATGACGGCGGCGACTGACGAGATAGCAACGAAAGCGCCGGTCACCCTTCGATTGTTTAGAAGGGGGACCAGTTTTAATAACCCCCGTTGCCTTCGACCTTTCCAAACTGGGCGAGACTGTACAAAGTCTGTGGAACCGAGTCACCTCATGGTTCTCTTGGCCCAATTTGACTACTTGGATTCTCGTGGCAGTGGGACTATTAGTGGGCTTAGTCACTGTTAAATGTTTGTTAGAACGCTTGTTCCAGATACAGCAGCAACTACGTGTTTCTACCATGTTAGCTATGTCTTTCCAGTCAAATGTGGGTGTGCGTCCCTCCTCGATAGATAGCCCGTCTGAATCACCTGGGGCAAAGCTCTTGTCAGCAAGGTTTGTTGCAGGCTCCCTGGCCACTACCCGTGTTTAGCTAGGCACCAGAGGCTGTTAATTTTGCGCGCCTAGCCGCCTCGACGGTGGAGCTGCGGCCGCAGTCCTGGCCAGACTGGGCTTGGCTCTAGCCATTGCACCGAGGCCTCCGCAGCGTTTCCTATGCCCTGGCTGTCGCTCTCATAATCCCCGCTTGACCCAGTTGCGAGGCGAAGCACTGCAGGGAGAGTCACGTGGTTTCCAGCTCACGGGCTCTCCGGTCTCTATATGAGGTGAGCATTCTGGTCGGTGCCAGAGGCTCCGTCGTGTGATGACGCGAGCCTAGTCCAGACTCCCCAAAGCACCAAACTATGTTGTGAGCCACTCAGGCCCACGGGAGCACCATCATCAATAGAGACACTGGGTACAAGAATACGGTCTACGGACCATGCCTCTTATAAAAACAAAAAGGGGGAGATGTAGAGAGCCGCTTTCCGGGTTTGGCCTAGTGGACACGCTGCAGCCTGCTCTAGAGTTCCCCCCGCCCATCGAGTGAGCCAAGATGGCGCTCACATCCTGCTTTTGCAAATGACGCACACGCCCACCAACCCTATCTTCCAATCACCTCTGTATACGTGGCACTAACCTATTGGGTTTGGGCACAGTATATAAGAGGTTACCCGGACGGGGTGGGCGGAGACGACCCACAGGGAGCCGTGCCTGACGGCCGCATAGAGGTTGCTCCCCCGCGGGGCATCTTGTCCCGCGCGGAACCTGTAACAGAGAATGCAAGCTTAACTCCAGTAAAGGTCTGTGCTTACAACTGCTACGTGTCTTGGATCTGTGTTTCTCACCAGCGCGGATTTGCCTGCGCCTGTCTCTTTCTCCCCTCCTGTTCCCTTCGCCGGCCGGGGATCAGAAGCCGAACGAGACGGTCGCGGACAGTGTGTGGCCTGAAAGGCCCTTTAATTACACTGAGCTATCACAGTCACATCTGTTCTCGCTCACCCTCCTGGATGTCACAAGAGGTTGTGGTTTTTCGAAGGTCCTGTGAGGAAAGGCAGATAAGCTTTTTAAAAATAGATGAATTTTTAAAATCATAAGCAACGAAGCGTGAGGAAAGAACATAAACCAATACAGAGCCTCTAGCTCGAATGAGGAACTAAGCTTAAAAAAGATTCAACTAGGCAACTACAACTTTCTTCATGACTCAAATATGTACCCCATGGCAGGGTCTAGGGGTGAACAACTGGTTATATGACCTGGTTAAGAGGCACCCACAAAGTAATTGTCCTGAGGGAAAGGGATCGAATCCTTCTCCACTTGCTAGGACAGTGGCCTGGGTTGACTGAATCAGCAGACACTCCCTGAGCCTATTACAATGCAGGGACCCTGTAGGTTGTCAGTAAATATCGATAACTGAGCAATGCCCCACTGTTAATTTCAAGTCTTCTCTGTTGACGTTTCCTCTCTTGAAGCCCTGCCACAGGGCCTGAAATCTTATCAAAGACCCATATTAAGCTGTGGGTGGGGGTGTGAGATGGACAAGCAAATTGAAAACAACCCATCTGTGTGTACGTGGAGGCCATCAAAACCATGGTACTGGGCAGGCCACGGTGGCTCGGCAGGCAGAGTTCTCACCTGCCATGATGGAGACCCAGGTTTGATTCCCGGTGCCTGCCCATGCAAAAAACAAACAAACAAACAAAAAACCCATGGTGCTATTTATTCGTTTGTGCTCAGGCAAACGTCAGCCTCATCTTGCTGGTGTGCGATCATTTCCTCTCTGACCTCATCCCAAACATCTGGCGTTTTTCCATGTGACGGGAACGTAAGTTTTTTTGTTTTGTTTTGTTTGTTCACGAGATGGTAAGGGAAATATGCCCTGTGGGATGTAGCAGACATTAAAACCCTTCTGTTTATCCCCGTAATTCCTGTTATTTTACTCCCATCCTAAGCATGAATGCTTACCTCTGACTGAGCCAAAGTTCTTTCTTGTTTTCTTTTACATAATTCATAAGTGGTGTGATGTGCACTTTTGGTAAAAATAAAGAACTCAAAGTAAACAAGGGGAAGATTTATTTTTTATAGACATGCCTGCAGTCCGGGGCAATCTTGTGGGGCAAGACTGAGATGCTGAGGGCAGAAGGAGGTTGGGGACTGGAGGAACCCGGCTCCCTGGACCCTTTCAGGATGCCCGTGGGAGGAGGGAAGAGCCCCTCAGCCTGCCGCACCCCTGGACCATGAAGGTAAAAGCTGGTCTTAGCCACTAGCAAAAAGGGATGCTCCTTCTTTTCTTCTTAAATCAACCTTTTAATGACCGAGGGCTCAGAGAGGGTGGAACATGCTTTCTCTCTTTTGGTTAGAAAAACAAACACAAACTCTACACCTGTGGCTGCTTCATTCTGGTTCCACACAGACTCCTTTATCTATCTTGTTCAAGAAACAGATAATTGCTTGGCCTACAGTCCTGGATCATCAGCATTTACAATCCCAGCCCAGGGATAGAATACCGAGCTCTCACCTCCAGGCTTTGGTGGGATCCCCTCATACCTCCTTTGCCTCAAAGTATGGAATTATGAGACACCGAGACTTGCTCTTTCTCACTCTGGGAGTATTTTCTTTGAATGGAATCCAGACTCTCAGATTCCCATGTCTCAGGTTGCTGTTCTCTGTACGCTGGTGGAACATCCTGTTATAGCTCACCGTGAGCCAGTCTTGATTTGTTCTTTTCATTATGGAATGTTTTCATCAGGGGCCTGTGAGTTGAAAAGGCCCCACATGCAGAAAGAAAGGAGCATCTCTCCTCCTTTCATGACCTGTGTGGGGAGGACATTCAAGTCTCCAGACAAGACACAATGGGAAGCAATGCTTAGAGGTGCACTGAGGAAATGCACCTTTGTCACAAGTGGCTAAATCCAAGGATTATCTGCCAAGTCAAATGTCCTTGGAATGATGCAGATCTCCATTAAAGCCCTCAGTATAGAGACTGAATACTAAACTCTATTCTGTTAACTCAGGTTCTTGGAAAAAGAAGTAGAACTTCTTAACATTTATTATTTATATCCGACTTGGTGTTGTTTTTTTTTAATGTTGTTTAATTTTACTTCATTCCAACTTGGAAAATGGGTATTATGACTACAGTGTGTCTAAGGATCTATTTGCTTTATATTTATTTACATTTACATGATTCATTCCCTTAGGTCACTGCTCCAATGTCCCTTTTGGGGAACCATATGACCATATAGATATGGAACCGCCTATCTATAAGCACAGCTCTGACATTCTCTGTCTTGGTATAATCTTTTTCATCCTATTACCTTCTGGGAGAATTCTTTATTTCAATTGATTAATTCTCTCTTCAACTATGTCTACTCTAGAATCTATCCTATTGAGTTCATTTGTTTTTTATTTCAATAGCTATATTTTCCTTCTTCAAGACTTCTAATTTTATGTCCACTTGTGCTTAAAGCATTTCTGCCTGTTTTGGTGGTATAGGGATGCAATTCCTTTATTTTTCTATTTGAGGATACTAAATGTATATACTTTCAAGCTTTTTTCAGAATTTTTAAATTTTAGGGTTTTTTTTCTGGAAAAAAGCACCTTCCAGTTATTGATTTTATTGGCTTTCATCCTTGTTATAAAATTTGGGTCTGCACTATCATATATGGATAGATTTTTTCTCCCTGCTTTTCTGTTCCTTTCTGTGTCTCCCCCTCCAGGGGCTGTACTCCAGTCCCACTCTTTAGGCACTGAGCTATATCTCAGGCAGTGGTTGGCAGCGGATGTTCCAACCTCCTTTCACAAGCCTGGACTCCGATTGTGAGCACTGAGCTTGACTGTGGTTCCCCTGCCTCACACAGAACACTTAATCCTGGGGTACTTTTACCCTCAGAAGCCATACTCACAGGTGCTACTGCCCATTCCAGATCCATAGCCCAGAGGGCCATTAGACCAACCCCTACTTCCTATTTCGCATTTGGTTTCCAGGTCCACCATGAATGTCATGGTTGAATTGCGTTCCTCCAAAAATGTTAATTCCTAACCCCTGTACTGCAGAATGGTCACCTTATTTGAAAATAGGTCACTGAGATGGAATTGATTAAGATGATGTCATAGAGGAATAGAATGGGTCCCTAATCCAACATGGCCAATGAGGCACGGACACATAAAGAGAAAAGGTCATGTGATAATGGAGACAAAGATTATCCTTATAAGAAGAAAAAAGACACAGAGACCCAAAGGGGAGAAGACCATGTGACGATAGAGGGCAGAGGATGTACCTTCAAGCAAGGAATCCAAGGGTTGCTGCCAACCACTGGAAGCCACAAGAGGCAAGGAAGGGTTTGTTCATACAGGTTTCAGAGGAAGTATCACCCGGCCAATACCTTGATTTTAGACTTTCAGCCTCCAAAACCATGAGATGATGAGTTTCTTTTGTTTTAAACCACCAAGTTTGTGGTATAGACATACCTCGAAGTTACTGCAGATTCAGTTCCAGACCACCACAACATCATGATAAAAGGAGCCACATGAATATTTTGGTTTCCCAGTGCATATAAAAGTTATGTTTAACACTATACTGTAGTTTAGTAAGTGTGCAATAGATTATGTCTTTAAAAAAAAAAGTACATGCTGTTAGGGCACATGTTGTTAGAAAAATGATACTGATAGTCTTGCTCAATGTAGGGTTGTCACAAACCTTCAATTTATAAGAATACAATGTATGCAAAGCACAATGAAGTGAAACGCAATAAAATGGGGTGTTATGGCAGCCATAGGGAATTAAGATAGTGGACATATGTATCTTGCGTTTGAGCATGGTTATGACTTTTAAGTAAACGTTTACATGTTATATATTACCTATCATATGTTGGATCAGAGGGAGCTTAAAGCATTCACTTCTGATGCCATCAAATCAGGGAAGCAGGGATAGGAGCTGGGAGAAATATTGCCCATTGTTCACCTTCCTCATTAGGAGCTGAACAATGGGCAATTACTTACAGGTTGATAAAGAAAAGAACTTGAAGAAATGATGAATCCAAATATACACTGGTGAGGTGATGTGCAGAAACTCCAGTTATTAAAATGGAAAGAGGAGCCATAAAATAGTTAAGTTGAATGGCCATGACATGTCCCTCCTCCCTCTCCTTTCTTTTTCCTTAAGCCGCCTCTCCCTTACTGCCTTTCATTCTGTTTCTTCTTTTAGGGTGATCAACCATCTGGTCTGGCCAGGACTATTCTAGTTTTAGCACTGAAAGTCCCAAGTCCCAGGAAACCCCTCAGACCTGGCCAAGTCTGGATGGCTGGTCATCTGAACTCCCCTCCTCTTCACCTTATGAGCCCTAATATAAGATCTCTAACATTAAAATAAGCTTTATTAAGGGGTGATCTTGAGAATTAATAATGGGTGGGAGAAGAGACAGGATCAAGTAATTGGCTTTTGTAGTATTTGCCATCAGTTGGGACCAATAAGACATAAAATGGAAGTTGACTGAAGTTTTTCCCAGAAATGTTTGGCTTTTCTGATAAAAGGGACAGACTTGAAGTACAGCTTCTAATATCTCTTTTCCCTTTCTTCCTGTCTGGAACCTGGATGTGATGCATGGAACTGAAGCAGCCATCTTAGGGCCATGAGGCAATAAGCATGTTATGATGAAAAAGAATATGCCTAATAAGTCAGAATGGAAAAAATAGAAATAATCTGAGTCTTTGATGATACAGTTGAGCTGGCAGATCATCTCTGATACCATCTACCACTGGAGGTCTTGTTTGATACAGATAAATGTCCTTATCATTTAAGCAGTTGTCATGCATGTCCCTTGGAACTAAAAACCTATTCAGTTCCTTAATATTAATACTGAGAAGCAAGGTGAATATTGTATGTGTGTATTTATTATATATACTCAGACACATATAAATATGACTCAAATCATTTGGTTTTTGCTTTAAGAAAGGGTATATAAATATTATTTGATTTGACTTTGTACATGGCCACAAAAATGAGTACACATGTTGCCAGGCTTGTCTCATATCTTTGGGGGATTTTCTACTGAGTAGCTCTTTTTGCCAAATGGGAAATGGAAAGACACTATTTTTGCTCTCCTTAATGCACAGTGATTATTAAGTATGAAGATGTAGAAAACATGCTATAATGTGTTCTCACTGCAGTAGTTATTAAAGGGTGAGAATATAATTCTTCTTTTAGATAAATGATGCTATATATATTTAAAAATATTTTTATTGATAAATCTTCACACACATACATTCCATACATGGTGTACAATCAGTGGCCCACAATATCATCACATATTTGTGCATTCATCATCATGGTCACCTTTAGAACATTTGTATCACTCCAGAAAAAGAAATCAAAAGAAAAAACCTCATACATACCATACCCCTTTCCCCTCCCTCTCTTTGACCACTAGTATTTCCATCTATCCAATTTATTTTTTACTCTTTGTCCCCCCTACTATTTATTTATTCTTTACCCATATTTTTTCACTCATCTGTCTGTATCCTGGACAAAAGAAGAAACAGATACGAGGTTTATACAATCTCACAGTCACACTGTTAGAGTTGTATCTTTATACAATTGTCTTCAAGAATCAAGGCTGCTGGAATACAGCCCAACAGTTTCAGGTACTTCCCTCCAGCCACCCCAATACACTATACACTAAAAAGGGGCATCTATAGAATGTATAAGAATAACCTCCAGGATAACCTCTCAGCCACTGAAACTTTATTTAGTCTCATTTCTCTCTTCCCATTTTGGTCAAGAAGGCTTTCTCAGTCCCTTGATGCTGGGTCCTTCCTGGCTCATCCCAGGATTTCTGTCCCACGTTGCCAGGGAGATTTACACCCCTTGGGAGTTATGTCCCATGTAGGGGAGGGCAGTGAGTTAAATGATGCTGCATTAAAATCCTCTTGTGCATTTTGGGAAATACAGTCTCTCATCTGTGGTCCATGTTGTTTTAGAGCAGCAGTAAATAGGCTGAGGACCAGAAGATCTTCCAGGGCAAGGTTTTATTTGGGGAGCTGGATTAAGTTCACTGCAAGAACAAGATAATTGCCTATAATGAATGGACATTGCGTCCACAAACCTGCTGCCATTTATAGACCTAAGAAGAGTAGTCAATCAGTGCCCAAATGGACTGAGTCTAACCCAAGGCAGTCTAAGCAGTCTACCTGTTGGAAGAAGGGTAAATATTACCCTTGCCAGGGGAGTAAAGAGGTAAAAATTAAAAATAGATTAATTGAGGAAAATGCTGTAGAACAAAGTAAAGGAAACATCATTGCAAAGACTCAGAGGAAGACTAGATCTCTGAAAATGAATTAGTGCAAGAAGAGGAGGATGTGTGGAAATGCAAGGTATCCTCAGTAGAAAAAAGAAATACAGAGGAAAAGGAAAAACAAATACTAAGAGAAACCTAAAGAAACAAATGCATTAAGAATGAACTGTAGGACTTCTGAGTACTCTTAACTTCTGAGTGCCTACCATGGCCCAGCCCTGCTCTAGGGTCTGGGGTCTCAGAGGGGGCTGAAGCATTGCTCCTGGCCACCAAGGCTCACTGTCCAGTGATCCCATTCCAAAATAATGGCTCATTCCATATTAAAGTATAATAGTGAGATCATGAGATCATATTGTAGTTAAAAGTGGTCATTTTGTAGACATAGTCACTCTATTTTGGAAAAAATAAATTACTATCTCCTAAGTAAGTAAATAAATCAGGGAATGTACAGAAAGATCGAAACCACTGAATGTTTTATTGATCTAAATAAATGCTACATGAAGAGTGGGTATATCCATTCAGCCTGAATTGGAGCCATCATTATTTAGAAGACACATTCCTACTTGCTTATATGGAAGTGATGGAAGACGTGCAGGAAGAGAGGTAAGGAGGTGATCATATCAAAGGCTGTTGTCGCTAACCAACCAGTATTCTGTTCTCAGGCTGAAAAGCAAGTTCCTGGGGGGCTCAACTTTGTGTTGGTACAGAGGCATGTCAGGGAAGGCATTCACTAAATGCTTTTGATAATGACAACCATCAATCCAGCCCTGCTGGCCTCCCTACCTCCAGCCTTCCCCTGCCCTCCTCTGAAGTCGGAAATTAAGCCAACAAACTCGGAAAGTCTCCCCTGGCCAGGCTTGCAGAAATTGGAGTCTATTCTCTTTTCCTAATCTCCTAGGAATTATCATTTCACAGCAGAAGCATGTAGGGGAAAGAGAACAATTAATTCTCAACCCTTAATAAGGCGCTTTTTACATGATCCTGCCTCCTGGGCCACAGTGATTGACCCACGGCTGGAAAGGAACCTCAGCCGGGCCAGTCATATAGAACACCTTGCCCTCTGAGCATGGCAACTGGGTAAGGGGGAGGCATCTGGCCCACGCAGGGCCAGTTTTAGTGTTACTTTGGAATTTCTGACCCGTGCGGTGCTCATGCTCTCTCTGCGGTGGAGGCAAGCAGCTCTGAGGCCATAGAGTTGAGGTTTCCTGCCGCGTGTAGAAAGTTGGCCCACAGTAGAGGGAATGACAGCAACCCAGAGATGCAGGGAGGGAGGCCTGACAGCAAGCCAGTCCCGGTTCTGGTTGCCCCTTGGGTGCAGCCATATCCCAGCCTTTCTGCAGTCATATTAGCCTTTTCCTTTGAGGCCATATAAGATGGGCTTTGACATTTGCATCCAAGAAAGGACTGGTTATTGTACCTCTTACTTGCTTGGTTTTCCAAAAGAAAATTATTTTTTTTCTTGATTATAAGAATGAAGCTCGTTAAAGAATTCCATTGTCACATATTCAGTTTTAATGCTGGGACATAAACACTCTCTCTCCCCAAACCTGCCATAAAGTTTCTAGATGTATTAATATCTTTTTAAAATTTTTAAGCAATATTGAGAAGTATAATATATAAAATAAAAGTTACTATAATCCCACCGTCCAGACATAACCATTGTCCATTAATATTCTTCTAGGTATCGCCTTCTCTCTGGATAGACTGACCATGTTACAAAAGTGGATAACATGCCATTTCATATAAACATGTATTTTAAGTATCTTTACAGGACAGTACTTCTAGTGTACTTTTTCTCATGGTGCATAGTATTTTATTGTATTAATACACATTTATTAATTAAACCGGTCCCCTGTTGGATATTTATGCTATTTCCAAAGGTTTACTATTATAAAAAACACAGCAGTAACCACCCTTGTTCATACATTTTGGAGCATTTGATGATTTTCCAGGATAATTTCCCACTTCTTAAATTTTTAGACTGTCGTTTCCCTTATGGGACTTGGTAAGGTTTGGCAAGTCTTCCTGGGGCCCGTCCTGTCCGTTTCATGTGTGCCCTTTTCATTCAATGCCTCACACATTCATACTTTCTACAAACATCTACCGAGAGATAATCTGTGCCGGTCACTGTGCTGAAGTTTGGGGACACAAATGTGAGTAACTTTTAGGTTTTATCATTAAGGAATAACGAGAAACTAACGTCTGTGGAGCACCTTGCCAGGCACTATACAGGTTTCTTTATCTCATTTATTCTTCCTTTTCTAAAACCTGGGCAATGGTTGGCATTATCTCTTTTATATAACTGAAGAAAAGGAAGCTCAGCAAGGTTGGATAACTTGCCTAAGATCATATAGTTAATCAGTAGCAAAACTGGGATTTGAACCCAAGTCTGCCTGACTTCTTTCTGTCCCACATAGTTTAAGGAAAGAGACGTGAAAACAAATGACAAAACCTAGTCTAGAATATTTTTTTAAATCTAAGCACAAAATTTTATTTGGGTCTATTAACTATGATGACCAGCAGAGGCAGGTCCCGGACAAGTCTTTTATTTGTAGCAAGCAGCTTTTTTTTCTTAAAAAAAAAAAAAAAAGAGCAATTTTATTGAGATATGTTCACACATCAGAGAGACCATCTGAAGAATACAATCAATGGCTCACAGTAACATTGCATAGTTGTACGTTTATCACCATGATCAAATATAGAGCATTTTCGTTTACTCCAGAAAAGAAATAAAAAGAAAACCCTAATCCTCCTACACTCCTAATCCACCCCCACACACACTATTGCTGACTCATAGTATTGGTGTGGTATATTTGTTTCTGATGGCAAAAGAGTATCAAAATATTACTGCTAACTATAGTCCAGTTTGCAATTTTTCCCATGTACTCCTCTGTTATTAAGTCCTTGTAAAGTGTCATAGATTTGCTCTAGTTATGAAAGAACTTTTTTATATTTGTGTACTTAATCACAGACATTGTCCACTATAAGATTCACGGTGTTGCAGATTCCCATGATTTAACCACCAACTTTGGGGTGACACGCATGACTCTAAACCTCTCCATTCCATCACACTCACACACCATTCAGCACTGTTAATTATTCTCACAATAATGTGCTACCATCACCTCTGTCCACTTCCAAACATTTAAGTTTAACCTAGTTAAACATGCTGCACATATTAAGCAACCACTTATAGAGTTTAGTTTGCATTAGTTGTGTTTTCCCCCGCATACCACCCTGTTATTAACACTTTGTAATAATGACATACTTTTGTTCTAGTTAATGTAAGAACTTTTTCTCATATATATAAATTAACCACAGTCATCGTTCATAATAGATTTTGCTGTTATACAGCCCCATGTTTTATCTGGCTTTCCTTCTAGTCACATATACAACGTGGACTGCCCCTTTCAACCATCCTCACATTCAATGCTGCTAGTGACCCTTACAGTGTTGTGCTACCACCACTTCCATCCATTTCCAACACTTACAATTAAACTTAATAAAATTCTGTACACCTTAAGCATCGTCTGCCCACTCTCTACCCTCTTTTCTAACTCCTGGGAACCTATACTCTAAATGTTTAACTCCCAGAGTTCATTCACTATATCTAGTTCATATTAGTGAGACCATACAACATTTGTCCTTTTGTGTCTCTCTTATTTTGCTCAACATAATGTTCTCAAGGTTCACCCACATCGTCCCAACCCATGCAGCAGGACTCCACTCTTTCTTAGAGCTGCAGACTATTCCATTGTGTGTACACGCCACAGTTTGTTTATCCACTCATAAGTTGATGGACACTTGGGTTGTTTCCATCTTTTGGCAATTGTGAATAATGATGCTATGAACAACAGTGTACAAATGTTTGTTTCCTTCCCTGCTTTCAGATATTCTGGAGTAGCGGGGCTGCAGGTTCATAAGGCAACTCTGTACCGAGCTTCCTAAAGAACTGCTAAATTACCCTCTGCAGTAGCTGTACCATTCTACCATCCCATCAGCAGTGAATAAGTGTTCCAATTTCTCACATCCTCTCCAATACTTGTAGTTTCCTGTTTGTTTAATGACGGCCATTCTAGTAGGTGTGAGTTGATATTTCATTGGTTTTGATTTGCATTTCCCTAATAGCTAAAGTCTAGTTAAGCTGAGCATCTCTTCATGTGCTTTTTAGCCATCTGTATTCTTTGGAAAAATGTCTATTCATGTTTTTGACCCATTTTTTAAGTGGATTGTTTTGTTTTGTTTTTTTATTGTTGAGTTATAAGATTTCTTTATATATTCTGGATATCAAATCTCTATCAGATATGGAGTTTCCAAATATTTTCTCCCATTGAGTCAGTTGCCTTTTCAACCTTTTGAGAAAGTCTTTTGAAGCACTGAAGTATTCAATTTTGAGGAATTCCCATTTATCTATTTTTTTCTTCATTGCTTGTGCTTTGGGTATAAAGTCTTGAAACTACTGCCTATCACTAGATCTTGGAGAGCTTCCCTACATTTTCTTCTAGGAGTTTCATGGTACTTGTTCTTATATTTAGATCTTTGATCCATTTTGTGTTAATTTTTGTATGGGGTGTGAGATAGGGGTCTTCTTTCCATCTTTTGGCTATCATATTCAGTTCTACCAAAATCATTTATTGAAGAGACTGTTCTATCCCAGTTGAGTGAACGTGAGAACCTTACAAAAAAATCAATTGACAGTATATCTGAGGGTCTATTTCTGAGCTCTCAATTCAATTCCATTGATCTTGTCTATATTTGTGCCTAGAAAAGCCATGTTTTAATCCTAATTCCATTTTGTAAAGGCAGTTGTTTCTTCTAATCCCTATTCAGTATTGTAGGTTTGAAACTGTGATTAGATCATCTCCCTGGAGATGTGATTTCATCAAGAGTGGTTGTTAAGCCGGATTAGGTAGAGAGGCATGTCTCCAACCATTTGGGTTGGTCGTGATTAATTTCTGGAGTCCTGTAAAAGAGGAAACATTTTGGAGAAAATGAGAAATTCGGAGAGAGCAGAGAATGCTGCAGTACCACGAAGCAGAGAGTCCACTAGCCAGCCACCTTTGGAGATGAAGAAGGAAAATGTCTCCTGGGAAGATTCATGAAATAGGGAGGCAGGAGAGAAAGCTAGCAGATGACACATATTCACCATGTGCCCTTCCAGCAGAGAGAGAAGCCCTGACTGTGTTCGCCATGTGCTTTCTCACTTGAGAGAGAAACCCTGCACTTCATCGGCCTTTTTGAACCAAGGTATCTTTCCCTGGATGGATGCCTTTGATTGGACGTTTCTATAGACTTGTTTTAATTGGGACATTTTCTCAGCCTTAGAACTGTAAACTAGCAACTTATTAAGTTCCCCTTTTTAAAAACTATTCTGTTTCTGGTATATTGCATTCTGGCAGCTAGCAAACTAAAACAATCATGTCTGTATTTATGCCAGCACCGTGCTGTTTTGACACTGTGGCTTTGTTATATGATTCAGAGTCAGGAAACGTGATACTTCCCACTTTATCTTCTTTTTTCTATACGTTTTTAGCTTTTCAAAGGCACTTACCTTCCAAATAAAATTGATAATTAGCTTTTCCGTTTCTGCAAAGCAGTCTGATGGAATTTAGATTGGTACTGCATTGAATCTGTAGATCAATTTGGGTAGAATTGGCATTATTTATTTATTTATTTAAACAGTACCAAAAATACATGGTATTTATTTTTGTATATATAATGTATGCATATAATTCCTAATTCAAAAAGAACAAAAGAGTATATAGTAAAAAGTCTCCTTTCATTACCAATCCTTCCCTGTCCCCTAGCTATCCAAATTCATCCTTGAAGTCAGTCTTGTCTTTCAGTTGTTTAGATCCTTCCAGAGATATTTTACACCTGTGCAAACAAACATACATGAATATCAATTTTATTTTTCCTCTGCATTTAAAATAGTGGCAGATATAAATAGTGTGCTGTGTCTTGCTTTTTCCCACTTAATGTATTTTGAAGGTCCCAGAGACATAAAAATTTTATTTTATTTTAAATATTTTTATTGACAAATCTTCACACACATATAGTCCATACATGGTATATAATCAGTGGCTCACAATATCATCACATAGCTTTATATTCATCACCATGATCATTTTTAGAACATCTGCCTCACTCCAGTAAAAAATAAAAAGAAAAAAGAAAAAACTCATTAGCCCGTACTACTTATGCCTCCCTCTCATTGACCACTAGAATTTCAATCTACCCAATTTATTTTTACCCTTTGTCCCGCTATTATTTATTTATTTTTAAATATATAAATTTTTTATATAGTTTTTTTTTTTACATTGGCAGGCACCAGGAATCGAACCTGGGTCTCTGGCATGGCAGGCAAGAACTCTACCCCTGAGCCATCATTGCCCACCCACCATATATTTTTTAACTCATCTGTCCATACACTGTATAAAAGGAACATCAGACAAAAGGTTTTCACAATCACGTGGTCACATTGTTAAAGCTATATCATTAAACCATCATCTTCAGGAATCAAGGCTACTAGAACACAGTTCAGTGGTTTCAGGTGCTTCCCTCCAGCCACTCCAATAAACCATAAACTAAAGAGGGGTATCTATATAATGCATAAGAATAACCTCCAGGATAACATCTCAACTCTGTTTGAAATCTCTCAGCCACTGAAATTTTATTTTGTCCCATTTCTCTCTTCCCTCTTTTGGTCAAGAGGGCTTTCTCAATCCCATGATGCCAGGTCCCCAGCCATTCCCAGAACTGCTGTCCCATGTTGCCAGGGAGATTTACACCCCTGGGAGTCAGGCCCCATGTATTGGTTAAGACAGTGAGTTCACTTACCAAATTGACTTAGAGAGAGAGAGAGCGGTCATATCTGAGCAACAAAAGAGGGTCTCTGGGGGTGACTCTTAGGCAAAATTATAAGTAGGCTTAGCCTATCCTTTGCAGGAATAAGTTTCATAGGGGCAAACCCCAAGATCAGGGCTAAGCCTATTAATTTGATTGTCTCCACTGCTTGTGATAATATCAGGAATTCTCCAAATGGGGAAGTTGAATATTTTCTCCTTTCTCCCTAGTCCCCCAAGGAGACTTTGCAAATAGTTCTTTATTCACTGGGATATATCAGGGCATCATACTAACCTGTACAAACCAACAAGATCTCATGCCCTCTTCAAGAGTCTATATACTTATGGTGTTCAACTAAATTGACCATGCAAGTTAAATTAGGTAATTCACTACCCAAAATATAAATTTTGCACAAATAGACATCTCTCTCTTTGATCTCATACAGAAGTTGAAATTTTAAAATATGGACGATATCATCCTTTACCTTGTATTCTGATATACTTTAGTCCTATCCAGATCAGCTTTCTTCATAAAGGAGTAGTATACAGAATATATAAAAAGATTATCTTTATATATTTATATATATGATATTATATACATACATACATACATACATACACACGCACACACACACACACACACACACACACACACACATATATATATATATATATATATATATGATACATGGTTTCCAAATATTGTCTGCCATTACAGAGGTTCCCTTTTTACTTTCCCCACAAAGTTCGTTGATGCACAAAACTGTTTAATTTTGAGGAGTTCCCGTTTATCTATTTCTTTTTCAGTGCTCATACTTTGGGTGTAAGGTCTAGGAAACCACCTCCTATTACAAGATTTATCAGATATTTCCCTACATTTTCTTCTAAAAGTTTTATGGTCTTAGCTCCGATATTTATGTCTTTAATCGCTTTTGAGTTAATTTTTGTATGGGGTATGAGATATGGATCCTCTTTCATTCTTTTGCTTATGGATATCCAATTCTCCAAACACCATTTATTGAGGAGGCTGCTCTGTCCCAGTAGAGTTGGCTTGACCGCCTTATCAAAGATCAACTTTTCATATATGAGAAAGTCTATTTCTGAACACTCAACTAGATTACATCAGTCAGTGTATCTATCTTTATGCCAGTAGCATGCTGTTTTGACCACTGTAACTTTGTAATATGCTTTAAATTCAGGTAGAGGGAGACCTCCCACTTCAGTTTTCTTTCTCAAGATATTTTTAGCTATTTGGGGCACACTTCCCTTCCAAATAAATTTAGTTATTAGTTTTTCTCTTTCTGCAAAGTACGTTTTTGGAATTTTAATTGGCATTGCATTGAATCTATGAATCAATTTGGGTAGAATTGACATCTTAACTACATTTAGCCTTCCAATCCATGAACATGATATGCCCTTCCATTTATTTAGGTCTTTTAGCAATTTCTTGTAGTTTTCTGTGTTTAGTTTTTTTGTATCCTTAGTTAAATTTATTCCTAAATGTTTGTTTCTTTTGGTTGTTATTTTAAAGGGAATTTTTTTTCTTCATTTCCTCCTCAGATTGCTCATTGCTCATGTATAGAAACACTAGTGATTTGGGGTATTGATATTGTACTCTGCCACTTTGCTGTATTCATTTATTAGCTCTAGTAGCTTTAATTGGGGTTTTTCAGGATTTTTGACGTATGGTATCATGTTGTCTGCAAACAGTGAGAGTTTTACTTCTGCCTTTCCAATTTGAATGCCTTTTATTTCTTTTTCTTGTGTGATTGTTCTGGCTAGAACTTCCAGCACAATGTCAGTGGGCATCTCTGTCTTGTTTCTGATCTTACAGGGAAAGCTTTCAGTCTTTCCCCATTGAGGATGATGTTAGTTATGGTTTTTCATATATTCCCTTTAGGATGTTGAGGAAGTTCCCTTCTATTCCTATTCTTTGAAGTGTTTACAACAAGAAAGGATGTTGAATTTTGTCAAATGCCTTTTCTGCACCAGTTGAGATGATCGTGTGTTTTTTCCACTTTGATTTGCTGATATGTTATATTAATTGATTTTCTTATTTTGAACCAGCCTTGCATACCTGGAATAACACTCACTTAGTCGTGGTGTATAAGTCTTTTAATGTGCTGCTGGATTTGATTTGCAAGTCTTTTATTGAGGATTTTTGTATCATATTAAAGAGATTGGCCTGTAATTTTCTTTTCTTGTAGTATCTTTGTCAGGATTTGGTATTGGGGTGATGTTGACTTCATATAATGAGTTAAGTAGATTTGCTGCCTCTTCAATTTTTTTTTAGGATTGGTACTAATTCTTTCTTGAATGCTTGGTAGAATTCACATGTGAAGCCACCTTGTTCTGGACTTTCTTTTTTGGAAGCTTCTTGATGACTGATCCAATCTCTTTACTTGTGATTGGTTTGTTGAAGTTCTGTATTTCTTCTTGAGTCAATGTCAGTTGTTTATGCCTTTTTAGGAAGTTTTTATCTACATTGTCTAATTTATTAGCATGTAACTCATAGTATCCTCATTGTCTCCTTTGTTTCTGCGGGGTCAGTGTTTATGTCTCGTCTTTCATTTCTATTTTATTTATGTGCATCTCTCTCTCTCTCTTTGACAACCTAGCTAAGAGTCCATCAATTTTATTGATTTTCTCAAAGAACCAACTTCTGTTTTTGTTGATTTTCTCAATTATTTTCATGTTCTCAATTCCATTTATGTCTGCTCAAATCTTCATTATTTCTTTCCTTTTGTTTCCTTCCTTTAGAAGTTTGCTATTCTTTCTCTAATTCTTCCAAGTGAACAGTTAAGTCCTCTATTTTTGCTCTTTCTTCTTCTTTTTTAATATAGGTATTTAAGGCAATAAATTTCCCTCTCAGCACTGCCTTTGCTGTGTCACATAAGTTTTGATATGTTGTATTTTCATTTTCATTTGCCTCAGGATATTTACTGATTTCTCCTGTAATTTCTTCCTTGACCCACTGGTTGTTTAAGAGTGTGTTGTTTAGCCTCCATATATTTGTGAGTTTTTTGGCCCTCTGCCTGTTATTGATTTCCAAGTTTATTCCATTACGATCTGAGAAAGTGTTTTGTATGATTTCAATCTTTTTTAATTTATTAAGACTTGCTTTGTGACCCAGCATATGGTCTGTCCTTGAGAATGATCCATGAGCACTTGAGAAAAATGTGTATCATACTGTTATGGGGTGTAATGTTCTATTACTATGAACTATTAAGTCTAGTTCATTTATTGTATTATTCAAAATCTCTGTTTCCTTACTGATCGTCTGTCTATATATTCTATCCATTGATGAGAACAGGAATTGAAGTCTCCAACTAGTATGGTAGAGGTGTCTACTTCTCTCTTCAGTGTTGTCAGTGCTTGTCTCATGTATTTTGGAGCATCTGGCTTGGTGCCTAAATATTTATGATTGTTATGTCTTCTTGTTGAATTGTTCCTTTTATTAATACATAGTGTCCTTCTTTGTTTCTTTTAATTGTTTTACATTTGAAGTCTAACATCAAATATTAGTATAGCTACTCCTGCTCTTTTCTGATTGTTGTTTGCATGAAATATCTCTTTCCAACCTTTCAATTTCAACCTATTTTTGTTTTGGGGTCTAAAGTGAGTCTCCTGTAGACAATATATAGATGATCCTGTTTTTTAATCCATTCTGCCAGTCTATGTCTTTTGATTTGGGAGTTTAATCCATTAACCTTTAATATTATCACCGTAAAGGCAATACTTTCTTCTACCATTTTGTGTTCTGTATTTTATATGTCATATCTAATTTTTTTCTCTTTTTACCTTTACCAATAGTCTTCATTTCTACAGGCTTCTCCAGACCACTCTTTCTTCCTTTTTCCTATCTGCCTGTAGGGCTCCTTTTCATAGTTCTTGTAAAGCCAGTCTCTTAGTCACAAGTCCTCTCAGTGATAGGCTGTCTGAAAACATTTTAATCCCCTCCTCATTTTTGAAAGACAGTTTTGCTAGGTATAGAATTCATGGTTGGCAGTTTTTGTCTTTTAGAATCTTAACTATATCATACCACTGCCTTCTCATCTCCATGGTTTCTGCTGAGAAATCCACACATAGTCTTACTTAGTTCCCCTTGTATGTGATGAATTGCTTTTCTCTTGCTGCTTTAAAAATTCTTTGTCTTTGACATTTGACAATCTGATTAGTGTGTGTCTTTATGTTCACCCAATATCTTCTTTATATCCTCTCTCAAGTCATTGATTTGATTTTTGATGAGATTTTGCATGTCTGATCGAACATCCGAAATTAATCATTTCAACTCCTGTATCTCATTTCGAAGTGTTGGTTTGTTCCTCTGACTGAGCTATATTTTCAATTTTCCTAGTATGATTCTTTCTTTTTTTCTTTTTTTCTTTTTTTTTTTGCTGGCATCTAGGCATTTGATTTTATTAGTTAGTTTATTCTGGATGTTGCTTTCACTCTTTTACCTAGGATTTTCTTGCTGGATGGCTTTGTTCTCTATCTGTCTTTGACATTCAGTTCAACTTATTCTAGCCCTCTAGCATAGGTTCTGTTTAACTGATCAGAATTTTTCAGTTCTTATTTTTCTGTTTCATGCCTTGCCTATATGGAGCCTTATTTTTTTTTTTTGAGGAGGGTCTCCTCAGACCCCAGTCAAAATTTCCCCAACCAGACAGGCCCACATCTCAGGAGGAAAGAGTAGGCAGCATCAGTTTTCCCTGAGAGTGAGACCCAGCAGGTTGTTAGACTTTCCTATGAAGCCTCTAGACTCTGCTTTTCCTTTTCTGCCCTTTCCATATTCTTTGCCCTTTTTCACATATATGTTACTTATTTGTACATGATAAACCCCTGAAAACATTGTTGGGTTTTCTTTCTTTTTTTTTTTTTTTTTTGTTGCTGTTGTTAATATTCAGTAGTCATTGTAAAAGAATTCTTAACTTTTCCTTATGTTCCCAGTTTATGGGCATGCAGCACTTGTCTTCTTGCAGCTTCCCACCCACTTAAAGTGATGAGGTGCCTTTAATTTCAGGATCTCCCTGCCAGGGGTGTGGTTGAGACCGAAGTGAGGTAGTAGGATGGCTGTGATTACTTCTGTTTTCTAGACACTGGGGCTTGAATTCCTTGAAGGAGGAATTCCACTTGAGCTGGGCCCCACCCACTTTTTCTTGGGGAAGATACACCCTTTAGGGAATCAACCTCTTTCACCTGACTACTTACTTTGTCTCTTAGACAGGCTTTAGTTCTACCCTTGTCTGGGGCAGTGCTGGAGTCTGAAAGTGCTTCCACTTCTCTCTAATGAGTAGTTAAGAAGTGAAAAAAAGCAAAAAGGCCTTTTCAGAGTCAGACCCCTGCTCCTCGGGTTTGTCAATTAAGAGCTTGTGTTGGTATGCAGCTCTATGTATCTCCAACCACTATGTGCCCCCTTTTCTTGGGGTCTAGCCCCTTTCCAATATTTTGTACTGTCTAAAGGCCTCTGTTTTTGTTTTTGTTTTTGTTTTCTATCAGCCCTGCCGCCTCTCTGCCAGGGCAAAAATCTCCTAGCTCCTTTAGTGCTTATTCCAGGTTTATCTGTGCTGGGGCTTGTTTTCAGAAGTCAGAATTTGTTAATTCCACATTTGGAGCTTGGTTGAGCTAAGCCCTTGCTGGTAGTAAAGTCTGTTTCCTTTCCCCTCTGGGAACCAACCTGTCATGGCTGTGGGGAAGGGGCACCAGCCTCTGCAGCTTGGAGGACTTACAGTTCTGTGTGGGATCTCTGCTGTTCCACCTGGTCCACACTGGTGTATGCTGTGTGTCCAGTCACTGATGTTCGCCTAGCAGTTGTTCTGTACCATTCCTGTCTATTTGGTAGCTTCTCTGGAGTATGAACTAATTCCACACCTCACTATGCCACCATCTTGCCCCACCTCTGCAAATATTTTTTTTCAGCTTTTTTTTTTTGGTGGGGAGGGGTGTGTGCATGGTCTGGGAATCAAGCCTGGGTCTCCCACATGGAAGGCAAGCATTCTACCACTGAACCACCCATGCACCCCATAAATACTTTTTTAAAATAATAGAATTGACATCTTAATGACATTTAGCCTTCCAAGCCATTAACATGGAATGTCTTTCCATTTATTCAAGTGTTCTTTGATTTCCTTTAGCAATGTTTTGTAGTTTTCCATGTACAGGTCCTCTACATTCTTGGTTCAACTTATTCCCAGATATTCAATTCTCTTAGGTGCTATTATAAATGGAATTTTTTCTTGATTACCTCTTCAGATAGCTCATTACTAGTGTCTAGAAACATCATTGATTTTTGCATGATGATCTTGTATCTTGCTACTTTGCTGAGCTCGCTTATTAACTTAAGTAGCTCTACTGTTGTTTTTTCTCGATTTTCTAAATATAGGATCATGTCATCTGCAAATAGTGACAGTTTTACTTCTTCTTTTCCAATTTGAATTGGTTTTATTTCTTTTTCTTGCTTAGTTGCTCTAGCTAGAATTTCTAGCACAATATTGAATAACAGTGGTGGCAGTGGGCATCCTTATCTTGTTCCTGATCTTAGATGGATAGCTTTCAGTCCCTCACCATTGAGTGTGATGTTAGCTGTGGGTTTTAATATATGTCCTTTAGTATATTTAGGAAGTTTCCTTTTGAAGTATTTTTACCATGAGAGGATGCTGAATTTTATCAAATGCATTCTCTGCATCAATCAAGATGATAATGTAGTTTTCCCCTTTTATTTCTTAATGTGGTATATTACATTAATTGATTTTCTTGTGTTGAACCATCCTTGCATACCTGGAATAAAACCCACTTGGTCATGCTGCATAATTCTTTTAATAGCATGCAGATTTTTAATAATACAAATTAAAGGGATAAAACCAGACCTTAGATGATTTGCCCTGTTTCTAAAGCTCCAGAATGCCCTTGGTAAACTGGAATATTTGCAGCAGGAAAATCAGAGGAGAGTAAGTGGCTATTTTCTAAACAGTCAAAGAGAAGCTGAAACCAGCAGACTTCTTGGAAAGATCAAAACAGAAATGGGAGTGTGTACAGAGCCAAAAGAAAGAAGAGGTCAAATAAAAGGAACAAACTGTTGGGAGGTTTTAGGACTCAAGCTAGTAGGTTGACACCCTAAGCAGACTTGAACCATAATCAAGTGATACCTCTGACCTAGGAATACACATGCCTTTCACCAGAGGCCAGGCCTGGGGTAACCTGGAAATGGTGCTTACCAGGCACACGACTGCAGTAGCTAATTAAACTTGGAGGGTTTGTGATTCAGAGTTGGCTGAGGGCTTTAGATTTGGTTGGACAAGATTCACAAAGCTGACCAGGTAGTAGCCCATGATTTGGGGCCTAGAAGTCCTTCCCCAAATCAACAGACCTCAGCTTTTTCTTCTGCAGTTCAGCACCTGTTCCTGTGGGTGGTTCATGGGAACTGACCACGTCTGTGGGGCTGTTACCTCCATCCCTCCTTTCCTTGGACTTGTCTCAAGCAGCAACTTGTACTGAAGCTCAAACCCTTATTGGAGGAATCATGGCATAGTCTAGTGACTTTCCAATCCATTTTAAACCCCCTTTTTAAAGAAACAAAATCTTAAAGAAGTGCCAATACATAAAGCAAGTTAAGCTGGCGCTGCTCTTGTCTTGGTAGGGGCCAGGGGTGTCAGGATCCCCTTCCTCTCTGAGGATGCTCCAGAGTGGATGGTCAAACATTTGACAGCACAGTTCAAAAACCACTAGCATAGCTGGAAAAGCACTAAATTTAAAGTTAGAATACCCAGGTTCTAATACAGGCTCTGCCACTTACAAATAATCTGGCTTTAGAGAAGTTGTTTAACCTCTCTTATCTCCATTTTTTCATCTGTGAAAATAAAACCCATCCACTTCAGAGGGTGTTGTAAGCATCAAATACAACCATATGGATAAAAGCAGTTATAAATGCTCTATATACGTGAAATGTTCTTGCCCTTGGCTTCTTCACATAGGCATAGCCCCATAACATCCTTGGGCTAAGCAACAAGCCACACCACATGGGACACAAACAGTGTGATCTACTTTGGTGGTTTCCAAAGAGAAATGGTCATTTCAAAGGCATTTTTTCTTTGCATTTTTCTCTCCTTCATATTATTATTCTTGGATTGACCTTTCCACTTTTATCTGCCAGACAGATTTCTGTGTCTCAGTCTCCTATTTCCAGGGACCCCAACCTGCTGCCATCAGGTGCACTCACCTGGATCATGGTCCCATTAGTAGCAGATGCTTCATGTGACCTCAGCCAACTTTGTCACTTAGATTTATGACTCTCTGGGAAATCCATTTTAGAAGGGCATAACAAAGTCATTTATTCTCTTTCTCTAAGTTTAACCCAGGTCTGTAATGAAATAAAAATGCAATCTCTTCTATGAGTTGTATCAGAGATACTGTTGTTTCTAGTGGGTCTCCTTTCATTCAGTGCTTTATATTGCAGGATCTTACATGGTGAAGAATCGTCTAAGATGGTGTTAGCACATCTGCTCCAGGTCCTAACACCAGCAAAGCCAGAGACCTCAGTGGTAAAGGTGGTAGTGGTGGGAAAAGTGGTCTATTGATGGGGTTAATTAGAAAGGGCCAAGTCAGTTCCTCAAAGTCATGGGTTGACTTAAATAGTGGACTTTATTCAGAGGGTAGTTTAGTGAATTATGGCGCCTGTGCTGTTTGCAGCAGCTTGACCAGCTGCCCACACAGCTAGGGCTTTCCTTCTATTATAAGACACTCAGAGTGGGTTTTGAAACTGGCTAAGGTGGTGTGAGTTTGATCTCCATGTCCCCAGATGGTCACCAAATGTATACCAAAGTTCAGGGTAAGGGTGTTGAATTAAATTGGATAGACTTTGCTTTCTGGGTAGGAACTCAAATAGTGTCATTGTGATTTCTACTAGTAGAATGGTTTCAGGCCCATGATGCCAACAGTCAACATTTAAAAGAGAGAGAATTGGCTCTCCTAGGGGCCAATGGTTTGGATGATCCATTGTGGATAGGGCAGGAATTAGATTTCATATGGGGCTCAACAGATGAATAAAGCTTAGCAGCTGCTTATTCTAAGGAAGAGATTTACTTCCTCCTCTTGATATTTCCTCCAGGTTCATAACCCATTTGTGGAGTCATAGACCACTTTTGCAACAGTGCAGCCCATCTTCATATTTTCTTTTGAGTGACAGAGTCCAGTGAAGAGGAAGAATAAATAAGGTGAAAGAGGAGAGCAGAGGACCTGAGTTCTGAGATTCCTGGCAGTGAGATCCACTCTTCTTGCCAGAAGGGCACTTGGGACTTTCTTCCCACTGCTCAGATCTGGTCCTTGATGTTCCTCTAAAATGTGGTAAAATCCCTCTGGGCCAGACCTCAGGACTCTGGAGTACTTCCAGAGAATGATACAGGGAAAGAAGCATCTTTGCTTGTTCTACTCTCTCCACTCCCACAACCTATTCCTCTATCTTTCTGCAGTGTCAGGGAAACTTGGCACATACTGCTCCTACCTCTCATCTTAGCATCCACCCTCGCAGGGCTGCCCGGGCTCTAGCCTGCAGGCCAGGCATGACCAAGTGCGTGGCGTCACGGGGTGGCATGGAGCCCAGTGGCTCAGCAGCTTTCAAGTTGAAGACCAGAGACTCATTGGCGCATAGGTGTAAAATTCATTTTGTGCCAACATTTAATTCTGGCCCCTGGCTGTGCACCATAAAGGGGCCAGAGAGTGGACCGGATCATTGAAATCTCAAGATAATTGGTTTTAACTTCCTTCCCCACCAGACCTTTCACCAGAGCTATTAGTTTCCGCATTCTTCTCCTTTCATTTTCTCTGTTCAGCCTCTGTTTAGGGAGCTAATGATCCATGACAAGAACAAAAGGCCAGCCGCCAGGGGAAGGGGAAAAATAAGGAGCCTGGATGAGCTGCAGACCGGATCATGGGCTCCTGAACTGGTTATATCCCAGCTCACATGGACAAGGAAGTTCTCAATATACTTTACCCTGCTCATAACTACATCAGACCCTCGCCTCCACGGGGTCCACTCGCCAGGGCAGAAGTGCAGAAACTGAAGCTTTGTTTCCAGAGTGGGAGTGGAAGAAGAAACTGGCTGGTCAAGGGGATGAGAAGTTGCTGTTTGAGAGGTCTAGGAGTTCTCAGCTTCAGAACTGGCTTGCAAGCACGGAGGCATGCAAATCCCCACAGGTGCAGGATGTAAAACAGAAGTGGCCCTGGTTAAGGCTGCAGGGCCAGGTGGCCACCCATTTTGCATATCCTAGATTCTGACTCACCCAGGTATAGGGGCTACATTTAGGCACTCTTTGCCACTGACCAGGGCTTGCCAAATGCTTTGGCTAGGACAGGGCCTAGCTTGCCCTCTCAGCCTTGCAAATTAGGCCCCAGGCCCTTCTTATGTTAGGGAAAATCACAGTTACCCCCTCTCTTCCCCTCAACCAAATCTCAACATCATAGATTTGAAATCGGGCTGAAGTTGACCTGAAGGACTGTTGACTCTTTCTTAGTCATCTTGACACTGTTGAGTCCATTTTCCTCCTCACTCCACCCCACTCCTAAAACATCACCAGGATCCCATAAAAATAAAAGTACATTATTAAAAAAAAAAAACAAACAAAAACTCCTCGTATTGTTTATGGGCTTTGGCCTGAACTATTTCCACTAAGCTTCTACAGCATCATTGGTTGTGCTCATCACCCTTCTGACCTCTGATGTCATGATTCCTTCCAAACCCCTCATGCCTGATGGTCTGTCAGCCTCTCTGGCCTTCGGTGTTGCTTTCTTATCCAGCCACAGTTCTTATTCCAGTGAGTCGCCTCGAGCCACCCAGGCTTGCTCCCCAGAATGGCTGTGGGTCTGCCCACTGGTTCCCAGGAGAAGGCCCCGGGGCCTGGACAAGGTTGACCACCTCAAAGACCAGAGGAGTACAAGGAGTGCCCTGGGAAATAGGGAGGAGGTTTGCAGCACTGTGTGTACTAAGGGGAGAGGTGTGTGCCCCTCAGGCCCTGTCAGTGCCCCAGGAGCTGCAGCCTCCTCTCAACTCAGGGATATGGGCAGACCCCTAAAGGGCAGGCTGTGGGAAAGGGGCCCTTTCTGCCCACCTCAGGGGCATTGGTCTTGTGCTAGAGGCCCGGTGCCCCTACCATGGCTTTGAAAGACTACACATCAGGCAGAGATTTTTTTTCTTTTTCAGTGGACTGCAGGAGTGTGCTGTGGGGGAGGAGAAGGTGGCGGTTGGACACAGGATGTGTGGTGTCCATTTGTGGCGCGGTGGCTGCCGTGTCTCAGTGGTTGTGAGGGGCCCACGCAGGCTTGTCCACAGAGATCTCTGTGACCTCGTGTGAGGATGATGGGGAGGGGAGAGCAGAGGAAGGAGGGAGGGATGCGCGGATCTCCTGCCCCAACTCCACCTCAGGCAGCCTGTCCAGCCCCGTGCGTGAGAGCACATTCCCTTATTTGGTCTCAAAGAATAAGGGCTGCTCTCTTGTCAGGAGAAAGCCATAGATTCGGATGCTTCTAAACCTGGCTGTGACGGGTTTCTAGTCCCTGGAACAACAGATGAACAGGAGCCGAGGCTGAAGTGGATGAGGGTGAGGGGTGTCATCACCCATGATCCCGCTTGGTTGCCTTCTTCCATGATGTTCTTTCATAGTTCACTGGCCGTGGTGACAGGTTATCCACAGAGCAGTGTGCTGTATGGGCGCACCGGGAGGCACACCAGAGACAAGAGAAGCAGAAGACTCTTCTTAAGGCGTTAAATATCTGAGAGCTAGGACCCAAGACCATATAGCAGGATCTTTATGACCAAATACAGGAATTACGTAATCCACTGTCTCATAAATGTTGGAGATAGTGGAGGCAGAGACATTCCCCGCAGTCATTAAAAGGCTCACAGACAAATACCACTGTGTGAGCCCTTAGATCAGCCTTGGAGGCTGACACAGACCCACCGATGTTCTGAGACCACTTAAATCTGTTTGAAGCTTTCATGAACACTTCTATTTAAAGATTCTTTTAAAGGGTTCATTCTGGAAGAGATACTGGCTCCTCTGGGAATCATTTCTGAGCGCCTCCAGAGACAAGCTACAAACATCAGACATTGGGTTCCTGGGAAGGAAAGCCGCCCTGTGTAGATGGAGGACCAGGGCCTGATAGAGGGGTGCCAGGGATGTGGTCGCCTCAAAAAAACAGTAAAATGGTTGACAGCATCCCTCCACCCCCAACCTCCACTCTTAAATCAAACCAGTCATGCAACTGACCTTCTCACACCTGAAAGATTGTTTTTGCTCATTTGTTTCTGCTGTATAGCAGGAAACAGGTGCTGAGAATGATAAGTTATAAAAGAAAACTGGTAATATGAAACTATTAAACTTTACCACCGGGGAAACCCCTGATACTGTGTCAAACATTAGGGACACCCAAATCAATAGGCCAAGCCTTTGATCTTGAGGCTTGCTCCTGTGAAGCTTATGCATGTAATGGTATAGGCATGCCTAAGAGTTACTTCTGGAAGACCTCTGTTGTTGCTCAGATGTGGCCTCAGTCTCTCTAAGCCCAACTCTACAAGTAAAACCATTGCCCTCCCTGATACATGGGACATGACATCCAGGGGTGAAAGTCTGCCTGGCGGTGTGGGAGATGACTCCCAGGGATGATTCTGGCCCTGGCACCATGGGATCAACAATTCCATCCTGACAAATAGGGGGAAAAATTATAACAAATAAGGTGTCAGTGACTGAGAGAGTTCAAATAGAGTGGAGAGGTCACTCTGGAGGTCACTCTTACACCAACTTCAGTTAGACAATGATACCTACCATGACTTGCCAAACCCCAACCAAAACCATTCCTGCCAATTCTAAAGACCATCTAGGGCATCATATAAAATTCTACAAAAGTTCCAGGCACTTGAGGGTAAATTTCCAGAAAGTTACAACCTCCAGATGGGTCCCTGGATCAGATAAATCCTGAAATGCAGGGGAGCTCAGCCTCCTCAGAACATCAACTAGTTTCATCCCCCTTTCCCATTTTTCATTTTCTAACATGAAAAAGTTAGAATGGGCGCAGTCCAAATATATCAAAGGTGATGGTGGAGTTTTACAGAGAGGGTAGAGTTAACAAATGAGTATGAGTGCTGAATCTTATATTGATGTTTGTTTTAGTCTCCAGTATCTTAGAGCAGCTAGAGGTAAAAACCTAGAATTGTGGGATTGTGGCCCATACCAAACTCTGAAATCTGCTAAAACTGATGGTTAGAATGTGCTTTGAAATTTATTGCTTTTTTCTGTATATGTTATTCTTCACAAAAAGGAAAAAAAGGTCAGTTGTGATGATGAATGCACAGCTGCATGATGATTTTGTGAACCACTGATTGTCCGCTTTGGATAATTACATGGTATGTGAATATATGCTATACATCAAAAAAAAAAAAGTAAAAAGTAAAACTGCTGCCTTACCTTGATAACTGAGAACAGACATAGAGAATTTTTGCTTTCCATGAAAGTTTACGCTGTATAGAGCAGAATCGGAGTTTCTCAACTTCAGCACTACTGACCTTTCGGACAGGCCATTTTTTGTTGGGGGTGGGAGGAGAGGGTAATGTGCTGCCTTGTAGGACATTACAAGGATGTTTAGCCACATCCCTGGCCTCTACTCACTAGTCCACCTCCCATTGTGACAATCAAAAATGTCTCCTGACACTGCCAAATGTCCCCAGTGTGCAGAATCACCCACTGCTGAGATATAGATGAATAGAGATGAAAGGGGTCCCAGAGGGTACAGGTGCCATCTGATAATTTCTTTGGAAAGAGCTTGACTTCCCAAATGGAAACAGCAAGGCAGAAGGGTTGTGGAGGTCGTGGGGTCCCATGTGGCTTAAACTTGAGTGATGAATGGTGTCTTCTTAAGAAAAAAATACCGGGGCGTCCCCATGTTGATGTAAATTAGTTTTAGAAGATCATTAATTAAACATGTACCAACGTAAAACTGGGCATACATTCCTCAGATTTGTAATTCTTGTACACTGTAAAACCCAAACAAATTCACAATTTTGACAAACCAAGTATAAAACCAATGAAACTCAAGTTAATCACATCAGTTTAATGAGACAAATGATATGATTTCTGGGGTGTGAACTGACCCCACGTGGTAAGGCCTGTGCAGAGCCGGGGCTTCTGGCCAGCCAGGCCTGCACGTCCATGTCATCCTGTGACTCACCACCCACAGGGCAGTGTCTCTTTTAACTCCTGTGAAAACTTTGGGAGCCTTCCATGAAGTCATTTGGCGAAAGCAACTTTGCTCATTAAGATCATCTATGTTTGCTTTTATTGGTTGAACCGATTAAAGTAGATCATCTGGGCCCCCGGCATGGTCATAAACACAGCGTGGACGCTGGCACTGTTAGCTCAGAGGCGGGCCTCCAAGGGCCCAAATACCTTCATAATCATTCCATTTTGATAAAATGGAAAGAATTTTATCAAAATGAAAAGAATTGAAGAGATGCTCAATGTCCCTGGCCATTAGAGAAATGCAAATCAAAACCACAATGAGATATCATCTCACACCCACCAGAATGGCCATTATCAACAAAACAGAAAATGACAAGTGCTGGAGAGGATGCGGAGAAAGAGGCACACTTATCCACTGTTGGTGGGAATGTCAAAGGGTGCAACCACTGTGGAAGGCAGTTTGGCGGTTCCTCAAAAAGTTGAATATAGAATTGCCATACGACCCAGCAATACCATTGCTAGGTATCTACTCAAAGGACTTAAGGGCAAAGACACAAACGGACATCTGCACACCAATGTTTATAGCAGCGTTATTTACAATTGCAAAGAGATGGAAACAGCCAAAATGTCCATCAACAGACGAGTGCCTAAACAAACTGTGGTATATACATACGATGGAATATTATGCAGCTTTAAGACAGGATAAACTTATGAAGCACGTAATAACATGGATGGACCTAGAGAACATTATGCTGAGTGAGTCTAGCCAAAAACTAAAAGACAAATACTGTATGGTCCCACTGATGTGAACCAACATTCGAGAATAAACTTGGAATATGTCATTGGTAACAGAGTCCAGCAGGAGTTAGAAACAGGGTAAGATAATGGGTAATTGGAGCTGAAGGGATACAGACTATGCAGCAGGACTAGATACAAAAACTCTAAAATGGACAACACAATAATACCTAATTGTAAAGTAATCATGTTAAAACACTGAATGAAGCTGCATCTGAGCTATAGGTTTTTTGTTGTTGTTGTTGTTGTTGTTTTTTGTTTTTTGTTTGTGTCTGGTTGTTTTTTTGTTTTTGTTTTTACTATTATTATTACTTTTATTTTTTCTCTATATTAACGTTCTATATCTTTTTTTGTTGTGTTGCTAGTTCTTCTAAACCAATGCAAATGTACTAAGAAACGATGATCATGCATCTATGTGATGTTAAGAAATACTGATTGCATATGTAGAATGGTATGATTTCTAAATGTTGGGTTAATTTCTTTTTTCCGTTAATTAATAAAAAAAAAAATGAAAAGAATTTTTCTTTACTTTTTTTTTCTTAACTTCCCACAGAGAACTCCCAAGAACGTATCAGGAGACTCGCAGAGGAGCTCTGATAGGGTTTGATCCTCTTTTATAGTGGAGAGGTGCAGTCCTGAGAATTGCCCAGGGAAGCACAGCTGCTGAGAGTCAGAGCCGGCTGGAAAGGAACCTCAGGTGTGGGAACGCGTGCAATCTGCCCTCCTGCTGACTACCTTCCTAACACCACAGTGTAGGATCCTGATGCGGAAGTGTGTGCAAGACTTGGCTTATTGTTTTAAATGTTCATTCAACTGAGCCGAATGTTTAGAGTTCAGTTTTTAAATTGAACTAAGGTCTTTCTTTTTTAAACCTTGACCTTTCAAATATTTAGTAGTATGGCTAGAAAACCTCATGTTTGTGTGTTTGTGAAATATAACATACATATGTAAAGTGCATGAAGCATGAACAGCCAATGTTGTGAATAGCTGTAAAGCGAAAACCCATGAAACCACAGCCAGGCACAGCAATAGAATATTTTCCACTGCCCCAGAAGCCCTCAGAATATTCCTGACCACAATCCTTGCTCTCCCTTAAAAGTAAGCACCATCCTGGCTTTTAGTATAATGATTTCCTTGTATTTCCTAAGTTTTGCCGTCTATATTTGCATTCCCAAACAATATGGTTTATTTCTGCCTGTTTATGAGCTTTATGTCAATGGACCCTTACTTTATATATTTGTGTCTTGCTTCTTTTGCGCTATGCTGTGTTTGCGAAATTCATCCCTATTATTGTAAGTGGCTTTAGTTTTACTTACCCTTTCTAGGTTGGGCAGACATTTGGGTTGTTTCCAGCTTGGGACTAACATGAACAATGCTAACAATGCTTCCACAAACATTCGTGAATATATCCTGTCCACAGGGTATACCCAGCCATCTTCCTCTAGGGCATTTACTGAGCAGTGGAATTTCTTTCATTGTGAATAGGGTGTGTGAATCTTCAACTTCAGTAGATAATGACAACTATTTTCCAAAATTGTTGTGTCAATTTAAACTCCCATAAGTTGTGGATAATAGTTCTTATGCTCCATCCTCAATAGCACTTATTATTGCCAAACTTAAAATTTTTAGCCAATCTGGTGGTTGTGTAGTGATATCTCATTGTGGGTTTAGTTTGCATTTCCCTGAAATTGGCCACATGAATTCCCTTTAATGTGATGTGCTTATTAAGTCTCTTGCTATCTTTCTATAGTCAAATTAAAATTTTACACTTAAACATGTTCCATCTTCATCAAAATTACATTTAATGGCAAAGTATGCCCATCTTCTAAGCATCCATTGCTTGTCTAAGAATTGTATACAGACAAAGCAAAAGGTCTAAGGTCTGCAAGCTTAGAAGTGATTTGTTTTCCAATTTCAAATTGTTGAAAGAGAATAACAATAGAAGTTCACAGAAAAATACCCTTGAGATCATTTTTTCTTGTCTCCATTTTTCAAATCTAACATCCCTTTTTGAATTTTACCGCTTCTTGTTTCCTAATATTTTATTTTACTTTATTTTGTTTCTTGTAGTTGATGTGGTTGTGTTTGTTTGCTTCTTTCCCAGTATTTTCATAGAGAACAAGCATTCACCTATATATTGCAGTTTTTGTTAAAATCACCAAGTGTAGACAAGGTCATTTGTTATTCTATTCTGTATTTCTCAGTCTGTGTTGGATGCATTGTTATAAGTTAGCAAAATTTCAACAATAAAATTGTGCCACTATTGTATATATGGCCTTCACTGCTGAAATAATATTAAGTAAAATGTGAATATAGGGCTACAGTAGTTATACATATGTAATGAAATTAATAACAACTTATTGAAGCCTGAGCTCTGGCTTTTACTCACCTTTTCTCTTTTAGACATTTGGGCATGAACTCATTGACAAGGAATGAAGCCCATAATCTACCATTAAATAAATTATTCAGTAATCTTAAGGCCCTTGTAACACGAGAATCCCCTATTAAAAAAATAAATTGCGACACTGCTTATAGAAACACATACCTACTATTTATAGTCTTTATGGAAGTTGCTTTGTTAGCAAACCCATTTAGAACTTCCTGGTAATCAAGGATTGATGTTTATTGCAGGGTTTTTACACTAAGCCATTCATTATATGCATACGTTTGGGTGTGTGATATCTACATACACACTCAGACAGATAAAGGCCAAGCAGGAAGGTTTTATTTGTTATATCTGTCTCATTTCCCCCTAACATTTTGGAAACTCAAATAGAGACAAAACAACGATAAGGTCACCCATAGTTGCAATTACATGTACTCTTGGCTCTATCCAGGCAACTGGGTCCCTAATTTTTTCAAAGTAAACATTTTAGTCTTCTGCTAAGAACTTTGGATTTCCTTTCCAGACAAACAGGAGCCTGGGACACTGAGCTTCCCAACATCCCAGTCCCACCTGCCCCATCACTTGAGTGTGCTGTCTGGGAAGCTGGGGTGGCACCTGGGTTGCATGAATTTACGAATCAAGGAGGTAGCTTGCAGAGCACAGTAGCTGGGCAAATGAGTTAAATTAATTATCATTCTGGAAGAGCTGGAGAATAAATAGCCGGGGTCTATTTTGTTGTAGTTTCGTTTTTATTAGAAAAATATTTTATAAATATAGATTCTTAATTGGTCTTTGAAGACATCAATTGCCTTTATAATAGGCCCACGAAGGCCAGAATATCCAATTAACTACATTATTTATGCAGCATGTCATGCTAACTTTGAGTTGACACACTGAAAATGTTTCAATACTGCACATCAACTCATGTTTCAAAATTGGGTATCCATGGAATTCTAGGCATATTGAAAAATGGTTGGGCTGACAAGTGAAATAGAATGTATGTGAAATACTGTTTGGATTTTCAGCACTTCATATAGTTCAGAAGTAAAGAAGTTTCTAAAAAATATATTTTGACACTGTTCCCCAGAACTTTCCCTGTGATCCAGTCATACTGTTCTCCAAGCAACTCCACTAAAATTAATCCTGGACATGTATCTTGAACTGAAGTCCTGTCCTCCATGGAGAATTTTAATTCCAATCCATGTTTCAATCAAGCCTGGTCAAAGATCTTTGACCAGAAGTTCGTTAGCAAGGGACCATATTTAGAAATCTAAAGGATATCTATAAACAAAATTCTAAACTAATGGGTACATTTTAGTCTCCATCCCACAGCCTCATTTGCAGCTCATTGCTTGACCCAGGCCCAGTTAAGCACTGCAAGAGTGCTGTGCTATGGAGGACAGGGCATTGAGATAGGAGTCAAGGTATAGGGATCTGATTTGGTTCCACCCAGTGATGCTTCATGGAATATGAAATCCTCAGAACTTGAGGAGAGATAAGGGATCACCTATTTTAACCTCTGCAAAGAGGCTAATATGTTGCCTGGCTCTACTACTAGCTCTTTGCTCCTGTACCTGTGATAGTTTACACAGATATTTTTCCTGCCTTCCCAGCGGCCTAACTTTCCTGAAGTGGTTGCTCTGAGTCTTCTTCAACCTGGGAGCTTTACTACAGCTTTTCTGTGGAGGTGAAGAACAGGATGGAGGTAGCCCTGGGGGTGAGGTCTCAGTCTACACTGGTGACTTGAGAGAGCAGAGGAGAGAGGACATTCCATCTTCCCATTAACCATCACAACCCTGATTCTGGGGCCGGAACTGGGCTCCTGTCTCAAACTGACAAGCCTATAATGAGCCCAAGATCATGAACATAATCTCCTTTATTTACCAAAGGGACAACTGAAGTTCAGAACTGAAGTGATAAGCCTTGGTTCACACTGCACATCAGAAAGTTCATTAGGTTCATCTCTTAGGTTAGATCGTAACCTAAACACAAGCTAAAGGTGAAATAAGAAAACCAACCCAATTTCTTCACCTCACAGTAACTAACGTGCTCATCTTTACATTGTAAAAGGGATATGGGGAACCAGAAGAGAAGGTTTAAGGAAATCTAACAATCTTGCCTCACTTTAAGCTCTGGGGTGGAATAAGAATGCAGCTGTGGCACTAATCACTGATGTCAGGGACTTCTCTGGATCTGCTTGGAAATATAGTTCAAGTAAGGATGTGCTGGTTTTTCTGTGGACATACTTTCAAGAAAACCTTTTGACTAAATTCCTAGAAGTGAAGGCTGTATTGTATGGTGACACTGTTTTCCTTTGGAAAGAACTGCCAAATGTCTTTTAAAGGGGCTGTACCATATGTATCCCCAAGACCAGTTAATGTTATTTTCTGTTGTTCCACATATCCTCAAGCAATTAATATTGTCATTTGTTTTCAATTCTAGCTATTCTTAGGTGTATACTTGTACCTCATCCTTCTTTTTAATTTGATTTTTCTTAATGACAATTATACTATGCATCCTTTTGTATACTTCTTAGACATCCATATATCTTTGGAGACTTATCTGTTCATATGTGAAACATATTTTTAACAGAGTTATTTGTTTTCATGCTAACTGTTATGAGTTCTTTCTATACTTTATACAAGTAATTCTACAGACATGTGGTTTGCAAATATGACATATTTACTTCTCTCAGTGCCTTTTCCTTGGCTATTCTTTTGGAAGATTTTAATGTCTATGGAGCAAGTTATAATTTGATCAGGACAGGGATTTACAAGTTGTAGAAGTATTAGCAAATTAAAAGATGCTGGAATTTTCCCTTATGTGTGAAGCCTAGAGGAGGTGCAGTGTAGTCAAGGCATTTTCCATTCAATTAACATTTATTAAATGCTATTAAAATAATATCTAGTGAAGAAATATTCTGTACTGAAATGGAAAGATCTCAATGCAAATGTTCTACAAATATTTATGCATGTAAACAATATGTGATAATATTCAGCCAAATGTAAGTATCAATTAAAGCTCTTCAATGACAAAAAAAAATACATTTTGAATGCCACACAAATAATCAGTATCAACAGTTTAAGTGTACAAAATAGTTTTTTGAAATATTAGGTAATTTCAATAAGCTTTATACTCCTATCAGAATGGCTAAAATTTTAAAATGGTGACAATATCCATTGTTGGTGAGAATGCTGAGAAACTGGATCACTCATACATTGCTGGTGAGTATAGCCACTCTGGAGAGCAGTTTGGTAGTTTCTAATAAAACTAAACATGCAATTACCATACGACTTAGCAATTACAGTCAGGCACTGTTAGGTACTAAATTGTGTCTCCCCAAAAGATATGTTCAAGTCCAGTGAATATGACCCCATTTGGATATCAGATCTTTGAAGCTGTTATTAGTTAAGATGAGGCCATACTGGCTAACATGATTGGAGTCCTTATAAGCAGAGGAAATTTGAACACAATAAGTAAGACAGAGATAAAGAGTGATGGCTATGTGATGGAGGCAGAGATTGAGTTATGCTGCCATGTGGTAGAATAAGTTGTGTACCCCAGAAAATATCAACAGCAAAACTTGTTCTTAAACCATTTCCATGGGTATGAACCCTTTGTAAAAAGAACTTTTTGAAGATGTCATTCTTAGTTAAGATGTGGCCAACTCTAAGCCTACTTAAAATTAGTCCTAGGAGTCACTCCCAGAGAACCTCTTTTGTTGCCCAGATGTGGCCTCTCTCTCAGCAACAGGACAAGCAAACTTACTGCCCTCCCCCTCTCTACATGGGACATGACTCTCAGGGGTGTAAACCTCCCTGGCAACATGGGACAGATATCCTAGAACAAGCTGGGACTCAGCACCAAGGAATTGAGAAAACCTTCTTGATCAAAAGGGGAAAGAGAGAAATGAAACAAAATAAAGTGTCAGTGGCTGAGAGATTTCAAACAGAGTCAAAAGGTCATCCTGGAGATTATTCTTAGACATTACATAGATATCACCCTTTTAGTTTATGGTATAGTAGAGAGGCTGGAGGGAAGTACCTGCAACTGCAGAGCTGTGTTCTAGTAGCCATGTGTTTTGAAGATGATTGAATAATGATGAAGCTTTCGCAATGTAACTGTGTGATTATGAAAACCTTGCATCTGATGCTCCTTTTATCTATGGTATGGATAGATGATTAAAAAAAGATGGATAAGAAATAAACAAATAATGGGGGAACAAAGGTTAAAATAAATTGGGTAGATTGAAATTCTAGTGGTCAATGAAAGGGAGTGGTAAGGGGTATGGCATGTATGAGTTTTTTCTTTTTTCTTTCTTTTGCTGGAGAAATGCAAATGTTCAAAAAATGATCATGGTGATGAATACACAACTATGTGATGATATTGTGAGCCATAGATTGTAACTATGTCAGCAATGTTTGTATGTCAAGAATGTTTGTATGTTTGTTCATTGTTTATAATAAAAATATTAACATAAATAAATAAATAAACAGAGGTTACAGATCAGCCTTTCCAGCCACAGTAAAACCAAAAGTTAAGCAGAACAAATAAATTGATTAATTTAATTTAATTAAATAAAAGGGGGGGGAAGGTGTGGCCAACTGAGTAAGAATGGGTCTTAATCCTAGTTAGAAGCTATAGGTCAACAGAACCTGGAGGACAAAGGAGAAGATGCAATGCTGTGACAGAAAAGCCAAGTGCCCAAGAATCTCTGACAGGCGGTATTGGAAATCCACAGTCTTTGAGGAGAGAGCATTGCCTTGCTGGTACTTGATTTTTGTACTTATCTTAACCTCAAAACTGTAAGCCAACAAGTTCCCATGGTTTAAGTCAGCCCATTGTATGGTATTTGTTTTTGCAGCCAGGAAATAAAGATGTGCCACAAGCAAAGGAACACCCACCAGAAGCCAGGAGAGAGAGGCATGGAATGGATTCCCTTTGATTTCAGACTTCTGGCCTCCAGAACTGTGAGACACTAAAGTTCTGTTGTTTAAGCCATGTGGTTTGTGATATTTTGTCACAGCAGCCCTGGCAAACTATGACTGGAGTTTATCCCAGTGAAATAAAACTTAGGTTTATGTTCACACAAAAACCTGTATGTTTATGTTCACACAAAACAAATGTTCATAGCAGCTTTATTCACAATAGCTCCAGATTGATAACAACCTGGATACCCTTCAGTGGATGAATGGTTAAACAAACTGGTATTTGGTACCGTAGAATACTTCTCAGCAATAAAAAATAAATTTAAAAAAAGAACAAACTATCGATACACACAACAGCTTGGGTGGCTCTAGAGGGAACTAGGCTGAGTGAAAAAGTCAAACCCCAAAGGTTACATATGATATGATTTCATATATATAAAGCTCTTGAAATGACAAAAGTATAGAAATGAGGAACATAACAGTGGTTACCAGTGATATGAAATGGGAATTGCAGGAGCAAGAGGGAGGGAGGTGAGGTTATAAAAGGGCAATATGAGATATGATGATCAATACCCAAAACTTGACATGTGATAAATTAACACAGAACTAAGTATACACACATACATGAGCACATGTAAGGTGAGGAAAATCTGAATAAGATTGGTAGATTGTATCAATGTTGTTCTAGTTTGCTAGCTGCTGGAATGCAACACACCAGAGAGGGACTGGCTTTCAATAAAAGGGGATTTATTTAGTTGACGTATAGTTCTTTAGAGGAAAGGCAACTTTCAAATGAGGTTCTTTCTTACATGGGAAGGCACAGGGCGATCTCTGCTGGCCTTCTCTCCAGGGATCTGGGTTCCAACAACTTTCCCTAGGGTGATTCCTTTCTGCATCTCCAAAAACCTGGGCTGGGCTGCAAGTGCTGAGATGAGGTATCCTGAGCTGCTTGGGCTGTGCTACACTGAGTCTCTCATTTAAGCACCAGCCGATTAAATCAAACATCATTCATTACAGCAGGCATGCCTCCTAGCTGACTGCAGATGTAATCAGCAACAGATGAGGTTCACATGCCATTGGCTCATGCCCAAAGCAACAGAACTAGGCACCTTCACCTGGTCAAGTTGACACCTGAATCTAACTACCACAAATGTCAATTTCCTGGTTGTAATATTGTAAGAAATTGCCATTGGTGAAAATTGAATAATAAAGGGCACATAGGATCCCTTTGCATTTTTTTTTTTGTATGCCATACAGTAGAAGTCACATTTTGTTCTTTTTCCATGTGAATACCCTGTTATCGCAGCACAATTTGTTGAAAAAAAAAATTTGGAGGGTTGCCAGTTAGAAAGGATTATGTACCCTAGAAAAGCCATGTTTTAATCCTGATCCACCTTGTGGAGGCAGATGTTTCTTTTACTCCCTATTCAATACAGTAGGTTGGAAACTTGATTAGCTTATGTCCACAGAGATGTGACATGCCCAGTTGTGGGTATTAACCTTTGATTGAGGGAGATGTGACTCCACCCATTCGAGATGGGTCTTGATTAGTTTATTGGAATGCTTTAAAAGAGAAAATATTTTGGAGAAAGTTTCAGAACCATGAGAACCACAAGAGCCCACACAACCAGAGACCTTTGGAGATGAAGAAGGAAAACGTCCATGGGGGAACTTCATAAAGCAAGAGCCTGCAGAGAAAGCTAGCAGACATCGCCATGTTCGCCGTATGCCTTTCCAGTTGAGACAGATAAACCCTGAACAGCATTGGCCTTCTTGAACCAAGGTGCATTTCCCTTGCCTTACATTGGACATTTCTTATCTTTGCTTTAATTTGGACATTTTCACAACTTTAGAACTGTAAACTTGCAACTTAATAAATCCCCCTTTTTAAAAGCCATTCCATTTCTGTTATATCGCATTCCGGCACCTTGCAAACCAGAACGAAACGGCATGGGCTGGGGATCAAACTCGGGTCTCTGGCAGTCGAGAATTCTACCACTGAACTACCTGTGCACCCCACTGCATTTTTTCTTGCAACTGCTTGTGAATCTACAATTTATCTCAAAATCAGAAGTTTAAATTTTAAAACTTGTCAGTCTGCTTTTCTAATTATAGATATGTTAACCTTGTACAGAGAAGAGATCCAGGTGTGAAGCTAAAGAAAGATAAGTGGAGAGGGCTGAAAAAGTTCAGAGAACAAAAGTAGAGGCTGGAGCTAGCCCCGTGTGCATGGGTGTGCACAGGCGTGGGTGTGCGTGCCGTCATGTCAGGGTACAAACCGAAGTTATTTTGGGGAGTTCTGGGCAGGGGTGTGGAGGAAGCCCTTAGCAGTGGGGATCCACTATGTGCTAATCACAGCCAGGGTTCTCAAGAGGCACAGGCAGGAACGGATGGCAGTGCCGTATGTGGCCTGAAGTCCAACCGGGAGCTCTTTAACCTCTGTAACTTAAACATATGCGATAAGATAGAGCTAGAATTACTCCGCTGCTGGAACCAAATCTTGTTTTTTTGTGACAGTCTCAAACCATGGACAGAGCAGTGGATTATCTTTGGGCAGCTGTGAATGGGACTGTATTAGTCACCGTAGCTTCCATTGTGCTTCTGTTTGGTTATCAAATTGCAATTCCATTGATATCTTCTCTTCTGTGTACTCGCTGTGAGTACCATGAAAGGCAGCTCCGGTTGAATAGAAAACTTGTCCTGAATATGTACTTATAAAGTGCCTTTACTTATTCGGGTCTCAATGAACTCAACCTTAGGATAATCCAAGGTAAAGAAAAATAAGAGTTGATAAAGAAAAGGAATGGGTGAGTCAGGACAGGCCCTGGGGCCTATTCCCTTAGAAATTTGGGTGGGATCAGCATAGCCTTGAGACCCGGGCTTAACTTGGGTCTAACTTCACCTCAGAGCTGGATGGAGATGGAAGGTACTAATAAAAACCTACGGACTGATCACAGGGGGTGTGGGAGTCCAAGAGGTTGGTGGGAAAAACAAACAAAAGTACGTAGAGTTCTGCTCAAGATTGCAGCTTTCAGTGCTGCTTTCTTAATGACAATTCACATTTGTAATTAACCAGTTCCTCAGTTTGGCTCCAGAGACCAAGAAAGTGTACAATGTTTGTTCCTCAGAAGCTCTATTTCTGGTTATCTATCATCTTGGTTCATCAGTACTCATTTCTGTCCTGATATATTAAAAGGACACTTGATACCTTATTTAGGTATCTTAATGGAACCCAAACAAGCATTTTCAGTTTGAATTTTGTGTTTATTTTTTGTCTCTCTTCTTGCTGTAAGATAAGTAGTTTGGGGCAAACAAGGGGGAAAAGAATGAGTGTTGGGGCCAAATGGATCTGGATTTGCTAGTCATGTGACCATTCCCAGTTATTTAATTTCTCTAAATCTAAGTTTCCTTTCTCTATAGTAGGTGTTAAACCCTATAGGCTTTAGAGTCACATCACCTGTTTTGGATGCTAGCACCACCACTTAACTGCTTGGCTTTCTTTGGGTGAATTACCAAATTTCTCTAAACCTCAGTTTCTTAATTTATATAATGGGTGTGGCAGAGACAACTAGCTTTCCCTCCTTTCTTCCTTAGTAATAAACCCCTGGATTTGAACTGAGCACATGGCCTCCTAAATAAAAAAACACAATTTTCAACCTCCCTTGTAGTTAGATGTGGTTATCAGCTGCATTCTGGAATTATCATGTACAAATTAGAGAAGTGCCCTTAAATGACATCTGCTCTTCTTCACATCTTCCTCCACCTTGTTGCCTGCACTGCAGATATGATTGCTGGAGCTCTAGCAGTTTTCTTAGACCATGAGGATAAGGTCCACACTCTAGGAATGGCAAAATTGAAACTAAAAGAAGCTATCTTCTATGAACTATTTTCTTTTAGACTTTTAATATGAGAGACTGTAACTTGTGTGTTTAAGACACCATTAATTCAGACATTTGTTTTTATCACATGCAGATGAACAGAATACTAACTAATGCAATAGGAATCACAATAGCTTCCAAGTGACAACAGTGAAAATGGCACAGCATTGCCAAAAATTCTCTCCTCCGTAAAAGCAATGAAGAAAACCGGCAAAAATTTGTCAGAATTAATTATTTCAGAACTCTGGAAATTAACCAAAGCTTGCATCAATTCAGGATGAATTTATTTAAGAAAAACAGCCAAATATTGGTAAGAACAGAGAGGTTTGTGGCATTTTAACTTTCCTTACTCCCATACCCCTGCTTCAGTTCCCTGGAGCTTCACAGGCCTTGAAAACAAATGGCCCACAATTGCAGTGAAAACTAACAACCTACTGAGGGGGAAGGACATGGTTGGAGCCCTTTCAAAGGACTCATTCCTAGAGAATTGCCATTGTTTGACCTCTCTAATGGTTCCCAGGAAAACCACACTTGTAAGTCTATTTGACTTAACTTGGAGCTCACCGAGTGCAAAAAGGCTTTTCCCCTGAAGTAATTGTTGAAACATTTTAGAGGCAATTGTTTTAACTTTGTGGCTACTTAAGCTGGTGGATAAGAGTTGGGGTAAACAACAGGATAACCGAAAAGCTTAAAAGAAAAAGCTATGGAATGAGGCATTTATAGGGATTTTGAAAAGTTCTGACAGAGTCCTAGGAATCTAGTAGGTCATCCGCATGCATAGGGCTCTGCATACGGGTATGGCTGTGTGCGCGCCCAAGGCTGTGTGTATGAACAAGAAAGACCTGAGAAAGCTCTAACTCTTCACTTCTAGCTGAGCTTGAGGCTCTGCCTAAGCAGGAAGTAAAGGCTAAGGGGGAACTGGCAACTGCCTACCTTACTGTTGAAGGTATGTCACAACATGTCCACAAATCCTCAGTAAAAATTGGTAGATTTATTAATTCTGGGTGATTAAGGAAATATCTGTCTAATCATTAACTAACCACTAAGCTAACTTAGCAGAGACTTAAGTGGCCATCCATAACAAAGAATAGAGGCTTTAAAAAAATTAGTTCAGAAAAATCACTAAACAAGCAAATAAAAATATCTACCTCAGACAGCAACATCAAAAACAAACCTGGAGATAGTGGATAATCTGATTTTCAGAATTGCCACATTATATTATTTAAAATGTCCAGTTTTCAAGAAAAGCCCCCAGACACGTGAACGAACTCCCTAAGGAAATCCAGATATTGGAATTACCAGAGACTTTAAATCAGCTATTTTACATATACTCAAAGAATTAAAGTAAAAAATGTCTAAAGAAAAGTATTAAAACAACGTCTCACCAAATACAGAATGTCAATAAATAGAAGAAAGTTATTTAAAAAGAAGCAAATAGAAATTATGAAGTTGAAATGAAAAATCACAGTTGTTGGGACTAGGGGGCAGTTTCAGTAGCAGATCTGAGCAGGGAGAAGAAAGAATTAATGAACTTGAAGATGGGTCACAGATTATTTAGTCTGAGAAACAAAAAACAATGAAGAAAAATGAACAAAGCTTCAGAGACACATGGGAACCTTTAAATGTACCAACATATGCACAATGCTCATCACAGAAGGAAAGGAAAAAGGAAAGTGGTTAAAGAATATTTGAAGAAATAATGGCTGAAGACTTCCCAAAGTTGAGGTGAAACAATATCTATATAACCAGGTAGCTTAATAAACTCCAAATAGGATAAATTCAAAAGAACCGTTCCCAGACACATTCTCATTAAGCTGTCAAAAAAAAGAGAGAGAGAGAGAAGTAACTCATCACATACAAAGAGTCTGTAAAGGGTCCTCACTAAGATTAATAGCTAATTATGCATCAGAAGCCATGGGGTTCTATGGGAGGATGTACTCAAAGTGCTGAAAGAAAAAGACTGTTACCCAAGAATTCCACATCCAGCAGAACAATCCTTCAAACATGAAGGGTAAGTTAAGACATTCTCAGATGGGCAAAAACTGAAACAATTCATCACTAGTAGACCTCCCCTATAAGAAAGACTAAAGGGAGTCCTTCAGACTGAAATGAAAGGACACTAGACAGTCATGAACATTCAAATGAAGAAAAACAGGAGCACTGGTAAGGGTAACTACATGGGTAAATATAAGAGATAATATTAATGTATTATTTCTTTGTAGCACTTTCTACTTTCTGACATAAAACACAGAAGAAAAAGGTAATAATTATAAATCTGTGTTGAGGGGCACACTGTATAAAGTTGTGGTCCTGTGGATGTGAACTCATTTGCAAATAGGGTCTTCAAATATCATGTTAGGATGAGGCCAAACTGAATTATAGTGGGCCTTAATCTAATATACCTTAAGTCCTTAAAGGCAAAGCAGAGAAATTCAGGCACAGTGGCATAGGATTCAGCAGGAGACATACGACACATGGTCAAATGACTGACGTACTGATTAAGTCATGGATTGTTGACAAGTCATCACTGGAACATTACAGACTACAAGAAAGCATGACCCTGGGAATGTCAAATTGTACAACCACTGTGGAAGACAGTTTGGCGGTTCCTCAAAAAGCTGAATATAGAATTGCCATATGACCCGGCAATACTATTGCTAGGTATCTACTCAAAGGACATGAGGGCAAGGACACAAACGGACATTTGCACACCAATGTTTATAGCAGCATTATTTACAATTACCAAGAGATGGAAACAGCCAAAATGTCCATCAACTGACAAGTGGCTAAACAAACTGTGGTATATACATACGATGGGATGTTATGCAGCTTTAAGACAGAATAAACTCATGAAGCATGTAATAACATGGATGGACCTTAAGGACATTATGCTGAGTGAGATTAGCCAGAAACAAAAGGACAAATACTCTATGGTCTCACTGCTATGAACCAACATTAGTGAATAAACTTGGAATATTTCGTTGTTAACAGAGACCATCAGGAGATAGAAATAGGGTAAGATACTGGGTAATTGGAGCTGAAGGGATACAGATTGTGCAACAGGACAGAATATAAAAACTCAGAAATGGACAGCACAATACTACCTAACTGTAATACAATTATGTTAAAACACTGAATGAAACTGAATGTGAGAATGCAAGAGGGAGGGGGGCTGGGGGCACAAATGAAATCAGAAAGAAAGATAGACGATAAAGACTGAGATGGTATAATCTAGGAATGCCTAGAGTGTATAATGTACAAATTTTAAAAATGTTTTTGCATGAGGAAGAACAAAGGAATGTTTTTACTGCAGGGTGCTGAAAATAGATGGTAATTAATATTTTAAAATTTCAACTTATGTGTGAGACTAAAGCAAAAAATGTTTATTTGGTACAAAATTTATATTTTGACTAGTGCATTTCCTAATATAATTTATGTAGATAGCTTAATTGAACACCATAAGTACATGGAACCTTGGGTAGGACATGAGATTTTGTTGGTTTGTCCAGAGTGATGCCCTGATAAATCCCAGAGTGATTTGATCAGTGAATAAAAAAGTATTTGCAAAGTCCCCTTCGGGGAATGGTGAAAACAGGGGGAAATTCAACTTCCCCAGGTTGAATTCTTGATATTCTCACAAGCAGTGCGGACAACCAAAGCTACAGGCTGAGCCTCCAGTCTCGGGGTTTGTTCATATGAAACTTAACCCCACAAAGGATATGTCAAGCCTACTTAAAATTAGGCCTAAGAGTCACCCCCAAGAGAACCTCTTTTGTTACTCAGATGTGGCCTCTTTCTCCAGCCAACACAACAAGCAAACTCCCCACCCTCCCCCTGTCTACGTGGGACATAACTCCCACGGGGGTGGACCTTCCTGGCAACATGGGACAGAAATCCTAGAATGAGCTGAGACTCGACATCAAGAGATTGAGAAAACCTTCTCAACCAAAAGGGGGAAGAGTGAAATGAGACAAAGTGTCAATGGCTGAGAGATTCCAAACAGAGTTGAGAGGTTATCCTATAGGTTATTCTTACGCATTAAGTAGATAACACCTTGTTAGTCAAGATGTAATGGAGAGGCTGGAGGAAACTGCTTGAAAATGTAGAGCTGTGTTCCAGTAGCCATGTTTCTTGAAGATGATTGTATAATGATACAGCTGTAACAATGTGACTGTGTGATTGTGAAAACCTTGTGTCTGATGCTCCTTTCATCTACCTTGTCAACAGATGAGTAAAACATACAGAATAAAAATAAATAATAGGGGGAACAAATGTTAAAATAAATTAAGTTTGAAGTGCTAGTGATCAATGAAAGGGAGGGGTAAGGGGTATGGTATGTATAATCTTTTTTTTCTGTTTTCGTTGTCTTTTTATTTCTTTTTCTGAATTGATGCAAACGTTCTAAGAAATGATGAATATGCAACTATGTGATGATATTGTCAATTACTGATTATATATGTAGAATGGAATGATCATATGTTAAGAATGTTTGTGTTTCTTGTTATTTTTTTTTTAATTTTAAAAATAATTTAAAAATTCAAAAAAAAAAAAAAGAAAGAAAGCCTGATCCTGCGGACCCCTTGACTGTGGACTTCTATAGGAGACAGTAAACCCCTGGGATGCACCAACCAGTCTGTGTCATGTTTATAGCAGCCATGGAAAGCTAAGACAGGGCTTAGAAGAAGTGAAATCAGAAAAAGAAGAGACAGCTAAACCCAAAGCATGCCGAAGGAAGGAAATAAAAATGACTAGAGTATAAATAAATGAAGTAGAGAAGAAAAATAGAGAAAATCAATGAAGTCAGAAGTTGGTTGTTTAGAAAGATCAAAGAATTGACAAACCTTAGCTAGACCAACCAAGGAAACAAAAAAAAAAGAGAGAGAGAGAGAGAAAAGACTCTGATTACTGAAATTAAGAATGAAAAAAGGGCATTACTACTGACCTTACAGAAAGTAAGAGGATTAAAAGGGAATACAATTAAATACTAATTTGTATTTCAACAAATTAGATAACCTGGATGGAATGAAGAAATTCCTAGAAAGACACAATGACCAAAACTGTTTCAAGAAGAAATAGAAAATCTGATTTGACTTATTAACAGCAGAGATTGAATTAGTAATTAAAAAACTTCCTACATAGAAAAACCCAGGCCTAGATGGCTTCACTGGGAAATTCTAATATTTGCATAAGAAAAAAGAAGAATTGAGGCCAATTTTCCCAAACTTCCAAAAATTAAGAGGCAGAAATATTTATAACTCATTCTATGAGGCCAATATTACCCTGATATCAAAATCAAAGACATTACATGAAAAGAAAACTTTACACCAATATTCCTTATAAACATCGAAGCAAAAATTTCAGCTAAATGCAATACATAAAAGGGATTATAATGACTTCTACCTCATAGCATTATTGTGAAGATTAAATAAGACAGTAAATGAGTAATACCCAGCACATAATAAGTACTCCATTAAAGTTGATTTCTTCCTGTTCTCACATAGTTTGGTACGGCAGAAATCAACACTGCTCACCAATATTTGGTTTCCCTCTTCTTCCACATCCTGTCATAATAGATTAAAATCCATGGCTGCAGTATTTACAGCTCTTCCCATTAAGAGAACTATGTATTTCCCCACACCGGGAATCTGGGCTAGCCTTGTGACTGGCCTTGACTGATAGACTGCCTCAGAAGTGATGTTGTGTGCAAGTTCTGGGGCCTGAGCTCAAGAGAACTTCCAGTCCAGTCAATCTTCTGGCCACACGCGGCCACATGGGTGTGGTACGGTGAGACCAGCAAAGGAGTTGCCCAGCCAATTCACAGAATCATGAGAAGTAATAAATTGTTCTGTTTAAAGCACTGGTTTGGGGATGGTTTGTTTTATAGCAATTGATAACTGATACACCTGTCCTCTTTGAGTTCAGTGTGGCCACAGGGCTTGCTTCTGCAAATTAAATATGACGCATATTACTTCCAGGTAGAAGCATTCAATTGCTCTTCCCCTGTTGTGGCAACAAGGACAGCTGCATTGATAAGGAGGCGCCATAGGATCTAATGGAATGCTGAGTTAACATCTCAGGATACTTTCCCCTCAAGTTAGCTGCCCAAACCCACAGCAGATATGGCGTGAGCGGCAAACAAACTTTTGTCGTAGAAAAACTAAGATTTGGGGATTTTTTTGTTACCACAGCATTTCCAGCTCTCATGGTTAAGTTCATATGTCAAATTGGCTCCATTATGGTATCCAGTTGTTTGGCTAACACATTTTATTAATGTGAGGTTATTTCAAAATGGAAATTACATCTATCATCAGCTGATGATATTTACAGTCAACAAAAGAGATTGCCTTCAGCAATGTGGGGAGTCTTCTCATCCAATCAGTTGAAGGATTTATAAGCCAGAGCTGAGGGTTTCAGAGATCAGAACAGGAATTTGGACTCAGCTTCAGCATTGGCTATGCTGGAATTTCCAGCCAGCCAGCTTCCCCTGGGGGATTCAGACTAAGGACTTTAGACTCTGATAATCACCTTTATCAAAGTTTTCCAGCTTGCGGCCTGCCCTACGGAGTTTGGACTTGGCAATCCCCACAGTTACATGAGCCAATCCCTTATAATAAATCTCTGTGTCTAGGATTCATTACAAATATTAATGTCTCTCTGAATACATTCACTTTTCATACATTTCTTAGTGTCTTTAGTGGTCAGCGGCACAAAAGATGCTCTTGGACTATCACAGTGCTAATTTGATCGCCTCTGGAGAATAAACAGGGGATCCTGAGCCAGGTCAGGGGCTGTGGCAGAGGAGGACAGAACACCAGTGAGCTGACCACGCTGTCTCTGCTGAGCTGTGTCCACAACCACAGTCAAGTTCACAGCTCAATCAGCTTACAACCATTTTCTTACATGTCAAGTGAAATGAGAAGTAAAATGTGCCCAGATGTTTAAAGGGCAGCTAATAAAAACAGTGATTCTTAAAAACAGAAATACTATTCTCCTTTAAAACCTAGACCTCCATAGACGGGGTCCTGCAAGGATGCAGATTCAAGTTAAGTTTGCAAATTTTCAGTGATTTTGTGTTTCTTTACCAAAAGCCCTTAGCTTCACAGGACAGGGCTGATTTAACCCAAGCGAGGAAGATCTTCAGTGCCAGGCAAGTGGGCATGGGAGTGCCCCTTGGCACACAGAGAGACAGAAGATGGGTTTATATGTGAGATAGAACAGGGCTGAAGCGATTAAATAGTGCTCGAACTTTCAGATACATTTGAACTGATGGTGAATGCCATTATTGTTCCATTTTCTTGTCCATTTCCTTGGTTGCTTTGAATTGGTGTTAATTAGCATTAGAATTGACACCTCTGGATGGTCTGGGTATTTCTGACTTTCCCTATAGTTTATTTTGCTAAGTGGGATTTTTTCTCTATCTTTTATGCAGAACAATAGCGATGGCCCCAGTCCAGCCTCTGCAACAATGTAATTCACTGCCCCACACTGTTTGGTTCCCAATTTCCACTGGCTCAGGCCAGAGTCTTCCTCCTTCCCCAGCTACTCCTTTTTCTGCAGTTCTGGACTGTGTGAGTCAGAGTTTGGGACGCTGGCAAGGCTCTACCTGAGCCAAACCAGAAGAAATGAATTTGAATTTTAAAATGAATGACTTGGTATAAACATAAAGGAGGAATGCCTAATGTTTATCGTGACGATTTAGGCCAGAACAGACTCCCTCTGCCCCAGTGAACTCTCCCTGGTGTAACCTGCCTTGGACTGGAAGCCCCTGAACTGCGTGTTTTCACCTCCTGCCCAAGTTCTGTCGAGTCGCATCCCACCCTTGCCCCACCCCCTTCTGTTAATTCCAAAAGCACCAATAAGTGGCATGAATTTGCCTGACGCTTTCCTGGGGAAACAGAGGAAGGTAAACTGTCACACATGTCACACAGCCACACGACACACCCTTTAGCATTTCTGCTCTTTCCCAGAAGTTGTTCTCCCTGATATCCTTTCCTACCTCGACTCACTCTGTGCCCATTCCACAGAACCGCTCTCGAAATCCCCATCAGCTTGCACGGCCACCTCAGAGGGATGGACACCAGCTGAACAGCATTCAGTAAACTAAAGACGTGTGACTAGCCAGCTGGGCGGTCGTGCCTCTGGGATGCAGGTGAAGAATGGGGCTCAGGCACACTACCACAACAAAATGCGAATTGGAGGTGGGTGCACCCTGGGCTCTGAACTCTGGGGCAGCTCCATTGCACCACAAGGCCCCCTCGGCCTCACTGAGCTCAAGAAGGAGCTGGTGAATTAAATAAATCATGGTACCAAGAACACAAGCATCTGTCAGGAGCCAAGATGCTTTCCTTGGAGATATAAGTTATTGTGGAAGTCAAGAATAAAAGAAATAGGGACAAGCTAAAACAAATGACGGCGTTGTTCAATAGAAAATTCTTGGAACCAGAAGAGAGAGTTTCTCGTTTTGGCTGACCTCAGACTGGCTGCCTCATACCTCGTGCAGACCATTCGGGGGTTGTTTTTGAACCTCAGCTTCCTTCACCGGAAAATGGAAAAGGTTTTTCTTTCTCATGGGAGTCACTGTGAGGCTAAAATGAGATGCTGTGTAGGAAAGGGTGTTTAGGGGAGAAAGGGCTTTAGCGATGAATAAGCTGACCTGTGTTTATTCTCAGCCTGAAAGTACAGACGCTCAGCTTTTCCCATGCAAGTTGTGATCGCTCCTGACGTGCTGGAACTCGTGCGGCGCTTACTCATTATTTCAAAAGAAAGCTCCTTTTATTATGAAGTTGTGAGATTATTGCCCTGCAAACCATTATAACTTAAAAGAGGAGGATCCCTAAACTGAATGACAGAATTCTCCCTACTTCCGCTCCAAGGATGGATCGTTTCAAGGGATGGACGAGCTCCAAGGAGCAAAGGAGCTGGGGGCTGGAACTGGAATTGGAAAGGCAGCGGGGCCAGCCTCAAGGGGGTCTGAGCGAGAAGCCTGGAGGGTACCAAGAGCGACAGTGGGTGGAGTTGCCGTGGGCGAGGAGTGAGAGTGCTGCCCCTCTCCTCGCAGAGCCCACGCGCTTATTCCATCGAATGCTTACACTGACCACCCTGGGTGGTGGCGCAGGTCATGTCAACTCTTAGGAAATTGCCAAACGAACTCAATGAGTGACCTTCCCAAGGTCCCATAGTAAGTGTTAGAGCATGGCAGAGAAATGAGGCAGAGTGATATATGAAGTAAGGGAATTTGGAATTTTTCCCCCTAGTTTTTTCAGGGCTTTTCTTCTTACTCTGGTGTGTTGCTTAAGATAGCTGTCAGTCCAGACAAAGGAATAGATTGTAAATGGTATCTGGAGGTCTAGTGGAGGGCCAGTGGAGCCAGGGGGTTAGCAGGAAAGCAGAAGGATAACTGCTACCTGCTCCTTTCTTTTTTTCTTTTCATTCTCATCTCTTTCCCTTCTCCCTCTCTCCTTTTCTTTCTACCTCCTTCTTTCTACCTCGGTCACTGATCCGAACCAATTTATGTGTCTCCCAAGTCTGCTCAGTCCTGCCTGCCCTTGGCTGCCCTGCCCTCCCCTCATCCAGCACCCCTCGTGAACACTGGTTTTCTGCACGTCCCCGTTGTACCTACACCTGGTGCCCACAGCAGCCCTGGCCACCAGGGCGAACCTAAACGAATGAAACCAGAATGAAAAGTGGAGCATGGCCTCTGGCTTCCCTGATGACTTCTTGGGAAAGGCCAGTGACACAGTTCAGGACAATGGAGAAATTAATGTACCATGGAAAGAACTTTGACTTTTGAGTAAAAGCCAGGAGACAGGAAGGAGCCAGCAGATAAATTCCCTTTTCTTCCTCTCCCACTAGGAGGTATGGTGGCATCACTGGCCTGCCTGGAAGATATCCTGCATGACCAAGTAATGGGCCACATTTTCTTGTGTAGCTGTGGGCAGCTTGGTGACAGCCCACTTCAGATTTGCTTCCTTCTTCTCCGCTCACCCCCTTTTTTCTTCTACTCATGATGCCTTGGCATTACACCTCCCAATTAAGCCTTGTGTGATCCCATTAAGCCCACAAACATGGCCTCAGACCATCCTTTCTACTGAGTTTGGGTTGAGACAATCACTTTGACCCAAATTTCCATTTCCTACCCCATCTGTGGAAGGATCCTATCAACTGCATGAGGTCTTTGGGCTAGAGCACCGGCCCCTTCCCTTGGTGCCAGGATTGACAGCATTTAATAGGCTGATCATGTGGGCAGTGTCTTCAACCAAGTGTATTGAGGAACACAAAGCCAAGAAGAAGGTAAATTTCTCAACCAATGTTCTCTGGATGAAATAGTTTCCACAGCTCGAGAGTACTACCCATAGTAACAAAAAGGAAGGAGGAGGAGGAGGAGAACCCTATGAGAAAATAGCTGTTTCAAGTTAGAATCTCAAAAATTAAGGAAACATTTATATCCAGAAATGGCCCATGTCTTTTTAAAATGAGATGAGTGTTCCCCCCACTACTTTATGATGAATAGACAAAAAAAGAAAAATAACTTCCACACTTGTATATGACAGTCCATCTTGTAAATCATTTAAAAAAACTGTCCTGGGGTCATGAAGCCCACACAGGGGTGAGGTGTTTTTAAATGCCCCAGAAGAGGAGGGCTCTGGAAATGTTATTACTAAGTGGATTTGGGGCTTAAAACACAGCCCTTTGGGATCAGCAATGTTTCCCCTCTCTGTCCTCTTCCAGGCATCTGTCACACCTCACATTTGGTAACTCTATCAGGCAGGGGCCATGGAGAGGCTGTGTTTGAGGCCAGGCCACAGTGTAACCTGACCATTCCCCAGGAATGGCACCTGCTTGTCTGCAGTGAGAGCTGCTGTCAGGGAAGGAGAGCCAGCTGGAGCAGGAGGAGGAAAAGGAGCCAAGGATCTTTTCCCCAGATGCTTACGGAGCTGCAGGTCCTGAGGAGGCCATCTTTTGCGAAGGTAGGTGCTAGCCTGGAGATAGAACAGGGAGCCGCCTCCTCCCTGGCTTCTTCCTTTCCTCCCTGGTCTGAGCAGAGCTGGTCTTCTTGAATCCTGCTCCCTCTTCTGGTTCTGGAATCTCCTCCTCTTTATTTCTATGGTGGTGACTGGCTCAGTCAGGCTTCTGCCACCTCTTACCCACGATGCAAGCTCCCTATTGACCTTCTGGTCTTCAGCTTTGCTTCTCTTTGAGCCAGTTCTTCTGGTGGTCCTCTAACCACTGCTTTAGAATCATGGGGGTGGGTTTTAAATGCAGATTCTCAGGCTATGCCCAAGCTTAGTGAATGAGACTTTCTGGCTAGAACCTAGGAATCTGAATTTTGTTAAACAAGTTCTCCAGGAGATTTTGCTGCAGGCATAATCATCCCTTTTTCTTTCTTTCTTTCGTTTCCTTTTTTCTTTTCTTTTCTTCTTCTTCTTCTTTTTTTTTTTTTTTTTTTTTTTTGCTGCTGGTCTAATCTTATTTAAACACAAATTTGCCCTTGGGTTAGGTTTTTGGGGTGGGGGATGGAATGGAGTGGATATGTCTAGATATACCAGGTGAACAAAGAGCTGCCCACCTAAAGTCCATCCTAAGAGAGGAGACATGACAAGCTTGACTATGTGTGAATCCAGGCCTTAGGAAAGGCTGAAGAACAGTCGGTGTTTGACACCACATTGGCCCCTGGCCCAACCGTGGACCTAAGGAGAGAGAGCTGTGAGTAAAGCCTGGGGAGTCCTACTGCATTGAACTTTGCAAACACACCTGCACGCACACATGGGCCCAGGCAGTGCTCTTCAGAGGCCCTTTGGGAGGGCACGTCTCCAACTGTGCCACACAATAACACCTGCCCTGACCAGCCGGTGCTGCTGATGGTATATGGCTGGAGAACATGGAGATCGGAGCAAAGGGCAACACGGCCTGCCGGGGGACATTTGGACATCACAAGGAAGTGAGAGGGATTGTATCCAGAAAGTGAGAGCCAAAAATACCTGATGGGAGTGGCCACTGAGTGGCAAGGTGGCAGTGAGATAGATACAGCCTTGGCATCTGACAGGTGACACACAATCACTAGCCAGACATTCATTTAAAGTATTTATATAACTCAATAACAAAAAGATAAATGGCTCAATTTAAAAATGAGTACAAAAGCATTTCCTAATATAACTTATGTGGACAGCTTAATTGAACACCATAAGTACATGGAACCTTGAGTATGGTATAAGATTTTGCATATTTATCCAAAGTGATGCCCCAATAAATCCCAGAAGTGATTTGAACAGTGAATAAAAAGTATTTGCAAAGTCCCCTTGGGGGAATGGTGAGAAAGGGGGAAAATTCAACTTCCCCAAGTGGAGAATTCTTGATATTCTCACAAGCAGTGGGGTCAACCAAGGCAATCGGCTGAGCCCCCAATCTTGGGCTTTGTTCATATGAAACACAAAGGCTACATCAAGCCTACTTAAAATTAGGTCTAAGAGTCACCCCCAAGAGAACCTCTTTTATTGCTCAGATGTGGCCTCTTGCTCGGCCTCTTGCTCTAGCCAACACAACAAGCAAAACTCACCACTCTCCCCCTGTCTACGTGGGACATGACTCTCAGGGGTGTGGACATTCCTGGCATCATGGGACAGAAATCCTAGAATGAGTTGAGACTCAGCATCAAGAGATTGAGAAAACCTTCTCCACCAAGAAGGGGAAGAGTGAACTGAGACAAAATGAAGTGTCAATGGCTGAGAGATTCCAGAGTCAAGAGGTTATTCAGGAGGTTATTCTTATGCATTAAATAGATACCACCTTGTTAGTCCAGATATAATGGAGAGGCTGGAGGGAACTGCGTGAAAACATAGAGCTGTGTTCCAGTAGCCATGTTTCTTGAAGATGATTGTATAATGATATAGCTTTCACAATGTGACTGTGTGATTGTGAAACCTTGTGTCTGATGCTCCTTTTATCTACCTTGTCAACAGATGAGAAAAACATACAGAATAAAAGTAAATAATAGGGGGAACAAATGTTAAAATAAATTTAGTAGATTGAAATGCTGGTGATCAATGAAAGGGAGGGTAAGGGGTATGGTACGTATGATTTTTTTCCTGTTGTCTTTTTATTTCTTTTTCTGAATTAATGTAAATGTTCTAAGAAATGATCATGATGAATATGCAACTATGTGATGATATTGTGAATTACTAATTATATATGGAGAACAGAATGATCATATGTTAAGAATGTTTTTGTTTGTTGTTATTTTTTTTAATTAATTAAAAAATTTTTCAATGGACACAAAAAATAATAATAAAGGGGTGCAGAATTTGATTAGGCATTTCTTCAAATATATACAAATGGCCAATAACACAGGAAAGGATGCGCAATGTCATTACCATGAGTGAAATGTCAATCAAGCCACAATGACATGTTACTTCACACCCAGTCTGACGGCTCTGATCAAGAAGACAGAGAGAAGAAGTGTTGGGGAGGATGTGGAGAAATTGAAACTTTCATACATTGCTGGTGGGAATGTAAAATGGGACAGCCACTTGGAAAACAACTTGGCAATTTCAAAATATTAAACCTAAGGCTATCATAGGACCCATAAATTTTGCTCCTAGGGAGCATCCAAGAGATGCATCCAAGAGATGCTCATTTCATCCAAGAGAAATGAAAACTTATGTCCCCACAAAAACTTGAATATGAATGTTCAAAACAGCATTATCCATAATAGCCAAAAAATGGAAACAACCCAAATGTTCAAAACTGATAAGTGGGTAAATAAAATGAGGCCTATGTATGCAATGGAATATTTAGCAATAAAAAAGAATGAAATATTGATACATGCTACGACATGGATGAACCTTGAAAGCATTATGCTAAGTGATAGAAGCTTATTATAAAAGATTTATTTCATTTATATGAAACATCTAGAATAGGAGAATCTATATGGACAAGAGGTATATTTATGGTTGCCTAGAGCTAGTAGGGGAGGTAGAAGAAGAGGATTGAGTTTGGAAGGGATGAAAATGTTTAAAAGTAAATTGTGGTGATGTTCTAGTTTGCTAGCTGCCAGAAAGCAATACACCAGAAACAGAAGGCTTTTTAAAAAGGGAATTTAATAAGTTGCAAGTTAAGAGTTTATAGGCTGTGGAAATGTCCCAATTAAAGCAAGTCTATAGAAATGTCCAATCTAAGGCATCCGGGAAAAGATGCCTTGGTTCAAGAAGGCCAATGAAGTTCAGGGTTTCTCTGTCAAGAGGAAAGGCATGTGGCAAACACAGCATCATCTACTAGCTTTCGCTCCTGGTTTCCTGTTTCATGAGGCTTCGTGGGAGGCGTTTTCCTTCTTCATCTCCAAAGGTTGCTGGCTGGTGGATTCTCTTCTCGTGGCTATGTCATTCCCTGCTCTCTCAGAATCTCCTGGCTTTCTCTCGTTCTCTTTTATAGGATTCCAGTAAACTAATCAAGAACCACCCAAACGGGTGGAGACATGTCTCCACCTAATCCAGCTTAACAACCACTCTTGATTAAGTCATATCTCCAGGGAGATGATCTAATTACAGCTTCAAACATACAATACTGAATAGGGATTAGAAGAAATGGCTGCCTTTACAAGATGGGATTAGGATTAAAACATGGCTTTTGTAGGGTACATGCATCCTTTCAAGCTGACACAGGTGATGACTGCACAGCTCTGTGAATTCACTTAAAAACTTTGTACACTTTAAATGAGTGAATTCTGTGGCATATGAGTTATGCCATTATATATGCACACACTGTCTTAGTTTTTCTGAGCTGCTATGACCAATATCACAAACTACTTTTGGCTTAAATGACAGGAATATATGAGCTTCTGGTTTCAGAGGCTAAAAGGTTTGCTTCCTCCTGGCGTCAGCGGTGTCTGGCTGGCTGGCAATCCTCGGCTTTCCTGTCTCATGGCAATGTCCTCTCCTTTACCTTTTGGGTTCCACTGATTCCTGGCTTCTGGCTCCTCCCTGTGGCTTTCTCACTCGAGGTCTGAATTCTCTTTATAAGGATTTTAGCCATACTGGATTAAGGCCCACCCTCATTCAACGTGGGCATGCCTTAATTAATAATAACATGATCAAAGGTCCTATTTACAAATGAATTCACACCCGTAGGACCAGGGGTTGGGGCCTGAACATATATTTTGTGGGGGACATGATTCAATCCCCAACATAGAAAATATGTGTGTATACACACACATACACACACACACACACAAAGTATGTGCATACACAGAACGTGTGTGGTAGATGTATATACACATACGTATATCATAGCACCTACTGTGAGCCAGGCCCTGGGCTGGGTGCAGGACTTGTTTATAGCGTCCACAAGTTCCTGCAAGATACCTCCTGGGACTTCCAGAATAGTCTGCCAATGCCTTGCAAGGGACTGAGACACCATGAGGGCAAGCAGCGGCCCAAGCCAGTGACAAGCTTGTGCTCCCAGCTGCCACCCGCAGCCCTTTCCGTGACTCCCTCCCTTCAGCTACAGGACCAAGTTCACTGCCTTGGCTGGGCCAAGACCCTCTCTGATCTAGACACAGCCCATACACAAAAGAACCTTTAGTTTTAAAAGCTTCCAAAACGAATACAAACCCTATTTACAAATTCAAGCAACACTAACATGTACCGAGTTTTGTGTGTGTGTGTGCAGAATTTTTAAAGGAACTTTTCTTCCCTTCCACATTTAGCACGTCACTATGTCAGATTCATCACCACTCTCTACCCTGAAGGCACCCTGATTTGTAGCCGTTCCAGACTAAACGATTCCCTTCCCTACCCACATGAAGTTAGGTTACAAATTATATTGTAATGTCATATGAGGGGAGCTCTCAGTTTGGGAAAAGCGATGTCACTTAACAGTACTGTTAACAAGCGATTCTTTCCCCAATTTCCATACATGTTGTTTTGCGCATCATCACTCCGTGAACCCTTATTCGATTTAGCAATGCGCACGTCCCCTCCTCTGAGAGGCTTCTCCTAACTTACCTTCATCCTTGGGCGGTTACTGAACTGCAAGCTTGTGCTCGGCAATATGATGCTCCTGTCTCTAATACAGCACTTATCTACTGGGTTGCAGTCGTTGGCTTTCTGTCTTATTTATCTCTGAGATCCATTTATCTAAACAGTCCCTAGCAGTTATTGAGTAACAGCGGTACCCCAAAGTCTGATGGCTGGACTCCAGGATAACCCTTCATCACCTCTCACCTGGGCCACTGCAATCCTCTCTTCAAATGCTTCTTTACTTTTGTCTTCTTCATAATCCAGGCTCCATAAAGGAGTCAGAGGAATATTTGAAAAGTGTAAATCGATCATATCACTTTTCTACTTAGATCCTCTAATGATTTCCCATTCCGCTTAGAACAGAATCCAAGCATTTGGCCATGGCCTAAAAGGCCACAGGATTTGGCCTCCGCCAACTTCTCCATCTTCATCTCTTACTTTTCACCTCCTTCCACTGTTCAGCTGCACTGGTCTTCTTACTCATCCTCAAATATGCTGCAGTCCTTACTGCCCCAGGGTATTTGTACTTGCTCTGTCTGGAATGATCTCCTGATGGAGCCTGCCATGGCTGGCCCCTTCCCTGTTCAGAAGTCACAGCCTCAGAAAGGCCTTTCTTCACCACCTATTTAAACAGCCCTCTTTGTCCCTCTATCATACTCAGTCCCCTTATACTGCTTTATTTTCTTCATAGCATAAATCACTACCTGCAAAGCTTCCAATTGTCTATCTACTTGTTTATCAACAGTGTCTTCTGACAAGAATGTCAGCTGTAAGTGTTCAGGGACCTTTGTCCTCCTTTTTCATGGGTGTGTACCCAGGGTCCAGTACAGGGTCTGCTACTTAATTAGCACTTAATAAATATTTATTGTGATCAAATAAATCTAGACCTTGGGGTGAGGCAGCTTACGAAGGCTGGCCATACCTCTCTCTCCAGCCAACACAACAAGCAAACTCACTGCCCACCCCCTGTCTCCAGGGGTGTGGACCTTCCTGGCAACGTGGGACAGAAATCCTAGAATGAGCTGGGACTCAGCACCAAGGGATTGAGAAAACCCTCTCAACCAAGAGGGGGAAGAGAGAAATGAGACAAAATGAAGTGTCAATAGCTGAGAGATTCCAAACAGAGTGGAGAGAGGTTATCCTGGAGGTTATTCTTATGGATTAAATAGATATCACATTTTTAGTTAAGGCATAATAAAGAGGCTGGAGGGAGCTGCCTGAAAATGTAGAGCTGTGTTCCAGTAGCCATGTTTCTTGATGATGATTGTATAATGATATAGCTTTCGCAATGTGACTGTGTGATTGTGAAAACCTTATGTCTGATGCCTCTTTTATCTATCTTATGGACAGATGAGTAAAACCTATGGATTAAAAATAAATAAATAATAGGGGGAACAAATGTTAAAATAAATTTAGTAATTGAAATGCTAGTGATCAATGAAAGGGAGGAGTTGGGTATGATATGTATGCATTTTTTTTCTGTTTTCTTTTTATTTCTTTTTCTGAATTGATACAAATGTTCTAAGAAATGATCATGATGATGAATATGCAAGTACGTGATGAAAAAAAGAAAATGTTCATATTGTATGTTGACTGGTTTTATTAATAAAAATTAAAAAAACAAAAAAAAGAAGGCTGGCCATAGAAGAGAACCACCCAAACCTAGGCACTTAAACCCCAATTACCAGACCCTATGGCCAAGCTGGATGGGCAAATGTCCTGGTAAAAGTGAGGGAGTTGACCACCAGTAGTGGTGCTCTCCTCTGTCGCCTTTTCCCATCTCCTTCCCTTCCAGTTTCCATCTGACCCCATCCTCTGCTTTTCTCACGTTCTTTTCTCATTCAAACCTGCTTTTTTCACCTGATCCGGGTTTCTGACGCCTACCATCTAGATTAGAATATGCCAACCCATTGTGTGGGGTTGAAAAAGCTACTAGACCTCACCCTGCCTTCTCAGACACAGAGATTGTGTCTTTAGTTATTTCCAAAAGTTGGAAGCACTTTTCCTTTGGACTGTGAATCTAGTGCATCTAATTAGATGAATTCACCATAAAAGACCTTGCAAAATGATACAGCAAATTTATATATTCCTTTGTCAAACAGCTTTCAAACTGTGTAAAATGAGTTCAAGAGAAAATAAGCTGACACTTGAATGCTTAACCAATTTCCTTTTGCTTTGCATTTCATATTTGTGTGCACTATTTCAAACTTCAAAAAATTGCCCTTCCACAACATCATATTCTTAATTAAAATGAACACCGTTGCTGCAATTCTCTGATAAATAAAATGAGTCTTTCCACATGAGCTCTGAATGCCAACCTGTTAATAACTTCCCTGGAGTTTTACTACAGAATCCTCAGTGTTTCTGTCATTGTTCAGGCATAATCACTGTCACTTTATAATCTGGAAGTAAGAAATGTTCTTCAGGCATTCAATTCCCGAGTGTGGATTGGATGTTCCATAAAACAGTTTTTCCCTCTGTCCCCTTATAAAATACATCACAGAATTAATTAACTGGTTTGAAAAATATATTCACATTGTTTTATTTTAGGGAAATTTACCAAATTGAGATGAGCTGGAAGAAGTAGTTGGTCTGAATCAATAAATTAGAAAATTTACAACATTTTTTAAAAAGTTCTAGAAAGTTCACTGCCTCAAGACAAAGTGCCTGTGGACCTGTCTTTGTTTCCCTAGAATTTAGCTGAGCAATTTCTGCTAGGCACTTGACTTTCAAGTGCCTCAGTTTCCTCATATGTAAATGGACATGGTACCAGTACCTAATACTTTATAGGGGCTGTGGGGAAGGCTAAATGTTTGCAGGCACTCAACCAAAGGCCTAGCATGTAGCAAAATAACCTAACAAATGTAACTTGTTGTTGTTAGGTTTAAAGTGACTTTGTAATTATTGCTTGATGATGACACAAAGCAATTTGCTACCTTCCAACAAATTAAAAGGCTCCCTAAGTCTTTCCAAGAAGAGATCTTGTTCTGCCTCCTTCAAAGAATGGATGACTCATTTGTAATTCACAGCACTATTTGCATACCAACAATTACTGTGCTAAAGTCCTTTAAGGAGCTGATTTCTTAATTAAACCTAACATTCCCCTGGCATTCTTGTTTGTTCTCTGGATTTTCTTAGTAAATCTCTTCTTTTTAAAGAGAGCTTCAATCTAGCTTAACTATATACATTTACCCAAATTTTAAATTAGTAGCATCTAAAAGAAGGAAGCTATGCTGTGTTTTAAACAATACAGTCACATACAGAATGGTTACCACAAATAGCATACATTTATTTTTGAGATGGGTCTGGAATGTTCTCAGTTTGATGTCATTGCCTTAGCTCTTAACCTCCCACTTTCCCTTAATCTCCCTTGTCTAAGATTATTTCAGTCTTGGAACAAAGCCTTTGAATTCATTTCAGGGACCTGGAGTTCCCTCTTTGCTTTGCATAATTTATTTATTTAGAAAGTCCTCATGCTTTTGTTTTCATTATTTTCTTTAGCATTTAAAAAACTTTTTTTTTAAAACTTTCAAACCTACAGGGCAGTTAGAAAAATAATACAAACTCCAACATACTCCTATACTTCCAGACACCCAGATCCACCAATTTTAACATTTTGTCACCTTTTCCATCTATCATCAATCATCTTTCCCTTTCTTTCTTTCATCTATCTTCTGAACACTTGAGTGTAGATTGTATACTGGTTGTGAAGAACCACCATCCATTAATAAAACTTTCACATCTTCCCAAACAGAAATCCTATATCCATTATCATTAACTCCCCATTCCCTTCCCCCACTGCCCCTGGCAACCTGTACTCTAATTTCTGCCTCTACAAGCTTGCATATTCTCTGACATTTTCTTTGTAGTTACTTGAGGCTGAAATCTAACCTTCTCAATTTATAGCAATCTTGCTTGCTTTGATATCTGCTTAACTTCAAAAGTGTACCCAAACTATGTTCCTATACTCCTCTGACCCCCATCTTTATGTATTTCTTGTTACAAATGACATATTTATTCTTTATGAGTCCAAGACCACTAATTTATCATAACATTTTATGCATTTGCCTTTTAGATCCTGTAGGAAGTAAAAAGTGGTGTTGCAAACCAAAAATACAATGGTACTGGGTATTTATATTTACCCATGGAGATCTTTACGTCTTCATACAATGTTGCCCTATTGTCTATTGTCCTTTCCACTTAACCTGCAGAACTTTCTTTAGCGTCCCTTAGGGTCAGTCTCAGTCTCGATGGTGATGAATTCCCTCAGATTTTGTTTTATGGAAATGTTTTAATCTCACCCTCATTTTTTGAAAGATGCTTTGGCTGGATATAGAAGTCTTGGTTGGCATTTTTTGCTTTCAGCTCTTTAAGTGTATCATCCCAGTGGCATCTTGCCTCCATGATTTCTGATGAGAAATTGGTACTTACTCTTACTGAGGCTCTCTTGTATATTTCCTTGAATGCTTCTCCCTTGCAGCTTTCAGATTTTTCTTTTTATCTTAGGCATTCAACACTTTAATTATAATATGTGGATCTATTTGGGTTTATTCCTTTTGAAGTTTTTTGAGCATCTTGGATGTATATATTCATGCTTCATTAAGTTTGGGAATTTTCAGTCATTACTTCTTTGAATATTCTCTCTGCTCCTCTCTTTCTTCTCCATGTGGGTCTTCGACAATACACTTATTGCTGTGCTTGATGGTATCTCACAGGTTCCTCAGACTCTGATCACATTTCTTCATTCTTTCTTCTTTTTGTTCCTTTGACTGAATGATTTCAATGGTCTTACCTTCAAGTTCTTTGATTCTTTCTTTTGCCAGCTCCAATCTGCTGTTAAACCACTCTAGAGAATTTTTAATTTCTATTACTGTGGTTGTTCTAGTTTGCTAGCTGCCAGAATGCAATATACTAGGAACAGAATGGCTTTTTAAAAAGGGAATTTAATAAGTTGTTAGTTTACAGTTCTGAGGCCGAGAAAATGTCCTGATTAAAACAAGTCTATAGAAATATCCACCTAAGGCATCCAGAGAGAGATAGCTTGGTTCAAGAAGGCCGATGAAGTTCAGGGTTTCTCTCTCAAGTGAGAAGGAACATGGTGAACATGGTCAGGATTTCTCTTCATCTGGAAAGTCACATGGAGAACACGGTGTCATCTGCTAGCATGCTCTCCTGGCTTCCTGTTTCATGAAGTTCCCCGGGAGGCATTTTCCTGCTTCATCTCCAAAGGTCACTGGCTGGTGGACTCTCTGCTTCTCATGGCTGTGTTGTTCTGCTCTCTCCAAATCTCTCACTTTCTCCAAAATGTTTCCTCTTTTATAGGATTCCAGTAAACTAATCAAGACCCACCCGAATGGATGGAGACATATCTCCACCTAATCCATCTTAACAACCACTCTTGATTGAGTCATATCTCCAGGAAGATGAACTAATTACAGTTTCAAACATACAGTACTGAATAGGGATTAGAAGAAACAGCTGCCTTTACCAAATGGGATTAGGATTAAAACATCGCTTTTTTACAGTACATACATCCTTTCAAACTGGAACGGTGGCCTTCAGCTCTGTTTGGCTTCTTTTCATAATTTCCATCTCTCAATTGATATTCTCTTTGTGTTCATCAATCATTTTCCTGATATTTTTAGTTCTTTGTCCAGGTTTTCTTTTAGCTCTTGGAGCATATTTAAGACCATTTTTAAAAAGTCTTTTTTTGGTATGTCCTAGGTCTGGTCCTCCTCACTGATGATTCCTGTTGCTGTAATCCTCTCTTTTGTCGGGATCATTGCTTTCTGTTTCTTTGTATGTTTTGTAATCTTTTGTTGAAACCTGGACATTTTTACATTTTAATGTGTTTTTGTTGGAATTTAGACTCTGAAGTGTGTGTTCCTCACATTTGTATTCAACTGGTATTAGGAAAGAGTTTTCTTTCCTTGATGGCCAGGAGCTAACAAAGGAGGAGGAAGTAGAGTAGGAGGAAGGGTGAATGACAAGGAGGAAGGGGGCTAGGAAAAAGAAAACCCCTTTGCAGGTCTTTGCACATTGGCCTGTTTGAGTGCACTCTTTCAGCGCTTATCCATAAAATGAGTTTGAAGAACAGCCCCAGGCCAAAGTGAAGGTGACTCCCTGATCCTTTCTGTGCATGCCTCTTGCTTTGGACATACATATGTGACCCTCGCTATTCCCTGTTTGCGCAGTTCTGCATGTCCCCTCTTCCATAGGAAACGGTTTCCTTATGGTCCTGGGCACTGCACTGTATGTCCTACAGCCAGCAATCCCTTGGCCCAGGCAGCACAGTGCTCTTCCACAGGGTCCTTAGGAGAGTTTATTGCACTGCCTTCCACATGCAGGGCAAGTTCTGGGACGGTGAGTCTGTCAGGTCATCAGCATTTAGATTGGGCCAGACATACATGCTCCCAGTTACTCTGCTCCCTCCAGAACCAGGGATCTGCGCTCGGTGTGGTTGGCTCCACACAGAGCCCATGAAATAGGCTGCTTTGAATAGTCTACATAGCACAGGCATGTTTCACCTGTTCTTCCATGTCGAGCCCAAATCGACCCTATGATACTTGCTTGGTCTTATAACAAGTAATAAATTAGAGGGAGAACATTTTCATTTCCCCATCTCTATCTATAAAATACCATTCTGGGTTGTCTGAGTAGTGACTTTGGAAATAAATTTCAAAGCTCCTTGTAGCTGTTCTGTAGGTAGATGTCTTTCCCTTGGGCCAGAGTTTGCCTAAACAGAGTTGTTTGCTTAGGTTTATAACTGTGGAGTTTATTCTTTGGTTTGGGGCATGAAATGATCATTGGTTTAAGCAGATTCTCAAAGAATGGAAGCAGACTATATGGGGACACAGATTTCTTGGGTCTTCAATGAAAAAACTGAAGATCATCGTTGTCCTAGCTTTTCACCTAAGGAAGCTGTGATAGAGTAGAAAGAAGGAGGTTAATTTTCTAAACTGAGCCCCTCCTCCGTCCTTCACTGCACACTTACTTACTGAGGACCCTTATGCCTGAGGCACCGTGGACTGCCAGGTGAGAGACCCATCACATACTGCTCGGCATTGTGACTTGGAGCTGGCCTTTGAGCCTTCCTCAGCCTCACCTGCAAGCAGGATAAGAACACCAGCACCTCACAGGAATAACAGGAAAGTTGACAATGGAGATGACATTCTAGGCACTTGGTAGGTGATCAAAATAAATATTGAAGAGTTAGCTCCCTGAAGACCAGCAGCTGTCCCAGGGCCTCAGATTCACTGTGCTCCCGTTCTACTCACGTGGGTGGTCCTGGGTGAGCAAGTTCTCTATTGTTAGCAAATAAAACCACCCTGCTAGTTTAGATGTAGCAAGAACGTGATTTCAGCAAGTTCAGCATTCTTGGAATGAAGAAATAAATGTTATTTCTTTCCTGAAGCCCTATTAAATGTTGGGAAAAACACTATCAAATTTAACTTTAACATATAATCTTTAGAAAGTAGCCGAAGCATACCCACCACCCCACAGCCATCCAGAGGGTTCTAGACGAATGTGAAGCTCTCACAGAAGAAAGAACATTCATCTTCCTGAACTCACACTATTGACAGTTTCTCTCTTGGTCCGACTCCCTGTAATTGAGCAGCTGGTGTCTTGGGGACGCTAAGTCAGAGGACATTCTGAGCAAGGCCCAGTATTTGCTGCTGTGCAGTTTAGGAAGGTAAAGAGGCCATTTTCCATTTCTCATGTCTCTCTCAAAGTGTGAAAACAACCGGCCTACCTGGCCTCGTGACTGTTTTCTGGCTCTGAGGTGTTCCCGGCGCTGGAACTGAACAGTCCATCTTATGAATGATCTGGAACGGTTCCTTCCAGCTGCTGTGCATCCCGCAGGGCTAGCAGAGGGCAGACCCCGACAGGGGGGGTGCTATTGACTCGCTCTCATAAGTATCATCCTTGGATTATCAGGGCAATTATAAATACTGCTTTTAAAAATGCAACAACAACAAAAAAAGAGCCAACTGAGGAGACTCAGTATAATTTACTTTTCTGCAAACTTCTATTTTTATGATGGAAGGTAGGTTGAGCCAAGAAGGAAAATAATCCCTACAGAAGTGTGCTTGCTTTAAGTTCTTCCTATAGATGAAGACATTCAGTTGTTCATTTTTTTTCTTAAGAATATCTACCTCTCTAATTCCACCAGGGGTATAAAGAATTAAAGAAATTGTTGATTGACAGCCCTGAGATCTGGAGTTCATGAGGCTCAGAGAGACTGGAGGTTGGGGTGGTTTACACTCGAATCAGAGCGTCTGCATTTAAGAAAAGAATATGAGTGCAGAGTACAGGTTCTGTAAGAACGGCTAAGAATGAAAATTTCATTTATTACAGAATTTATTCACTACTGCACAACCATCTGGGGTTTCTTAAAAGCCCAGGTGGATGTTACCGAAGAGCTTATCCTCTGAAAGAATCTGGATGACATTCCACGGGTGCCAGCGGAAAAACAAAAAAGAGGCACAGGAAAACTGAAGAGGTGGGGAAGGGGATAAAATACTACAAGAGGATCCTGAAGCCACTCCAAGCCTGAGATTAGGCTCAGAACTGAATTGGTGACTCCTGACTCTAAGTTCCTCATGGCCCCCTAGTATGACCTGGAAGCTTTAAGCTGGTATTGCTGAGTGACTTACGCACTTCTCCAAGGCTCAGAGGCTCCTGGGCGGTGTTTGTTTAAAATGTGCATTCCTGGGCCCCACCTTCCTCATTCTGAATTAGAACTTTCGGGGATGAGAAGGTGGAATCTGCATTTTATACAAGTAGCCAAGGGTATAGTATCCTGATGTTGCTTTCCAGCTCCCTCCAACATGGCCAGGCAATAAACTAATTAGGTCCCTACAGTGTACAAAGAAGCTTCCTAGGTGTTTTGTGGACATGCCAAAGAAGCAGAAGCCGATTTTGTGCCCTAAGGTGAATACTCCAGAGAATGCGTAGCTTTACTTCCTGGCTTCCCTGCTGATGTCTGAAGGACTGTTCCGGAGCCCCGACGCCCCCACCAGCCAAAAGCCAAACTCAAAGTGGGCGAATGGCTCACTGCCCTGGTGGTGGGGGGGGGGAGGGTCAAGTCAGAAGCGGGGATGGAGGTGAGGGCGGGTTCCTGCCAGAACTTGAGAAATTCCTGAGAAGTTGGGCTTCTCCGTGTTGCCAAGCAACTGCACTCCAAGGTGGGAGAAGAAAAGGCGGAGGATGGGGACCCAGCTCGGTTCCAGCAGGCCTGAGCCTCACCTGACAAAGGCGTCCGGGCCCACCGCCTCCCGGCTCCTCCACCCACGTCCTCACCTCGGGTTCTCTCCATCCGCAGAGCCGGGGGAGGGTCTGCCGCCCCCCACCCACACTCCCATTCTCATCCCGGCATCTGCAATCAGAACCCCACAACCAGTATAGGGTCCCAGGGCCGTTAACTCTTAACCCAAGCAGGCTGACCACAGACCCAGCCTGACCACTGATGGTTTTGTGTCCCCGCGCTTCACTCGGCGAGATGCCTCCCCCATCCTGGTCCCGTCCCCGTCCCTCCGCCGCCAGGCCCGGGGCCTCGGAGCGTGTCCCGGCAGGTGCTAATTGGCTAGGGGGAAAGGTGCGGAAAAGCAAAGGGGTCTGTGGGTGGGAACCTGAGCTGGGGCCAGGCCGCAGCAGCCCGCGTCGAAACCGGCTGGGGCGCGGGGCTCCGGCCGCCCGGGACCGTGCAAGCGCCGAGTGCCGCCCGGGCGCCCTCACCGGCCCCGGGACCCAGCGCGGCGGCCGCGCCACCCAGTGGGCGCAGCGGGCACTGTGCGCCTCCTGCGTTCCCGGCTCCCTCTCACTGTCGGGGGCCTGAACCTGAAGACGGTTGAAGGAGAAAGCCTGCCCCCCGCAAATCCTCCGTATCAGGTTGCTATCGTCCCTGCGCCCGGACGAGTCGAGTCTCAGCAAAAGAAGAAAAACCGGAACGGTAGTAATCTCAATAGTGGAACGAAGACGGGAACATCTAACTCTACCAATGCATTTTTAATATTTTCCAGCTGGCCCTGTTCTAGGCAAGTAGATGGGCTGTTTTACAGCCTGTGGTACGATCGGGGAGGTCTGCAGTTCTCTTATCAGTCGGTGTCTTGGGGCTCTGGGTTAAACATTACTTAGAAGCATTTATTTATTCATGGGACTGCCCTTGAGCTTCATACTTTATCCCTGAAACCACGTCCAGCCGGAAGAGAAACTGCCCACCCGCTCCCTGCCTGCCGCGGGGCAGCTCTCCCATCACTCTTGCTGCCCTTCTCTTGCAGTCCCCTAAAAGATGAAGGGCTATTCTCTGTCTGCAGCTTCCCCTACTTGTGGGAGCAGAGAAAGGAGGGGAAACTTGAAAGAAGGGGGTGAGGGTTGAGGTGCGTTTCAGCCCTGCCTCCTTGCTCCGAGGGTGGGAATGGAGCACCCGAGCCCACGGGACTCTGCGCGCCCAGCGGCCCTGAGCGGTGCCGCCTGGCTGATGTGGGAGGAGCCAGGTGGTACTTGGCAACCAGAGCCTCCAGCCAAGGCGGCCCCAAAGCTGTAGGTATCTTCCTGCAGGGGTTAGGGACTTCACTGAGCTCCATTTGTAGAAGATCGGGTCATTGTGAAGAAATTTATTTGCTCCCCCTCACTCCGGACAGAACTGTGCTCAGTCTCATGGCTTTCTCAACCCCTTCCTGCAAGTCTGCCCAAAGGTCACCTCCTCCAAGGAATATTCCCTCATCACAGTATCCAGTAGTCCCTGACTGCACCTCCTCTAGTCTGGTATTATTGTAGGCAGAAGTGAGGGCCGGGCTAAAGGAAGGCCAGGGTGACACTGGGTGTAGCCATATGGGAGAGTGGGAGGCGAGTGGCCGGAGAGGAGGTGAGGAGGTGGGAAAGGGCAGGAACACGTAGAGCTTGCCAAGCGGAGTTCTGATCTGGCGGGAGAGTGATCTCATTTCCGTTTTTAAGAGATCACTCTAGCTGCCATTTGGAGAACTGACACCTTCCATTTGGAAGCCCAGTTCGGAGGTCACTGAAAGTGACCATGTGGCTTGGACTAGGTGGTAACGAAAGAGATGATGAGAGGGTGGGCGATGGTGGCGCAGTGGTAGTGTTCTCACCTGCCATGCCAGAGACCTGGGTTCGATTCCTGGAGCCTGCCTATGCAAAAAAAAAAAAAAAAAAAAAAAAAATAATAAGAGGTTGTTCAGATTTGGTAAAGTATTTGAAAATGGAAAGGACAGGAAATTTTGGTGAATTGGACGTGGTATGTAAGGGAAAGGGAGAAATAAAGGATCATTTGTAGGATTTTGTCCTGAGCAACTGGAAGTATAAGGATGACAACAGCTAACATTCATTGGTGGCCAGGCACTCTCCTAAACCATTCGCATATTTTAAGCTGTTAAAATTTCACAACCCTCCTATGAAGTAAGTGTTATTATTGTCTTCATTTTACAAAGAGGAAAGTGAGGCACAGAGAGTGTGATCACTTTGCCTCAGGTCACACAGCTGGAAAATAGAAGAGCTAGGATTTGAAACCAGTACTTAGCCACTACAAACAGTTGTCCTTCTTTATAAAAAGAGGACTGCCATTAACTGAGCTAGGTAAGATTGGGGGAGGACAGGAGTTTTTTTCTGGGGGTTGTGGAAATGAATCAGTCGTTCTGGTTTGGACATGTTCACACTGAGAGGCCTTTTAGACTTCTGAGTAGAAATGTTTAATTGGGTGGTTAGGTGTCCGACTCTGGCCCTAGGAGAGGATTGGAGTTGGGGCGGGGTTGGGGGTTGGGGGCGCAGTCAATCATGGTGAGGAAAGGAGAAGAGGGCAGAAATCTGGCAAGTGAGATTAACACCTGACTTGAATGGATGGGGGCAAAATGGATATTTCATAGCATTCCGTCAGGCCTGAGGGGGCTTGAGGTGAATGTTTGGGAAACGTTGAGCAGTGCTCATTCTCATCTGAGGATCCCATAAAAGCTCTGGCCTTGCTCCAGAAGAATGACGTGTGCACACACGCACCATTTTGCACACAATTTCAGGGTGTACCCGGGCCCTTGGAAGCCATCCACGGGCCACTCTGGTGTTACTGTCAAGCTTCCCCTCCCCCACCAGCTACAACCCAATGTCACCTTGTCCCTGTGACCCGGCCTGACCTCTGATGAACTCTCTACCGTGCATCCCACCCACTCTGCATGAGGTAGAAGATGCAACCTGAGAAAAACAACCTCTCTGGGGGGTAAGAATTGAGTCATTTCTGAATGTGTATGTAGAGCATGGCTCATCACCCCCGCAAGTGTTGCATTTTTTATAGGCTTGTGTTTTAATTTGTAAGTTGCCAGAATGCAATATACCAAAAATGGAATGGCTTTTAAAACGGAAATTTATTAAGTTGCAAGTTTACAATTCCAAGGCCGTGTAAAGGTCCTAACTAGGGCAACCAGAGAAAGATACCTTAACTCCAAAGAAAGGGATGGTGAAGTTTGGGGTTTCTCTCTCTCAGCTGGGAAGACACATGGGGACGTCAGCTAGCTTTCTCTCCCAGCTTCTTGGTTCATGAAACTTCCCAAGGGGCATTTTCCTTCCTCATTTCCAAGTCTCTGGCTGTGTGGTCTCCGTTGGCTCTGAAGGTTCTTTCCAAAATGGTTCCCTTTCACAGGGCTGCGGTAAGTGATCCCACCTGAATTGGTGGAGACACATCTCCATGGAAACCACCTAAGTAAAAGTTACCACCCACAGTTGGGCAGGTTATATCTCCATGGAAACAATAAAAAAGATCCCACCCAGCAATAGTGAATAAGGACTAAAGAACATGATTTTTCTGGGGTGCATGGCAGTTTCACACTGGCACAGCTTGGTTTAGATATGGCCTCATGTGGACTAGGAGAATGAGCCCACAAATCTATATAATATGGATGTTTTCTGAATTTAAAGACAAAACTAGCTCATACCTTTATTTCTCAACCCACTGACCCTATCTCCATCCACGAATTTGCTTCCCAGGTACATGAGAGGTGCGTGTTGCTGTTGCTTTGTTTGCTCATTTTCGCTGCCCACCAGGCAGCACCCTCCGATCTGAGGGGATTGCCCTATGTGAATCTTGACAGGAGGTAGGGATCCTTTCGCTCCTCTGGAAGTCAAAGGAGCCAGGGCCTCCCATCTCTCCCCCACCCTGGAAAATTTGCATTCATCTCATCCTGGCCCAGCTAGTTGGGGGCCCTGAACTGTGAAGACAAAGAAGCAGAGAGAGAAGAAACCTTATCTGGGGTCCTGGCAGCCAGGCCAAGGGCAGCATTAGGTGTCCAGTGGAGGCAGTGCCAGGAGTGGTGTCCCAACAATTGCAGGCCCCTGGTGTCACCTTGGCCGTGTCTCCCTGCTGCCGGCCTGCCTTGGGAAGCCTTCCCAATGATAATATTCTGAGCTCTTTCCCATATCCACTAAGTTCCCTCCCTCCCTCCCTGCTCAGTTTCTGTGTCTGCCACCAAGAATTCTCACTGGGCTGTACCAGGTTGTGCTGTGCTTTCAGCGGATGAGGTTTAACAAGTCTCATCATCACTGGGATTTCCTCTGACTTCACAAGAACGACCAGCTGGAGTCAGACTCACAGGGGAGCCTGAGACTTGCAGAGCTGGGGCTCCTGGCACCTCTCACGGGGCGTCTGGTTGATGGCTGTGGGTGACGCCTGGGCCAGGAGAGAGAGAAAGGGCTCAGCTTTTCCCCAGGCACTGAGGACCTGTGGGGCCGTCTATACTATGCTGGAGCATACTGTCCTTTCCAAGATAGAAGGAAAACGAGCAGCTCCTGACTCACAATTGCATCCTGCTATAGACAAGTATTCAGCTAAAATGTTCTCTCCAAGAGTCCAAGTGCTGCGTTCATCTCACGGTGGGGGTACGTGGTCAGGACCTTGCCCCACCCTGTGGGCATGGCAGAGACTTGGTGGGTACACCCTACTTATGTTCCTCCTGCTGGCTAAGCTTCTGAAATACTTCCGTACTGGTTGTCCCGAGCTTCTACTCCCACCCCCATTGCCATGGCCCCCATCACTCCCCTTGTCCTCTTCCAGAACCCACCAGACCTCCCCTCAACCCAGCCCAGCCGGGGCTCCCAGATCCTGGGGGGTTAGGTTGGGTTGTTAAGTATTTTGGGAATCACCCCTGCCCACAAGGGTTCTCAGTGCCCACCTGCTCCCCATGCATGCCGCCAGGCCCAATCCTTCTCTCCACCACACCAGTATCTGGCCTGTTCTTACCCCATTCAAGTCCCGCCACCTCCAGGAAACCGTCCTGCTTCCACAGTGCCTGGTGACACAATGTAAAGTCCCATAGCACAGTGCCTTACTCTATGCTCAGAGAGATTCTTTCTCACTAAATATGTCTCTTGAAGAGTCATTCAAGCTCTTTGAAGGTCTTAAACTTATCAATCAGTTGATTGACTGATGGGTTACGGAGTTCTGCCTTCTAATTATGTGGTGGCAGGTAAGTGATATCGGGGCCTCTAGGGGTAGAGTCAGAGGGGAAAGTCCCAGAATGCCAGGCCACAGCTGGCAGGGCTGCTTGTGGGCGACGTTCTCCAGAGAGACCAAGCCAATGGGCCCCCAATGCCCTGTGTCTGGGGAAGATGCTGCCCTCTGACTAGGATGGGCCTGAAAGTGACCGGCTCCTGCTGGCCAGGCAAGGGGGCCAGGAACACGCCATCGGCAAGGAGGTTATAATGGGGGAGGGGAGGGGTCTTTGCTCTATGCCACAGCTGATACCCGAGAATGGACTTTTGGAAATTTAAATTACATTTCCTGTAATGTGTCATTATGATTGCTTTTTTTTTTTCCCCAGTTGCAAGGGGTCAGTGGCTCCTGACACTTTTGCTTTAAATTTCTCTGTTCCCTGTCAGTTAGCCAGGGGACTTTCTAATGTGGCACAGCCCGATGGAAGTCCCTGGTCAGCGCTAGACACTGATCCCGGAGGAGGGATTTTGTTGCTGGGGTGCTGGAATCTGGGCTTGGCGCTGCCCGATCAGCCGCTGGGTGTTACATGGGGTTGAGTCACAGCCCAGAACACAGCAGGAGACCATTCCTCATCCACCCCCACCACCTTTCCCTCTCCCAACAATATCCAGGCCCAGCCTTCTGCTGACCAGCTGCTTACTCTTGGTACTTGATAAGTGCTTGCTAAAAACCTGCCACCGCAGGAGCCCAGAGCCCCGCCCCAAGGAGCTGACCTCTGGCCTCCTGGGCTCTCAGCCACTCCCCAGACCCAGAGAGGAGTGACTCAGCTTCGCTCCACCTGACCCCTGTGTGACTCACAGCAAACAAAAGGAAGTTGACACCCAGTGTCTCACCTGTCAACTTAATTTGCCATCTGCCAGGCACTGCCCGACACCCGCTCCCAGCACACTTACTCAGCTGTATTTAAATGTGGACAGACCTGCTCAAATCCCAGCGTTGCTTGCCCTACCATGGGGAGTCTCCACTCCGGCTGCACCTTAGAATCACCTGGGAACATCTGCAAACACCAAGGGCCCAGCCCTCCCACAGAGATCTTGATTTTCTTGGTTTAGGGTGAGCTGGGACCGTGTAGTTTTTCAGAGCTCCCCAGGTGATTCTAATGGGCACCAGCGTTGTGAATCAGTGTTCTAGCATTTGATTCTGATAGGCAGGAGGATGCAAAACAGACACACCTTTTCCAGTTCCAACTCAGTCACGGACATGTCTCCAGTCTGGCTCTTCATGCCTTCAATCAGTGGACTTTGTGTGAGCGCAACGACGCTCGTTTCTGGCTGAAATCTTCCATAATTGCTTCTGTATCCAACTCTTCCTTCTTGAGTTTTAGTACTTTTTAAGTTTCTGCGTAGATCTCTGGATCTACTAAAAGTTGAAAATCTCAGTTTATGAAACCTTTGTTTAATATTACCCCCCAAAATTACCCTCCCCCCAAAAAGATCTGATTATGGAAAAATAGGTTGAGAATGAAACAAGATTATCTTATTGTTCATTCAGAGCGAAGGATCTTTCAGTTATGTTTATACCTTTTTTGTTTCTCTTAGGTCAACACTCTGTTAAATATATTTTACATTTGATTTTAGCTTTTTTTATTTTAGAGACTTCTGAAGGTGCACAAAAATAGACAGAACAGGATGATGTACTACCACAAATGGTCAAGGAGCTCAGAGCAGAGTGAGGGGACATCATGGGAGGTGGTGCTCATTGAACAGGGGCTGGAATGGTTTTTAAATCAGGAACCAGAGCAGCCAGGCAGTATTGTGGCATACCTAGAGCAAACAGCACAGATCATAAGTTAACAGCTTGGTATAATTTTTTTATTGAGCTATAATTCATGTGCCATAAAATTTATCCTTTTACAGTGTCCATTTCAGTGATTTTTAGTATATTCACAAACTTGTATGACCCATCACCACTGTCTGGTTCCAGAACATTGTCATTGCCCCCAAAAGAAAACCCCTTACCCAGTAGCAGTCACTCCCCATTTCCCCCTCCCCCAGTCCCTGGCAAAAAAATAATCTACTTCCTGTGCTTATAGATTTGCTTATTCCAAACTTTTCATAAAAATGGAATCATACGCTACTTGGTGTTCTGTGACCTACTTCTCTCACTTAGCATAATGGTTTCACATTTATCCACGCTGAGGCATGTGCCAGTGCTTTGGCTAAAGGAACATTCCATTGTATGGATGCCCACACTTTGGCCACCCATTCTTCAGTTGCTATACAGTTGGGTTGTTTCTGCTTTTCGGCTCTTACGAATAATGCTAACATTCAGACACAAGCTTTGTGTGGACTTGTGTTTTCAGTTCTCTTGGGTCTACACCTAAGAGTGAGTTTCTGGTTCATAAGGTAACTCCATATTTAATTTTTTGAGGAATTAATTGCTAAACTATTTTCCTAAGCAGCTGCCCCATTTTTACAGAGAGTCCACACCCATATCACCACCACCTAGAGACAGAGATATATGATTATCAGCATTCTGGTATTCTAGAAGCCTCCCCATACCTCCCCCTCACCCCCGTCACCCCTGTTCCACTGTAAGCCCACCATTTTGCCTTCTGTCACCATGGATAGGTTCAATTTTCCTTTTATGATTGCGATTTTATTGGTTGTTCTAAAGATCGGCACACAGACATTATGAACAATTTGTACACAATTCTTAATATATGTACTGAAAATCTAAAAAGCCATATAGTTTCAATTCTTTTCTAACGGTATTCCAGTGACTTTCCAGCTTAAAATTTGGAGGCAAATTTTCCCTAAGAGGATATCAAATATCAACATCTTCAAATGTTGATAAGCTATTACATCATCAGTCCCACTGTTTCGCAGTTGAATATCAGATGTACACACCACATCGTCACAGTCCCACTCTTACACAGCATTTAACAAATTTATTAGGAAAACTGGACGGCCACCACCAAGGGCGTTACAGAGCACACACGTTATGACAAGTAGAGCCAGGAGCAGGCAGCATTGTTTCTTAAAACAATTCTACTAAAAAACACGGGAATATAAGTAATTTATTAAAATGTTCAACACCTACTAAATGCATGTTTGTGACTGCAAATCATCATTTAGCATGCGTAGTATTATAGGGTGTAACTGCCACCTAATGGAATGTTAAGTTGACACCCAAGGCAGCTCCTCTAATTCAATATCCCACCATTTCCTGGTTGCACTAAAAAATAAACAACCAGCAAACGATTTCCTCTCTCTTAAAACAAGCATTCACACTTTTAAAATGGGATGAGATGGGAGGTCAATCTCCTTAAAAACGTTTCTTTTAGAGTTACGAAAACACATGCATTTACAAAGCAATTGATAAAAAATATTCCTCTGGATTGTTCAAGAAGGGAGAAACGGGGACCCCTGATGAGACATGGAATATGATATTAATCAGACTTGGCTTCTTTCTCCCCGGCTTCACCGAGAGATTGAACATTTTTAGTTTCTCCATTTTCTGCAGGTAAATGTTTAGTTTCTTGGTTAGCTGCTTCAGCTAGTTTTCCTTTTGCTCCTCTTTTCCCTTTTGGTTGCACTTTTTCTTGTCTGAAGACTTATCCTTTTGCGCTGCCTTCCTTGGCTTGCTTTCCACTTCGGCAGCAGCAGGGTTAGCGGACAGCCTGGGCTCCCCTCTCCGGCTCCCCCTGCCCTGCTCCTGGGGCGGAGCGGACCTTGCTCCTGGGCATCTTGGCGGCCTGTGCTCCGCGAGCTGCTGCTACCTGCGGCGGGGGCGTGCGGCTTCCGGCTCTCAGGGGGACTTGGCGTCAGATCCTCCCTTGCTTCCGTGCTTGGGGATGGCGGGGAATCCTCTCTGGGCCGGGAGGGGGGCGGCTCTCCTGGCGCCCCCGCCGCACCCCTCCGTGGATGGGCGCTGATGGCTGGGACTTTGGGACATAGAACCAAAGGTCTGTTCCCCGCGGTGAGAAGTACAATATCAAAGAGAGGACACACGAGGCAAGGCAGTCCCAGGTTTAAGTTCTTCCGTGTCCACAGGTACCCAGGTTACCCGGTGTCACTCCCAGGTCCCGTGCAAACCTCTCCTCACCACACTTCCTGCGCACGGGACCCTTTCCAAGCAGTAATAAGTGGGTGGGCTTCTCAGTTAGGATCCCTTGGGAGGCAGGGGAGGTGGGGAAGCCATCTGCAGCCACGGGTGATGACTGAAATTCATCCTAATGGGGAATCTTCAGCATAAAGTGCCGACATGAACCAGGTCTGTGGTGGGGTGGCTGCATTTGCAAATGGCCCTGTCACAACCACTCTACCCTGTCCCTTTAGTCCCTGTCTACCCCCACCCAGTGGGCTCTTTAGGAAAGACTCAGCCACCCAGACCTCAAACGACCCCACAGCTGCTGAGGCAGGACATTGCTAGCAGGTCCCCTGACCGGCGGGGAACTGCTCTTTGGGCAACCAGCAGCACGGCCATCTGTTCTGTGGCTCAAAATGCTGGAAAGCCACGCTCGCTGGGGAGGCTTCCCAGGTGGTGGCCCCAGGAGAGCCGGCCTGCAGCTGCCAACGCGAGGCCCCAGCTGTGGAGAGCCCTTCCTCCCAGCTCAGCAGTTCGGCCTCCAGCCCTGCATTCTCAGATACACCTGGTCCATCTCTTTCCCCTGAACTGACCTTCGCTTTTTGTTCTAGTCCAGCCCACACACAGAACTACACACACAAAGTCACTGCCTCACACACTCAGAATTGCTATCAGCCTCTGATTACACCTTTATGGGCTCATAAAAGTGGAATCATACAGTATCTCTCCTTTTGTGTCTGGCTAATTTTGCTCAGCATTATGTCAAGAGTTATTTATCCCTGATGAACTTTCCGTACCAATCCTTCGCCTCAAGAAGTCCCTCCTGTGGACTCCTCTAAAAGAGTTTGTGAGAGCCTCCTGACGGTGCTAGGGTCTTGTTCCCTAAGAGCCATCGCCAACACAAACAGCCTGAAAAGATCACTTCCCTTCATCCACTGCCTGAGAATTTAACAGAGTTCCATTTGGATTGGTGAACATTAGTACTCTTTCAAAGCTGCCAACGTCCCTAGGAGGGCCAGGCTGTCACGCAGCAGGGTGCATTAGCTTAATGGGTTGTTCTCGCAGCACAGAGCTGACAAGCGCAGCGGCAGGCACAGGAGTGTGGCCGGGCAGTGGGGAGTTGCACAGCGTGGCTGTGATCGCAGGGCAGGCCTGGGTGCGGTGCAGGAATAGGGAGGGGTGAGGCCCCATGCTGTCCTGGGGGTCTGAGAGAGAAGTCTCAGGTGGTTGACAGAGTCTAGAAAGAGAAATGGACAATGTCAAAGACACATTTTTACGGCTTGGTATTGTATATATACCAGGAAGGAGTTGAAACCCACCTCCTCTTCCTTTCCTCCAGAGTTTTTGTATCAGTCAGGGTTCTCAAGAGAAACAGAACCGACAGGCTATGTGTGTGTGCCTGTGTATGTGTGTTTGCGTGTGAATGTGTATATGTGGATGTTTATGTGTAAGTATAAGAGATTTGTTATAAGGAATATGCCCATGCAAACATGGAGGCTGGCAAGCCCAGATTTGTAGGGCAGGCAAGAGGCTGGAAATTCTGATGATGGTGATGTTGAATTCTTGAGTCCAAATTCATTGGGGTGGAAACCTAGGAAGGACTGGAGAGTGCAGGCTTGATGAAAAATTCCTTTGACCCCCAGAACCCTCAATTCTTGCTTGTTAAAATCTCCAACTGATTGGATGAGGCCCATTTTTACTTAAGGTCAACTGATTGTAGATATAAACCCATCTATGAGATACCTCCTAGTAACAAGTAAATCAGTGTTGGACCAAACAACTGGACCCCACAATCCACCGTATTTGACACACAAAATTAAGCCTCACAATCCTCTTCCTTCTACTTGTCTCTCTTATTCCTTCTCTCCCCTCACTTTCTTCTCCACACTGTCCTTCCCCTATTCTTTTTCTCTGCCCCTAGAACAGAAAAAGGTCTCAATTGTTCTATTTTCCCTACATTAAAGAATTAAAAGGCTTTTGCAGGCTAACCTGGAAATCTATTATTATAGCATCACTTTATGGAAATATACACTGTCTAGCCCATAATAGGTTCTCAGCAAGTGTTGGTTAACTAAATTAAGGAATGAATGAAAGTCACCCCATTGTAAATTCCAAATATCGAATTTGTGTGCCGACTTTTGGAACTCATCCCTATGTGGGTGACCACTGTGACTTTCCTACAGGCACAAAAATCAGAAGTACCAGTTATCCTAGGCCCCCACAACATTTCAGAGACAAAGTCAGGGAGGGACCCAGGGTCCAGCGCCTCTCTATTCTGAGTTCCCTTTCTGCCTCCTTACAGCTTTTCCTTCTGGAGAGGTCAGTGGACAGGGACTGACGGGAGCGCAGCACCCTCTGCTGGTGTGTTTTCATAGCCGACTTTCGCACACTTGGTTTATGTATCCCCTTGTTATTAATGAACCCGGGGAAGGCTGGGAGTGAGGATTTCTGGTTGTATTTCAGGTTCACGCCTCAGTGAATGTCAAGGCTGAAGGGGGCTCCTGGTGAGAAAAAACGAGTGTCAGGGTGGAAAGATAGCTGAATAGGAAGCTCCAGAGATCAGTCTCTCCAGAACAGCTATTAAACCGGCAGGAACTGTCTGTCTGAGTCAACTCTTCTAAAACCGCAGAACCCAGCAGAACACTGCGCAGCATCCGGGGAAGAGTGGGAGGAAGAGGCTGGCAAAATGACAGTAAATACCAGTAAACTGCTCTCTTCCCGTGGTGGTTATTGGTACCGTCCCCCACTCGCACAGCAGATAGCAATGGGGTCCGGCCCCTGGCGGTAGTTTGCTGTTCTAGGGGCAGAGAAGTGCAAAACAATCCACTTCCCAAAGATGGGGGTGGGCGGTGCACGCTGATCACTGATTACTGCTTTTAATTAGCGACTTCCTCCTGCAGGAGTGGGGGTGCCCCCCCCCCCCCCACTCTGACAGCAGCCATTTTTCCAACCCACACCAGATGAAGGTGGCGGAGAAGATGTAGAGACAGTAGGCTTCCTCAGAGCTCTGGGGAATAGTTGAAGGGCTGCACTGGCTGGGCAGGGGACAAGTGAAGAAAGCATTGCAGGGGGGAGCCATGCAAGAAGCTCTTGGTGCAATGCCTGGCCCCTGCCTCAGCCCCTCCCCAGGACAGTTTGGATTTGGCCAGTGTGTTCCCTTTGTGAGTCCCTGGCCTTGTTCCAGCTATGAAGGACTGACTTGGGTCCAATCTGGCATGCCTCCCTCCCAAAATTTGCCTTCAAGGCAAAAGCAGCTTGAGACAAGGAAGACTGTGTAAGAAATAATGGAGGCAGATGGACTGCAGCAAAAATTATCTGCTTTAATTCCTGCGGTGGAAGACCCAGGAAAAGGAGAAAATCTGTTTCCCGAGTAGAGGGGACATTCAAACTCCTACAAAGAGGAGAATTCCTAAGACCACTAGAAGCACAAGCCAGGACAATACACAGGCCGGAAGAGAGAGGGAGGTCCCTGCAGTTGGCATTCGCCTTGGGCTGACCTTCCTTGCAGGAGGGCTGAACGCTGATGGAGAGCCCCAGCTAACCCAAAGCCCTTTCGCAAAGGCAGTGGAAGGCGTTTTTTGCTTAGATTTGCTTGGTTTTGTTAGTCCCTGATATGCAAGAGAATCTATCACTAGCTGGTACACACTCAAGAAACAGACATCTTAGGAAATAAATCCCAGAGTTAACATTTTAAAATAGTAAAATGGTCTAGTATACAACAAAAGATTATGAAATAAACAAAGAAGGAGGAACTGATGGCCCATTCGAAGGAAGAAAATAAAAATTCAGAAAACATCAATGAAGAACAACTTGTGGACTACTGGACAAAAATTTTTAAAAACTGATCTTTGTATGCTGAAGGTAAAGAACTAAAAATACCAAGAAAACAATGAATGAACAATACGTGAATCTCAAGAAAAAGATAGAAAAATTTTTAAGAGAGCCAAAGAGAACTACTGGAGTTGATGATCACAATAATTGAAATGAAGAATTCCCAGGAGGATTTTAACAGCAGATTGGAGCTGACAGAAGAAAGAATCAGTGAACTCAAAGACAAGACAACAGAAGTGCATCAGACTGAGGGGCAGAAAGAAAAAAGAATTATAAAAAGTTGAATAGTCTAGGAAACCTCTGGGACACCATCAAGCATATAAATATAAACATGATGGGAGTCCCAGAAGGAAAAGAGAGAAAGTGGCAGAAGGAATATTCAAAGAAATAATAGCAGAGAACTTCCCAAACTTAGCAAAAGACATGAATATGCACATTAAAGGAACCCAGAGAACACCAAACAGGATAAACATGAAGAAAAACACTCCCTATCATATATTGGTCAAATTCGAAGGACAAGGACCAGTTTCTCATCAGAAATCAAGGAGGTAAGAAGGCAGTGGGTTAAAACACTTAAAAAGCTGAAAGAAAATAACCACCGACCAAGAATTTAATATCCATTGAGACTTTCTTTCACAAATGCAGGGACATTTAAACATTCCCAGATAAATAAAAGGAGTTCATCTCTACACTACACCTGCCCTACAAACAATGCTAAGGGGGGTCCTTCAGATTGAAAGGAAAGAACACTAGAGAGTGGTTCAAAGTGGTATAAAGAAATAGAGACCTCCAGTAAAGATAACCATCAGTAGTTATGTCACTATTGTATTGCAATTTTAGTATATAACTCTACTTCTTACCTCCTATAGGTGCTAAAGGGCAAATGCATAAAAAATGATAAATCTATGGTTTGGGACATATGACGATGTACGAAGATGTAATTTGTAAAAGTACAAAAAAATGTGGGGGGACAATGGGGTATAGGAACAGTGGATGTATATGATTTTAAAGTTAAGTTGTTATCAAATCAGATATGATTGTTGTAGTGGGTTGAAACTGTCTGTACAGCCCAAGAAAAATCAGTTTTTAAAGGTAATCCATTTCAGTGGGTGTAAACCTATTGTAAGTAGGACCTTTTGATGAGGTTACTTCAGTTAAGGCATGGTCCGGGGTGAATCGTCATCCTCTCATTGGAGTCCTTTATAATAGAATGATATTCGGACAAAGAGAGTAAAAGCCACAGAACCAAGAAGTTGAAAACAATGAAACCCAAGAGAGAAGGGAGAAAACAGCAGATGCCACCATGTGCATCGCCATGTGGCAAAGTTGTCAAGGATTGCTGGCAACTAGTCTTTGGAAAGGAAGCATTATCTTGATGATGCCTTGATTGGACATTTGTCTCAGCCTCAAAACGGTAAGCTAACAAATTCCCATTGTTAGCCCAACCCATCTTTTGGAATCTGCTTTAAAGTAAACGAAAACAAGTGTTATATACTTAGGATGTTAACTTTTAACCCCATGGTAACCACAAGGAAAATATGTGAAAAAAATATATCCAGATAGAAATGAGAAGGGATTCAATATGCTACAATGCCAAAACAAGCAAACGAACAAAACAAATATTAAAGTAGGCATTAACAGAAGAATTGAGGAATAAAAATGGTATAAGACTTTCAAGCACTAAACAGCAAAACGACAGAAGAAAGACCTGCATTATCAGTAGTGACTTCAAACGTAAGTCAATTAAACTCTCCAGTCAGATGTCAAAGATTGGCATCTTCTGCATAAAAAACCTGACCCAACTATATACTATCTGCAAGAGACTCACCCAAATTAAGACATAAGTAGGTTGAAAATGAAAGGATGGAAAAAAATATTGCCATGCAATTTTACTGGATTTTGGTTTCTAGGTTCTTGGCTGAGCCCAAGAAAGAATTCAAAGGCACAGCACGAATAGAGCAAGAAAATAGGAAATTGATTAGATACACATGCAAGAGGACACGTGGCACTCTTCAAGTAAAAGATGGAGAATGGGAGGCAATCGACCATGTGGCACAATTTGCTTTGTAGATTAGCTTTCCTTATTCTTCCTCCCCCCCTTCCTTGTTCAGGACTTCTTCTACCCTCTCTTCTCTCCAGGGCAGTGTCTGGTGATAGTGTGTTTAGGTGGGTCGGTTGGTTCCACCCGTCTCCAATGGCTGACTCACTCAGCTGGGGTTCCTTTGGCTTCAGATGGGTCCATGTCGCTGTGTGTTCCCTGTAAGTGGATGGCTTCTGGGCAGGGTGTCAGTGCCGGACACTGGCCCTGCTGACATTCATTAACTATCCTTGTTCAAGGGCTCCTTCATGTTTGTTTGTTTGTTTCTGTCTCTCCTCTCTCCCTGTTCTAGCCTGCCTCATAAGTAGTAACCAAAAGAGAGCTGGGGTAGCTAAACTATTATCAGATAAAATAGACTTTAAGTAAAAAACTATTACAGGTAACAAAGATGGTTATTCTGTATTGATAAAGGGGTTAATTCAATAAGAAGTTGTAACAATTATAAATATATATACATCTAAAAACAGAGCTCCAAAATATTTGAAGCAAATGGTGATGGATTTGAAGGGAGTAATAGTCCTACATTAATAATATGAGACTTTGTCTCACCACTTTCAATAATGGGTCGAACATCTAAACAAAGAATCAATAAGGAAATACAGGACTTGAATGCTACCCTAAACCAACTAGACCTGATAACCATATATAGAACACTTCATCCAGCAATAATAGAATACATATTCATCTCGAGTGTCCATGGATAATTGTCTGGGATAGACCGTGTCTTTGATCAGAAAACAGGTCTCAATAAATATAAAAATATTGAAATTATACAATATATCTTCTTCAACCTCAATAGATAAAGCTAGAAATCAATAACAGAGGGAAAATTAGAAAATTCACAAATTATGTGGAAATTAAATAGCCAAAGGGTTAAAGAGGAAATCCTATGAGGGTAACTGGGAAATATCTTCAGGCAAACGAAAATGAAAATACAACATACCAAAAGTTATGGGATGCTGCAAAGGCAATGTTAAGAGGGAAATTTATAGTTCTAAATGCTTATCTTAAAAAAGAAGAAATATTTCAAACTCAAAACTAGAGGATCTAGAAAAAGAAGAGCAAACTAAACCCAAAGCAAGCAGAAGGAAGGAAATAACAAAAATTAGTACAGAGATAAATGAAGCAGAAAGCAAAAGTAAATAATGTTTTGGTTTCCTAGGTTGTTTAAGCAATACTGTTAAGTGGGTTGGGTTAAACAATGGGAATTTGTTCATTTACAGCTTTGAAGCTGTAAAAATGTCCAAATCAAGGCATCATCAAGTTGATGCTTTCACCAAAAGATTGGCATTCTTCGGTTGGCTGCTGGTGATCCTCGGCTCCTATCACATTGTTAAAGGACAAAGGCGGTGGATTCTTTTGCCCGATGCACTCAATGACGAATTCCTGAGGCTCTGTGGTTTCAGAGAGAAAAACTCCATTACTCGGCATGTAGCAGGAGAGCAATTGGCCTATCAGCCAAAAATATGTCTGTCTGAGTTAAGGAGTTTCATGGTTTTTTATGGATTTTAGCTAAGGGGAGATTAGGTCATTACAATTTCATATAGCAAGTTCTAAGCACAAAGGAGACAGTGTTATCATCATTTCAATAGGAGAACATAATCAGAAAGGAGGGGAGGCAGAGTTTTTATTTTAATGCTAAAGGTGTGAACCAAACGGAAGGGAGACAAGTTATCTTTCCAATGGCAGAGTCTAGCCAATGAGATTTACAAATGTAAGGAACTGAAACTAGTTAATGGCTGACTTTAAATTCCTCATTAGCATTAGGGCCTTTGCCCTCCAATTTACTTTAAGAAAAGGAAATAACAGCTCTTACAATCACAAAGGCACAAGATAAGGGCTTTTACAATCATTTCAGATATCAGGGTAGCAGAATTATAGTTTAGGGATTTCAGGTATTCCCCTCTCTCTACTCCAATACACCAGAAAGCAAAAAGGAATAACTAATCATGATTCAGTAATCAAAATCATCCTTTAAATCCTAATATCTTGGTTGCAGCGTGGCAAGGAACATGGAAGTCTCTTCCTTCTCTTCAGGGTTTTGTTGACTTCAGCTTCTGGCTGCTTCCTCTGTGACTCTCTGTCTGTTTGTCTGAATTTCATTCCTTTTATAAAGAACCCCAGAAATAGGATTAAACTCATCTTGTTTGGGCTAGGCTACACACACCTTAACTGAAGTAACTTCATCAAAAGATCCTATTTATATTATAATAGGTTCACACCCAAAGGAATGGATCAAATTTAAGAACATGTTTTTCTGAGATACATATAGATTCAAACCACCACATTTCACCCCTCCCGGACCCCCAAAAGACATGATTTTCCTATATGCAAAAAAACCCACATTCATTCCATCACAGTAACCCAAAAAGCCTGAAGTCCTTTCAGAAACAATGCTTAGTATAAAGCTTTATAAAAATTGGTTATGGGTGTGGTCTGTTCTGGGGCACAATTCCTCTCTGTCTGTGAACCTGTGAAAACCAGAGAACAAGATATCTGCTTCTGATATAGATGGAGGGACAGGCATAGGATAAGCATTTCCATTCCCATAGGGAGAAATTGGAAGGAACACAGGGTCCTAACAATTCTGAAACCCAGCAGGGAACACTCTATTAGACTTCAAGGTCTAAGAGTCATCTATGGAATGATGCTTTGTCCTCCAGACCTAATGCAATGGTAGCCCCACCCCTTCCTAGTGCTTGTCCAGTGGCCATGCCCTCCTCGGACACGGGATGAAGTCTCCAACCTCTCCAAACATCGAAGGGCAGCGAGATTCCCCACCATCCCCAGGGTACAGTCTCCATCCTCGTAAGCACTGGGGTGGCAGCACTCTTCCTGAACAACTGGGTGGAAAGCCCACCTTTTCCAAGTACCAGGTCAGACTTACCCTTTGCACACACATAGGTTGGCTCACTCGCTTGGCCTGAGAAGATGCCTTCAGTCCAGACCTCAGCTTCCATGGTTCTGCCCTTGAAGTGATTTTTCCTTCAGTTTGTCCCTTTCCTGTTCCTTTTAGTCCAGATTGGCAGTGGTGTTCTTCATGCAAGTTATGAAAAAGGCTTGTCAGTTTTGCATGTAGTACACAGACATCCAAACCATCAGATGAAATAACTTTCCACACGTCCTTCCTGAATAACTGCATTTCCAATACTGACTTTCATGGAAATTGTAGACTGGTTCCATGTTTGGTTAAACTCTGACATGGAACACTATTCTCTTTGAAGTTGATTTCTGGAAGCTCAGAATTTTCCAAACCATCAATTACTGGTTGTTTAGTGCACAAGAGTTCAGTTCTCAGCTTATCCTTTTTCTTTTGCATTTTACTATACACAGCAAGGAGAAACCAGCCTTCACTTTCAATATTTAACTTGGAAATCTCCTCAACTAAATATTCAGGTTCATCACTCTCAAGTCTGTCTTTCATTCAACATCAGAACTCAATCTCACCAAGTTCTCTGTCATTTTAAAACAAGGATTGCCTTTTTTTCCAGTTTCCAATAACACATTCATCATTTCTGTCTAAGGTCTCATTGGAAGTAACTTTAACATTCATATTTCTACCAACAGTCTCTTCAAAGCAATCTATTCCTTTTCTAACAAGTGCCTCACAATTCTCCCAGCCTCTACCCATTACCTAATTCCAAAACTTTTTCTACATTTTTGGTATTACCCGTTCTTCCGGTAACAAAATCTGTTTCAGTGTCCTGGACTGCTTAAGAAAATAGCATGAAACGGGTCAGATTAAACCATGGAATTTATCCACTCAGAGTTTGGTCCAAATCAAGGCATCGTCAAGGGAATGCTTTCTTGGCAAATACTGGGTTATTCTGGGGCTGGCTGGTGATGATTCTTGGTTCCTTTGTCACACAGCAAAGTACATGGCAGCTTCTCCCCGTCTCTCCCTTCTCTTCTGCATTTTGTTTATTTCAGCTTCTGGCTGCTCCCTCTGGGGCTTTCTCTCTTTGTCTGAACTTCATGCTGTTTACTGAGTTCCTACTGTGTGCCTGGCAGTGATCTAGGCCCTGGAATATAGCAGTGCCAGAAACAAAATTTCTGTTTTTCAAGGAGCTGAAAGCATTCTGGTAGGAAAAAGACAACAAACAAATAAAATATACAGCAATGAGTTGGTGATGAGTATGCTAAGGAGAAAAGTAAAGCAGAGGAGGGAAGATAAGGAATGCTGGGGGTCATTCTTTGTATAGAATAATTAAGTAAAGTGTCATTGAGAAGGTAAATTTGGAAGGGAAACCCAAAAGAAGTGAGGGAGCTGGCCACACAGATAGTTGAAGAAATATTCCAAGGAGAGAAGATGGTAAGTGCAAAGGCCTGAGGCAAGAGAGTGTTTTGAAGAAGAGCAAGGAAACCAGTGCAGCTGGTGCTCAGAAATTGAGAGGGGGAATAGCATAAGGGGAGGGGAGAGCAGATGGCCTTGCAGGCCATTGTAAAGGACTCTGGATTTTGCTCTGAGAGAGACCGATGAGCTGAGCATAAGAGTGACATGATCTAACTTGCATTTTTAAAAGACGGCGTTGGATGCTTGTTGAGAATCTGCTATAAGGGACATCTACCACACTCCAAGGCCATTGCAATAACCCAGGAGGGAGAGGAGGGTGGCAGAGACCATTAGTGGAAGTGGTATGAGGACACATGTTGGATAAGCATTACCTATGGATGTGAACACAAAGCAATTTAAATTTCATTTCCTATTGGCTCTTTAAATTTGTTCATTACAATTTATTAGTCCCCTTCTCCTGGATGAAAACATGGACGGTGCTGTCACTTCATTGGCCACTCTAAAAGGCCTAAGGTATTTTACATCAGAAAGCTTAATCCTGAATTTTGGGTAATTTCAACTGACTTTGTCTTCATTTTTAAGGATACTTCCTGGGCCATCTTCCCCTCCCTTAAAAACAAAGTAATTTTTTTATATACAAATAGAATTCATTCATTGTAGAAACATCAGAAAGTGTAGATAAGCACAAAGAATGACAGAAAAATCCACTATAATTCCCCTACCCAGAGCAAAATACCGCTGTCATTCTTGGGTATATCCTTCTCGTCTCCTCAGTTCATCCATGCATCTCTGCACACACACACACACATATCTACTTTGTTTTATTGCAAATGAGATCATATTCTAATACTGTTTCATAATCTGCCTTTTCTTGTTTAACATTATATTTTAACATCTCTTGAAGTCATTGAATATATTCCTACAATAGAGTTTTTAACTTCAGAAGGGCATTCCATTTTATGGGTGTGCCGTGACTTATTAACTGATCCCCTCCCAGTGTCCATTTAAGTTGTTTCCAATGTTTAAATATATATTATAAAGGGCTCTGTGATGAGTACCCTTGTAGCTAAATCCTTGCACACATCTGTAATTTTTTCTGGCCTTTTAAGGCATTCGATGTGGATTTCCCAAGTGCCTTTCAGAAAGATTGCGCCAGTTAGACTCATAGCAGAGGTTCTCATCTCCCCACAAATGCATCACCCACTAAAAAATCAAACAGAAACCCTTCTTGGTCAACACTTTTAAAAGCTGCCACCAACATTAAAGTGTCCAGTGGGCAGAATCCTTTGTCTATAGAGGGCATTCTGCCCATCTTTTGGGTCACTCAACTGTGGGAGGGGGATGGGCTCTCGCAGAGTTTAATCTCACTGCTGGAGATTAAACTTTTGTTTCGTTTTAATGTAAAAAGAAGTACCCCAAAGTCACTTTGTCCACATGTATGGGGAGGTAAATCACCTTTAAGATCATGAAGGCTGCCCTTTCTGAGGGCAGGGGTGCAGGGAGGCTCTGGCGTCCCCTTTGGAAAGTGGAAGGATAGCCCAGGGAAATGGGCAGGACACCTGTCGTGTTAAAAAGTCCAAAAGGGATTGCTGTCGACCGTCCGGGAAGCAACAGGGAAGGGGTGGGCGCCTGAGCTCATCCTCACCCACCCTCTGGGTCTGACTGGGCTCAGGGCAGTGAGGGGAACGGATGTCACAGCCGGTCTCCTCCCTGTCCCAGCCCTCCCCGCTCTGCCCGCCCCCACATGACTCACTCTCCTGCTCCTCTGGACACAGCCTGAGTCAGGACTTGGGACCGCAGCACCTGTGATTGATGGGTAGGTTGGGGTGAGCCAATTGAACCTCACTCTTTTGGAAGGGGAAATGGACACTGAGCGAGGTGCTGGGTTACCGGGACCCATCCTAGCCTCCAGAGCAGTCAGTCCCAATCCCTTTGGATGCTTATATCTTCCTAGTCTTTGATTTTTTGATAAACATAGCCTTCCTCCTCTTGAAACAGCTGTAGGACATCTGCCTTAGTTTGCCTGAGCTGCTCTCACAAATACCACAAATGGATTGGTTTAAACAATGGGTATTTATTGGCTCATGGTTTCTGAGCGAGAAGGCTTGTTTCTTCCCAGGGGTGGGTGGTATTGCGGTTGCCGGCAATCCCTGGAGTCCCCTGGCTTTCCCATCACAAATCACATGGCTGTGTCCTCTCCTTTCTAGCTCTGTGACTTCCCAGTTCTCTTATGAGGCCTCCAGGAATCTGGTTAAGCCCCCTCGTTCATTCAAGCCACATCTTAACTAAAAATAACAGCTTCAGCAAGAGATACTATCTACAGTGGGCTCACACCCACAGGAGTGTAGGTTAAGATTAAGAAGATGTCTAAATTGGGGTACATAATTCAATCTACCACAACATCTGTTTTTTTTTTTTAATTAAAGTGGATCAAAATTCATTTCGTTGGAGGGCTGGTCATGACTGGGCTTAGCCAAGGTGTCAAGAAAGGCAATTCTGACCTCATCGCAGTTTTCTTTTTTCTTCAAATTGAACTCCTCTATTTGCATTCCCATGCAATCCCCTGTGATTTAGATGTGATTATCCCCACTTTTCAGATGTAAAAACTAAGTCTCAGAGAGGTGAAGGGACTTAGCCTTGGCCACACCACTAAGAAGTGGTGGAGCAGGATTGGTACCCAGACATAGGTGACTCCATGGTCTGAGCTCCTTCTGCTTCACTTGGTTTCCCCTTGTAAGTGTGACCAACCTCAGAGAGCCACAGAGCAAAGTGAGCCAGAACTAGAGAGGCCGACGCGAAAGCACGGAACTGAGTTAGACAACGTGGGTGTTGGTCCTGGCTTTGCTACTAATTGGTTGTGTGGCTGAGGGCACGTTGCTGTGCCTCTCTGAACCTCAGAATCCTCACCTGTAATTGAGGAATTTGTATGGGGCTGTCTCTGAGATTCCTTCCAATGCTGTGGCCTTGTTTGGTAACAAGCAATACAGTTGAAAAATCCAGGGGGATCTCACAAAGGTAGGGCAGGTGGTCACTCGAGGCCAAGAGGGCTGAGACCTGGCCAGTGGCTCCTGCAGCCCCCTCTCTGGAACTTCCTGAATCTCAATTCTCAGCTCCTCTGCTTTATTCTTCTCCCTGAAAACTGCTTTTCTTTCTCTCTAGATCAACATTTTCTGCTTCTTTGGCCAATGGTAGTAGATGGCGTCCCAGTTCCCAATGATGTATCCTCAGCTCTAGTGGCTAAATTCCAATTCCAAATTTCCAGAGAAATAAATTTGATTGGGCAAATTGTGTCCCGACCCGCAGGACAGTCAACGGGGTCCGCCACCTGCTGAGGGAAGAATGGCGATGGGACAGAGAGACGCAAGAAGGACAGCAAGACAGGATTCTGATCAAGCTGCAAATTTTATTAAGCAAGCTGGGTGTATATATACCAGCTTGGGAGGGGAAATAGGGTATGTGGAGCATTATGATAGGAGGGAGTTCGCGCCGGCGGGAAAGACTGGTTAGATAATTGGTGGGGAATTCGCGCCGGCGGGAAGGTCCCGGCGGGAACCTATTTCCGTGAAGAACCTTGTTGTACTAAGTAGGCGCTGTTGCATCAGCCAGGGTGGCCATGTTAGCCCAGTCGCCATCTTAGGCTAGCCTCTTGTCCCCAACAAAATTGAATTGGTTATCCCCCTTAGCCCAATCAACCAGGTCCTGGATATGCCCAGAAGGGCAATATTTTAATCTGCCAAAGCTGCCAGCATGCAACATACCAGGGATGGATTGGCTTTTAATAAAAAGAGATTTATTTAGTTAAAAACTTATATTTCTTCAGAGAAAGGGCAGCTAACTTTCATCTGAGTTTCTCTCTTATGCAGGAAGGCATAGGGCCAGGCTTGATGGCCTTCTCTCCTGGCTTCTGGGTTCCAACAGCTTTCCCTGGGGTGATTCCTTTCTGCATCTTCAAATATCTGGGCTGAGCTGCAAGTGCTGAGATGAGGTATGCTGACCTGTACTGCGTTGAACTCCCTTCTGACCTCTCTCTTTTAAGCCTCTAGATAATTAAGTTAAACATCAATCATTGCAGAAGGCACTCCCCTTAGCCGACTGCAGATGTGTGATCAGTCATAGATGAGTTTCACATGCTAATGATTCAAGTCCACAGCAACAGAATTAGGCACCATCACCTGGCCAAGTTGACACCTGAACCCAACTACCACAGGCAGGATCCTGCATCATGCAGAAATGGGGTCTGGGGAATGGGGGAGAAATCCCCCAAGTGATCTATGTACAGGACAAGAAGAGACAAGGTTAAGTATAATTCTGTTTCAGATGAGATGACATTGAGACCTGCAGAAAAAGCACAAACTCAGCAACAAAGCTAGCCTGTGTGCTGTGCCAGCAGGAATGACAGGCTATGGCTCCGTGAAGCTCCCTCCCCAAGGACAGCTACAGTAGGTGTTTGACAGCTGACTTGCACACCTGTCCCTTCAACACACACTATTGTCCTTCTGTTCCTCTGGGTTGGGTGACGTGGGAGTGGAGCACAGGGGAACCTTGAGGAGGAGTTCATAGGGTAGGAATGGCAGAGCCTCCTGCCGTAGTCCTCGGAGCTCCATTAGACCTGAGCATTATATGCACAGAGAAGACTTACAGCCTCTGCTCATCCTGGCGGCTCTGTTTCTCTGGTGACCTTGTTTTTGTTCTTAAAATTGACAACCTGCTTAGGTTTAAAACACATCTGGAGGAATCTGGCTGCAAAACAGTCTGAAGAGAGAACCTCCCTCAGCCCAACAGCCAATCTGAACACAGGGCACAGTCACATATGTGTACTGGGGTAAAAAAAACAGAAATAGAGTCAAGAAAGCTGGGGAAGAAGGGGTTAAATGGGAACTCTGTGTTTTGATCATGATTTTTCTGCCCAAACTTACTTCTCTAGTAAAGAAATATATATATAAATAGAAAGTTGGGGAATCCAAGGAGGGTTCATCACCAAGGTCAAAAGCAGGAACTCAACCTGGAAGGATAAGGATTGCAGAAGTGTGGCAAATGGGCTCTTTTTTTTTATTAATTAAAGAAAAAAAAAGAAATTAACCCAACATTTAGAAATCATTCCATTCTACATATGCAATCAGTAATTCTTAATATCATCACATAGATGCAAATGGGCTCTTAGGAGGTAACCCTTTTTCTTCAGGGAAGAAGATTCAAGAGGAAGGTGGTGGGGGGGGGGGTGGCCAGGTGAGCAGGGCACAGCAGAGTGGGGCGATGGGGAGCAGAGTGCCTGTGCAGGGCATGGGCGGCCGGGAGGGTATTTAGAGATAAGGCAAAATGGACAGAGGGCAACTGAGAACACTACTTTGTACATAGATTGCTTTAAAGAATGATCTGGACCACCAATAGGGGGTAGGAGAAATAAATTATGGAGCATACATTCATAAAATGGAAATTTCATAGCAATTTTTTTTTAAAAGGAATGAACTATTGCTGTATACACAGTGCAGATAATTACACAGATGTAGTTTTGAGGAAGAGAAATGAGAACCTAAAGAATAATAATGTCTGATTCCATTTTTATTAAGTTCAAGAACAGGCAAAACAATACACAGCGATAGAGATTTAAATTGGGAAGAGGTGCTGGATATGTTTTATAACAACCTCAGTGATATATACATACATAAAAATCCATCAAGCCCCATACTTAATATTTTTATACATAATATATTTATACCTAAATTTTTTAAAAGCCCATTTAAAAAATGAACAGGAGATATGCCCATGTATTAGTTATTACTGAGTAATAAATCATTCCAAAGCCTTGCAGCTTAAAACAACGAACATTTATTATGTCAGAGGTTCTGCAGGTTAGGAATTTGGGGAGCAGTTTAACTCGCTGATTCTGGTTCAGCATCTTCTCATGAGGTTGCAGCTGACAGGATGGCCAGGGCTGCAGTCATCTCAAGGCTAGGGTGAGGCTGGAGGATGGCTCACCTGTGGCTGTTGGCAGGAGGCCTCAGTTCCTCACCATGGGCTGCTTTTCATAGGACTGCTTGGGTGTCCTCATGACATGGCAGCTGGCTTCATCCAGAGCAATTGCTCTGAGAGACAGCAAGAGGGAAGCCACCACGTCTTTCCTGACCTACCTTGGAAGTAATGTACTGTTGCTTCTGCCATATTCTATTCATTAGAAGTCACCACACCTACCCCACTCTCAAGGAGAGAGGAATTATACTTTAATTCTTGAAAGACTTGGGGGCCCTATTTTAAAATCACCAAAGCACAGAACTGAATAATGCAGCATTTCCCTGTGTTTGAAGATTTGGTAGTTAAGGAACAGAGTCTGAAATCCTCTGGGGTAGGGAGAACAAGCCACTCAAAGATGTCCATGTCCCAGTTAGTCCCTGGAATTTGGGAATATGTTACACGGCAAAGGGGAAAAAAAGTTGCAAGTAGAATTAAGGTTGCTAATCAGCCGATCTTAAAATAGATTCTCCTGGAGAGTTCAGTGCAATCACAAGGGTCCTTAAAAGTAGAAGCAGGGAGCAGAAGAATCAGTGTCACAGAGATGCAATAGGAGAAAGACTCAACTAGCTGTTGCTGGCTATGCAGATAGAAAGGGAGCCACAGGCTTAGGAGTGCAGGCAGCCTATGGAAGCTAGAAAAGGCAAGGAAACTTATCCCCCTAGAACCTCCTGGAAGGAATATGGTCACCTTGATTTCAGCCCAATAAAACCCATTTTAGAGTTCTGACCTCCAAAACTGTAAGATAATAAATTTGTGTTGTCTTAAGACATTACATTTGTGGATAATCTATTAGGTCAGCAATAGGAAACTGATACAAGACTCTACCCACCCTTTTCCTTGTTCCCATTCCTGACCCATTTCTCCTTTTCATCACAAGCTTGTGATTTTTGTTTATATGGCCCATATATATATTTTTTAACATTTGTTCCCCCTATTATTTATTTATTTTTAATCCATATGTTTTACTCATCTGTCCATAAGGTAGATACCAGGAACATTAGACACAAGGTTTTCACCATCACACAGTCACATTGTGAAAGCTATACCATTATACAATCATCTTCAAGAAACATGGCTACTGGAACACAGCTCTACATTTTCAGGCACTTCCCTCCAGCCTCTCCATTATACCTTAACTAAAAAGGTGATATCTATATAATGCTTAAGAATAACCTCCAGGATAACCTCTCGACTCTGTTTGGAATCTCTCAGCCATTGACACTTTATTTTGTCTCATTTCTCTCTTCCCCCTTTTGGTTGAGAAGGTTTTCTCAATCCCTTGGTGTTGAGTTCCAGCTCATTCTAGGATTTCTGTCCCACGTTCTCAGGAAGGTCCACACCCCGGGGAGTCATGAACCGTGTAAAGAGGGAGAGGGTAGTGAGTTTGCTTGTCGTGTTGGCTGAGAGAGAGAGGCCACATCTGAGCAACAAAAGAGGTTCTCTTGGGGGTGACTCTTAGGCCTAATTTTAAGGAGGCTTAGCCTGTCCTTTGTGGGGTTGTTTCATGTGAACAAATCCCAAGGTTTAGGACTTGGCCTATTGCTTTTGTTGTCCCCACTGCTTGTGAGAATATCAGGAATTCCTCACATGGGGAAGTTGAATTTTCCCCCTTTCTCACATATGTTCTATATTTTTAAGGTCCATGTTTGTCATCTCTCCTTCAAAACTATAAACTCCTCAAAGAGCAAAGCCTATATTATGTGTCATTGTTTTTAAAATCCATTGTTCATTCCTATGAAGCCATTAAGAACTTGATCTTAGTGGCTGAATTTTTTACTAGGCTGTCTAAAAGTCCAAGTGGCAAATTTAGCAAAGAGATGAAATAAGAGAGCTGGGGTGAAATTAAATAGGGGAGCCAATGAATTCCTCTTTTGTCACACTGAAACCAAACAATCTCACCCATGGCAGGACAGTTTATTGAAACTTTTTTTTCTCTGTATCTTTCTTTACTCTCATTTGAAACTAGCAGCCAGGCTTTGTCTTCCCTCAGTTGGGCATTTGGGGCAGGGCAGGGAGCAGAGCAGTCAGAGGTCACTGTTCACTCAGCTTTCATGAAAGCCTAAAGCCTCTGAAGGGGTGTGCCTTCTTGGGGGGAAGGAAGAGCCAGCCTTCTAGGAGATAAGGAGGGTGGATCCCCAGAGCCCAGGAAGGGAACCAGATTTCCACAATAGGGGAAATCTGAGTCATGCTTGGTGGCAAGACCTCAGTGGGGAGCTGTGCAGGCCAGCGCTGAGGTTGGGGGTTCCCCAGACCACCCACGATGCCCAGGCCCTGTTCACAGTGCCAAAGCCGTGAGCTAAGGATGAAGTGCTGGGTGGTGGAGGTCAGGGGGTCTCTCCTAGCACTCGTGCTGACTGATGCTTCATAGTGTCAGAGGCTTTCCCTATTTGGGATCAGTGTAAGACCTGGGACCTTTGGCTAACCAGGTGGAGTGGAGGGAGGGGCTTAGGAGGGAGGACGCGACTCTGAGGATGCCTAACGTGGAACTTCCCACTCATCCATCGGGAAGCAGGAAGAGGGGGTCTGAAATACGCTGATTTAGAAAAAACAAAGTGACTCTCCTTGCATACTTAAGTTTCAGACTGATATCCAAAATGGTGACACCTCTTTTGGCTTTTAATTTTAATTTCCTGGTGGAGGCCTGGGGCAGGGGTGGTATTTAAGAGGGCAACAAGCCCCAATTGTGCAGCTCAAGGAGTGGGGAGAAGAGGAAATGAAGCTGCTGGAAGGTTCTGTGACTACATCTGGTTGGAAGTAGGTCCTTGACTGCATGGAGTTGAAGTACAGCTAAATCAGAAGGCGGCTCCAGATGCTGAGGATGATAAAGGTGCCCGGGCCCAGTGTAGAAGTTTCCTGCCAGAGGGGAGAAAGGCAGGGTCTGAGACAAACTGGGTCAGCTGGTGGTGCACCTCCCCACCATAGGTGAAATGCATATTAAGAGCAAGTGCCTGCACTCCTGGAACTTAGCGGCAGCCCCGGGGTTTGGTCACCGACATCCTGATGCACACGGACGCACCATGTTCTCTATGACCAAGTGGATGTGGTGGGTGACGGTGGCTGCTAACAATCCTACTCCCTCTTCACAACCGCATCCTGGGGTTTGATGTTAACACATGCCTAGGCATAGCCCTTTGGGGTTAACAAGGCAGCCCAACTGAGAAAAGGCACTTAGCTAGGGACCAACCTACCTCTGATTGTAGTTGGTTTGAGGGGCACGCAACAAAAATTTCTCCCGCAGAGGATGGAAATAGCACAAAGAAACATCATTTTTCCCTTGTCCAAGATGGCCAATTTGCTGAGCCCCTCATTAGGCCATGCTACAGGAGAGAACAGAAAAACAGAGATGTGCTTTGGAGCAGGCACATCTGCGGGTGGAATCCCACATTGTTATGGCTTGGAACCCTCTCTGTGTCTGGAAGGCAAGGCTACTAAGGGGGTTTGGAGGAAGGTAAGAATGGGAACCCAGGGGTTGCACCAAAGCTGGGACAGGGCAGGGCTTCACTTACATAGCCACTCCTACACAGAAGAAAATCCAGTGAGTCCTTTTGTATTTTTTGTGGAGCCATCATCTTCCTTGGTGGAGCAGATGGTGCTCTATCAGCTCCATCCATCTTCTTGAGCCTCAGTTGTAGATGTGCGTCAGTCTTTCTCATCAGCTCGAGTTCCTCCTGCTCACTCGGTCCTCTTCTAAGTGGACTGGGAGGTCAGAGAGGGACCAGAGAGTTGGGGGTGACAGTTCCCAACATGACAAGGAAATAACTAGTAGTGATGGTGGTTGTGAAGGCCTTAACTCTAAGTCATCAAGGTGATAGAAACCAAAACAAGTCCTTGGAAAGTCAAGTGTTATTTGAACCCTGGGGGGCATTTAGCAAAGAGAAGGGAGATTCTTCAGGGAAGAGGAGGGATGGGTACGAGGTATACTTACAGCTTGTTGTTTCTCTGTACATTTATTAAGACGCCCATCTTCTCATCCATGTCCTTCTGCATTTCCTTTAAGAGAGAATTCAAAGTTAGAATTTTCCATTTAAGGGGGTTTTGAAATCCATTTCCTGAACCTCTCTCTGCAAACCACTCAGGGACCACCTCAGCACCTCACTTGCTCCTGACTCCTCACTAGACTTGGGTTAGGTGGTCATAGCTTGTACCATTTCTCCATTTGCCCCCTTCCTATTCCATGATGAAGACTGAAGCTCTTGTCCAATGTCATTGGGTGAGTCTGACCAGGGACTCTTTTACCTGATCTCATACTTCAGATGAAACTAGCCTCTGCCTTGGTTCAATGCCTTTAACATGATGGAACCAAGAAAACAAATCTTCTGACCCAGAGGCTTTTTTTTTTTAACCTTTTTACTGTAGCAACATATATACAACTCAAATTTTTTCATTTTTACCAGTTTATTCAGGAGTACAATTCAATGATTCTAATTACATTTACAATATTGTCTACCATCACCAACATCCATTACCCCAACTTTTGCATCACCTCAAACAGAACTCTGCACCCATTAAGCCATAATTACTCCTTCCCCGCACACTGCGCCCCCCTTTAACCCCTAATAATCTGTAATCTATATTTATCTCTATGAATTTGCCTATTCTAGCTATTTCATATAGGGCAGATCATGCAATATGTCTTTTTACATCTAACCTATTTCACTCAAGATGATGTCTTCAAAGTTCATCCATGTTGTCTCATGAATAAGAACTTCATTCCTTTTTACAGCTGAATACTATTCCATTGAATGCACATACCACATTTTTTTTTATCCATTCATCTGTTGATGGACACTTTAACCTAGAAATATTTTGACTCCAGTGTTTTGGCCATACATCCAACATCTTATATATCTGTATTTGCTCTATTTTTTACCCATTCCAGGCAGAAATGGTCAGTGTAAAATAAAATGGACAGAAGCTTAAATGGCCCATAACATTTATTATTGCCTAAGAACTGACAGAAGAATAAAATCTTCTTGGCAAAGTTTAGATCTATAAAATTTGACCTGGGAAAATTGGACTTGATAGAAATAGTAAAAAAAAAAAAAAATCTAAAAGGGTAGAAGCTATGATTGATAATATTTGTTAAGGAGAAAAGCAGTCTTGGGTTGATCATCATAAAATATAAAAGAGGTTACGATGGCAACTCAGTATTAGCATTCTCGCCTGTCATGCCAGAGACCCAGGTTTGGTTCCCAGGGCCTGCTCTTCCCCCGCCCCCCAAATTATACATACATACATATATATATATATATATATATATATATATGAAAAAATACATACATACATATATATATAAATGAAAAATAACTTCTGTGAAAGTAGTTTCAATCAAAAGTGAAACATTTGGAACAAACTTGATAATCTGTAGAAAATTGAGCAAGGAATTATAGGCTCTGGGTGGAGATGATTTCAGGAAACGTTTTCTTAAAAAGCATTTTAAATATTAGTATAAGTCTTGAATAAAATATTTGTATACATAAACCGAGCAAAAATATCCTTGAAGTAAAAAATGTCCCCTTGGGTTGAAAAGTCATAGTGAAAATGTTACAAGTCTTACCATCAATTCAAAGTCATCATGACCCATTGATCTCATTACATCCCCTTCTAAATTAGCTGTTTTCCAATTACCCTTATCATCGTCACTACTTTTTAAAAAAATTTTTTATTATGAAATATAACATATATACAAAAAAGCAATATGTTCAAAGTACATTTTAATACGTAGGTATAGAAAAGATTTCAGAGTTTGGTATGGGTTACTGGTCCACAATTTTAAGTTTTTCCTTCTAGCTGCTCCAAGACACCGGAGACCACCAGACCTGTATATGTTTAAAAAAAAAAAAATGAACTCAACCCTCAACCTCTACCATACACTTTATATAAAAATGGACCAAAGACTTAAATATAAAAGATTAAACTATAACATTTCTAAAAGAAAACATAGAAGAAAATCTGTCTGACTTGGGGTTAGGCTAACTGTTCATAGATAAGATCCCAAAAACATGATTCATAAAAGAAAATTTGCAAAGTGGACTTTATCAAAATAAAAAGTATTTATTATATTAAAGGACTTACTCTGAAATTTTGAGTTCAAATCCAAATTTGGCCATTAATTAGTTGGTGACTTTGGTATTCCCTTTTTTTTTTTTTTCAAACCTTTGCTTTATCATCTCAAAAACTGAAAATCTCTTTGAAGACAAAATGAGAGAGTGTTTCCAACCCTAGTTTCGGATGTTTAACACGATAGTGGAATAAAAAAGAGTTCTGCGGTCAAATTAATGTGAGGAATACTGTACTAAGTCCAATTAAATAGGTTTTTTTTGCGCAGGACTTTTCAGAAACTTTAAGGTGCTGATGAGCTCTGTGAATTACCAAGGAGACACTATTTGTATCCCAGTGTTCCCTAAACTCACTTAGCATCCAGTACCTCTCATTTTTTAAATTTTTTTCTTCAAGAAGCAACCCATTGGACAGGAGTTACTCAGAATACATTTTGGGAAACGATGCTTTAACTTCTAAAGTACAATTCAAATATAACATGGTTTGTTTGTTTTTTAATTCAGACATAACATTGTAGAGTACTTTTAGGCAAAATTTTTACTATTTGTGTTTCAGAGATTTTTCCTATCAACCTTAAATAAAACATTAAAGAAGAAAGATTCAAAAAAAAAAAAAACACTGGAGGCTACTAAAAGAAATATCAATATAATGATTCAGCAGCCATACCCATTTGTAGAATCCTATCTTCTCTGTTATAACTTTTCCTTCTCCTGTGATATTTTTCCTAATCTTTAGGGGTATTTGGGCTCTGCTCTTTCTAACTTGGGAAGAGCTGTTGACAATATGGGGTAGTGGGAAGGAACCAGTTGCTATTCTTGGAGAACCCGGCCCCTCAGGTTTCAGGCCTTATCTGGCCTATGAACCCATCTGGAGGTTGTGTCACTACTTCTTTTAATCCCCCAGATTAAAACTTTAGTGTCATTGTAGACATTTGCCTTTCCTTCATTTTTTATTTCGAATCAGTCACCAAGAACAGTTATCTTCCCTTTGATGGATCTTTCAGATTTCTCCTTTGTCTTCTATTCCTACACTCAGGTAGTCCTGCTTTTTCACCTTACGCCAGGATGCAGCCTCCTGTCTGGTGTTCTTGCTGCTAGACAGTCCCCACGTGCTCCCCGAAGCCCCACCCTGCCCGCCCTGCAAACAGCTGCCAGCCTACGCTTTCTGAAGTGCTCTCAGCATGTTCGTTGATTGAGAATCTCCAGAGGCTTCTCAATTCTTACAGAACCAAGTCCCAACTTGTCTGCCTATCTTTCAAGAAACTTCATTATTCACAGCCTTTGTGACCAATTAATCTTATTTCTCATGGTTTCCCCAAATGACCCCACCTTTCTGATTGTGATACGGGCCGCGTGCATCCTGTGTCCGTGCCGTGCTCAAGCTGTTCCTGGGCCTGACATAGCTTCTCTTGTGCCCTTAGATACTCAGATGTAGCAGTTAGCAAAACAAAACACTCGTTGTGCTTTATTTTTTAATATAGAAATAATACATATTCACTGTAGAAAATTTGGAAAATACAGAGGAATATAAAAAGATGCTCTCACCATCCAGAAATAACCAGTATGAACCATTTTGGTATATTTCTTACCAGTCTTTTTTCAGTATATTTACTTATTTTTTCATCTAATTGAGATGAGCCTGACTTATTACTTGTATCTTGCTTTAAACTTTTCATTATAAGTATTCTTTCTAAATACTGTCTTTAGTAGTTCCAAATTTTCATTATATGGATATAATATAATTTATTTAGCTACTTCTTTACCGTTGAAAATTGTGATAGTTCCCAATTTTTTGCTAATATAAATAATCCTGTGATGAACATCTTTTCATATATACCCAGGTTGATACTTAATTACTCTCTTACGTTAGATTCTGAGAAGTGAAAGTGGTAAATCAAGGGTTTGAATAGTTTTTATACCTATGGTCTAATTGTGTTCGGTTTTGTATAAATTTATCATAATTTAAAATTGCTTACTTTACTGCAATAATTATCTAATAATTATTTTCCTGTTCACTTATTTGATTAGTTTTATATTGCTTTTTATGGCATTTTTTTCATTAGAGAAGTTGTGGGTTTACAGAAAAATACATAAAATACACGGTTCCCAAATATCATACCACCCTATTAGTAATGCCTTTATAATTGTGCTATTAACTCTAGTCCATGCATTACCTTGGGGTTCACTGTTTGTGCTTTACAGTCCTATGGTTTTAAAAAAAAAATGTGTTCTAAAAATACATACACAACTTAAAATTTCCACTTCGAATATATAATTCGGTATTAATTAAAGTCACAAGGTTGTACCATCATCACCACCACCATCCATTACCAAAACTTTTCCATTAACCCAAAGAGAAACTCTATACGTTAACTCCCCATTCTCTACCCCCAAACTGGCCCCTAGTTTCTGACTCTATGAGTTCGCGTATTCTAATTATACCATATTAACGAGATTATACAATATTTGTCCTTTGAGTCTGGCTTATTTCACTCAATATGATGTCTTCAAGGTTCATCCATATTGTCCCATGCATCAGAAATTCATTCATTTTATGGCTGAATAATATTCCATCACGTATCTACCACATTTTATTTATCCATTCATCAGTTGATGGATACTAGGGCTGCTTTTCCCTTTTGGCATTTGTGAATATTGCTGCTGCGATCATTGGTGTGCAAATATCTGTTCACGTCCTTGATTTCAGTTCTGGGTATATATCTAGAAACAGGATTGCTGGGCCATATAGTAATTCTATATACAACTTTATGATAAACCACCAAACTGTCTTCTACAGAATCTGTGCCATTTTACAGTCCCCCAGCAGTGACTGATGTTCCTAGTCTTCACATCCTCTCCAACACTTGTAATTTTTTTTTAATTGCAGTCATTCCAGTAGGTGTGAAGTGATATCTCAATGTTGCTTTGATTTGCATTTCCCTAACAGCTAGTGACATTGAGCATCTTTTCATGTGCTTTTTAGCCATTTGTATATATTCTTTGGAGAAATGTCTAGTCAAGTCTTTTGTCCATTTTTTAATTGGGTTGGTTTGGTCTTTTTATTGGTGAGTTGTAGAATTTCTTTATATGTTCTGGATAGTAAACCCTTATCAGATATGTGGCTTCCAAATATGTTATCCCATTGAATAGGTTGTCTCTTCACTTTTGTGACAAAGTCCTTTGGTGCAAAAAAGTTTATAATTTTGAGGAAGTCCCATTTATCTATTTTTTCTTTCATTGTTCGTGCTTTGGGTGTAAAGTCTAAGAAACAATTGGTCCTGAAGATGTTTCTCTATATTTTCTTCCAGGCATTTTATAGTCATAGCTCTTATATTTAGGTCTTTTCTCCATTAGGAATTAATTTTTGTATACAGTGTGAGATAGGGGTCCTCTTTCATTCTTTTTCCATATGGATAGCCAGTTCTTCCAGCACCATATATGTACAATACTCTTCTCTCCCAGTTTAGTGGTCTTGGCAGTCTTTTAAAAAATCAATTGCCTGTAGGTGTGAGGGTCTATTTCTGAATTCTCAATTTGATTCCATCAGTCAATGTATCTATCCTTGTACTAGTACCATGCTGTTTTGACCACTGTAGCTTTTGATGATGCTTTAAAGTCAGGAAGTGTGAGTCCTCCCATTTCATTCTTCTTTTTCAAGATGATTTTTGCTATTCAGGGCCCCTTGCCCTTCCAAATAAATTTGATAATTGGCTTTTCTATTTCTGTAAAGTAGGCTGTTGGAATTTTGATTGAGATTATATTGAATCTGTAAGTTATTTGGGGGTAGAAGTGACATCTTCATGATATTTCGTCTTCCCATCCATGAACTGGAATGCCCTTCCATTTATTTAGGTCTTCTTTGATTTCTTTTAGCAATGTCTCCTAGTTTTCTGTGCATAAGCGCTTTACATCTTTGGTTAGATTCATTCCTAGATATTTGTGTATAGAAATACTACCGATTTTTGTGTGTTTATCTTGTACCCTGCCACTTTACTGAATTTGTGTATTGGTTCTAGTAGCTTTGTTGTGCATTTTTCAGGCATTGATGTATATATAACATCATGTCATCTACAAATAGGAAAAATTTCCTCCTTTCCAATTTAGCTAACTTTTATTCCTTTCTCTTGCGTAATTGCTCAGCTAGAACTCTCAGTACAATGTTGAATAGTGACAGTGGGCATTCTTGTCTTGTTCCAGATTTTAGAGGGAGAGCTTTCAGTCTTTCACTATTGAGTATGATGTTAGCAGTAGGTTTTTCACATGTATCTTTTATCATGTTAAGGAAGTTTTTCTATTCCTGATTTTCTAAGTGTTTAATCAAGAAGGCTTGCTGGGACGGGCCACGGTGGCCCAGCAGGCAAGAGCGCTTGTCTGCCATGCCCGAGGACCTGGGTTCAATTCCTGGTGCCTGCCTATGTTAAAAAAAAAAAAAAGAAGGATTGCTGCATTTTGTCAAATGCCTTTTTCTGCATCAACTGAGATCAAGTAGTTTTTTTCCTTCAACTCTTAATGTGGTATATTACACTGATTTTCATATGTTGAACCACACTTGAATGCCTCAGATAAATTCCACTTGATTGTGGTGTATATTTCTTGTAATGTGCTCTTGGATTCGAATTTGCTAGTATCTTGTTGAGGATTTTTGCATCTATGTCCATAAGAACTATTGGTCTGTAATTTTCTTTTCTTATGTTATCTTTATCTGGCTTTGGTATGAGGGTGATATTGGCCTCAGAATAAATTAGAATTTAAAGTGTCTTGTAAGTAGCATATAGTTGGGCATGCTTTTTTAAATCTACTCTCTGCCTTTTGACTGGAGAGCATAATCCTGTACATTTAAAGTAACTATTAATAATGAAGGATATTTTTCTGCCATTTTGCTATTTTGTCTTTGACATAGCTTTTGACCCTCAATTCTTCTAAGGCCTATTTTCATATTTATTTGATTTTTCATATTATTTCATTATGAGTCCCTTTTCATTTCTTTCTGAATATATTTTTCAGATATTTTCTTTGAGGTTATCATGGGGTTAGAAGTTAGCATCCTATATCTATAACAATCATATTTGATTTGATATCAACTAACCTTCAATAACATACACCGTTCCTTTACCCCTTGGCCACCACAACTTTTTTTGTATTTGCTACACATTATATCATTGTACATTGTGTGTCCAAAATCATAGATTTATCATTACTTTTTTTTTTTTTTTTTGCATGCGCAGGTACTGGGAATTGAACCCAGGTGTCCTGCATGGCAGGTGAGAACTCTGCCTGCTGAGCCACCATTGGCTGCCCTATCATTACTTTTTATCTATTTGTATTTTAGCACTTATAGGAAATAATAATGAGAGTTACATACCAAAGAATGCAATACAATATTACAGGCATTTATGATTATGCAATGGTTCCCTTTACCAGAGATCTTTATTTCTTTATGCCACTTTGATCCATTCTAGTGTCCCTTCCTTCCAGACTGAGGAACTCCTTTTAGCATTGCCCGTAGAGAAAACCTAGAGGTAAATTCTCCGAGCTTTTGTTTATCTGGACTGTCTTAATTTCCCCATCATTTTTGAAAGAAAGTCTTACCAGACACAACATTTTTGGTGGCAATTGTTTCCTTTTAGCACTTTAAATATTTCAGAAAACTGCCTTCTTGCCTCCATGGTTTCTGATGAGAAATTGGTACTTTATCTTGCTTTTGTCTTGCAGCTTTCAGAATTCTCTTCTTGTCCTTGGTATTGGGCAGCTTGATTACTATATGTCTGGGCATGCTCCTCTTTGTGTTTACCCTGTTCGGGTTCATCGGGCATCTTGAATGTGCATATTCATGTTTTTCATTAAATGTGGGAAGTTTCTGCTCTTCTCTTTCTTCTCCCTCTGGCATCCCCGTAATGCACTTTTTGGTACACTTGATGGTGTCCCATAGGTTTCTTAGTCTCTGTTTACTCTTTTTCATTCTTTTTGCTTTCTGCTCCTCAGCCTGAATTCTTTTAATTGTTGTGTCTTCACGGTCACTGATTCTTTTTTCTGCCATCTCTCATCTGTTGTTGAAACTGTCTAGGGAATTTTTCATTTCACTTATGTTCATCAACTCCAGGATTTCTGTTTGGTTTCTGCTGAGAATCTCAAAGAGATTCCCATATTGTTTGTTCATTCATTGTTATTCTCATATCCTTTAATTCTTTCCCTGTGTTCTCCTTTATCTCCCTGAGGATATTGAACATTTTTTTTTTAAGTCTCTGTTCAGTAAAGCCTTGTTCCTTTGGATGGACCATCATTTCCTGTTTCTTTGTCCTGTAATCTTTGTTGTACACTGTACATTTTAATATTTTAAAGTGTGAACTCTGGGATTTAGTCCCAAAGCTGTTTCTTAAATCCACATCCTGCAAGTGATATGAGAGAGATTTTCTTGAATGTCAAGAGGTAAAACAGACATACTAAAGCAAAAAACAATTATCACAATGTGTGCAAATAGCTCTGCTTTGGCTTCTTCTTCTATCAAGAAGATCAACTAGCGGCAAACAGTGCTGTATCCTCTCTGTTTTAGCTGAGCCTGCCTGGAGCCAGGGGACCTGCTTCTTTGCCTGGACTTGTGCTTGTCCTTGGCTTCAGGAATTCCCCTGTTTACAGTTTACAGGAGTTCAGATACACACCTCACCTATTCCCTTTGAACTATACTTCCACCCCCTCTTGGGTGCTCTCCTGTATGACATAATGCAGGTAGTCCTGTGTCCCAGGCCACTTCAACTTAATTGTTTCTCACACGGTCCCAGCTGTCTACAAACCAATTCTCTCTTCTCAAGACGAACTCTAGAAGGGTGAGCCTGAGACAATTTCCCCAGCTCATTCCCTCAGACTACATCCCATAGATGGGCGCTGATATACCTGCACCCCAGGATGTGCGCAGAGGACATTCTGCTCCTTCTGGAACAGGGCCAGGGACCTGCAACGGCAGCACAAGGTAGCTGCACCCTAACTGGGAGAGGGGTCAGCAAGGGCACTGGAAGCCTTTGAAGCTGCATTTTCTTGGTTCAGGACTTCCCAATTAAGCAACCCTTTAATTACTTAAGCCATCTATAGTTTGTTTGTTTGTTGTTTTTTATGCTGTATGGCGGGGTCACATCTCATTCTTTTTCCATGTGAGTATCCCCTTACTGCAGCACCATTTGTTGGGTTTTTTTGTTTGGTTGGTTTTTATTTGTTTTGCTTGTCTGTTTGTTTGGGAAGTGCATGGGCCAGGAATCGAACCCGGGTCTCCCACATGGCAGACGAGAATTCCACCACTGAACTACCCCTGCACCCCTATTTTCTGTACTTTTTTGAGGAAAGGTACTCTAGGTACTGCCTTTAAGGTTCCTCTGCCTCCTTTGCCTGAGGGTGTTGGAACAATGCCTCCTTCAAAGCAGGCTCTCAGTGTTCTGAAGTGGCTCCGACCAGCCACACCCCCCAGAGTTTGGGAGACCATGTTTTTATGTCTCCCTCTGGCACCAGCAAACTGTACCAGGAGCCTGCATGAGGCTGGGGTATATGGCAGGGAGGGTGGAACTCACTGTATTTGCTGTCATTTACCAGTCTCTTCCACCCACTCCTCCTGAATACTGCTCAGGGTTCCCCTGGACTATGGAGTTAACAAAATAGTTGATTCAGACCATTCCTGCCAGTTCAGTAGCTGTTTTGGTGGAGGGACTGGTTCCTGGAACATTCTACCCCACCATCTTCCCAGAAGCCTTTCTCTGTGTCTGTTGCTTTTTTATATTCTCTTCTGTAGAGTTTCTGTTCATGCCCTTTGCCCATTTTCCTGTTTGATTTTTATTGATTTGTGTGAACTTTGTATATTACAGGTAAAAACTTATTGTTGATCAAATTTGTGGATAACTGTTTCCCCAATGTGGTTTTTGCTTTTTCATTCTGTACATGATGATTTTGTCATAATCTTAAAATTTTTATATATTAAATCTATCAATATTTCCTTTGTAATTTCTTCCATTGTTTTTATGGGTAGAACGTTCAGTTAAATATTTACTTACAAATTTTTCTTACTTTTTTATTATTTTAATTTACTGTATCTATAGACTTTTTTCAATTTACAATGTTAACAAACTAAATTTTTTCCTCATAGAATCAAGCAATGTGCTTAATATTAGTTATCACATAATCTTTTCATTCTCTCTGCCATACAAAATCACCTTTATATTTAACATTTTGAGTATAATTGGGATCACCTGGGGATCTTTAAAAACTACTGGAGCCTCTATCTCATCCCAAGAGGTTCTGATTTAATTGTCCTGGGTGGAGCCTGGATGGAAGGGAGTTGTCAGAGCTTCTGGGGTGACTGTAATGTGCAGCCAAGGTTAACAGCTATTGCTAAAGTGTTTAGACCTGATTCTCATTCACTAGTGGGAATCAGAATCACATATGTAGTTTTAAGCAACTCTGCCTCACCCTGACGATTTTTATTCAGTTTATCTGGTGTGGGACCTGGATATGTGGAGTTTTAAAAGCCCCACAGGTAATCCTTAGTGCATCCTTGGTAGAGACCTGCTATTACAGGATTATCTATTCTATTTCATTTATTCGTCTGGTTTTCCTTGGACTATATTAACCCGATTTGATTATTTTGGCTTTGTCATGAATTTTAGTATCTGCTAAGTCCAATCCCCCTTAAAACTCCTTCAAACATTTGTAGGTATCTACTTTTGTGTGCTATACTTCTACATCAATGGTATTCAAACTTTAACCTGGGAAAATGGCAAAAATACAAGGGCCCAATCCCCATCCGATCTGAACATGTACCTAAGCTCTGTGTTATTAGAACCTCAGGTGATTCTAAAAGAAACCAAAGTTTGAGAACCTCTATTCAAGAATCTAGATGATCCTCCTAGAAATTTCTTGAGTTAAAAAAATAATCTTTTTGGGCTTTTCGTTAGATTTGCATTAAGCCTCTAACACAGTCTTCAAGGTTCAAATTAATACTTACTTTCTCTACAGAGACTTTTCTGGGTCTTCCAGCCCCATTCTCTCTCACTTTTCTAAACACCTAATTAACTGACAGCAAATTATCATTTACTCCTTCTTCCTTGCAATGGAATTTGGGTCTCCTATGATTGTAAGCGCCTGTAGCACAGGGTCTGGTCTGTCCTCCATACTTCCTCCCTATGGCACTGGCCCATGGGAGGCACTTGGTAAATGCTTACCTTCATAATTTCCACGAAGTCCTTGAGTTTATCAAAATCCTTGTCCATTATATCCTTTATCTAAAAGAGGAGAAAGGCTTGACTTGACAAGGCACAGAGAAAATTATTGAAGGCAGTTATGGGGTCTTTTTTGTGGTTGTAAGCAAAGGGCAGCCACTGCTACTCTGGAATGAGCTGGATAAAGTTCAAAGAATGGACTAATATCCTATTAAAGTTACTTTCCTCCCAAGGATTCTCTGAAGGGATCAGGGTTCATGTATCATCAAGTCACTTACTTACTCCACCAGCCTGAGAAATGCCCATTGTAAGGCTTAACTATGTCGAACTCTGACCACAGCTGAGCTCTTTCTTGATTGTTTCCCTTTTTTTTTTTAAAGTGTGCTTTACAGTGGGGACAACCACAGCAATAGGCTGAGCCCCCAATATTGGGGTTTGTTCATATGAAACTTAACCCCACAAAGGATAGGTTAAGCCTACTTAAGATTAGGCCTAAGAGTCACCCTCAAGAGAACCTCTTTTGTTGCTAGATGTGGCCTCTCTCTCTCAACCAACACAACAGCAAACTCACTGCCCTCCCCTTCTCTACGTGGGACATGACTCCCAGGGGTGTGGACCTTCCTGGCAATGTGGGACAGAAATCCTAGAATGAGCTGGAACTCAGCACCAAGGAATTGAGAAAACCTTCTCGACCAAAAGGGGGAACAGCGAAATGAGACAAAATAAAGTGTCGGTGGCTGAGACATTCCAAACAGAGTCGAGAGAGGTTATTCTGGAGGTTATTCTTATGGATTAAATAGATACCACCTTTTTAGTTAAGGTGTAATGGAGAGGCTGGAGGGAAGTGCCTGAAAATGTAGAGCTGCGTTCCAGTAGACATGTTTCTTGAAGATGATCGTACAATAATATAGCTTTCGCAATGTGATTGTGTGATTGTGAAAACCTTGTAACTGATGCTTCTTTTATCTATCTTATGGACAGATGAGTAAAATATAAGGATTAAAATTAAATAAATAATAGGGGGAACAAATGTTAAAATAAATTTAGTAGATTGAAATGCTATTGATGAATGAAAGGGAGGGGTAAGGGGTATGGTATATAGGAATTATTTTCTGTTTCCTTTTTATTTCTTTTTCTGAATTGATGCACATGTTTTAAGAAATGATCATGATGAATATACAACTATGTGGGAAAAAAAAGAATGCAGTATGATTTAAAGAGAAGGAGGAGTATAACAGGGAAGATAGGGTTTAACAAATGAGTGTGACTGCTGAATCATTATATTGATATTTCTGTTGGTCTCCAGTGTCTTGGAGCAGCTAGAAGAAAAAAAAAAAAATGAAAAACTGTGGAACTATAACCCATACCAAATTTTAAAATCTGTTCTATAACTACTTGCTAAATGTACTTGGAAATTCATTGCTTTTTTGTATATATGTTGTATTTCACAATAAAAAAAAGTTAAAAAGAGAATGCAGCATGATAGATACTTAAATCAGAAAGGAGGGAAAGAGCTTGAAAAAAAAAAACATGCTGTAGGTAGACCCATCATAGAAAGTACAGGAGAGTTCTAGCTCCACAGCTCTCCCAGGAGGGGTGAGTGAAAAAGGAGGATAGAATTGGTCTTTTATTGCCCTCAAATGCCAGATCAGCCCCTCACAATCAGCTATCAATAAGATGACATCATCCCAACCTTATCAATGAGCTGCCTTAGAGAATCTCCCCCCAAATCAGGTTTAAGCATCAAACAAGTAATGAGTGCCTGAAGCCACCCAACATTTAAGCACCCTAGGGGAATGGGGCTGAGTTGGTTTGATTGCTTTTTCCATGTAGCTCATTTTTCGGACCCTTTATCTCCATGTTATGCAAAGTCTCATCCCGTTACCTGTTTTATCTCCTCCATTTTTTCCTTGAGCTCTTCCCTCACCTCCTTGAGTTCATTCTGAGGAAATAAATGGGGAAGAGAAGAAGTAAAAAAATGTCTTGGATGAAAAGGAAACTGTCAAAAGGAGAGAAGGGAAGATTCTGGGGCATTGCCAAAAGACACAGAGAGAGGTACTTCCCGTTAGGGAAGAAAAGATGCTGTTAAGAAAATTGGATAATGGGACAGAGAGATGTCACGTGCCTCCAGATATGAGGCACTAAAAAGGACACGCCATCACTTTTGATGAAAATGTATAACTTGGGTCCAGTTATTTAGCATCAGATAAACCCGAATTAAGGGTCATTCCACAAAATAAATAATCTGTTGTCCTCAAAAATGTCAATGTCATGAAGGCAACGGTTGAAGGACCATTCTAGATGAAAAATTAAAGAGATGCAGCAACTTAGATGCACCATGTGATCCTGGATTGGCTCTTGAACCAGAAAAGTATTTTTTTTCTTTTGTTATAGAAGACTTTAGTGGACCAATTAGTGAAATTAGAATTAGGGCTACAGATTAGTACTATATCTATGTTAATTTCCTGATTTTGATGATTTTATTGTGGGATATTGTTTTTAGGAAATATACAGTGAAGATTTACAGATAACGAGGCCACTTATTCTCAGTCAGTCAGGACATATCTGTGTGTATGAGAGAGAGGGTTATTCCCATGATAAAATGCCCACATTTGGAGAAACTGGATGATGTTTATGTTAGAATTCACTGTACCATTTTTTCAATTTTTCTGTCTGAAATTATTTCAAAATAAAAAGTTAAAAAAGAAAAGAAAGGAAAGGATCTGAGGGGATGAAATTGCAGGGCTTATGGCGTAACTGTAAATGCCGGCAGGTTTCTCTGCCATATAAGTCTGGTTTAGTTGCCCCATCTGCTCTTCACTGTTCTGGTCCAGCCCCCATCACCTGGGCTCACTCACTCACCTTTAACTCTTGTGTCCCTTCTGTTTTGAGAAATGGCCCTTGTTTAACTTCTTTGTAACCACATGTCTATTGATCAAAACCAGAAACACAGAATATTAGAAATTGCAGGGTGAGCAGATGAGGCAGGAGAGATGGCCCCAAGTTTCTCTTCCTCCCTTAGGACCAGGGAAGAGAGAGCAGGGCTGGTGGCCACACCTGCTCACAACTAGCCTGGATCTTTTCTCTCCCACTTTGAGCTCACTTCTTTCTACTCTCCTCCTGGCCCACAGGCTCAGCTTTTTCTGTCCCTGGAACAGAAAACGCATTCCCACCTGGGGGCCTCTGTGCTCGCTGCTCCCTCTACCCAGAATGCACTTCATCTCCTCTTTGCATGCAGCAAATGTCCTTCAGCTCTCAGCTCAGATGAACACCTTCCCTGACCACCCAGTCATGCCTCCCTGTTTTAATTTCCTGACACATCACGCTGTGAAAGTTTTCCTTGTTCATGCATGTACCTGAACCCTCCTAATGTGGAGTCTATGAGAACAGAGTCCAGTTCTTTCATTTTATCCCCTAGTCCCTGGGACAGGTTCTGACCACCAGGAACAATGAATACCTTGGCTCCAAGCCACCTTCCTACTGACCCCCTGCCAGGCCTGGCTGCCTGTGGAGCCTCAGGGAATCTCCTTACTTTGTTCAGCTCTGCTTTCATTTCCATGCAAAATGCCTTGTGGTTCTTGCTCTTCAAAGAGAAGCTGACCTTCAGCCTGTCGGTCCCCAGGTTTGGGAGAGGGCTTGGGGGCCACAGAGCAACACCCAGCCCTTGCATGAGGACCTCCCACTCCAGCTGCACGCGCCCAGCTGGGCTGCAACTCAGGCCCACAGTCTCCTCAGCGCCCTGACCTGATGCACGACAACCCAAATCTCACCCTGTGATACTCTTGTTATGAGTACATACCTGCCCGTTCTGTGGGGAGTCCCGTTCCCACTGGAGGGGACCGGGCAGAGAGAGCGCTTTAAGATCATTTTAAGGAAGCCGCCTAAGAATGTTTCTGGCATACAGATTTTGGGGATGGACAGACCTGGGCTCTAATCTCAGCTGCCCTCTCTCCTAGCCTTGTCAACTTGGGCAAGCTATTTAGTCTTCATTTCCTCATCTGTAAAATGGGGGTGACACTTATAGTTACCCGATTGGGTTACTGTGAGCCTTAGACACGCCTGTCAGGTGCTGACTGGCACAGGCTCGGCACGAGGACCTGGGGCCATCTGAGGACTCTGGGGATATTACGGCTCCTTGTTCTCACCCCAAAGCCAGGGATTAATCCCATCCCCATTCCAGCCAGAGAAGACGTGCTTAGAACAGAGAGGGCAAAAGGCAGGGATGCATGGGAACATTCTCAGTCTCCAGCCCCAACCCCTTCTCCATTCAGCGGGAACTCAGAGAGTCCCCCCACCCCCCACCATTGTTACCAGGTCTGTTTTCTTCGGTTCTGCCCCCTTGGCCGACATGATGGAGGAGGCTCACAGAGTACTTTGACTTCCCAACCTCCCCGCGACAGCCCCCGTGACCGGGCCACGATCCCATGCAAAGTACAGGTCAGGCAGGGCAGGATGGCCGCGCCTTTGTGTGCTGACAGCTGAGGTCACAATGCCCAGCTCCCACTTGCTGGCCGGGGAAGGGGGAGGGGGCGCCCCGCCCCTTTGGGCACAAGGCACAGCTCATGAGAAGTAAGAATTTCCGGCTACCCGGATTTCCTTCCTCAACGGGCTAAACTGTTGGTGAGAAGGCTGTGTCTGCCATTCCCAGCTGGCCTCTTCTCGGACCCCACCCGTGATGGCCTCCCCTGTGCTCTCCTGCCATGGACAGACTCTCCCTGGGCCTGCAGCTGCCTTGGGTGGGATGGCCTGGGTCTCTCTGGGTGCGTGGACTGCCCCCGCCTGGCCTGCGCTGGGGAGGGAGCCACATCTCGGTGGGATAATTCCTAATGCGCCTGGCCCCATGGACGTCCTCTCTGCCTTCACTGCCCCCGTGTCTTCTGATGGTTCTTTCACCCTGGAAATGGCCAGGGCTAGAAGCAACGGGCTGGCAGTGTTACAGGTGAAAAGTCTCGGAAGGAAGGGGCTTGGGGAAAGGAATACCCAAGAAAAGGTTGGTCTGCCGGTAGCTGTACTTGGAGCTTCAAGTAGAGAGCTGAAGGAATGCGGTGTCCCATTTCAAGCAGGCCTCAGATCATTCAGAATCCGGGCTTGTGCACTTAATGTCCTTTTTCCTCCTATCACTGGGCATTCTCCTTTCTCTTCCCTCTCATTTCAATTACTAGTTGCTACAGAAAAGGCCAAATTGGAGATTCTGAGGCCAGCACGGAGCGTACGAATGGTACGGATTGTGTGGGAGCCCACCGTGCTTGCCCTCCCGTCTCAGACCCTGCGTGCCTGTCCTGGGCCGTGGCTGGCGCAGTGAGCCCGGAAACTTCCTCCAGCTGCTGTTTGCCGCGCTGCTGTTGCATTTTCTAAGTGGTTTTTTCCCGGCCGCCAACCTAGAGACAGACGTTGACTTTATCCCATCCAAATGGAAGGAGAATGTGTCCTTCACTCTGTTCCCCGGGGGGGGAGGGGTTGGGGGTGGCAGCGAGCTTCTCAGACCTCACTTTCCTCACTTGCAAATGAGGAGACCTGAACGCTAAGCTCCTTCCCTGCTGAAATCTTCACCTCTGCCCACTCAGGCCTCCCACAGCTGCTGGCCAAACAGATGGATCGTCTTTTCTCTCGAGTTTTCCTAAGATCCCTAACAGGTTTGCACAGGTAATTACACAATGAAAAATGCCTCCACCGCCACATTTGCAAGCTCCGTGAAAAGGGGCACTATCTCATTTTATTTTTACTTGAAATCCTCACAGACCTGCAAAGAAAGTTTCCTTTGCTTGGCTGAAGTGTTGTTTAAAAAGACTTAGTATGTAGCCCAGCAGCCTGCAGGAGCCCACCGGCCTGGACATTAGAAAACAGGGCCTAAAGGAAATCAAGGTCTCAATGTGAAATGGCTTTATATAGTGCAAACTGTTACTATAGATGAGAAATTTTCATATCATCATTTGGAGTGAAAGTTAATAGATCCACATCTCTGACTCGTACCTCTTCTTACAAGTACTTTTCATGTTACCCAATACATTGTTGTTATCAATATGCTCTGGAAGGACTTGGGAAGTTGTGGTAATTGGATCCAGGCGTCACCTTGGCCAGGTGAAGGTGCCTAGTTCTATTGCTGTGGACATGAGCCAATGGCATGTGAACCTCATCTGTTGCTGATTACATCTGCAGTCGGCTGGGAGGCGTGCCTGCTGTAATGAGTGATGTTTGATTTGTCTGGGGCTTAAATGAGAGAGCTCAACGGAGCACAGCCCAAGCAGCTCAGCATACATCTCAGCACTCATAGCTCTGCCCAGGCCTTTGGAGATGCAGAAAGGAATCACCCCAGGGAAAGTTGCTGGAACCCAGAGGCTGGGAGAGAAGGCCAGGAAAGTTCGCCCTGTGCCTTCCCACATTAGAAAGAGCCTCAGTTGAAAGTTAGCTGCCTTTCCTCTGAAGAACTATATGGTTAACTAAATAAATCCCCTTTTATTAAGAGCCAATCTGCCTCTGCTGTGTTGCATTCTGGCAGCTAGCAAACTAGAACAGATGTCTTTTTATTAAACCTGAATGAATGAGTTTCATGGCATTGTCTTCTCCCTTAAGATTTTGCAACTTCATGGGGCACGAGTTTGAATCAGCAATGCAATGCTGGATAACTCTGTGGCATAACTTTGTTGCATGCAAGTCATTGGTAGTTCTTACCTGAAGAATCCCCAGATAATGTTTTTCCTACCCCTGCTTCAAGGCAAAATCCTTGGTCCCAGGGCAAAGAGCATAGAGGTCTCTGATGTTCCTTTCTCCAAGTTGATGTACCCCTGCTTTTTTGGTTTTATGAAGACAACATTGTACAGAGGGTATTGGCAGGGTTTTTTTTAAAGAGGCCTTAGGTCTCTGAGTTTGGCCTCCTGTAATTGCAGGGGTCCAAAATTCTGAAGAGACTTGCCTGCAGTGAAGCCCAAGCTCAGCCATTACCCAAGCCTGGGACTAGAATACACAAAAAGAATCAACTCTCAGTTACTCCAGTGTTCTAAAATCCTTCAATTAGTGTGGAATGTTTCATAAAGATGCCAGGAATCCCGCTGCCTGCAGACTCCAAGCAACCTCTGCCTGACACGGGTCACCGTAAACACGCCAGATGATTCCCTCTTATGACGCTCTGCCAGTTTATTTCCTGACATGCTGCAGGGTTTCAGTTCCTGCTTTCAGCCAGAAAGGCTCTGGATCCTAGCCCTAGAGAATCTCTCACATAAATATTTTATGGGTTTTATGTGATTGGTTACTGCATTGTCCCACTTGGCTGATTTACAGAACTTGCACAGCTTTACTCTGTGCAGGGTACAGAGATCGTTTATCTTTAACAAGTTGATTACTATGCAATTTCTTGTCATTTCGAGAAATAGTATATCAGAACTTTGACCAGCCTTGTAACCCTATTATAATAACGTTTCTGTGGAAAAAATATATTCATTTTATATTGTGTCAATGTCTGGTACCTCTCAGGAACAAAAAAAATAGCATTCTGGACAGAGAATCGTCAGTCTCCAGCTCTTTTGGTACACATAGCGTTGAGTGTAAAATCAGAGCAAACGTAATGTGTGAGGAGCGCTGGCTTTTCCTGTCTGCTCACAATCACTAGACATGCTTGCCAGGGCCTTCCAGCACCCAGGGGATCCCGTAACTCTTCCCACAGCCAACCTTTACAGAGCAGCCTGCCTGTGAGATAAAACAGGAATAACCAACAATCACAGGCTCTCCCTACTCTTGCCAAATAGGGCTCCTGAGCCTCCTTCCTTAGCTGAGCATCCCTTTACCCTCTTTGGATGGAGCCCAGTTAGAAGATGCCAACTATTTCACTCCTGCATCTTTTAGTTTCCCTACTAGAAGGCTCTCTACAATTGCTCTCCCAGTCCCTAACAGCCTCTTCTCTATCTCTGGTACCTTCAAATTCTTTATGTCACTGAAACAATAAGCTGACTGAGACAATAGCCTCTTTGGATTGGTCTTGTTGGGGAACTATGACTTACACCTTGTCCGCCAAGCACAGGCCAACCTCTTGTTGCTTCTCAGATAGCATCCTAGGAAGATGGACAAATCCACACCTATGGCTACTGCATAGAAGTAGCCAACTTGTAGCATCCAGGAGGTTGGATGGGTCTGACTGGAAGCATTGCTCTAACTACAGCTTATGCTTATTTGCTTTCTGTGTTACCTGAAAGTAGGATAACTGCTGAAACACCCCTAAATGTCATTGGCTTGATATAAATGAAACTTGTTTCTTGATTACAAAGTCTTGAAAGAATCAGGATGTTCTGATCAGTGGGCATTTCACCTCCTAGTAATGACTCTGGAACCCAGTTTTCCTCTGGCTTGTGGCTCAGCCATCTTCAATGTGGTTTTCATGTGAGAAGATGGAAGAGGATGGAGACTCACATATGGAAGGTTTCCATGGCTAGTCCTGGAAGTAGCCAGCATTACTTCAACTCACATTACATTGACTAGAGCCCAACTCCAAGACCACATCCCAACTGCAAGAGAAGCTGGGAAATGTGACCAAGTTTTTCCCAAGAAGAAAAGGAAATGGATTTAAGGAGCAGTGAGCCAATCTCTGCCATACTTTTCTAACGTATTTCATCTTATTTCACTCCAACAAGTTTCTTCTCTTTAGAAAACTTTATTTAGGGTTCTTCTGTTTTCAGTACAAAAGGGAGGTAGCCTACAGGTCCAAAATGGAAGAATACCCTGGATTCTTGAGGTGGGATTAAATCTCTTAGCAATTGGGAACTGGCAGAGAAGTTTCACAGGGACCAACCTCTTTGCCATCTGAATGGTCAATTGGCTGGGATGTTGAGACAGAAATTGTAAAAATGACCCGGCTTTTCCAAGGCTTTTGCAGTACAATAACCCCAGTATCCCAGCTCCGCTTTGCAGAAGGCTCTGCAGATCTCCCTTCCCACTGTGGGCTCATTCCCTCCTGCCAGCATCACAACGTGGAAGCCAATGTTTTTCGTTGTTCTAAGCCTTTTGAGTAGCACTGGGTCCCTACCAAGCTGTCTGGCCTTTTCCAGTCTCCTTCTCTGGAAGTTGGGTTCTACTGTTGTCCGCTTGGGTGAAAGCCCATAACTTGCTTCAGATGAAACTTTGTGACTAGCCCCATGAAGCCACCATTCTATTGAATATGATCTCTGCCTGGAGATGCCTGCTGCTTTGCCCTATCCACTAGACACGGAAACAGATTAGACCAGAGTTTTTCAGACCCTGTGGACACTGGCTGCTGGGTGGCCTCCTGGGGCAGGGTGGTGGTGGTGGTGGTAAGCTTAGCCATAGCCTTTTCCACATCTGGTTTACTTCCTTCTCTTGAACATTCTGCCCATGAATCCATGTGAGCAATGAATGGTCAAGAAGGTGTGAATCTCTTTCTCTTGTTAGGGGTGCTGGAGATGAGTCTTGGGCTTAGGAAAGAACGTCTCTTCCTGGGAACTGTGGATGGTGATAAAAACAAGGGAACTTGTAGAGTTGAGTCACATGGACAGCTGAGGTCAGTAAGCTGGAGGATGCTGCTTAAATGGGCCTCTAAGTGGAGGAGCCAAGGACAGATTGTAGAGAGCGTCAGGGAAAGGCGAGAAGGTTGAGGACAGATCCTGGGACAAGCCTACATAGCATGGAAAGTTCTCACAGGTTGCTGAGTTGTGGAGTGGGAGAAATCTGGGTTCAGTTAAAATCTGAGAATTAGGTAGTTTCTAAGGGTTCTGTTCCTTCTTTCTTATTACATGACTGAACTCATTCATGCAAGGCTGAGGATTTTCTCCTTTGTTGGCACAGCAATGCTCATAAACTGTTGCCTGATTTTCCAGAACCTGAATTCAATGGACTCCATGTCCTTCTTGCATTTAAGGTCAAAAATAGTGGGTGTTCTAATTGAAGTTAGGTTCAACAATGCTGGGAAACATACACCCAGATCCACGTTGATATGCTGTGCTTAAGACCAGTTTAATATACATATATATTAATGTATGTTTATGTATATATAATATATATAATATTTTTATATTTTATATATATAAATATTTCTATTGCAAATCTTCTCACACATATAGTCCATACGGGGTATACAATCAATGGCTCATATTATCATCATATAGTTCTGTATTCATCACTGTGATCATTTTTAGAACATTTATATCACTCCAGAAAAAGAAATAAAAAGAAAAAACTCATATATCCCATACTCCTTACCCCCCCTCATTGACCGCTAGTATTTCCATCTACCCAATTAATTTTACCCTTTATCCCCACCTATTATTTATTTATTTATTTTTTGTTCAATGAAACTTTTTCTTTTTAATGGCAAATATTTGCAACATTGTCCATCAAAAGGGTACTGGTTAAGCAGATTGTGACACGCGTCCACCAAGTGGAATGCTAGGCAGCTGTGAAGTACTGCTGAGTAAGCTTTCTATGTAACTAAGACGGAAAAATCCACAAGAGAGCTAAGTGAAAATAGTGTATATAATATGAATTTAAAAAGTGTTAAAATAAATACTCACATTTTCTTGTTTGCATTAAAATCCTTGGTAGGGTACGTTGGAAAATAATCATATTTTTCTAACATGGAGGAATTGACTGAACAGGGATAGGAGAAAGACTTTTTATTGAATACTTTTTGTATTTTAATGTTTTTGAACCATGCAAATGTAATACCTACTCAAATTAATTAATAAAAACTTAAAAACAAACAAATAAAGATTATACGTCAGCTTCCCTATCCTTTTCTCCAAGCACTGCCATTATGATTTTGCTTCAGGGCCAAAAGGAAAAAAAAAGAAAAAAAGAAAAAGGAAAAGAACTCTTTTAAAGAAGCTGGTCCATTTCATACCACAAACAACTCAAACAACAACTCTGTCCTCAAACAGTGACTTGCAGAAAATTCAATTCAGCAAGCATCTCTTCCTTCTGGCTTCCTAGTCTTCACAACTGCTCCATGCCAGCTTTTTATCTCTCCTCCCCCTACCTCCCCTCCCCCTGCCCCATCCCCCCACCCCACCCCCCACACCTTCCAGCCTGGTCCTTGTCCACACTTAATTCTTCTCAGTCCTCCCTGGGCCTTCCCTCTGAACACTGCTGTACCACCAGAGCACAACCTCGTACTTGGAACTGTAAGAAAGCAAAAAGTACAGCTCTGAACATGAGTATCTCAACAGCTCTCCAGGCTTGGTCAACTCCTGTTCTATTGCAAACTCTTACCCAGGCCCACATCTCACTTTCCTCAGATGATTGACATTCCAGGATACTTCAAAAAATAAATAAATGCCATAAACATTTGCATGGTTCAAAAAAATTATTATTTTTTTAATCCATATTTTTTTACTCAACTGTCCATACCCTGGATAAAAGGAGCATCAGACATAGGTTTTCACAATCACATGATCACATTATAAAAGCTATATAATCACACAATCATCTTCAAGAATCAAGACTACTGGAAAACCTCTCAACAGTTTGAGGTACTTCCCTCCAGCCACTCCAATACACTGTAAACTAAAAAGGGATAACTACATAATGCATATGAATAACCTCCAGGATAACCTCTCAACTCTGTTTGAAATCTCCCAGTCACTGAAGCTTTATTTTGTTTCATTTCTCTCTTCTGCCTTTTGGTCAAGAAGGCTTTCTAAACCTTGTAGTGCTGGGTCCCAGCTCATCCCAGGAGTCTTGTCCCACATTGTCAGGGAGATTTACACCCCTGGGAGTCATGTCCCACATAGTGGGGAGAGCAGTGAGTTCATCTGCCGAGTTGGCTTAGACAGAGAGGTTACATGTGAGAAACAAAAGAGGTTTAAGACCAGTTTTTATTTAGTTCACGTATTTCCCCCAGTGAGGAAATTGCTTCTATTGAGGTATCCCCTTTGCTGGTGGAGCAAAGTACTGGCTTTCAGTGGTGGCAGAATCTGAGCTGGCCAGCTCTCTGATGCGGTCCCAGACATTTTTCTGGGAAGCTTGAAATTGAGCTTCTTTCTCTAGCCCTCCCAACAAGAAAACCAGCAAAAATACATGCTCTCTATGAGTAAGAACCAGACTGACAGAGGTGGCCACAAGTTCCTGCCAACATATAGATCTTTGGAAACTCATGTACAACAGTACCTCCTGGGCTGGAGACCCTCGGAGACACTTCCTATAGAAACCTGGAGGACTCGTGATACCTCATGGAATCTCAGGGTCGATCATTTTAATTAGAGGTCATGAGACAAAATGGAATCGGATGCCTTTTTATTTATGTGCCTAGTCTTCTTTTATGAGTCCTTTCACTTGACTGGTTTTCTGTCATCAAACAACAGATAACTTTTAGGGCATCAGGACACCGAGGGTGGCCTCTTCCTCACAAAGGACTGAGGTCTCATCAGCTTGTATGTTCATTCTGCAGAGTGCTATTCTCCAGCAGCCCCGTTTGCTCCTTTTCCATGCTGAGGAGCACAGTCCTGCCCCAGCCTTATTCCTTCAGAGTCACTCAGCAGCCTGCCTGCTCCCCAACTCCCCAGCCCCACTATGTGGCTCTGAGGTGCTCCCGGGCCCTGGGACGGATGGACACTTTGAGAAGACCCTTCTGGGGACCTGGGCTCGGACCTGGGGCTGAGGAGGGGATGTAAGTGACATCACTCCCCTGAGTGGTAAAACTCACATGAAGATTGCTGTCCCGGGAAAGATGACTGGGATTGAAACAAATGGTGAGGCAAGCCACACTCATCTGCTGAATCCCTCAAACCGAAATTAATTTGCTTTTCCATAATTCTTGGTTAAACCAAAGTGATCCCTTTCTTGTGTTCCATCCCAGTAAGAAACACAACGATTAGGCCCCATCCTGGGGGCCAGGGAACCCCGGGGCCTGCTGGACCTCAGAGCCTCTCCCACAGCTGAGCCCCCAGCCCCCCAGCAGGAGCCCCCCCCCCAGCTCCCAGCCAGCCAGGCACCCAATGGGAGCTCTAGGTCAGCAGGCAGGTAACCCAACAGCAAGTCCCTCATCCAGCTCAGCACACATTTACTGAGCATTCACTGTGTGCCAAGCACCCTACGAGGCACCAGCGCACAAAATAATTAAGACAAGGTCCTGGCCCCTGTGAAATCACTGTCAATGGGGCTGACAGAGGCATAAATAAGACCTTTTTAGCACAATGTAGTATGTGAGATGCTGCAGGTCTTGGAGCTGAGTCTCTGCCACATTTCCCTGGACCTCAGCCCCAGCCTTCTGAGCTGCCCAGTATCCCCGTACTTCTCTAAATCCCAGTGCAGGAGCCAGGCAGGGCTATGCTACATGCTGAAGACCAGATTTGCCCAGCACCACTGCCCCTCCCTAGGCCCCTGAAGGAGCCGTGCTCCCTTCACGCTTCAGTGGGGCCATCCCCGCCATGCTGGGCCCTGTATGGAGAGTGCTCACCTGTGAAATGGGTCATCCTTCCAGCACAGAGAGTTCCTGGCTTGATCCGGTGGGTGTCTTGCATTAGCCCTCTCTGTTGGCTCCTCCTGACCCAGATTCACCCTTACCTGGCCTTGACCCTATGGACAGCAAACACACTGGACTCAAATCCTCAAATCTCTAAGACCCTTGAACTTGAAGGTGTTTACTGAACTGTATGGGTGTCAACCTGAGATTTCCCCATGTCAGAGTCTCTGCAGGTTACACATTCCTGTGCTCAGAGGTCCTTTGCCTTCCTGCCTCAGAAAACAATGAGATATTCAAACAGGGTTTCAATAAATGACAAAGGTAGAGGCGGGGCCAAGATGGCGGCTTGGTAAGGTACGTGCGTCTTAGTTCCTCCTCCAAAGCAACTACTAGGTGAACTGAAACAGTGCAGAACAGCTCCCGGGGCCACGACAGGGAATGGACACACAGCGTACCCCAGTCTGGACTGGCTAGTCTGACTGCGAGACTCGGCTGTGGTGAGATCCCCGAGCGGCGCATGATTTCCCGAGCAGCGGCAGCTGTGGCGGCCGGAGCTCCTCCCTCCCTCCTTCCCGGGCTGGCTGAGAGTCTCGGAGAGGCAAGTTTCCCAAGCCGAGGCGGCCAGCGCCCCTCTTTTGCAGGCGGCTTACTGGTCCGGCTAGGAGTCTCGGATCAGAGGGCTACCTAAGCCGCGGTGGCCGGCAACCGGCGCCCCTCCCCCGCGGGTGGCTTCCTGGTCCGGTGGGGAATTCCACAGGCCGCGGCGGCCGGTGACTGACGCCCCTACCCCGCGGGCGACTTCCTGGTCTGGTGGCGAATTCCCCGGGCCTGCTGTGGCCGGCGACCAGCCACAGGGTCCCCTCAAGCCGCAGCGGCTGACGCCCCCACCACGCGCGGCCCCCCGAACCAACAGAGAGAATTGGATCGGAAATCCCCAGGCCGCGGAGATCGGTGACCGGGGAGATCCCTTCCAAACACGTGAGACAAACGTGTGCCACGAGTGCCACCTACTGGGCAGGATAAGAAAAACAGAAACCAGAGATTTCACAGAAAAATCTTTCAACCTTGTTGGGTCCGACACCCAGGGAAATCTGACTAAATGCCCAGACGCCAGCAGCAGAAGATAATGGTCAACGCTCAGAAGATTGAGAATATGGCCCAGTCAAAGGAACAAACCAATAGTTCAAATGAGATACAAGAGCTGAGACAACTAATGCTGAATATACGAACAGAAATGGAAAACCTCTTCAAAAATGAAATCGATAAATTGAGGGAGGACATGAAGAAGACATGGGCTGAACATAAAGAAGAAATAGAAAAACTGAAAAAACAAATCACAGAACTTATGGAAGTGAAGGATAAAGTAGAAAAGATGGAAAAAACAATGGATAACTACAATGATAGATTTAAAGAGACAGAAGATAGAATTAGTGATTTGGAGGATGGAATATCTGAATTCCAAAAAGAAACAGAAACTATCGGGAAAAGAATGGAAAACTTTGAACAGGGCATCAGGGAACTCAAGGACAATATGAAGCGCACAAATATACGTGTTGTGGGTGTCCCAGAAGGAGAAGAGAAGGGAAAAGGAGGAGAAAAACTAATGGAAGAAATTTTCACTGAAAATTTCCCAACTCTTATGAAAGACCTAAAATTACAGATCCAAGAAGTGCAGCGCACCCCAAAGAGATTAGACCCAAATAGGCGTTCTCCAAGACACTTACTAGTTAGAATGTCAGAGGTCAAAGAGAAAGAGAGGATCTTGAAAGCAGCAAGAGAAAAACAATCCATCACATACAAGGGAAACCCAATAAGACTATGTGTAGATTTCTCAGCAGAAACCATGGAAGCTAGAAGACAGTGGGATGATATATTTAAATTACTAAAAGAGAAAAACTGCCAACCAAGACTCCTATATCCAGCAAAATTATCCTTCAAAAATGAGGGAGAAATTAAAACATTCTCAGACAAAAAGTCACTGAGAGAATTTGTGACCAAGAGACCAGCTCTGCAAGAAATACTAAAGGGAGCCCTAGAGTCAGATACAAAAAGACAGAAGAGAGAGGTATGGAGAAGAGTGTAGAAAGAAGGAAAATCAGATATGATATATATAATACAAAAGGCAAAATATTAGAGGAAAATATTATCCAAACAGTAATAACACTAAATGTTAATGGACTGAATTCCCCAATCAAAAGACATAGACTGGCAGAATGGATTAAAAAACAGGATCCTTCTATATGCTGTCTACAGGAAACACATCTTAGACCCAAAGATAAACATAGGTTGAAAGTGAAAGGTTGGGAAAAGATATTTCATGCAAATAACAACCAGAAAAGAGCAGGAGTAGCTATACTAATATCCAACAAATTAGACTTCAAATGTAAAACAGTTAAAAGAGACAAAGAAGGACACTATCTACTAATAAAAGGAACAATTAAACAAGAAGACATAACAATCATAAATATTTACGCACCGAACCAGAATGCCCCAAAATACGTGAGGAATACACTGCAAACACTGAAAAGGGAAATAAACTCATATACCATAATAGTTGGAGACTTCAATTCACCACTCTCATCAATGGACAGAACACCTAGACAGAGGATCAATAAAGAAATAGAGAATCTGAATATTACTATAAATGAGCTAGACTTAACAGACATTTATAGGACATTACATCCCACAACAGCAGGATACACCTTTTTCTCAAGTGCTCATGGATCATTCTCAAAGATAGACCATATGCTGGGTCACAAAGCAAGTCTTAACAAATTTAAAAAGATTGAAATCATACACAACACTTTCTCGGATCATAAAGGAATGAAGTTGGAAATCAATAATAGGCGGAGTGCCAGAAAATTCACAAATACATGGAGGCTCAACAACACACTCTTAAACAACGAGTGGGTCAAAGAAGAAATTGCTAGAGAAATTAGCAAATACCTCGAGGCGAATGAAAATGAAAACACAACATATCAAAACTTATGGGAAGCAGCAAAGGCAGTGCTAAGAGGGAAATTTATTGCCCTAAATGCCTATATCAGAAAAGAAGAAAAGGCAAAAATGCAGGAATTAACTGTCCACTTGGAAGAACTGGAGAAAGAACAGCAAACTAATCCCAAAGCAAGCAAAAGGAAAGAAATAACAAAGATTAGAGCAGAAATAAATGAAATTGAAAACATGAAAACAATAGAGAAAATCAATAAGGCCAGAAGTTGGTTCTATGAGAAAATCAATAAGATTGATGGGCCCTTAGCAAGATTGACAAAAAGAAGAAGAGAGAGGATGCAAATAAATAAGATCAGAAATGGAAGAGGAGACATAACTACTGACCTCACAGAAATAAAGGAGGTAATAACAGGATACTATGACCAACTTTACGCTAATAAATACAACAATTTAGAGGAAATGGACGGGTTCCTGGAAAGACATGAACAACCAACTTTGACTCAAGAAGACATAGATGACCTCAACAAACCAATCACAAGTGAAAAAATTGAATTAGTCATTCAAAAGCTTCCTAAAAAGAAAAGTCCAGGACCAGATGGCTTCACATCTGAATTCTATCAAACATTCCAGAAAGAATTAGTACCAACTCTCCTCAAGCTCTTCAAAAAAATCGAAGCGGAGGGAAAACTACCTAATTCATTCTGTGAAGCCAACATCACCCTCATACCAAAACCAGGCAAAGAAACTACAGGCCAATCTCTCTAATGAATATAGATGTAAAAATCCTCAATAAAATTCTAGCAAATCGTATCCAACAACACATTAAAAGAATTATACATCATGACCAAGTAGGATTCATCCCAGGTATGCAAGGATGGTTCAACATAAGAAAATCAATTAATGTAACACATCATATCAACAAATCAAAGCAGAAAAATCACATGATCATCTCAATTGATGCAGAGAAGGCATTTGACAAGATTCAACATCTTTTCCTGTTGAAAACACTTCAAAGGATAGGAATACAAGGGAACTTCCTTAAAATGATAGAGGGAATATATGAAAAACCCACAGCTAATATCATCCTCAATGGGGAAAAATTGAAAACTTTCCCCCTAAGATCAGGAACAAGACAAGGATGTCCACTATCACCACTATTATTCAACATTGTGTTGGAGGTTCTAGCCAGAGCAATTAGACAAGAAAAAGAAATACATCAAAATTGGAAAGGAAGAAGTAAAACTATCACTGTTTACAGACGATATGATACTATACGTCGAAAACCCGGAAAAATCCACAACAAAACTACTAGAGCTAATAAATGAGTACAGCAAAGTAGCAGGTTACAAGATCAACATTCAAAAATCTGTAGCATTTCTATACACTAGCAATGAACAAGCGGAGGGGGAAATCAAGAAACGAATCCCATTTACAATTGCAACTAAAAGAATAAAATACCTAGGAATAAATTTAACTAAAGAGACAAAAAACCTATATAAAGAAAACTACAAAAAACTGTTAAAAGAAATCACAGAAGACCTAAATAGATGGAAGGGCATACCGTGTTCATGGATTGGAAGACTAAATATAGTTAAGATGTCAATCCTACCTAAATTGATTTACAGATTCAATGCAATACCAATCAAAATCCCAACAACTTATTTTTCAGAAATAGAAAAACCAATAAGCAAATTTATCTGGAAGGGCAGGGTGCCCCGAATTGCTAAAAACATCTTGAGGAAAAAAAACAAAGCTGGAGGTCTTGCACTGCCTGACTTTAAGGCATATTATGAAGCCACAGTGGTCAAAACAGAATGGTATTGGCATAAAGATAGATATATCGACCAATGGAATCGAATAGAGTGCTCAGATATAGACCCTCTCATCAATGGACATTTGATCTTTGATAAGGCAGTCAAGCCAACTCACCTGGGACAGAACAGTCTCTTCAACAAATGGTGCCTAGAGAACTGGATATCCATATGCAAAAGAATGAAAGAAGACCCATATCTCACACCCTACACAAAAGTTAACTCAAAATGGATCAAAGATCTAAACATTAGGTCTAAGACCATAGAACAGTTAGAGGAAAATGTAGGGAGATATCTTATGAATCTTACAATTGGAGGCAGTTTTATGGACCTTAAACCTAAAGCAAGAGCATTGAAGAAGGAAATAAATAAATGGGAACTCCTCAAAATTAAACACTTTTGGCATCAAATAACTTCATCAACAAAGTAGAAAGACAGCCTACACAATGGGAAACAATATTTGGAAACGACATATCAGATAAAGGTCTAGTATCCAGAATTTATAAAGAGATATTTCAACTCAACAACAAAAAGACAGCCAACCCAATTACAAAATGGGAAAAAGACTTGAATAGACACCTCTCAGAGGAGGAAATACAAATGGCCAAAAGGCACATGAAGAGATGCTCAATGTCCCTGGCCATTAGAGAAATGCAAATCAAAACCACAATGAGATATCATCTCACACCCACCAGAATGGCCATTATCAACAAAACAGAAAATGACAAGTGCTGGAGAGGATGCGGTGAAAGAGGCACACTTATCCACTGTTGGTGGGAATGTCAAATGGTGCAACCACTGTGGAAGGCAGTTTGGCGGTTCCTCAAAAAGCTGAATATAGAATTGCTATACGACCCAGCAATACCATTGCTGGGAATCTACTCAAAGGAATTAAGGGCAAAAACTCAAACGGACATTTGCACACCAATGTTTATAGCAGCGTTATTTACAATTGCAAAGAGATGGAAACAGCCAAAATCTCCATCAACAGAAGAGTGGCTAAACAAACTGTGGTATATACATACGATGGAATATTATGCAGCTTTAAGACAAGATAAACTTATGAACCATGTAATAACATGGATGGACCTAGAGAACATTATGCTGAATGAGTCTAGCCAAAAACTAAAAGACAAATACTGTATGGTCCCAATGATGTGAATCAACATTCGAGAATAAACTTGGAATATGTCATTGGTAACAGAGACCATCAGGAGTTAGAAACAGGGTAAGATAATGGGCAATTGGAGTTGATGGGATAAAGACTGTGCAATAGGACTAGATACAAAAACTCAAAAATGGACAGCACAATAATACCTAATTGTAAAGTAATCATGTTAAAACACTGAATGAAGCTGCATCCGAGCTATAGGTTTTTGTTTTGTTTTGTTTTGTTCTTACTATTATTACTTTTATTTTTTTTCTCTATATTAACATTCTATATCTTTTTCTGTTGTGTTGCTAGTTCTTCTAAACCGATGCAAATGTACTAAGAAACGATGATCATGCATCTATGTGATGATGTTAAGAATTACTGATTGCATATGTAGAATGGTATGATTTCTAAATGTTGGGTTAATTTCTTTTTTTCCGTTAATTAATAAAAAAAAGCAAAAAAAAAAATAAATAAAATAAATGACAAAACCCCCAGCTTTGTACATATATCTCTTTCAGATCTTAGTACTCTGAGAATAGTTATAGTGGAAGCCCCAAAAGTCCTCATCCAGAAGACTTTGCAGCCTGGGCCTAGGGTCAGCCCAAACAGCTATAACCTCACCTGACCTTTCTGCTGCTTGTGCCTGCCAACCTCTGGGATTTGCTGTCCACCTTGGTTGAATCTGTGTCTTCACTCATTACTTAATCCTCTGGAGCACAGGTCATTTCCTTCCTTCAGTTTGGGCATATCTCACTCCTGATTTGGCCTCAGGATTCTTCCCTCTTGACCTCGCAGGAGGCCCTGGGTTCTCAGGCCCTTCTACTCAGGTCCTGGCCCCTGGTTGTTCTGATACCAGATCTCCTTCCTCCCTCATCCTCATCCTCATTGCAGACCTTCTGGCCTGCCCACTGCCATGGCTCATGACATCAATGCAGAGTTGTCCAAAAAGACACGAGTCTGCTCAGCTCTATGAACTGGCCTTTTCTAAGGGCCATGCCGTTGTCCTCTGTCATTTGTAAGGCTTTGTCCCCACCCTATACCTATCTAGTATGAGGTATTTGTCCATACCTTCCTCCCCCCATTTTCAGGAAGGGAAATCCTGTTTTCCAGATTCTCTTCTGCACCGTTATGGCCCCTTCTGAGCTCACTCTGAGACATACTCTCAAGCCTGCCCCGAGCCTCTCCTGCCTTTCTCTGGCCTGTTTTTTGTTTGTTTTGTTTTTTAATGCAATTTTATTGAGATATATATTCACATACCATACAATCATCCAAATTGTACAATCAGTTCACAGTATCATCATATAGCTGTGCATTTGTCATCACAATCAATTTCTGAACATTTTCATTATTGCAAAAAAAAAAAAAAGACTAAAAGTGAAAAGAACACCCCAAACCCATGCCCTCTCCTTGACTATTATTTATTTTTTGTCTTTTTTCTTACTCATTTGTCCATACATTGGATAAAGGGAGTGTAGTTCACAAGGATTTCATAATCATATGGTCACAGTGTAAAAGCTCTATAGTTATTCAATCATCTTCAAGAATCAAGGTGTGCAAGTTTGAAATTATTATTTCTGGTGTGCCCCAGAAAAGCCATGTCCTTTAATCCTCATTAAATACAGCTGGGTAGGATCCATTGTTTCCATGGAGATGTGACCCACCCTATTGTGGGTGGTAACTTTTGATTAGATGATTTCCATGGAGATGCATCTCAACCCATTCAAGGTGGAGTTGCTTACTGGAGTCCTTTAAGAATCAACCAAATCAACAGAACCCACACAGCCGACACCTTTGAAGACGCATAAAGAAAATGCCCCTGAGGAAGCCACTGAGGAAGCCTGGAGAGAGAGCTAGCAGATCTGGCCATGTGCCTTCCCATCTGAGAGAGAAACCCTGAATGCCATTGGCCTTCTTGAGCCAAGGTATCTTTCCCTGGGTGCCTTAGTTTGGACATTTTTATAGCCTTGCCTTAATTTGGGCATTTTCATGGCCTTAGAACTGTGAATCTGCAATTTAATAAATTCCCCTTTTTAGAAGTCATTCCGTTTCTGGTATATTTTATTCCAGCAGCTTTAGCGAACAGAATCACAAGGCTGCTGGATTACAGTTCCTGGCCTGTTTTCACAACATGGTTAGTGCCAAACAAGAGAGCAGATTAGAGGCCGGCCTGCATGGCACCTCTCTCCTTGTGGAAGCGTGGGATGGCTCAGGTGCCAAGAAACATTGGGCTGTCCCATTGCGAAGGAGCGACTGAGGGGCTTTTATTCACCCTGAAGAGGGGCTTTGGGCCTGTGGATGTGGCCCTGGCATTTTCTTCCTTGTGAGCCCCAAGGGGGCTCTGCAGAATCACTGTCATAAAATAGCTAGCATTTATTTTTACATTAACCAAGCTTTTTTTTTAAAAAAAGATTTCATCTCCTTAATGTAATAGTTTAGACTTACACCTTTAAGCTTTTTTTTTTTTTTTGGCATTTTTAAGTATTTTTTTAATCTACAAATTCCCCTTCCAACCTTTTCTTCTCCTCACATTTTTTTAAAAACATAATTTTGTTGTTGTAAAGAAATTGTAGGTTTATAGAAAACTCATGCAGCAAATAGAGTTCCTATATATGCCCCATTGTTAACACCTTGTGTTAGTGTGGTACGTTTGTTACAATGGCAATAAGCATTTTGCTGGTTTATTTAATCCTATGAGCAGGCACTATTATTATCATTCCTATTTTACAGATGGGTTGTGGAGTTCACCTCAAAGATTAATTTTCTGAAATTACACAGTTGAGGGGGTAGCCATGGAATGAACCCAGACACCTGGCTACACAGCCAGCAGCTTAGCTGTCCCTAGCGGCATCTCAGTTGGGGATTGGGGGGGTGGACAGAGCCACCACCATCTGTACTTAGGGATGGAGGTGGGAAGGGGGTGTCCTGCCCACTGCAGCCCCATGTTAGCATTTCCCAATTGACATCTGTAAAATTGGGATTAAAAAAGATAAGTAAACATGAGCCCCGTTTTCCAGTCCATGCTCACCTGTAGGCGTTAATCATATCCATTAGAATCACATGTGCACAGGTGTGACCATGCAGGTGCCAGGACTGCATCCCTTCCCCCTTCTGAACCGGTAGACCTGAGGTGGCGACTCAAATAGAAACTTTGGGGAACACAGGTCTCTTGGTTTGGGAGTCTGGGTTGTAAAATCCTTTAGACCTGGCACCAAATCCCAGGCTCTCTTACTACTAGTTGTATCAACTTGGGCAAGTTTCTCAACCTCTCTGAATTTCAGTTTCCTCATCTGTTAAATAAAGATAATATAGCACCTACCTCACAGTGTTTGCAATTCGATCACTTAGAATTAAATGAGGCAAAGCAAGTAAAGGGTGTGGACCATGCTGCCTCTTACCTGAGGCTGCTCCAAAGACCCCTTACTGAGGGGGCAGCATGCTCCACTCACCTCCCTTAACCACTCTTACCCCTCCCACCCCCCATCCCCAGCCAGAGCTGGAAGCAGTGCTTCACAGAGGTACTACAGAGTATCTTTTAAATTTATGGACCCACCCTCATTCCTCTAGGGCTCTCCATCAATCCCAGGAATGTGTTGGTGTTACCAAGAAATTAAGAATTAACAAATAAGTATGATAGCTGAATTATAATTTTTTATAGATGTAGATGTTTTTTTCTTTCTGTGTTGTAAAATAGGCAGAAGTTGATACCTGAAATTACTGAAACACAACTTGTTTATACTTATATTCACTCTTGTTTATACTTATTTGGAATGACTCTTCTAGCCTGGTCTCAGCTTTGTGCACTTACTATTGTAATGGTAATAACTCCATCTCTCCTTGTTTGAATCCATAAAGACTCAGAAATCCTTAGACTGAGTGACAGATATTTGGCCAATATGACATCTGTTCTCCTGCTTCTCATGTAGCATTGAACTCTTTCTCTCTTTGAAACCCAGTGTCATGTTTTTTAAAATGCATATGAGGCAGTGAACCCACCGCTTTTGTTCGGTGTCATTGGGCGTGAAGGAGAGAAATACAGGAGATTTGGGGGAGACATAGACATTTGTAGCTCCCCCCATTGTTCTTGAGCCAAGCACTTCCGATACACCCAGTCACCTGCGGGCTGTGCCCAGCTAACTCCCTCCATCAAAAATGAAATTAATAAAATATCAAAAGGAAATAATGAACCCACTAAGTTCCTTCAACCTACTAAGAGGTCAGAACAATTGCCAAATAAAGTTATTTGAAACAGAAGGCAAAAACAAGGCAAAACGTTCACATGCAGACAATGCAGTTATGTGACACAAATAATTTAATAAACAGAGAAGATAGAAATCAGAAATAATGAGCATGTTAGATTAATGAAAAGAAAAACAAATTCGGTAAGTAATATTAACTCAGGAAATATTTGTGTTAAAAGGAATAAAGTAGAATGATGTCTTTTCTTTAAAACCGGTCATTTTAAAAGCACTTAAATCAGGGGGAAAATAAATGAAAAATACAAGCAGCAGCTGTTTATACTCCACCCTTCCTCTTGGGCACCTGCAAAAACGGTTGCTCAGGTGGAAGGTGCAGGGCGGGCTTCCCCACGGCACTGGGGGCCCCAAGGGGGCTCCCGGAGCCAAGCGCCTACCTGGCCCCAGACTCGCTGTGGCCTGTCCCGCCCCACCCCCGCTGCTTTCCCCAGCTGTGCAGGGCAGAGCGAAACCACTAGATCCAGAACTTTTCCCTCAGGCCAATAGCCAAAAGAGGCACAACTGGCTTCAACTGGCCACATCTGCAAAATCATCAACAGTAAATTCATGCGTTCATTCATTCAGCATGGACCAGGTGCTGACTCTTTGCCAGGCACTGAGACCCCGTTTGCAACAGAGAATGACGAAAACGGTTTGGGTGGCGAGCTGAATACGGGGCTTCATAAGAATGAGTAGGAGTGAAGGGAAAGCGCCTCTCTCCTCTCTTCCCAGAAGCCCTGCTTTCCCGGTGGGGAAAGGGGCCCGTGGTGGGACATGAGGCTGAGATGAAGGGACCAAATGACCAAGGCAGCGCCGCACTTGGGGTTGGGCGGTGGGGGCGCACGCTCCTTCGCCGTCCGCCTTCTGGGGGGGGGGGGGGGGCAGGTGCGGACCCCTTCAGAGTCCAGCCCCGGCCTCCAGGCCAAGATCCATTTCTACAGGTGTGAGGAGAACAGGGGTCCCTTTGGTTGGGGAACAGAACTAACCTCATTTAATCATCTTCTACCGGCCTGGGGCCATGCGCAGCAGGGTCATTTCTTTAGCTGTTCATTTGTGCTTTGCTTCCAGTGCCCTGGGCAGGGGGGCACCTCATGGATGGCACCTCATGGATGGCTGTGGGGGTTGTGGGCCCCAGGAACACCCTCAGGATGGGTGTGGCGTGGGCGTGGCAGACCGGAAGTGACCCTGAGGCCTGGGAACTGGAGGTCTCAGCAGCCCAGGGAGGGCACAGTGTGAGGGGCAGGGTCACCACTGTTTCCTGGGAAAGGCCCTGGAGATACATTAGGCTGCGTTTCTTATTCGCAGGGCCTGAGGCCCAGAGTCGGAACTGAGTAGGTTTGAGCACTGCCAAGGTGGAGGAGTAACACACTCTCAGATTGCTGTGGGGAATGATACAGCCACTCTGCAAAATAGTCTGGCAGTTTCTCATAAAAATAAAGCTCTACTCACCTGTCTTACATATGACCCAGCAACCCCGACCCTAGACAGTTTTTGTTCTTTGCCCCCAAGTTGTCTAAACCTGGTGTGTGGAGACAGACAACCAAAACATGCATCTACATGAAGGGTTGCTCATAAATGTTCACAGCAGCTTTATTCCTAATAGCCCCCAAACTGGAAACAACCCCAAAATCCAACAGCAGGAGCTTGGATAAATAAATTGTGATATTTTCATACAATGGAATTCAACTCAGTAATAAAAAGGAGTGTGTGATACATGCAACAGTATGGATGAATATCAGTCATGCTGAAATTCTAGAAAAGACAAAGCTAATCTATGGGGACAGCAGATGAGTGGCCACCAGGAGCTGGGGTTGGGAAAGTGACTGCAAAGAGCAGGAGGGGACTTTTGAGGTGTTGGAAATGTTTTATATCATGATGTGGTATTTGTTACACTAGTGAACACATTCTCAAAGCTGATCAAACTGTTAACTTAACGTAAGTACATTTTATTGTACATGAATCTTAAAACATTTAAGTTGATATAGAGAAAATAAAGAGATGCCTTATTTCTTGCACACTGGACTTTGTAAAGTGCATTATAATCACTGCAAAGATTATTTCATTGAATTTCTATAATACTGTTGGAAAGGAGCTACTTTTGCCCTTATTTTGCAGATTAAGAGTAAGACTTGGAAAAAACAACTCACATTGGGCAAAGGGTTCCTTCCCCTGTGCCCTGCTCAGTGTGCCTGGCTGGAGCATTGTGGCGCACCGTCCACGTCTAATAAGGACCACAGAGAGTCTTTGGCAACTGGCCTTGCAGAAGCATCCCTGCCTGCTCTCGGCGATGCTGAGAGCATGTCTAAAAGAAGCCTGGGAAATACGGCAGCCACTTCATGGATGCAGGAGGTCTAAAAGGTCTGCAAGAAAAGGTATAAATTGTGGGCAACTAAAAGCAGATGACTGTAAATAAGAGTTTATTATGTCAAGGGGCAAGTGGCATTCCCACTTTAAGAAGTGAGGAAAAAACGCTCTAGGTAGTTTCCATGAACTACTTTGCTTCCCGTAGCTCAAGCAAACCCAATGTTTGTTCTGGGGCCACTCAGGAAGCCTGCTGTTTCCCTTATTCTCTTTGTTCCTTTCACCCTTGTTTATAATGTTTTTCTTCTTTCCCATTTGCCCGTTCAATCAGAGGGGCTACTTTCCCTGTGCTCAAATCCTCAGGGAAGGGTGTGAGGGGTGGATGGCAGAAAAGTCTCCCCAGCTCTGATTTCCAACAGCTTAGCGCTTCGGGTACAGAGGGATCTGGCCGTCAACAATGGTGTGTATGAGAGAGAGAGAGAGAGACAGACAGACAGAACTGTAGGGACTTCTTGGTTCCCGTGGAAAAGTGCCTTTATTCGGAGAGCTGTGTGCTTGGCCGGGTAGGGCGGCCACTGGCACTACTGAAGCCTGGCTCGTTGGGGCTCCATCCCTTCCCCACCTTATGCTTTTTGGTGGCCTGCGCTTCAGCTGCTGCTCTGCTCCTTCTACCCTGGAGATTGAGCAAGTTATTTTCTTTCTTGGAGCCACGGCTTCCTCATCAGCGAGGTGGCACGCATGATAGCATCTCCCCAGTTGTGGAGGCTGTGAGGTTGGGGCAGGAGCATAACCCGCAAAGCTTGGTCCCAGCCCCCTCCCCAGCCCCTCTTTGCTCTCCTTCCAATCCATCCCTGGCTCCTCTAGCCCTTGAGGAACACCAGCCCAACCCCAGGTCTAACCTACCCCTGGCCTTTGCTAATCCTTCTGCTCCCCACAGCTGGAGCAGCCGGCCCCGCGGGGGCTCCTCCCCAGCCTCCACCTGCGAGCTGCACCTTGGGGACCTTGTCTGATTTACTCACGCTGAATCCCCAGCACCTAACCAGTGACCGGCATGCAATAGGCACGGAATAAGTATTTGTTTAGTAAAATCACCCAGTTTGGGTAGGGAAGAGGAGAAGTGTGGAGATTAAGGAAGAAATGACCAGAAGACCAGGCAGCCTCGGTCGAGCCAGCCCCCGCAGCTGTGGGGCGGAAGGCAGGGTCCCAGCCATGCTGTCCTGGCAGCCGCTGCTCTCCCTCTGCATGGCAGGTAAGCCCCCTCCCCATTGGCTCCAGGCAGCCTTGGGTCTGTGGGAAGGGCCACCTCTCTCCTGAGGTTCCCAGATTTTGAGGGTGATGGGGGAAAAGGAAAAAAAAAATGAGTATTTTCCAATTCTAGCTCACCAGGGACTGGTGTGAGAAGCGTTAGCAAGCCTGCTTCCTGGGCTCAGCAACTGCCCTCCCCCTCCCACCACCTTACCTGTCCACACCCCTCCCCTCACAAATCCAGGGCCCAGGGGAGGGACCTAGGGTTTCTGGTCTGCAGTGCAATCCACTCATTCGGGTCGTTCTTTATGCATCTAACCAACATACACCTATTAAATGCCTGGTCCGTATCAGTATCAGTCGTCCTTTCATCCCAGTGTGGGGGAAAGACAGGAGGCAAGAAGATACTAAGCAAGGTAAGACCAGACGGGAGAGCTGCAATGAAGGAAATCAGCAGGGTGACGCGAGAGTAACGGGGCAGAGGCCTGGCGGAGGATTCTTCCATTGTGTGGGTGGGAAGGTTTCTCCGAGGAAGCGAGGTTTGGGCTGAGCCCAAAGGGTAAGGAAAGGAACAGCCAAGAAAATATCCAGAGAAACGCCCCAAGATGGAGGGTGCAGGCCGCGCAGAGGCCTAAGGCCGTGGGTCAGGATGAGGCAGTGGCGTGTGGGGGACAAAGAGAAGGCGGTGGCAGGAGAAAGGGGAGCGTGGAAGGAGGCTTCCCAGGAGGGCAGGGCTGGCCTCGCAGGCCTTGTGGGCCGAGGTCAGGAGCAGGACATTTCATGTGCGGGGAGAAGGGTTTAGAAAAGCTCCGTCCGGCTTCAAGCAGAGACTGCACTGAGAGGCCAAGGGCAGAAGCAGAGACCCGGGAGGGGCCATCGCCATCAGCCCCAGGAGAGAGGATGGTGGCTCGGACCAGGGCGGCCGTGGGCATGGCAGGAAGTGGACGGGGTCAAGATGCCTGCTGGGGGGGCACTCACATGGTTCGCTGTGGGATTGGAGACCGAGAATGAGAGAGGACCGAGGGAGACGGCTGGGTTGGGACTCAAGCAGCAGGAGTGAGAACTGCCGTTCAGTGGGCTGGGGAGACCAGGAGCACATTTGCAGGGTCAAACTGTGTGTAGATGCCAAATAGACAGTTGGACACAAGTGAGCTTGGAGGTGGAGTGATATCTGGAGTCATCAGTGTGGAGGTCGTGTTTATGGAATTGGCCTGGGCAGGATTTTTCAGCCTGCAGGTTGGGACCCACTAGGTCATAAAATCACTCTCAGCTAGTCACTTAGAAAAATTGAATAAAAATTATCAAAGTGAGGGGGTGCCAGAGGTGGTTCGGGGGTAGAATTCTTGGCTGCCACACGGGAGACCTGGGTTCGATTCCCGGCCCATGCACTTCCCCTAAAACAAGCAAACAAACAAGCAAAAACAAACAAACTATACAAAAATTCAACAAATGGTGCTGCAATAACCATGTGATACTCACATGGAAAAAGAATGAAATGGGACCCCCGCCATACAACATACCAAAAAGAAAAAAATTATCAAAGGGAATCACAAATCGCCAAGAAAAAGTAATTTTTTCCTACTCCCTTTCAGTGGCACAGGGATCCTCCAACTTTTCTCGGTAGGAGGCAGCATCTCGGCCTCTAGCGGGTATGAGGCTTTGCTCTTTGTGGCAAGCGCCTCGTTAGCCCTTCTCCTTGTTGGCACATTTCTGCCGTCCTGTATGTCCAGTTCTCCTCAGCCTTATGTTCGTTCTCCGAAGGCGTCTGGCCGAGGGGCTGAGGACCCCATCGGAAGCAGCCCCTCCCTTCCTGTCTGACCCTCCTGCATGCAGGAGCCGGTAAGGCAGGGTCGCCCCTGACCAGCCCTGCTTTAGGGGCCCCTCATGAGGGGGCGGGGTCAGGAAAGAAGGACGTGAACACTGAGACCTTGGGACTCCAAGCCAGTCCTGGGAAAGTGTGATTCACTCATTAGTTTATTCAGTTATTCATGCATTCATTCATTCATTCATTCATTCCCTCAGCACATTGAGCCCTTGGCATCTGCCCAGTCTCGTGCGGGACCCCGGGATTATAATGGTGAATGAGACTTGGTCTTTGACTAATAGTTGTCAAGACCTGGTGGTGGAGACAGACAAGAAAAAAGCCCTTTCCCTGGGAGCTTTTTAAGTCTGGTGCTGGTCCCGCCACCAAAGCTTCAGATCCTTTACCAGCGTGGGCCTGGGCACTGGCGAATGTGAATAGAATGACTCTGATGTACAGTCCCAGTTGCAGGCCCCTGTGGTAGGGCAGTGACATCCTACAGTTGCGGGCCCGGACCTGGAAGCCCCTGCCCAGGGTCCTTGAATTCTGATTCTGCCCCTACCCAGCCAGTGGTTTTGGCCGAGTCACTTAACTCTCTGTGACTTGGTTTCCTCATTTGTAAAACAGGCACAGTGCTGTCTATCTTTGGGAGTTGTTGGAGGGATTCTATGAGCTAATGGCACGTAAGTGCTCAGCACACGGTGTCTGTTGTTGTTAAGCACTAACAAAGGTGCACTGCAGCATATAGGAAGGGCACCTAGGCCAGGGTGGGTAATTGGGAAAAAGGGTGGGGCTGCTGAGGGAATGGGGGAGACAAGGGGGCTGGGGAGACGGGGAGGTGGAGGGGATGGGGTGGGACAGCCCTTCCAGGCCAAGACAGCAAGTTTGTACACAGCGGTAGGTAGAGCTTGGTGCATCTGGAGGGCAGGGGGCGAAGGGTGGAGCCGGAGACAAGAGGCTGGAGAGGCCCACAGGTGGGGTCCGGGGGTGGGGTGCAGCGGCCCTGCAGTGACGGAGCCTGTCCTTCCCCAGCCCTGCGGCTGTCGAGCAGCAGCCAGACCTTCCAGCGGGTTGAGGAGGCGCTGAGCTGGCCCGAGGCCCTGCGGCACTGCCGCCAGCACCGCACAGATCTCGCTGGCCTGCAGGGCATGCGGAGCCTGGTGGACCTGATGACCGTCTACGCCCACATGAGCAGCACCGCGGCGGGGATCGGCCTCTACTTCGACATGCGCATGCAAGGCCCGAGCTGGTCCAGTGGCTCCGCCTTCACGGCCCTGCAGCGGCTCCCGAGGCCCGCCCTGACAGAGGGCCTCTGTGCCACCCTGTACACAGTCCTCGGCATCCCCAGCCTGGGGGTTGCCTCGTGCACAGCTCAGAAGCCCTTCATCTGCTACTCTGGTGAACGCAGACTCGTATTCTGGGCCCGTTTGAGAGAGAGGGAGGGAGAACTCAGCTCTTTTGAGGCTAACGTGCTTCTTGCTTGATCTCTTCCCCTCTGTGTGTGGCCTTGAATTCTATCTCCTCAGTCCCCCATTCCCAAATCCTCATTAGAAAAATGGGTGTAAATCAGGGTAGGCAAAAAGTGAAATCCAGAATGTTCTACCATGTCTTCTCTTTGGCCAATTAAGAATTTGGGGGAAGAGGGAGTGGAAAAAAAAGGAAGGAGAAAGGAAAGACAGGTTGGTTAGGGGGTCCATTTGCACTTATGCAGACATGGGAGCAGAATTAAAAGTCTCTCCTCATAAAGCACAGGGTACAAATGTACGGATCCTCAGTGGTGGAAGACGGTGGAGTCACCCCTCTCAGGGGGAACCCGGGAACTAGGGGGAAGGGAGCCCGCTCCTCTGGGCACCTCTGCAGGAAATCTGTCATGGATACTCAACACACATGGTGCTGGCTGCTGGGGATCACTCTCCTGTCCCTGTCCTCAAGCTGGCCCCCCCCCACTCCCTGGCACCCCATACCACTGACCCTTGTCTTGAAGGAGCTGAGGTCACCCAGGGGACAGTTATAACCTGGACTGGTAAGAAGTGCCAGTTTCTCCTTTTCTCTCAGTTAGCCAAGGCTCTCTCCAGCTCTGTGCCATGCTTACTTCCCAGCTAAGGCCACGGAGGAACACTCTGGAGTATCCCCAAGTCACATGTCATGGGTCCATCTCAGGGGCCTTGAAATGTGGCCCATGGTGGCCTGGGGTTAAACGTTGGGCTCCCCAGCCAGCAAAGAGATTTCTAGGGGTGGTGAGTGTGTTGGGGCAGGTAGTCCTACAAAGGGAGGCAGTCTGTGTGGGGCTTTTCTTACCCCTTCTGGCATCTTAGGATGCCACCAAAAATGTCCTGACCCCACCCGCGTTCCATCTCTCCCCATCCCTTGCTAGCCCCCGCCCCGCCTCCCCTCTGGACTGTCCTCTACGTCACGGCCAAAGTCAGCTTTCAAAAATATAAAAAAAGACATCATTTTGCTTTAAAATATTCAGCAGGTTCCCATAGCACTTAGAAAACACCCTGACCTGACCCCCTATCCCTGACCTCTCCGCAGCCACACTGGCTTCAGGTCGCCCCTCAAGGCTGCGCAGTTCCGCCCCGCCTTAGCCCCTTTGCTGTCCCTCTGCCCGGGGACGCCCTCCGCAGCTCTCTGCGAGGCTGGCTGCTTCTCCTATTCTGCACGCTCAGTCTGGATCCCTCCTCTTCAGGGAAGGTTTCCCAGCTCTTCCTCCAAAGCGCCATCACTTCACTGTGTTTGTGCTCGTCACAGCGCCGGTCAGAATCCCAAGTGACCTTATTCTGTTTATTGTTTGCCACCACACTACCCCCACGCAAGGTAAGGTGCTTCAGGAGCAGTGACCCAGCTTGTCGGGTATTCTCCCAGGGCCTAGAATAGCATTTGCCATACAACAGGTTTTTAATATATATGTATTTGCTGAAAAGATGTAAAAAAGAATGGATGAGCTGACCCATCTGTGAACTCGGCTCCTTCTGGCTTCAACCTGGCAGTGCCTGGTGCCTGCAGTGGATCCTGCCCCCCCCCCCCCCATGTGTGGTCCTGTTTCTGTCTTTCAGACCCTGCCGTGGGGCATCACATCTCTACAGTGCCTCCCTTTAGCCCAAGGCCCGCTGAGAAGCCAGGTACACCCCTGCTCTGCTTTGCCTCTGCTGGGTCTGTGGCTCTTTTTGCCTTGGACTTGTCCCCCTGTTGCAGCCAGAAGGGCCACTTGTCCCTGGGTCCCTCCTGTTCTCCCACACCCTGCTTGGCTGCCCGTCCCGAGGGAGCCTTGGGCTCTGCTGCCCCCAGGCTGAAACCCACAGACAGAATCAATGACTTCGTTGTCCGCAGAGAGTGGCAGAGCCCAGGCTGTGCCCGAGCTCTCCCGATGCCCCCGCCCCAGGGCTTCAGGGCCTTTTTACCACGCAGGCATTACCCATCCATCTGGTGAGGGAGGTTTTTCTCTCAAATTTCCCTTCTGGGTCTTTCTGCCCTGGTATTAGAAAAAAAAAATCTCTTCATATCTGGTGTAGAGAAATTCTATGATGAAGGAAATATCTTTTTACAGATCAAATAACTCCTCAAAAGATCTGCTTTGGGGCGCTGGCTTTCTGCATGCCACGGAATGCAGAGTTGTAGCGTGCAAATGGCACGGGCCCCCAAGGTAGGCAGACCTGCGTTTGAATCTCACCTTGACCTTATTATAGCATGAATCTGGGCAAGTCCATTCCCTCCCTGAGGCTCCCTTTTCTCATCTGTAAAATGAGGTTAATAATATCTATTTATCTAGATAATGGTGAGCATTAAAAAGATAATGCATACCACATGCATAGCACAGGGCTGGCACCCACTAGGTTCTCAGTAAAGAGTAGCTTAAAACAAAATCATTAAGGTAGTGTCTTAGTTTGCCAGTGCTGCTATGACAGATGCCCCACAAACCTTGGCCTAAGCAATGGTTCTGGGAGCTACAAGTCAAAAATCAAGGTCTTGGCAGGGCCTGCCCTGTCCTGGGGCCTGCAGCATGAGGGCCCTCCGCCACAGGGCAGCCCCCACCCTGTGCCTGTTTCTCCAACTTCCGCTGACTTCTGGCTTATACTCACTGCATCCACATTTCCTCTGCTTATAAGGACTCCAGTTGTATGTCTTAAGGCCATTTTGATTCAATTTGGCCTTGTTTAAATAGGATCTTTGCTCACAAATGAGTCCACAACTTAATATAGTAAGGCTTGAACATGTCTTTTGGGGGACATGGTAGGGAAAATATGAAGGAAATATTAGGGAACCCTCAATGGGCTCAAACAGGTGTGCAGGAGGGAGTTCTGGAGGCCCACTGGAACGTGAGAATGTGGTTCCCCATCTGCTTTTTCAGCCAGGTCTCGGGAACCAATACCCAGGGTCACAACCAAGTTGCTTGGGTTCTTTTCATATTTCCATTGTTTAGAGTCACAGATGTGTGGGCTGATGTGGCCCAGCCTTGGTGGGCCTGGCAAGGGGCAGGCAAAGCCTGTCCAAGCCCCAGGGGCTGGCCCAGTTCAGCTTCTGGCAGGAACTAGAAACCGAGGCTGTGAGATGCCAGCACCTTTGGTCTGCGTGAGCTCACGGGAAATCAGACCCCACCCCAGGCCCCTGGGGATGGGCCTGCTCTGCTTCCTATTTCAAAAGGACTTGCCCTCACCAGGCTTGTCTCTTCTTCCTGGCTCCCTTTGACCTCCTTTCCATCTCAGCCCTTTTCCTGCCAGCCAGCCAAGGCAGGCACAGCCCCTGGAAATCACTGATAGGGTTCCCTTCAAACCAGGTTGTCTTCTCTCTTTCATTACCCCCCCCCCCCATCATAACTGCCATTTTATTAAGTGCTTATTATTTGCATGTACTGTGCTAAACCACTTATACATGGGCTTTCATTTAATCCTGACCTCATAAACTATTATTGTCCTCAATGCACAGATAAAAAAATTGAGACAGACTTAACTTGCTAAGGCCATAAAGCCGTGAGGAGAGCGCTTAACCCTGCTTCCCTCATGTTTTTTCCTCCCTCCTGCGGCTGTGATGTCTCATCCATCCTCCTAATCAATCTGGGAGTTAGTCTGCTTATAAAATTGTGGCTTTCATCAAACCTAACAGCCAAGGGTCAGAACTCTGACGCCGGGGTGGGGGTGGGGGCATGTCAGGAAGCCAGGCCCTCAGACCTGTGGTCTCCTGTCCTCTGCTCCCAGCCGTGGTCCAGATCGGCGGACAGACCTTCCTTCGGTTTGACCAGGGCAGGACTTGGCCTGCGGCCCTGCAGTACTGCCGCAGCCGCCACACGGACCTGGCCGACCTGCAGAATGTGACAGACGAGGCAGGCAAGGAAGCCTTGAAGTCCATCGTGACCGGGACTGAGGCCTGGGTTGGCCTCTACTTCAACGCAGGCTCCAGGTCTCTGAGCTGGTCCAGCGACCTGGGTGCCAGCATCCCCAGCTGGCTGCAGGTGCCCATGTTTGAGCCAGGACTGTGTGGGGGTCTCCGCACCTACATGCGCTACCTCAGAATGTCTTCAGTGATCTGCTCTTCCCTGCAACCCTTCTTCTGCTTCTACGGTGCGTCACGGTGTCTCCCTGGCCGGAGTTTGCTGGGCCTAAGGAAGCACTTGTAGAATCCGAGGGTGACTGCGTTCTGAGCGGGCTCCTGAGATCCTTGTACTAGAAACTCAGGACGAAATTGTATTATTTTAATGCTGAGGGATCTTTAAAGAATGGAATGACCCCATCCAGCCTCACAGCATTACCAGGTAGCAGCAGCAATTAGACATTTGGACAACGAAGGGGTTAAGAGCTTGGGCTTTGGAATCAGACTTTATTGCTTGCCAGAAATATGGTGGGCAACATGTCTGAGCCTCCTTTTCCTCATCTGGAAAATACATTTCCCTTTCCTTCCCTTTTCTTTCCCTCCCTCCCTCCCTCCCATCCTGTCCCTCCCTCCCTCCCTCCCTTTGTTCCCTCCTTCCTTCTCTTCTTTTCTTTCTCTGCTTCTTTCAGTCCCTGATTCTGTGAATTTGCCTATTAGTTGTTTCTTTTGTGTTTGATGAGAATCATGATCCTTATCTGTTACCCAAAACACTTTTCTCTTCCTTTAAAGAGCTATTGGGAGGATTAAAGATTGTGAAAATACCTCAAAAATACCTCTCCCAGGGAATGACACGTAGGTGTGCAATAAACGCTGCCCTCCAGCGTTTGGTTGCTGTGATGGGAGGCTGTTCCATCAGGGCCTGGTGTGGTTTCTCGTGGCTAACAGCCCGCCAGGCAGACCAGCCCCGAGGGAGCTGCTCGCCCCACGCCACGGCTGCCCTCACGCTCACTCCTGTGCTTTCTTGCAGACTCCTCCATTGGACACCGGACATCGGCAGAGTCCCCAGTGCTCTTTCTCACTTCCTCAGAAGTAACGGTGGGGGTGACTCCCAGGCCAAGTACCAAGTCTTGTTTTCCATGTATGGGTGCTTTGAGTCTGTTGTCGGCTGGATCTGGGGGTCTCTGGGACCTGAGGAACTGCAGAAGGCAGCCTCCATGCAGACCACCAGGGCAGGCCCCAGGGGACCCTCCCAGGAAAGGAGTCAGAAAAGGACTGAGCCAACTGAGTTACAGCCAAGGGCCACTTAGGCAGAGCTGGAGTCCCCTCTATTCCCCTGCCCTAGACCAGCCAGGGTTGGGGAAAGAACGACTCATTCACCATCAAGGCCCCCCTCCCTGAACTGGGCCACTGCACCTACAGCTCCAGGCTGGGAGACCCAGGAGAGGCTGTGCAGTCCCTCGGGTGAAGGGATGAGGGCCTGGCCTGGGAGACAGAGCAGAAGATGACAGGATAGCGCCCCTAAGGAAAAGTCACCAGGGAGGCCTTTGAGGGTTGGCATGCAGAGAGGGAAAGCATAATAGAGGCGCCCTTCTGATTATAGGTGCCTCCGGAGGGGGAGAGGTGAGGGAGGAGTCGTAGGGACTGTGTGTGGGACGTGCAGCGGACACGATCCGCGCTGGCCCTAAGGAAAGCCTCTTCTCACAGTGTTTAGAGGCCAGACACCTGCCTGGGTGGTCTCGAGCGGTCCTTCCTTTTCCACCCCCTCTCCTCTGCTCCCACCAGCCCCCTGAGCCCTAAGCCCTGCTGTGTGGCTGGGAATGGTGGCAACAGCATTCCTGTAGTGTTTTTAAGGTTCCTGAAACATCTTCATAGCTATTACCTTATTTTGCTTCCCGAGAGTTCTAAAGGTAACTAGGATAATTGAGTGCAAATCACAGTTCTCCTGGCCTCCTTTCAGATCCTATATCAGACAAAAGTACTATTATGTTTTTTGAGGACACGGAGAAGGCACAGAGCTTCACTCATTCATTCCTTAAAAAATGTAGATGGGCTTGGGCCTCTGCTCTAGTGGAAGCGTGCCACTGATCAGGATTCTGGGGACACACAATGAAAAGGCCTCACAGACCTAGGAAGAGGGGTTAGCATTTAGTATAGTCAAGCACAGGGAACGGGAGGGACCCAAGCCTCTCTATCATGGGGAGGTGATTTTTAAAAACTGTTTTTAAGGGTAAGTAGGAGTGAGCAAGCAAAGGAGAGTTAGAGGTGGTGTGTGGTGGGGTGAGGGGGAAGCTGCAAGTAGAAGGAGCTGATGCCGGCTGTGGGTGGTTTAGTGCTGGAGAGACCCTGCCAGGACTCTGGTGAGTCTTTAAGGTAGGTGACCCTCACTCTGAACCAGCAACACCAGAGCCCGCGCCTGTGGTCAGGTTTGGTTCAGAAACTGGAAGAAAACCTAACTTCTTCCCATCATAGGTTGACCCAAGCCCCCGTGCCCGGCACCAGTTTGGCTAACCCCAGGCTCACCGGCCACAGGGCCCCTCGGCCCTCCCTGCTCACCTGTATGGAACGGGTGGCCACAGCTAGGCCCGGAAGAATAGGAGGGTCCCCGACGCCGCACCGGCGCCACCTCCTACCCCACCCCCAACCTCCACCTCCGGGTGCTGTAGGGCTCCGGGAGCTGCGGCCCAAGGCCAGGCTTTGTCCCTTCGTCCTGCGCCCTGGTGCCGGGGCCTCGGAGAGAGGTACTGGGCGTGGAGGTCCCCACAGACGCTTCTTTCCTGCGTTCGGTACCAGCGCGGGCCCCGCGGGCGCCTCGCAGGGCCCCACTTCGGCTATGCGCCCCCTGCACCGAGGCAGCCCGGAGCCCGCAGAGCCCGAACCCGACACCCGAGTCCTCCCAGCTTCCGCCTTTGCGGGCCCCAAGGCACGGCGGCCCCGAGCCCTTCGGCCAACCCCACGCCCCCGGGGAGCGTCCCGGGCCGCGAGGAAGGAGCCACGACCCCGCTGCTCTCCGCCCAGGGCGCGCGTCCTCCGAGCCCGCGCCCCTGGCGTCTCCGCGACCCCGGCACCGCGCCCCGCGCCTCCGCAGAGCGTCTCCGTCTCACAGGCAGTGCCCGGGCAGCCTCCGGCCTCCACGTCCAGCCTGGCTGCAGGTCCCGACCTCCCCGCGAACCTCCCCGCCGAGGCCAGGCCCGTGACTCCGCGGGAGGCCCCCGGGATGGCGGCACCCCCCGTGGCGGCCACAGCCACTTGGTCCGGCGGCTCCGAGGCTCCGGGGAGCTCCCCGGGAAAATTCTTCAAGCATTCAGGCTCAGAGAGCCGGGCTGTGCCCCCCAGAACCACGGCGCCCCCTGCGTCGGCAGCCCCTAGCTAAGTCGCCGGGCGGGAGCCGGCTGGGAGCCGGCCAACCTCTGAAACAGGTGCCCGCCCGCGTCGCTGGGGAGTGGGGGTCCCACCCCGGACCCGGCCTCAGCGCCCCGTCCCTCCTTGGGGAGACTGGCCTGGACTTGCAAGCCCGAGAGTACCAGGCCAGAGGCTCCCGCTCCGTGCTGCATTCCAGTTCAGGAATAGGGGTTCTCTGCAGAAATGCGGGGGCGGGGGTGGTGAAAGAGGAGGGGGAGAGCCTGTCACATCACAGCCAGTTGGCCCTCCCATTTCCCTGGGTAATAATTTAGTGTGGAAGTGGGGGGAGGGGTGGCAATCTGGGGGATAAATCATCTTATTTTAGCTATATGAGCAGGATTCTGACAGCCGAGAGTTGGAATATTGGCTCTCCTACTTACTGTGTAGCCTTAAAAAAGTTCCCTAACCTCCCTGACCCTCATTTTTTCTCATCTTTAAAATGAAGAAAATATCAGCTTCATGTGGTACCTCTCAGTGCCTGCCAAAGCCAGGCAGGCAATATATGGTAGCTAATACCACTTTAATTGCAATTATCTAGTGAAATGTTTAACTACCCATTCCTTCTCTGTTCTCTCTACCTTATTTGATAGGCAAGACTGGCTGTACACTCATTGTATACATTACAATTATGCATGGTTACAATTCTGAATTATTGAGAATGCAGAATCTCTAGGGCAGGGACTGTTTATACTTCTTTGTATCCTTCCGGACATGGAAGGTTTGTACCTAGTGTTGCACATTGCTGGTTGGTTTAATTCACCAGTTATTTCCAGAGTATCCGTTTTGAATCAGGCATTGAAGTTTGGATACCAAGATGGGCAGGCCCTGTTTCCGGTTTTAAAAGAGCTTAAAAGAGGAGAGGTAGGCACAGGGACATGGCAACGCTGCATTAGGGGTATGAACCAAGAGCCGTGGGTGCTCAGTCAGGGATTCATTCTGCCTGGAATGTAGTAATCGGACAGAAGGTCATGAAGGGTTTCTTCAAGCAGCAAAGACCAGAGGCGGTTTCTGACAGAAGATGGGTAGATGTTAAAGTGTGTGGTTTGTTTGGGAATGAGAAACCGTCTGACATGACTGGGGTCTAGGTGACATATTGGGGAAGGGGGCATCAGGGGATGAGGGGAGAGAGGCGGACCAGCTGTAAAATCTGAGGGACTAGCTACCTGCAGTCAACGGAGCTAGCAGAGGTTTTTAACAGGTGCTCAGAGTGCTCAGATCTGGAGTTTCCAGAAGCAGGGTGGTTATAATAACGTAGGACAATGCTTGTATTAGGATGCTAAATGAAAACAAGCATGACTCAATATCATACATGCAATAGTCACAACAATGTTGAAAGGAAATGTCAACCTATGTTTAGAAAAAAAAGATTGGAAGGAAATGTGTGAAAACATTAACAGTGATTATATTCAGGTGATGAGAATGAGTGTTTCCCCCCTATTCTATGTTTCTGTACTTCATAAATTTATTCTTTCCATTAAAGAAATTTATAATGCTTTGGGTGGAGAAAGGAGAAGACATTTGGAGAAGCTGCTGCCCAGGAAAGGAGAGATGAGAAGTATGTGTATGTGTGTGAAATTTCTGTGATTTAGAAATGCATTTCTAAATCATAGAAATGCAAATTTAAAACAAGATGCATTTTTTAAATTATGTTTTTACTTGGTTTGGTAAAAATTTAAAAGGGAGATATTGCTGATGAGGATGTGGGAAAATCATTAATCTCAGACACTATGTAGGAATGTGCTACCATTCTGGCAACACATATCAATTTTGAAATGGGCATACCCTTTTATACAGTAATTCTACCTTTGGGCATTTCTTAAGGAAATGATTATATGAGGTATATGTATATGCATAAACCATTACGTGCAGGGTGGTTTGTTGCAACATTGTTTATTACAGTATAAAATTGGAAGCAATTTAATGTCCATCAAAAGCAGACTGGCAGGGCGGGCCACAATGGCTCAGCAGGCAGAGTTCTTGCCTGCCATGCTAGAGACCTGGGTTTGATTCCTAGTGCCTGCCCATGCCAAAAAAAAAAAGCAGACTGGCTAAATTAGTTATGGTACATTTAGTGGAATACCATGCAGCCTTTAAGAAGGATAGAGTAGACTTTTATGTAAAAAATTCAACTGTGCGAAGGAAATTTTTTAACTGTTAATGGTGGTTGTCTCTGGGTCACGGCAGAGGATACTTTTGCTTAAATATTGTACAATTTATCACAAAAACAATATGGTTATTTCTGTATTTGAAAAAGAAAAAGCCACCTGCAAGGTCCTGACAGAACTTTGGAGACTGATGAACATGAGAGCAAATGAGAGGGAGAGAAGGAGCAGTTGAGGCTGCCTGGGTCTCTGGCTGGGGTGCCTTTGTGGACGGCCAGTCACACAGCAGGAGAGGTGGTTGCTGGAGGAAGAGACTGAGCTTGGTGTTGGATCTCTTTGAGTTTGAGGTGCTACCCTTTGATGGAGATGTTGGAGGTCCCTGGGTGCCATGGTGGAGGCTTTGTGTAAGTTGCTGACAACGTCAGGGCATTGCACCTCTAGGGTAAGGACTACTGAAAGGAGAAACTGGCTGGGTACCTGAGCCTATAAGCCTAAATCAAGGATTGGCAGGAACTGGGCTTCGCACACTGGATGGCTCCTGCAGCAACTGTGTACATATCAGTGAACGCTCATGCCTGTGTGAGTCACCAACGTCATACTGCCTTGCTCCTGCCTGTATTTGCAATAACTCCTTTATTTTCCCTCCTGTAGCTGTGACCAGTGTAAGGAGTAGCACTGACTTAAGAGATACAGCTGTTGCCACTCAGACCCAACATCTGAGCTCATCTAACCACCCAGAGTCTCAAAAAAAACATCAGAATCAGGTAATTGCTTCTGTTTACCAAATTCCCATTCTTAACAACCAAGTAGTTAAATCAGGATGTCCACGACCTAGCACAGGGCACTCGAGATCTTTCTAAGGACAAAATGAAAGGTTGGGAAGGGCACAGGGATAGAAAATAAGGATATGGACTCTAACTTCAGCTCCCAACTGTTATGAAAGCTTGGGCAGGCTTTCTCACTTCAGAATCTCAAATTTCTCATCTGCAAAAGAGGTATGTAAAACCCATCTGACCTACATCACAGGGTTGTTGGGAGCACACAATGAGATAAGTATGCACATGTACTTCATAAATTAAAAACACTATGCAAATACAAAGTAGTTCTCTCGTGAGGTTGTAGTTCCTGTGATGATTACAGATGGACTGTGGCCGAAGGCTGTCATCATGTTGACGCTGGGCCTGTTCTGTAGGTACAGAGAACTCACCTAGTTCTCTGGAGTAGGGTTAGCCCTTAGGAATGTGGGCCCAGGAAAAGGTGACTATTTCCAGCATGGTGCTGAGCATATCCTTTCTTTCATGTAGAAGAATCAGTAGATGAATGTGTGGGAGAGCCAGCATTCCCCCAAGGCATGGGATTCTCCTTTACAGCTACTAGAAGGCTGCCCCTAATTGTGACTGATAATTCTCCTGTTCAGGAGTTTCTTTCTTTTTCCTGTTGGAAATCCTAAATCACCATGGTGCTTCTGGTGTGTCTAACGGGCACTCCCAACTGCTGAGAATCTGAAGTTTTTATCTGACAAGAGGATCATTTTCCCCTCATTCAGGTAGCACTTTCTTTTTCAGGCCAGGCTTTTGGAATCCTAAAAGCAGATTTTAACATCCCAACTCTGATGGACCCAGAAGATATGAAAGATGAATTTTTGAGAGAGGTGAGAGTTCTGCCCACTTTCAATTTTCATCGGTCAGATGACTTGGCATTGCAAGGCACTATTGTCAAAATCAGTATATTAAGAAAATAGCCTTTGTAAATCAGCTCATTTTGTTCCCATTGCTATTACCTTACCTCATGGTGCAGCTGATGCATGTGGTGGAATCTTTACTCGTCTTTGTCCTATTCTCTCCACTGTTTTTCCTGTGCTCTTGTTTATCAAGATAGTATTGTGAGAAGGACCTGAATTTGGGTCTTGGCTTTGTATTTATTAGTTTTATGACCTTGGACAAGTAACAGCCTTTCTGAGCCTCAATTTCCTCATGAAATAGGAGTAATAATAGTAGTGCCTAACTTATATGGTTGGTGTAGTGATTAAATGAATAATTCCATATAAAGTGTTTAGCAAACTGGCACATAGTAAGTGCTCAATAAACTTTAGTTATTATCATTCTCAACATTATTAATGTAGTGTTCTGAATATACATTGGTACAGACTTTTCCCCCACTACTTTTCCTTAAAGTATGGTGGGATGGGAGATTGTGTGGAGAAAGAATTGCTCCTAAATATTGCAACTAAGGCCTCAAGCTGATTTTCAAACAAGGCCTAAGGACATATTTCTCACATATCAGAATACAACCACAGAATGTCAGTGTTAGAGAGTACCCTAGAGCTCATCTAGCCCAAATTATAATTTTATAGACAAGGAAACAGGTTGGAGTTTATCTGGCAGCTTACGGCAGTTTACTGAGGCCAAAAAAATAGCATCTAGGCAATTCATTATAGAATCTCACAAACTCCAGTTTCTAGAAATACTGGTAGTATTTGTGCATATGTATGTGTATGCATGCATGTCTGCCATAGGTAGGGAGAAAATTAAGAGAGGTTTTGGTGCATTTTGCTGTTAAAGGAAGAGCAGATGCAAAGGATGCAATTCAGCATCTGATGAATTTTTGAATGGAGTAATAAGACTGCAGTGCTGAGCATTAGATCTACAAAAGTCAGGCTCCTTCACAAGTGTCTCTCTGGTTAATCACAACCTGGTCTGGGAATCTTAATTTTAAGGAATTGATAAAATGGCAAATGAATCAGAGATCTTTTTATTTGAGAGAAGACAAAAAGGAATTTGGAGTTATCTACTTTGTAGATTTCTAAACGTCAAATGCACTCTGGTTCTGGCCTGAGCCCTTCAGAACTGTATGGGGTGTACTCATTGAAGCTTCTGATACCAAACCAGAAACCATCTACCCTCTGTTTTAAATGGAGTCTGTGGAAAAACTGCAGGCTCAAGACGGATAGTTCCACCTCCTCATCAGCTTTGTTGGGAATGTATAAATGAAGAGAACTTCTCTTAGAGATTTAAAGGATAGAATTGGTAGGGACAAGGTGTATGTGTGAGAAGGTAGAGTAAATTATTCATTTTCGTAGCATTTTTTATTCCAAATATAAGGCAACATATCCCATTCCCCAGGATGGGGTGAGAGAAAACATAGTAGCAGACAATGCTCAGTGCCTGATTTGGCTAATGTGAGAATCCCTGAAAAGGTTAGCAGAAAAAAAAGAGCCTGGCCTCAAACTTTAGAGAGATTCTATTTAAATGTTCATGGGTGGGGCTCAGGAAGCATCCTTACTTTTTTTTCTTAACTGCTCCCCAGTGCTTCTGATGAACAGTTAGGATTGAGAACCTGTGTTTTTAGTCATTTATTTCAGACTCCTTTGTCAAAAATGTTTTCAAGGGCGGGCCATGGTGGCTCAGCAGGTAGGAACGCTTGCCTGAGATGCCAGAGGACCCGGGTTCGATTCCTGGTGCCTGCCCATGTAATAAAAAATAAATAAAATAAAAAATTAAAAAAAAATGTTTTCAAATTTGGCTGACAAAAGTGATGTAAGTACTTTCCTGTTGGTGAAAGTGCTAATGATGAAAGGCAGGCAACTAAAGGGAGGCTAAAAAAATAAAATTTATGGATAATTAGAGGGGAGGACAGTTTAGGGCTAAGAGAACTAGGAGGTCACAACATAGCATTAACAGTTTCTCTTTTTTTTTGATGTTTCAGATCCAAGAAATCTTGTCGCTCATCTTAGGTCATGAGCAATTCAGGTTGAAATGGGTTGGCTTTGAAGTAAACAAAAAGTAGCACAAGCCTTGCTCATTTGGAGTGTCTTCACACAATCATCCCTAGATTTTGAGTGAATTTTAGTTTTTGAATTCCTAGTAGAACATATTAGAAATTACTACAGATATGCTAAGAGGCTAAATGGCTGAATTTCAAAGCTAAACCTAGCACAAGAGGAAACTACATATGAAACGTGCATACCTGGATTTTATAGAATGAAATAGGAAAGCAGGAGAAGACGAAGTATTTGGAATAATAACCTTGAATGGCAAGCAACAAAAAATCTGAACCAAGCAGCAAAAATCCTGAAAACAAATGCCATAACAAGCCCAATCCACTCTCAACTTCATCATCATTCTGAGGAACTACAAGAAGACAGCAGTGATGTAAGAAGCTAAGTAGGGCCATGCTTCCAAGTAAACTGGTGGACTTTCTTTACCAGCCACAAGGTAGTTTCTTGTTTTTCTCCAAGTGTACTAAGCACCGAGATGTGTGCTAAAAGTTAGGTAGTAATGTCAAATACAGTAGCAACGTAATCTGAAATGTTTCAAGTTTATTTGTATTCTTTGTAGGAATATCAATAAAAGACCTCAAACGTATCTATATCTGTACATGTACAAGAGCCATCAAAAATTATTCACAGAACAAAAATAAATCTTCTTTAGAACAAACCCAGGTAATGAAATGCCGATATGGATCTCACATATGGAACAATCTAAGTGCTACTAGCACAAAAATATGGCTTTAAAAATAAAATAAAATCTTGGGTTTTTCCTAAGTGTATTTCTCTTTCTTGAAATAAAAAATAAATTATTTAGAGCTATCGTAAAATAGTCATGTGTATTAACACACTCTTATTAAGGCCCTGGAGATGAGAAAAACAAAATCAAATTTTAGAAGGTAAATTCCTCACAGGTGTGATTCAAGTTAATGTGTTGTCTGCTTGAATTAATTTTAATATAACTAAGACATCTCTAAGCACCAGTCAAAATGTAACTTTACTATTTAGTTTACCGTTTCTATAGGATAGTCTAGGTCATTGAGTTCATTAGTATTTAACCTTTTGGTGAAGGGGGAACTGAAATTTTTCCCTTGGGAGTTTAGAAATGACATAAATTTGTACATATAAATATTTGTACCCACACATAGATGAGAGAGACCTTTAAATCAAAGCTTCTATGGAAAACTCTCTACAGCAAAAGATAAATCTGTTCTAAGTGTCAAACTAAAAAACTTCTAGGGAAAAATGAGAGCATTTGAAAGAAAAATAAGAATTGAGTAGGAAATTAGAATGCCTGCTGAAATATAGGCAAAACCTTCCATTTTCCTTTCCATGAGTGGCTCCTTGCATTTGCCAATTTGGTTGGGTTGGTGATTCAAACACCTGAGGATAACTGATCAGGAACCAAAAAGCCAGTTCTTTCTGGATCCAATTCCCAGATCAGTGATGTTCAGCTTTCCTTCTGTGGCTCCCCATGGTATCAATAATGACATCTGGGGTTCTTGAGACAATGTCAAACTAAACGAATTTCAAGTCACTTTTACATATATGTATACATACAACAGATACTGTACATTCTCAAGAGGAAAAAGGGACTGTCATAAAATATAACAAATTAAAGAAAGTTTGGGAATTATTGCTCTATAAAATGGATTAGCATTCAGAAAAAGGAAGCCCTAGGAATTTTGTATTTTGCGTGGGTGACCACCTGTTGTTTCCAGAAACTGTCATTCCATATATCTATGTATTTCAAGAGCAGGCAAGAGATATACATCCTCCTCTATTTACTTTGAACCTCTGGGCTATAATAGGCTGCTATGTATTAGTTCCCTTTTGGATCACCTATCTTCCTCAGGCTCTTTCATTTCTCATGAGATATTTATTTTATCTCTTGCAAATTTTATCACTTTTGTCCTTCCTAAATACAAGAGCATTCAGAACTGGGTTATGACAAGACAATGCAATTAGAACAACAATTATTCAAACAAGGAAAGAGATTCTATTTAAAACTTCAACATCCAAACACTTCTTGTTTTTAAAAACTAGTTAAGTAGGTCCTTTCATTTGACATAGTGATAAGAACCAAAGTATTCCAAATTCTTGGCCCCTAGGTAGAGGGTGGGGAGGCAACTATCTACTGCTGGGGCAAGCAGAGGATTTCACTATTGTACCTGTAAAAGGGCAGGACAATGGAGATGAAAGCCTTTTTGACTTTCCACAATCTATAGGAGATGGTGGCCTCAAAAAGTGTAGCTGAGAAATGCAGTGGTGCTAAAGCATGGGTTCGGGAGCTGCTGAGCTTGGCCTGGTGACAGGGTCTGCTGCTGTCAAGCCTGGGGCACAGAGTCACACTGGGATAGATGAAGGGACTGAGATAACCCTGGAGAGGGTTCCTTCCCCAAGCTCAGCCCCAGTTTTCTCAGGAACTCCAAACTGGAGATAACTTGAACTAAATCTAGATGGAAGGCAAAACACATACTAAAGCAGACTCGCTTGCTCACACTTGTCTTGTTCTGAGACTTCCAAAAAAGAACTCTGTTCCCACCCTGGTAGACCTCTTCAGGCTGAGACTGGAATAGCTTTACTTCTGAAGTCAAGCTAATTCTCAAGTGTATACAGTTAAGTCTGCAAATAGACAGCAGCTTTAGACAGGAAATCTTACTTTATCTTTCACTGTAAGTAACACAGTCCAACACTATCATAGGGAAAGATAGAAGCAGATCAATCAGAGAAAGCTAATTCTGATAAATTTGATACCAAATGAAAAAAAGCAAAGAGCTGTATCAGGTGATTACTTCATTTTACCACATTTTCCTTATAAATAGAGTACCCTAGACCCAAACAGTTCCTTAGTCATAGTGCCTGGAATACAATGTTTGTTATAGTTACCTAGTTAAAATCTCCCTTCTCTCATGGCTTTTTATTGCAGAGACTCAAGGAATATGATGGCCTGATGGAATTGTAACTCCTTTGGCTATTTAGGCCCAGAAAGCATATTGCTCTAGTGATATAAAAGGGGAATATGACTTTCTTTTCCTGAATCCTACCAACATTTAGCTGTCCTTATTAATAGTCAATCTGGCAGTAGGCTAAACAAGCACCTTGCATGCACTTCACCTGAATTCCAAATTCCTTTCTACCCCATCTTATCTTGCACCCCACAATGTGGTGATATATTGGGTCAAACAGGGAATATAAAACTTGGCCTTCTTAATCCCTCTTCTTCTCTTCAACCACATACAACTTCTTAGCACCAAAATGGGCTAAAGAAAAGCCAATTAAGTAAACACCTCCATAAAAATTAATTATCTGTTGTTGCTTTCTTCCATATTAAAAAAAAATATCTATAAATTGAAGCATTCTCTAAGTAAATAGTCAGAAAAAGATCTGGATAGGATTAGGCTCCAAGGATAATCTAAAATTTAACATCTGGCAACAATTCTAAACTTTCTGCTTACTTCTAATTTTATCTTTTTTTTAAGACTTTTCTCTTTCTTCAAGATAATCTGGTAAGAGGGTTATAAAATGTACCTAAACATTTTGGGCATTTTAATCCTCCAATTAATTTAGCCCTCTAGGGAGCTCCCAAAATTCTAACAAGACATATTGCATCATCAAAAAATAAATTTGACTTTTCTCTTTCCTTCCCCAATATATGTAATCTTATCAACCCTCTAATCCGTAACAATACTTGAGAGTTTCTCCTCAATGTGAGAGACTACCACATTATACATACTTAAAGCCGTTGAAACCGACAATTCTTTTACCAGGTTTTCTGCTGCACAACTGAAAGCTTTTTATAAAGAATAAGTTAAACATGGCTAGAGAAGAGAATTGCCCTAAATAAGAACAGACCTATGTTTATTTTCTCTCCTCTGTCAAAAAAAGGGCACTGCTTTAGAATCAGTAACTTTGTTCCTACTGAAGTGATCTACATTGTGCCCTCAGTTTGGAGGGAAGAGATAAAAAATTTGTAAAATAACTACGAAGGGTCAAGAAAACACACAAAAGCCTAAACATCTGGGTATTAAGTATGCAGGGCAGATAGGAACAATGAGAAGCTCCCATATTAGTCTCTGTCTGGTAGAAACAGGAGCTATGATGAAGGACATTTTTTTAAAAGCTGAAGGGTATAGGACCATGGAAAGATTGCTGAAATGCACAGGTCTAACACCAAGATTGCCTGGGAGAGAGCAGTGCTCAGGAGGTCAGAATTCAAGCCTGGGGCATGGAGAAAAGGAAGGTTTGGTGCCTACATACGACTTCACTCAAAAGAGGACACTATAAATGCCCTCTTGTTTCCTTAAAAATATTCTGTGATGTAGAAACACTCCATGCAGATGGCTCCCTCAAGTCTTTTTTGTCTTCCACTCCTTTTCTTTAACAAATTTCCTTAAAGTTTATAATTTAAAATAAATTCATTAACTTACTCGAGAAAGGTTGTTGCTTTCTCAATGAAAACAACTGCTTAGACCTTGCTAAAGAGATTCAGAACCCTTTAACATAACATCTGACAGCAGAGAAGGCCTGAACTTTTCCTATTTGTGCAGTTATATGTACATATGAGTGAATATATATGTATATATATTTGTATATATAATGTCTGCTTAGCATGTAATATTCCATACTTCTGATAATCAAGGTTGCATTCAGGATGACATTCCACACCTCTGGGAAAAAATAAATAAATTACTTTCCTTGACTTTTTCTGTCCTATAATATGTCCTATAATAAAGCCATGGATGACAAATGGTGAAACTGTTTCATTATAGCCTAGTCAACTACGAGTATGGGCATAATAACTCCCCCTAAAAATACCAGTTGGAATGGGCCATCCTTACACTTTCACTTTTCTTTTCTTATAAGAGTAATCATCAGTTTTAAAAGAGTGATGCTTCAGATTTGTATTTCCCTTCCAAATTTTACCAAGGGAACAGAGGAAGAAGAAGCAACTTATAAGTTAAAGATCCAGATGAAATTACTCTGCCTGTAGATTTTGAGTGCAATGGACAAAATCTTTATCCCAAACAAAAATTGTAGCTTGCGAATAGAAAATGATCTCTTTTTAAATAGGAAGTATTCAGAGATTCCTGTTATGGTATGGTTAGCCCTTTTCTGTGAGGAAGAAAGGGGATTTATTTCAATGGCTTATGGATAACATAATTCAATCACCTCTCCAGGGGAGAGATACCCTGTTGGTAAATACTGCTCCCACCACGGGGGAGGAAAGGGCAGTGGTGTGTAAAGATGAAGATAGTATGGAAAGATGCAAATATTTAGTTTTGTAAACTCTAAAGAGGAAAAGGAACACCCTTTATTACAATTGGGGCTAAAAAACAGTCCCCTATCTGAAATGGGAAATTCCCATTTGCTTAGACAGAAAGAAATAAACATATTGACAGGAGCTCAATAAATATCACTCCTAAAGTCCAGTTTTGATGCAACAGCTCTTATCTGTGTGCTCTGAGATAACAAATTCTCAAATCAGATTAGTGCCAGGTCAGAACAAGTCTTGATTGATAATGGGGTAAATTATTGTTTTGTTTGGATCTTGGTATTTGCATGTTTTCCTAAAGGACTAGGGGCCAGACTGAGGTTTTTAGAACTGGCAGATGAATCCCTGAAAGTTCATTCTGACAATGTCCTATTGCACTCCATGTGCTTCTATCAGTTAGATGCTTGGTCGCTACCTACTGAAACCATAGGCTCATTTCTCACACATAATTCCTACTTTTCCTCCTCTAACAACTGCAGTGCTTTCAACAAGAGAAAAACAATAATAAAAATAGCAATAATTAAAAAGGTAATCTACATTATTAACTTCCTTTTGGTATTTTACAGTGGCATTTTCTGTACATGGCCCAGAACTAAGTTCCCTATGTACACAGAGACATGGGAGGAAAGCATCGGCCTTGGAGTCAGCCATATGCCCTGAAAGACAAGGTTCCTTTCTTCATTCAAGAGTTTCTCTACACATTGCCATTCTGAAGTAGCAACAATCCTGTAAACCTGGAGGGGCAGGGTAAAGGGCTGGGGATAGGAGAGTGGGTAAATTTCCTTCTGTCTCCTTCCACAGTCTGAATATTCCTAAAGCCCATCAGCAGCTGCTGTTCTTGAATTCACCATTCTCCGTGATGGAAAGCTTGGTGGGATTGGTGGGCGAGATGCCATTGCGGACCTGCATGCTGTACCGCTCCTTCACCTGGGTCAGCGCGCTCATCAGTCTGGTGTTGGCTGAATCCAGGGACACGATCCGCTTTTCCTGCAACACACCAATCAAGGCTTTATTCAGGCTACGTGTAGGAAATCCACACCATTACATTCTCTTTACTGAACAACCATTCCAACACTTTTCATCCAACAGCAGTCCACATGATGCTTCCCAGACAAATGGAACGTCTCTGCCTCTTTCTGCACACTAGTTGGGTTTAGTTTCCCGGGGCCCAGTGGGTCTCCGTGTATTTTCTCTCTCTATTTTCCTTTCAGTATAGCAGGACTTGTTATTAATAATCCCTTGACATATTAGGATGTCATATAAAAATGATACCACAGTAAGGCAGCTTGACAGATGTGTCAAGCTGCCTTACTGTATTAAGTGCTTTTGGTCAAAAGTGAAACATGAAAATTAGGTGGCAAAGAAAGAAGCACCAGAGGTTTCATTTCGCGGAGGAAAAGTGCATGTGATCTATAGGTTCTCAGCCCCAAGAGAGGGCACATCAGTCACATTTGGAAATAATTCACATTGTGCTCAAAATTAAAACAATGCATGGTGGCAGTTTATAGTCACCAACAAAGTGAGGGTGCAACAGCAAGAAGGGAAAAAAAGCAGCCAAAAGCTCAGACCAAGGAGTTATTTGAATGGGGAGGGAGATATGGCTGAAAGGGGATGCTATCAACATAACACATGAAAACAAACAGAGAACACAAGGCTCCTAGACGCATTCCAGCTCAGAATTACTCCAGGAATCCCCAATAAGGAGATTGCTTTCATTTTGTTTTTGAGTCTCTGGGGAAAAAAAAAAACATCGCTTTAGTGTCATATTATTTTGGAACAAAGGATTATTGAAAACACAAAATGACCAACGGGTAAACGGGCAAAAAAATAGGCAGTCCAAAGGAATGTAAGATCATATAAAATTTTTTTTAAACCATCCCATCAAAATATTATCAGCCTCATAAACATTAGGATAGATACCCTAATTTTAGCTTCACCAGCTAAGTAAATGACTTCAGAACTTTCCGACATGTAGTTTCTGTTTTTCAGAATACAAATTAACCGAAGAAGGACAGTCTTTCCCAAGACCTTCTGAAATTCAGAAAATAGCACATGAGGAACGGCCCCAAAGACAAAAGGAGCATTCCTATCCTGGGAGTCCATTTACCCTGGGACCAGCATGGTAAGGTTTAGGCTTGGGTCAGAAACAAGGCATAGGGGCTAAGGGTTGGATAAGGCCCCTTGCTACTAAAGCAGTAACGATTAGGGCCATTGTACAGCACCACTCTGGAGGGAAACATGTTGCCAGAAAGCTACAGAGCAAAGACACTGCCTTTTGGGTGTAAATTTATGTATAACCATATAAATCAACAATATCAAATAATGCTTCCCTTTGCTCTCCTACTTTGGGGGAGGGCGTAAGTATCTGTATGGCAGGAGAATTGGTGCTTGTAGTTAAAAAGTACGAAAAAAAAAGTAGCTCACATTTGTTATTACTATTAAAATTTTCTTCCCTTTCCCTCATGGAGAACTCAGGTGGTAAGAAACATAAAATCAGTATTATTAACTAATGATTAATCATCCACTATAAGAAGATGTTTTTTACTTTGGTCAGTGAGTAACTCATTTAAAGACAGGCAAAATTAAAAGAAAGAACAATATGTGAAGCTTTAAGGAAAATTATTACTGGAAAAAAAAGTATTGCCAATGGAGTTTACTGTGATAACGATAAATCTTTTAAAAGCTAATAGGTAAAGATTGGCCAGGGGTCACCACAAAACAAAGGGTAGTAGTTGAACATAATATTTTCTGCTCATGGTTAGGAATAATCTCTAAACAGAATAAGTGGTAATTTCTTGAAATCATTAAGAAAGAAAAAGATATTTCAATATTGGGATAAATTATGAAGCCTTAATACCAGGGAAAGCAAGATTCCCCAGGGTTCACTGAAAAAAAAAATGAGGCAATCACGAAAAATGATTTAATTCTTAAAGAATAAAAAAGACAGCAAAGAATGATAGTAATGTATTGCCTACAATAATCCAATCCAAGCAACTCCCTTAATAAACAGCTGAAAGTTTCCAGGTGAAGAAACTCCCCTTGTAATTCCCCCTACTGCCAACCTCTCAAAATAAACCCAAAAGTAAAAAAAAAAAAAATCAGAGAGTTTGAAAGTTAAGTTGAGGTGGCAAAAGATGCTCTGACATTTTGATTCTGCCTTCATTGATAGGCAAAGCAATCTAGCCTTCCTGACATGAAGGATTTCAAGTGTAGGGAGTGGCAGGAGCTGGAATGTGTAGGAGGCCAGTGCACTGGACCAGGGCTGGGAACTGCTTGGCTACAGAACCGATGGGTTTACTTGCCTGTTTGCATAATCTCATCTCCATTTATGACCTGTAATTTAACACAGCGGAGATATCACTTGTAACATTAACTAGGCGGCTGCTTTGCTTTTCATAGGAAGAAGCTCTTCTCAGTTCTCCATCTGAGTCACAGATGCCTGGGAGTTACAGTGTCTATTCATTTTGGGGGACAAAAGGTGGCACATTCCCTAAGTCTGATTTAAAAAAAAAAACAAACGGTTCCTCAATTCCTTCATTAGGATTCCATGTCCATGCTACAAGGTCAAGGACAGGTGATTCTGCCACTAATGAGACTTACATCAGGTAGAGTGTCGCTGATGGAGTGAGCGCTCATCCTTTCACAGTTCCAGTAAGAAAATGGCAGAGCCAGGCCCACACTGTGGGCCTTGTAGCACGAAATCACTCAAGGAGAAGGAGGCTGATTCACTGACTAGTCTTTCTAGTCACAGGGTTGCTGCGAGAGATGAAAACCAGTTCACTGGCCACCTGGCCTTTAGTGTTTGGGGAAATGGTGGGCTCAGGTCTAGTATAAGGAAAACAACTGGACCAATTTCAGAAATTTTTATTTTACTACCAGTGACACCAAAGCAGATGTCAGCAACATGAAAGTATGGGTTACCTGACCAGGAAGCTTTTACCCTCAAACACGTCTTCATTCTATTAAATGATGCCAGGAGGGGTGCTCTGCTCCATCAGACACTTAAGAGGTAAGGTTTATCCTTACAAAGGAAAGGATTTGATGTAGAAAGTCATTCATTACAAAGGATGCAAAGATATCCAAAGATTCTGATGTATCAGTAAGCCAACAGCTGGAACTGGGTATCTTTCTCTTATGGAGATAATAATTTGTTCACTGTTTTTATTTATATTATGATTTGGCATGGTACAGTAGTTTTCAAAATATATTTCAAAGTGGAGTCTGTAAGTATTCTTTAGGGATCCATAGTGGGTCTCTGGTAATGCCTACGTTTGATTTCAACTAAACCCATTTGATCTATGAGTTAAGAGTGGTTGTTATTGTTGAATGGTCAGTGAGAGTGGTTGGATATTGATCTATGGAAGGTGCCTCTGGTTCCATTGAATAGTCCATGGAACCAAATCATTTGAGAACTGCTGCCTTGAGGTATGGACCCAAAATATTATCTAGTTTAGCCAGATCACAAGTCTGACACTGACTGCTGTTTCAGATTCCTTTCCTTGATTTTAACTTCTATGCCTATGACTCATGCTTCCTACCAGTCACCTTGTGCCAGATGTAAAAATAGGGAATGGGAGTGGTAGGGGTAGAAAGATTTAAAAGCTACTAAGGCTGAACTGACAGTCAATTGAGAAAAGGGAACTACTGTGCACAGAGCCATGTGTGCAGTATGTCCAAGCTCCCTCTTTTTAAGACTGGTACAGATTTCAAACCAGCTAAAATATTAAAAAGGTCTGTTTTATCTATTAGTACTAAAGCCTCTCCTGGTGTGGTTTTTAATGGAACTCTGCTTTATATTGTCATATTGAAAACCCAAAAGCAAACTTTACAACACTAGTTTTCCTGGATAAAATTACCTTCTTTATTAGGTTGCTTCTCTTACGCCTCTGAGAGGAATTTTTATGGTATATACAGTATGCTGGTTTGAATCTGTTCTGTACTGTTAGGTTGGGGGAACAGGGAAGGTCACCATGACTCGAGCTGTGTAAAATGTGCTGCCCCTTCTAGATGTCACCTAACCTCCTTGCTTAAAAACCGCCCGCACCAGGACCCAGGGGCGAACTCACAACTCCCTACCTTGAGTTCTGTGAGTTCTGCCCGGGAGCACAGGAATAAACTTGCTCACTGTAAGGTTTCTTGGTCTGCCTCTTCTCTCTTTTGACTCCTAAACCTTACATGTACCTCAGAAAAGTCAACTTTAATCCTTATTCAGTATTGCTGGGTGGCAGCTTTTTGATTGTTTCCATGGAGTTGTCTCTCCATCCATTTAAGGTGGGGTTGCTTACTGGAGTCTTTAAGAGGGAACCATTTTAGAAAAAGCTCTTGAGCCCATGCAGCCAGAGACCTTTAGAGATGAAGAAGGAAAATGCCCCTGGGGGAGCTTCATGAAATAAGAAGCCTGGAGAGAAAAGCTAGCAGATTTCACCATGTGCCCTTCCAGCTGAGAGAGAAACCTTGAACTTCATTGGCCTTTCTTGAGTGAAGGTAACCTCTTGTTAATTTGGACATTTTCACAGCCTTAGAACTATAAACTTGCAACTCAATAAATTCCCCTTTTTAAAAGCCGTCCTGTTTTGAGTATATCGTAATCTGGCAGCTTATAAACTAAAACAGATTTTGGTACCAAAGAAGTGGGGTGATGCTGCAGTTTGCAAATACCAAACATGTTGGAATGGCTTTTTAAATAGATGAGGGGAAGATTCTGGAAGAGTTGTGAGGAGCTTGATAGAGAGGGCATAAAATGCTCTGAAGAGACTGTTGGTAGATGTGGACTCCGAAGATACCTCTGATGAGGCTTCTGACAGAAATGATGAACATGTTGTTCCAAACTGGAAGGAAGGCATTCTTTGTAGATGGAGAGCAGAATTTGAGAGTGATGAACTTGGAAGTTTAGCAGAAGAAATTTCCAGACTAAATGTGGAAAAGGCAGTCTGGCTGCTCCTTGAAGCTTATAGTAAAATGTAAGAGGAAAGAGATAAGTTGAGAACTGAACTCTTGGGTACAAAGAAACTAGAAACTGATGTTCTGGAAAATTCTGGGCATCCAGAAAGGGAGACCCCAGAGAGTAGGGCCCCATGTGAGGATGTGACTAAATATGGAAGCAGTCAACCATTAGAGGACAAGCCAGGATTAGAGAGGGAGTTATCCAGGAAGGACTTGTAGAAACTCCTTTTGTCTAATGGGCATGATCTTTGCCTACTACATAGAATGCTAGCAAGAGTGTTGTGGGATCTATATAAACGGAGCCACTGCCAGTCTGAACTAAAAGGCTCAGAAAAGGGACAAAGTGAAGGCAAAATATCTTCAGAGGCAGAACCATGCAGGCTAAGGTCTGAAGTCAAGAAACCTCAGGCTAGGAGAACAGACCAACCCAAGTACTTGGAGAGGGTGAATTTGCCCCAAAAGCAAAGGGTGGGCCTTTTACCTCATTGCAGTGGAAGAGTTGTGCCACCTCAGGCTTTGGAGAGGGTGGAGCTCATTCCTTGGGGATTGGGGAAAGCCTTGCTGCCACCTCATGGAGGGGTGGAGCATGTGCCCTGGAGATGGCAGAGAGCCCAGGTGTGGCCCTGATGCTTGGAGAGGGTGGAGTTGAGAAAAAGGTAGTCTCCCCAATGTCCCCCAAGGCTGTATTCAGAGAGAAGCGGGCCCCTGCACAGGCCCTTGGAAAGGGTGGGACTGCCACTTTCTAAAGCCTCAAAGATAAATGACTCTCAGACTTTGAAATGTAATAGAGTTTGCCCTGCAGGTTTTCAATACTGCTTGGTGTTCCTTCTCACTTCTCCCTATGGAAATGGGAATATGTATCCTATGACTGTACCTCCTTTGTATGTTGGCAGCAAATAACTTGTTCTGAGTTTTACAGGTTCAAAGCCAGAGGACAATTTTGCCTTAGGACAGACCATGCCTGTAGCTGATTTTGACGAGATTCTGTACTGTTTCTGAGTTTGTATTGTTTAAGGCTTTCAGATATTGTTATAGAATGAATATATTTTGCATTTGGAAAGAACATGTCTTTTTGGGGTCCAAACTGTAGAATGTGCCAATTTGAATCTGTTGTGCACCCTAGAAAAGCCAACTTCTTTAATCCTTATTCAAAATGGCTGGGTGGGAGCTTTTTGATTGTTTCCATGGAAATGTGATCCAGCCATTAAAGATAGAGTTGCTTACTGGAGCCCTTTAAGAGGGAACTATTTAGGAAAAAGCTTTAGAGCCCTAACAACCAGAGACCTTTGGAGATGAAGAAGGAAAATGCCTCCAGGGGAGCTTCATGAAACAAGAAGCTGGAAGAGAAAGCTAGCAGACTTCACCATGTGCCCTTCCAGCTGAGAAAAAAGCCCTGAACTTCATCAGCCTTTCTTGAGTGAAAGTAACCTCTTATTGGTACCTTAGTTTGGACATTTTCAAGGCCTAAGACCTGTAAACTTGCAACTTAGTAAATTCCCCTTTTTTAAAAGCTGTTCTGTTTCTGATATATAACATTCCAGCAGCTTATCAATTAAAACATACAGTGAGATGACCTTGTCTCCACTACTTCAGGGACACCTACTCAAGATAAAAAAAAAACCAAAAAGACTAAGCAAGACAATTGCAGCAGACTTTTCTTCTGATCCTTAGGTAGTCTAAATATCTATAAACTATAGAATTCAAGAGTTCAAAATATTTCTGGGAGCCATGCATGAGAGGGCATCACAACTCACACTCAACTTCCAAGCCTAGTGTGTCCGAATGAGGAATATGAGGCCTATGAAGCATTCTTCCCGTTGCTTTGTTTTCAACTTCACTCCCACTTCTTTTGAAAAATAAATGCTAACCCACATTGACCCCGTACGGAAACCAGACTGGAGATGTTAAGAATATGTTGAAGAATACGAGTGTGTCATGGTCAGGTTCATGTGTCAACTCGACCAAGTGGTGGTACCTGTTTGTCTGGTTGGGCAAGTGCTGGCCTATCTATTGCAATGAAGACATTTCATAGAATTAGATTGTGAGCACATCAGCTGCATCCACATCTGATTCCATTTGTAATCAGCCAAGGGGAGTGTCTTCTGCAATGAGTGATAATCTAATCACTGGACGCCTTTCAAGGAGGATTCAGAAGAGACAGGCTCTCTTCCTGCTTTGGTTGGCAAGACTCTCCTGTGGAGTTCATCCAGATGCTTCACTGGAATCATTGGCTTCACAGCCTGACCTGTGGATTTTGGACTTGGCGTTCCCACGGTCACGTGAGACACTTTTCTAAATTTTATATTTAGAAAATAAAATATAAAATTTTATATTTTATAAAATTAAATATTTTATATTTAATTTGTAGGCTGATGAAGTTCAGGGCTTTTTTCTCAGCTGGAAGGGCACATGGTGAAGTCTGCTAGCTTTCTCTTCCAGCTTCTTGTTTCATGAAGCTCCCCTGGAGGCATTTTCCTTCTTCATCTCCAAAGGTCTCTGGTTGTTAGGGCTCTAAAGCTTTTTCCTAAATAGTTCCCTCTTAAAGGGCTCCAGTAAGCAACAGTGAGTGCTCCCTGTTGATTCTGTTTCTCTAGAGAACCCTAACTAATATATCTTGGTACCAGGAGTGGTTCTTAAGAAACAGAATCTTAAAAATGGGTTTTTATGAATGGTTTTCTACTCTGACTGGACTCAAAGGTTCTAAGGACTTTGATTCCCATAATCAGAATGACACTCCCAATCCATGGAGTGAGTTGGCAAAAGAGATAGTCAAAATATCACCATTTGATTCTCTTAATGCTTTGCTTGTACAAAGCCAGGCTCTGGGGGATAATGTTTTTGACACCTTTACAGAGTTTTGTGGAAATAAGAGGTATAGAGATGTTGGCTGGTTGTTGTTAGATACACTGGCTACATTAAGGAGTGAAAGGGATGGGCTTAAGCCTTCAAGTGAGAAGCTTAAGCGCCATCTGACTGATGTAGAAGCTTCTATGAGTATCCTGAAGGGAAATTTTATTTCCTGTAGCCGTAGACTTGAGATCTTTGAAAATCAGACTCAGAATCTTATTGTTGGAGTAGCAACTTTACAACATAAACTGAAATCTCAATGTTGCATGGTGTCTGCCATTAAAGTGAGGGCACTGATTGGAAAGGAGTGGGACTCTGAAAAATGGGATGGTGACATATGGATTGAGAAGGATATCAGGGGTGAGGGTGAAACCCTAGGTCATGCTGAGTCTTCTCCAGATAACCCTGTAATAGTCTGCCCTGAGTATATAGCCACCCCACCTCCAGCCAGCCTTGAGGAGTTGGCCACCCAACCTCCTCCTGAAGGGATTAGACCTAGAGTGATTAATCCTATTTCACTAGGTGAAACTGCAAATGAAGGCCCTGAAGCAAATGGCTTGGAAGATATTTCTAATTCTTTTCATGGAACACCTCCACCACCCCTCATTTTTTCTAGACCTATAACTAGACTAAAGGCCCAACAGGCCCCTAAAGGTGAGGTACAACGTATTACACATGAGGAGGTACATTATATTCCAAAAGAACTGTGTGAGTTTTCCAATTTATATAGACAGAAATGAGGGGAATATGTGTGGCAATGGATTTGAAGGGTGTGGGATAATGGTGGGAGGAATATAAGGCTGGATCAGGCTGAATTTATTGATATGGGCCCACTAAGCAGAGATTCTGCATTCAATGTTGTAGCTCGGGGGGTTAGAAAAGGTATTGACGGTTTGTTTGGATGGTTGGTTGAAACATGGATCAAAAGGTGGCCAACATTACCTGAGGTTGAAATGCCAGAACTGCCCTGGTATAATGTAGATGAGGGGATCCAGAGGCTTAGAGATTGGAATGTTAGAGTAGATTTATCATGCAAAGCCTGCTCTTATACCCCAGGAATGTCTGAAGGATGTACCTTTTACCAGAACAGTAAGAAATAAATTTGTGAGACTAGCAACATCATCCCTGAAGAGCTCTGTAGCTGCACTTCTCTGTAGATCAGATAAAACTGTAGGAGCTGCTGTCACTGAAATCCTCAAACACAATGGGGATGATGGGATCCAGAGTTGGCAGAAGCCAGGTGGCAGCACTTAATCGCCAAAGACAGGGCAGATGTGGCTATTACAAGACAGCAAACTCAAAGGAGGAGTCAAAATTATACGACTCACAGAGATTTGTGGCATTGGCTAGTAAATCATGGGGTACTTAGAAATACAACAGAAGGGCAGTCTACTAAATTCTTGTTCGAGCTGTATAAACAAGAGTTCCATGTCAATTGAACAGAAGTCTAGCCTGAATTACAAAAACACAGAGTCACAGCCCCTTAATCAATTTCCAGACTTGAGACGGTTTACAGACCCAGAGCCCCTTGAATGAAGGGGAGGCCAGGCCCCTTTGAGGGAGAACCTGGTTACAGTGCCACAAATTTATGCGGTTAATCCTCCTCCAAGCCTTCCCCGAGGAGACTGATGGCCTTTTACCAGGGTAACTGTGCATTGGGGAAAAGGAAATGATCAGATATTTTGGGGATTATTAGACAATGTTTCAGAAGTGACATTAATTCCAGGGGACCCAAAACATCACTCTGGTCCACCAGTCAGAGTGGAGGCTTATGGAGGCCAGATGATCAATGGAGTTTTAGCTCAGGTCCATCTCACAGTGGGTCCAGTGAGCCCCTGGACCCATTCTGTAGTTATTTCCCCAGTTCCAGAATGTATAATTGGTATAGACATACTGAGCAACTGGCAGAATCCCCACATTGGCTCTCTAACTTGTGCAGTGAGGGTTACTGTGATGGGAAAGGCTAAGTGGAAGCCACTAGAGCTGCCCCTACCTAGCAAAATAGTAAATCAGAAGCAATACCGGATTCCTGGAGGGATTGCAGAAATTACTGCCACCCTTAAGGACGTGAAGGATGCAGGGTGGTGATTCCCACCACATCCCCATTCAACTCTCCTATTTGTCCTGTGCAGAAAACAGATGGGTCTTGGAGGATGACAGTGGATTATCATAAGCTCAACCAGGTGGTAACTCCAATTGTAGCTGCTGTTCCAGATGTGGTATTATTGCTTGAGCAAATCAATACATCCCCTGGTACCTGGTATGCAGCTATTGATCTGGCAAATGCTTTTTTCTCAATAGCTATTAGTAAGGGCCACCAGAAACAGTTTGCTTTCAGCTGGCAAGGTTAGCAATATACTTTCACTGTCCTACCTCAGGGGTATATCAACTCTCTAGCCATCTGTCATAATCTTGTCCAGAGGGAACTTGATCATTTCTCCTGCCCACAGGACATCACACTGGTTCATTATATTGATGATATCATGTTGACTGGACCTAGTGAGCAAGAAGTAGCAACTACTCTAGACTTACTGATAAGGCATTTGTGTGTCAGAGGATGGGAGATAAATCCAACAAAAATATAGAGGCCTTCCACTTCTGAAATTTCTAGGTGTTCAGTGGTGTGGGGCATGTTGAGATATCCCTTCTAAGGTGAAGGATAAGTTGCTGCATCTGGCCCCTCCTACAACCAAAAAAGAGGCACAATGCCTAGTTGGTCCTTTTGGATTTTGGTGACAACATATTCCTCATTTGGGTGTGCTACTCTGGCCCATTTATTGAGTGACCAGAAAAGCTGCTCATTTGAGAGGGGACTTGAGCAAGATGAGGCTCTGCAACAGGTCCAGGCTGCTCTGCCACTTGGGCCATATGATCCAGCAGATCCAATGGTGCTGGAAGGGTCAGTGGCAAATAGAGATGCTGTCTGGAGCCTTTTGCAGGCCCCTATAGGAGAATAAAAACGCAGACCCTTAGGATTGTGGAGCAAAACTTACCATCTGCTGCAGATAACTACTCTCCTTTTGAGAAACAGCTTTTGGCCTGCTACTGGGCCTTAGTAGAGACTAAATGCTTAACCATGGGCCACCAAGTTACCATGAGACCTGAGTTACCTATCATGAGCTAGGTGTTGTCTGACCTACCAAGCCATAAAGTTGGGCATGCACACCTGAAAGTGGACAGCTGCAATACTATAACCCCTTTCTGGGGTGTCCTTGAAGGACAGTGGTGAGGGGGAAATCCTCTCAGTGGGCAGAACTTCGAGCAGTGCACCTGGTTGTTTATTTTGCTTGGAAGGAAAACTGGCCAGAGGTGTGTTTGTATACTAACTCATGGGCTGTTGCTAATGGTTTTGCTGGATGGTCAGGGACTTGGAAAGACCATAATTAGGAAATTGGTGACAAAAGAGGTCTGGGGAAGAAGTATGTGGATAGACCTTTCTAAGTGGGCTAAAAAATATGAACATATTTGTGTCCCATGTGAATGCGCACCAGAGGGTGACTTCAGCAGAGGAAGGTTTTAGTAATCAAGTGGATAAGATGACCTGTACTGTGGATACCAGTCAACTGCTTTCTCCAGCAACTCCTGTCATTGCCCAATAGGCTCATGAACAAAGTGGTCATGGTGGTAGGGATGGAGGTTATGCATGGGCTCAGCAACATGGACTTCCACTCACCAAGGCTGACTTGCTTACAGCCACTGATGACTGCCCAATCTGCCAGCAGCAGAGATCTACACTCAGCCCCCAATATGGCACCATTCTCCGAGGTGACCAGCCAGCTACATGGTGGCAGGTTGATTACATTGGACCACTCCCTTCATGGAAGGGGCAGCGATTTGTTCTAACTGGAATAAACACATACTCTGGATGTGGGTTTGCTCTCCCTGCCTGCAATGCTTCTGCCAAAACTACCATCCGTGGGCTTACAGAATGCCTTATCCATCGTCATGGTATCCTGCATAGCATTGCTTCTGATCAAGGAACAAAACTTCACAGCAAATGAAGTGCGGGAATGGGCACATGCTCATGGAATTCTCTGGTCTTACCATATTCCCCATCATCCAGAAGCAGCTGGATTGATAGAACGGTGGAATGGCCTTTTGAAAACCCAATTACGGTACCAACTAGGTGGCAATACCTTGAAAGGCTAGGGTAATGTTCTCCAGGAAGCTGTGTATGTTCTGAATCAGCGTACACTGTATGGTGTCGTTGCTCCCATAGCCAGGATTCATGGGTCCAGGAACCAAGGGGTGGAAATGGGAATGGCACCACTCACTATTACCCCTAGTGATCCACTAGGAAAATTTTTGCTTCCTGTCCCTGTGACCCTGAGTTCTGCTGGTCTACAGGTTTTAGTTCCAAAAGGGGGAGTGTTTCCAGCAGGAGAAACAACAATGATTCCACTGAACTGGAATCTAAGACTGCCACCTGGTCACTTTGGGCTACTCATGCCCCTGGATCAACAAGCCAAGAAGGGGATTGCATTATTGTCTGGGGTGACTGACCGTCACTATCAGGGGGAAATAGGACTGCAACTACACAATGGAGGTAAAGAAGAGTTTTCTTGGAATATAGGAGATTCACTAGGACATCTTTTAGTACTACCATGCCCTGTGATTAAAATCAATGGAAAACTGCGACAGCACAATCCAGACAGGACTACCAGTGGGTCTGAAACTTCAGGAATGAAGGTTTGGGTCACCCCACCAGGCAAAGAACCACGGCCAGCTGAAGTGCTTGCTGAGGGTAAAGGGAACATGGAATGGGCAGTGGAAGAAGGTAGTGAAAAATAAGAACTATGACCACATGATCAGTTACAGAAATGAGGACTATGATGCTGTTTTGTTCCTGTTACACTATTTAAGTTGTAAGATATCAAGTTCAAGAATGAATATTACCCAAGGACTTGCACGCTATTCTGGAGAGAGTTAATGTTTTTCCAGTTATATGCAGAACAGTTGAGTATTGTTAGGTGAAAGAAAAAAAATGTGTTTTAATGTTTTTTATTTACAAATTAGGTATGGTTTAAGGTAATAAATATAAGTGCCAAGTTGACAAGGGGTGGACTGTCATGGTCAGGTTCATCTGTCAACTTGGCCAAGTGGTGGTACCTGCTTGTCTGGTTGGGCAAGTGCTAGCCTGTCTGTTGCAATGAAGACATTTCATAGAATTAGATCATGATCTTGTCAGCTGCATCCACAGCTGATTCCATTTGTAATCAGCCAAGGGGAGTGTCTCCTGCAATGAGTGATGCTCAGTCTAATCACTGGACGCCTTTTAAGGAGGATTCAGAAGAGACAGGCTCTCTTCCTGCTTTGGCTGGCGAGCCTCTCCTGTAGAGTTCATCCAGACCCCCCATTGGAATCATCGGCTTCACAGCCTGCCCTGCGGATTCTGGACTCTGTGTTCCTGTGGTCATGTGAGACACTTTTATAAATTTTATATTTGCGAGTGTTTGGTTTCTCTAGAGAACCCTAACTAATACACTAGGGGCTCTAGTATGTACTGACTGCTGGCTGTTGTACAGAGAAGGGAGTAGAACATCTATGTATTTATTATGTTCCTTGCTCCAATTTTTATTTCATAGCTTTGGGGCATGATATGGTATTTAAGGGTAAAAATGCAAACCTGGCTGGGTTGTACTCAGGGTGGTGATACATTCAATGGCTAGAACTGTCACCATCAAAAAGCACTGGCTTTTTGTTATTTGTTTGACTCTAAGAAATACAATTTATTTTGCACTGACAAAATGAAAAGGAGTTAGAAATATTTCCTGCCTTTTGGATTTTGTGATTATTGGATTCAATAATCACATCTAATTATTGATGTGCCCCTGTGAGGTATTCTTGGTAGCCATCGCCTCACTGGTGTCACAGGTATAAGTTACATTGAGCAGAGTCCAGGTTCTGATTTCATCAACTTTTTCTTTATTTCTTTGTTTTTTTAAAGTTTTATCAGCAGAGGTGCTCTAAGCATAGTGTCAACAAAGAAGGGCAGCCAAGTGAATTCCAAGCAGCAATGCCAAATGCTGAACTGAAAGAAGAATGACAAGGAAAGATAGCTTCTACAGTCTTGTCTTTCCTCTGCAGTTCTGTTACTGTCTGGGGCTAGAGATTGATGGCACAGTGGATGTGACTGACAAGACCGTGAACATCACAGCCAAGCAATGGTCAGTGGAGGTCACAAGCCAGATACATGCAGTGTACTATTCACAGTCACACCCTTAAGGAATGCCTTCCTTTCCAAAAGGAAAGAAGTAAACCACATCATGCACTAGGCTGAGAATTGTCAAGCAACTGCACTAAGCACAGTAAAACTTTGCTGGATATTAGGAAAAGTAATAGAGGCCATGTGGAAACTCTTTTCGTCTTCAAAAATTATGTCAAGAATTTTTCAATAACCCATTTTCCAGTACCTGCTTTGCATTTGCAAGGGTTGGAAATTCAGGAAATAACAGTTACTATAAACAACTGCCTTCAACTAGACTCAGTGCTTGCTTACCTGTGCATCAATGATTTTCTGTTTTGCATCAATAACTGCTTGCATCTCAGCATGATCCTTCTTCAATTCCTCTTCCACCGCCATTAGCCTAGAATATGGCAGGAAGGACACATTAACATTGTTTCAATAGAGGGCTAGCTAAAACACAGAAAAAGAAACACCAAATTCATAATATTGCAATATTTCTTCTCCCTTCTAATAAATCTATTTTCATGGGCAAACATTTTTCCTTTCTTCTTTTCAAGAAGACAGACTTATCCAAGATTGACATCTCTACCTGTGATTGAATCCCATGCATTTCCATCTCCTCTGGCACAGTATTGCCTTAATCATTTCCTCCTTCAGGTCTCTCCCTCAGCATAACTTACTTTATCTTAATATATCAAACCAACCAACAGAAAACAAGCAACAATCTCTTATTCCCAAGTTACCTATATTTTTCTTTTCCTTTCACAGCCAAGTTTTCTTAAAGAGTAGTATCTAGTTTCTTTCTCATTCACCATACACACTTTAATCCACTGATGTTTTAACTCCATAACCCTACTGAAACTCTTCTCAGAACGATTGCCAATTACCTCTGTACTGCTAAAACAAACCTTTTCTGTCTTCAATTTACTTGACCTGTTCACAGCATGACAATACTGAAGCGCAGTGGTTAGGAGCATGGACTCTGGAGTCAACTGCCTGGGGTCAACTTTAACTTCCACCTGGGGTAAGTGATTTAATGAACTTGTGCCTGTTTTCTTTTATATAAACAGAGAATAATAATAATAATGCCTACCTCAGGCAATGAAGATTAAATAAATTATTATTTGTAAAGTGCTTAGAAAAGTGCTATGTAAGTGACTGGTAAAATCGACCTCTCCCTAATTCCTTTCTGTTCCCCTGGATGCCTTGTGAAATATTCAGTTAAAAGTCTTATACACTGAATATATAGATTTTTTTTAAACCCAGCTCTTTTCTAAGACTTCTCAAGTGAGTCTCTAAGTTTTTATTTTTTTATGTGTTACCAATAAAAAAACAACAGAATGCCCGCATTTTCATAGAGAGTGTGCGAAGACTTGATATCTAGGAAATTCTAAGAGATAGTCAATCATCACATTTGTACTTAGTGGCACAGAGTATATACAGAGTTGAAAATAACTTTTGCGCCGGTCCATTAACATTTTTTTTGATCATCTCACCAGGTCTTTGTAACTAGCCCACATCTGCCACCAAGTGGTACTCTGACCTGCTGATGATGCTTTTCATTTGGCTGTCTTTCTCTTCCTGCTGCCTGCGCAGGCGCTCCTCACTGTCCTCCAGTCGAGTTTTGTATTCCAGCAGCAGCTTCTGCATTTGCTGCTCCTGCACCAACAACCGCCGTTCATACTCCTCCAGCCGCCGGCTAGACACTCGCAGGCGCTCCTTCAGTTTAGTTATTTCCTGTTCATACTATAGCAGAGAAGAGGTACCAAAGACAAGGAGAGAGAAACTGGATTTATAGTGGTTTTAGAAATTAGTGATTTACTGTTTTATGAAAGGACCCCTAGGCAATGTAGTTGGATGCTATCTGAGCTGCTATTACATGTACCTGCTAATGTTCTTTAAAGTTATTAGTAGCCATAAATGTTAAAGCAGTTTTGTCCTCCTCCTAAGTTTACATTTTTAATCTTAACGTGGCATTCCAAATGTTTGCATTTCTCTCTCCACATTAAACTACCAGTTGGTTCAAGCCACATTCGATTAGGGATAGTATCAAATGGGAACAGGTTAAAAATATAGTAAATACTTAGAATCACCCTGTACAGAATAAGTAGCATTTCCATAATGTTAAGCCACTAAATCATTAAATAGACTATTATAGAAGAGTAGGCTTTTGCTGTTTTCTCTCCAATTATAAAACTGTAAAAGATTTAGATATTCGCACTAAGCAAAGACCTATATGCTCTCTAGGATTTATTAATATTGCTTTCTAGCCCATTTTCATGATGTGGTGCATCTGTCCAATTTGGTATCACCTGTTGGAACATAAATGTCTGTTTTCTCACAAAGTAGCTTCATGTGAATTAGGTAATTCAATTGGTTCTATTGCCCTTTCTTTTCCTGAAATTGCATGGTTGAGGTCTGAGGACACTGAAAGGTAGAATTTCTAGGTAAGGTGAGAAGCATAAACATCTGTTTACCTAACATCATGGTCTTAAACTATACCTGATGTCAAGATAGCAGTTTTTATGATAATTGTAAGAGGTGGACTCTTCAGTAAGTATAATAGTGTAACCCTGATAAGAAGATGCTAGTTGTCTGGTTGTCAGTTAAATGAAATAATGCCACACATAATGCCAAGATTCTTGTTTGATAAACTTTGTTTTATCTGTTAATTTTTCTTAAAAAACAAAACAAAATATCTGCTCCAAAGAACAGTTATTAAATGTGTTCTTAAAAATTATCTATAGAGTGGAAGTTCTCTATCCAGGAAAGGTTTAAAAAAAAAAAAAGACAAAATTGTTACCAAGATATAGAAAGAAAGTCTAGTTTTAGGGTAATTTGGTTTTTGATGAAGACTAACAACCAGTTTTTAGGAACATTAATATTTATTAAGATGACTAGAATGAATAGCAGAGAGTTCTTTAAATAAAGGCAACCTACTTTATATAAAGAAATAAGGAAAGAAAGGAAGGAAGGAATTATAGCTAAAACTCCCAGCATGATGGACATTTTCTGCATATTTTCAATACAGATACTACAGACTCATTCATTACAGACAGATACGTATATGATGATTAACAGAAGAGGAAGTGTTGAATGGAGGTGGAAGAGCTCATGTTCTTTGTTAGATAACCCTACTTAGTAACCTATGACTTGGGGGGTAATTAAGTCAATAAAACAGACTAGGTTCTACCTTCTCAGCATGCTTGGCATCATCTTGATTTTGCTCAGTTTCCTCCACATCATCTTCATATTGTCCATTGTTCAAAACCCAGGCTGCTGTTCTTTCTACAGGGGACATTGTGGCGGAGTCCACAGGTGACTGAACCTGCATCAGAAATAGCTATTAGTATTTCCCAAAACAGTTCACCCATGGCTATGTTTCACAAATAGAGTTATTCTTGGAAGAGATAACTGTGATCCAATTAATTTCCACCTCAGTTTTCTAATAAACATTCTCAAATCTAAGCAATATTTTATTAAAGCTAGGGATGGAGGATGAGACTACGTATTTGTATAAGAACAAACTAGTTTAAATAGAAATTTGCACGCATTACATCTATGAACATACCTTTTTCTCCCTAAAGAAGACCAAAGCCTTAAAACTGTTAATTTGCCCAAAGATCCACATGCTGTTGGTACCAAATTGCCTACTGAAATTAAGATGATGATAGACTGAGAAAAGGAAAGCATGATTTGAGGGTTGATTGCTCAGGTGAGATCACATCTGTTTAATCCAGAAATGATCAGGAATTAAGGAATTGACTGGTATTAAACAAACTCACAAGGTGCTTATTTATATGTCAGAATATCAAATTCTTAATTTTTAATTAATCATGTAGAGAAAAATAAGGATAAGCAATTCTGGTAATTTTTCAGAGCACTGACTTCTTGATGGATTAAGGTCACTCAGGAGCTCCTATCTTTGACGAGAATGTTCCTTTATGAATATAGGATCAAAACAATGGATGCTAGATAGTCTAAGAAATATTTCCAAAAAGTTAGGATAGCTAGGTAAATTTCTCTTTTCCGATAGAGATACACAGAAAGAGTTGTAGTGTAGTGATACTCTGCCACTTAATGGTTAAATCACACAATCTCTTAAATATTATTTTCCAAACCTATGGATTACCACTACAACCTATCCTGACCATCTCATAGGGCATAGTAAGTACTAAATAAGATAATACTTGTGAAAATACTTTGGAAACCATATAGTGCTATAGAGGTTAGGGAAACTATATAGTGCTATAGAGGTTAGATAGTATTACTATATGCTTTGAAAACTGATATTAGATATTACAAACTCTATTAGACCTATTGAATATTAGTGCTTTATTTACAAACAATGCTGGAAGTATACCAAAAGTTCTTTTTCTGGCCTGCCTTTTCCCAGACTCCATGAAGACTTTCTTTTCAACTATGATATCTCTTTAGACAATTTGAGGTATCAGTTTATTTGAGTTATTCTCCATTACTGAGACTTGGGAAGCCCTCTATATGAATGTATTTTAATGTTAATTCTTATTAACTTTAACTTTAGAGCTGGCATATTTATTTACTCTGTTCTCAAACTGTGGCATACAAAACATTTGCCCAAATGAAATTAATTGTGGCTATTATTCTAAAATAAGGTCTCTCATCAAAACTATAAAATAGGAATTGCATTTTTACATTTTGGTTATTTCTAATTATTTTGTCCCAGGTCTGATGTTTCTGTGGACTCAATCCAATATCCCACCCCCATCCTCCCATTCACAGAAAGGGTGAGAGAGGGAAAAGGAGAAGGAAAACAAAGCTTTGTATGTGAGTTAGCTATTATTTAACTAAAATGGATTTCTATTTTGAGGACCAATACCCCATAATCTCAAAACTGAAGGGAATTTTCTTTCCCAGGCAGATATGAGTACCTTAAGAATCTATGTATTATTTTGGAATAGAGCCCAGATAAACTCTAAATTTTAGACAGCTATTTTAGAAGAAGGGGTATTTTGATCATCTGGAGATTTGTCAATAAAAAGACTAGATTAAAAAAAATTGGTTGGGGAGACAAAAAAGTCATCATAGATGGGTTGAGAGAGACTTTAAAATATAGACATGCAAAAGTAATATGAGGGTAACTCTTAAAGGTTTGAAAAAGACCTTGGCCTAACTGATTTACAAACAAATTTATAGATATGTATCAACAAAAATGGCTTCATTTCTGGGGACAGATGGATGTATAGACACACTAGCTTACATTCATAATTGTGGATGAACGCCAGAAATTCCTTCTTGAAGCTATTTTCACTACTCCCCAATAAAACATATAAACATGTCTTAAATGTCAGTACCCTCAATACTCGAAAGTCTATCCTCATCTCCTCTAAGGTGTGTAGCTCTGTTCCTTATACTTCATTTGTGTATCACTTTCTTTACTTTTGTCATACCTACATTATGATTGATAAATTATTTATCTCTTAAAATTTTTAATTTAGCTATATGCTAAACAATGTTGTCAGGAAAATCGGGTTTGATGTTATATATTTATGCAATTAAGTTTTACTATATATCATATATTACATTTAGATATTTATATCTTTTTTATATTTTTGTAATATACATAAAAATAACTACCTTGTATACATCATAACTTATTTTGAGAGTATCACATTTTGGGAGGAATACTGGCTTATAGGGTATAGTATCTTATGTATACAACAAAAATAATAATATCACATCAAAGGTTATTGGAGAAACAAATAATTATAAATATAAAAGCACTATGTAAATGTACTTTGAAATTGTAAAGTGCTTTGTATGTTAGTTGAATCTCTCTCTCTCTCTCTCTCACACAAACACACATATACATATACACACACACCCTATAGTTCTCTCCCAGCTGGATCTTAAAAGCAGAAAGAAAGAAATTTCTTTCACATTAGTAAAGACAAATAATACATGAGGGTTAGATTCACACCTGGAAGGCAAAAGAATGTGGCTTTGAGTTAAAAAAAAAAAAGTTAAAAAAATTGACAAAAAGTCAATATTTAAAGGAGATAAATACTTTTAAAATATTAAAATGTACAGTGTACAACAAAGATTACAAGACAAAGAAAGAGGAAATGATGGCCCATTCAAAGAGAATAAAAATGCAGAAAATACCAATAAAAAGGACCAGACTCAACATAACATAAAAAGACTTTATAAAAATGATCCTTAATATGAAGGAAAATACAGACAAAGAACTAAAAGATATCAGGAAAACAATAAATGAACAATATGAGAATCTTAATAAAGAAATAAAAATTTTAAAAAGGAACCAAACAGAACTACTAGAGTTGAAGACCACAATAACTGAAATAAAATATTCCTAGAAGTGTTTCAACAACATACTAGAGCTGGTAGAATAGTCAATGAACCTGAAGACAAGACAACTGAAATGAGTCAGGCTGGGGAGCAAAAAAAAAAGAATTATAAGAAGTGAAAACAGTTAAAAGACTTCAAGAACACCATCAAGCTTACCAACATACACATTATGGGAGGCCTAGAAGAAGAAGAAAGGAAGGCGCAGAAGGAAAAATCAGAGAAATAAGAACAGAACACTTCCCAAACACAGAAAAAGATGTGAATATGCACTTCCAGGAAATCCAGAGAACACCAAACAGGATTAACTTGAAGAAAAATACAACCCTCAAATACTGATCAAACTGTCTAATGCAAAGGACAAGGAGAGGGTCTGAAAGCTCCAACAGAAAAGCAATGTAGTACATATAAGGGAACCCCAATTAGATTAAGTGCTGCTCTCTCATCAGAAAATATGGAGGCAAGAAGGCAGTCGGTTGAAATATCTAAAGTGCTAAAAGAAAACAATTGCCAACCAAAAATTTTATATCTGTTAAGACTTTCTTTAAAAAATCAGGGAGAGATTAAGGCATTCCCAGATAAACAAAAGCTGAGGGAATTCATCACCACTAGACCTGCCCTACCAGAAATGCTAAATGAGTTCTTCAGACTCAAAGAAAGGATACCAGACAGTGGCTCACAGCAGCATAAAGAAATTAAGACCTCCAGTAAAGGCAACCATTTAGGCAATTATAAATGCCAGTACTATTTTATTTTGTTTATTCATATGTAACTCTACTTAATTCCCACAGGTGCTAAAATGTAGATGCATAAAAATTAATGATAGGAGACTTCCAGGAAGATGGTGGAATGAGGAGAGGCAGAGCTCACTCCTCCACTAAAAATACCTAGAGAACAGACAGAAACTGTTCAAAGCCATGGTGCTGGGGCTTGGGAGACCATGGAAAGACCACTCCAACATACAAGGAAGAACTGGATGAAGAAATGGATAAAAATACGACAGAGAAATTGTAGTGAGTGAGCTCAACCATGGCTCCTTGCATCCATCTTCCACCTGTAAGGCTGGCAGCTAAGGGTTCTTACCGCACTGGCGAGACATAGCACAGTCCTGATCCAACTGTTGGCTGGTGAAATTAACCGTCGGGGTCCCTCAGCCTTGAACCTTTCCACATGGGAGCCTGGGGCGCTCTGACTCCATTATTTCTCCCACACAGAGAAACTGCAGGGAGTGACTGATCTCTACCACAGCTCCCAGCATCACCTCCTACCCCTGAAGCCAGCAGCTTCTGGTTGGCCTAGACCCTGCTGGCTGGCTGCTATGGACTGGCAAAGGTGGATAAGCCCTCCCACCTGGGAACAGAGGGGGTTGAGGAATAGTTCTGATCCAATGGTTGGCTGGTGAAATTGGACCATGGAGTCCCACAGCCTTTGTCCTTTCTGGACAGGCACCCACAGTACTGTGGGGTCATTATTTCCACCTGCCTCAGAAAGAGAGGGGTTAAAGGGCTAAAAAATACCTTACCTTTATAGGGCTGTGGGGAATAGGCTGCTGCTGCAAAGGTTGGGAAAGTAGAGTCTTGGGAATCTGCTTTCCTGCCCTTTCTCCAGAGCCCTTCGGAATGGGTCTGCACCCCCTGTATGGGACCCTGGCCCTGTTTTGGCTGTGAAATACTGATAAACCAAGTGCCAAAGGACATCTTTAACATGAACCAAATTAACCACAAAATTTTAGACGAGAAGGAAACCAACTTTCAAAATAATCTTATCAAGATAATCAGATGCCCAGATACCAGTCAAAAAATTAAAGACAAACTAAAAAATAAGAATATGGCCAACCCAAACAATCAAATTAAAGAGTCAGAGAAGATACAGAATTTGGAACAACTAATCAAAGATGTTCAAACATTGCCTAAATAATTTCAACAAAATGGCCAAAGAGGTGCATGTGTGCAGAGCTCAGGGGGTGCACGACTGTGTGGGCTGGGGCAGGTATAGCCTGGGGATGGAGAATTTTGTTTAAAGATAAAGATCGGAATTGGGATGAAATAGAAAGCAAGTTAAGAGCTGACAGTGAAGTCCCTATTGTGAAAACTTCAAGTATGAAGATTTTATCTATCTTACAGGAGCTGAAAAGAGTTGAAAAGCAACTTCAAGCAATCAGTGCTATGACTAACCCAGGTGCAACTCTGGAGCCTCTCAACAACATGGGATTTCCCGGTGCTATGTTGCCATCTCTTACAAAACAGAAGTCCAGTCCTGTGAATAACCACAGAAGCCCAGCCATGCTGTAACCTACAAGTAAACTAAAAACCCACCATTTCTGAAACCTCAAGTCTGCAGTGCCAAGCTGCACCCTGAAATGGACTTCTTCATCTGTACAGATTTGTTAAAGTTTTATTCCCTTCTTAATAAGAGGATTTATATTAGTATTCATTACCACTGGATATAGTGACATATAACTCTTCACAGTAAAACAGACCTTTCAAAACATTCATTCTTGTGTCCTGAAGTTTTCCAACATATATGTGATTTACATAACTTTGTTGTTATATAAATTGTCTTGGGGTTTACAGGGATTAACTTTATGTTTCCACTAAGATTTGCTGGGAATGGTAGGTGGACATACTTATAAATCAATAAGGACTAATCGTCTTTTTTGTACATAGGAGTGATAATTCTGTATTTGTTTTAACCCACAGTGTTTTCTCCACTTTTTTAAAGATCAATTTGGTACTTTTTTCATTTTTTAATTTTTTTTAGTGATGTGTTTCTTTATTTTTTTTTTCACATGGGCAGAACTCCAGGAATCAAACCCAGGTCTCTGGCTTGATAGGCAAGAACTCTGCCACTGAGCCACTATTGCCCACCTTTATTTTTTTTTTAATGGAAATAAAATTTTGTTTCTGATTTTAGGTCAAATGATAAACTAGAAAGATTAAACAAGACAGGCAGCTTAGGTGGGGTATAATTTAAAACTAAGAACATGTATATTGGTCCTGTGTTACCAAGTTTATATGTGACAGTTGAAAAAAAATTTCCTTTGAAATGATCATGAGGTTTAAATTTTCTTCATTAGGAGACTTGGAGAACCAGTAGTCATAAGATTAGTTGATAGTTTCACTCCCAAGCAATAAATTGTTTCTATGTGTTTCCTTAGGACCCAATAGTAATTCCTGTCTCAGTCTTACATATTTATAAGGACTCTGGTAGGTGACAACAACAAAGGCTTTGGGCTTATGCAACTAAATAGGAAGCCTATGAAAAATATCTTCTGTAAATTTTTTTTTCTCTTTCCAGTAAATTGACATTTAGATAAGTTTTAAAAGAAAGAAATTATCTTTGTGTTTCCAGAACACTGTAATTTGGGTCAATCTTAATTCATTTAAATATTATTAGAATACTTATATTTTTCCCTTCATCTACGAAGGTTAAAATTTCACCTTTTGCAACTTTTATGAAATGGTCTTTAATATTTCAGCAATAATCCTATGCTACATTGTTTTAAGAAACAAACTAATTCTGAGCATTTCAAAACTTTAAGGATTTTAAAAAGCCTATACTGTTGGACTAGATGCAAAAAGACTTTTTGTAGAAATATAAAAAACAAAAGTCTATTGTATAATGGTACCCATATTTTCCTTTAAACTAAAAAAAAAAGGTAAATGAACTATTCTTTTTGTGAACCTAAATTCCCCATTCTGCCTAATAAAGGAAGACTCAAAAAAGTTTCAAAGAACATGAATGGAAAGATGTAAATGCTTTAAAGGAATGAATAAAACATTAAAACAGGGTAAAGCCATTTGTTGAATAAATCATCACCCATCGTTCCCTCTTTTACATGTTTGGGTACTGATTATATCCTGGTGGAAGTAGAAGGTAAGGAGTTGTTAAGAAAAATGTTAGAATCTACTTTATGTTATTGTTTGTGTTTATACAGTTATGTTCAGTGATAAACATTTGACCTTTCACTATGCTAAATATTTTGTATGAATTCATTATTTTGCTACCTCTTTATTTTTGTTACATTCATTGCTTATGCTATTTTGTTACTCATTTACAACTCCATTTTTAAATAAAATGTTTCTGAAAATTAAAAAAAAATGGCCAAAGAGATAAAAAGACATTAAGAAGACATTAAGAGAGCATAAAGAAGAATATGAGAAAATACACAGAAAAATAGCAGATCTCACAGAAATGAAAGACACTGTAGATGAATTTAAAAATATACCAGCAACACACAATGGTAGATTTGAAGAGGCAAAAGAAAAAAGGATTAATGAACTACAAAACATAGAATCTGGAATACAGGTTACAGGAGATAGGATAAAGATAATGAGGAGTGATTGCTTAAGATGTGCAACATTTTTAACTAGAGTGAATTTAAATGAGTGGAAAGGGATAGAGGAGATAGCAGATTATTGTAAGTATAATTAATGACACTGAATTGTATGTGAGTGTGGTTGACAGGGAAAGTTTAGAGTCATATATGTCACCCAAAGGTAAGCTGGAGTTCAAAACATGGGAATGTATAGCTCAGCAAATCTTGTGATGGATGATGACTGTGCTTAACAGTACAAATAAAAAACTTCCTCTATGAACTAGAACAAAGGTATGAAACTATTACAAGGAGTTAATAATAGAGTGGTATATGGGAAAAAATGCACCTTCTGCCGTCTATGGACTAAAGTTAACAATCATGTCTCAATATTCTTTCATCAACAGTAACAAATGTACTGGAACAATGCTAGGAATCAGTGATGCAGGGTGGGTGGTAACAGGTACAGGATGTTTTGGGTTTTCTCTCTTTTTTTTCTTCCTGGAGTAATGAAAATGTTAGAAAATTGACTGTGGTGATGAACACACAAATGTGTGATGATACTGTGAGCCACTGATTGTATACTTTGGATGAATTGTATGCCGTGTGAATATATATAATTGAATTAAGGGGAAAAAAAGTAATGATACATCTATGGCTTTGGATAAACAATATATAAAGGTATAATGTATAACTAGTACAAAAAAAGTAAAGGGACAAAGGGGTATAGTGAATGAATATGCTGTTGAAGCCCAGTTAGTATCAAATTAAATATGATTATACATATTTAGAATGTTAAATTTTAGCTCTGTAGTAACCACAAAGAAAGCAGATGAAAAATTTATCCAGATAGAAATGAGAAGGGACTCAATATGGTACAATAAAAAAAAACCCAAATAAAATAGGCATTAACAGAATAATTGAGGGGCAAAAAAGGTATGAGACAGAAACACTAAATACCAAAATGGCAGAAGAAGGTCCTGGATTATCAGCAGTGAATTTAAATATAAATGGATTAAACTCTCCAGTCAATGGGCAGAGATTGGTAGAATGCATAAAAAAAACAGCAACAACAAAAAAATATCACCCAACTATATGTGGACTACAAGAGCTTACCTTAAATTTGAAGACATAAGTAGGTTCAAGTGATAGGATGGAAAAATTATACAATGCAAGTAGTAACCAAAAGAGAGCTGGAGTAGCCATACTAACATTAGATCAAATAGATAAATAGTCAAAAACAGTTATGAGGGACAAAGACAGTCATTAGGTACTGATAAAAGGGATCAATTCAACAAGACGTAACAATTATATATATAAGCACCTGACAGCAGAGTCCCAAGACACATGAAGCAAATATTAATGGATCTGAAAGGTAAAATTGACAGTTCTGCATCATAGTAGGATACTTTATAATAGAACATCTAGACAGAAGATCATAAGGAAACAAAAGAATTGAATGATACTCTAAAACAAGACATATATAGAACACATCACCCAATAACAATAGAATATGCATTCTTCTTTAGTGTACATGAACAGTTCTCCAGGACAGATGATATTTTAAGATCTTAAGTTATAAAACAAGTCTTGATTAATTAAAAAAATAATGAAATGATACAATGTATTGTCTCTAACCACAATGGAATGAAGCTAGAAATCAGTAAAAGAGGAAGAAATGGAAAATTCACAAACATGTGGAAGTTAAATAATGTACTCTTAAACAACCAATGAATTAAACAGGAAATCACAAGGGAAATAAGGAGATATCTTGAGGTGAATGAAAATGATAATATAACTACCAAAATTCATGCAAAAGCAGTGCTAAGAGGGAATGAATAACTCTAAATGTTTACATTAAAAAAGAAGATTTCAAATCAGAAACCTAAATTCAAAACTGGAGGATCTAGAAAAAGAGTAGACTAAACCCAAATTGAGCCTAAGGAAGGAAATAGCAAAGATTAAAGCAGAGATAAAAAGAGAATTAAAAAAATAGAATAAAAACACCAGAAGTATGTTCTTTGAAAAGATCAATAAAATTAACAAAGTTTAGTGAGACTGACAAAGAAACAAAGAGAGAGGACACAAGTAAGTAAAATCAGAAGTGAAAATGGAGACATTACCACTGATCCCATGAAATAAAAAGGGTTATAAGAGGATAATAGGAACAACTATACACCAACAAGTTAGATAATCTAGATGAAATGGATAAATTTCTAGGAACACACAAACTAACAACACTGACTCAAGATGAAATAGAAAATACCAACAGACTAATAACTCATAGAGACTGAGTCAGTAATAAAAGCCTCCCAGTATGGTAGCCCATGACAAACTCTGGGATATGTTCTATAACTACTTGTTGGAGAGTGCTTTGAAAACCATTGCTTTTTCATTTCTTTGCTTTGCATATATGTTATATTATACAATAAAAAAGCTAAAATAAATAAATAACAGCCTCCCAACAAAGAAAAGCCCCGGACCAGATAGCTTCACATGAGAATTTTACCCAACCATTCCAAGAACACCCAATCCTAATCAACTTCTTCCAAAAACTGAAGAGGATGTATCACTTCCTAACTTCTTCTATGACGCCAACATTACCCTCATACCAAAGCCTGAGGAAGATATCACAAGAAAAGAAAATTACAGATAAATATTCCTTATGAATATAGATGCAAAAATCCTCAACAAAATACTAACAAATCAAACTCAACTGCGCATTAAAGGAATTACAAATGATCAAGTGGAATTTATCCCAGGTATGCAAGTATGGTTCAACATAAGAAAATCAATTAACATAATACACCAAATTAACAAAATGAAGAGGAAAAAACCCATATGATCTTCACAACTGATGCAGGAAAGGCATCTGACAAAATCCAGCATCACTTCTTTTTTTTCCCAGCATCCCTTCTTGATAAAAATATGTAGAAAATAGGAATAGAACGAAACTTCCTCAACATGATAAAGAGCACATATAAAAAATATACAGTTAACATCACATTTAATGGTGAAAGACTGGAAGATTTCCATCTAATATCTGGAACAAGACAAGATGCTCACTGTCACCATTGCTATTCAACATTATGCTGGAAATTCTAGCTGAAGCAGTTAGGCAAGAGAAAGAAATAAAAGGCATCCGAACTGGAAAGGAAGAAACTTTCCCTATTTGCAGATGACATGATGTCATATACAGAAAATTCTGAAGAATGCATAACAAAATTGTCAGAGTTCATAAACGAATTCAGCAAAGTGGTACATGAAAACCATGTAAAAATCAGCTGTGTCTCTATACACTAGTAATGAACATCAGGAGAAGAGATGAATAAAAAAAATTCCAGTTAGAATAACAACCAAAAGGATTAAATATCTAGGAACAAAGATGTAAAGGACTTGTCTACAGAAAATTACAACACATTGTTAAAAGAAATCAAAGAAGATCAAAATAATGGAAGGCCTAAATAAATTGGAAGACTACATATTGTTAAGATGTCAATTTTACCCACTGCAATGTACAAATTCAACAGAATCCCAATAAAAAAACTGACAACCTTCTCTGCAGAAATGAAAAAGCCAATCATCACAAGTTTATTCAGAAGGGGAGGGGGTCCTGAATAGCCAAACCCATTTTGGAAAAGTAGAACAAAGTTGGAGGACTTACATTTCCCAACTTCAGAATTTACTACGTACGCACAGTAATCAAGACAGCATGGTACAGGCACAAGGGCAGACATGTAGACCAATGAAACTGAATTGAGAATTCAAAAATCAACCCTCACATTTATGGCTAAATGACTTTTGACAAGAGGGTAAAGACCACTCAATTGGGAAAGAATGACCTCTTTAACAAATGGTGGTAGGAAAACTGGGTTTCCATTTGCAAAAAGAATGAAGAAGGATCCCTACTTAATAATTTATACAAAAATCAACTCAAAATGGATCAAAAATCTAAATATAAGAGCCAAAATGATAAAATTCCCAGAAGAAAATATAGGGAAGCATCTTCAGGATGTTATGATACGAAGTGGTTTCTTATACTTCACACCCAAAGCACAAGAAACAAAAGAAAAAAGAGACAAAGGGACTTCATCAAAATTAAAAACTTTTGTGCCTTGAAAGACTGTATCATGAAATGAAAACAACAAGCTACACAATGGGAGAAAATATTTAGAAACCCTATATTTGATGAGTTTAATATCCAGTATATATTTTATATATAAAATAAATCCTTCAACATACATCAAAAAGACAAATAACCCAAAAAAAAAAAATGGCCAAAGACTTCACCCCAAAAGATATACAAATGGCCAAAAAGCACATGAAAAGATGCCCAATATCATTAGCCACTAGGGAAACACAAATCAAAACCACAATGAGATACCATGCCACACCCAGTAGGATGGCCACTATTGAAAAACAAAAAAGGAAAACTGTAAGTGTTGGAGAGGATGTGAAGAAACATTCATTCTTTGCTGGTAGGAATGTAAAATTGTGTGGCTGCTGTGGAATGTAGTTTGGCAGTTCCTCAGAAAGTTTAGTATAGAATTACTACATGGCCTGGTAATTTCACTTCTTGCTGTAAATCCAAAAGAACTGAAGGTTGGAACTCAAACAGATATTTGCACACAGCTGTTAATAGCAGCATTTTTCACAATTTTCAAAAGATGGAAGCAACCCAAGTGTCAATCAACTGATGAATAGATAAAGAAAATATGGTATATACACATAATGGAATGCTGTGCAGCCATAAATAGGAATGAAGCTCTGAAAAATCACAACAACATGGATGAACCTTAAAGACATCATGTTGAGTGGAATAAGCCAGAAATAAAAGAACCAATATAGTATGACCTCAGTGATTTGAAAAAAAAATTAGATTAAGCAAACTCATAGAATCATAATGTAGAATATAGGTTGAGAGGGGATGGGGAGTGGTAGGGAATGGGAAGTTGAAGCTTAAAATATACAGAGTTCCACTTATTTGCTGCCAGCGGGAATATAAAGTGGTACAGCCACTGTGGAGGAGAGTTTGGCAGTTCCTCAGGGAGCTAAGAATGGAGTTGCATTATGACCAGCAATCCCACTGCTCGATATATACACAGAAGATCTGAAAGCAGGGATGGAAACAGACATTTGCACACCAATGTTCACAGCAAGGTTATTTACAATTGCCGGAAGATGGAAACAACCCAAGTGTCCACCCACAGATGAATGGATAAACAAAATGTGTTATATACATATGATGGAATATTATTCAGCAGTAAGAAGGAACAAAGTCCTGAAGCACGCAGCAACATGGTTGAATCTTGAGGACATTATGTTAAGTAAGTAAATCAGACACAAAAAGACAAATATTGTATGATCTCACTAATATGAACTAATTATACTATGTAAATTCATAGACATAAAATACAGAATACAGGTTACCAGGATATAGAATGAAGCTAAAGAATGGGGAGCAGTTGCTTAACATGTGCACAATGTTTAACTAGGTTGAACTTAAATGTTTGGAAATGGATAGAAATGATGGTAGCACATTTTTGTGAGAATAATTAACAATGCTGAATTATGCATGAATGTGGAAAAGGGAAGTTTAGAGACCTGTATGTAACCAGAAGGAAAGCTGGAGTTTAAAAACATGGGAATTTGTAACGCAGTGAATTATTATTATTATTTTGCATGGGTAGGCACAGGGAATCGAACCTGGGTCTCTGGCATGGCAGGCAAGAACTCTGCCAATGAGCCACCATGGCCCACCCTAATGCAATGAATTTTGTGGTGGACAATGACAAATTATATTTATACAAATATAAAACAGTCCTTTCATGAACTAGAACAAATGTATGACACTATTACAAGGAGTTAATACTAGAGGGTAATATGGGAAAAATGTACCTTTTGCAAATGAAGGACTATAATTAACAGTAATATCTTAATACTTTTCATCAACAGTAACAAATATACCACACCAATACTATGGGTCAGTAATAAGAGCGGATAAGGAGTATGGGATGATTTGGATTTTCTTTTTTACTTTCATTTCTTTTTCTGGGGTATTGAAAATGTTCTAAAATTGTTCATAGTGATAAATGTACTATATAATGATACTGTGAGCCACTGATTGCATATTTCAGATGGTTTGCATGGTGTGTGAATATATCTCAATAAAATTGCCTTTAAAAATTTACAGGGTTCCTATTTGGAATGATGGAAATGTTTTTGTAATGGATGGTGGTGATGGTGACACAATATTTTGAACTCAATTAATAGCACTGTATGTGACTAAAAGGGGAAATGTCAGATTGTACATATGGTAACAGAATAAAAAAAAAATCCATGGACTTACACTACACAAATAGTGAACCCTAAGTTAAACCATGGAATTTAATAGTACAATTATAAAAAATTGTAACAGGTGTTGCTAATAAGGTGGCATATGGGAATCCTGTATTTTATTCGTGATTCTTCTGTAAACCCACAACTTTTCTATTAAAAAACCAAAAGAAAACTACAGCAGCATGTATATAGGCTTGTCAAATACCTACTCAAGAGCCCTCTTCATATTTGAATTTCAAGGTCTGGGAGCCATGCTAAATCTGAAGAATTCAAATATTGTAAATAATTTCTATATTATATGTACAAAGTACTTGATATGCAAAAACAAAGACAAAACACAAATTGGGGAGGAAAATAAGAAAAACAAAATGTAACCAGAGATTGAAAAAGGGTAAAAAATTTAAAATTCCTTCTCTGTGAATTGTTTCATAAGGATTTTATTTCTCTCCTACTCCCTAGATGGAGAAGACTGAAGCCAGTTACTCTATATAGTCGTTGCTTTGTGCTTAGATACAAATGGAATTTACATGGGACAAAGCCAGTGATAATTATAGATGCCTACAGAACAATCTCCACAAAGAAATCTTCTAGTTTTGGGAGAGAGAAGAATTCCCCAACACAATTTGCCATTAATATATGTAAAAGAATTTGCCTGAAAAATGTGCTGATTGTATAGAACTCCAGAGGCTTTGCAAGAGTAAGAAGAGAAAAACAAGCAAGAAACAGAAAAAGAATTAAAAAGCAATAACGAAAGTTGGAAAGAAGGAACTATTTGGGTGGAAAAAGCAAGTGTAGAAAAAACAGAAACTTGATCAAGCAAAATACACTGATTTATGATTCAACTCATGTGACAGTTCCAGGAACAGCAAAGGCTGTGCCCTGCTTTATGCCAATATGATACAGACATTCCCAACTCATTGATGGTTGTGGCACACAAAAAAAGTAATTTTTAAAAGGTTGTTTAGAGAAAGTATGCATTTCCTACCTTGATGCATAGAAACCTAATCATAGGTTTTCTCTTCAACCATAGGAACCTGTATTGAATGCTTAGGTGACAGGTATTATATTTTCCTCTAGGAAAAGTGTTATAAATAGCAGTTAGTTCCAGATGAGTGCCCAAAAGCCTAATTGATAATATTTATAAACAATGGTCCTATCACCTGAGTCATGGTTCCTGGGAATTGAACACTGCATATGATACAGTGTGAATGGGTAAGAAAAAGTAGAAGAGAGTTTTAATTCTCCTTTTCTGTCCAAGGCTGGGCCTAAGTGAACTGCTAAAAAGTAAATAGAGGCCTTTTCCCCTGTTCTGTTCCTGTCTCTCAATATGGTACTCTTCTCTCCTTCCTAATTTACCCTCATACTCCATGCTGCCCTAAGCACCTAAGCAGGTGTATGCCTCCACACAGTATTCCTTTTCTAAAATCACTTATCTTTCCTTTTCTCCTCCCAATAAACACTTTAATTCTCTGAAAGTAGTTAATGTCAACTAGAGGAAAGTAATTTACAATAAGGTATGAATGATTGCTTTCTAACACATGAATATACATGTATTTACATATATACTTATTATATGTATATTATATTACATACTTATTAAATTACATACAAATGAATCAGTGGAATTTTGGGAATTGTATCAAAACAAATGTAAAAAATCTCAAGACTAAAGAAAAACTTTGTCAGTACGAAAACGGCCAATTCTAGGAGGCGTTGCACAGGAAGTCTGTTCTCAGAATCAGCTTAAGTTAGTCATGTTTTTTATCCCTTCTTCCACTTCTGAATCCAATGATTCTGCAAATGTTCCAATTTAAAAACACCACCACCACCATCTTTCAAAGTAGGGGAAAGGTGTTCTGATCATAGCAGAGAGGAGGCAGAAGCAGCTAAATCAGTAAGTGTTTACCCATAAAAATCCAAATAGTAAAAAGAAACATTGGAGTTTTATTGTGTTTTTTCTGACCAACTATTTTGCTGCACGAAGGGATCTGTCATAGAATTCTTTTAATCAGAAAGCTCCATCATACTTGTAAAGCATGACTAGGTCTCAAAAAAATTCAAGAAATACAAAGCTTTTTAGAAGCAATGTATTTTTAAAATCAAAGGAAGCCATATTCACCCACACATACATAAGGTTATTAGCTTGTTTCAAAAAGATTTATTGGAGCCTCAAAATGTAATGTGTGGGTGCATGGGTGGTTCAGTGGTAGAATGTTCGCCTCCCATGCAGAAGACTCAGGTTCGATTCCCGGGCCATGCACCCCACCCCACCCAGAAAAGAAGTAATGTGGAGGGGAGAAATGATTAAATTCTTGGGAAACCTTTCTATATGTCAAGAAAAAAAGCTTGTAGATCTTATCCTATTTAGAGTATCTGTGAGCATCTGCAGGACTTGTCTAAACCGAAATACAAGAGGCTTGAAAATGTTTAGAATACTTATTAATCACCTATGTTTCTATCTTTTTACCTCTATAACTTGCCTCTATAGGTGCTCAGTTGTTTATTTTTCTAGCCATTTCCAGGAAAAGGCACATGGGACTTGGTGTTTTCAAAGGGAGCTGGGGGAAGGGATGGGCAGTTAAACATTGAATTCTTGGCTTAGAAAGCAAAACCACTCAAATGCTTAAGAAAAAAATTAAGAAGCATTAGTTCCCAGATCCCTAAAATATAGTTGATTTGGACCAAAGATTTTGTAGTCTAAGAGTCTAATTACTCACTCAACACCAAAGATTTGTTGTAAGTTGAAAATGAGGCAGTGGCTCTGCTGCTTGAAGAGGAGAGACACCCTGCCTGGTTGTTAGAGTCTCCTGAGGGTAAGTAAAACTGTGTTCTGCTACCTAGTCAGAAGCTTCCAAAGCATCTCATTTTTTCTTTCCATTAAAAGGTAGCAGAAAATATTTTAAATTGGGAAACTTGTTGGTAATTGGATTTCACAGTGATTTATATGTAAAGAATGGAAGAAACAGCTGGATCAAGTAAATGCCAGCACTGGCCCTCCAGCACTGGCCCCTACCTTCTGTGTCTGTTGCCTCTGGATTGCTCTCACTTTGGGAACAGGGCTCTCTCTGGAGGAGGAGGACTGCTGCCGGGAGCGGCTCCCATTCTGCACAGGTTCAGCCACCAGGGCTGCGGATGCCACTGACATACTCCCGGTGCTACGCAAGGAAGCACTATGTGGCAAGGATGGGGTGGCTTTGGCTCGGGCACCTAACCCAGCCTGGTCCATTTTTCGGATTTGGGTCTGCCCAGTACTATTTTGCCGTGGTAGAGCAAGAGGTATATGTCTGTCTGGCACAGTGTGCCGCCTGGAAAAGTCCTCACTCTGAGTGCTACGTTTGGTGAAATCTTCCATGCTGCTATTGCTGGGTCCACTGAGTTTGAAGTCTTCACTGTTACTTTGGCTTCTGGAACTGGCAGTGCTTAGGTTCTCCAAACTGGAATCTACAGAGGCCTTTGGCGTTGCTGGAACTGGGTTATTGAGGTGATAGACTGGATTCTGGAATGACAAGGGCTGGAGGCTGCCAGGCTGGTTCAAAGCTGGGTGCAGGGGCCTTCTCACTTGGGGTGCACTCTGGGGAGTGCTCTGGGTTTCCCGAAGTTGTTTGATGCTGGCCACTTGGGTTATGGAGAGCTGGCTTCCAGTCAAGCGCATAGGCACATCAAGCATAACAGATCCATGCTCCACTTGACAAGCATGAGTATCTTGAAGGTCCATGAGGGAGATGCTCCGACCATTAGGAAGGCTACTTTCCTTTTCATCCTTTTCAGAATAAGTCATGCTCTGGGAGGAGGCTTGCTGAACGAGTAATAATGTTTTTCCTCTGAAATAGCTATCTGCATGGTCCTGGCTTGGAGATTTTAGTTTATTCAGATCACTGTGGAAGAGAAAAGGATTCTTAACTACCTTTGAGGCAAATTCAAATAGCTAAAATTCCTCACTTCAGGCATATGAACTCTTCTGAAGGCTCACAGGCTCAGTGTGCATATTTCCATTTCCAAACTTAAAATTTGTCCCCCAAGGTGGAGAGTAACACTGCTTGCTATATACCATTCCACCACTGTCTTTGATTTTTACTAGAATTCCAGTAGTTTCCTAGTTAGGCTTTAAACCCTCCCAAAGAATTCCAATTCATATTTGATTCTGTCTAAATCTTTAAGAGAAGTTCTGAGTGCACAATCAAAAGGTTCCTGCTAGGGAGACAGATCTTGCCAATCCAAAGAACAAATAAGCTTCGACTTTGTATTTATCTGCCGAGCTGGCATAGCCAGCTATAAAATAGTTTTTACTGAGTCTTCAGAGTTCTGAATGCTACAATTATGAAAATGTCAATTTCATAAAGCTCCTAGTCTGCCATTAAGCAGGGCAGAGATTTTTTTAATACCTTAATTGAATATATTATAACTACATTGTCCTTACTAGAAAACAAATTATCCTAGATCTTGGATATTTATCTCTCTCTGAGATTATAGTTCAAACTCTCTCTTTCATACCTGTCAGTGGGGTCTTCAAATATTTTCTGTAGCCCAGAGGAGAGGCTTCCACTGACATTTGGACTGGAGTTATGCTCAGTGAAACGTCTCAGTTGCTGTTGTATTGGCGTAGGGTTAGTCAAAGACTTGGTAATATCAGCAAGAACACGAGGGAGAGGTCCCAATTTTGCCACGGTGGCCTGTAGGAAGGAATTTTCACCCTAATTGGATAATAAGCATTGTGACATCCACCACAGATTGATTTTGGGACAACGATGGGTGTAGGTTGGAGGGAAGGAAAGGTGTTTGCATATGGGAGTGGCAGGTTCATAATGCATTGTTATGGAGCAGCAGAACCATGGCGTCGAGATGGATGGAGGAGGCGAAACAAGGTGCAGCAGACATCGAGGAAAGAAAGGAAATAGAAATTAGGATTATGCAAATAAAAATAAAGACATGCTCAATTCAACACACTACTGCCATTCCAACTTAAAATAGGCATGCAAAGCAAACTAAATCTTTGGGAGGAGACTAGTAGATCAAGGTGGGATAGGGTAGGGGAAGAACCAAACATCTTCTAATCAAAAGGAACTTAAAAGACCATAGCATCGACTAGTATGATGAAAATTCCAAGGAAAAAAGATCATGTGAGAAAAGAAACGCATGCCAACATACAAGAAGGTGCTGCATTCAGGGTTCCAGAGCACTGCAGGGCACACAGTTGATATTGCCATTCAATGTCCCATTTCATCTTGGGAACCCTGAACACATGACTGAGTTTACATCAGCTAGGCATTTAACTATCTCTCTGAGATATGTCTAGATATACTCCTGGTTCCCAGGACCAAACAGAGATTAAACAGGAGAAAGTGGGTTTATATAGCAAAGCCTGTTAAAAAGACCTTGACCCCAAACAAGAAATTTCTATTTCACAAGATAACTTAGCTGCATCCTACTGATGCAGTTATTTAACAAAGGGTAAGTTTATAGTGCTTGTTTTATTCATGTCAATTATTTTTTTTTCTTGTTTTATTCATGTCAATTATTTTTTTTTCTCTAGAGAATCCTTATTTTCAAGAAAGTTATGGGACTCCTCATCTGTTAATACAGTTTGACATGGCTGTCTTTAAGTCCTCTGTATCTTCTCAATATTCAATAGGTTCTTTGGCCCTGCTCAAATGGGTTACAAATGCTACCTGAAGAATGCTTTTACTTGCTCATAGCTGCAACTTAAAGTCTAGCTAGCATTTCTAAAAGTGAAGAAAGGGGTCTAGAGAATAAGGAACAGTTTATTGTTTACAGATGTTTTAAGCACCTATGACGACATCACTGTTGAAGTTTCTTCAGAAAATGGTCTTTCTTAATAGGTTTTACTCCCTCCCAAATCTTACTGGTACAGCATTTTAAAGAATAGGAAAAAGGAGAACAAATACGCAAATCTCTATCACAGAAAAATAAATGTCTTTTGAAGTTATTCTAACATACCACCACCATACATATTTATAAAGTACCTGTAGCAAACAAAAACATCAGTAAATAATTATGGTGATAAACCTAGCCCAAGTCTATTAATCTATTTTCCTCTACAAAATCTACTCAACTTTGCAAAATCCCAGAAGGAAGAAAACTGATTGGCATGGTATAAATTTAGTCATTAATAGGACATAACAATTCATAGCTTAATATGGTACATAAAAAAATCAGATCATAAATGATTAAAATTATAATTGTTTTCTGTGTTCTTAACTCATATCTGTAAAGAAAGAAAATATCCAGATTTTCAGATTTTAGGTGACTCTGTATGACTAACAATTATATCAACCCTCTGACTTGCATCATAAAAAGTCTCATGGGTAAAGACACTTTTAAACATGATAATATTTTTCTGTTAAGACTTTTGGTAGAAATTATTATATGAGGTTTAATAGCATTCTATCATACATGACTAAGGCTGTATACTCAAATAATTGATCTTAGTTTTCAAATATGTAAGAAATATATAAATTCATAGATATATATACTCCATTTATTTAGTTAATTATTTTAAAGCATTAATAATTTCATGACTTTCTAGAATTGCACGGTTTCTAGCTCACTTATTTTACTCAGAAATTATAAACCATTTGTTCCCTGACTTCCAGGACAAAAGATTGCTTTCATCAGAAGAAAGGGTAAATGCTATCATTTTCTAGATACACTTTAGAATTCTAATATATAAAAGTTCTATATCTCCCATCTCTTATTACCCTTCCAGCTTACTTTACCTTATCAAGTTGGGAAACTACTTCCCACAGTAAGGAATGCAAAACTGAAAGCTCTCTGCCCAGATCAATGTACCCATCAAAGCCTGGGGTGTTTGAGATGGTGTCAGGATTAGAGATTTCCAAAAGAAAGCGCTTCATTCCACCCCATTCGTGTTCTAAAAAATCATTCATGAATGCCATGTATTCCTCTTTGTTACCAAACCTAAAGCACAAGGAGAGAAAAACAAGAAAGATCATATTCAGGAAAAGAGATGTGATCACTCTAAGTTGACTTCACAAAGGGCTACAGATATTTTGGGGGTGGGAGTATAAGTAACTAATTTTGTTTATCATCTATGAATAATACATGTTAAAACATACTTTCTTAATATCACTTTATTACACAGGAACTTTGTATAGCTTTCTATTCTCCACAGGGTAAAACTCAAATTCTTTTATCTGGTATTTCATGTTCTCTATCATATAGCACACCTACCAAATGCTCACCAGTACAAATTTTCAATATTGCTACCTTCTTTCAGAGTCTCTAAATATATTAATTCTTTTTCTTCTCCAAGTCTTGCTTATGCTATTTATTTCCATTAGAAAAAATGGAATATGACACTTGTAATAGTGTCATACACTTGTTATAATTCATGACAGAACAGTCTTATACTTTTACTATTAACCCCAGTCCATTGTCCACAAAGGTTCACTGGGTTATGCAGTTCCATGTTTTATCTTTGTGTTTTTATTTTTATCTTTGAACCCACCTTATTTCAATCAGCATAAAGTCCTCAAGGTTCATCCATGTTGTTGTATGTATTAGGACTTCATTCTTTTCACAGCTGAATAATATTCCATCACACATATATATATACACACACACACCACATTGTGTTTATCCATTCATTGGTTGATAGACACTTGGCAATTGTAATAATCTACCTTTTGGCAATTGTAAATAATGCCGCTTTGAACCTCAATGTGCAAATATCTGTTCAAGCTCTGCTTTCAATTCTTCGAGTATATACCTAGTAGGAGGATTGCTGGGTCATATGCTAATTCTATACTTAGCTTTCTGACGAACTGCCAAACTGTCTTCCACAGTGGCTGTGCCACTTTACAATACCACCAGCAATGAATGAGTATCCCTATTTCTCTACATCCTCAGCAACAACTGTAATTTTTTCTGTTTTTTAATCATAGTAATTCTAGTGGATAGGAAATAATATTTCATTGTAGTTTTGATTTGCCATTCTCTAATAGTTAGTGAAGCTGAACATCTTTTCATGTGCTTTTTAACCATTTGTATATCCTCTTTGGAGAAATGTTAATTCAAGTCTTTTACCCATTTTAAAACTGGTTTGCTTGTCTTTTTATTGTTAAGTTGTAGGATTTCTTTATATATTCTGGATATCAAACCCTTATCAGATATGTGGTTTTCAAGTATTTTCTCCTATTGAGTAGGTTGTCTCTTCATTTTTGAGACAAAGTCCTTTGATGCACAAAAGTTTTTGATTATGAGGAGGTCCAATTTAACAATTTTTTTCTTTTGGTTCTTGTGCTTTAGGGTGTGAAGTCTAAAAAACCATTGGTTTACACAAGATCCAGAAGATGCTTCTCTACATTTTCTTCAAGGTGCTTCATAGTCCTGACTCTTATAGTAGGATCTTTCATCTATCTGGTGTCAATTTTTATATATGGTGTGAGATAGGGATCCTCTTTCATTCTTTTGCAAATGGGTATCAAGATATCCTAGCACCACTTGTTGAAGAGGCTATTCTTTCCCAATGGACTGGGTAGCCTTGTCAAAAACCAACTGCCCTTTCCTTCATGAGGTGAAATCATTGTACTCTCTTTTCCATTTTTACATAAACCTGCCTCAATTCTAAATGGTCTTGATTTTCTCCTTCCACAATTTTTTTTTTTATCTTAAGTCAAAGAAAAATCTGTAGTTTTCAAATCTGCAGTTTTCATTTTTGTGTTGGATAACATTTTTCTCCTTAAGAGTTGATATTCTTGCTTTTCAGCATTTTTTTGATGGGTTCTTTTTTCCTTTAAACAATTGTCAGTGTTGAGTTTTTCCCATTTATATTAGTTTAACAACTGTACACTCACAGGAGACTGAAACTACCTTTACCATTCATCCTTTCACTATATGAACAGTGATGCCCAGGCTTATCTGCATTGTACTTCTAGAAAAAAAAAAAACTTCTGTAAGGTTTCTTCAAGATTTAGTTGAACATACAACAGTTTGTTTATATATACCAGTTTCTTAAAGAATACAAAATTCCTGGACTACTCTCCCCTGAAAATATTTAAGAGCCAGTCCAACTATGAAAGAGCTTGAAAGTTATTTATTTTTCATGTAATTATGTGCCTGAAAAACTCTGTAGGTGTGTATGTTCAATGCCAGACTAAAGCACACCTGTAGCTTGGGGGAAAAGCATAAATAACAAAGTTCTAGTTAAATAATCTTTATCTCATATATTTTTCTTTCTGCTAACTATGTGATTTTGGGTTTTTTGAGTTTTTTTGTTTATGTAGGCAGAAATTTGAAATTGATGTTTGGGAAATTAAGGTTAAAGAATGCTTTGAGCCTCTGAAATACTACATTGTATCATCTTTCACTTAAGCATTGGATTTGCTGGAAAGGAGAAGCACTATAAAGAAAGCAATTTTAAAGATGAAAACAACTCATTATAAATCAGTTTCCCTAATCGGCATAAATGAATTAGAATAAGGTATATGGAAAAACATCTAAAGTCATATTGGACTATTGGGAAACATGGATAAATTCACTTGGTTGTATTTTACTTTTATGGTGTATGACTTTGTGGCGAACAGCAGTATGTGGCCTTTTTCATTTTTTAATAAAAATATTTAGAAAATGTAAATTTTTTTGGGGGGGGGGCATGGTCCAGGAATTGAACCTGAGTCTCCTGCATGAAAGATGCGCATTCTACCACTGAATCACCCGTGCACCCTAAACATGTAATTTAATGTTAGAAATAAAATACTTGAACAACAACAAAAAAATCAATTGCCCATAGGTGTGAGGGTCTATTTCTGAACTCTCAATTCAGTTCCATTGGTTGATATATCTATCCTTGTTTTGATCACTGTAGCTTTGAAAGATGCTTTAAATCAAGAAATGTGAGTCCTCCAAATTCATTGTTCTTTTTCAAGATGATTTTCATGATTTGGGAGCCCTTATCCTTCAAAACAAATTTGATAATTGGCTTTTCCATTTCTGCAAAGTAGGTTGTTAGAATTTTGATTGGGATTTCATTGACTCTACAAATCATTTTGGGTATAAGTGACAACTTCACAAAATTTAGTTTTCCAATCCATGAACACAGAATGTCCTTCCATTTATTTAGCCCTTCTTTCAAGACCTTCTTTCATTTCTCTTAGCAATGTATTATAATTTTTTGTGTACAAGTCCTTTACATCCTTGGTTAGGTTTATTCCTAGATATTTGATTCCTTCAGTTGCTAATGTAAGTGGAATTTTTTAATTGATTTCTTCTTCAGCTTGCTCATTACTAGTATATAGCAACAATACAGATTTTTGTGTATTGATCTTGTACCCCACCATTTTGTTGAACTGGTATATAAAAGTCAATTTTTAGGGACTTTCTTTATATAGGATCATGTCATCTGCAAGTAGTAAAAGTTTTATTTCTCCCCTTCCAATTTGGATGCTTTTTCTTTCTTTTTCTTTCTTAATTGCTTTGGCTAAAACTTCTAGTATTGCATTGAATTAGAGTGGTGACAGTGGACATCTGTGCTAATCTGAAACTATCATGTAGCCTAGAAAAGCCATGTTTTAATCTTGATCCAATCTTGTGGGGGCAGCTGTTTCTTTTAATCATGATTCAATATTGTAGGGTGGAAACTTTTAATTAGATGATCTCCATGGAGATGTGACACATCCAGCAGTCTATTAGATGGAGATGTGACACCACCCATTCAAGGTGGGTCTTGAATAGTTTATGAGAGTCATTTAAAAGTGGAAACATTTTGGAGAAAGCAGAGAGCCATTGCAGATACCTGGAGAACAGCTGCTTCAAAGCTGACAGAGACATGGGTGTTTGGAGATGCTTGGAGTGCCAACAGAGAGAACAGATATCTAGACACATGCAGAGCCCAGTAGACATCGCTATGTATCTTCCCATGAGATACTAGGCAAGATAGAACCCAGAGTTGTGTCCCAGAGGAGTTAAGTGAAGGCCCACAGATACTTAGAGAGGAAATCACTGGCATCAGAAGCTGGAAGCAACAGAAAAAGGAAAAAAGACCAGCAGACGGAAGCCATGTGCCTTCCCAGCTGACAGATGTGTTCCAGATGGCATAAGCCTTTCTTTCTTTTTTTTAAAATTAATTTTTAAATTAAAAAAATATATAACAAACAAATGCAAACATTCTTAACTTATGATCATTCCATTCTACATATATAATCAGTAATTCACAATATCATCACATAGTTGCATATTCATCATCACAATCATTTCTTAGAAGATTTGCATCAATTCAGAAAAAGAAATAAAAAGACAACAGAAAAAAATCCATACATATCATACCCCTTACCCTTCCCTTTCATTGATCACTAACATTTCACTCTAAATTTATTTTAACATTTGTTCCCCCTATTATTTATTTTTATTCCATATGTTTTACTCATCTGTTGATAAGGTAGATAAAAGGAGAATCAGATACAAGGTTTTCACAGTCACACAGTCACATTGTGAAAGCTATATCATTATACAATCATCTTCAAGAAACATGGCTACTGGAACACAGCTCTACATTTTCGGGCAGTTCCCTCCAGCCTCTCCAATACATCCTGACTAACAAGGTGATATCTATTTAATGCGTAAGAATAACCTCCAGGATAACTTCTCGACTCTGTTTGGAATCTCTCAGCCATTGACACTTTACTTTGTCTCATTTCACAACGCCCCTTTGGGTTGAGAAGGTTTTCTCAATTCCTTGATGCTGAGTCTCAGCTCATCCTAGGGGTTTTCTCAATCCTGTGATGGCATCAGTCCTTCTTGAGTGAAGGTAACCTCTTGTTGGTGTCTTAATTTGGACATTTTCATGGCCTTAGAACTGTAAACTTGTAACATAATAAATTTCCTTTATAAAAGCCATTCCATTTCTGGTATATTCCATTCTGGCATCATTTAGCAAACTAATAAAGCATCTTTGTCTTGTTCTGGATCTTAGCGGGAAAGCTTTCAGTCTTTTTACCATTGAATATGATGTTAACTATGGGTTTTTCATATATGCTTATTTTAGTTTGCTAAAGCTGATGAAATACAAAACAGTAGAAATGGGTTGATTCCTACAGTGGGGATTTATTAACTGTTACATGGGAAGGCACATGGTGGCATCTGCTGATGCCTCTCTCCTGGGTTTCACTGCTTTCAGCTTCTGTCTTTTATCTTCCCCTGGGCTTTTTTTTTTTTTAGTTCCTCTGGGGCTTTTTTCTATCAGCTTCTCTGAATTTCACCTCTTATAAAGGTCCCCAGTAAGAGGATTAAGACCCACCTGGAGTATGCCTCAACTGAAATAACCCAATCAAAATGTGCCACCCACAGAAATGGTTTGGTTTAAGAACATGGTCTTTTTTGGGGTATACACAGCTGCAAACCATCACAATGCCCTTTATCATGCTGAGGAAGTTTCCTTCTATTCTTATTTTTCTAAGTATTTTTATCAAGAAAGGATGCTAAGCTCTGTCAAATGCCTTTTCTGCATCAACTGAGATGATCATGTGATTTTTTTCCTTTCCCTTTTATTGATGTGCGCTATCACATTAATTGATTCTTATGTTGAACCACTCTTGCATGCCTAGGATAAAACCCACTTGGTCATGGTGTGTAATTCTTTTGATGTGCTGCTGGATTTGATTTGCAAGTATTTTGTTGAGAATTTTTGCATTCGTATTCATAAGAGAAATCGGCCTGTAATTTTCTTTTCTTGTAGTAGCTTTATCAGGTTTTGGTCATGAGCGTGATGTTGGCTTCACAGAAAAATTCAGTAGTATTCCCTCCTCTTCAATTTTTGGAAGAGTTCGAGCAGAATTGGTATTAATTCTTCTTGGAATGATTGGTAGAATTCACCTGTGAAGCCATTCGGTCCTGTTTTTTGTTGTTGTTGTTGGGAGGTTTTGATGTCTGATTCAATCTCTTCACTTGTAATAGGTCTGTGGAGGTCTTTTATTGCTTGTTGAGTAAACTATATTATTGGTGTATTTCTAGGAATTTGTCCATTTCATCTAGGTTATCTCATTTGTTGGCATACAGTTGTTCATAGTATCCTCTTATGATCCTTCTTATTTGCTTGGGATCAGTGGTTATGTCCCCCCTCTAATTTGATTTTTATTTTGCATCTTCTCTCTTTTTTTCTTCATCAGTCTAGACAAGGGCTTGTCAATTATATTGAGCTTTTATAAGAAGCAACTTTTGGTTTTGTTTATTCTCTCTATTGTTTTTTAATTCTCAGCTTCATTTATTTCTGCCCTATATTTTGTTATTTCTTTCCTTCTGTTTACTTTGGGGTTAATTTGCTGTTATTTTTCTAGTTCATCCAGGTGCACATTAAGTCTTTGATTTTAGCTCTTCTTTCTTAATGTAAGCATTTCGAACTATAAATTTCCCTCTCAGTCTGCCTTCGCTCTCAGACATTTTCTAAAACACTTCCTAGGAACGTAAAAGTAATACAAACTTACTGATGAAAAATGCATAAACACTGAAAAGTTGAAAGAAACAAAGCTAGGGCACCCATTCCACCTCCCAAACATATCTGATGTACTTGTGAGTGTATTTCTTTCCCATCTGTTTATTCTAAACTTTTTCATCTGAAAAAACTTTAAACCTACAGAAAAGTAATTTAAAAGCCTTTCTCTACATTAACCAACTCAATATTTTGGCAAATTTTCTTTCACTTTCTGTATTTTTGGCTAAACTATTTTAAATTAAGTTGTAGACACTACCTCTAAATACTTTAGCATCCATTTCTTCAGAATAAGGAATATCTCCTATGTAAAACAATGCCATTTATATAAAACCTTTATTAAAATATTATTCACAAATTATCTTACAATGCAGTCTACAATTAAATTTTGCCAAATGTCCACAAAGTGTCTTTTATAGATTTTTTTTCCCAGTTAAGATTCAAGCATTGCATTTGGGTGTGCATCTTTAGTCTCTTTTAATCTAGAAGAGTTTCCCTCCATTTTTTCCATTTTTCATGACAATGACTTTTTTAAAGTACCTAGTCCACTTGTCCTAGACACATGGGATTTGTCTGATTGTTCTTTGTAACTTTTTTATATTTAGGGTTTTGTGTTTTTTATATTGCAGAGATAAATAGCATATGAACCATTCTGTATCCTATCTTTTTGGGTTTTGTTTTGACTGAAGTATTTTTATTAGCACTTTTCATTTAATTTATATTCTCATTATTTTCCATATTATTATATTTCTTTGTATATGTTGTAGTGGCTGTAATATTCCATTGACTGCATGAACCACAGGTTACTTAACCTTTCCTATATAAAAAGAATATTTGTTTCTAATTTTTTATTATTTTAAATAATATCACTATGAAAATCTTTTAATATGAGTGATAAAGCTCCTCATCCCCATCAAAATTTTAGGTCTCATGTATTTTTAAAATAGTTTCTTTAATGTGATTATGGTAGCAATACCTACTTGGCAAAGTTGGCCAGATTCTGAATGACCTTGGCAATAAGAGTTAGAGTCCGAGATGTGCGGTCATCAGGATACTCCTGCATAAGGTTGAAAAGACTGGGAGACATAATGGCTGGGCACAGAAAACGGAGAAACAGTGAGGCACTAATAAGCCGCTCGCTGATATCCTGCTTGCCTCGGTTTAGGCACTGCTGCTTCCATGAAGCAAACACTTCTTTCAACTCACGAGGGAAAACACTAGGAAAGGAAAAAAAAAATCAAAACCTTTCTGTCTAGAAGGGCCATAATCTGTGACAGCACAAGCCACCCATGCTGACCCAACAGATCTCTTCTCCAGAGCCAAGCTTTGAAGAGCCCTGCCTGATTCATGGTGACTGTGGGGTGGTGGATAATTCACAGATGGTCAGATGGTGACTGGAAACCCAAAGCTCCAAAACTCAGGGATTAATATAAATGTAATTTTGCAAATTGGGAAAATGGCATGAGGCTCCTAACTCAACCATCTGGTGTACTATAGTGCACCACAATTTCTCCAAAGACTGTTCATCTAAAATCTTCTAAAATCTCACTGTTTTGTTGGAATAATGATAAAAATCCATTAACATTCCAGTTAAAACTAGCAAGTATTTTTGAAAGTTAGAAAAACACTTTCAGAATTAGACAATGTGGTGTTACTATGTTGGGGAAAGATTATATGTACATAGAGAGTTTAGAGGTACTTCTCTTAAAATGGAGATTTAGATTTTAGGTAGGACTACATTATGGAAGCTTTCAGTTTTTTCCCTAGGTCCTTCAAATAACAATTAACACTGTATTGACTTTTATATGGGGAAATTTAAGTACCTGAAACGGGATGAGAAACTGACACCAGCTTACCAGTAAGAGTTGATGATCTTGCAGAAAGCCAGCTCACAGCACATTTTCAGGTTGCTCTGATGGTCTATCAGTTCACTAGAGGAACATTTGCTGGGATCCACTTCACAGTTTTCATCTGACTCATAAAGAGCTTTGATGAACTCCCCTTTGTGAATAGAGAAGATGACAGTATAATTATCAATCATGTCTTCTTGAATAGAATAAGAGGATTTAGTATTTCTGCTTTAAAAGGTATTAAGACTTCTTTTGTGAGACCTGATGTGGAAGGCACAAAAAACTGCCCACTAAGCATCACTGCCATGGAACCTAAGTTACCATATCTTACATATTGTATTTATTTTCCTTATTCTAAAATGGGAATAACAACGATCATTAACATCATCATTATAGTAACTATAAAATAACAAGGATACCACTTTAAACAGTTTAGTATCTTTCATCTGAATTGCATATATATTTAATTTGCATTGACTCATTATTTGTTATAAGGTCTCCTATGCCAGGGTAACTGTTATCATTACTCTAGAACAAGCGAATCCAAGCTTGAAGAGTAGTCCACCTAAGGTTATAAGTATGAATGCTGGTGCCAAACACAGATACAAGAGTCTCTAAGTTTATTTCTTGTAATAGGATAGTTGTTCAATATAGCACAAACTTGTAGAAGAATTATTCTTTATATAATTTGTATATGGTTTTCCATATAAATTTAGCTTATAAGTCTTGTTTTCTATATCCTGTCCTCTATAATGATATGCCCAATATTCCAAGATAGAGTATGAGGTCTTGAAACATCACTTAACTAGTCTCAAATTCAGCGGCTTTATTTATAAAATAGTGTTAATGATACCTGTCTTTCAGAGTCATGGTGAAGATCATAAATAATGCATGAAAAGTGTTTAGTATGGTACCTATTAAGCTCTTAGTAGGAACTTAATACTTTTTGTGAAGTATAAACTATGCAAGTCTTAAATAATTTTTCATAAAGTAAAGTGACCAAAACTAGTAAAAGGCTTTTAAAAATGTTCACCAAAGATCACAAGATATAGATTCAACATTTTCTCAATGTATCCTATGATATGTGCTTCCACACAATCTACCTCATTTAAAAAGTACCTAAATGTAAAAAGTTGCCATTGGAGTCATATACTCCATGTAAAAATTTGCCATACTCTAAACTTTTATCATAAATAATCTATATAGTGGGTTCTTTACAGCTGTATCTATTCTAGGGAAATAATACTGATATTAAGAAATAACTCTTGACTGTTGAGAATATTTTTTCCTTTGTTCTCCTAGAAAAGAGCCAAAAAATATCTCCAGGGCTTAGAAGTACATTGATTGCTCATAGTGCCAGCTTAAAATTTTTTTTCCTGATAATACTTAAAATCCTACAAAACAGAGAAAATCATATTCACTGTTCAAACTAAAACCTATGTCTGATAATGTATAATGTACCACATTGGAAGGTGAACCTTTTATATATTCGTATTTAGGAGTTGTTCACCTGATAAAAAATCATTGAGACAGATTTGAATTTGAATTTAAGATTTGAATTTAAGTTTGCTTTCTTGTCTTTGAAAAAAATCAGAGCCTAAGAGGGTTCTCACTATGTTGTTCAGATCTAAGTCTAGACCCAGAATGTTCCATGAGGTGTTTTCTGTTTAAATCATTAACTCATTACTACGTGGCATCAAAATTTCATGTGTAGGAATAAGTCAACAAATATGGGCATATTAGTACAGAAAGGAATGTGCCTCTTCTACCAAGGGTGGAAATCAGGCCTTTTCTTTATCTCACAGATAGAATTTCCTGTGTCACAGGACATCAACATGCTATCTGACTTCAATCAGAAAAGTAAAGGGGGGCTAATAGACGGAAGATTTAAGTCTAAATGCAGCAGAGTCTGCACAGTAAATAGTAATGATCTAATCAAGATAAATGAAGACTGGCTAATAAGTGGACAGACATTGTACAATGACTGACAACTTTTAAACTGAATTTTCTCTGAGAATTATTGAAGCAGTCTGCAAATAACATTTACTTTTTTCCCAAAGCATATGGACTGTAGCAAAACTAATCATTGAGATTACTCAGCTGCATTTACTACTTCAATGTTTTGGTTTACTGAGACTTCATTGTGAAGCCTATTTCATGTTTATTATGAAATCTATCTTAACTGTATTATTAGAGGCTCCTGCCATAGCAAGATTAGTATATGATAAACATAATTGAGTCTTTCTTAGATAACTGAAAATTTTGCCATTCTACAGTATTACTATTTAAAAAAAAATCACTCATTGCTATCTTGAATTTTCACTAGCTACAAGAAAAATTCTTCAAGTTGTTTTTAAAATAGAATCTCTGTAATACAAGTAAAACATAGGAGGAAAAAAAGAATCAGTCACTGAGAGCCTAAGATGTTAAGGCTAACTAGAAATATGTGTAGTTAAATGGGAAGAAGACAATGCAGTCCCTGTGTTCAAGAAACTTGCCAATTAATTCTGTTAATACTCTTAGAGACAGCAGTCATTTTTACTACCTTGGCCCTTGCTCTTGGATTAAAAAATATAACAGATTTTTGTGGGGTTACTTGAATTTCTTCCCATGCTCACTAAATTAATCTGATGTCCTAATAAGCCAATCAGCTATTTAACTATTCACTGTCCTATCAAAGATCTTGGAACCACTTTTCATTTCAGAAATCATTTCATTTGGAAATCCTGTTTAGCTCACTGAATTGTGGAATATGAATATTTCCTTTTTCAGAAGTAGATAGCCAACAAATATTTACCATTGTGTCAGGTGAGATGCTTCATCATTGTCTTTTATAGAATAATATAAATCATTAAAGCAAACCATGAGATATAATTTATGACAAGAATAAGCTCTTTACATAAGTGAAAACCATGTACTCCATTGTATTTTGCCTAATGTGAAAGAAAAATCCATCTTCACTATTCTTCTTATAAATTCCTGTTAAGTCTTAAACTAAAGTACATGACTTAGAGTAAAGAATATAAAGATAGGAAGCAGGAAGAAAGAGAAAAAATTTATTTCTAAGTGGTAGGAACTAATTGTCAGTACAGCGAATCTCCTTCATGAAAACACCATGGTTCTATTTCTTGACCAGTCATTCATTTCTTATTCCTTACAACTTGGATCCTGTCCACTTGATACCAGTCCCTGTCATCACTAATGATCTTTAAATTGCTAAATCCAATAGCCAGTTTTTTTTAATTTTACTTTCCTCAATCTCTGACTGTTGATTCACCCCAATCTTTCTTGATCCTTTTTTCTCTTCGTGCCTATGACTATTTTCCTTTCTTTTCTTTTTATGCTGTTTCCTGCTCACTTCTGATTTTCCTTCTTCCTGCTATACCATAAACCTATCTGCACTGCACATTCATTGATCCACATTAAGCGGGTAATGTCAGTCCCAATTTTTTAACAGCCAGCTGGTGAGATGTTTTGGGATTTCCTAACAGAACCTCTAGATTTTCCTACTAGAACTTCATATTGAGTATATGTAGGTGGAGAAATTCTTTCTCCTCTTTCAAGTCTCTACTACTTCTATGTTCTCTTTATGTTAAGACTCTCAGCATTCTCCAAGTAACAATGGCTCATATTTCAATGTAATATTTGACCTCCGTCATTGCCACAAACTGGAGAAGTTGCCTAGTCCTATTAGTTCAACTTGATTAATATTTTCCATAATAGTCTTTTCTCTATTCTCATTCATGGTGACTACCTCATTCATAGCCTTATTATTTCTGGCCTTATTACAAAGGCTTCTTAACTGGTCTGTTTTCAGTTGCTTTCTTCAACAACTTACCTTAATCATTCTTTTAAACTGATTCCACTGGAAACATCCTGCTCAAAAACTTTCAGTGGCTCCACCAAAGATTACAGTAAAATCTAATGGGAATTTATTTTAATTCAGTCTGGCATTCAAGGCTCTCAATCAATTGGTTCTAACTGTTTTTCTAATTCTTTTTTCATCTCTTTTCTCAGCTGAAAGGTTTTATTTTCCATATTTACTGGGTTTTCTCATAACTCTATGTCTTCATATTCATGTGCATTCCTTCTGCCAATGTAATCCCTATTCGCAAACTGGGGGGGGGGGGGGGGGGGGGGGTGCTGCTACTGCAGTTTGCAAATACCAAACATATTGGAACGGCTTTTTAAATGGTTAAGGGGAAGATTTTGGAGAGAAGGCCTAGAATGTTTTGAAGAGACTGTTGGTAGAAATGTAGACTTTGAAGATACATCTGACGAGGACTTTGATAGAAATGAGGCACGTATTGTAGCAAACTGGAAGGAAGGCAATCCTTGTTTTAAAATGGCAGATACTCTGGCAAAATTGATTAGTGGCTTTGGCTGGAAGGCAGATTTTAAAAGCCATGAACTTGGATATTTAGCAGAAGAGATCTCCAAATGAAATGTCAATAGTGCAGCCTGGCTTCTCCTCGCAATTTATAGTGAAATGCAACAGGAAAGAGATAAGCTGAGAACTGAACTCTTGGATACAGAGAAACCAGAAATTGATGTTCTGGAAAATTCTGGGCTTCCAGAAACAGAGACCCCAGAGAATAGTGCCCTGTGTGAGGATTTAACCAGATGTGGAACCAGTCTGCCATCTCATAAAAAGCCAGGATTGGACATGAAGTTAGCCAGGAAGGATCTGTGGAAACTCCTTATGTCTGATGGGCATGATCCAACACTATGCATAGAAAGCTGATGAGAGTGCTTTGGGACTTGTATAAACAGAGCCACTATCAGTCTAGATTGGGGGGTTCAGAGAAGGGACACATTGGAGGAAAAATAACTTCAGAGGCAAAACCATGGAGGCTGAAGCCTGAAGTCAAGAAGCCTCAGGCCAGGAGAGCAGACCCACCCAAGCCTGTGGAGAGGGTGAGTTTGCCCCAAAGGCAGAGGATGGGCCTTCCACCTTGTTGCAGTGGAAGAGTCATGCTGCCTCAGGCCTTGGAGAGGATGAAGCACATTCCTTGGGGTTTGGGGAGAGCCTGGCTGCTGCCACATGGAGGGGTTGAGTGTGTGCCCCGGAGAAGGCAGAGAGCCCAGGTGTGGCCCCAATGCTTGGAGAGGGTGGAGCTGAGAAAAAGGTGGTTTCCCTAGTGCCCCCCCAAGTTTGCGTTCAGAGAGAGGCAGGCCCTTGGAAAGGGTGGGACTGCTGCTTTCTAAAGCCCCGAAGATAAATGATTCTCAGACTTTGAAATCTAATGGACTTTGCCCTGTGGGTTTTCAAAATTGAATGGGTCCAGTGACCCCTGCGTTTCTTTTTTCCCTATGGAAATGCGTATATGTATCCCATGACTGGTCCTCCTTTTTATGTTGGCAGCTAATAACTTGTTATGGGTTTTCAAATGTCCAGAGCCAGAGGAGAACTTTGCCTTAGAACAGACCATGCCTGTAACTAACTTTGATAGGAGTTTGTACTGTTCCTAACTTTGTATTTCATTTATATTGCTACTGAAATGGTTTAAAGGTTTCTGATATTGTTATGAAATTAATGTATTTTGTATATGGGAAAAACATGTCTTTTTTAGGGGCCAGAGGGTGGAATGTGCTGGTTTGAAAGGATATATGTCCCCCTAGAAAAGCCATGTTTTAATCAAATTCCCATTTCATAAAGGCAGAATAATCCCTATTCAATACAGTGTGTTTGAAACTGTAATCAGAACATCTCCCTGGAGATGATTTAATCAAGAGTGGTTGTTAAGCTGCATTAGGTGACGACATGTCTCCACCCATGTGGGTGAGTCTTGATAAGTTTCTGGAGTCCTATAACAGAAGAAACATTTTGGAGAATGGAGGAGATTCAGAGAGAGCAGAGAATGCTGCAGCACCATGAAGCAGAGAGTCCATCAGCCAGTGCTTTGGAGATGAAGAAGGAAGATGCCTCCCGGGGAGCTTCATGAAACAGGAAGCCAGGAGAGAAAGCTAGCAGATGATGCTGTACTTGTCATATGCCCTTCCAGCTGAGGGAGAAACTGTGACTGTGTTCACCATGTGCCTTCTCAGATGAGAGAGAGGGAGACCCTTCTTGAACCAAAGTATCTTTCCCTGGATACCTTTGATTGGACATTTCCATAGACTTGTTTTAATTGGGACATTATCTCGGCCTTAGTACTGTAAACTAGCAACTTATTAAATTCCCCTTTTTAAAAGCCATTCCATTTCTGGTATATTGCATTCAGGCAGCTAGCAAACTAGAACAGATTTTGGTACCAGGAGTGGATTTCTGCTACACACACACTCTAAAAGTATCACTTGGGAAATTTTACAATCCTGTCAGTTGGAATCAATTCCCTTAATTCTTTGAAAAAAAAAACAACACAGGAATTTTGTTTGGTTATAGGGATATCCTTATCTTTCTCTCTCTCTGTAAACTCCTTGAGGGAAAAAAAATCTATCTATTCCTTCATCATGCCTTTATTGAATGTCTACTCTAGAGCTACACGGTCCAGGGCAGTAGCTATCAGTCATGTGTGGTTATTGAGCACTAGAAAAATGGCTAGAAGAAATAAAAATGTGCAATAAACATAAAATATACACTGAATTTTAAAGACTTGGTATGAAAAAAAGTAAAATATCTCAATTTCTTAATACTGATTTACCCATTGAAATAATATTTGGAATACTGGGTTAAATAAAATTTATTAACATTAATTTCACCTTTTTTTTTTGCCTTTTAAAATATGACTACTCGAAAATTTAAAATTACATATGTGGCTCTACATACTGTACTGGGGATATGGAGACAAAAGAAAGGGTTATTTTGTTCAAGGAACTCATGTCTGCTTTGTCATTATGTATATCAAGGTGCCCAGCATGGTGCCTTACTGTAATAGTTGAGGCCTGAGTTTCATGACCAAATCTGGATTTGCAAATGTGTGGCCTAGTTAGAAAGAAATTGTTTATTGGACAAAAAATTAGTTAATATTAAAAATTCTTGAGCCCTTGAAGGCAGAAGTAGGGAGTTCTATAAATTGGCAGGAGTATCTTAGTTTTTTATTTTTGGGGGGAGTATTTTAGTTTTTTACTACAGTTTTGTATACATGCTAACAAATATTAGGTTAACATTTCAAGATTCATGTAATTTTTATTTATATCACGATATAAATAGCCTATACTTTGGGGGAAATAGTGTGTATCCCAGAATCTGGAACCTGGGGACCTGGGGTAGCTGCCTTATGCTGATAGGGTTTCTATTTTTACATGTATTACAATAAAACCAATCTAATGTTCCCCACTGAGTGCTTCAGAGTCTTCTTGCAGTTGAAACTCAAACCTTAAAACTCTAGTGGGCTAGAATCTAAATAACAAGTGGAACTTGAGCTCAGTATTTACTTGTCTCGTAAGGATGAAATAACAAAATCAAAAGGAAAAGAAAAGAAAATACATGTTTTTTTCTCCTCCATACCCAATGCATCATGAAGATACTGCTGCCCCACCAACTTGAGGTATTCCTCAATGGATTTGGTGGCAATGGTGTTCTCTCTGAAGATCAAGACATCATGCTCTCCACAACGATCCACCTCAGACATCACCAAGTCGGTCAGAAAATCCTGGTAGAATAATGTTCAATCAGGCAGAAAGCAACTGAATAAATAATACATATTAGAAGAGACTGATGAAATATCAGAAATCCTGGGACTGCTGCTTTAAAACTAAAGCTACCAGATCCATTTGAAAGACAAAAGGCAGTCAGGATAGAATCCTAAGTATGTCACCAACCCTAAATTTAAAGTTCTTCAAAAAATTCCCACTGCTCTTTTGATAAAGACCACAGTTTTGAATGTGGCCTACCTGTCTCTATATGCTCTGGTTTCTGTCTACCTTCCCAGCCTCAAGTTGTACCATGCTCTCTGCATTCTGCTCCTATCTCACAGGCCTCCTTTTCAGATCCTTGAATACACCAAGCCCTTTCTCTATTCACCATAAAGTCTTTTGCATATATCATTCTCAGTTCTGTTCTACCCCCGTCCTTGTTTCTGGCCCCCCAAATGTCACCAACTTAATTCCTGGAATCCTTTGGATTTTAATTCATACATCATTTCCTCAGGGAAGCCTTGCCTGGCCAACACTGTCCATCATTTTCATTATTCTGGTCCCTTTGCTCCACATTCTTAGAACACCATGCATCTTTTCTTCTCTGTGTTCTCAATGCTTATTTACACTTTATTTCTGTAATTACTTGATTAATATCTGTTTTCTCTAGAAGATGGTAAGTGCCATGAGGCTAAGGACCATGTTTATTCTTGTTTACCACCTTATCTCAAGCACCTAACAGTTTCTGGCATATATTAGGTGTTCAGTATTATTAATTACAAATTGGTCCAAAATATCAACATAGAATTTCTTGAACTTCTCACCTCAACTCAATTTCTAGGCTATCTATCTACCTACATACCTACCAAAGAAGGAAGGCATAAGAAGTAGAGCCGTGAAATAGTATGTACTTCAATTCTGCAATAGTCATTAAAAACGATGTAAAATTCAATGTTTATTGTGGATCAGCTTGAAATGTGATAACATTATGTATTTTGTTTTATTTATTTATTTATTTATTTGCACAGGCAGGCACCGGGAATTGAACCCAGGTTTCTGGAATGGCAGCTGAGAACTCTGCCTGCTGAGCCACTGTGGCCCGATCAACATTATGTATTTTGAATGTTACATATTCACTTTATATTTCAAGTGCTCTAAACCCAAAACTAGAAGGACTATGCTGATTTAGTTTTACTTTAAAATCAAGCATTTAAAACATTAATGGGATTTACATTAATGGGGCAGCTCAGCAGTAAATATAAAAGGTGTGGATTTAGGAATTGTCATTAAAATTCATACTCTAAGGGCAGAGGAAACTTTTGGGAGGTAATGGTGACATTTTGTACCTTTACTGTGGTGGTTTTGATGGGTATATATAGTTGTAAAAAATCCTTGACTTTTTACTTTGAATGGGGATAGCTGGTTTTATGTAAATTGTACCGCAATAAAGTTGTTGTTGTTTTTTAAATCCTATGTATATCCTGAAGCTTGAGCAATTAAAAAACACAGAAAGCACATATCCATACAATTCAAAGATGAGACTCAAAATTCCCATGAACCTTACCCCAATACTCAAGTTTTTTTTAATACTGGAAAGTTCAGGATTATTATCAGTAAATTCAAACTACAAAAATTATAATTCATAGGAAGGCAGTTAGATAAAGGATTAAATATTGAAAATATTGCTATATTCTAATTTGTGTCAAGAAATCTTAATAGCATTTTAAAAACTTATGGTTCAAAAAATATTATTCTAGTTATGAACTTCTCTGGAATCTAAAATAAAATTTTACCATGATCAGCTTGCATACAATAGAATGGAGATTCAACCAGTCAGGTGACTGGCCGATTATTATAGTTCAGGCTGGTCAAAGACTGTGATTATTGATTGGTTGTTTTTCTTCCTACAATTAATATATCTCTCTTTTTCTACCCTCCTGAATTTTTACTTCTATCCATGATAAAATGAGCTAAGTCATCATGAAATAGCCACCAACTGTATAACATTCCTTGCTATTTCTATTCCAAATACAGATTTTAATCCCATGAGGGACCTTGCTAATACCCAGCATGCTCTGGACCATCTCCTTATGTGACTATTGGAAACAGTCAGCAGTTAATTTTAACTTAAAATATAGTGAGGGGGCGGGCAATGGTGGCTCAGTGGCAGAGTTCTTGCCACTGTCGGAGTCTCCTTGTCGGAGACTGGGGTTCGATTTCTGGGGCTTGCCCATGTAAATTGAAAAAAATATATATATATATATAAAGTGAGGAATATATATATATATAAAGTGAGGAAGAAAACCATCATACAAGACACTCTAGAAATGAAGATGAAGGATCTTGAACGCACTGTGGGATGATCAGGCCAGTCCTACCATTTATTTTGTCTGATAATAAAAACTGGTATCTATCTTTTATACAAATGGACTTTAAATACATATTTAGTGGTCTCTCCATTTTACTTTGTTCTATAATTCTCATCATTTCTGGATCTACGAATTGCTAATAAGTTTCCTTCTTGACTTTCTTTTGCTGGACTAATAACAAAGTAAATTTCTCTAATTTGGATCTCCACATTATCCATATATCATTTTCTCCTAAAACGCAGGGAAGAGGTTTCAGGTAATACAATCCCGTTTTGCACTTACCTTGGCTCTTCCAGTACTTTGAAGGATGTGCACTAAGGCACAAGCCAATTCCTCTTTGTTCCTCACGCTAATTACTGGTTCAAGGACTGAACATAGCATGGTGTAGTTGCTGGTTACAAATTCTGCAAATTCTTTGTATTGCTCCATAGGCAGAATGGTGATAGTTTGAAAACGTGATTTAATCCGAATAGAAGGTCCTCCTGTCTTTCCTTTGTTGGGTGTAGGTGTACTCACTGGATACCACTTTTCTACAAATTGACGACCAGTCACACTGGCAGTGGGGATATTGACTAACCCTACATAATTATTCTTGTCCTTTTTTTTCTTTTTTTCTACATCCTTATAAATGTGAACTGTGATGCTATGGAGAGGTGGAAGGCTGTAGAATTCAAAATGTTCACCCCAGAAAATATTGTCTGCTTTGGTCTTGCTGGTTGTACGAGCAAAGAGGGTATCATCAAGGCACAGTTCACAGAAATATTTCTTTTTAGGGGCAAGGTCCTTGGCTTCAATAATCCATAAACGAAGAACATTTTCAGCTCGCCTGCAATTGTCCTATAAAGAAGCAACAAAGTTGAATTTGAGAGCTCATATCCTTCAAAGAGAACATTTTCCCCTTGTGTAGGTAATATTGATTATATTCTCTTATTAAGGGTACTACTGGCCACAAAAATAAAAGGGATTGCTATCTCATTGTTCAGAATAAGAGCAAGCTCTAAATAAGAATATATGAATCTTAGAGAGCCACATGTTCTATTTTACTTGGGTTAAAAAAACATCATTCTGAGTGGGCCATGATGGCTCAGCAGGCAAGAATGCTTGCCCGGGTTCAATTCCTGGTACTTGCCCATGTAAAAAAAAAAAAAAACATCATTCTACAATGGTTAACTTCTCATATAGCTGGCCTATTGGCAATTGGAAAGCTTCTGCAAGTTAAAAAAGAGGTAAGTAGTTAAGAACCTTCTGTTCTAGTCTCATTTTTATCATGTACTAGCTTATGAATTGGATAAGTTACTTAACTTCTTTGATTATTTTATTCACGTTGGTAAAACAATGATAATAGCTGTAATGATTTTTTTTTTTTTTTAAAGAAAGAGGGAGGAAGGGAAGGAAAGACAGAGAAAGAAGGAAGGATGGAAGGAAGGAAGTGAGGAAGAAAGGGAAACATTTTTAAACATTTTCTTGTTTTATTATATTTTGTTTGTTTGTTTGTTTTTTACATGGGCTGGGGCCGGGAATCGAACCGGGGTCCTCCGGCACGGCAGGCAAGCACTCTTGCCCGCTGAGCCACCGCGGCCCGCCCTGTAATGATTTTTTGAGCATAAAATGGCATAACATGCAAATATACTTTAAAAACAATAAAGTTTTTATAAACTTTATAAAATTAAGGTATTATTACTGCATTATTACTATAAAATTAAGGTATTATTACTACTGCATTTACCTTCTATCAACTTACTGCTTATAGAGTTATATATTTTTTAGAGATTCAAAATCACTTATCACCTTATTTGGTTGAACTGTTCTGCGAAGATTTTCCATCCACTTATCTCTCTCTGAAGCAGAGTTACAGCTAAAGCATTTACTTCCACTTAAGTAGGTAACCTTCAACATAAAGATCACAGATAAGAAAAAGAAAACACAGGACATGGCACTCTATCTTCCTAGTTCTATCTATCATTTAAGAGTTAGGGATACACTGTGAACCCAAATCATACTACATGAAATTGAAATGATCTTTCCTAGTTTTGTGATAGCTATACCTTCATTTACATCTGCTTTTTTGCTTTGCTATCTAGGTAGCATCTACATACATTTCCTAGTAGGAGAACAAAGGTCATTTGGAATTCAGCAGAGGAACCTAAAACTGGCCTATGGTTTATTTAGCAAGATCAAAGTTGGGAACCTTTCAGGCTACATATTAAATTACTTGTAAATGAGTATACTAAATTCTGAGTGAATTAATAAAAAATAACTAAAAGAGGGAAGAATGTCTTTAAAACAGCTTATCAAATTTCTTGGGACTGCCATTACTATATTATTAAAAAAGAGTCACTAATATTGAATTACTAGCATTGGAACCCACTTCTCTACTATATAACCAGCCTGCTAATTTTCAGTCATTTATTAAATTAGCCTGACCACTATTCTCAGTGTACTTTAAAAATGATAGCACCTATGCCTAGCATGCAACACTGGGCTTGTTAGACAGCCGGTTGAATTGAGTTTTCCAAATATGCTAAAGTTCAAATGATTTTTATAAACAACAACAAAACCACCCAAAACATACCAATAGATGTTGGCCCAAATTGTAGAAGTTTGCGATCTCTTCATATATTAACTCAATATCAGGTTGTTACCTAGTGAAGCCAGTCATATTATATGTTCTATAATTGAACTGCCCAACACAGTAGCTACTAGCCACAAGTGGATGGGGAATACCTGAACTGTGGTTAGTCCAAATTGAGATGTTCTGTAAGTGTAAAATATACATCAGATTTTGAAGACAGCATTAAAAAAGAATGTAAAATATCTTACTAAAAATTTTTATATGATTAGATGTTAAAATGATAATACTTAGGTTAAATAAAACTAAAAATTTCCTATATGGCTTGCATTATATTTCTATTGGATAGTACTGATCTATAAGAACAGGAACCAAACATCTTTCAACTTCTACAACATCTACCATAGGACTTGTGAATAGTCACTCAGTAAGTTCTAGTTATTAACCTTAACAATTATATATACTGTTTTCAGATTTAACTTAACAAATGGTCAATTGTGTACATTTAGTTTGGGAAGGAGAAATTACCTTATAATAAGGTAACTCATAATTTTCTTGCACAGGAAAATTTGTTCTTTCAACAAATTAGGCACTTGCAATGTACCAGGCAGGGGCTATATTAGTTGCAGGGGATTACAAAAATAAATAAGATTCCTGTATAGATTATTGTAATGCCTGGAAACATCCTAGAGTTTATTAAGCAGATAATCAAAAGTATTGGCAAAAAATAAAAAATTTAAAAAAGCAAAAAATAAAAATAAAAAACAAAAAAAATATTGGCAAAGTCCCCTGAGGGAGGGGAGAAAGAATATGGAACTATTAAACATTACCATCAGGGAATTCCCTGATACTGTGTCAAACTTCAGGGATACCCAAATCAATAGGCCATGCCCTCTATCATGAGGCTTACTCTTGTGAAGCTTATGTAGGTGGCAGAGAAACTTAGACTACCTATAGGCATGCCTAAGAGTTACTTCTGGAGGACCTCAGTTGTTGCTCAGATGTGGCCTCAGTCTCTCTAAGCACAACTGTGCAAGTGAAATCATTGCCCGCCCCCTATGTGGGACAGGAGATCCAGGAATGAAAGTCTCCCTGGTGACATGGGAGGTGACTCCCAGGGCTGAATCCAGACCAGGCACCATGGGATCAACAATTCCATCCTGGCCAAAATGGGGAAAAGAAGCATAATTAATAAAGTATCAGTGGCAGAGAGAGTTCAAATAGAGTTGAGAGACTACTCTGGAGGTTGCTCTTATACAAGCTTCAGGTAGACCTTGCTACCTATCATAACCTGCCAAGTCCCAACCAGGACCATTCCAGCCAATCCTAAAGAACACCTAGGGCAATATATAAGATTCCACAAGGGTTCCAGGCACTAGAGTAACTTTCCAAAAATCTACAACCTCCAGATGGGTCCCTGGTCCAGATAAGTCCTGAAACCTAGCCCAGCCTCTCCAGAACATCAGGTACTTCCATCTTCCTACCCCATGTTAGTGACAGATCCTTCCAATATAAAAAAATTTAGAATTGCCATAGCCCAAACAACCATAAAGAGAGGTATGGAAAGATCAAAGGTGATGGTGGAATTATACATATATGATAGGAGATAGGACTTAACAAATGATTATGAATGTTGCATTATTAAATGGATATCTCTTTTAGTCTCCAGTATTTTAGAGCAGCTAGAAGTAAAAATCTAAAATTGTGAAATTGTAACCCATGTAAGAGTCTGAAATATGTTCTACAACTAATTGTGGTACTGTGCTTTGAAATGTATAGCTTTTTTGTATATATGTTATTTTTCAAAAAAAAAAATTGATCGTAATGATAAAAGAGTATTTAAGCCCTCTAGCCTCCTATATTCTGGAGCAGCTAGAAGGAAAAATCTGAGAGGATCACATGGTAGCCCATGACACACTCTGGGATCTGTCCTGTAACTGCTTGTTGAAGAGTGCTTTGAAAACTATTGCTTTTTTATTTCTTTGCTTTGTATATATGTTACACTATACAATAAAAAAAGTTAAAAAAAAGTTAAAAAAATAAGATAAGGTCTCAGATCTTGAACCACCCATGTTGTGATTAGAAAAATTATGGTTTTGGTTAATTTCCTCAAAGAACCATTAAAATTGTAGGCTTAGGGTTTCAGCAGAAAAATAATAATGCATTGGTGAAAGCCTTATCAATACCAAAAAATAAATAGACTACTTTAATAAGTTGTTAGTCTTGTGATCTCTGTTGAGAATTTATTAAAAACTCACTTATTTTGAAAGCACACCAGGTCAAAAGGAATGAAATGCCATCATTAACAATTTTTATTACCAATATAATTAGATGAATAGATTTCTGACTTATCCAAAATTAGTAGGTAATTTTTCAGCAACTGAAAACTATTTAAGATGATCAAATCATCAACACCACAGTAATGAAATTACAAAATCATCGGATAGAAAATGTACTTGTCGTTTAACTATTTTCTTTCTTTCTATACTTCTTTACCTCAAAGCAGAAGTCTTGCCCAAGGATGCTGCTATGGAGTGGTTTCACGGATACAGGCTCCCCTCTCCCAAGATCCAGACATTCCACTGCACTGCATGGACTCAGCAAGGATTCATGGGAACGCGACTCTTTTAGTTTAGGCAGTCCACGAGACCTAACAGTAGGAAAAGGAATTTAAGATAATGTAGCCTTGGACAACAAGAAGAGGAAGGTTTACTGGTGATGAAGGCGAACAACAAACATATAACACGTTTAAGGCAAAAAAATAAACGAGGAACAAATTAGCAGTTAACTTATAATAATAATTAAATATTAACTGTACTCCTGTGGCACAGATAAACCCACGCGTGTGTGTGTATGTGCATGTGCATATAAGGTATTTTTCTTAATAAAGCACAAAAACATACCACAGTTTTAGTAGACTTAAGGGAATTCAAAACTCCCCTACAGACACTGATTTTATTCTCATTCCCATCTTGGAGAGGGAGAAATATATTATATTGAAGATTTATCTTACACATTCTTTTTTCATGCAAAGCTATTGTCAGAAGATAAGTTATTTCTCTTTTCATGCTATAGCTTTATCCTCTAGTATCCTTAACAAAATAGTAGTGACCAAATCCTCATTCTGTTTCTACTTCGGCAGAATACACACACCCAAGTCAAAGCCAAAGTTTTTTTAGCACAAGGCCCTGTCTTTTAAAAGGCCCGATTTTCCACCTCAGTATAGAATTCTTTTTTGGTTCTATCCTTGCTTTATTGTGTAAACATGAACAAAGAAGAAAATGCCTTGAAGGAACCTCCCAACTCAAAAGAAATGCTCAAACTCTCATCTAGAAGAACAGATCTTTGTCACATCATTCAGACATCCTGGCTGATTTTGTTTCCTAGTTGTTTCAAAAAGAATTCTGGGAGTCATGCCTCTTGTTACTCACTACAGGAACTACTAACTCATTGCCTTCCCCTTGGAAGAATTAACGAAGTCAAATAATATAAAGTTCAAAATTTTTGAAACCAGAACTGAATGACCATGCAGTTTTACTCAATAATTATAGTATTTATTGATTGAAACACCCAGAGTTAAATACATACATTCCAGTCTTAACTACTTAGTTAACAGGGATAAAAAGAAATGCCTTATGTAAAGGCATTTGCTTTTGCAAAATGCCTTAAATAAGCAGCTTTGATCATTTCCTTGAAATTACTATGTTAACATTAAAAGGAACTGGTATACTTAATTTTAGTGTAGCTTTTAGTTAAATTATAAAGTAATGAGCTATAGGAAACTAGCATGAAAGGCTGCTCTCCCTCTTCAGTCGCCATTCTAACACTGTTTAATCAAATTCCATAGAGTAAGAAACACCTTAAGCAATAATGATTTTAGTTTATTCTTCCCACAAAAACCAAACACTATTTAAAGTTTAAGCTGAAAAAAAAAGTTCTGATTTTTCAGTAGTCTTTTTAAGGTAAAAAAACTCAACATTTATATTTCCTATTGAAAACACAAAGTATGCACAAAAGGGACAAATGTCACATAATATTCTGTATTTTAAAATATAACAATGTAACAGCTTCCTATTTATTTCTCTTTGTTCTATTGAATAAGACAATGGTAAGTTGTATACTACAAATATAGCACATTAAGTAGCTAAATGTTGAACAATTTTATCTTAATATAATTACCATACAGCTTTTCCCAATATGCTTCATAAGAAGCCTGGTTGAGACAACAGAATACAGCAATCTTTCTTAAACACATATCAAGCAACAATTTCAGCCCCTTCTTCCCAGGAAGAGTTGCTGGAGGAGAAAAGCCTCTCATATTCTGGAGGTGAACATTTTAATAGGAAAGAGAAAGGCATATTTAAAATAGAAGGAGATACACAAACAGCTTACTTTTAAAAAATTCTCTAAGAAAATTTTCTAAAATATTAATTCCACTTCAAACAAAATAATCATCTACCTACATGAAGCAATTGTACAGCCACCTGGCAGTGCAGCCCCAAATCATAGCGGTGCCACATGTCACGGTATAGCAAGTTGCTTTCTGAACTACATCTCAGAAAACAGCTCTCTGTTTAGAAGACAGGAACCAAAAGAAGATGATTTCCCTGCTGCCCTCGAGTATGGATAACATCTTTGGATAAACGTTTTGCAGGTGTGGTTTCAAATCGACGACAGAAGTGGAACAGTAATGCAAACAACAGAACAGGATGTCATCTTCATCCAAATAGCCGCAGGATAGATAATATTCCTTCTTCTCTCCCTTCTCTACCTGCATTTAACCCCACAGGTAATACAAATAAGGTTCCTGTGCTCTAGGCTGGGCCTGTTGCCATGGTGCTACACCTATAAGGAGATTAGAGCCATAAGGCAGCCAGAAGAAGCTGCAGCTTGTAGGACTCAAAGAGGATGCTCTGCAAATGTGGCAAAGGTAACTATTCTAAGATAGAAAGAAAGACATGGCAAGGCCCCTACCCATTTCCATTAACAATTTCTTAGAGTAAAAGGATGTAGAACAAACAAAGCAACTCTGGGGATAGAGGAAAATTTCATTAAAACTCTATTTAGAGGACAAATCTGAGATCTTTTAGCTTGCTTCAAATATAATTCCAGCCCCACTCCCCAGTACTAGAAGGTAGTTGCTACCCCCCACGTAGCAAGTACATTTTCTTTTACATCTGTTGTTTCATTTGTTGTGCTTACCCTAGTTTAATCTTCCTAGGTATTATTTTATCTTAAATTATCTGGATTGTATATGGTTTTTTTCCTTTTTTTTGGGAGAAAATTGGATACAACTTTTTTTTCATTCCAGTTTCAATGCTGAACAAATTTCACTTTGATATTCAGGTCTAATTTCCAAATGCAGCTATAAATTGATATTATAACCAAGCCATCTGGAATTATAATTTAAAACTCCTCCTAGATAATGGAGTTTCAATTAAGACATAGTTCCGACTCTCCTATTGTTCAGCATTTATTTATGTATATAAATAAATGAATTGAAAACTGAAGTCAATAATATATTCAACATTACTACTGAATTAATAAGCAGGCCCTTCCTGTACTGGGAAGAAAGTGTCTCTGAGAAGACAGAAGTAATTCCCAGAGAAGCAGGATTACAGTAAACAGGAAGATCAAGCAGTCTAAGAATGGGGGTGTGGGGAAAGAGGGCATTATCTATACAAATGTTTCTTTATAACAGCATTAGTAACTCAAGTCCCCTCTAAATCACATTTAGCCCCCACCTCTGTATCTTCATATGAATTTATTTTTCTTAGATTATTAACTAGAGAGTTTTAGCAGCCCTGTGTGGTACCAGTTTTCTCTTCTAAAGAAAAGCAGAAAAATGTAGATTTATTCAGAGAATAATATGAGTTTAAAACGACTTTCCCTAGTCCAATCTGACAGTGGCCTTCATCATTGTCTCCTAAGCAAACACTGTGTATCTTCTGACTAGGGACAAGATTTTCTCCCCAACCTTCCCTCCATCCCAAATACCATGTAAGAATAATTCAGAGCTCCCATTCTGCTTCTTGGTTCAATTGGAAGACTGCTTCTCAGGGGCAGTTTTACTTCTAATTTAGGAACACTATATTCTTTACATTTTTGTTTTAAGGTCAGCAGACAATGTGCATTTCTGTATAAACTCCAAAACATCCACAGACTGTGACAGGTAAGGGTTAAAAATCTAATTGCTTAGCTGATGAAGATTACTTGTTGCTTCTCACCTATTTAAGAGAAAAACTACAAAGGTGGACAGACTTTTAAAAATTCACTACAGAGAATAAGTACTATATTGCTTCAACCTTCATTTCTGTTTGAGATCATTCTTAAAGACAAAAGTGAAGGGCTGGGGAATGGAAGCCAACACACACACCATCTGACACATTGATATAGAAAAAAAAATGTCAAAGAACTCTGATTAGTGCTATGTTAAGTAAAACACAGCTGGATTTTCTCAGCTAAACTACTCAATTTTTAAAACACCACATTCCCCCACAGCTCCAATGATGCTTGGATGTACTAGCTCAAATTGCCGCACTTTACAGATTCAGTTCCAAATTCAGGAAACTTTTAATTAAAAATGCTTATTGCTACGCAAAATAAATCACAGCATCCTGGATTCCAGGGCAGCTGAATTTCTGTTTAACTTGGCAGTTATAATTCTAGACTGTTTCACTGAATTATTGAAGAGACAGCTTGGCCAGTAAGCAGGGGGCACCAATATATGCTTGTATTCCTCAGCATGTATTCTTAAGACACTTCACATTGTATGAAAACTTTCCAGGTAGTAATTAACATAACTCAGTGTCCTAATACTCTATCAATAAATTTATATAGGATCTAATCAGGTTTTTTTAAAATTGCACTTGAGATATCATTTTGGGAAAAATTTAGCTTTACCTGCTCCCTGGATTTTATGTTTTTTTTTTTTCAACTAGGTATATGTAAAAACACCCAGCTGATGCTTTTTGTTGAAAAAGCAGATTCCAATATGCTCTTTTCCTGCAATTTAATTTTAAAGGTTTCACTTCCTGGATTAAAAAAAAGAAATTAAAGCCCATTCACCAGAGTTCTACTTGTAATGCTAAAAAAAATGTCCTTCCAAAGGAACCTAACAGCACTAGCTGTTCTGGTTTACTCACTACGATAAAGCGCAGTCCCTACAGCTTATATTACTCATTCATTTTTTTTTTTTTTTTCTGGCAGGGGCAGGCTCTGGGAATCAAACCCGGGTCTCCAGCACAGCAGGTGAGAATTCTGCCACTGAGTCACCAGTGCACTCATTTTTACGTCAGTTTAAAAATATATACTATACAACCACTCACCCCAAAAAGCCACTTATGGCTACATAAAATATCCTGCAGAACTTCTATATCTCTGCTCTCAGCCCCGAGACAAGATGGTTTAATGAGCACAACTGCTAATAGTAAGGAAAGATATTTGTCAGCCTGAGTTGTCACATAAACTCACAGTAAGGAAATTTATCACTATAAACAAAAATGATGTTCACACCTACTTTGGAAATATACATGTATACACTCAGTGAAGGCTGACGTAGAAGGGAGACTTGGTTATAAATTTTAAAACATATTCTGGGGGGAACTCAATGTGCCTCTAATATGACAGACACCAGGGAACAATCTTTTTTCAGAATTGTATTGTAAGGCAACTTTTCTGTTCTTAAATTGCTAATGGAATACGTCTAATGCCTTTTAAGCAAATATAAACACAAGTATATTACATCTTTAACTCACAAAAATAAACCAAATTACACACACAAACCAACTCAATTACCATATTTAAAGAACGAATGGAAAGATTAAAAACTTTTCTTTCCCTTTTACCTAACTCAGTTGCTCGATTTTAATCTCTATTGTCATAAAATTAAGGAATGGGTGAAAGAAGGATAAAAGAGGAATGAAGTGGTGAGTTTCAGTGACAGTTACTTCTTAATCCTAAATTCAAGACTATTTGTGTTCTCATTAGTTTTCATTTGGTTAAATGAATGAAGGAATGACACCAACTATCCCTCTAATAATTATTCCATATGCATTGTATGTCAGGCACTGTATGTACAGAGGTAAATGTAGGAATATGATGGTGAGGAAAGGCATGGTCCTGGTATTCACACATGGTTTATAAGCTAGTGAGTTAATCTTATGTGGTAAGACCTATAAAAAGAGATATAAAAGAGTCCTGTGAGTACTCAGGAGGTCCCCTGGATTTTAAGTTGGGGTGGGGGTGGGATCACAGAAGGCTTCTTGGAAGAAAAAGTAATATGAAATGGTGACCTTAAGGATGAGATGGCATTAGTATCTGTAGGTGTGCACATAGGGAGAGCTCCAGAGGGAATGATTAGCATGTGAGAAATCCTGTAGTGAGGATGTGCAAAGGTGGGTGTTTGAGGAATTGAGATATTCAGCAGTGTGGCTCTGGTGGAGTTTGGAGATATGTGGAGGCTGAGGGATAATGAGGTTGGAGAAAAACCATGATGGAACCTGTAAGCCATGTATAGGTATTTTAATTTGATCGCAAGACCAGTACATGGCCATAGAAAAAGATTCTGGGTTGTGAGGGGGAATGACATGATCAGATGTGTTTCAGTAAAAGAACTTTGGCTTAGGAGAGGAGAAGGAGAGGGGTACAAAGAGAGGGTAGAGACAACATGAGAGACTTAGAGACCAGTTCACAGATTATGGCAGTAATGTGAGAAAAGATAATGAGCTTGGGCAGCAGAAGTGGGAAAGCGGATGGAGTTGAGAGATACTGAGGTAAATAGGTCTTGGTGACTGGAAGGTTGTAGAGACAGTGATGACCCATCACTTCTAGCTTACACTACTAGATAGACAGAGGAGCTCTTTTAAAGAAATAGGAAATAAAGGAGGCAATCAATGGCAGTTGAGGTGAGGGTGGAAATGAATTCAGTTTTATAGAAGTTGACTTTGAGGTTCCTGTGGAGTAGATGTGAATACTGAGAGGACATGCAGATAGAGGAAAGTTCCTAAGTAATTCAACGAATGCTAACATTTAAATCTACAAAAGTGACAAAAGAGTATGAGGAGTCTAAAAGTTAGAAGGAAAACAAGGAGAGTCAAGTACAATAAGGGCCAAAGGAGTAATGATCTCAAGAAGGGTGAACTGCCCATCTCTATAGGATTTCATGTAGGTTAACAGTAATAGTAGCCAATGGATTTAGCAACCAAGAGGGAATTGGAAATCTTGACAAGAGCAGTGAAGTGTTGAGGACAAAAATCAGATTGCTATGGATTGAGAAAATGAATGGGGAATGAGAAAGTAGACACTAATTTGAGAAATCTGACTGCGAAGCGGTGGCAAGAGGGAAATAGTTTGAGAGAGACATGGGTTTGAAGGAGTGTTTTTTTTTTCTGTAATTAATAACTTCTTTTTCTTAAACAGTAAAGCAATATATGTTCTTGGTATAAAACTCCAAGAATTTAGTAAGATATAAAGTAAGGAACAAAAATAAAGGCACCTCTACCAACCCTATGAAGGAAGCACTATTAACAATTTTTATGAACTCTTCCAAAAAGTTTTTATACAAAGGCAATTACACACACAGACACACATACCAAAACCAAATGGTTTGAATTTTTCTTTTTTGGGCTTAAACAGTAGAAATGTATTGGCTCACAGTTTTGAGTCTAAAAAGTCCAAACCAAATGGGTTTTTAAGAGTATATTTCTTAAGAGTATATTTTTGACTTCTCTTCATATTGGAACATACAGATAATCCTCAGATGTTTTTAAGGACCACAAAGTATTCCTTTGTATGGGTCTACATTAATTTAACCAGTTCCTGGTGAACATCTAAGCTTTTTCTATTTTTTTTTCTGTGTATGATTATCACCAAGGTTCAAAGAATAGCTTAATTCATATATCTTTATGCACAGGTATGTGTATTTATAGTTTAAATTTCCAAAAGTGAAATTGTAGGCCAAAGGGTATATGTATTAACAAATTTTTTATTTAACTTTTTTTTTAAGTAGAGAAGAAAAATCATGTAGAAAATATAGTTGCCACCACAACCCCCTCACCCCCGCAATTTCCCTTTTTATTAATAGTTTACATTAGTGGGGTACCTATACTACAATTCGTGAAATAATATTATTATAATTATACTATTAACTATAGTACATAGTTTATTAAGGTACACTGTTTGTGTTGCACAGCCCTATATTTAAAAAAATTATTCTAATATTTACTTACCACCTAAAATTTCCCCTTTTAACCACATTCAAATACACAATTCATTGGTGTTAATTTCATTCACAATGTTGTGCTACCATCACTACCATTCATTACTAAAACATTTCTATCACCCCGAACAGAAATTCTGTACCAATTTAGCATTAACTAACCATTTCCTATCCCCACCCTGATCCCTAGTAACCTCTATTCTAGTTTCTAATTATGAATTTGCTTATTCTAATTATTTCTTATCAGTGAGATCATACAACATCTGTCCTTTTGTGTCTAGCGTATTTCACTCAACATAATGTCTTCAAGGTTCATCTAAGTTGTTGCATATATCAAAACTTCATTCCTTTTTAGGACTGAATAATATTCCATTGTATGTATATACCACATATTATTTATTCTTTCATCTGTTGATGAACGTGAGATGTTTCCACTTTTTGGCTATTATGAATAATGCTGCTATGAACATTTGCGTATAAAGTTCTTGTGTGAACCTATATTTCATTTCTCTTAGATATATACCTAGGAGTGGAAGTACCAGTTGGGTTTATAAGGGGGAATACAAAAGTCAGTATCTATAGGCCTTTTTATCTGGGGTGGTTCAGTTTCACCAATCTGCCATGTGATAAGTTTATGCCAGGCTACTGGCCTTCTAGAGTTGGTTGGGAAATGGGAAAGGAAGCTAGAGGTGGCGTACATACTTCTGAACTCTTTCAGAGTCCTGTGTGTAGGGGTAAATCAGGCTCCTTCTTATGGCAGAGACTGCCAACTGTCTCCCCAGTGTCTATCCTTCCCTTCTTTCTTAGTAACAGACTTCTGGATTACTGAGGGTAACAATGCTCAGGTATAAAATTTCAGGGAAATCTCTTTCAAGGGAAATCTCTTTCAAGGGAAATAATTCAGTTGGAAGGCGGGTGCTTTTTTCATTGGCCTGCTTTTCTGGTGCCTGGAACATGGATGTCATACCTGGCACTCCAGTAGCCATTTTGTATGCATAAAGAGATCCTCGAAGATACTAAGGATGGAAGAGGAGAAAGCCCACAGACAGTCCTAGTGTCTTATGAGTGTGGAACTACCATATCAGCCTCCAACTGCCTATCTTCAGGTTTCTTTGATCTGAGGAGAAAAAAGGATACTCCCTTGTATAAGCCATTCCTATTTTGAGTATCTGTGTTAATTAGCAGGTGATCAAACCTTAGGTGATAGGATTCTCTCCCTGCTAGCAATTATATCTGATCTTCCCCCAATTTTAAGTAATCTATCATAGGAAAATCCTAGTTTCATCAAAGATGGAGTTTACATTTCTGTTTCTTGTATGGAGTAATGTTTAAGAGGGAAAAAAAGGCAGAAGGGTCTACACCTATCAACCTAAAAACTAGAACTTTTCCAATTCTACACCATGAACCATTCAGTATTTCTCTCCAAACTGTAATTTTCCTGTTGTCTGCTTTTGCTCATTATTTGCATTTCAAGGAAAGCTTTTCTCTCTGTGTCTGTTTCCATGTTCAAATTAAGCCTGTGTTTTAAGGTAAAACTCACATGCCACTGCCTGCTAAGGGTTTTCCTAATTCACACAAGACGAAGGTCACCTTTTTCTAAATTCCTATGATTATTATGCATTTTCTCTTTTACAGTTATCATTTCCTCTTGGACATTTATCTCTCTTACTTGATTCCTGGAGATTGGGGGCTGTATCTTTGCTTCTCTATAGTCCCTCAGATCACATGGCATGCTACCTTATGCATATCTGTCACACATTAAATGCTTTACAGTTTATTAAGAAATTTGGTATTTAGATATGATATTTATTTTGCAAAATCCTCTTCTTATGCCTATGACCTACAAAGGAAATTCTGAGATTAAAAATTGTTACAAATTGACCCAATAAGTGGCTTTGGAGTCAATTTCTATCAGGACCCCATAGCAGAACCTATGACTTGTGTATCACTGGAGAGATGAACCTGGAGCCATTTGGGGTCTTCTCAATCAATGAAATCTACATGTTAAAATACCCTATAATGTTTTACATAGAAAAACTTACTGGCCATATTCAGGAAATATTTTATAGATGAAATTAACTCATTTAAAAATGTTTTCTGTCATGATAAAGTAGTAATACAGACCTTATGAAAATAATTTCATCTTTTAAAAATGATATGAATGCAGATAAGTTTTGTGGTTATCAAAAACCTTGAAGAATTGAAAATATCATAATCACTATTTCATTATCCTTCTGATACCAGAGAGCTAGAACACTCTTCCTCCTGAGAAAAGGGATTCTTGGTTTCTTGAGTTCAGTGTTCTGGTTAAGTTTGACCAGGTAAGTCACAAAGAAAAAGAGTGACATATTTGACCAAATGAAAACAAAAAACTTCGATGTAATTGGAAGTCATGATTTTAAAACACAAGAGACAAAATTGGGAGAAAACTTCAGCAACATGCATAATAGTGGCTTAAAATCCCAGTAACAAAAACGCTATTCCAAATCATGAGAAAAAGACAAACCAGTCAGTAGAAAAATGGACAAAGGAAATGAATAGGTTAGTCGCAGAAGAAGAAAATGTGAAAAGCTGTGCACTGTTCTACTTACAAGGCATCAGGGAAATGCAAATTAAAAGAAAGAAATGCCTTTTTTTATATAGAAAAAATAGACTGTAAAGGTTGAAAATGTAGACTTTATGGTCAGATTTCCTGCGTTTGAATCTCAGTTCTGCTATTTTCTAAACTGTGTAACTTTGGGCAATTTAACTATTCACTGTATCTCAGTTCCTTCATCTTCAAAATAGGGCTAATGACAGTGACTACCTCATAGGGTTGTTGTGATGATTATATGAATTAATATATGTAAAGTGAGGTATTTGTCACACAGTAAAAGCTATGTAAGTGTTTATTATTATCATTTATCCATCATATTGATAAAAAGGAAAGGATGTTTTGAGGATAAAGTAATCTCAGTTTGTTGGTGGGAAGAGAAATTAATACAACCTTTCTGAAGGAGAATTTGATAATGAGTATATGCTATACTTAACAATTTCATTTTAGAAAACTGCCATAGTGAATAGGTACAAATGGTACTTGTTAAAAATTGTTCTTCGCAGCCCTATTTTGTGCTAAAAAAGGGGAAACAACTCAAATATTCATCAACAGAGAACAGGGAAATACATTACGTACACACACACACACACACACACACACACACACACACACACACACACACACACAAACTATAGCATACTAAGAATGCAGCTGCCAAAAATGAATGAAGATCTAATGCGGTGAACATACAAAATTGTTCAAAATGTTTACAAAGAAAAGCAAATCACAAAGTAATATGTATAATATTTTAATTTGCTAATGCTGCTGGAATGCAATATATCAGAATTGGGTTGACTTTTGTAAAGGGGATTTACTAAGTTACATGTTTATAGTTTTAAGGCCATCAAAATGTCCAAACTAAGGCACCCAGAGAAGGATACTTTGACTCAAGAAAGGCTGATGATGTCCAGAACACCTCTGTCAGCTGGGAAGGCATTTAGCTGGCATTTGCTGGTCCTATGACCTTCAAAAAGCTTCCTCAGGGACATTTTCTTTCTGCATCTACAAATGTCTCTGTCTGAGTTGGCTCTGAAGCAACTGTGCTTTTCCAAAATGTCTTTCCTTTTAATGGACTCCAATAAACTAACAAAGACCCACCTTGAATGGGTGGAGTCACATATCCATCTAATCAAAAGGTTATACCCATTATTAGGTGTGCCACACCTCCATAGAAACAATCCAGTCAAAGTTTCTACCCTAAATAATAGGTCTGCCACCATAAGGCTGGATTAGGAAAAAGCACTTGGCTTTTGGGGGGTATATAACAGTTTAAAACCAGTACATAAAATATGATCCCACTTATATAAAACTAAACAAACAAGATATATATATATATATGCTTTTGTGTATGGATTTTTAAAAAGGTTTGAGGGACATAAATTGTTAATGAAGTTATTTATGTAGGGAGACAGGGAAGATGAAGAGGGATTTTTGTTTTTCACTCTGCACTATTTCTGTATTAGAACTTTTTTTAAATAACAAAGATGTATTCATAATTTACTTGCATGATTTAATAAGTGGGGAAAAAAGAGGCCTACTTCTATGTTTCTGTAGATTTAATATAAAGATTGAAATGTTAAGCTACTTAGACTCAGATATGATATACCTTTTAAACATTTGTTCCCCCTATTATTTATTTATTTTTAATCCATATGTTTTACTCATCTGCCCATACCGGAGATAAAAGGAGCATCAGACATAAGGTTTTCATAATCACATAGTAACATTGCAAAAGATATATCATTATACAGTCATCTTCAAGAAACATGGCTACTGGAACACAGCTTTACATTTTCAGGCAATTCCCTCCAGCCTCTCCAATATATCTTAACTAAAAAGGTGATATTTGTATAATGTGTAAGAATAATCTCCAGGATAACCTCTCAATCCTGTTTGGAATCTCTCAGCCATTGACATTTTATTTTGTGTCATTTCTCTCTTCCCCCATTTGATCGAATAGGTTTTCTCAATCCCCTGATGTTGAGTTGTAGCTCATCCTAGGATTTCTGTCCCACGTTGCCAGGAAGGTTTACACCCTTGGGAGTCATGTCCCACATAGACGGGGGAGGGCAGTGAGTCTGCTTGTTACATTGGCTGAGAGAGAGAGGTCACATCTGAGCAACAAAAGAGGTTCTCTGGGGGTAACTCTTAGGCCTAATTTTAAGTTGGTTTAGCCTATCCTTTGCAGGGATAAGTTTCATACAAACAAACACCAAGATTGAGGGCTCTGCCTATTGCTTTGCTTGTCCCCACTGCTTGTGAGAATATCAAGAATTCTCCACATGGAGCAGTTGAATTTTCCCCCTTACTCGCCATTCCCCCAAGGGGACTTGGGAAATACTTTTTTTTTTTTTTTCACATGGGTAGGCACTGGAAATTGAACCTGGGTCCTCTGGCATGGCAGGTGAGCATTCTTGCCTGCTGAGCCACCGTGGCCTGCCCTGCAAATACTTTTTTATTTACTGTTCAAATCACTCTGGGATTTATCGGGACATCACTCTGGACAAACCTACAAAATCTCATGCCCTACTCAAGGTTTCATATACTTATGGTGTTCAATTAAACTGTTCATATAGTTATATTAGGAAATACACTTGCCAAAATACAAATTTTGTTTAAATAAACATTTTTTGCTCTAGTCTCACCTGTAAGTTAAAGTTTTAAAATATGAATTACCATGTATTTTCAACATCCTGCAATATTGACATTCCTTTGTTCTTCCTCACGCAAAAATGTTTTAATTTGTACATTTAGTCACTATGATTATACACACTAGGCATTCCTAGATTATAGCATCTAGATCTTTATCATCTATCTTTCCTTCTGATTTCATTTGTGCCCCGAGGCCTCCTCCCTCTACCATTCAGCTTCATTCAGTGAACTAACATTGTTGTATTACAGTTAGGTAGTATTGTGCTATCCATTTCTGAATTCTTACAATCAGTTCTTTGCACAATCTGTATCCCTTCAGCTCCCATTACCCAACATCTATCCTATTTCTATCCCTTGATGGTCTCTATTCTTAAATGAAATTCTCCAAGTTCATTCACAAATGTTAGTTTATATCCGTGAGACCATACAGTATTTGTCCTTTTGGATCTGGCTAATCTTGCTGAGCATAATGTCCTCAAGGTCCATCCATGTTGTTACATACTTCATAACTTTATTCTGTCTTATAGCTGTATAAAATTCCATTGTATGTATATACCACAGCTTGTTTAGCCACTCATCTGTTGATGGACATTCTGGCTGTTTCCATCTCTTGGCAATTATAAATAATGCTGTTATAAACATTGTTGTGCTTTGTGTCCTTGCCTTCATATCCTCTGAGTGGATACCTAGCAATGGTATTGCCAGATCATATGGCAATTCTATACTTAGCCTCCTGAGGAACTGCAAAACTACTAAGGCTTCTTTTTGAAAGACCTTTTCTTTTTTTTAAAGTGCTCTATATTAAAAAAAAAAATCATCTGTATAGAGAACCACTATAATTCAAATGGGTTTAAAAATTTTAAAAAGGGTTATCTAATATTTGAGATTTACTAGCGCTTTCTTATAGTGCTGTATTTCAAACAGAGAGGTATTTCTGCTGACTGAAGCAGAATAACATGGAGGTATATATAACAGATTTAGGTCACTGGAAAGGCTAAAAATATGCCAAATGTATAATAACAATATGAAAGACTCTAGTGAATATAATCTCCTGGTAATTCAACCCAGGAATTCCTATGGGTTACCTAAAAACAAACTTGAGAGGTCTCGCGCTGCCTGACTTTAAGGCATATTATGAAGCCACAGTGGTCAAAACAGCATGGTATTGGCATAAAGATAGATATATCGACCAATGGAATCGAATAGAGTGCTCAGATATAGACCCTCTCATCTATGGACATTTGATCTTTGATAAGGCAGTCAAGCCAACTCACCTGGGACAGAACAGTCTCTTCAATAAATGGTGCCTAGAGAACTGGATATCCATATGCAAAAGAATGAAAGAAGACCCATCTCTCACACCCTATACAAAAGTTAACTCAAAATGGATCAAAGATCTAAACATTAGGTCTAAGACCATAAAACAGTTAGAGGAAAATGTAGGGAGATATCTTATGGATCTTACAACTGGAGGCGGTTTTATGGACCTTAAACCTAAAGCAAGAGCACTGAAGAAGGAAATAAATAAATGGGAACTCCTCAAAATTAAACACTTTTGTGCATCAAAGAACTTCATCAAGAAAGTAGAAAGACAGCCTTCACAATGGGAGACAATATTTGGAAATGATATATCAGATAAAGGTCTAGTATCCAGAATTTATAAAGAGATTGTTCATCTCAACAACAAAAAGACAGCCAACCCAATTACAAAATGGGAAAAAGACTTGAACAGACAACTCTCAGAAGAGGAAATACGGATGGCCAAGAGGCACATGAAGAGATGCTCAATGTCCCTGGCCATTAGAGAAATGCAAATCAAAACCACAATGAGATATCATCTCACACCCACCAGAATGGCCATTATCAACAAAACAGAAAATGACAAGTGCTGGAGAGGATGCGGAGAAAGAGGCACACTTATCCACTGTTGGTGGGAATGTCAAATGGTGCAACCACTGTGGAAGGCAGTTTGGCGGTTCCTCAAAAAGCTGAATATAGAATTGCCATACGACCCAGCAATACCATTGCTAGGTATCTACTCAAAGGACTTGAGGGCAAAGACACAAACGGACATTTGCACACCAATGTTTATAGCAGCATTATTTACAATTGCAAAGAGATGGAAACAGCCAAAATCTCCATCAACAGAAGAGTGGCTAAACAAACTGTGGTATATACATACGATGGAATATTATGCAGCTTTAAGACAAGATAAACTTATGAACCATGTAATAACATGGATGGACCTAGAGAATATTATGCTGAGTGAATCCAGCCAAAAACTAAAGGACAAATACTGTATGGTCCCACTGATGTGAACGGACATTCGAGAATAAACTTGAAATATGTCATTGGTAACAGAGTTCAGCAGGAGTTAGAAACAGGGTAAGACAATGGGTAATTGAAGCTGAAGGGATACAGACTGTGCAACAGGACTAGATACAAAAACTCAAAAATGGACAGCACAATAATACCTAATTGTAAAGTAATCATGTTAAAACACTGAATGAAGCTGCATCTGAGCTATAGGTTTTTGTTTTGTTTTGTGTTGTTTTGTTTTGATTTTACTATTATTACTTTTATTTTTTTCTCTATATTAACATTCTATATCTTTTTTGGTTATGTTGCTAGTTCTTCTAAACCAATGCAAATGTACTAAGAAATGATGATCATGCAGCTATGTGATGATGTTAAGAATTAATGATTGCATGTGTAGAATGGTATGATCTCTAAATGTTGGGTTAATTTCTTTTTTTCTGTTAATTAAAAAAAAAAAAAGAGAAGGGATAATTGGAGATGAAGGGATACAGACTGTACAACGGGACTGGATATAAAAACTCAGAAATGGACAGCACAATACTACCCAATTGTAATGCAATTATGTTAAAACACTGAATGAAGCTGCATGTGAGGTATAGGTTTTTTGTTTTTGTTTTTTTTGTTTTTTTTTCTTTCTATTATAGTTTTAATTCTTATTCTGTTGTCTTTTTATTTCTTTTTCTAAATCGATGCAAATGTACTAAGAAATGATGAATATGCAACTATGTGATGTTATTAAGAATTACTGATTGTACATGTACATTGAAATGATTTCTAATTGTTTTGTTAATTCTTTTTTTATTAATAAAAAAAAAAAAACAAACAAACTTGAAGAGGAGAGAGCACTTTGAAATAAAGGTGTATTTAGCACAAAGTTAAAAAAAAAAGTACCCCTATAAAAAATTTTGTCTCCCAAATTTTGAAATGATACTGCAAGAGTAAGAATTTAGCTATTGAATTGGGAGTGTTTTAATTGTCATACAGCATCCTTGTTCTTCAAAACCAATATTCTGAAGAATTATTGTTCTTCTTTATTGAGACATTTTAAACTGTTTTGGATTTCTGGAATGAAGAAAATTGTAGAATAATAGGAAACTAAACAAAAAGAAATAAGAAAAATTAGTTGTTTATCAGTTTAGAGTAACTCTAATGACAATATATTAGTTCCTCATTAACTCAGCATGCATGAGGGCACAAATTTCTTGTGTATAAAATAAGAAGCCTAATTTTCTGCTTGGAAAATTTATAATTTTTATTTCTGTTTGTTAGGCAGATAACAGAAAATAGTATCAGTTATTAGGGAAGAAAACAACTATAAACTTGAACAAGTTTCTTAATTTCTCTAAGCCCCAGTTTCTCATCTGTAAAATGAGGATAATAATAGCTAGAGTTGTGATATTACATCAGAGACTATATTTTAAATGCCTGGTACACAGTAAACACTCAATAAATAGTGGTGATGGTGATAATGTGTTAATATACAAGTACCATTTCCTAAAATCTGAACATTATAGAGTCATGCAAAATTAAAAATATACTCTAGCACACATTCAACTACTTTAGATGGTTGTTATGCTTATGCATTTGAGTTTTAGTCAAACTGGTAGTACCAGTTATTAAAATTCAGACTTCTTTGTAACACATGTCTTCTAAATGTGAGTTCAAACCAGTAAGACTGATTTCATATGCTGTACACTCAGGAAAACAGCAGTGAGAAGTATGGACTCTGGAGCCAAATGATTCAAGTTCAACCTGGTTTTATTATCTACTAGCTGTCTGACCTTGGGCAAGATTATTTAACCTCTCTGTGCCTCAGTTTCTTTATCTATAAAATGGGGATAATAATAGCATTTACAGGGTGGCTGTAAAGATTAAGCAAGATAATATGTACAAAGTACCTAGTACAGAATTAAAAAAATATTAGCTACCATCATTATTATAGTCATTCTACCAAAAAAAAAAAAGATACAGCTTAGACTACTATAACTTGATTTTATAGAAAGAGCACAACCTATTCTGCAATTAGTTCTTAAGTATTCAGAAACTCTTCAGTGTTATGAGATTCTTAATTTGGTTGAGTATTTGAGCCAACATTTTGTACTCTGTCTCAATATGAGCAAGTCAAAAAGGTAAATTTTGTATTATATCTTTCTAATTATCATTGATAAAAAAATTAGAAAGACCAAAAAACATGTCATATCAAAACCCGTTCTAACACTACGTTCTCTATTTTAAGCAAGTTAACTTCCTACCTGTCATCTGTACTGCGAAGGGATGGAAGCCGAAAGCTTGTGTTCCTGTCAAGCTTTGACTGGCTTTTGGTCCTCTTGATGGAGCCTTTCAGGCGCTTGCTGAAGAACCCCTAGAATAAAAAGGCAGAAGATGATGCGACAGAGAACCAAAGGGGAACCTTTTTGTCTCCTTATCCTACCACACTACCTTTGCAAAAGAATTTAGATATTTATAATGAAAGTCAGAAACAGAATCCAGCTTTTTACTTTTTTTAAATTTTGTAAATCATAATTACTTAAGAGCACCTGGTAATGCTCTTAATTCTTAGAAGAATTGATGATTGGGTAATTAAACTTTTTATTAGCATCTAATTTCTTCTTTCTTACATAGTTTTATATTATGGAAGATAAACTTCTAATTTTAGTAGATTAAAAAAAAACCAATATAACATAGAAAATTACACCCCTTTCTCGGAAGATAGAAAATTAGCAATTTTAATGGAAATGGCATCCAGGATTTCCTGAACTAAATTAAAAGAAAGCAGTCAAAGATCATGATAGCATGTACGAAGACCCTGACTTGAGAAAATATTTGGTGCACTGGAAGAAATGCAAGAAGGTACTTATAGTGAGAATAGAATAAGTTTTATTAAGATCCTTACAAAAAAGAGTTAACTAAGCAGTGCAAGGTAATGTGTTAGAGGTTTCAAAAGTATTAAAATTTGGTTTATATCAACTTGGCTGTGGGATTTTTTAAGTTAAATTGTGGTAGTTAGATTCAGTTGTCAACTTGGCCAGGTGACGGTACCTAGTTCTGATGCGGTAGACATGAGTGAACCTCATCTGCTCATTGCATCTGCAGTTGGCTAGGAGGTGTGCCTGCTGCCATGAATGATGGCTGATTTAATTGGCTGGTGCTTAAATGAGAGAGCTCAACGTAGCAATAGCCCAAGCAGCTCAGTATACCTCATCTCAGCATTCACAGCTCAGACCAGGCCTTTGGAGATGCAGAAAGAAATCACCCCGGGGAAAGTTGTTGGAACCCAGAGGTCTGGAGAGAAGGCCAGCAGAGATCACCTTGTGCCTTCCCACATAAGAAAGAACCTCAGTCAAAAGTTAGGTGCCTTTCCTCTGAAGAATACATTAACTAAATAAATCCCCTTTTATCAAAAGCCAATCTGTCTCTTATGTGTTGCATTCTGGCAGGTAGCAAACTAGAACATAAGTTTTAAATATAGCTAAAATATTTAGAAATGAAATCAGAATCATTTATGAAATCTTTGAAGCATCTTCACAAGAACAAAGTGTGAAATGATGGTTTTACAGACTTTGGCCCCTACTTGCCTTCTGCCGCTTCCATCAAATTATCTAGAAATTATCTGGGAAAGAACAATCTCTTCAACAAATGGTGCTAGGAAAATTTCTATTTGTAAAAGAATGAAGATAGACCCCTACCTCATACCTTATATAAAAATCAACTCAAAAATCATCAAAGAACTAAATATAAGAGTCAGAACTAAAACTCATAGAAGAAAACGTAGGGAAACATCTTTAGGACTTTGTGTTAGGCACTGGTTTCTTAGACTTTGCACCCAATGCACAATGAGAGAAAAAATAGATAAATGTCATCAAAACTAAAAACTTCTGTGCTTCTAAGGACTTTAGCATCAAAGGAGAAAACATTTGGAAACCATATATTTGATAAGGGTTTATATCCAGAATACAAAGAGAAATGCTTCAACACCAAAAAGACAAGCAAATTTTAAAAATGGGAAAAAGACTTAAATAGGCTTTTTCAAAGAAGACATATAAGCGGCCAAAAAGCACATGAAAAGATGCTCAATATCATTAGTCATTAGAGAAGCACAAATAAAAACCACAATGAGGTATCATTTCATATTCTTTAGAATCATTACTATTAAAACACAAAACAGAAAAGAATAAGTGTTGGAGAGGATATGGAGAAACGGGAACACATTTATTGCTGGTGGGAATGTAAAATGATGCAGAAACTATAGAAGACAGTTTGGCAGATCTCCAGAAAGGTAAGTATAAAATTACCATATGACCTGTCAATCTTACTTCTAGGTATATACCCCAAAGAATTGAAAGCAGGGACTGAAAATACATATTTTGCGTATAGCAGCATTATTCACAATTGCTAAAAAATGGAAGTCACCCAAGTGTGCAACAACCAATGAATGTATAAACAAAATGTGGTATATATACACAATTGAATATTAATCAGCTATAAAAAGGAATGAAGTTGTGATTCATGTAACAACATGGATGAATCCTAAGCACGTCATGTTGAATGAAATAAACCAGACACAAAAGGACAAATATTGTATGATCTTACTGATTTGAAATAATTAGAATAAGCAAACTCATAGAGTTAGAATCTAGATAGAGGTTACCAGGGTATGGGATGGCGGTAGAGAAATAGAGAGTTAAGGCTTAAAATGTACAGAGTTTCAATTTGGGACACTGTAATAATTTTGGTAAGGGATGGTGGTGATGGTAGCACAACACTGAACACAACTGACAGCAGTGAATTATATAGTTGGAAGTGGTTAAAAGGGGAAACTTTAGGGTGTGTGTGTGTATACATATAATTTTTAAAGAATAAACTTTAAAAAAATCCATGGAATTACACAACACAAAGAGTGAGCCCTAAGTTAAAATAATAGAATTTAGTTAATAGCAAAATTATAAAAATGTGGTTTCATCAATTGGAACAAATGTACCACACCACTGCAAGGTGTTAAAAATAGGGTGGTATATGGGGAACATGTATTTTATGCATGATTGTTCTGTAAACCCACAACATCTGTAATAAAAATAGGATGAATGACGATGGCTATTGCCTTCAAGAAATTTGCAATTCTATTGTCAGTAGAATACATTTATCAAAATCTCTTGAGAAAAGGTTGTAAATCAAGAAAAATATTTTGACACATGGAAAATGATTCCTTTTAATTACCCTGAGAGGAAAGTCATCTTATAGAAACTGTGTACAATAAACATACATTTCCATAAGGAAGAAAAAGAAACACATCAATTCTTTGATATTTTTGTAGTTGCCAACAAAGCTCACTGTTTTGGGGGTGAATATTTTATCAATAAGGAGAAGCTATGTCATGCTTTTCTAACAATCATTATCATCTTAATGGTATAAAACATGCTACAAGTCCATGAGCAGGTCAAGAGTGGGGGTGGGGTGTCTGCTCTACGCTGTCCTTACTCAGGGTCTTAGAGGAAGGGAGGCTCAAATCTCTGCACTTTTGGTGGCTGCAGCAGGATATAGGGAATGGAGTAAATTATACACTGACTCAGAAAGCTTTTATCTGGAATAGACTTGTGTTACTCCTGGTATCATTTCATGGGACAAAATAAGTCATATGACCACACCTAACTTCCAAAGGGAAGTGATATGAAGTCCTACCATGTGTTCAGAAAGAGAACCGGAAATATTTGGTGGACATCAATATGGACTGCCACCGTGCTGTTCTAGGTCATGTGTTTTGGTATTAAAATGATTTTAGCTTCATAAAATGAGTTAGGTAGTGTGTTCCTTTTCCCTCAATTTTTTTGAAAAGTTTGAGCAGGATTGGTGTTAGTTCTTTTTGGAATGTTTGATTAAATTCTCCTGTAAAAATCATCTGGCCCTGGGCTTTTCTTTGTAGGAAGATTTTTGATGACTGATTGAAACTCTTTACTTGTGATTGGTTTGTGGAGACCTATTTCTTCTTTACTCAGCGTAGCTTATTTCTGTGTTTCCAGGTATTTGTCCAGTCCACATAAGTTGTCTAGTTTGTTGGTGTACAGTTGTTCACTATATGCTCATGATTTTTTTATTTCTTCAGGGTCTCTGGTAATGATCCTCCTCTCATTTCTGATTTTGTTTATTTGCATTCTCTCTTTTTTTCTTTGGCAGCCTTGCTAGTGGTCAATCGATTTTACTGATTTTTTCCAAAAAAACAATTTTTGGTTTTATTGATATTTTCTATTGTTCTTTTGTTCTCCCATTCATTTAATTCTGCTTTAATCTTTGTTATTTTTCTTCTTCTTGCTTTGGGGTTAGTTTGCTATTCTTTCTCAAGTTCCTCCAGGCGAGCAGTTAAGTTCTTGATTTTTGCTCTTTCTTCTTTTTTAATATAGTCATTTAGGACAATAAATTTCCCTCTCAGCCCTGCCTTTGCTGCATCCCATAAGTTCTGATATGTTGTATTGTCCTTTTCATTTGTCTCCAGATAGTGAATGATTTCTCTAGCAATTTCTTCTTTGACCCACTGGTTGTTAAAGAGTGTGTTATTTAATCTCCATGTAATTGTGAAAGTTAATTCTTTGGTGGTTATTGATTTCCAGCTTCATTCCATTGTGATCAGAGAAAGTGCTTTGAATAATTTCAATGTTTTCAAATTTATAAAGACCAGTTTTGTGCCCAGCATATGATCCATCCTGGAGAATGTTCCACGGGTACTAGAGAAGAATGTATTTACTGGTGTTTTGGAATATAATGACCTATTTTAGGTCTCTTAGGTCTAATACATTTATCAATTGTTTAAGTTCTCTATTTTCTTGCTGATCTTCTATCTGGTTGTTCGAGCTATAGAGGAGAGTGGTATAGTGAAGTCTCCTACTATTAATGTTAAAACATCTATTGCTCCCTTCAGTTTTGCCAATGTTTGTCTCATGTACTTTGGAGTTCCTTGATTGGCAGCATAAACATTTATGATTGTTATTTCTTCTTGGTGCATTGTCCCTTTTATTAATATCTAGTGTCTTTTTTTTTTTTTTTTGCCTCTTATGATGTCTTTACACTTAAAGTCTATTTGTGTGATATTAGTCTAGCTACTCCTGCTTTCTTTTGGTTACAGCTTGTGTAGAACAACTTTTTCCATCCTTTCACTTTCAATCCATTTGTATCCTTGTGTCTAAAATGAGTCTCTTATAAGCAGCATATAGCTGGATTATATTTCTTAATCCATTCTGTCAATCTGTATCTTTTAAGTTTAGTCTGTTAACATTCAAAGTGATTACTGTAAAGGCATTTCTTGAATCTATCATTGTATCCTTTTGATTTAATTGTCAGATCTATGTATTCTTTTCCCTCTTTCTCTTTTATACTTTGTTACCCTTACTGGTACTCTAAGTCTGTGCCCTTCTCCAGACCTCCCTCTCCTATCTGTTTTTTAGTCAACAGAACTCCCTTTAGTATTTCTTGTAGGGATGGTCTCTAGTTGACAAATTCAGCATTTGTCTGTGAAAATTTTAATCACTCCCTCAGTTATTATTATTTTTTCCCTCTCCCTCAGTTTTGAAGGACAATTTGGCTGGGTACCGAATTTTTGACTTGAAATCTTTCTCTTGCAGAATCTCAAAAATATCATACCACTGCCTTCTCGCCTCATAGTGACAGTTGAGTAGTCCAAATTCAGTCTTACGTGGTTTCCCTTGTATATAGTAGATTATTTTTCTTTTGCCACTTTCAGGAATTTTTGCTTTTCTTCAACATTTGACAGACTGGTTAGTAGTGTCTTGGGGAAGGCCTATTTGGATTTATTCTATTTGGAGTTTATTGGGTTTCTTTGATTTGCATATTTATGTCTTTTATAAGGGTTGGGAAGTTTTCCCCCATTAAATCCTCATTACTCTTCCTAGCCCTTTAATCTTCTCTTCTCTTCTTCTTCTGGGACACTGGTGATTCTTATATTTATGTGCTTTGTTTTGTCCATCATTTCCCTGAGAGCCAATTCAAATTTTTCCATCCTTTTTGCCATTTGATTTTTGGGTGCTCAAAATCAGTTGACCTGTTCTCTAGTTCACTTATTCTTTCTTCGGCCTCTTCAAATCTGCTGTTGTGTATCTCTAATATATTTTTTATTTGGTCTACAGCATCTTTAATCTCTGTGATATATGCTATTTTTCTATTTATTCTTTCAAATTCCTCTTTATGCTCTTCTAGTGTCTTCTTGATCTCCTTTATGTCATTAGTCAACGCATTTTCTTTATTTAGTAGAATTATATTAACATCTTTGAGTAGTTGTTTCAAAGTCTGTATCTCCTCTGGTGTTTTAATTTAGTCATTAGGCTAAGCTTTATCTGTCTGCATCTTGATATGCTTAGTGAGCTTCTGTTGCCTTTGAGGCATGTAAGTATCTTGATAGGGTTACTTTGGAAGTTGATTTCCTTCAGTAGTCTAAAGCTTTGTATTTGGTGGTATGTTTGTGGACAGGATGTGGGCCATGGGGCAGGGGACAACAGTGCAGTGATGGCTGCAGTGCAGATTGGGGATGTTATGCTGGTGCCTATGAGCATGGGGTGCAGGGTGTGACTTTGTGGAGGTGCAGCGCAGGGACTGAGGGGGCATAGTGCAGCTTAGGCAGGCCTTGCAGTACAGGAGCAGGGTGTGGCAGGAAGCAGTTGGGGTGGCTGTGTGGATGCATGGAGACTGTTGTGCAGGCAGGATATGGGTAGGCATGTGGAGCATGGGGTCATGGGTATCAGGGTGTAGAGTAGGTGGCACAAAGATTGGGGCCCAGGGAGCACAGGGCATAGATACATCCTGGCATAGGGGGAAGGGTCCAGGGGGCCTGGGATGCAGATGTTGGAGTGTGTAGGGGCGGGGCACAGATCATGGGGGTTGCATGATGTGGGTCAGGGGTAGGTGATGTCAGGGGGTGGGGCCTTGGTATGGGTGGGCAGATGCAGGTAGGTTGGAACAGAGGTGCATGCATGTGCAGGGTGGGGGCTATGTAGCATGGATGAACACATGAGCACCTGGCAAGGGTGGGAACAGGGTGCTTATGCTGGGGGCTGGGGCAAGAGTGCATATGTGCAGGGCCCGTGGTTTGGGTGCAGGGGTCAAGAGGCCGTGTGCATGAATGTGTGCACCTGGTGGCGGGGGGGGATGTGGTTTTGTGCATGTGTGGGTCTGGGAGGTGGGTTTCTGGTGTCCATGTGTGCAGAGATCAGAGGCACTGGCTGGGGTTGTGCCTGCGTGGGGTGGGGGGCATGACAGGCAGATCAGGGAGGGCTGTAAACTGATGTACAAGTGTGCAGAGCTCAGGGTGGGTAGCGTGGAGTTGCGTGACTGTTCGGCTGGGGGCGGGTGTAGGCTGGGTATGAAGGTAAGCAACCACAACCTTGATATGCCAGTGACTGCCAACAGGGGGCAGGGAGGGGGAGGTGGGACTCAAGGGGCTGGGAGTGGGTAGATGGGTCTCAAGGGGGTGAGGAAGACTATGGGATTGTGCGGGAGAAGTGGGTTGGGCTGGGGCAGGCATGCATGCTCTTGGGGTGGGGGTGTGGGGTGAGGATGTGGAGGCAGTGGGTGGGAGGACGGGGTGGGGATGTTTGGAGCCCGGGGCGTGTGTGTGTGTGTGGGGGGAGGTGATGGGTTTTAGGTGGATGGGGTGGGGGTGGGTGAGTTGTGGGTCGGGGGTAGGGTGGCGTGCCTGAAGATAATTCAAGAAACATGGCTTGGCTTACTTCCTAGTCCCCGTCTCCAAGCCCATGCTCTCCTGAGGGCTTCTGTTTGGACAGGGGTGTGTTAGGCTATTTGCACTAGCTGGATAGTCTCCAATTCTCTGCATCTCAATTCTTCAGCTTTTGCAACCAGGGCCTCCCTATGTGGTGTAGAAGACCCTCCCAGGTCACTTTGGAATGGCTGGTCCCAGTTGCCTTCCCATCCCTTCTCTAGCTGTTCTTTGAAGCAGGGGTGAACTTGACCTATCCTATTCTGCTATCTTCCTGGAACATCCCAGGCCATGTGTTTTGTAAACACGTAAAGATTTCTCTTTCTATTAGAGAAATGGAAATGAACTTATGTGACTCACACGTACAAATATTTAACTCACTGAAGAAAACTCTTATGTTATGAACTGTTGTTCTTGCAGCCCAAAGAATAAGGTAAAAACTCCTAGAAAAAGTTATATATTCACAGTTTACTCTAAACTTCCCTGGGTTTATTATAGGTGTATAGAAATCGATTACAGGGAAGAAAATAAGGTTACTTTTAAAAGTACTGTATTTCTTAAAGACAGGCGTTTGCGTGGTCTCCTATATAATCTTAGCAGGCTTAGGAAAAGTTACCATCGGTTTAGTTCTTTAAGGCTTTATTTATTACTTTTATGCCTCAATCAAAATAGTCACCCAACTTCCTCATACATGTAGTTAGCAAACCAGACCTAAGTTTATAGAATTCTACTAGAATCCTTTAGAGTTAGCTCAAAACCACTGGCCTAAGTTGAGATCCAACACAAGGATCCAATCAAACATTATATTTGAATGTTTTAAACAAAAATACAGTTAATGCAATGTTTCCTTGGACTATTTTTCTGTTCTTAGTGAGAAGCTATAAAAGATTTTTAATCATCTGAGTAACATGCTTAGATAACAAAAATTCTATGTCTTAACAGACCAATATACTTATTGATATGTATGTTGACCATCTCCTCCCTTATTATTTTAGATAATCTCTCCACAATTTAAAAAAAAATGGACTTTAAAAGATCAGCTAACTCCTCAGTTTACTTTCAAACTTTTATGTCACCTTGATTAAATAAAGAACCAAAAAAAAAAAAAATACGGTTAAGCAGTTAGCTGAGAATGTACCATTAGATGTTTACTCATATAGTACTGTATACCTTTTGGTGGTACTTACTGTAGCATAATTTAGTTCATTTCTTCAATAAATGTGTATTTTACATCTGATGTAAAATACTATACCAGGTGTTGTAAAGGAATAAGAGAGAAAACAAACACACAAACTCTAAGGAACTTATAGTTTAACATATAATTTAGATATAATATATAAATATGTGATACAATTAGAAAGGTATATGCTCTTAAGTCCTGGCATATATAATCACAAAATTAAAGTTAACTATCATGTTTCTTTGAATCTAAGACACTAATGATTTCCATTCACATCATTATTTTATGCACACTGTGATTTATTTTATGCACACTGTGATAAAAAAGCTCTCAATTAAATTATAACAATGCTTTATCATTGAGAATTTTATATTATATTACAGAAACTTAAAAAATTACTTAGAAGAATTTTATCACATATCACATAGTATATACATAAAAAGAATATATGCAAGGTAAATTGGTCAAGCAAGGTATTACTAATGCTTCTTCATTCTTCTGAATACTTTTTGACTCAGAGTAGTTCATGTTTTTTCATACAATATCATCCTGTGTTCAAGAATGTTGATGACAAACAGTATTTCTTAAGAGTAATCTACAGAGATGTCAAAATGTGTATTGATGAATACTGACATTATTTTAGAGATGAACATATAAAATGGTTTCAGAAGTTCAGTGAAATAAAGATTACACCATCTTGAGAGATAAGGGAAAGCTATATGGAAGAGTAAGCATATGAGCTAGGTCCCAAACGGGAGTCAGGATTTGGGTCTGGAGGCATCAAGGAGCAAGAGTAATCAAGGTGTAGGGCACAGCATAAGAAATAGCACGGAGGTAAGAACAACACGGTGCATATTAAATAGGTTTACTCTGGCTAGAACACCATTAGAAGTAGTGAAAAATAAGATTGAAAAGGTGATTTGTCCAGCTACAATGTATAATTATTGCTCCCATCAGCCTTTAAACTTCTGAGGAAAAATACAATGTTATATCTCAATATATACTAGTGTCCACACCTTAATAATACTCAAGAAATACCTGATAAATATATGCTTGGAATTATGGATGTTTTAGGAAAAAAAGATAAGGAAAAGCTTAAGATTGTCCAGAGTGGTCAGTGATATTTTATTGAGTAGTAGGATAAGCTATAAAATTGTGTTTTTATCTCCTTGATGTAAATGAGGCCTGGCTTTCACCTGAGAATATGGCTTCCCTCTGAGCCCTATCTAGTAGAAGTTTTTCAATTTCCCCTACCCTTGACACCCAGGAAGAGGCAATGGGATTCTCCCAGTTTATCATGACTGCTTCCATACCATTATTCCATAAAATAATGGTCTGAAGTAAAGATTTATTTTTTGAGGTTCTCACCACCTTTGCTTTTGCATCCTCTATCCTTTTTTGCTGCTCTCATGTGTCAATCTCTCTTTCATTTTCCTTTCTTCATTAAGAACTTTAGCCCCTTGCTTGCAATATTTCTTCTCTTAACTCCTAACACCATGCTAGGAAATAACCAGGTACTAACACTCTAGTGCCACAATTCCTTGACTCCAATAACCATTATCTTCTTCTCCAACCACCTACTCCTAGAGCCACATCCTAGATCTTATCATTCATTCAGAGATGCGCTATCTCAGACATCTTAAAAAGCAACAATCATATCTCTCTCCCCCCATTGCACTTCCTTGACCATCACATTTTTTCCCTGCCCCTCTTTTCTTCCTCAACTCTTTTCTTTTCCTTCCCTATCCAATCTGGACTCCATTCACCTGAAACTATTTTATCATCAGCCCCCTACATTCTTTTAATGATCAGCTATTTAAAATTGCAACTGAATCAATCTTTCTGGTCTCAGGACCAGGTTGTTCATGAAGACCATATATTTGTACAGGCCGAAGCCACCAAAAATCCACTGTCTCCAAGGTTGATTTGGCTTCAAATATTCCTCTGTCCTGGGCCAACCATGCACCAAGCCCTCAAGCAGTATTACCCACTCAAGGGAAGCTTTGCATGCCATGCCCTCCTGTCCACGGCTCCCTTCTGAGCAATTCCTTACATATAGGTCACTATGCTCTGTACCATGCAGCTGACTAGAGGACAGGTGGATGAGCTAAAGGTGCCTAAAACAGTTAAGAGTGCGGTAAGAGTTTTGTCTATAAGATATGGCACTATCTTGTAACAACTTAACACTCTAGCCTGATCCTCCTAGAAACCACTACCCCAAAGGAAGGGAAGAAAACTAGAAATAAGTTCCACAATAGATGGAGTTTCAGGCTTTGTTCAATGATGTATCCCAGTGTCTACAGCAGTACTTGGAACATCATAAATAAGTGTTCAATAGACATTTGTTGACTGAAAGAATTTACTGAAAGCTTCTTGGGTATCAAGCACTGGCCAGGTGCTTTCCCACATGTGATACCAATTAATCAGTGCAGCAACTTCATGAAGTAGGTATTATGTAACATGCTTTAGGTTACACGGTTAATAAATGCAGAGTTAGGATTTACTATATTGCTGGTACTTAAAAAGCTTCATTCCGTCATATATTTATTGAGCACATGCTACTTGCTAGATATTTGAGGCACAAAAAAATCAGTGAACAAGTCAGACAGAAATTCCTGCCTTCATGAAGCTACTGGGAGTAGACAGACAATAAACAAAGAATATTATAAATAGGTAATCGACAAGTGCCACAGGAAAAAAAAATAGAGCTATGTAAAGGGAATTGGGGACATAGGATGACCAGAGTAGGCCTTATGGATAAGGATTACATTTGAGTTAAGTTCTGAAGGAGGTGAGGGGTTTAAGGCAAAAGCATGCCTATTATGTTCAAGGAACAAGCCAAGAAATCAGCATGCCTGTGTGGAGAAAGCAATGGGCAGGGAGGGTAGTAGGAGATGAGGTCAGCGAGGTAGCCAGGTGATGGTGGTTCCAGCAGAGGTGACAGTAGTCACGACAGCGTGGAGAGATCTTTTAGGTCTTTACAAGGACTTCACTTCTTACTCTGAGAGAGGAAGCCATTTTTAAGGCAATCAACAATAAGAAATGAGAATTTTAAACAATCATAAGTAAATAAAGCATTTGCTCCTCTGAGACAAACAATTAAAGTCTTGAAAGTAGAGAAATCTGTACTGATTTATTTTGAAGTTTTGAGCAAGAATGTGCATATATGAAGTTTACTAACTTCATTAATAGTAGATCACGTAACAATAATTGAGATACAGAGAAAATATATGACTTTCCCAAAGTCACAAGTTGCTAAGTGGCAGAGAACTCTAAGCCCAAGCAGCCAAACTCTGGATCGTTTGCTTTTTTTTAAAATTAATTTAAAAAATATATAACAAACACAAACATTCTTAACATATGACCATTCTGTTCTACATATTTAATCAGTAATTCAAAATATCATCACATAGTTGTATATTTATCACATAGTCGTTTCTTAGAACATTTGCATCAATTTAGAAAAGAAATAAAAGAGAACAGAAAAAAATTCATACATACCATATCCCTTACCCCTCCCTTTCAACCATCACTAGCATTTCAATCTACTAAACTTATTTTAACATTTGTTCTCCCTATTATTTGTTTTTATTCTGTATGTTTTACTTGTCTTTCGATAAGGTAGATAAAAGGAGCATCAGACACAAGATTTTCAGTCACACAGTCACACTGAGAAAGTTATATCATTATACAATCATCTTCAGGAAACATGGCTACTGGAACACAGCTCTACATTTTCTGGCAGTTCCCTCCAGCCTCTCCATTACATCTTAACCAACAAGGTGGCATCTATTTAATGCATAAGAATAACCTCCAGGATAACCTCTTGACTCTGGAATCTCTCAGCCATTGACACATCATTTTGTCTCATTTAGCTCTCCTCCCTTTTGGTCGAGAAGGTTTTCTCAATCCCTTGATGCTGAGTCCCAGCTCAGTCCAGGATTTTGGTCCCATGTTGTCAGGAAGGTCCGCACCCCTGGGAGTCATGTCCCAAGTAGAGAGGGGGAGGGCAATGAGTTTGCTGTTGTGTTGGCTGGGAGAGAGAGGACACATCTAGCAACAAAAGAGGTTCTCTTGGGGGTGACTCTTAGGTCTAATTTTAAGTAGGCTTAACCTATCCTTTGCAGGGTTAAATTTCATATGAACAAACCCCAAGATTGGGGGCTCAGCCTATTGCTTTGGTTGTCCCCACTGCTTGTGAGAATATCAAGAATTCTCCACTTGGGGAAGTTGAATTTTCCCCCTTTCTCACCATTCCCCCAAGGGGACTCTGCAAATACTTTTTTTATTCACTGTTCAAATCACTCTGGGATTTATCGGGGCATCACTCTGGACAAATCTACAAAATCTTATGCCCTACTCAAGGTTCCATGTACTTATGATGTTCAATTAAGTTATATTAGGAACTGCACTAGTCAAAATATAAATTTTGTACCAAATAAACATTTTTTGCTTTAGTTTCACACATAAGTTAAAATTTTTAAATATTAATTGCCATCTATTTTCAACACCCTGCAGTATTGACATTCCTTTGTTCTTTCTCATGCAAGAACATTTTTAAATTTGTACATTTAGTCACTATCATTATACACTTTAGGCATTCCTAGATTATACCATCTCAGTCTTTATCGTCTATCTTTCTTTCTGATTTCATGTGTGCCCCCAGCCCTCCTCCCTCTATCATTCTCACATTCAGCTTCATTCAGTGTTCTAACATTATTGTATTACTGTTAGGTAGTATTGTGCTATCCATTTTTGAATGTTTACAATCAGTCCTGTTGCACAATCTGTTGGATTCCTTGCTTTTAATCATAAGGCTATACTATTTCTTCACATGAAATATTCTGGGCATATAAAATATAACTTGTTTTCTCCATTTGTACTAAATTTAATTTCCACACACATTTTCTTTTAATAGAATTATATATCACAAAGAGGCAGAAAAATATATAGCAACTAAAAAATATGATGGCAAAAAAAGAAAACAGAAAAACGCCTCACTAGTGTAACATTCAATATACAAGAATATCTCCTATCTGTATAATTAAACAAATAAAATTGAAACATTATTTAAATTACTTTTATATGTAATTGACTCTGCGGTCACTGAGTACAAGAGAAAAAGACTCGAAAATAAAATTTAAATATAGATGGATGCCAAGAGGAAAATGGTTCTCTCTCTTTTATATAATGTATGATACCCATGTCTTATAGAAATCTAAAGAGTAAATGATGAACCTATAAGAGTACTCTAAAAATCCAATAGCATTAATGGAAACAAAGGAAAGAAAGACTACAAAAAAACTGATTTCATTCTTCCAACTGAAATCAACTGCAATCTGAAAGAATACAAGTAATACCCTCAAAACAAATCCTACCTTATCCAATTCTCCTTTGAAACGCTGTTGCCACCATACACAATTCTTAAAAATACTAAAAAGCCCATTACTTTAAACAACTAGATTGTCATAGCAATTGATACAACCAAAATGACTTACGGTAACTAGCTGGTACTATTTTCTGTCAAAATAAGACTTAAAATTAATTGCAATTGCCAGTGCAAGAAAAAGCCAAATGTAGCCTTTCTCTGGAGCTCGGTCAATGTTAAGATAATGACAATAAAAGTTGCTCACCACCTGCAAATTGAAGTAACCCCTGAAGACTGAACTCGTCTATCTGGGCATGATGAGTAACTGAAATAAAACTGCTGCTATGCAACCATCCTCAAAGAGACACTGACTTTCTGGCATTCTGCCACTGCTGCCATTCCCTTAAGACAAGGAGAAAAAGAAACCTTTGGTGGAGACAGGAAAAATATGTCAGCACCTTTCACATAAAAATTCAATGAAGTGCCACAGACCCCTGCTTCAATTCTGCTGGGGGCTTTTTCACATCAGCAATTACACAGGGATTAAGGACAATATTACAGCAATTCTGAGTGATTAAATTTACAGAGTAATTTTAAACAGGTTTTTCTTTTTTACATGAGCAAGCACTGGGAATCAAACCTGGGTTTCCAGCATGCAAGGCAGGAATGGTGCCACTGTACCGCCGTTGCCCACCCTACAAAGTTTAATTTTAAGAACAGTTTCATAAAATGTTACATGACTCATACTAAGAAAATGCTACTTTTTCCATTAGAAAGGACCCAGGCGAGAATTGTTTTCATTCTTGCTTTTCAAGTTTCAGTTTAATTAGTAAATTAATCCCCGTGTACTTTGGGTATCATAATAGTTCATTTTATCATGGGTTGTAATTATCTGAAAGAAAGGGTTATGTCACATGTTATTCCCTTCCTTGCTCTCTTACTAGAACTTAGGAACTTGTAGATGCTTAATAAATGTTGACAAAACATCACTGTAGAAAATTAATAAGGAAAAAGAAAGGAAAGGGTAAATGAAAACATTAAATTAAATGAAAACATTAAATTCCATTTTCCAGTCATGATATTTTACTTAGTTTATCTTCCAGTTACTGCAAGTCTACATAGGAAAGGGAAATTCTAGGTAAACAAGAATAATAACAAAACAAAGAATTGTACAAGTGCTTTATATTTAAGAATTTTCATTGTGGATACTTTTCTTATCTATTGGCTTTTTTTTCATTTCTCCAAATTCAACCATCAAAGGGAGAAATAAAAAAGTTTCAATCATGAGTTAAAAGTGTTTTCTATTAAAGAGCTGATGAATCAGAAACTTTGAGGGTGTGGCACAATAATCGTATTTTTAACAAGCATTCATGTGATTTCTATTCATTAAACAAAGAAAAAAAGTGTTATGAAACTTTTAAACATGCAGAAATTAACATTAACAGATATCTGTTAATCAGATTTACATATTGATGTTAATATACTGATATGCTATGTTATATATAATTACTGTATTGAAACATAAATGTAAGATACATATTATACATTGTGTTATATATTAGGAAACAATGGTAAAAATAATGATACGCCATAACATGCTGGCATGTTAAGATTTGCTGTGGGACAAAGGAAGCTATTTAGCATAACTTCTTTATTTCTAATAATATTCTTTATATTAGACTCATTTTCATTTGATAGAACAATGCTATGCCAGTTTTCTTTTGATGACTATCTTTGTGTTATATATATTTTCCAAGCACTTTACTTTTCAACTTTTATGTATTATGTTTTTTCTTAAAATATTTTTATTGTACACAACAAACATACATTCTTGACACACATTCTATACGTGGTGTACACATCAGTAGCTCATAATATCATCACATAGTTGTGTATTCATCACCATGATCGTTTTTTTTGAACATTTGCATCTCTCCAGCAAAAGAAATAACAAAGAAAAAAGAAAAAAACCCATACATGCCATACCCTTTACTCCTCCCTCTCACTGACCACTAGTTCAATCTATTCAATTTATTTTCACCTTTGTTCCTTTATTATTTGTTTATTTTTTATTCATATTTTTTACTCATTTATCCATATCGTAGAAAAAGGGAGTAAGTATTGCAGGGTGTTGAAAATAGATGCTTGTTCATACGTATTATGTTTTAAATGTATTTTTAAAGTTGTTTATTGAGGTATAATATACAAAAAAGTAAAAGTCACTATTTTTTTTTTTTAAATTTTTTTATTAATCAAAAAAAAGAAAAGAAATTAACACAACATTTAGAAATCATTCCATTCTACAAATGCACTCAGTAATTCTTAGTATCATCACATAGATGTATGATCATCATTTCTTAGTACATTTGCATCGATTTAGGAAAAGAACTAGCAAAACAGCAGAAAAAGATATAGAATGTTAATATAGAGAAGAGAATTAAAATAATAATACTAATAATATATATATATATATAAAAAAAGGAAAAAGAAAAAAAACAAAAACAAAAGATACAAACACACAAACAAACAAACAAAAAACCATATTTCAGGTGCAGCTTCATTCAGTGTTCCAACATAGTTACATTACACTTAGGTATTATTGCGCTGTCCATTTTTGAGTTTTTGTATCTAGTCCTGTTGCTCAGTCTGTATCCCTTCAGCTCCAATTTTCCATTATCTTACCCTGTTTCTAACTCCTGCTGGTCTCTGTTACCAATGATATATTCCAAGCTGATTCTCGAATGTCGGTTCACATCAGTGGGACCTTACAGTATTTGTCCTTTAGTTTTGGGCTAGACTCACTCAGCATAATGTTCTCTAGGTCCATCCATGTTATTACATGCTTCATAAGTTTAGTCTGTCTTAAAGCTGCATAATATTCCATTGTAGGTATATGCCACAGTTTGTTTAGCCACTCGTCTGTTGATGAACATTTTGGCTGTTTCCATCTCTTTGCAATTGTAGATAATGCTGCTATAAACACTGGTGTGCAAATGTCCGTCTGTGTCTTTGCCCTTAAGTCCTTTGAGTAGATACCTAGCAGTGGTATTGCTGGGTCGTAATCCATTCTGCCATTCTATGTCTTTTGATTGGGAAATTCAGTCCATTAACTTTTAGTATTATTACTGTTTGGATAATATTTTCCTCTACCATTTTGGCTTTTGTATTATATATATCATATCTGATTTTCCTTCTTTCTGCACTTTACTCCATACCTCTCTCTTCTGTCTTTTCGTATCTGACTCTAGTGCTCCCTTTAGTATTTCTTGCAGAGCTGGTCTCTTGGTCACAAATTCTCTCAGTGACTTTTTGTCTATAAATGTTTTAATTTCTCCTTCATTTTTGAAGGACAATTTTGCTGGATATAGGAGTCTTGGTTGGCAGTTTTTCTCTTTTAGTAATTTAAATATATCATCCCACTGTCTTCTAGCTTCCATGGTTTCTGCTGAGAAATCTACACATAGTCTTATTGGGTTTCCCTTGTATGTGACAGATTGTTTTTCTCTTGCTGCTTTCAAGATCCTCTCTTTCTCTTTGACCTCTGACATTCTAACTAGTAAGTGTCTTGGAGAATGCCTATTTGGGTCTATTCTCTTTGGGGTGCGCTGCACTTCTTGGATCTGCAAATTTAGGTCTTTCATAAGAGTTGGGAAATTTTCAGTGATAATTTCTTCCATTAGTTTTTCTCCTCCTTTTCCCTTCTCTTCTCCTTCTGGGACACCCACAACACGTATATTTGTGCGCTTCATATTGTCATTCAGTTCCCTGATCCCCTGCTCAAGTTTTTCCATTCTTTTCCCTATAGTTTCTGTTTCTTTTTGGAATTCAGATGTTCCATCCTCCAGTTCACTAATTGTAGCTTCTGTCTCTTTAGATCTACCATTGTAGGTATCCATTGTTTTTTCCATTTTTTCTTCTTTGTCCTTCACTCCCATAAGTTCTGTGATTTGTTTTTTCAGATTTTCTATTTCTTCTTTTTGTTCAGCCCATGTCTTCTTCATGTCCTCCCTCAATTTATTGATTTGGTTTTTGAAGAGTTTTTCCATTTCTGTTCGTATATTCAGCATTAGTTGTCTCAGCTCCTGTATCTCATTTGAACTATTGGTTTGTTCCTTTGACTGGGCCATATCTTCAATTTTCCGAGCGTCATCCATTATTTTCTGCTGGTGTCTGGGCATTTGATCAGATTTCCCTGGGTGTGGGACCCAGCTGGTTGAAAGGTTTTTCTGTGAAATCTCTGGGCTCTGTTTTTCTTTTCCTGCCCAGTAGGTGGCGCTCGTGGCGCTCGTCTGTCTGCACGGCAGTCGGCCCAGGAAACCGCGCATGGAGGTGGGGGTCGCTGGCCAACGCGGCTTGGGAGAGTGCCGGTCCTAATTGCCCAGCTGGCCCGAAACGCCAAGCGTGACGGGAGGGCCCCGCTATCCAACGTTCCCAGTCAGACCGGGGAGCCACGTGCGTGGAGGGGACCCCAGTCGCCAGCCGCCCCGGCCGGGAAAACGCGCGCCCCTTGGGTATCTCACCGCAGCAGATTCTCCCTGCCCGTTCAGCTGTTCCAGAATGGGGTACGCTGTCTTTTTGGTCTCTGTCGTGACTCCGGGAGCTGTTTCGTATTGTTTCTGTTTCTTTAGTTGCTTTTCTGGAGGAGGAACTAAGACCCGTGCGTCTTACTAAGCCGCCATCTTCTCCCGGAAGCAAAGTCACTATTTTTAGTTGTACAGTTTAGTCAGTTCTGACAAATGCATGACACTACAACTGAGATAAAGATCATTTTCATTAGGTGAAAAATTTCTTCATGCCCCTTTGTAGTCAACTCCTTCATTATCTAGGAGAACACTAATCTCATTTGTCCCTATAAATCTGCATTATCTAGAATTTCATATAAATGGAATTATACAGTAAGTAATCTTCTTTCACTTAGCCTGTTTTAGAAATCTATCTATGGTGTTGCATGTATATGTAGTTCAATCATTTTTATTCTGCTGTATGGATACAGCAAACTTTGTTTATCCATATGTAAGTTAATGGACATTTGGGCTGTTTCCAGTTTTGGGCTATTAAGAATAAAGTTAGGGGCAAAACAGCAGTTTAGTAAGGTGTGGAATTTAGTTTGTCCTCCTGAGCAGCAAGTATATAGCCAGAACAGTACAGAACAACTGCTGGGGCTACTTAAGTGACAAGGACACACAGTGTACCACAGTCTGGATGAGGTGAAACAGGTGAGACCCCACACAGAATTGTAAGTCCCTAAAGCTGTGGAGGCCAGTGCCCCTCCCCTATAGGTGTGGCAGGCTGGTTCCCCAAGAGGAAAGGAAAACACTTTACTAGCAGCAAGGATTTAGCAAAAAAAAAAAAAAACTCCAACTGCGTAATTAATTAACAAATCGTGACTTCTTAAAACAGGCCCCCAACACGGATAAACCTGAAATAAACACCAAAGGAACTAGGAGATTCTGCTCCAGCAGAGAGGGGAGGGGCTGATGGAAAAAAAACAAAAACCCAGACTTGTGAGTCAGACTGCACAAAATAATGGAAAAGGGCCAGGCCACAAGAAAAGGGGGCACATAGAGCCTGAAGATACATACAGCCATGAACCAACTTAAGCTCTTGATTGACAACTTGAAGAGTGGGGGTGGGGGGGTGGGTCTGGCTCTGAAAAGGCTTTTTTTTTGCTTTTTTACTACTCATTAACAGCTCATTAGATAAAACTGGAAGCCTTCTAAAGCTCCAACACTGACTCAGGCAAGGGTAGAATTAAGTTTGTCTGAGGGACAAAATAACTCTCTCAGGAGTTAATTCTCTGAAGGTGGGAAGGTGGGGCTCAGCTCAAGTGGAATTCCTCCTTCAAGGAATTCAGGTCCCTGGGACTGGAAAACTGAAGCAATTAAAGTCATCCTATAACCTTAACTCTGTGTCAGCCACACCACCAGCAGGGAGAGTCTGCTGAAATTAAAGGCACCACATCACTTTATATTGGTGGGAAGGCACAGGCAGACAAGTGCCATTTGTGGGGCAGGATAGGAAAAGCAGAGTCTAGAGGCTACATAGGAAAGTCTGAGAACCTGTTGGGCTCACCCTCAGGGAAAACTGATGCTGGTGTCTCATTCCTCCTAAGAGAAGGCCAGTCTGGTCTGGGAAAATCTGAATGGGGTCTATAATATCTGAAAAGACCTTCCTCAAAAAAAAAAAAAAAAAAAAAAAAAGAAGCCCCATATAAGCAGGGCAAGAAACAGAAAAACAAGAACTGAAAAATTCTTATCAGTTAAACAGAACCTATGACAGGTCTAGAATAAATCGAACTGAATGTCAAAGAACAGATAGAGAACAAAACCATGCAGCAAGAAAACCCTAGGTAAAAGACTGAAAACAACTTCCAGAATAAACTAATTAAGGAAATCAAATGCCTAGACGCCAGAAAAAAAAAAATGAATCATACTAGGAAAATAGAAACAGTCAAAGAAACAAACCAACAATTTAAATAAGATTCAGAAGTTGAAACAACTAATTAAGGATATTTGAAAGGACATGGAAAAAAATCTCTTCAAAAATCAAATTAATGAATTTTCAGAGATGCTTCAAAACAGGTATAATATACCTTATTGTGAGAATAAGTTACCAGTGCTGACAGGTATGTGAATGTGGTGGAAAGGGAAAGTTTAGAGTCATGTATGTCACCAGAAGGAAAGTTGGAAGTTAAAACATGGGAATATAACACAGTGAATATTGTGGTGGACAATAACTGTGATTAATTGTACAAATACAAAAAAGCTCTTCCGTGAACTACAGAACAAATGTGCAACACTATTATAAGGAGTTGATAATAGAAGAATTTAGGGAAAAAATATACCTACTGACACCATGATAACAGTAATATTTTAATACTCTTTCATCAACAGTAACAAATGTACCATACTGATACTATGGTTCAATAAGGTGGCGGGAGTGGAGGTGGGTGGGGGGATAATGGCTATGGAGGGATTTGAGTTTTCTTTTTTCTTTCCATTTCTTTTATGGAGTAATGAAAATGTTCTAAAATTGATCATGGGATTGTATGCACAACTATGTGATGATACTGGGAGCCAATGATTGTATACTTCAGATGGTTTGAATGGTGTGTGAATATACTTAATGAAACAGCACTGAAAATATAAAATCAATGAGATGAGGGAGGATATAAAGTAGGTAGTGGGTGAATCAAAAGAAAAAATCAAAGTTTGAAAAAACAAATCATAGAACTTATGGGAATGAAAAAACACAACAGAAGAAATGAAAATAAAAACAACAGAAACCTACAACAATAGAGGCAGAAGAATGGATTAGTGAACTACGAGACTGGACATCTGAAATCTGGCACACAAAAGAAAAATAAGGAAAAGAATGGAAAAATATGAGCAGGATCTCAGGGAATTGAATGACAATATGAAGTGCAGAATATATGTGTTGTGGGTGTCCCAGAAAGAGAAGAGAAGGGGAAAGGAGGAGAATGGGTAATGGAGGAAATAATCACTGAAAAGTTCCCATCTCTTATGAGGACATAAAATTACAGATCCAAGAAGTGCATGTACCCAAAACAGAACAGAACCAAACACACATATTCCAAGGCACTTACTAATTAGATTGTCAGACGTCCAAGAGAAAGAGAATTTTGAAGGTAGCAAAAGAAAAGCAATCCACCACATACAAGGGAAGTCCAATTAGACTAGGTGTGGATTTCTCAGCACAAACCATGGAGTCAAGAAGGTGGTCATATGATATATTTAAGATTTTAAAAGAGAAAAACTGCCAACTGAGAATTCTATAACGAGCAAAATAGTCCTTCAATAAAGAGGAGATCAAAATATTTTCAGACAAACAATCCCAGAGAATTTGTGACCAAGAGACCAGCTAGACAAGAAATATAAAAGGGGGCATTATAGGCAGATAGAAAAAGGCAGGAGAGTGAGGTCTGGAGAAAAGCGTAGAAAGGAAGACTATAAGTAAAGGTAAAAAGAGAGGACTTCCGGAGAAGATGGCGGCTTAGTAAGACACGCGGGTCTTAGTTCCTCCTCCAGAAAAGCAACTAAAGAAACAGAAACAATACGAAACAGCTCCCGGAGTCATGACAGAGACCAAAAAGACAGCATACCCCATTCAGGAACGGCTGAATGGGCAGGGAGAATCCGCTGCGGTGAGATACCCGAGGGGCGCACGTTTTCCCGGCTGGGGCGGCCAGCGACTGGGGTCCCCTCCACGCACGTGGCTCCCCGGTCTGACTGGGAACGTTGTATAGCGGGGCCCTCCCGTCATGCTTGGCGTCTCGGGCCAGCTGGGCAATTTGGACCGGCACTCCCCCAAGCTGCGGCGGCCAGCGATCCCCGCCTCCACGCGCGGTTTCCCAGGCCGACTGCCCCACAGACAGACGAGCGCCACGAGCGCCACCTACTGGGCAGGAAAAGAAAAACAGAGCCCAGAGATTTCACAGAAAAACCTTTCAACCAGCTGGGTCCCACACCCAGGGAAATCTGATCAAATGCCCAGACACCAGCAGAAAATAATGGATGACACTCGGAAAATTGAAGATATGGCCCAGTCAAAGGAACAAACCAATAGTTCAAATGAGATACAGGAGCTGAGACAACTAATGCTGAATATACGAACAGAAATGGAAAAACTCTTCAAAAACCAAATCAATAAATTGAGGGAGGACATGAAGAAGACATGGGCTGAACAAAAAGAAGAAATAGAAAATCTGAAAAAACAAATCACAGAACTTATGGGAGTGAAGGACAAAGAAGAAAAAATGGAAAAAACAATGGATACCTACAATGGTAGATCTAAAGAGACAGAAGCTACAATTAGTGAACTGGAGGATGGAACATCTGAATTCCAAAAAGAAACAGAAACTATAGGGAAAAGAATGGAAAAACTTGAGCAGGGGATCAGGGAACTGAATGACAATATGAAGCGCACAAATATACGTGTTGTGGGTGTCCCAGAAGGAGAAGAGAAGGGAAAAGGAGGAGAAAAACTAATGGAAGAAATTATCACTGAAAATTTCCCAACTCTTATGAAAGATCTAAATTTACAGATCCAAGAAGTGCAGCGCAACCCAAAGAGAATAGACCCAAATAGGCATTCTCCAAGACATTTACTAGTTAGAATGTCAGAGGTCAAAGAGAAAGAGAGGATCTTGAAAGCAGCAAGAGAAAAACAATCTGTCACATACAAGGGAAACCCAATAAGACTATGTGTAGATTTCTCAGCAGAAACCATGGAAGCTAGAAGACAGTGGGACGATATATTTAAATTACTAAAAGAGAAAAACTGCCAACCAAGACTCCTATATCCAGCAAAACTGTCCTTCAAAAATGAAGGAGAAATTAAAACATTTATAGACAAAAAGTCACTGAGAGAATTTGTGACCAAGAGACCAGCTCTGCAAGAAATACTAAAGGGAGTACTAGAGTCAGATACGAAAAGACAGAAGAGAGAGGTATGGAGTAAAGCGTAGAAAGAAGGAAAATCAGATATGATATATATAATACAAAAGCCAAAATGGTAGAGGAAAATATTATCCAAACAGTAATAACACTAAAAGTTAATGGACTGAATTTCCCAATCAAAAGACATAGAATGGCAGAATGGATTATGACCCAGCAATACCACTGCTAGGTATCTACTCAAAGGACTTAAGGGCAAAGACACAGACGGACATTTGCACACCAGTGTTTATAGCAGCATTATCTACAATTGCAAAGAGATGGAAACAGCCAAAATGTCCATCAACAGACGAGTGGCTAAACAAACTGTGGCGCATACCTACGATGGAATATTATGCAGCTTTAAGACAGACTAAACTTATGAAGCACGTAATAACATGGATGGACCTAGAGAACATTATGCTGAGTGAGTCTAGCCCAAAACTAAAGGACAAATACTGTAAGGTCCCACTGATGTGAACCGACATTCGAGAATCAGCTTGGAATATATCATTGGTAACAGAGACCAGCAGGAGTTAGAAACAGGGTAAGATAATGGGCAATTGGAACTGAAGGGATACAGACTGTGCAACAGGACTAGATACAAAAACTCAAAAATGGACAGCACAATAATACCTAAGTGTAATGTAACTAGGTTGGAACACTGAATGAAGCTGCACCTGAAATATGGTTTTTTGTTTGCTTGTCTGTGTGTTTGTATCTTTTGTTTTTGTTTTTTTTCTTTTTCCTTTTTATATATATATTTTTTTATTAATATTATTATTTTAATTCTCTTCTCTATATTAACATTCTATATCTTTTTCTGCTGTTTTGCTAGTTCTTTTCCTAAATCGATGCAAATGTACTAAGAAATGATGATCATACATCTATGTGATGATACTAAGAATTACTGAGTGCATGTGTAGAATGGAATGATTTCTAAATGTTGTGTTAATTTCTTTTCTTTTTTTGATTAATAAAAAAATTTTAAAAAATATTAAAAAAAAAGGTAAAAAGAGAAAAAAAATAGATATGACATACAAAAGCCAAAGGCAAAATGAAAGATGAAAGTACTGTCTTTATAGTAATAACACAGTGTGAATGGATTAAACTCCCAATCATTGGCAGAATGGATTAAAAAATAGGAACTATCTATATGCTGTCAACAGGAGACTCATTTTAGACCCAAGGACAAAAACTGGCTGAAAGTGAAAGGCTAGGAAAAGATATTTCATGCAAACAACATTCAGAAAAGACCAGGAGTAGCTACACTAATATCCATATATTTGTTGGATGACAAATTAGACTTCAAGGGTAAAACAATTAGAAAAGATAGAGAAGGCCACTATGTATTAATAAAAGGAACAATTCAACAAGAAGAGATAACAATCATAAATACTTATGCACCGAGCCAAAGGGCTCCAAAGTACATGAGGCAAACAATGACAACACTGAAAAGAGAAACAGACAGATCTACCATAATAGTGGAGACTTCAGTTTCTGCTCTCATCAATGGACAGACTATCTAGATAGAGGATCAATAAAGAAACAGAGAATTTGAATAATACAATAAATGAACTAGATTTAACAGACATTTACAGAACATTACACCTCAAAACACCAGGATACACATTTTTTCAAGTGCTCATGGATCATTCTCAAGGATAGACCACATGCTAGGTCAGAAAGCAAGTCTCAATAAATTCAAAAAGATTGAAATCATATAAAACACTTATCTGGATCAAAACAGAATGAAGTTGGAAATCAATAACAAGCAGACAGGCCAGAAAATTCACAAATATATGGAGGCTAAACAACACACTCTTAAACAACCAGTGGGTCAAGTAAGAAATAACAAGAGAAATCAGTAAATACTTTGAGGCAAATAAAAATGCAGCAAAGGCAGTGATAAGAGGTAAATGTACTGCTTTAATTGCTTATATTAAAAAAAAAGAACAAAAATTGAGGAATTAATTGTTTACTTGGAAGAACCAGAGAAAGAACAGCAAATAACTCCAAAGCAAATAAAATGAAAGAAATAATATGAAAACAATTGAGAATATCAACAAAACCAGAAGTTGGTTCTTTGAGAAAATCAATAAAATTGATGGACCCTTAGCTAGGTTGACAAAACAAGGGAAAGGATGTAAATAAATAAAATTAGAAATGGAAGAGGAGACATAACCACTGACTCCGTAGAAATAAAGGAGGTAATGAAAGGATGCTATGAATTGCTACACGCTAACAAACTGGACAACTCAGAGTGCATAAACAACGAACATTGACTTGAGGAGAAATAGACAACCTCAACAAACTAACCACAAGTAAAGAGATCAGTGTTAAGAAGCTCCCTCAAAAGAAAAGTCCAGGAACAGATGACTTCATATGTGAATTCTACCAAGCATTTAAGAAAGAATTAGTACCAATCCCACTGAAACTCTTCAAAAAAACTGAAGGAGAAGGAAAGCCACCTAATTTATTCAGTGAAGCAAACATCACCCTAATATCAAAACCAGAAAAAGACACTACAAGAAAGGAAATCACAGGCCAATCTCGCTAATGAATATAGATGCAAAATTCCTCAACAAAATACTTGCAAATAAAATCCAGCAGCACATTGAAAGAATTATATGCCATGATCAGGAACAGTTTATTCCAGGTATGCATGACTTGTTCAACATAAGAAAATCAATTTATGTAACACACCATATCAACAAATCAAAGAAGAAAAAGCACATGATCATCTCGATTGAGGCAGAAAAGGCATTTGACAAAATTCAACATCCTCTCCTGTTGAAAACACTTTAAAGGATAGGAATAGAAGACAACTTCCTCAAAATGATAAAGGGACTATATGAAAAACCCACAGCTAACATCATCCTCAATGTGGAAAAACTGAAAACTTTCCCCCTAAAGTCAGGAACAAGACAAGGATATCCACTATCACCATTGTTGTTCAACATTGTTGTACAGCAATGGGACTGTTCTAGCCAGAGCAATTAGGCAAGAAAAAGAAATACAAGGCATCAAAATTGGAAAGGAAGAAGTAAAACTCTCACTATTTGCAGATGATATGATACTATATATCAAAAACCCTGAAAAATCCACAGCAAAACTACTAGAGCTAATAAATGATACAGCAAAGTGGCAGGGTATAAGATCAACACTCAAAAATCACTGGTGTTTCTATACATTAGTGAAGAGCCACATGAAGGGTGAAATCAAGAAAAAAATTCCATTTACAATAGCAACCAAAAGAGTAAAATGTTTAGGAATAAATTTAACTAAGGATACAAAAGACCTACACACAGGAAAATTACAATAAATTTCTAAAAAAAATCATGGAAGACCTAAATAAATGGAAGGGCATAACATGTTTATGCATTGGAAAACTAAATATAGTTAAGATGTCAATTCTACCCAAATTGATTTATAGATTCAATGCAATACCAATTAAAATCCCCAAAACGTACTCTACAAAAATAGAAAAAACAAAAACAAAATTTATTTGGAAGGAAGGATGCCCCGAATAGGTAAAAATACCTTGAGAAAGAAAAATGAAGTGGGAGGTCTCACACTACCCAACTTTAAAGCATATTATGAAGCAACATGGTCAAAACAGCAAGTTACTGGCATAAAGATAGATAATACTGATCAATGGAATCAAATAGAGTGTTTGATATAGATCCTCTCATCTGCGGATAATTGATCTTTGATAAGGCAGTCAAGTCAACCCTCCTGGGAGATGCTTGGATAACTGGATATCCATATGCAAAAGAATGAAAGAGGATCCATATCTCACACCCTATACAAAAATTAACTCAAAATGGATAAAGGACATAAACATTAGAGCTAAGACTATAAAGCTTTTAGAAGAAAACATAGAGAAATATCTTATAAAACTTGTAATAGAAAGTGGTTTCCTAGACCTTACACCCAAAGCATGAGCACTAGAGAAAGAAATAAATGGGATCTCCTCAAAATTAAACACTTTTGTGCATCAAAGAACTTTGTCAAGAAAGTAAAAAGGCAGCCTACACAATGGGAGACAAAATTTGGAAATCAAAAATCAGATAAGCGTTTAGTATCAAGAATATATAGAGAGATTCTTCAACTAAACAACAAAAAGACAAAATTTTAAAATGGGCAAAAGACATGTAAAGACATTTCTTAGGAGAGGAAATACAAATGGCTCAAAGGCACACGAAAAGATGCTCAACTTCACTGGCTATTAGAGAAACGCAAATCAAAACCACAATGAGATATCATCTGACACCCCACTAGAATGGCCATTATAAAAAAACAACAATAGAAAACAACAAGTGCTGAACAATGTGGAGAAAGAGGCACAATTATCCACTGTTGGTGGGATGTAATATTGCACAACAGCTCTGGAAGTCAGTTTGGCAGTTCCTCAGGAAGCTAAGTATAGAACTGTCATATGATACAGCAATCCCATTGTTAGGCATCTATTCAGAGGACATGAGTGCAAGGACACAAATGGTCCTTTGCACACCTATAGCAGCATTATTTATGATTGCCAAAAGATGGAAACAGCCGAAATGTCCATCGACAGATGAGTGGCTGAACAAGCTGTGGTATGTACATATGATGGATCATTATGCAGCTGCAAGACAGAATAAAGTCATGAAGCATGTAACAACATGGACGGACCTTGAGGACATTATGCTGAGTGAAATTAACCAGAAACAAAAGGACAAATACTGTATGGTCTCAATAATATGAACTAATATTAATGAGTGAACTTGGAGAATTGTAGTTAACAAGGTTATCAGGAGATGGAAATAGGGTACAGATTGGGCAACTGGTGCTGAAGGAATACCGATTGTGCAACAGGACTGATTGTAAAAATTCAAAAATGGATAGCACAATCCTACCTGACTGTAGCATAAATAACAGAAGTACACTAAGTGAAGCTGAGTGTATGACAAAGGGAGAAGGGCTGGGGGGACAGACAAAACCAGAAGGAAAGTTAAAGGATAAAGACTGAGATGGTATAATTTAAGAATGCCTAGGAGGGACAATGATGGTGATTAATAATGTACAAATTAAAAAACTTCTTTGCATGAGGGAGAACAAATAAATGTCAATATTACAGGGTGCTGCAAATAGATGATATTTGGGAAAAAGTACAATCAATGCAAGCTAGGGTCTACAGTCAACAGTAATACTCTAATATGTTTCCACTGAACGTAACAAAGGCATTATGCCAAAACTAAATGCCAACAGATGGGAGACATGGGAAAGGGGTATTGATTCTTTGTGGAAAAAAAGGAAATATCTTCAGATAGAGTATGGTGGCAAAGGCATGTCTACAGGCTTAGATTGGATTGTATGACGTGAATAAAAACTGTCTAAAAATGAACAGAGAGAAACAAGTGCTAAATAAAATGCAGGGAAAGAGATGTACCTGTTCACTGTCGATAGGGAAAGTGAGAGGTGCAACTCTGCTGGAGGGCAACGTGGTGGTTCCACAGAAAGCTAGGGGTGGGTTTGCCATATGATTCTGCAACCCTGTTGCTCAGTATATACTAGAGGAACTGAGTCTGAGAACACAAATGGACATTTCCACACTGGTGTTTATAGTGGCATTGTTCATGATCCACAATGAATGGAGGTGGTCTAAGGATACAACATCAGGGAGAACTATAGTTTATACATTCAATGGATTACTGATCAGCTGCAAGAAGGAATGAAGTTGTGAGGCATGCAACTAGATGAATGAACTTAAAGCACTGTATGTTGAATGAAATCTCAGGAACAAAAAGACAAATATTATCATGCCTCAATCATATGGACTAAGTATAATATAAAAAACTTGGTGAACTAAAGTCAAGAGCATGGGTTATCAGGTTGGGCCCTACTGTGAAGGGTCCTAGATTATAAGCTCTTACAGCCGTCAGATATATTCAGAATGTGTAACTGTTAATTCTAAATTCTGAGATATTGAGCTGCTTGAAATCTTGGGTATTTAGGTGACACATGAGACTAAGAGTTAGAGTTCTTTAGCTATGAAAGTCAGCAGTACCCCATACAGGACTGTTTAAAAAGTTGAAAAAGTGATCAGATTTTGAGTAGAGATACGAATGAAGCTGATCTGTAAAGGACTAAGATACATCAGATTACAGGCTAAAGGATGATATCTCCATATTTTAAAAGATCAACTTTTTTGTGAGACTAAAGGAAGAGGTGTTTATTGGATATAAAGTTTATATTTTGTATAATGCATTTCTTAATTTAACTTTTATGTTCAGTTTAGTTGAATACCATAAGTACATGGGATATTGACTAGAGCATGAGATTTTGTTGGTTTGTTCAGATTAGTGTGATGCCCCAATATATCCCAGAGTAATTTGGGCAGCAAATAAAGAAGTATTTGTAAGGTCCCCTGGGGGCACTGGGGAGAAAGTAAGAAATATGCAAACTCTCCATTTGGAGAATTTCTGATACTCTCACAAGCAGTGGGGACAATCAAATCAATAGGCCAAGCCCTTGATCTTGGAGTTCACCCCTATGAAACTTACCCCCATAAAGGATAGACTAAGCCTTCTCAAAATTAGGCCTAAGAGTCAACCCCAGAGAACCTCTTTTGTTGCTCAGATGTGGCCTCTCTCTCTAAGCCAATTTGGCAGGTGAACTCACTGCCCTCCTTCCTATGTGGCACATGACTCCCAGGGGTGTAAATCTCCCAACATGGGACAGAAATCAAGGAATGAGCAGGGACCTGGCATCAAGGGACTGAGAAAGCCTCCTTGACCAAAAGAAGGAAGAGAGAAATGAGACAAAATAAAGTTTCAGCGGCTGAGAGATTTGCAAGGCCCCAACCTGACAACCCATGAACTTGTTCACCGAATTTTTATATTATAATTAGTCCAGTGGACAATGAAAGGGAGAGGTAACATGTATGATATGAGTTTTTTCTTTTTATTTCTTTTTCTAGAGTGATGCAAATGTTCTAAAAATGATTATGGTGATGAATACACAACTATAAAAAAAAGAATAAGGTTACTATAAAATTTTCAACCATGTCTTTGTGTGGACATAAGGTTTGGGACCGACTAGTTTACAAGCTTAGTTGGAAATTCACAAACAAATAGAAGAAATAGCAACACTTTAAAGTGGTAAGATGTTAAAAGGGTGAAAAGGAAAAGGGAGGTTGAGAAAGGGAGGAATCTCTGATATTTTTCCCTTTTTATATTTGAAATAATTTTATATTTACAGAAAATTTGGAAAATAGTACAGAGAATTTTTCTTTTTTTTTAAATTTTTATTTATAAAATCTATCAACATGCAACACAAACATTCTTAATACATGAACATTCCATACTTGGTGTGCAATCAATGGCTCACAATATCACCACAAAGTTGTATACTCAACACCATGATCATTTCTCAGAACATTTATGTCATTCCAGAAAAAGAAATAAAAAGAACAAAGAACAAACTCAGAATCCCTCCCTCTCATTGACCACTAGCATTTCCCCCTACCCAATTTATTTTAACATTTGTTCCCCCTATTATTTATTTGTTTACTCATTTATTTTTTCATCACATAGTTGTACATTTATCATCATGATCATTTCTTAGAACATTTGCATCAATTCAGAAAAATAAAAAGAAAACAGAAAAAAATCCATACATACCATACCCTTTACCCCTCCCTTTCATTGATCACTACCATTTTAATCTACTACATTAATTTTAACATTTGTTCTCCCTATTATTTATTTATTTTTAACCCATATTTTCTACTCATCTGTCCATACTGTAGATAAAAGGAGCATCAGAACAAACTTTTCACAATCACATAGTCACTTGTGAAAGCTGTATCATTATACAATCACTTAAAGAAACATGGCTACTGGAACACAGCTCTACAATTTCAGGCACTTTCCTCTAGCCTCTCTAACACAACTTAAACTAAAAAGGGTTATCTATATAATGCATAAGAATAACCTCCAGGATAACCTGTTGACTCTATTTGAAACTCTCAGCCACTGACAATTTATTTTGTCTCATTTCTCTCTTTCCCCTTTCAGTCGATAAGGTTTTCTCAAACCCTTGATGCTGAGTTCCAGCTCATTCTAAGATTTTTGTCCCACGCTGACAGGGAGGTTCACACCCCTGTGAGTCATGTCCCACATAAAGAGGGGAGGGCATTGAGTTTGCTTGCCATGCTGGCTGAGAGATAGACCACATCTGAGCAGCAAAAGAGGTTCACTGGGGGTGACGCTTAGGCCTAATTAAGTGCGCTTAGCCTGTTCCTTTGCAGAGATATGTTTCATATGAACAAACTCCAACATTGAGGGTTTGGCCTATTGATTTTGTTGTCCTCACTGCTTGTGAGAATATCAGGCCTCCATATGAGGAAGCTGGGGAAATTTTCCCTCTTCCTCACTAATTCCCCAAGGGAACTTTGCAAATACTTTTTTATTCACTGTTCAAATCACTCTGGGATTTATCGGGGCATAACTCTGGAGAAATCTACAAAATCTCATGCCCTACTCAAGGTTCCATGTACTTACAGTGTTCAATTAAACTGTCCATAAAAGTTATTAGGAGATGCACTTGTCAAAATATAAATTTTTTTACCAAATAAACATGTTTTTGCTTTAGTCTCACACATAAGTGAGTTTTAAAATATGAATTACCATCTATTCTCAAAACCCTGCAATCTTCCTCATGCAAAAACATTTTTTTTTAATTTGCACATTTAATCACTATTGTGTACATGCTAGGCATTCCTAGATTATAGCATCTCAGTCTTTATCACATATCTTTCCTTCTGATTTCATTTGTGTCCCCAGGCCCCTTCCCTCTATCATTCTCACATTCCGCTTCATTCATTGTACTAACATTATTGTATTACAGTTAGGTAGTATTATGCTATCCATTTCCGAAGTTTTACAACCAGTCCTGTTGCACAATCTGTACCCCTTCAGCTCCAATTACCCAATATCTACCCTATTTCTATCTCCTGATGATTTCTATCTTAACTAAAATTCTCCAAGTTCATTCATTAATGTGAGTTCATATCAGTGAGACCATTCAGTATTTGTCCTTTTGTTTCTGGCTGATCTCACTGAGCATAATGTCCTCAAGGTCCATCCATGTGGTTACATACTTCATAACTTTATTCTGTCTTACAGCTGCATAATATTCCATCATATGCATATACCACAGTTTGTTTAGCTAATCGTCTGTTGATGGGCATTTGGGCTGCTTCCATCTCTTTGCAATTGTGAATAATGCTGCTATGAACACTGTTGTGCAAACGTCCATTTGTGTCCTTGCCCTCAAGTCCTCTGAGTATATACCTAGCAATGGTATTGCTGGATCATATGGTAATTCTATACATAGCTTCCTGAGGAATCGCCAAACTGCCTTCCACAGCAGTTGTACCATTTGACATTCCCACCAACAATGGATAAGTGTGCCTCTTTCTCCACATCCTTTCCAGCACTTGTTGTTTACTGTTTTATTGATAATGGTCATTCGGCGGGTGTGAGATAATCTCTCATTGTGGTTTTGATTTGCGTTTCCCTAATGGCCAGGGAAACTGAGCATTTTTTCATGTGCTATTTAGCCATTTGTATTTCCTTTTCTGAGAACTGTCTGTTCATGTCTTTTGCCCATTTTGTAATTAGGTTGTCTGTCTTTTTGCTGTTTAGTTGAACAATCTCTTTATATATTCTGGATACTAGACCCTTATCTGATAGACAATTTCCAAGTATTGTCTCCCATTGTGTAGGCTGTCTTTTTATTTTCTTGACCAAGTTCTTTGATGCACAAAAGCATTTAATTTTGAGAAGTTCCCATTTATCTATTTCTTTCTTCAATGCTCGTGCTTTGGGTGTAAGGTCTAGGAAATCACCTCCTATTACAAGATTTATAAGATATTTTCCTACATTTTCTTCTAAAAGTTTTAAGGTTCCAGATCTAATGTTCAGGTCTTTGATCCATTTTGAGTTAATTTTTGTATAGGGTGTGAGATATGGATCTTGTTTCATTCTTTTGTACGTGAATATCCAGTTCTCTGATTTTAATTCTTTATCTATTTTTTAATGTGAAACATTTTTATGGTTTAATGCTATTCAAAAAGGTATATTCAGAGAAATGTTGAACTCTCCAAATCCCTACTACCTGTTTCCTTTTCTCCCTTCTTTCCATCCTTTCTGCATCTTTCCCTAATAGATAAATAATTTCTGTTGTTTGTTGTTTATCCTTCCTGTTATTTCCAAAAATAAAGATATATTTTTTTCTTACATACCCTTCATCTTTATAGGGTAAAACACTACAGATATTCTTAAGTACTCTGCTTTTTTCACTTAATGGTGTATCCTGGAGATGACTCAAAATCAGTTCATAAGACCTTTCTCATTCTTCTTTACAGCTACACAGCACACCATCATATAACTGTATTCTGTTTCCTATTGCTAGTCCCCTTGGGGGAATGGGGAGAAAGGGGGAAAAATTCAACATTCCCATTAGGAGAATTCCTGATATTCTTGCAAGCAGTGGGGACAATCAAATCAATAGGCCAAGACCTTGATCTTGGGGTTTGCCCCTATGAAACTTATCCCTGCAAAGGATAGACTAAGCTTACGTAAAATTATGCCTAAGAGTCACCCCCAGAGAACCTCTTTTGTTGCTCAGATGTGGCCTCTCTCTCTAAGCTGACATAAGAAGCAAACTCACTGCCCTCCCACCTCTACGTGGGACATGACTCCCAGGGGTATAAATCTCCCTGGCAACATGGGACAGAAATCCTGAGATGGGCTGGTACTTGGCCTCAAGAAATTAGGAAAACCTTCTAGACCAAAAGGTGAAAGAGATAAATGAGACAAAATAAAGTGTCAGTGGCTGAGAGATTTCAAACAGAGAGGTTATCCTGGAGGTTATTCTTATGCATTACATAGATATCCCCTTTTTATTTCATGGTGTATTAGAGTGGCTAGAGGAAAGTACCTGAAACTGTAAAGCTGTGTTCCAGTAGCCATGTTTCTTGAAGATGATTGTATAATGGTAAAGCTTTTACAACGTGACTATGATTGTGAAAACCTTGTGTCTGATGCTCTTTTTATATATGGTGTGGACAGATGAACAAAAACTATGGTCAAAAACTAAACAAATAATGGGGAGAAAAGGTTAAAATAAATTGAATAGATTGAAATACTAGTGGTGAATGAGAGGGAGGGGTAAGCGATATGTATGTATGAGTTTTTTCTTTTTTATTTCTTTTGCTGGAGAGATGCAAATGTTCAAAAAAATGATCATGGTGATGAAAACACAACTATGTGATATTGTGAGCCACTGATTGTGCATCATGTATAGAATGTTTGCATGCCAAGAATGTTTGTACATTTGTTTATTAAGGTTTACAATAAAAATATTTAAAAAAATTTCCTACGGCTACCATAACAAATTACCACAAACTTAGTGGTTTAACACAACTTAAATTTATTCTGTAGCTCCACATGAATTTCACCTAGTTAAAAAAGTCTTGACAGGGCTGTACTCTTTTCTGGAGGTTGTAGGAGAGAATCCATTCCTTGTCTTGTTGTCTCCTACTTTCCTTCTTCTAAGTCTATAATACTGTATCTCTCTGACCCTTCTTCAGTAGTCATCTCTCTCGACCATAGCAAGGAAAGGCTCTCTACTCTCTAGTACTCATATGATTGGACTGGACCCATTTAGACAATGCAAGATAAACTCCCCTTCTCAAGGTCTTTAGTTTTACTCACCACTGCAAAAGACCCTTTTGCCATCTAAGGTAACATATTCACAGGTTCCAGGTAAAATGATGTAGACATCTTTGAAAGGTCATTACTATGCCTTTCACATGTAGTTTATTTGGCCATTCTCTTATGATTGGGCATTTAGGCTGCTTCCAATATTTTGCAATTCAAAATACTGCTGTAATGAATAACTTGTGCATAATATTTTCATATAGGTGGAGGTGTAGCTTCAGGATAGATTTCTAGAAGTGGGATTGCTGGGTTGAAAACAAGTGCATATGTAGTTTTTGATAGGTGGTATTGAAACACTCACCAGAGGCATTCTATCAGCTTGCCTTCGCATCAGTACATATGAAAGTGTCTGTTTCCCTACAGTCATGCAACTGAATTTGTTGTCATACTCTATAGTTTCTGTCAGCCTGAAAGGTGAAATGATATCACCGTCTTCGTTTAATTTGCATTTCTCTGATTATAAGTGAGTTTGGAAATTGTAATCATATGTTTAGGTCAAGTTTTGTATATTTTTTTGTGTGTGAAGTTATTTGTTCATGTCTTCTTTTCAATTTTCTACTGGGCTTTTGATCATTTGTCTCTTAATATGCATATATATACATTTAATTTCAAAGTATAGTTTTATGAATGCACTTTACGACAAATGCCATTCATATGCCACCATTTCCCAGAGGAAATACTGCTCATTATAAAGAATTACAGGAAAATTTTCATTAGACAAACTGAGTGTGTGTGTGTGTGTGTGTGTGTGGCAGGAGAGGGAGGGTTGTTTCATTTATGCCATACTGCAAAATACCAACTCACATCTTGAGTTTACAAACAAAACTGAGCAACAATTTTTTTCTTCTAAAACTTTCTTTAAGGCAGATCTTTTTAGCATTGTGTGTGTTACTACACAATAGTGTAGTAGTACAGTGTAGTACAGTGTATAGTTTTGGCATATTTAACTGTTTTAGTTTCCTTGTGACAATAATACATGTGGTCAGGAAGCGGCAACAAACTCTCTTTTCTAGTCCCTCTACCTGATCACATTTTAAAAACTCATGTCTTCATATACATATATTACTGTATCAAAAACACATTTTAACAGAATTCACAGCTCATTAAAGCTTCAGTTTACAATTATTCATACGAATGTAATTTCTAATATGGAATGTTCATTTAGAAAGCATTCTACATTGGGATCCCAGTAATCTGTATCAGAAATGCTGAAGTCCTTCAGTACAATGTCAGAAATTTTATCTCTGTTCATTCATGCACTTCTTTCAACAATTTCCTAATTTTACTTTTGGATTATCATTTTTGTATATTTCATGTATTTCTTCAGTATATTCTCAGGTAAGGCAGGTTGATATCTATATAAATAATCATAAATGTGAAGATGATAAACGAGGTATACTTTCTCACACATAGTCAGAGGGTCAACATAATGAAAAGAAAATAATGAAAAGAAAATAATGAAAAGAAATACAGTGTCTGGGAACCCACTATAGGAGGATAATAGTTAATTCCAGTACCAGAAGTTTCAGATAGATAACCTTTGATTAAGTGGTGTTCTGGTACAAAGGGGTAAAAAGTTTTTTTCCAGTGGTATCTCTGGAATATACTGCTTCTATGTTTATGATTTCCATGCATCTCCCCCATGCTAAATCTTTGAAGGAGGAACTATGTGTACATCTGTCTGTTACAAATGCATCAACAAATCTCTTCAAAACACTGTGAATGTAATTAATACCACTGAATTATACATTTGAAAGTGATTATAAGGGGAATCACTTTCCCTTGAGTTGTATATATGTTTAAAAATTCCTTGCTGAATACCTATTCTGCTTCTCCAATCATGTAGCTCTGCTTTACATAAGGCTTAAATCTTCTCCCAAAGTAAATGGTTTTTCAGGGTCATATTTGAAAGAAGCCATCTCAAATTGTCTATTATGACATACATATCATCATCTGCTTTCATAAACCAATCAATATCTTCTAAATAATGGCCAAAAACATACTGAAAAGTTTTAACTGTTTTCTAGTACAGTTGATTTCTGCCTTCCTTGGTTTTTTACCCCACAGTAGGGAAGTCTTTGTTTTCTTCTGAACTCAAAAATAATACTTCATTTCAATGCTGGGCCCATGTAGCTTTCTTTGCGTTTGGACTTTTTCTTTGAATTTCGAGGTCCTGTCATAAGCCAACAAAGAATTTTAATCTTCTGATAGAGTTTTTTTGGTGATGTTTGTGCCCTCATCTTTATGTTGGCTGACATCTGTTTTGAAGTTCATCTGTCCTTAAATAGATTATTCTAGCCACTATCATCTGAATGTATAACATGAGGATCATTATGAAGAATATTAGGCTGAGTATCACTTTGTTCTTCCAACAAAATAGTAAGCAGCTGAGAATACAAAAAAAATTTGACTGCTAATCCACAAAGGAAGATTAACAAATTCAGCCAAGATTTAGAGGTCATTTCCAAAAAGTGTTTTACTGACATAAGCTGTGACTCCCTCTCACTCCTCCAGGGGTGGGGGGAGAGGCAGACAACATGGACAGCGATGGTCTTTCTGATCAGTAGTCCTATAAGTGACTCAGGACCATTAGCCAGAGCTGCTTACTGCCACCCAGATCATTCCTGCGCAGCAGTGGCAGCCTAGTAGAGCCCTGAGAGCACACCAGCCTGCTCTCCTCAATATATATATTTTAACTTTTTATTTTGCTAAAATTTTAAACATATATACAACTCAAGGGAAAGTGATTCCCCTTATAATCACTTTCAAATGTATAATTCAGTGGTATTAATTACATTCACAGTGTTCTGCTACTATCAATACCATTCATTACCAAAACTTTTTTGTTACTCCAAAGAGAAACTGTACCTGTTAGCAATATCTACCCCCTCAACTCCTGAACCATGTGTGCTGGTTTGGAGGTATTATGTACCCCAGAAAAGCCATGTTTTAATCCTGATTCAATCTTGTGGGGGCAGCCCTTTCTTTTAATCCTAATTCAATACTGTAGGCTTGGGAATTTTGATTGGATTATCTCCATACAGATGTGATGTGCCCAATTGTGGCTTTGATTAGACGGAGATGTGATTCTACCCATTCCAGGCGAGTCTCGATTAATTTACTGGAATCCTTTAAGAGGAAACATTTTGGAGAGAGTCAGAAATGATAGACCCAATAGAATTGTCAGAGCAGAGCTGACACAGATGCTGACACTTGGATAACAGAGACAAAGACATGTGCAGATGACTGGAGCCCAGCAGATGTTGCCATGAGATGTTAAGCAAGCCAGAACCCGGGAAGAGCCAAAGGAAGCCAAGAGATGAAAGCCACCCCCAGAGAAACAAAGTGAGGAACCTCCACAGAACAGAGGCTGAAAGCAGTAGAGCCCAGGAGCAAGGGACCAGCAGATGCCAGCCATGTGACTTCCCAGATGACACAGTGTTCTAGACCCATCAGCCTTCCTTGAATTAAGGTATCTTTTCCCGGATGCCTTAGTTTGGACATTTTTATAGGCTCAGAATGGTAAACTTGTAACTTATTAAATTTCCCTTTTTAAAAGCCATTCCAATTTTGGTATATCACATTCTGGCAGCTTACTAACTAACACAACATGTAATATACTTTCTTTCTCTATGAGTTTGCTTATTCTAGGTGATTCATATAAGTGAAATTATACAATATTTGATACTTTATATCTGTTATCTCAATTAACATGGTGTCTTCAAGGTTCATCCATATTGCAGCATATACCAGAACTTCATTTCTTTTCAGTCTGAACATTTTGTTTATCCATTCATCTATTGATGGACACTTGGGATGCTTTGATCTTTTGCTTACTGTGAATAATGCTGCTATGAATATTGGAGCACAAATATCTGTTTGAGTCCTGGATTTCAATTTTTTATTTTTGGTATATACCTTGAAGTGGGATTGTGGGCCATATGGTGATTCTATATTCAATTCTTCTGAGGAACTGTTAAATTATTTTCTACAGCGGCAGCACCATTTTATGTTCCCACCAACAGTGAAAGGGCGTTCCTATTTCTCCACACATTCTCCAACACTTGCAATTTTCCTTTTTTTCTTTAATAGAAGGCATATATTATTGGGTGTGAAATGGTACCTTGTGGTTTTGATTTGCACTTCCCTAATGACTCATGATGTTGAGCTTTTTTTTTGCATACGCTTATTGGCCATATGTATATCTTCTTTGAAGAAATATCTAGTCAAGTCCTTTGCCCATTTTTTAATTGGATTTTTTTTGTTGTTGTTGAGTTGTGGTAGTTCTTTATATATTTTGGATATTAAACCCTTGTCAGACATATGATTTGCAACAATTTTTTCCCATTCTGTAGGCTGTTTTTTTCTCTTTCTTCAAAATGTCCTTTGATGTAGAAAGGTTTATAATTTTTCTGAAGTCCATTTTGCCTATTTTTTTGTTGTTGTTACTTGTGCTTTTGGTATTATATCTAAGAAATAATGGCTAAATACAAACTCATGAAGGTTTTCTCCTAATAATTTTAGGGTTTTAGATCTTATATTAAGGTCTTTGATCCACTTTGAGGTTTTTTTTTTTTTTTTGTATATTGTGTGAGGTAAGGGTCCAGCTTCATTCTTTTGCATGTGGATATACAGTTTTATCAGCAACATTTATTGAAGAGATCATTCTTTTCCCATTCAATGTACCTGACACTCTTACTGAAAATAGCTGCCCATAAATGCGAGTGCCCCTTAATTTTTAATAGCTATCTATTGGGAACATTAGCTCTTTGTGATATATGTTGTAAATATTTTCTCCAAGTCTGTTGTCTTTTAACTACTTTATGGAGCATTTTGCTATTGATTTAAAAAACAAAACATTTGCTATATTGTCAAATTAATCAATCTTTTTTAAAAAATCGCCTCTGGCTTTTCAGTAATCAATAGAGAAAGCTCCTCTCTATGTAAGGTTAAGGAGGAATTTGTCCATGTTTTCTTGTAGCATTGCATGTTATTTTCTTTTACATTTAGATTCCCAATCCATTTGGAATTTACTTCTGTGTAAGGTTGATATACATATTTAATTTTATCTTTTCCCAGTTGTCCCTATACCATTTTTTTCAGATACCAACTCTCAGGAAACCATTCTTGATTTCTCTAATAAGACTTAGTCTTTCTGACTTCTGAATACCTAAAACTTTTTGCTTATACCTCTGATTTCCTATACTGTAGTTCTATAGTTATTTGTATTCCTATTCTATATCCTCTATTCAATTTTAACTCCCAAATTCAAACATTATTAAGTTTATTTTTGTATTTCTGCAATTGTTAAACAGACTGTGGGCTATTTAATAAATATGTACAGAATGCTAATGATCAACCTGAATTATCAAAAAAAATCTAATTCACTCAAGAAAGTAGGGAAATATTTAATAATCTGAGGGAAAAAACTTCAAAATTATTAAAACAAAACCACATCTGATGTTAAACAAGAAAAAGTTTAGTCAACTGAAATATTAATTTATTGAACATCTCATAACAAGTTGTTGATTTTCTTAAGACTAAAAGAGAACATGCTGATCTTATTCAAGTTCACAAAGAGTTGAATATTAAGGAAGATAGCTTTAAGGGATAAAAGATGATAAATGATGAAACAAAAATAAGAAGGAAAACATCACCCCAAAGTGTGGTCTATTACTTTAATGGAGATCTACCAGAGGTTATCACTGAAGCCTGAAAAAGTATCAGATAATGTAATATGATGGACATCTTTTCATTGTCAGAGGAGATTAACTAGATGAATTTGACTTTTTCCATCCCTCATTTCTAGGACTCTAAGAATAAAAGTATCACAAAATGAAGGGAAGGCCTTAGAGCCTATGAACTATTTTTAAAAAAGAATTCTTACTGCCCCTGTTGAAATAAAATATACCAAAAATCCACATTCTGGAAATGGCAGTGAGTAAAAGGCATTATGAAAAACAATTTAATTATTCTTTACTAATGTCTATCAGGATGGGCTTTTATTTATTTATTTATTTTGTACAGAATAAAGGGGGAGAAAAGGAAGAATACATTATGGAAAATATTTTATTAGGCATATTTATATTACATCTAGAGGTTACTTCCTAATTGTATTGCAAAAAATTTTCCTTCATGAATTTAGCCCTCATTATTAACAAATTAGTCCTTAGTATATAATCCCTTTTTTATTTTTAAACCTCCAAGGATCTTAAAAGATATGGGTAATACTTCAACTATAACAAAAAAAAAATCACAGACCTCAGAAGAGGTCATACACTAGTTCTTGGTCATATAAGCGGATGCTAACTGAACATACAATTAACAAATACTATACTTATCACTCTTTTGCCTGCTCTAGGTACAAATCCTTACATGCTAATAATATGAGACCTTTATTCTGATACTTTGGCAGAATTAAAAAAGGTAGAGTGTGTCGGTTTGAAGCTATTATGTAGCCCAGAAAAGCAATGTCGTTTAATCTCATTCATTATTGCTGGTGGAGCTCTTTGATTGTTTCCATGGAGATGTGATCCATCCAGTTGGGGGTAGTAAATTCTGATTAGATGGTTTCCATGGAGGTGTGCCTCCATCCATTCAAGGTGGGGTTGCTTACTGGAGTCCTTTAAGAGGGAACCATTTTGGAAAAAGCTTTAAAGCCCTGAGAGCTACCAGAACTGACAGAGCCAACAAAATGGACAGAGCCCTGGGGAAGCCGTTGAAAAGAAACCTAGCAGATCTCACCATGTCCCTTCCAGCTAAGAGAGAAACCCTGAACGTCATGAGCCTTCTTAAAACAAGGTATCTTTCCCTGGATGCCTGAGATTGGACATTTTTATAACCTTGTTTAATTTGGATATTTTCATGGTCTTAGGACTGTAAACTAGCAACTTAATAAATTTTACCCTTTTAAAAAGTCTTTCCACTTCTGGTATATTGCATTCTGGCAGCTTTTGCAAACTAGAACATAGAGTGACAGATGCTAGATCCCATGGTCAGAAGAGTTCAGAGGGTTTTTCAACTACAGCCACCTGATCTTAAACGAGAAGTGCTCTTGAGTCACAATGGTTTCTCTGACTGCATAAGATATGGGCCTGATAACTAGAACAGATCAACAAGTTTTGACTTTCACTTCTCTGGCTGCATTGCCGTTTTTCTTTTTAATGAGTTGACAGACCATAATCCTCTGTATCCAATTGTAACTTGAATGAGAAGCAAACTAACAAATACAGTCCCCATGAGTCATTCTTTCTATCATTATTCTCATAGGCTTCCATACAAATTATATCTTTCAACTTACTATATTTCACTCCTCTTAATACTATTTTAATTAATAGATTAATGTAGACCCTTTTAAAAAATACACAATGTTGATTAATTTAAAACCACCAACTGTTGATGAAGATGCTATAGAATAAGAAGTTGATGTCTTTAAAATATGAATACCTTGGGTAACCATGAATGCTACCAACATATTTAGTGAGTTTGCATAAACAGAGTAGGCTAATGAAGAAGTCAGTGCTGGGGTTATAAGATATATAAGGTGGCATAGTCCTCGTCTTCAAGATAAGTGGCTTCTAAATTGTTTTGATCCTGTATGACATGAGTAATATATTGAGTGTTTATCCCTAATATGTTCATTTATAAAATATAAGAATGTTCTGATGTATTACCATAGAACATTCAATATCATAAAAATCGAAAGAGAAATAAACAAACGTACTAATATTTTTCTTCCGACACCCCAAATGGACTGTGCAGCGTACTCTCTGAGATACATATTCATACCATTTTAGAGACGATTAGCTAGGATATCATAGACCAGGGAAGGCAATTATACAAATAATGACTTACAGTACAATAGTACCAGTGCTCTAATGAATATATGCATAATCCTATGACAGGACTGAGAAGGTCAAAACTAATGCTGTCAAGAACAGGTAAAAAGATACTGGAGCTGAGTTTTTGCTTTTTTCTTTTTTTCCTGGAGCTGAGTTTTAAAGGATGAGATAGGGAGGATGGAAGGAGGACTTCCTACACACAGATATGCAAAGGGAAAACTCCAAAGTTGGGTACAGATGGAGCATGGGGTTCAGAAAGATGGAGGAAGTGGTATGGATGGGAATGTGGAAAATGAAACTGGAAGGGCAGGCAAGAACTGAACAAAAGGTTTTCTGTGGAAAATTAAATTCAGTTTTCATCATCTTGTAACGAGTTCAACTGCCTTTAACATATGACTGAAGTTATTTGAGGAAAAGCTATGTTTGAGGACATTCAAATGAGGAAAAGTAGGTGTGGAAAGGAAGAGGAGAGGAGGAAAAACCTACTGTTGCCAAATACAATGTATAAAATTCAGCCATATCCATGGGCATGGGATCATGGAAAGCCATTAAAAGACCTAAAGCAAGGGAGAGTCAAGTAATGATCAAGTTTAGGTTTAAAGCGTTTACCCTGGTGGCAGTGAGAAGGCTAAAGTGGGTAAGGGTGAGCCCGGAGGGCAGGCAATGAGGTACAGGTTAAAAAAACAGGAAAAAAAAGTGTCATTAAAAGTACTAAAATAGCGGGCCGCGGTGGCTCAGCGGGCAAAGTGCTTGCCTGCTATGCCGGAGGACCTCGGTTCGATTCCCGGCCCCAGCCCATGTAACGAAAACGGAGAAACAAAATACAATAAAAAAAAAAAAAACAAGAAAATGTTTAAAAGATGTTTCCCTTTGGGCGGGCCGCGGTGGCTCAGCGGGCAAAGTGCTTGCCTGCTATGCCGGAGGACCTCGGTTCGATTCCCGGCCCCAGCCCATGTAACAAAAACGGAGAAACAGAATACAATAAAACAAGAAAATGTTTAAAAATGTTTCCCTTTCTTCCTTCCTTCCTTCCTTCTCTCTGTCTTTCCTTTAAAAAAAAAAAAAAAAAAAAAAAAAAAGTACTAAAATATAAAGCCTTTTTCTTTCTTCAGTGGTTGTTCTCTCTCACCTGTCATAGTGTTTTTAAATTTGCTATTTAATGCCATGCTCCCTCAAGCGGAAGGGATACCTGCAGGCAAATGTGGACCTTCACATGTGTCTGTAGCTCCCCATCTCACGACTCCAAGTATGGGTGGTCCAACTGGCTGCCAAGTTCCTCCTCTTGTCAGCCAATGGGCCCAGATACCATGCCCTGGCTGGGGGCAGTGAAGTCAAGGCAGACTTCTCCCCTTTCTATGGCCACAACTGAAAATCACTAGGCATCTGGATTAGGGGTGAGCAAGGAGCTTGCCAGACACGTCCGGAATTGACAGGCAGGGGCAGGATAGCTCCTTCAAGCCCTGCCCAGAGATACCACGGGATACTCAGACTAACCCTTATCATTTCCATGCTTGTGCTCAGGCCTTTGCTAGGGTCAGAGAGTGACAGCTGCGGCTGGATGGTTGTGAGGCTGGGTCTAGGGCACCAAAGGGTAGGGAAATGGGTGGTAGAGACAGGTAGGGAGGCAGAGAGAGGTACATCATGCATGAGCCTTGCCTCCATGTTTTCCACATGATCTACTGTCCCATTGGATTTCACTTACAAAACACAAATCCAAAGACAAAACATTTAAGAATTTCAAGATGTCAACTATAGAACATTAACTCCATGCACAGGGCTCTTTGAGCACAGGCCCTATGTGACTGTACTAGACGCATCCATGAAGTGGGCCCTGATACTAGTTCAGGAGAGGAGTAACAAGCACTAGGAATTAAAATTAGTAAATTACATGGGACTCTAGAAGGAAGAGATGGGATGAATTTGAAAACAGTCAGACAAGATCTGGACTGAATGGGGAAAGAAATGCAAGAGCATAGAGTAAGACTCTGACCATTTCTGGGTCAAAGAAATTTGTAGTACTCTAACGTTAGAAATTCAGGGGGAAAGTGATTTTTATGAAAAACATAAGTGAACAAAATTTGAGGCAGGAGGAGTTTGACCTACTATAGGGGACATCAGAACCAAGCCTGAGGAGAACACAGGGACTCTTTGGAAACAGATTCACCAAAACAACATTCATCTGTATTTCCTGAACTGTTGCTCATTAGTTTCAAAGCTCATAAAAACATTTTTCTAATATGAAGATCTCAAAACTATCCCATTAAACAAGCCGACATAGAAAACTTCTTACAAGAATGCAGAGGCAGAAGTAGTATATATACGAAATGAAAAAGATCAAACAATTTACTTAATTTTTATGAACTTATAGAAGAGAGATTACAAAATACTTTACATAAGATAGGAAAAACTCTCAAGATGTGAAAATTTGTTAATACCTTGAAAAAATTAAAAACATTTCATATATGACTGTCATAATTTTGCTTTTTCTTTTAATCCAAATGTTGATTCTTATGTCCTTATTCTTGAGTAAAAATGTATATGGTTCTATCTTCAGAATAGCAGGCAAAATTATGGTAGCTTGCATAAAAATTGCAAATATGCAAAGAGATGGTAGTGGTCATCTATTAAAAAAAAACCTTGTGGAAAATAGCAATCGGTAGATAACATAATGCATTTTTTGTATCGTTTTGCTTTGTTTTATTTAACTTAATATATGCAAAATACTAAACTTTTACCATCCAATCAATAAAAAATTTTCCCTGAGTCTTCTAAACCTGGTGTTTTACCTTTTTTAAAAAAATACCTTTACTGAGATATAATTCACATACCCTAAAATTTACCCATTTAAAGTTTACAATTCAGTAGTTTTTAGTATATTCACAAAGTTCTACCATCATTACCACTGACTAATTTTGTAACTTCATTCCTCCAAAAAAGAAATCCCATAGTCATTAACAGTCATGTTCTGGCAATCTATTTTCTATCTCTATGGATTTGCCTCCGTCTGGACATTTTGTAGAAATGTAATCATACAATATGTGTGGCCTTCTGTCTCCGGCTTCTTTCACTTAGCATAATGTTTTCAAGGTTTATCCACATTGTAACATGCATTAGAATTTCATTTTTTTAGTGGTTGAATAATATTTAACTATATGGATAGATCACATTTTGCATTCTATTTATCTGTTGATGGACGTTTGGACTGTTTCCATTTTTTGGCTGTTATGAATAATGTTATTATGAATATCTGTACACAAGATTTTGCGTGGACAATTCCTACAAGTGGAATTGCTGAGTTTATGGTAACTCTGTGTTTAATTTTTTGAGGCACTGCAAAAGTTTTTCAAAATGGTTATACCATTTTAGATTCCCACCAGCAATTAATAAAGGTTCTAATTTCTTCACATCCTTGTCAACATTTATTATTGACCCTCTTTTTTATTATAACCTTCCAAGTGTGTGTGAAGTGGTATCTCATTGTGGCTTTGACTTGCATTTCGCTAATGGCTAAAGAATATTCGTTGGGCATCTTGTCATGTACTTATTGGCCATTTGTATATCTTCTTTTGAAAAATGTCTATTCAAATCCTTTTGGAACCTTTTAATATCTTTACTTATTTTTATATTTTATTAGAGAAGTTGTGGGTTTACAGAACAATCGTGCATAAAATACACAGTTCTCATATACTATCCTGTTATTAACATCTTGCATTGTATTTACTCTAGGGTTGGTAAGGTTTCCTTTCTATAGTCTCTAGCTTCCTAACTTCTATGGAAGAGGAAAGCATCTGATACCAGTTATACATATCAGTTATACTTAGCTTCTAATTATATGCTCCCTTAAGTGGGCATGATCTGCTCAAAACTTATCTCTAATTGTGGAATGAAAGGCTCTGAAGCTTTTTCCAAAATGGTTGGAATGCTCTTTTCATTGGAACTGATTTTTTAGGAGATATATAAGGTGATGTTTATTTGTGAGTTAGCCTAGAATGGTATTTTAATTTGGATGAATTTTTCCCTCATTTCATCCCAGTCCTATTAAAGCTGAGGGAAAATAGCTTTGGTTTGAAGAAAGAGGAAATTATAGCATACTACCCAAAGACTGAGCTATAAGGGAATTCATCCTGTCCTTTCAAATATCCTTCATCCTCTGGGTAGGATAAATTAGAATTTGCACTGGTTAGCACTGCCACAAGCCTATTTCTAGAAATTACCATAGGTTGAAGAGGGTTTCCATAATTTTTTGATTCTTTCAAGTTTAGTGTCCTGGCAATATTCTCTGCCCAGTCCCTTTTCCTTAATGAACTTGCCCATTCCCTCCTTTTCCCTTTCCCTTTAAGGGGTCTTATTTAATTTTAGTCCTTCAGTCTCTGTTCCAAGATACATAGTCCCAAATTGTATATTTTCTGGGATATTTATTCATTAAGAGATTTAAAAATTGCAAACTTTCTGATTATAAAATGATTTAAATTACAGTTGATATTTAACATCTTCAGACCATAATTTTCTTTTCTGACATCTCTCTGCAAACTATTTTTTTACCTCTGATAATAAAATTTTTAATATAGATACATATGAATTATATGCATATATATTCATATAATATATATTCATCTATATGAATATAAACATACTTCTTTATTAAAAGAGGTATCACTGCAGGGTGATTCTATTATAGATTAACTCCATGCAGATGGTCAATGAAGCATATAAGAAAAATGGAAATAGAATCTTTTAGCAGCAGAGGAAAGAACTTTAAGCATCCCGGAATATGATAGTACTGAGGATGCAAAAATTGAAATAGTATTGCAGTTGGGTGCTATGGATTCAATTTCAGTATTTCATCTCTATGACTACATTCTTAAGTTGGTTAGAGGTCATGGTGCCACAGTAAAGTAAATGTTTTGTAAATTTAATTTAGACTGGTCATCTAAACTGACCAAGGCAAACAGAAGAGTGACTAATATACAATGCAACCATTTGTGAATAAGAGCAGACCACTAAGAAAATATCTCTTGTTGGTTTTCTTATGCCAGACTTAAAGGTACAGAAAAAAAAAAAAACCTGATGTTCACAGGTGCAACATTGACTAGGATGGGTTTCTAATATTTTACCAATCATTTAGACAAATGGTTTTCAACCCTGGTAATATATTAGGATCATGTGGGAAGCTTTTAAAAAATACAGGTGATTAGGCTTTCCAGAGATTATGATTTAATTGGTCTGAACTGGGGTCCTGGTATCAGCATTTTCTTAATATTCCTTAGGTGTTTTTTATGTACAGCTGGATTTGAAAATCACTGATTTAGACAATAGGCTCCTTCTGGTCTTTATTAAGTGGGCATGCATTTTTCTGTCTCTTTGTTTATCTTTGAAAAACACTTACTTATGTAGAATCTTATTAATTGAGGAATCTACATAAAACAGAGACCAATACCAACTGAACCTGATAGCTTGATACTTAAGAAATTACATATTCTCCATTTATAGAGGACTTAAACTTCATAAATATTTTATTCTTCCACAGCTTTACTTTCTTTCAAAAACTGCGCAAATGTTTTGTTTTTGACAGTCTTTTGATTCTAATGTATCTCATCGAGAATCCTCAGACATCACACTTACAAAAACACCAGAAACTTTACACAGGAATATGCAGCTACTGTTTTAGCTCAACTATGCTTTCTGGTTGTCTTGACATATAGTTTAGTGCCTTCATTCTTTCAGAGTCTAGCTCAAAGCTCATACAAATGAAGCAGCTGTGACTGCATTGTATTATGCTCATATGGCAAGCCAACTCAGACCATTGTATTATTGAAATGAGAACACTAAGCCAAGCACCTGGTCCGGAACACAAGTAACTCTCTTAGCCAAACTAAACTGATGGCATCATATAAGTAGAAGTGATGTAAAAAGCATACATATCAAGTTACTTTATAGGTAGAATATTAAAGAAAGAAGCCTGCTCCCAAAAATCAGGCGTTGTGATACAAAGGGTGATTGTTTTTCCTTTCTACTTAGATAATTTTTCATCAGTCTCCTCAGGTCTTCCTAATTACCCTTGTAAATCACTTAAACTATAAACATAAGATGGGTGTTTTATTTAAAGGAAATACAAATATGACAAGCAAAAAAAGGTTAGCAGGACGCTAAAGAAAAAAATTGAAAACAGGATCTTTAATACAGGTAAAAACTATTGAAATGACAAAAATTGTTTTAGAAAAATCTATTAGTCATGACCCAGCTCTGGAAAAACATTGTCAGGCCATACATCTGGACATAACTTAAAGGGTTTGTACTGGTTTGAAAGTATTGAATCAGGATTAAAGCCATGTCTTTTAATCCTGATTCAATAGTGATGGGTGGGATCTTTTTGATTAAGTTGTCTCTATGGAGATGTGACCCACTCAGTTGTGGGTGGGACCTGTTGATTAGATGGTTTCCATGGAGATGTGACCCCCACCCTTTCAAGGTGGCTGCTTACTGGAGTCCTTTAAGAGAGAACCATTTTGGAAAAAGCTTCAGAGCTAACACAGACAAGAGACCTTCGGAGAGTCAGAAGGAAAATGCTCCTAGGGAAAATCAGAGTGAAAGCTAACAAAGGTTGACTTGTGCCTTCCCAGCTGACAGTGAAACCCCAAACATCATAAGCCCTTTCTTGAGTCAAGGTATCTTTCTTGGAGGCCTTAGTTTGGGCATTTTTATGGCCTTAGAACTGTAAACTTGTAACTTTTTTTTCTTTTTGGCTTTTATAAACCAACCCATTTCTGCTATACTGCATTTCCAGCAGCATTAACAAATAAAACAGGGCTCAAAGAAATATTCCCAAAAATGAATCAATAAATAATTTTATCTAGTTTCAGTTCCCAATATAAGTAGCACAGTATACATTATACACATAAAATACCATAGCCCTCAATTCCAAATATAAATTAAAACCTCTTTCTGTTGAAGACAAAACCTAACTATTCTGCACAGTTACACCAATTTATTCCAAATGATCTCTCAGTGGTCATTAAATGGCTTAGTATTCTACTTGACTGGAGACATTACCAGCAATACCAAGAGAAAAAGCACTAGTTAAACTCATTTATTACTCTTTTGGTTATATTTCACAATAAAAAAAGTTAAAAAAATAAAAATAAATAATAGGTGAATCTCCAATATCATGCCCAAAGTAAGCATACAATTAAGTGTGTCACCATCAATAATTTTAGTCAGGGCTTGCTGAAATTTATTTTACCGCTCTCAGCGAGCCTGAAAATAGAGCTGGTTTAAGAATAATGCCCTTTCTGAGAGGGCAGAATTAGCTCCTTCTTGGGTCTACCTGATAAGTGGTGAAATAGTTGTTCACCTAAGAAAAGGACTGAATCCTAGAATCACTAGTACTTGCACTTAAATCTTATTTCCTAAAGGAAGTCTTTGAAAGCCTGTAAAAATAACTTAAACATCTCAAAGTTGGTTCATTTTTCTACTGCTTTTCCATATTCAGAAAGTCCACTGTGATATTATTTATTAAAATGTTTTGTGTTGACCTGAAAACTAGACATACTTCTTATCAGCAAAACATTCAAATGATATGTCAGGTCAGCTATTGGTATTATATGGTACTTTAAAAAATATAATGTTCTTCAACAGATATCCAAATGTAGTGCCTCATTTAGCCAGTACATTTTAGTTTCTCTTAAAATAATATGAATTATTTACCCAGCATTATCAAGGATTGAGGTACTTTACAAACCAGATATTTCTGGATTACAAGTTTTATAAGCATTATATCTCGTCAACATTTTAAATATTTTAAAAGGATGTATTTCATATAATATAACAGTTTCACTTTTTTTTTTTTATACTGCACAATGAACATGTTACTTTTTCTTAATGATTCAGGGTCATTTTTATCAATGTCAATTACTGTACTATGTACCATCCTGTAATAATATAGCATCTTCAGGGCTGTTGATATAAGGTTGTTTGCCTTTATCCTAAATGTATTCAGATTCTTTTTATGGTTCCTTGGCTTTCATTTTCTTTGCCTCCTTCCATTACTCACAGTTTTTGGTTGCAATAAGCGTATTCTGATGTTTATTTTTCAGACAACTATATATGTGAGGGCCTGTGAATGGTTAAATTCCCCTAGAGAATTAAGCGCATGGGCTTTGTGACTATAATTTGCTAGTGTCAGTCATTCTTTCTAAATCTATGAGGTGACTGAAGCTTTCAGAGGACTGACAACTGAGTAAGTAGTCACTAAGTACATGTATATGCATCACTGGTTTATTAGTTTTACTCCAGAATAATTAGTGCTATTAAGATAAACCTTAAATTAACTGTCAATTTATTGTTAAAAATAAATGAAAATTATGACCCTTAATTAATTCAAATGAATAATACCCGGCTATGAACTTCAGAGTCAAAATAGGAAGTGCTTCAATCTTACCACATTGCAGGGAGATAATCTTCAGTTAATGACTTTTTAAAAATATTAAGGGGTGGGCCACGGTGGCTCGGCAGGTAAGAGTGCTTGCCTGCCATGCCCAAGGACCCGGGTTCGATTCCCGGTGCCTGCCCATGTAAAAAAAATAATAATAATAAAAAAATAAAAATAAAAAAATAATAAAAATATTAAGAATTTACCATTTTATTCCAGCATAATGGTTTGCAAATTTCAATTTCTTTTTTATCAAGCTTTGCATGGGGTAGTTAGTATCACTATATTGATCTCTGCTTTATCAGCAAAAACAAATAGTTACAGAAGGAGGGAGGAAAAACTGATTTTCCATTCATAACAAAAAATAAAAATTAAAATTAAAATAGGCAGTTATGTCTATGGAACAAAGAAATTTAATACAAAGGCACTAAAACTGATTTTAAAAAAAATTTGTCAAAATTTGGTTAGAATATTACTTCAACATATGCTTATGATTTTTAAAAATGAGAACAAATTTTACAATGGGAATGGTATCACAAACTCTGCATGTCCCTGAAATACAATAAGGGGAACTCTTGCTCCTCAGGATTAATCCAAAACAAAATACCATTCTTGGCTAACTCACAAATAAATGTCACCTTATATATCTCCCAAAAAATCAGTTCCAATGAAAAGAACATTCCAAAGTTTAAAAATATACATATTGGAATAAAAAAAATAAGGAATAGACCATTATAACTGACATTGTTGAATTAAAAGAAAAAAATTTTTTTTAATAGAAAAGTCAATTTCTACTTAATACTGATTTCAACTGTACCTAGAATAATTACCAATGTCATAGATAAAATTCAGTTAAAGGGTAAAACAATTAATTTTCATAAAATGATGTGACTAGAAAGTAAGTACATGTCTTACTTTAAAATCTTGGTTATAAAGAATTACATCAAAAAGTTCCAAACCAGTGTTTCTTTAACACGTAGATGGGCATCTGAAAAATAATTCAGGCAAGGCAAAGGCCAGGGCTCAGGATCAGAACTCAGAGTTATCTAATTCTCTGATGATTTAGAAGTCTCATCATTCTCTGTTTATGCTCCAGCCCTGGAAAATAAATCATACCTCTCTCCCCCTCAAAAAAATATCCTACCAGTTTGTTTTTAGAATTGTGACAGGTTTTAGCAAGTAATTTGATAAAAGAATATTTTGCAAAGCTTTGTCCTTTGAAGTTCAGAGGAATTTGAATTTAAAATATTTAGTGATATATTTTGGAAATACCCTATAAGTAAAAATAATATTCCCTAAAACTGAATAACGTATACTGAAAGTGGACATTAACGATATATTATCTAGAAAATAGTAAAACTTTATCAAAATTTATTATTAAACTTTAGTTCTTGAAGAGAGTGTTTTGATTCCTTAGTAGCTGTCTCTAACTCTAAGAAGAAAAGAGAAAATTAAGATATTGTTTTAGAGAAGAGAAAGACTTACTGGTACTTTGAAGGGTGAGGTATTTGCAGTGTCCATCGAATTGGGTTTCTCTGATGTACTGGTCCCTGAGATACTCCTTCTGCGGGGGGACCTTTCTGCTGGAACCTCTGGAAAAGAGGAAAAAAGAAATATCTCTTAAACCCAAAATTAAGGATCTTTACTAAATTGTAAAATTATTAATAATTTTAAACGAAAGGTCAGTCGCTTAAAATTGGGTGCACTGCATTCTATCTCTATACAATTTGTTTCTTTATCTCTGTGATGTTGATGTTTGAACTATCAAGATACTAGGCAGACTTGAACAGAATTAAAATCTGCTTTAGTGTGACAGCTTATATCTTTTTTTTTCAAGCTTATATCTTTATCTGGACACATATGAAAAGAATTTCCTTTTAATTAATGATTAATTAATTTACTTAATATTTGCATATCACAGTGTATGAATCTACTTCTCTATTCGTCAGTAATGTAGGAATTAACAGAATCAAATACAATTTCTGATATTCTTTTGAATAAAATACAGTCTAGTATTGCATGTATTTTAATGGTGATTGCACAAAGGTCAAAGTTCAGTTTTGTGCAGATAAGATGATTCACCAGACTGAAACTAAAGGGCCATGGGAAGCCTGAAAGCTGCTGCTAGGATAAAATCACATATATGCCTATGCAGATATAAAAATAGATCAGCTTCTTCTTATTCTGGCAATATGATCTTACTAAGATTGTACTCTGGAATCCTAAATCTATTCAAACTGACCTAATAAGCTTTGGATTTTGCATATGATGTAATCTTCTTCAATCTAATTACTATAAACTATATTAAAGTTACATTTCAAGATTTTTTTTCAGTGATATATATATATATATATATATATATACGTGTGTGTGTGTATATATATATATATATATATGCACATACACATGCGCACACAGATGATAGATATATGCATATTATACCTTTATCACAACTGCTTCCCATCTCCAGTTCAACTGACAGACATATAGGAATCCAGCTTCTCAAATAATACTAGATAATCTCAACATAGACAAAAAATTAAAAACACATCCTAAAAAATGTATTCTGTGTTATCTTCCAGATCTTAAAAGAAAAAAAGGAGTAAATTGTGAGTCCGGAGACTGACATTTTGATTCCTGTCGCTCTCCCTTTAAAATATAGATGCAGTTTAAACTTCCATTTCTGGCCTCCTGGCCCCTGGGATCCGTGCTACTTCCACTTAAGAGAAAGCGTTTTTCTCTTGCTCCCTCCCTCTGTGTCTTGTTCTTCCCCCTCCCTTTCTACAGCTTGCAGAGAGAGCAAGCGAGAAAGAAGCACACAGGACTGCAGCTATTCAATCAATCGTTCTGACTACACATCCTCATTAGTTACTTTCAGGCTATTAACAGACGCCCAACCACTGCCTTCCCCCAGTTTCAGAAAATTTCACTGTATGATACTAATCTGCAGCAAGAAAAAACATTTACTGAAATTTATATTCAGCTAGTGCCAAAAGGACACCATTTTACATAGACCCAGTAATGTACACAAATCAATGCCTCCCAAGAAAATCCATTTGGAAGCACTTACCCCATTACTATCACTGTATGCTGGACACTGATTTTCTTCCATGACTAAGACACATCTTCTCTGTGACATCTTGACCAGTAACACATAAGCCAAACTGCATTACTCCTAATAACTGAGAGACACCAGTCTTATATGCCTGCAGTACAAGAGAGTTCCATGCTTTTGCTATATTCTAAAATTATGACCAATAACTGTCTCTAAACTCCTCTCCAACATCAGTGGTTAAATGAGCCTAAATGTACAAAGCCATTTTCAGAATTAGACACACATGATTTCTAATGCACATCTTTGAAAAATGGCAGTGTAATTAGCTCAGATTCACTGGAATGGCACAAAGCACTGAATTTAAGCAAATCAGCTTGCTAAAGTACATTGAACAACAAGACTGTCAGACTTCAGGAACATGACTTTACAGAGTTACTATTCAAGTTAGGCAATTCGATATGTATTTGGCTGGGGGTGGGGAGCAGGCAAGTGGTGAAAGGGACTGGAGAAGGTAGAAGAAAATCTACTGTTTCTTCTAATTGCCTATAAAGGTAGCCTCATATCAAATAAGAAGGTACACGAGACTGAGTATTACAATATAGTATATTTCAAACTCTGAATAATTGATGGAGAAACCAAATTGGAATTAAAATGTTAAAGGTCTATTAGCAGGATAAAATGTTCTAGTAAATAGTTTCAAATGCTGTTTTGCAATACTCTGGCTAAGGAAAAAATTAAAACTACCTTACATTCTTCTAAACTTCTAATTTTAGTTGTAGGCAAATGAACTCATTAAATCAATATATTCCAATGCTTTGGAATTTGAGATTTTATTGGCTAAATAGGCAACTACATTTCAAACTCCAATGAATAAAGTATTTATTTGTTGTACCTCCTTTTCTCTTTTAGATTCCCTTTCTTTTTCACAGGAAACAAAACAAAAACAAAAAACAACTCTGATGTTATTGGGTTCAGAGAAAAGAAATTATTCTTGAAGTTTGAACAACTGTCACTAAGAAAGGTAAGAAGAGAAATCAGGTAAGCTAAATCAATTAGCGATACAGTAAGAAGTCTACACTAAGTCACTTTCTCTGCCCCCACAACAATGCACCTTGTTTGTTGGTACAGAATGGGTCTCTGAAATACTCAGGTTCTTTAGTTCTCAGAAGATTCACACTATTTTAAAGCAGAGAGATGAATATATACCTCAAAAATCAATGTCCATCTTACACCTATAAGAATGACTGCTGTTAACCAGAAAACTAGAAATGCTGGATAGGACGTAGAGAAATTGGAACACTTATTCACTGTTGTGTGGTGGAATGTATAATGGTGCAGCTGTTATGGAAAACAGTTTGGCAATTCCTCAGAAAACTAAATATTGAGTTGCCCTATGACCTGGCAATACCAATACTCGGTATATATCCAGAACAGCTGGAAGCAGTGACACGAACCAACATTTCCACACCGATGTTCATAGCAGCACTATTCACAATTGCCAGAAGTTGGAAACAATCCATGCACCCATCAACAGACAAATGGATAAACTAAATGTGGCACATACATATCATGGAATATTTTGCAGCAGTAAGACAAAATGAGGTCCCAAAGCATATGACAACATGGATGAACCTTGAGGTTCATAATGCTGAGTGAAGTAAGTCAAATACAAAAGGGCAGATTCTGTATGATTTCGCTCTTATGACCCTGCTAAAGATAAACTCAGAGGTTACACTGTAGAATTCAGCAGACCTAGAGGTACACATTAGCTAGAGATGGGGGAAAGGTTACCAAAAGAGGATGAACTTAAATGCAAGGGAACGGACAGAAGTGATGGTAACTAACTAGTGGAGTTTTAAGTAACAATGCCATATCGAAGGTGATTACAACTGAAAGTGGATGTATAGTGCCATGTATCCCACTGATTAAATCTACAATTAATAATTTATAAGTTCTCACATGAACTATTTCAAAGGTTTGATACTAGACAAAGAATCAGTAGTATGGGGGAAAACTAAAATTGCATGCTATGGCTAATAATTAACAGGAAGACACCAACAGTACCACAACACTACCAGGAGCAACTAATTGGAGAGTAGGGGGTGAGGAGCAAGTGATAAAGGGTAGTTTTGATTTGAAATTTAGTGAGGCTGTGTTTGTCGGTTCTTGTTTCTATGGACCAATGAAAACTGTCTAAAATTGAGAGTGTTGCTGACTGTGCAACCAAATGAGGATAGAGTAAGACATGGTTTGTTTATTTTGAACTTTATCCATGATGCTCAACAAATGAAGTTTGCTGAAGAGTACAATGACTGAGAATCAGAATGGCGAACTGTGATACATTTATACAATGGAATCTGGTGCAGCTACAAACAGGAAGGACATCAAGAGAATGCAATGAACTGAATAAACCTTGGGGACAACGTATTGTACAAAATAAGCCAGAAACAAAAGAATACACTAAGGTCTCTTTCAGAAAACATTTAGAAAATTGGAGTCTCGATTGTAAGGTCTTATAAAGCAGCCACACAGTCTGCAGTTGTAAGCGTATTTCTAGATTCTGAGATACTGAGGTATATCTGTATTATCTGGCATTTCCCTGGAACTTTGAGTAACTCTGTGACACCTAAGACCCAGAAATGGAATACTGCAGCCCTGCCAGTTAGCATAGCTAGGTATAATAACAGTTAAAGTAACCCCCAAAAAGATCAGGCCTCAATTAGAGATAAAAACAAAGTCAAGCCGGCTGGGACTAAGGTAAATCAGAATACAGGGTAAAAGAAATATTGTACATACTTTAGACCTTTGCCTATGGTATGAGACCAAAGGCAGAGAGGTTTATTATATAATCTAGAACCTAAGTTTTCTGTAATACACAATCTAAATCAACCTGGCTAGACAGCTCATTTAAACAACCCAAACTCCTGGAGTTTGGGAATGAGGCCTTGTAATTCTGAAGAGCTTAATGTAGTTCCTGGATACGTCTCAGACTATGGTGGGTTGATAATTAAAACGTATTGGTTGAGTCTCTTGAGGGCCTCAGGGGGTAAAAATGGAAATATTAAACTTTCCCATCTGGGACACTCCAGGTACTCTCTCAACCATTGGGTACTCCCAAGAAAATAGGCCAAGCCCTTGATTTTGAAACTTACTTCTGTAATGGAGAAGCTAAGACTACCTATAACGAGGCCCAAGAGTAGCTAGCCTCTGGACTCTATTTGATCTCTCTTAGCCACTAGTGCCTAATTTTATTACACTTCTTCTCTTGTTGCTCAGATGTGGTCTCTCTATTTGAGCTCAACTTTGCAAGTAAAATCATTACCCTGCCCCCTGTATGGGACATAGAATTCAGGGGTAAAAATCTCCCTGACAATGTGGGGCATGACTCCCAGGGATGAGACTAGTCCTGGCACCGTGGGATCAACAACACCTTCCTGACCAAAATGGGGAAAAGAAGTGTAATAAAATTAGGCACTAGTGGCTAAGAGAGATCAAATAGAGTCCAGAGGCTAGCTACTCTTATGCAAGCTTCAGTTAGATAGTGCTAATTGCCATGATTTGCTAAATCCAAACAACATCATTCCTGTTAACTTTTTTTTTGTTATTTTAAAAAATTTATTCTTTTTTTTTCTTCACTCCTGTTAACTTTTAAGAACACCCTGGGCTTGAAATGAGACTCTCTAAAAGTTTCATGTACTAAGTTTGTTTCCCTGGAACTTGTAATTTCCAAGGCTAGATAAATCCTGAAACTCAGAGGTACCAGCCTCTCCAAGATTATTAACTAATTACATCCCTCTATCCTTTAGTGTTGACACCCCTTCTCAACATGAAAATGTCAGAATGGGCATTGTCTGGAGTTCTCTATAGATGGGAAAAGGATTAAAGGAGGACACATTATAACAGAGAAAATGTGATTTAACAAATGACATTGACTGCTGAATCACTCTACTGATATTTCTTCTGAAATATCTGAAATAGTGGAATGGTGGAATGGTAACCCAAAACAAACTCTGAAATCTGTTCTGTAACTACTTATTAAAGTGTTCTTTGAAAACTATTGCTTTTTCTTGCTATTCTTTGTATATGCTATATTTCACAATAAAAAATGTTTCAATAGTTAATTGAGGAGACACTTAGAAAAAATAAAAATAAAAAATACAAAAACCACCACCACCAATGTCCACTTAGAAACAGGGTAGCAACACCAGCAAGAGTAGAATTAACAACCTGTTGGATCAGTTACACACAGGCTGACATATTAAACAGGTCCAGCTACCTTTAACTTTAAATCTCCAAACAGAAAAGAAAACTGTTATTATTTTCTTAAAACTAGATTTCTGCTGAGTTGGAAGGAAAATCTGCACTAGTTCCAGTGGATCAAAATCAGATAGTTGTCTCCCCTATCCCCACCCATGCTACATACTATTGCATTATTTTCACCTGCTGTAAAATCAACATTCCTTTCACAGTCATAATATTTAATTACAGTCATTTCTTAATATGCTTCACTTTCTAAGATGGAGAAAAGAGACACACATTATTTTACTAGATAAAGGTCTGAAACTCCTTCATTCACTGTCTCCTCCTCTGAAAACAATAATTTTTAGCTTTAGATTAAAAGGCAAAAAAGTTATAAAAAACTATTCCGCATCTTAATTTATTCTGTTCATTTGTTTTGCCATTGGGTATGAACTGCAATGAGGTAATAATGAGTTATAATGATGAGAGATAACCAACATAGGATAGTACATTGAACAAAGAGAACATTTGGATGCTTTTCTTAGCAGCTCTACCAAATATCTGTGTGATTTTGTATTAACCATTTTACCTATCCTGCCTAGTATTCATCTTTAACAAACTGTATTACTCAGCACAATTAGAGAGCTACTATAGATGAAACAGGATTAATGAATTTATAAGCTTTGGTACAAAATTAGCTTTTTGGAAGAAAGGGGCTCTCTCAATCCAAAGTGTAGTATTAAAATACCATTTGCACAATATAGGCATTTTCCTCTCACATCTCTTGTAAGTTGGAAATCTAGATCGATGTGTTTTCTTTAAAAAAGTATGACAAAGAAATTGACAAATGGCTAATCATAAGAGTAAGGCAGTTTGGGTGTCATGAATAGAATATGAACAGAAGTCAGCCTCTACCTGAGAACAAATATTCTGCTTATGGCTTAGCAAATGTCCAAAAAAATTTTTAGATCTCTTGTAAGGAAAGAAAATAAGTATGTATTGGGGGAACCCTTAGGAGCTCTTTATTTTTAAAGCTGGGTGAGTTTTTAAAGTTGGGTGAGGCAGTGAAATAGATCTAAGATATAAAAAAATGAGAAATTAAAGAAGGCATACAATAAAAATGACCAAAGCAGTGACACAGCAAACTTCAAAAATGAAGATGGGTATTGGAAGGATTCAGTTTTGATTTTATAACTGGTAATACCACCCATGCTAAGAATAACAGCTGGAATGCTTTCCCATAATTATATTTGAAAAGGTGATGCTGACATTTCCTATAGCAAAGAAAGAACCTGACTCGTTCATTTGCCTCTCAGAATACAATCTTTTGGAAGATTAGAGAGCCTAATTAGCTTTAGTAACAGATTTTATACTTTTTCACGCTTTAAAGAAAACTGGTTTTATTTGTAACCATCTAAAGCTTTTTAGATGGGACAATAATCAAGTCCAAATATACCTATTGTGTCAAACTACAATCTCTGACTTTTCTAAGTATTTTGTTGCATGTAAACATTTTGCCACACTATTTGATCATATGTATCAAAAAGCTTTAAAATTTTACACACCCTTTGATCCAGTGATTCCACTTTTGGGGGTTTATCTTAGTGAAACAGCCAAATGCCCAAAGGGATATATATATATATATATATATAAGGATGATGAGGGCTGTACTTTAATAAAAGCCAAAATATTGAAACTTTTTACAAGTCTGACAGTCAGGATGGAGTAAATAAATTATGGTACATTCATACAGAAGACTATATTGACATTAAAGATGAAGATGCAGCTATATTAGTACAGAAAGGTATTCATAATTTTAAGACGAAGAAAAGCAAGTTAAGAAAACAGTGTTTCAAGTATGGTCCCATTTTTGTACAAATGTATTTATGTATAAAAAAGAAGTCTAGAAGAACATTCACCAAAATTTTAAAGATTAATTTTTTTGGAGATAGTAGATTATGTATTATTTTCTTGTTTCTGTATGTTTTGAAGTTTTTTTATAAAATGCATTGTTATAATTAATTTTTTCTTTAAAAATACAGTACTATTTTAAAAAAGAATCACAACAAAAGAATCAACAGTAGAATGGTACCTGGCAAAGGATAGATGGTTTAAAACAAATTTCTTGAATAAATAAAGAAAAGAATCTGCTATAAAGCAAGAGTGGTACCACAAAATATAAAATAATCAAGTTCTTTTAACTTTATTTTCCATAAACAACTGGATGAATTATTTTTTACTAACCCAACTGTACTTTAGATAATTCAAAAGCTCTACCTCACCAGTGTCATGGCTCTTTCTGACTTACATCAACGACTTATTGTTTCTTTTGGTACTTCAGCATATATTTTCTGGTGTTTAAATGTTTGCGTGTATGTGCCACATCTCCCCTACAGAGACTGTTAGCTCATCTTAAGACTAGCTAGCTACACAAGGGCAATGTACGTATTGTAGTTCTTTTGTACTTTACTAACACCAACACATCTTCCCCCTTCCAAGTTATTCCTACAACCATCCCAGGCCTACCGGAGTATTGGGTACTTAATTGTAGGAGTTTAGCAAATATTTAAAAAATTCTATTGAAGTCAAATTACTGCTTGTGAATTCACATTGCTAGATGAGCTAAAATTATCAATTTTATATATGTATATATATAAGAATTTATTCATCAATTCAACTAACACTCACAGTGTATCTATTCTTATGTGCCAGGCAGGAAAACTGAGTGAACAAAACAGAGAAACATATCTGCCTTTGTGAACTTACATTCTAGTTGGGAATGCAAACAAGAAACAATACTGTATGTCAGAAGGTAATATTCATTTTGGGGGTGAAGTGGGGTGAGAAAAAGTAGGACAGTATAAGGGAAATGAAGAGGTAAAGTAGTTTTTAAAAGGTAGTTGCATAGAGAAGGTGAGGTATGAGCCAATACTTAAGGAGGTGAGGGAGTCAACCTTGCAGATTCATCAGGGAAGAGCCTTGCAGGCAGAGGCAGTCAGTACAAAGATTCCAGGGCCAAGGACAGCCAACAGGATTGGTGGTAATGAGTGGGGACAAGCGGTGGAAGACGGAGTCTGAGAGGAATCGGGAAGGGTGTGCAGATCACTGTAAAGACCTCGGCTTTTACTGTGAAATCAAATCACCTGGGCAAAAATACTTCAGCAGGGCGGGCCACCGTGGCTCAGTGGCAGAATTCTCGCCTGCCGTGCCGGAGACCCGGGTTCAATTCTTGGTGAGTGCCCATGAAAAAAAAAAAAAAAAATCTCGCCAAAAGGTACAAATCACCTAGAAACTTTATAGAGATACATTTATTGGTACTTTCTTCATTATTTTCTTTCCAAGATTTTGAAAATGAATGCAAGTGAGAATAAATCCAGAATATTTTTAGGTTGAAAAGAGAGTAAGGGGAAATGTCCATCTTACTAACTGAGGATTAGGTTTCAAATTCTCTGAAAATATCTTAAATAAGAAAGGCATCTGTTAAATAATGTCATTATAGCCAAAGGCTATCTATAAGCATCAACTCCATTTACCTTTTGTTCAATCACATTTAACCAAAATTCATATATGCAGGTTTTTTCAGACAAGTTATACTTAATATAAGCAGCATAGCTAAAAATGTCATGAATTCTGATGTCTGCCACTTTTAAAATTAGTTACCATAGTTTTAAAAAAGGCAGGTAGAGCAAATGACTTAAAGAAAAAGATGGACTCTAAGAGTTATTTAAGCACCTCTTTTGTGAATAATTTATCTAGCAGGAAATACTTTTATGTAACTTTAACTAATATTGAGTGTTTTCTATGTATTAAGCACTGAATATCTGTCTTACTTAAACATGCAAGCTTCTGAAGTAGTAATGATTATTACTCCCTTTGATGAGTGTGGGGCAAAATTTTTAAAAAGAATAATTTTACCAATGTGAAAATAAATTCAGAAAATTCAGCAAGAAAACTGAACAAAATATAGAGAGATACTTATAAAGTTTTAAGTTGGAGGACAATGATGTCCTGCTCACAAAATATCCTGCTCACAGCAAAATTCTCATATATAAGGCCAGAGAACCATTACATGTCCACAGATATCGTTGCTTTGGCATATATAGTATGTCTGAATGCTTCACACTGATAGCAACCCAAGCCAATTCCTAGTAATTTTGGTAAATGAATTATAAAACATGGATGAATGTGAAGCACTGCCGATTGTAATTATTCAACCATCCCTTTAATATATATATATATATATATATATATATATATATATATTTTTTTTTTTTTTTTGCATGGGCAGGCACCGGGAATTGACCTGGGTATCTGGCATGGCAGGCGAGAACTCTGCCTGCTCAGCCACCCTGGCTCATCGCACTTAAATATTTTTGGTAGTACATTTAGGAAACAAGTGTTCTAATATTATTCTTAAGAGGGGAGCGCTTCAGTTCACTTCAATAAACTTTTTAAAAAATGAACAGCATTTCAATAAGGCACGCTAAAAAATTGAATATACACTAAACTGTGTTTGTGTAATCATTCAGGTCACTGAAAGTTCAGTGCTTCTGTGAATAGGTCCATTTCACAGTCATCCTGTTTCCCTTACATTGTGTAAATGATGACAGCATTAAATAGGATGAGATGTTGGTAGCTCAAGTTATTAATGAATGGGATAAACAAATAACTCTACCCTATGGGTTATAAATCAGGAGGATTCTTCTCCCATATGAGGGAAAGAAGTTAAAAAAACAGAATAGGAAGGAAGGAATAGCAATAGAAATGGGTTGGTATCTCTTTAGTAAAGAGGGTCTTTAATAACAAGTGACAAAAAGTGAAGGAAAAAAAGGCTTTTATGAAAATGGAGTTTCATATTTTTTGCTGAAAGACTCTTAAAGGTAATGGTAGTTTAAAGATGGAGGTAGAGAACAATGTTATAAAGGAAAAGTGACAAGAATAAAGAAAAGAAAATTACATACTGCATTTATATAGCTGCTAACACCATTGTACCTGGGTGTTCTGCAGACTTCATCCACCATTTTCAGTAGGACATTTTCTGCTATATCCCACTTTTACTGCTTTTAAAGCCTATATATGCTTACAGTCAGCACCATTCAGCTGCTCTGAAATACAAATCCCCAGAGCCACTTTAATTTCATCCAATTTGTATCACTTAGAAGGCAGTACTTCATTCAAATAAGCACTCCTTTCAAGTTTGCATGCCTCTGACATTTACTTCAATATATACGAATAGGTACAAAGTACAGAAATGTAGAGAATTTTCAAAAAAAGCAAAGCTGTTCTGTCTCCCTCACTTTCTCTCTGCTTCAACAAATTTATTCTTTGTTGTTATTTTATTTGTTTTTAAAACATTTCTTCTTGTTAACAGGAGAACAGATTTCTCCCTGGTCAAGGAATTCAAATATCCACAAGCACTGCATTTCTTCAACATGGGACTTCACATGATGATTATCAAATGAAATGGGACAGAATATTTTTAGGGAAAATAACACTTTCAACCGGAAGGGCTAAAAAATAGCTCAGGGATATTTATGTGGTATCTAAAGTTTTAGGTACAATGCATATCTCCAGTTTGTAGTGAGAACAGCTAGGGATCTTAATAATAAAGAAAAATAATAACTTCAACACCAATATTTCATTTATTATGCTTATTAAAGGCTAAGTATTTTATATGCATTATTTCTTTAATTCTTAAAACAATCCTTTGGAATAGGGATTATCACCCCCATTTTACAGATCAGGAGACAAGATGTTCAATTACTCTGCCTACATTTGCACAGCTGGTCAAAGGTAGAATGCAGTTTTGATCTGTGTTTAAAAGTTTGTACTTTTAATTATCACGCATGCTATATTGTTCTTCTTGTATTTTGTATAATGGGTTGTAATAGAGGAAAAAGCAAAATTATCATGGAGATTCCAGTTTTCTCACTTCTCCTCAATCTAATTCAACGAACTTCAACAATTTGCACATGAATCTTCACATTTTAAAAGAGAAGCAAATCATATCCTTTAAGGAATAATTTATTGCAAACAAAGCCCATAAAAGAAAGTTCTCGATTCTGGGGCAATGATGCTGATAAGAATAGTCCAGCCAGGAAAATCAGAATTCAGGCATGGGGTAAAGAGGGAGAAAGGTTATATGATTAATAGCAAAAGTGTAATAGTGAAAAAATTTGAACAAAACAGGATACAAGCTACAAAGAATATCTACTACTGATTCCTTAAATTAAAAAGTGACAAAAGCCCTCTGAAAAAATAACCTGTCCTTTAATGCTCTTGAAAGGGGCTACTGAAGATTACTAAGCTAGTCTTCAGTCCACTTAAGTGAGGAAATAACTATTTAGATCAATTCTGAGACAATCATAGATAAAAAGTATTAACTCAGGTTTGCAAAGAACAATCTCTAAATAACTAAGATAGACTTGTTCAGCATAAAATGACTGTTTTGAGACTTCTAACTTAGTTATTTATAAGGTTGTCTTAATCTTACAGCTTCATTCTGATGAGTTATATTGTCATCACCTAGGAAGATTGGTATCTCTTTTTAATCTACAGAGTCCATCTAAGACCTTTATCTAAACATTTTCTATAACAGAATATGTTCTCATTATTAATGTTTCATACCATTAATATTAATATATATGAATATATAATTGAGGATATAATCTTTGATTTATTCATACCATGATTTCAGTATTTAGTGAACATTAAAAAAAAAAAAAATTTGGTGCTTGATTATACCAGCACCAGCACTTTTATGACCAGCTTAGATTTGATTCCAAAACAGATATTACTAGAAGGTACTGAAAAGAGAAAGGACACTAATATCGAGAACTGTAATATAAAGACCAAAATGTAATCATTTGCCGAGGAACAAATATGCACATGACACTATATGAAAACAAAAATGTTTACAATTGAATCAAACTCTTATTAGTGAGGATAATAGAAAAGGGAGGAGCTTATAATGCTGATTTGTACTTCACTGGCCACCAAACAACGACAAGTTGCTCTTCAAAATGCCTGTTGGCTTTACTCAGTACTCTTTATTTCTACTACCACTTATCAACCTAGTCCAGGGCTTTTTATCTTCCTAGGTAGATTATGGCAGAAATGTCCTAATTGATTTCACTGACTCCTGTCTCCCTCTGCTCAAAGCTATCCTGCTCATCAGATTAACTGCCCTAAAATATTGCTTTCTTGATGCAATTACTTTCCTAGAAATCTTAAGATAGTTTGGCATTGAAAAAAATCACCTTTCCCTACATTACATATACACTCTTCTCATCTAACACTCACAATAAACTGTCTTAGATGATCTCTGATCTCAGACTGGACATATTCATTCCCCTGTGTCTGGCTTTGACAATGCTCTTCACCTTTATGTCAAATCTTAGGTGATCAATATCAATTTCAATTCATCTATTTCCATAAAACCAGGCCTAATATTCCTATTTCTTTCTTTGATTTTTAATTACTACATTTATATAGGTCCATATCACTTATTATACATTGTTCTCTAGTTTTGGGTACTAAAATATATTCCTGCCCAATACTAGCATTCTGCCACTGACATTTTGTACTGCACGATTTAAATAATGGTGAGCTTGTATAAATTTTCAAATAAAAGAATTTTTAACAAAATTCTCTCAACTGTGAGCATTTCTCCCACAATGTTTTCTTAAACCATTTGCACTCATTCTTGCTTGTTTGCAGTGAATACTAAAACAGAATAAAATATAAAAATTGGTGGCAATAAACTTTAACTAAACAACTAAAAAACAGTTAACTGTACTTAGTCTGGACACATCCCACCCCTCAGTACCACCCTGACAGCACATGTGCTCATAATAAAGACTGTTAGGTTGAGCTATATAAAATTCCCATTTTGTGTAGGTAAAAACAGTAAAATATCAACAATTTCATATGATTCAACTTAAAAACCTAATATAATTATTAATAATTTTTTCTAGTTATTTCTAATTCATATATGGAATTAAACTCTATCAACTATTCAAGGTAATGGATAATATTCCTTTATGTTTATTCACTTGAATCTTCAGTTATGCAATTGAAATTTTGATAAATAAGCTTCATGGGAAATTAGGTATAAAACAGTTTGAGGTTTTTCTTTCTATACATCATTCATTCTCTTTGAAAATTCATAAATTTCCAAATTCTGTGAAAGCATTTAAGCTTAAGTTTAAGTCTTCATATCTTCTGATTCATTTTTATTTTCTTCAGATACCTGTTTAGCTATATTTCCTTTAGTTTTTTATTTGCACATTCATATAAAGCAAAATTTTGAAAACAATTCTTTTGGTGAAATGCAATATGCCACTTGACCAAATAACCCGCTTCTGTTTTCTTTTCCCCCATAAGGAAATAAAAAACAAAGGATGTAAGACTTAAAAACTATTTGCTTTTTTATCAGTAATAAATTTAATACATTATACTTTCCTTTAAAATCTCCATTTTGTCTAACATCAAATATATTATCATAATGTTGTTTATGACTATCTCCTATTTTTTTATCACTGTAATTATGCCCATTTTTCCATTTCTAATTTTGTGTTTCTCTTTTGTCTTGATCAAATCTTAATAGTTTTATCTATTTTCATTAAACTTTTTAAAGAAACAACTCTTTGCTTTGTTAATTCTCTTAAGCTTATTTCTCTTTTCCATTCCACTATTATATACTGTTATCTTTATTAATTTCTTTCCCCTAAACTTTCTTTGGTTTTATTCTTTCTTTTTCTAACTTAAGTTGAATGTTAGTTCATTAATCTTTAGTCTCTCCATTTTTCAATATAAAAAAGTGACCACAAATTTTTCTTTGTTGTTTTAGCAATATCCCACAAGCTTTGATATACAATATTTTTAGGATTGCTCAGTTCTAACTATTTGTATTTTCCATTATGATTTGTTCTTCAACTAAAGTATCATTTATAAGTAACTTTTTAAAAGTTTCCAAAAGTAAAGATTTTTAAAATAAATTTTTTGTTAGTAATTTATTAGCTCAATTCTGATCAGAGAATGTGATCTGTATGATAGGAAGACTTTGAGATTTGTTGAGACAGTCAGTCTACTATCAGTTTTCATAAAGATACCATAAGTGCTTGAGAAGAATGTCTAATTGTTGGATTTAGGATTCTATAGCTGTCCATTAACTCAAGCTTATTAGTTGTACTTTTAAACTATTCTATATTCTTGCTAATTTTCTGCAGACATGATCATAGATATATCAATTTCTCAACATACTTCTGTCAATTTTTGCCTTATAAATGTTGGGCCTTTGTTATTGGTGCACATAAGCTTAGAACTGTTACAACTTCCTGGTGATTTGTACATTTTATCATTACATAATGATCTCCCTTTATACCTGGAAATGCTTTTTGACATAAAGTTCTCCTTTATCTCATTTTCATAGCTACACCAACTTTCTTTTAATTAGTATTTGCCTGATATATTGTTTCCCAAACCTTTTATATTCATCATTTTTTAAAAGTCCAGTCTAACCATATTTACTTTTAACATTTTCATGTATTCTGTTTTCTGATAAAATTGGATTTTATTTTTACCATCTTATTGTGTTTTCTATTTACTCTTTTTTCCCGATTTTCTCAGATTGGTCAAGTTTTTAAAATTCCATTTTCTCCTCTACTGTATTTGAAATCATGTACTCTATTGCTTTGTTTTTAGTAGCTGTCTTAATGTCAAACATGGGTAGTTAAGGACTAAAGCTAAAAACAATTTTTATCCTTCTCTTGAATAATTCAATTATCTTAAAATACTTCAACTCCAATTAATCTCTTCCTGCCTTATGTGTTATTGTTGCCCACTACACTTCAGTTCTACCTCATCAGGGCTGTGGTCATGAATTCTCAGGAGATTTTTAACCACCCTCCATCTTCCATTAGTCCAAATGAAGACAAATAAGACTTTTAATCTATTTTTGTTCCTGAGCAGATTTCTTTCTTATTTTCACTTTTATTGAGGTATAATTCATCAAGGGGCCCAGTCCCTTAGATCTGAAGTGAGGCTTTCAGTTCTAATTCCCCATTTTGTTTGAATCTGAGGCCCCTTTCCTATCTTGTGGCCATTAAAATTCAATCCTCTGGCATTCTGAGATTGGCAAAATGTCACCAGGACAAGTGACAATTTTTGCGGGTTTTTAGTTCTTTGGTGAGTGTTTTTTTTTTTTTTTTTTTAATCTTCCTGAGGATTTTTTTTCCTTCTTCAAAGAGGATACATTTAATTTAATACAGGATTTCTAGTTGTTTTGTATCATTTTTTGGAATATCTAATCTGCCACATTGCCAAATACGGGCATTTTAATTTATGATGTTAGGTATAATTTTAGGAAATAGACAATAGTTGTCAATACCAAATAATTAAATAAACACAATAGTCACCTAGAAACTCAAAAATGTTTAAGCTTTGTCAATATTATATTCTTTTAAAAATATAATTATTCTATCACTTTAATAATGTCACTTAATGAAGTGAAAATACTACTTAAATCCAGTCTAGAAAGTGTAGCAATGGTACAAAATAAACATCGAGTATTTTCCATCTTATTCTAGAATTTGGAAAACACAATCATAATCTACTGAATAATAACTGCAAATGCTACCAAAGTACCTGAAATGGAACTTGTATGTAAGGGAACAGAAAATAGTAGTAGAGTAAGAAGAAAAAAGGGGGAGGTGACAAAATAATTTGGACAATTATGAAAAGGGACTGAATTTCTAATTTTTCGGTATTTGGATAGCATTCAATGATTCAAAATAAAAGTATCATTAAGCATGTATTCAGTGCTATTCATGAAAATATCAAAGTATTCATAGAAGATGCCTACCCTGCAGAAGAAGGGGAACATTAGGTGGGTACAAAAATAGCATCATAAATGAGTACACAGATAATTAACTACAATGCAAGTTTGGGTGTGATAAATCCCTTAAGGTTAATATATGGCTGTTATCACCCCCATCTTCCCTACTTTCTATCGCTAAATTTTCACTGCTGAATCTCTATATGCATCTGTTTCCTATATGAATTTCTCCTTTCTCTGTCCAACAAGTTAATCCATTGTGTCCTCAATCCTGCTCTCAAGTCTAGACTCATGAAGGATTTTGTTTCTCTATTGTTTCTCTTGTAGGTTCAATATTTTGCTCTCTCCTCAACCTAAAAATGTTCACAAGTCTCTCCAGTTTTAAAAAGGACACCTTTTAATTTCTTGTAGTCATAGATTTTTCCACGCAAGAGGCTTACCCTGTGGTTTCCACTGTTTTATCAACCATTATGTTTTTCAATGTTATAAAATCTGATTCCCCTCAACCTCCGACTTTTATAGTTACCTTCACAGGTCATCAACAGTCTTCTGTCAAATCCAGTGGTCTTTTCTAACTTCTCTATAGCTTTTGTATTCACTGACACTATTGGCCACATGGCTGACCTTTTCTACCTTACTTCTGTGACACCATACCATCTTGGTTTTCCACCTAACTTTATGGTTCCCCCTCTGTATTTCCCCTTCCTCTCCATTCCTTCCACCATGCTTCCAACTTTTGGTGTTCTTCAAAGTTCACTTCCTGTCCTCTGTTTTTTTTTCTTCATGGTTTCTCAAAAGTAGATCACCCATAGATGTTGAGAGCTTCAACCATCTTCCTTCTCTAGATGAATGGCTCCCAAATTTTGCTCTCTAATTTGACTTTTATTTCCAGTCACCAGATATGTATTTCTGTTTGGCTGTCTACTAGTAACTTCAAACTCAATTTGTTTCAATAGAATTCACCATCTCCCCTCAAAAGTTATCTCCCTTTCCTAAGTTCTATTGTTCAGTTAAGAGCAGCACCCTCCTCCCAAGTTCAAAAATTCTTTGACTCATTTTGCTTCTGATTCCCCCAATCTGTCATCAATTCTGCTGATACATCCTTTGTAATATTACCATCCTTTCATTTCAGTTTACTTATCTGAGCTGGGCAAATATTCATCAGCACGTGGAGCATAGTAGGTAATTAAAAGACAAAGGATTAAACCTGCATTGCGGAGGCATTCAATATTTAATTTTAATAATATATAAGCAACTGTAATATAGAAGCAAAGTGTTAAAATAGAGGCACTTATTTCATCTCTGGACTATTGCAATAGTTTCATAACTGGCTTAACAGTTCCCAGTCTCTTCACCTATCTTCCCACCTTCAGGTGTTGTCTTTAAAAACTACATTGATCTCTGTAGATCCTAGCTTGCACTGATTGTACCTTTTTCTGTAGACCATCCATTTTTAACCCCTTGCAATGCTGACATTCATTTGTTTTCCCTCATGCAAAAATGTTTTATATTTGTACATTTAATCCCCATCCTTGTCCACATTAGGCTGTGAACTCATTGCCCTCCCCCATATATGGGACATGACTCCCATGGGGGGGGGTAAATTTCCCTGGCAATGTGGGACCTGACTCCCAGGGATGAGCTTGGACCTGCCATCATTGGAATGAAAAAGCTTTCTTGACCAAAAGGGGGAAGAGAGAAATGAGACAAAATAAAGTTTTAGTGGCTGAGAGATTTCAAACAGAATCAGAAGGTTATCCTTTTTTTGCTTCTTCCCTACTACTTTCAGGATAAAATTGTCATTCATTAGCCTGGCATGAAGGGCTCTGCATAGTGAGTCCCAAATATCCTTTGTGTATTATTTTTCATTACTTATTTACATGAATTCTCCATTCCTTTCAAATCAGTTTAGTCATTGGACCTAAACTTAATTTAGTATTTGTCCAGATACTCCTTTCATCAGAAAACCCTATCATTTCCAAAAAAATCTATTTTAACCTTTAAGATTCAAATCAAACCCTATCCCTGTAAAGCAATCTCAGCTTACCTAACCAAAAATGATTCCCCCCCCCCTTCAAATTCCCAAAGCAGTTTTTGCCTGGATAAATAATTTCACAACCAGGTACTACTTTATTATATTTTGTTCAAAATTATCTTGAAATGTCATATAATCTTCCTCATTTAATTTATTCATAGTTCAAACTCTATGCTTCTCATGCTGCTCATGAACTGCTTTATCTAATACTTCTTTGTATCCAACCACAATATCTAGAACAGTGTCTTAAACATAGTATTTGTTCATGTAATATGTTACTATAGAAAAGAGAAGTATTATTTCTGTTTGGAGCGGTGAATGAAGATCTTATTGAGGAACTATGTATAAATGCATTACAAATGCTAGCCTAGGATATGATCAAATTTGAAACAGATTTTGGAAAACAGAGTTTGGATGAAGGAACACTGCCAGTAGAAGAAATAACACATGCAAAGGTAGGAAAACGCAACATTTGTCCAAGAGATAGAAAGTTATCCAATTTTGGAGAGTGTTTTTGTTTTGCTTTGTTTTGTTTTCAGAAGGAATAATGAGAAGTCAGGTGGAAGGGGTAGAATAAGTTCCAGAGTAAGGAGTTTTGACTTCATCTGATAGGTCATGAGGAGGCCATAGAAGGAAGATTTCTTAAATAGAAGAATGGAATAAACAGGGCACAATTTTATGAAGCGTCAACAAACCAGCAATGCACTAAATTAACAGGAAGGTCTGAACAGCAGTTAGGTGACTACTGTCTAGAAGTAAAGTAGTATAGTCTAATCAGCACAAAGTACTTTTCTTGCATCTCCCCTCCTGGAGGGGAATTTGCCTTAAAATTCCTTAGGTATAGAAAACATAGTTTGACAGACTCTTTGACACGATGTCTCTTTTGGTTATACTCATCCTAGATTTACCATAAAGTAGGTTTGGTTTCCTTATTTCCCCTTGTTATCTTCATGGGGAAGAGCATGTTCATCAAGAAAAGCATGAGCAAATGACTCATCACAACAGTCTTGCTTAATCCTCAAGCTATCTATCATAAGCTATATCTGAGATAGTTTTGCTCCTAGTTCAACTGGAGTTGTTTAGCAAACTGCTGTTGATCCTCAGATGGAAGTATTTGCTACCCATGGTCAGAAGAGGGCTTTAATCCCCAAAATAAGAGTTGTTGTCATACAGGGCTCAGCCCTGCCATAGTAGAGCAGGGGATAGATTCATAGTTGTCTACTTACTCAGCAACTAAACTTCATGCTACAGCCTCTGAGCAGAATCATGACACTGACTATTACTTGTGCTCAAGTTTCCTTCTACTAGGTGGATAATTGGAAACTGACTTCAGCATAATAATCTGTGGGAATTCACATTTTTCTTCTAAGCATATTCTAACAATATTTGTCTTTATTACCTCCATCTGTAGAGTAACAGGAATTTACTAATTTCCCCCACCAGAAGAGGACAGCAGGAGCAGGGTCAGGAGGCAAGAGGGGTGGGGCAGGGGATAAGCTGTAGCGCTTTTTATTTGCTCATCCTATTTATTTGATCAACTTTATTTTTTTAGAAATACTGGGGTAATGGTCAAAAGAAGAAATTAATTTTGAGGCTGGATGATTAGAATTCATAAAAGTATCATGCAAAAGCAATGAAAAAGATGTTTAATTACTCTGCCTTTCTTTCCCATGGTGTAGCAGGGTCTAAGGGGTTGACTTTGCTCAGGCACATCATTCGTATTTGTTTTTCTTCATTGATGTTCCTCTATGTGTATAGGTTCATGCAGGGGGGAGGGGAATAGGGAGCAAGTAGAAAGAGACCTCAGAGAAATGAGGACTTAAGAGGTACACATATTTCTTAAAGTCATCCAAACACTCAAGATAAATGAAGCTACAATAAATTAAGAGTAGAATATTTAAATATATCTAAACGATTTTTTATAGAATCAGAAAAGACTCAATTGGAATGCACTTTACATATAAACTATGAAAAAAAAGGAAAACATTTATAGAATGTTAAAATTGACAAGAGAATTGAATGAAATAAAACAAAAAAGAAACACGCTAAACATAGTGTAAATTTCCCTAATAATAGTAGAGCTATCTTCTGGGTTGGCAGAAGACTACTCTCAGGTAGTACAGAATATTCATGAAACTAAATTAGAAGAACAGCTGAATTTTGTTAATTTATAATAAAGGATACTTACATTTAGGAAAATATTTTATGAGATAAGTCAGATTTGTAAAAAAGGGCAAATTTGAACATTATTATTAAGCTAATGAAAGTAATCAGAAGTAGGATTTTTATAACCAAGTCCCTCTAGTACACTTAAAACAAGATTGGATTTATAACCTAACTTTCCTAGGAATTTGTTTATTATATCAACAACTCTGTGATTTATTGTTTTACTTAGAAATCTACTAGAAAGCATCCATAAATGGGAAGTTAAAGTAATGATTCATTCCAACTGTTCTATTTTATATACTCAGTAGAAATCTTATATATGAGCATTACAGATATTTCACACCTCATGTAAAAGCTGCTTCTCAATTCATATGTTGGCTTTTCATGCATACAAAGCCTACTCCCACTCCAAATGACAAGCCTCACCAACACTGTATTGATAGGTGTAGTAAAACCATAATATATTTTGGCCAGTAGGAGTTGTTTAAATACCATGAACAGCTGGCCAGATGACATGGTAAGCCTTGCATGGAGCTAGTGCTCTTTGTTAAAGCAAAGAAGCAAGCTGATTCTTATTTCTCAGAGCCAGCATTGGTGGCACTATTTTAATAGACACAAAACTTGAAAGACAAAGCACTTAAACATATTCTCTAAAGCTTCCCCCTGCCCCCCTGCTTTAAAAATACAAATGTGGATAAAGAAAATTTGTGGTCTTATTCCCCAAAGTAAGAAAAGTTCAGACAACAAAGGGTTAAAAGAACAAGCAGAGCCCTACCGTACCCAGAAATGACAGAAGGCTCTTCTCTTCTTCGGTGCTACTATCCAACCACTCGGCCACATCACCGGGGGAAAGGAGACTCATTCTCCAGCCAGAAAACTTTTCCATACAGAGCACAATTACTCAACGACGAAGTGGGGAAGGAAAGAGAGACTAAATTCTTGGGGGTCGAACACTTAAATTGCTGGCTAGGCTGTTATGATGGAAGAAAATGTGATCCTCCCTCTACTCTGAATTGTCTCTGTGACATCAATCTAATATAACGGGGGAGGAGGAATGAAATAGAGAGGGTTAAAAGAGATGATAGAAGAGATTTGTCTGCTTCTTGTTGTTAAGCTTTACCCTGGGAAAAAAAAAAAAAGCCAGGAAAAACTCAAATAATGATTTGTGTTTCACGAGAGAAGAAAGCATAGGAAAATAAAGAATAAAGATGTTAAAAAAAAAAGAAAAAGACAGGTTCCTGACTGGAAGCAGCTTAGATAACCAGATAGCACAATAGCTAATCAGTTAAGTAAAGCATATCATCAAACAAAAACAAAAGCAAAAGAACAAATTCAGCATTTTGATTTGTTCTGAGAAGAAAGGTTTTCAAATTTCCTTTCAATCATCCGGGAAAGCTGCAGCCCCCTACCCCTTCCTGCTTCAGCTATTTCAACAGCATCCCAGCCCCTTTTACAAAGATTTCCTGTGAGCAAAGGCAGGTTGATCAATCTGTGAATAGGAAGCTCTCATCCCTCCTTTCTTCTCCTCCTGCTCCATTCCTCCCCCTCCTCGCATGGCGGCTGCATTGATCGACAATAATGGAATCTGTAACTGACTGCCAACAGCAACATTAAGGATATTACAAGTCCACTTCATAAGTATTCGAGCCAGTGGTCGGAACTTGGGGGCAACTCTGGGCTTCTATAGTCAATAGCTCTGTCTTTCTTTGTGAGAAAGAAAAGTGTGTGTGTGTGTGTGTATGTGTGTGTAGGAAAGAAGGCTGAATCTTAAAGTAGTAAGATTAAGTTAAATTGTCGTGCAGAAGGTTCATTAATATAACAAATGACTGTCCTTAAAGTCCTGACTGATTTATACTGTCACTGTAAAGAAGTCAGATACAAATGGATTTTTAAAATATGATTTACAGTAAATATTTACACAGCTTAAGATTATTTCACGGGCTTATACATTAACAGGGAAAAATCAAGCAGAGAGTTATTTCCATAAGTCACTAATATCCCTGTTCTCTGGAGACTGATTAGGCTTGTTGCTATGAGAAAACAATACTCTTAAAAAAAAGACAGATCCCGTGGCAGCCCCTTTCCCTAATCCTCATATTAGTACGATGTTAACACTGTTTCCACCAATCTAGTCTTTCCTTTTATACAAGTCTGCCTTTAATGAGATAATTTTTGTTGCTGAAGAATTACTGCCCCCTTAATACATCTTGAATCCATTCCCCTTTCTCCACATTTAACTCAGGCTCTCATGATTCTTCACAAGATTCTAGCTCACTCTGACTGTAAGTTCTCTCAGGGCATGGTTGTTGTTTTATACTGATCTTCGTAATCACGGTGGCTGGAGCAGTGCCTTGAAGTTAGAAGGTGCTCACTAAATGTTAACTGAAGTTTTCTAAGTTTTAATAATTTCAACACTGACAGAGATACCAGGCTTTCCAAGTATCAGGAACAATCTTTGACAGATAATTTTGTAGCTTTAGTACCACTTGATTTAAGAAGATACAAAACATCAAAAGATATGAATTCATTTAAATGAATTTATATTTTATTAATTGAAATAACTATAGAAAATTTAGAAATAGCAGTAAATAGGTATAAAAGACATTTTATCTAAACTCCTAGGCTATGCTTGTTTAGCCGCTAAAGGATTGATAATAATAACTTCATAGCACACAAGTTACTTTGTAGCTCACAAACTGGAGGCAATGTCCCAGCAGATCAAGTTCAGATTTGTTGGGGTGACCTGCCTCCTATTTCTTTCTTGGTAGGAATCCCAGAATCCCCTTGTTTCAGTCACGCTGTACTATTACAGCTATTACTATTATTTTACCTCACTTACATACCTTTGCATGTTCCACCGAATGTAATCCACATAGGAGCAGGGAAAATTCAGCTGTTTTGTGTATTGGTGCATCCCCAGCATCTAGTGTAGTAGTTGGCATATCATAGAAACTCAGAAACAGTTCATGAGATATTTCTCTTTCTACCATATTTATCTGACCATATTCAACCAATCACCTGATTCAGTTCTTCTCTGAGATCTTAAGGCAGAGCTCAAAGATTTCTCATCAATATTTCCACTTTTATTATTCCTATCAGTTTACTGAAATTATTTGTTTAATAGCAGTTTCCTCACTGTCCCTTGTGCCTTTCTTTTTAGAAGGCAAAAACTGTATCCTATTAATCAAAAAAAAATTTTTTTTAGTTAGTGTTAGCTCATACTAGATGATTGATGTTGAAGGGGCATATTATTGAAAGTGGGATTGTAATTCTATGTACCAATGATAGATTAGTACCAAAGAATCCTACATACATCTGATATAAAGATCTATGCCTTTAGTCTGCAAATCAACAATCAAACAAAACTTGGTTAAGGAAAAATTAACCAAGGTTAATTTTTAAAGGGTGTATAGCCAAAGAGACTATCAAAGCAATTTAGTCCTAGTTGCCCTCTATAAACAGAATTAGTAAAGGAGGTACCTAAGAAAAAGTTCCAGATTGAAAATTTGTCATAAAAAATAACTCCATGTTTTTCCCTGCAAAATCAGAATCAGAATGTAGCAGGAATTAATGTAATTTCATGTAAATTTTTTCTTAAAAATAAAGTAATGAAACTCACCTGAACATATGACCATTCTATAGTGGGCTGAACATTTATTTGGCTTAAAATGTGAGTCAAGGCATCAAAATACCATACGTAGGACTGTTAGAAGGAATGATTGACTTTGATCTTCTAAATTAAAAAAAATGTCAAATCCCATACATTTTGGAATTACATCAGATGCCTTACTTATATAATTACTTATTCAATATGTTGATTTCATTTTATTTATAATTTGCCTAAAAATAAGGAAAGTATCTGTAAAATGCTCAGTGTTTGAAAGAGTTTCTATTTGACAGCATTTCTATTTCCTTGTGTGTGTGTATATGTATATGTGTGTGTGCTACTTATAAAGTGTTTCCTAGACACCTTACTAAGTATTTTACACACATTAACTCAACTAATCTTATACAACAACCTTGTGAGGGATGTATTATCTTCATCGAACAGATGAGAAAACTGAAGATCATGAAACTTAACTTGCCCAGGGTAACATAGCTAGTATTAGATTTGAAATATGAACTTCAGGTTGTTTTGGCCAATGTTCCCTCCTATATTATTCCATATCCACAAAGACCAGTTTAGGCAAGAGTCAGCAAACTTTTCATAGAGGTCAGACTAAAAATATTCTAGACTTTGTAGGCCATACAGTTCCTGTCACAACTATTTAATTCTACTATTGTGGCATGGAAGCATCCATAGACAATATGCAGACAAATGGATCAATAAAATTTTATTTTGATTTTAATAACTTAGTAATTGCCTTTATTGTTTTACTATACACAAAAAATAAAGTATTGCTTTCCTCCTACTCTTCTAGTGTCATGGCCCTATAGGAAACAATTTTTATTTGAATAAAGGATATAAAACATGCAGCCCCTCTGCAAATACTTAACATTTCTGATCTTTGCTATAACTATGCTATAGTTATGTTTTGAGATTCACACACTTGACAATATTTAATGAATGACTACTGTGTGTCAAGCACTGTTTCGACACCTAGGATACAGAAATGAACAAGTGGCAAAATTTCTGCCCTTATGGAATAAGAATAGAAGGAAACTTCCTCAACATGATAAAGGTATATAGTACAAGCCCATAGCTAATATCCTACCAAATGGTGAAAAACTGAAAGCTTTCCCTTAAAAATAAAAAACAGGACAAAGATGTACACTGTCACCACTGTTATTCAATGTTGTACTGGAAGTTTTAGGGAGAGCAATTAGCCAAGAAAAATAAACAAAAGGCATCCAAATTGGAAAGGAAAAAGGGAAACTGTCACTATTTGTATTTGACATAATTCTATATACAGAAATCATGGAAAACTCATGACAAAGCTCATAGAGCTAACAAATTAAGCAAACTGGTGGAGTACAAGATTAACACCCAAAATCAGTAGCATTTATATACACAAATAATGAACAATCAGCAGATGAAATAAAGAAATAAATTCCATTCACAATACCAATTAAAAGAACCAAGTATCTAAGAATAAATCTAATCAAGGATGTAAAGGATTTACACACAGAGAACTACAAAACATTGCTAAAAGAAATCAAAGAAGACCTAAAGAAACAGAAGGGCATTCCATGTTCATGGGTTGGAAGACAATGTCATTAAGATGTCAATCCTCCCCAAAGTGACCTACAGATTTAATACAATCTCATTCAAAATTCTAATAACTTTTTTCACAGAAATGGAAAAACCAATCATCAAATTTATATGGTAGAGTTTGGAACCCTGAATAGCTAAAGTCATCTTGAAAAAGAAAAATGAAGGTACAGTACAAACACTTTTGACTTTAAAACTTACTACAAAGCCACAGTAATCAGAAAAGCATGGTGCAAAAATCTGTTCTACAACTAATTCTTGCAATGTGCTTTGAAATGTATTGCCTTTTTGTATATATATTATTGTTCTAGTTTGATAGCTGCCAGAATGCAATATACCAGAAACAGAATGGTTTTTAAAAAGGGGAATTTAATAAATTGCTAGCTTATAGTTCTAAGGCTGAGAAAATGTTCCAACTAAAACCAGTCTATAGAAATGTCCAATCAAAAGCATCCAGAGAAAGACACCTTGGTTCAAGAAGGCCGATGAAGTTCAGGGTTTCTCTCTCTCTGGAAAGGTACTTGGCAAACATAGCATTATCTGCTAGCTTTCTCTCCTGGCTTCCTGTTTCATGAAGCTTCCCAGGAGGTGTTTTCCTTCTTCATCTGGTGGACTCTCTGCTTCTCATGGCTATGTTGTTCTTCTCTGCTCTCTCTGAATCTCCCGGCTTTCTCTCTTGTCATTCTCTGCTTCTCAGATTCTTTCTCATTTATTCAAAATGTTTCCTCTTTTATAGGATTTGAGTAAAGTAATCAAGACTCACCTGGAATGGGTAGAGACATATCTCTACCTGATCCAGCTTAACAACCATTCTTGATTGAGTCACATCTCCAGAGAGATGAGCTAATTAAAGTTTCAAGCATACAGTACTGAATAGGGATTAGAAGACATGGCTTTCTTTACAAAATGGGATTAGGATTAAAACATGGCTTTTCTAGGGTATATACATCCTTTCAAACTGGCACAATTATTTTAACAAAAAAGAAAAAAGTCTATTGTGATGATAAATGCACAGCTATATGATGATATTGTGAACCATTGATTGTACACTTTGATGATGATTACATGGCATGGGAATATATAATATATATCAATAAAAAATAAATATTTTTTTAAAAATAGCATAGTACTGGCACAAGGACAGGCATAGAAGACCAATGGAACCAAACTGAGAGTTCAAAAATCATCCTCATGTTTCATACAGTAAGACACCTGTTTTATTTCTTTTTGCCAACAAATCATTTTGATAGTTCCATTGCTTTCTACCAGATTATCTTTTTTTTTGTTTTCATTCCATTTAATAATTGGTAGAGTTAAATTTTAAAGAACATACATACATAAATTGAACAGGTTTTATATTCAGTAACTTGCATGGTTCTGACACTGCTACCAGATTATCTTTTAACTAAAGAATTGCATTGAACATTAGTTCAATTTTGGCACATAGTAAGTGTTCAATATCTGTTGAATGCATATACAAACGAATACAATGAATATATTTTTCCATGCCTGACCAGGATTTGACAGGTTATTTGATCCCATAGGCATTTTTATGAGGCCATTTGATACTGTGCATGACAAATTACCATTGCAAATTTAACAGTGGAAACTATGTCAAGTTCTAGCTATCATTTTTAGGAATACCTTTAAAATAAAGTAATGTAATATGTTTGGAGGACAGAATATAATATTTGGTGGTTTTAAGAGAAAACTTAGCTTTGGGAGGTATCTGAGAAAAGGTTATGGGTACTAATAGTTATGGAGAACGTATATGGTATTATGGAAATGTTTCGGCAATGCAAAAAAAAAAAGCAATGGTTTCACACCCATTTTTTTTTTTACGATAAAGACAACTGTTAAAAAATGTCCAATTCATTTGCGATAACTTAGACAGTTACAACACAATACCTAGATGTATCCAGAAATCATCTGTGATTGAAATAAAACACAATCACCTTCCTTAAATTTGTCTGTTCTCTGTCCCTTTCAGTCAGGGCTGGCAGTAGTTCCACTTATATAAATTTCCAAAAAAAACTATCAGCTTTTTGTATAGTTATAGGGGTCCAAAATATCAGACAATAGAATCTTCCATAGATTCTTCCTGCATAATTGCATTTCTAATCCTGATTCTCACTGAAAAGGCTGACCAGATCCATGTTCAGTTAAACCCTCAATGGAGTCCTATTCTCCAGGGACTTGCTGTCCAGAAACTCAGGGAGGTCCCCCATAGAGTTGCTTCTGGCTCTCCTCTCAGAGCACCTACTTGGATGGACTAGAATTTTCCAAATCATCAGTTTCTGGTTTCTTTGTGCTTCAGAGTTCAGTTCTCAACTTATTCCTTTCATCTCACATTTTACCTCAAGAAACTACAAGGAGAAGCCAGGCTGTACCTTCCTTACTTAGCTTGGAAAATTCCTCAGCTAAATATCCAATTTCATTACTTACAAATTTCAATGTCAACATGACATCAGAATATAATTTTACCAAGTTCTCTGCCACTTTAAAACAAGGATCGCCTTTCTTCCAATTTCCAATAACACATTCATCATTTCTTTCTAAGACCTTGCTAGAAGTACCTTTAATGTTCATATTTCTACCCATATTCTGTTCACGACACATTATATATTTTCTAAGATGATACAAACTTCCCTTACCGTTCTCATTATTTATTTATTTTTTTTAAAACATGGGCAGGCACTGGGAATCAAACCCAGGTCTCTGGTATGGCAAGAGAGAACTCTGCCACTGAGGCACTGTTGCCTGCCCTGCTCTCACTCATTTTTGAGTCCTCTTAATTCTTCCAGCCCTTACCCATTACCCAATTCCAATGCCACTTCCACATTCTAGGTATGTGCAATAGTAGTGTGTTAGTTAGATTCAGTTGTCAACTTGGCCACATACCTAGTTTTGTTGCTGCGGACATAAGCCAATGGTATGTGAACCTCATCTGTTCTAATTACATCTGCAGTCAGCTAGGAGTCCTGTCTGCTGCAATGAGTGATGTTTGACTTAATTGGCTGGTGCTTAAATGAGAGAACGCAATGCAGCACAGCCTAAGCAGCTCGACATTCCTCATCTCAGCACCTGCAGCTCAGCCCAGGCCTTTGGAGATGCAGAAAGAAGTCACTCTGGGGAAAGTTGTTGGAACCCAGGAGCCTGGAGAGAAGACCATCAGAGACCATCTTGTGCCTTTCACGTAAGAAAGAACCTCAGTGGAAAGTTCGCTGCCTTTCCTCTGAAGAACCAACAAAATAAATTCCCTTTTATTAAAAGCCAATCCGTGTCTGGTGTGTTGCCTTCCAGCAGCTAGCAAACTAGAACAGATTTGGTACCAGAAGTGGGGTGCTGCTGCAGTTTGCAAATGCCAGATATGTTTGAACAGTGTTTTGGATGGCTAATGGGAAGATTTTGGAGGAATTGTGAAGAGAATGATGGAGAAGACCTGGAGTACGTGAAGGGACTGCTGATGTAAATGGAACCACTGCCAATCTTGACAAAGGAGGACACAAAAGGAAGAGATTGGAGTTTACAGAGTGAGAACCATGGACGCTCGTGTCTGAATCCAAGAAACCTCGACCAGGAGAGTGAACCCACCTGTATACATGGAGAGGGTGAGTTTACCCTGAAGGGTAAGGATGAGCCTCTCATCTTGTTGCAGCAGAAGAGTTGTGTAGCCTCAGGGCTTGGAGAAGGTAGAGCACACTCCTTGGGGGACTGGGAGAGCCTGGCTGCCACCATGTGGAGGGGTTGAGCGTGTGCCCCAGAAATGGCAGAGAGCCCAGGGGTGGCCCTGATGCCTGGAGAGAGTGGAGCCTAGAGGTGGTCTCCTCGATGTTCCCTGAGGTTGATTTGGAAAGAGGCAGGCCACTGCATAGGCCCTCGGAAAGGGTGGGACTGCCACTTTCTAAGCCAAAGGATGAATGACTTTCAGACTTTGAAATTCCATGGCACTTGCCCTGCAGGTTTTACATCCGTGTTTCTTCCAATTTCTCCCTATGGAAATGAAAATCTGTATCCTGTGAGTATCCTCCTTTGCATCTTGGCACTAGACAACTTGTTTTGAGATTCACAGGTCCACAGCAAGAAGAGAATTTTTTGCACCTGTTTAAGGTGATGCTTGAAGTTGCCAAGTTGACAAGGGGTGGACATGTGTTAGTTAGATTCAGTTGTCAACTTGGCCAGGTGAGCATAGCTAGATTTGTTGCTGCGGACATAAGCCAATGGCACGTGAACCTCATCTGTTGCTAATTACATCTGCAGTCAGCTAGGAGTCCTGTCTGCTGCAATGAGTGACGTTTGACTTAATTGGCTGGTGCATAAATGAGAGAACGCAACATAGCACAGCCTAAGCAGCTCGGCATTCCTCATCTCAGCACTAGCAGCTCAGCCCAGGCCTTTGGAGATGCAGAAAGAAGTCACCCCGGGGAAAGTTGTTGGAACCCAGGGGCCTAGAGAGAAGACCAGCAGAGACCATCCTGTGCCTTCCACGTAAGAAAGAACCTCAGTGGAAAGTTAGCTGCCCTTCCTCTGAAGAACCAACAAAATAAATCCCCTTTTATTAAAAGCCAATCCGTCTCTGGTGTGTTGCATTCCAGCAGCTAGCAAACTAGAACAAGTAGCATCCCACTCTTAGTACCAAAAACTGTTCTAGCGTCCTGGCTGTTAAATCAAATACCATGCAATGGGTTGGCTTAAACAATACAAACTACTGGCTCATGGGTTTGATGCTAGGAAAAATTCAATGTCAATATGCATCAAGCAATGATTTTTCCCAGAAGACTGGTGTTCTGGGGCTGGCTGACAACAATCATAGGTCCTTGGCTTTTCTGTCGAATGGCAATGCACATGGACTTTCCAAGCTTCTCCCTTCTCTTCCAGTTTCATTGATTTTTCAGCTTCTGGCTGTTCCCTATGTCTTTCTCTCTCTGGCATTCCCTGTAAAATCTTCAGTAATAGGATTAAGACCCATCCCGATTCAGTTGGGTCACACCTTAACCAAAGTAACCTCATTGAAAGGTCCTATTTACAATGGGTCACACTCAAAGGAATGAATTAAGATTATGTATTTTTTGGGGGAGAGGAGGGGGGTATACATAACTCCAAGCTACCATGAGATATATACCAGAAACCATTAGTAATATTATACACAAATATAAAACACCACAAATCTTTTCATGAAGGTGAGGGGCAATATAAAGATACCCATCATCACAACTACTTTTCAATAGGATGTGGATTCACAGGATTTGTTATATGTTCCTGGTAGGAGGGCCTAGCCAATGTAGTAAGATGAGGCAAGCAGTTTATTAGGGACAGAGATATCAGAAAGTAAGACATGAAATGAAAATTTTTGCAGAAAATAAGATTGTATCCCTAAGTGGAGAGGGGGGAGAGGGACCAAGAGATTCAATAAAAAAAATTAAAATTAACATAAGAGTTTGATAAGACGGCTGGAATAAAGATAAACACATAGAAATTAGGAGTTTCTCTATATGTCAGCAATTACAAATTGGAAAAATCATCAGGGAAAAAGATTCCATTCAAAAAAAGCAATAAAACTATAAACCAAGGAATTCCAGTGATGCTGAACATCTTTTCCTAAATTTATGGTAATCAGGATATGCAAACCAAACATCTCGTCCTCACTGCATAACAAAGTTTCAAAAGTCTGTCAAAATCAAACATTGGGAACAACGTAGATCCTTCAGGACTTATTGCTGGTGGAAAAATTGTTTGGCATTACTCGCTACATTTGAAAACTTATATACTCTATGACCTAGAAATTCCACTCCTACCTACATTCTAAAGACTTGGAACTCTTGCAAATGTATAAAAGAAGACATATTTAAGAATGTTCATAGCAGTACTGTTGCTGATAGTAAAATCAGGCAAACAAATCAAATATCCTTCAAGGAGATACTGAACCCTGACTAATACCAACCCTGATTCTAACTCTAACTTTGTTTGGTATATCAAAACAATGTGAAAATCATACTGTGGTGAAATAATTGAACTATAACAACAACATGGAAAGACATTAGCAATATAACATTTAAGTGGAAAAGTCCCCAAGGAATATATAAAGCATGACCCTTTATATAAGATTAAAAACTAAAATTTTGAAATTTGTAATAAAGTTAATTAGTCTCTAAATAGTTTACACATTAATTGCAATTCCAATTGAAATGTCAATATACTTTTTTGGGGGGAGGGGATGGGACAGGGACAAGGAGGAGATACAACTTGATTTTACAGTTCATTTGCAAAAATGAATGCATGAAGAGAGCTGTGTACAGCCTATTGCGGAAGTCTGAGCCTGTTCCAAGGAAGTCTGGCCTGATCTGAAGCTTTTCCCCTTTGTCTCACAACCATGTTACCAAGGAGAGTGCTCATTCACTAGGTGCTGCACAGAAGTTAACATGGGGCTGAGAAAACTAAGAAGGATGGCTAGATGTTGAAAAGGAGAAATATCAGCTCTTTTCTTAATGATACTACTTTTCCACTGCAGGCAAACCTCAATACCTCAGGGTATTGTAAATTGATCTGTTGATGACACTGCCAAAGGCATAAATAGCAACAATTTGGAAAGCAGCTCCATATTACTCAGACTGCTATAAAACAAAAGAAAACAAACAGACCCTCATAGACAACATTATTTGGGATGGTTTGATTCCAAAATTTGTGTCCTTCTTGAGCAGAACTGATTGTAGCCCCATTCAGTTTGAATCTGCTTGGGCACCCACTAAAATTGCTTCAAGAACGTCAAAACACATCAAAGCTGTCATAGATGGAGACATTATCCCAGCGTTCATTTTTCTGTTGGCATCTCCCCATGCTCACATCAGTTAACAAGTTGTATAAGCTCTAGGAAACTCTGCAGGTGATGGCTCAGCTTTCGGTGATCTAATTATCAAGTATGGTGCAGATGACCCTCTGTTGGCTCTACAGGCAGTTCCTGATGAGTCATCATTAGTATGTGGTTACTTATGTAATCTTACCTGACACATTCAAACCTCTGTTGAAACAAGAATCCTGCAGTATGATGTCGAAATAAGAATCTAGCAGTACTAGCAGATACTTGCTGGGCTATTTCCTACCTTACTGATGGTCCAAATGAATGGAGATAAAGGGCTGTGAAAAAAGGAACTGGACTCCAGCTTATGAAGCTTCTAGGAGCTACTGAATTGACGATTGTGACTCCTGCGCTAATAGCCATAGGGAATATCATCACTGGGACAGATGAACAGACTCAGGTTGTAATAGATGTAGGAGCAATTGCCATTTTTACCAGCCTGATAACTCACCCTAAAACTAAAAATATTCAGAAGGAAGCTGCATGGAGAATGACAAACATCACAGTTGGCCCTCAGGACCAGTTACAGCAAGTAGTGAATTAAATATTAGTCCTATTCCTCACTGGCGTTCTCTCTAAGGCAAATTTTTCTTTTAATTTTAATTTTTTTATTGATATATCTTATATATTCATATACCATGTAATCATCCAAAGTATACAACCAATGGCTCAAAATATCATCATATAGCTGTGCATTTATCATCACAATCGACTTTACTTTTTTTGTGAAAAATAACTAAGCTGGTTTGAAAGGATGTATGTCCCCTAGAAAAGCCATGTTTTAATCTAAATCCCATTTCATAAAGGCAGAATAATCCCTATTCAATTCTGTATGTTTGAAACTGTAATCAGATCATCTCCCTGGAGATGTGATTCAATCAAGAGTGATTGTTAAACTGGATTAGGTAGAAGCGTGTCTCCACCCATTTGGGTGGGTCTTGATTAGTTTTTCAAGTCCTATAAAAGAGGAAACATTTTAGAGAAAGAGAGCGATTCAGAGAGAGCAGAGCAGAATGTTATAGCCATGAGAAGCAAAATCCACCAGTCAGCGACCTTTGGAGATGAAGAAGGAAAATGTCCCCCGGGGAGTTTAATGAAACAGGAAGCCAGGAGAAGAAGCTAGCAGATGCCATGTTCGCCATGTGCCTTTCCAGATGAGAGAGAAACTCTGACAGCGTTTGCCATGTGCCTTCTCACTTGAGAGAGAAACCCTGAACATCATCGGCCTTCTTGAACCAAGGTATCTTTACCTGGATGCCTTTGATCGGACATTTCTATAGACTTGTTGTAATTGGGACATTTTCTTAGCCTCAGAACTGTAAACTAGCAACTTATTAAATTCCCCTCTTTAAAAGCCATTCTGTTTCTGGTATATTGCATTCAGCAACTAGCAAACTAGAACACATGTATTCACAATTGTTCAACCAATCTACTTCTCAGTCAGTGCATCCTTTAGCCACCTCCATTCACTGGGCATCATGTATAATGTCCAAAGTCAACAGTCCACCAAAACTCTCAATTTTAGATAATTTTACTGTTTCCAAGATAAAGATAACCAATAAACAACACACCTTCACCAAATGGAAAATCCAAACTTCACCTTACCCTTGTTCCTCCCCCTATTATTTACCCCTGGTGTTGCTGCTGTACTGTTGATGTTTTCCTGTTAAATACAGCCCATAGATGCAATAGCAGTTTTCCCCCTATACCCAGAAATCATATGCTCTTTGTATAAGAGTCCTACCTGTGAAGTAGGAGTTCATGCAGGAACTTATTTATATTTGTAGTGTTAATCGGTGGGACTTATGGGCCTATATACCACCCCTCTCAATCATGTTCACCTTTAATATGCTAATATTACTTATAGACCCACTAGTGAGCCACTCTAAGCCAGACTTGGAAGCTGTATGGACTGTGCCAATTATACAAGTGGTGGAACTGTTGAAACAGATGCATACCTTGCCTACTGTGGCATAATAGAACTACTGATGAACATTTTAACTCTAAAAGATACCAAAATTATTCTGGTTATCCTGGATGCTACTTTAAATATTTCTCAGGCTTCTGAGAAAATAGGTGAAACTGAGAAACCCATATATTGATCAAAGAATGTAACGGCTTGGACAAAACTGAAACGTATAAAACCATGAAAATCAATCTATATGTCTCGGTTTGCTAAAGTTGTAGGAATGCAATATATCATAAATAGAACGGCTTTTAAAAACAGAATTTATTAAGTTGCAAGTTTAGTTTTGGCTATTACAATGTCCAAACCATGGCATCCAAAGAAAGATACTCTGACTCAAGAAAGGGGTGATGATGTTCTGGGTTTCTGTTAGCTGGGAAGGCACATGGCAGCATCTGATAGCTTTTTCTCCTGGCCTTTTGTTTCAAAATGGCTTCCCCAGGGGAGTTTTTCTTCTGCATCTCCAAAGGTCTCTGGCTGTGTAGGTTCTAAAGTTTTTTCTAAAATGGTTCCCTCTTAAAGGACTCCAGTAAGTAACTTCACCTTGAATGGGTGGAGATACATCTCCAAGGAAATCGCCTAATCAAAAGTTCCCACCCATAACTGGGAGGGTCATATCTCCATGGAAGCAACTTAATCAAAAGATTCCACCCAGAGGGGCAAGGGGTATAGTATGCATGAGCTTTTTCTTTTTTTATTCCTTTTTCTGGAGTGATTCAAATATTCTTAAAAAATGATCATAGTGATCACAAATACACAACTATATGATGATATTATGAGCCACTGATTGTTCACCATATATGGAATGTTTGTAATATTAAGAATGTTAATATGTTAAGATTTATCAATAAAAAAAAAAAGATTCCACGCAGTAATATTGAATCAGGGTTAAAGAACATGGCTTTTCTGGGGTACACAACAGCTTCAAGCCAGCACATCCCACCCTTTTGAGCCCCAAAAGACATTCTTTTCATATACAAAATATATTCATTCCATTACAATGTCAGAAAGTCTTAAACCAGTTCAGTAACAATATAAATAAAATATAAAGTCAGAAACAGTAAAAAAATCTCATCAAAGTTAGCTACAGGCATGAGCTATCCTAAGGCAAAAATTCGCCTTTGGTTGTTGACCTATGAAACTCAGAACAAGCTATCTGCTGCCAATATACAAAGGAGGGACAGTCATAGGATACAGATTCCCATTTCCATAGGATGATATTGGAAGAAAAGCAGGGATCACTGGATCCAAATAATTCCTAAAACCTGCAGGGTAAACTTCTTTAGATGTCAAAGTCTGAGAGTCATTTATCCTTGGAGTTTTAGAAATGGCAGTTCCACCCTTTCTAAGGGCCTACAGCAGCCTTACTCTCTTCAACTGCTGGGGTGAGGGTTGCAAGACCGGGGTTCACTGTGAGGGACCACCTTTTACTTGGCCCTACTCTCTCTTTTTTGGTTTGTAAGCTGCCAGAATGCAATATACCAGAACTGGAACAGCTTTTACAATAGGGGAATTTAATAAGTTATGTTTACAGTTCCAAGGAAGTGAAAGTATCCAAATTAAGGTACCAACGTTATCTTCACTTAAGAAAGCCCAATTTGTCAGGAACACCTCTGTCAGCTGGGTAGTCACGTGGCTGGTATCTGTTGGTCCCCAGCTCCTGGGCTCTGTTGCTTTCAGCCTGTTCCTGGAAGTCCCTCATTTTACTTCTCCAGGGCTAGCTTTCATCTCTTGGTTTCCCTGGGCGCTCTCCAGGTTTTGGCTTGCTTAACATCTCATGGCTTTGTCAGCTGGGCTCCAAGCATCTTCAAACATCTCTCAAACATCCATGTCTCTGTTCTTCATGTGTCCGCATCTGTCAGCTCTGCTGTGAAGTTTCTGTCAACTCGGAGGCTTCTGTCATTTCTCTAGGCTGTCCTTTCTGTTGATTCCTCTTTTAAAGGATTCTAGTAAACTAATCAAGATGCACCTGGAATGGGTGGAGGCACATTTCCATCTAATCAAAAGTTAATACCCACAATTTTGGGGTGTGTCACATCTCCATGTGACAATCTAATCTCCAACCTATAGTACTGAATAGGAATTAAGAGAAACGGTTACCTCTACAAGATGGAATCAGGATTTTTAAAAAATGGCTTTTCTGGGATACATAATAATACTTTCAAACCAGCATACTCTCCAAACATCGGGGGCAGCACCTGGGATCTCTGCCATCTCTGAAGCTCACTATCAATCTCTCCAGAACAATGGGGTGGCAGCCAGGCTCCCCCCACTCCCTGGTTTATATGTTCTACCCTCTCTGAGGCCTATGGTACCAAAACTCTTTCTGAACATCCCGGTAGAAGGCCCGCCCTCTGCCTTTGGGGTAAACTCATCCTTTCCAAGTGCATGGGTGGGCCTGCTTTCCTGGCCTGAGGTTTCTTGGTTTCAGACCTTAGCTTCCATGGTTCTGCCTTTTATTTTCCCTTCAATTTTCCTCTTTCTGTCCTTTTTAGTCCAGACTGGCAATAGTTTCGTTTATACAGATCTCACAACATTCCCATTGGTTTTCCATGTAGTATGCAGAGATGAACATCAGACAATAGGACTTTCACAAAATCTTCCTGGATAACTCCTCATTTGTCCTGTAATGGCTGACTGCTTCCTCATTTGTCCTATAATGGCTGACTGCTTCCATGTTTGGTTAAATCCTACATTGGAGGGGGCACTATTCTCTGGGGTTTCATTTTCTGGGAGCCCAGAATTTTCCAGAACCTCAATTTCTGGCTTCTTTGTACCCAAGAGTTCAGCTCTCAGTTTATCTCTCTTCTGTTGCATTTCATTATTTTTTGGGGGGATTGTGTTGAATCTATAGACGAATTTGGGAGAGAAGTACTATCCTACAAACCAATTTTCCTAATCCAGAGACAAGATATAACTCTCCTTGTATTATTTATTCTTTAATTTCTTTCATAAAGTTTTATGCTTTAATTGATGTTTTTGTTACTTTAAATAGAATGTTTTTTAAAAATTCATTTGGGTTTGTTGTATGCAGAAATGTGATTACTTTTGTTTATGAATCTTGTACTTAACACCTTGATAAACTTATATCTATAAGGTTTTAAAGGATTTTATAAATGAATAATCAGATCATCTGTAAATTGTGACAATTCCTTGTCTTTCTTCCCAACCCTTATATACTTTCTTGTCTTACTGTACTACTGGGATATTGCCAGTGTAATGTGACAATGGAGGACATCCTGGCTTTGACACTCATTTGAAATGTAAAGATTTAACCATTACTTTTACATATTTGTGGAGGGCTTTTTGTAGATACTCTTTCTCAGATAAAGGAACTGGTTTCCTAAGAGTTATTATGAATGGTTGTTGAATTTTATCATAGATTGTTTTGAAACAAATTTGATGATTTTAAGATTGTATTTTTTTTCTATTAATAGTGAATTACACTAATTTTCTAATATGAAATCAACTTTGTATTTGTGTTATAAACCCAATTTTGTCATAATGTATTTCTCAAATAAGCTTTATACATTGTATTATATAAATACATCTTTGAAGATTCTTTTAACTTGTAACACTTTTCACTCCATTTTTAATGCTTTTTATTTTTATAAGAAACTATGTTACTTTTAGAATTTACCAAACTTTGAATTTCAATTTTAAATAAAAAAAATTAATAAATATCTAAAAGTTAAGTTCTATTTAGATCTTTCCCAAAGCTGCAGCTACTTTTCATCATTTGTTTTCCCCGGAGATATTTTCAACCCTGTATTTTACTTGTTTAAACATAGTCGGCATAGCTACTGAATGTAATAATTCCTATATATTAAATTGTTGCAGACCTACTTTTGCTGTATCTTAATTTTGTATGGAATTTAGCTTCCTTCTGTGTCTACTAATATTCCTCATGAGATTTGGGGGAGAGAGATTGTGTTATTTTTGGCTATTTGCTAGACATTGCTTTGAAAAATTATTTATTTGAATAACGTCAGACCTAGAATACATATAGTGTTCCCAGAAAGGATGACTGCTTCTACTAGGAGCCTAACAATACCCATCTATGACCATGTTAAAAAGTAAAAGGCATTTCCAAGAAGATGGCTGAATATAGTAGCTCGAGATTAGCCCTGCTCCACAGAAAAGTTAGAGAAGGGACAGGTGGGTGACCGAGGTGGCGATTCAGGAGTACAGCTGACCTAGGAGATCCTTCTGTACCGCATAGGGCAGCTGGCTAGTTGCAGAGGCCAAGGAACTGAGAAGCAGAAAGCTGGAGCCTGGTGCAAAGGTGTGGAGCCCATGAGAGTGCATGGATGGGAGCCGAGGACTAGGAAGTAAGTCAGGCCACGTTCCTTGGGCCCCCTACCCTCACCAGCATAGCCCTGTGACCGGTGCCTGACCCCATATCCCACACACCTGAACCCCATCATTGGTTCCAATTCCCCACACTCCAGGTGCCCATACCCCACCAGCTCCCAGTTCATGTACTGCCCCATACCCCCACCCCAAGTACAGTCCAACCCACCTCTCCTGCACCCTTCTTGAGCACTACCTCACCTTCCCTGTTCCCGGCAGACCGTTGCCAGCACATAAAGGCTGCAGGCACTAACCTCCATACCCAGGCTATGCCTGTGCCCATGCCCATAGTATCGCACAACCTCACCCCATCCCCCTGAGCTCTGTGCATCATTTTACAGCACTCCTAGACCCACGCATGCACACAGGCCCCCAATCACGTCATTTAACTCTCAGAACCTCAGTTTACAGCGGTCCTAGAACCACACTTGCTGTGGCCCTCAGCCATGCTTCCCAGCTCTAAGAAAATGTGACCTGTGCAGCCGGGTCACATTTGCCCCCAATCCATCAAGACATAACACCGAACTTCTGCCACAGCTCTACGCATGCACACAAAGGGCCCCATGCCTTAGACAAGCGCACACCAGGGTTACACCCCCCCGCCCCCAGTCCAGTGCACCCACATAGCTACATCCTCCTTGGCCGCTGGGTGCCCATATTCACAAGCATCAATGTAAAATTCCCCATTTGTGCCTATACCTGCCCTGAAACAAATCACTACACTGAGTGTCTCACCCAGTACCCTGCTTCCTGCTGTACAACCATCCTGAAAACACAAGGCCTTAGACTACTGAAAGAAATCAACTCCCAAAGTAAATCAATTAAGATATTTACATGCCACGAAGACAGCAGATCACTAGGCACATCACAATGCAGACAAGACAGATATAGCCCTGCCTAATGACCAAATTAAAACACCAGAGGAGACACAGAGGTTGGAACAACTAATCAAAGATGTTCATACAATGCTACTTAATAAAATAAGTGGGATAGTAAATGACATAAAGGAGATCAAGAGGACAGTAGAATAGCATAAAGAGGAATTTGAAAGCATAAATAGAAAAGTAGTGGAAATCACAGAGATTAAAGACTCTGTTGATCAAACAAAAAACACACTAGAGGCACACAACACCAAGTTTGAAGAGACAGAAGAAAGAATAAGTGACACAGAGGACAGGATAACTGACTTTGAAGACTCAAAACAGCAAATGGCAAAAAAGATGGAAATATTTGAATTTGGATCTCAGGGAAATGACAGACAAAACAAAGCACACAAATAAAAGAATCATTGGTGTTCCAGAAGGAGAAGAGAGGAGTAAAGGGCTAGGAAGAGTAGTTATGGATATAATGGGGGAAAACTTTCCATCTCTCATAAAAGACAAAAATACACAAGTAACAAAGCCCAAAAAACTCCAAACAGAAAAAATTCAAGCAGGCTTTCCCCAAGACACATACTAATTAGTCTGTCAAATGTTGAACAGAAGCAAAAAATCCTGAAAGCAGCAAGAGAAAAACAATCTACTACATACAAGGGAAACCAAGTAAGACTGAGCTCTGACTACTCAACAAGCACCCTGGAGGCGAGAAGGCAGTGGCATCAAGATCCTGAAAGAGAAAGACTTCCAGCCAAGAATTCTGTACCCAGCCAAATGTCCTTGAAAACTGAGGGAGAGATTAAAGTTTTCACAGACAAAGAAATCCTAAAAGAACTTTTGTCAATGAGAGACTGGCCCTATAAGAAATACTAAAAGGAATTCTGTCAGCTGAAAAAAAAAAGACAGTAGAGGGAGGTCTGGAGGAGGGCACAGAATTGAAAAGTACCACTGAGGGTAATTTAAAGAATACAAAGAGAAAAAGGGAAAAGACTATTATAGATCTGACAAATAAAATAAAAAAGATAAGATGGTAGATTCAAGAAATGCCTTTTCAGTAATAACTTTGAATGTTAACAGACTAAATTTATGAATTAAAAGAAACAGATTGGTAGAATGGATTAAGATACACAATCCAGCTATATACTGCTTACAAGAGACTCATCTGAGACACAAGGATACATATAGATTGAAAGTGAAAGTATGTAAAAAAGATTTTCCATGCAAGTTGCAACCGAAAGAAAGCAGGAGTAGCTATACTAACATCAGATGTCAATTCTCCCCAAATTTATCTACAGACTCAACACAGTACCAATCAAAATTCCAACAACCTACTTTGAAGATTTGGAAAAGCTAATTACAAAATTCATCTGGGAGGGAACAGACCCCAAATAGCTAAAAGCATCCAGAAAAGAAGAACAAAGTGGGAGGATTAACACTCCCTGACTTTAAAACCTATTAACAACCACAGTGGTCAAAACGGCATTGTACTGGCACAAAGTTAGATGCACTGACCAATGGAATCGAATCAAGAGTGTAGAAACAGACCTCCAAATCTATGGTCAACTGATTTGTAACAAGGCCCCCAAATCCTCTGAACTGGGACAAAATAGTCTATTCAATAATTGGGCATGGAAGAACTGGATATCAATGGCCAAAAGAATGAAAGAGGACCCCCACTTTATAGCCTACACAAAAACTAACTCAAAGTGGATCAAGCATCTAAATATGAGAACTAGCACCAAGAAGCTTCTAGAAGAAAATGTAGAGTAACATCTTCAAGACCTAAAAGTAGGACGTGGCTTCCTAAACATTACACCCAAAGCACAAGCAACAAAAGTAAAAATAGATAAATGGAAATCCTGAAAATCAAATGCTTCTGTACCTCAAAAGACTTTGTCATAAAGGTGAAGAGGTAGCCAAATCAATGGAAATCACATTTGGAAATCACATATCAGACAAAGGTTTGATTTCCTGTACATACAAAGAAATCATGTAACTCAACAACAAAAGAACAAACAACCCAAGTATAAAATGGGCTAACGATATGAACTGGCATTTTTCTGAAGAGCAAATACAGATGGCTCAAAAAGCACATGAAGAGACGCTCATTTTTATTGGCTATAAGGGAAATGCAAATCAAGACTACAATGAGATACCACACCTCACACTCATAAGAACAGCTGCTATTAAACAAACTGGAAACTCTAAATGTTGGAGAGGATGTGGAGAATGGGGACACTTACGTACTGCTGGTAGGAATGTATGATGGAGCAGCACTACTGAAAATTGTTTGGCAGTTCCTCAGTTCCCCTACGACCCAGCGATAGCACTATTTGGTATATACCCAAAAGAGCTGAAAGCAACAACACAAATAGACATTTGCACACCAATGTTTCTGGCAGCATTATTCACAATTGCTAAAAGACAGAAAAAAACCAAATCCCCCTCAACAGACGAGTGGATCAACAAAATGTGGTATATACATACGATGGAATATTATGCAGCAGTAAGAAAAAATGACATCCTGAAGTACATGACAAGATGGATGAGTCTTCAGGACATAATGCTGAGTGAAATTAGCCAGACATAAAAAGATAAATAATGTCTGATTCCACTTTTATGACCCCCATAAACGTATTATCAGAGACTTATAATACAGAATATAGGGGACTTAGAGATACATAGAAGCCAGAGATAGGTGAACCGTTAGCTGATGAGGTTGAATTCTAACGTAAGGGAATAGATAGGAGTGAAGGTGATTCTCTATTGGGTCGAGAAGTAATATTACCATATTGAAGACGAACAAGATTTAAAGGGGTTGTATAGACCTATGTGTCCCACTGATTAACACTAGAAATATGAATTAGTTCCCACAAGGTTTACTTCAAAGATATGATTCTCGTATAAAGGATGTTTAAGTCCAGACTACAGGGGGAAAGGTGCTATTACATGATATGAGCTATGTTCAAAAGGAAACCATCAGCACTATCACAGCAACAGCAGAGGCAAATAATGGGGAGAGGGACAAGAGTTAAGAGGAGGCTTAGATTTCCTATTTAGTGAGTGTGTAATTATTGCTTTTCTTTCTCTTGGGAACAATGAAATTATCTAAAATTGAGAATGTTGATGGACTGTGGACTTTGGGCCGTATACATGATGCCCAATGAATGCAGGTGGCTGAAGGATGCACTGACGGAGTAGATTGGTGAACGATGGTGTATACTTATGAATGAAGGTTGTGCTGCTACAGAAAGAAACAATGTCATGAGGCATGCAATGATGTGAATGAACACGTGAGACATGTGGTAAGACAAAATAAGCCAGAAACAAAAAAAAACAACAATGGTATGATTATCTTTAGAAAATACTTATAGGAAAAGATTGTAAACCTTTAGAGCAGACACATTAAGTCCAGAGTGGTGATTATTATTTCTGGATTTTGACAGGCTGTTATATATATATATATATATATATATATATATATATATATATATATATATATACCCTGATATTTAGAGATAAGAACGAAGCCAAACAGGTTGAGGTTAAAGTAATTCAGAATATAGGGGTAAGGAAGACTGTCTACATTTTAGACCCACACATACTCTTTGAGACCAATGGAAGAAAGATTTGTTTGGTCTGGAACTGAAATTTTCTGTAGTGCATAATCTAATTCAACCTATCTGTATAGCTCATTTGAACAACTGAAACACAGGGAGCACAGAATAAGAAAGAGGTCCTTTAATCCTGTGTAGATTACTGTAATGCCTGGATATATCCTGGAGTATATTAAGCAGAAAATCAAAAAGTATTGGCAAAGTTCCCTGAGGGATGGGAGGAAGAATATGAAACTATTAAACCTTACCATCAGGGAATCTCCTGATACTGTGTCAAACTTTAGAGACACCCAAATCAATAGGCCATGTCCTCGATCATGAGGCTTACTCTTGTGAAGCTTATGTAGGTAGCGGAGAAGCTTAGACTACCTATAGGCATGCCTAAGCATTACTTTCGGAGGACCTCTTTTGTTGCTGAGATGTGGCTTCACTCTCTCTAAGCCCAACTCTGCAAGTGAAATCATTGCTCTCCCCACTACATGGGACATGACATCCAGGGGTAAAAGTCTCCCTGCCAACATGGGAGATGATTTCCAGGGATGAATCCAGACCTGGCACCATGGGATCAACAATTCCATCCTGACCAAAAGAGGGAAAAGAAGTGTAACTAATACAGTATCAGTGGCAGAGAGAGTTCAAATAGAGTTGAGGTGCTACTCTGGAGGCTGCTCTTATACAAGCTTCAGGTAGACCTTGCTACCTATCATCACCTGCCAACCCTCAACCAGGACCATTCCAGCCAATCCTAAAGGACACCTAGGGCAATATATAACATTCCACAAGGGTTCCATGCACTAGAGTAACTTCCCAGAAACCTACAACCTCCAGATGGTTCCTTGTTCCAGGTAAGTCCTGAAACCTAGCCCAGCCTCTCCAGAACATCAGACAATTCCATCTCCTTGCCCCATATTAGTGACAGACCCTTCCAATATGAAAAATTCAGAATTGCCATAGTCCAAACAACTCTAAAGAGAGGCATGGAAAGATCAAAGATGATGGTAGAATTATACAGAGAAGACAGGATTGAACAAATGAATATGAATGCTGAATCATTATATTGATAACTCTTTAGTTTACAGTATTGTAGAGCAGTTAGAAGTAAAAATCTAAAATTGTGGAATTGTAACCCATGTCAAACTCTGAAATATGCTCTACAACTGATTGTGGTGCTGTGCTTTGAAATTTCATATCTTTTTTGGTATATGTTATTTTCCACAAAAAAAGAAGGAAAAAAGTCTATTGTGATGATAAAAAAACATTTAAGCCTTCTAGCCTCCTATATTCTGGAGCAGCTAGAAGAAAAAATATGAGAGGATCGTATGGTAGCCCATGACAAACTCTGGGATCTGTCTGGTAACCACTTGTTAAAGAGTGCTTTGAAAACTATTGCTTTTTTATTTCTTTGCTTTGTATATATCTTATAATATAAAATTTAAAAAGTTAAAAAAAAAACTAAAAGGCATTTTGGAATACACTGTTCAGATGGACTAACTTAAAATATCTCACTCTATTGTGTTTCTGTTCCCTTTTGAGCTGATATGTTTTTTAATTTTTACCCTTTTCCACTATCATTATACCCCTGCATTTGTTTAAAGTTTTAGTATTTTTTTGTTCAGTGTTTTAAATTAAAAAAAAGAAAAAAAGTTAAAGGCTTGAAACTCCGTGGACATCCCAGAGAATTCAAATCTCATCTCAATTTTACTTGGGACATTTCCCTTCTATTTTACCTTTACGCTGCCGGAGTTACCATCTGAGGTCTCCTGTCGGACTCTCTACTTTGTGTATGATGCGTTCTTTTTTTCTGTTTCCCTCAACCTACAAGGTTGTCGAGACGAAGATAAGTTTCCCAGAATCATTGCTCATGATTCTGTTAGTAGCTATTTCTGCTGCTAAATATTACGATTAGAAATGTATCAGGCATAATTTTAGAATTCAAAGAATGATTGATGTAGGATTAGTTTATAATCTGAGACAAAATCAAAAAAAGTTTACAGATGAAGAGTAGCGTAAGTTCTCAAGAACTGCGATACTTATTATATCTCAAGAACTATGAAGCTTTAATGATGGCATTTGGAAAGATCTATAATTTGAAGGCAGAATTGAATTTGGCAGGAAACTGGTACAATGGTAAAGAATGCAACGGCATTTCAAGTCTAGAGGTTCTTGAAAATATAGATCAATTTTTGACAGCAGAATAACTTGGAAACAGGGAAGTACTTAACGTTTTATTTTCTATAGTGAAAAAAATTAATTGTGGCAAATAGATATAACTTAAAAATTGCCACTTTAAGTATTTTTAAGTGTACCATTCAGTGCTATTGATTACATTCACAATACTATGCAACCATCACCACTATTTCTAAAATGTTATCAATCCAAAGAGAAACTCTATTCCTCTTAAGCAACAACTCCCCTTTTGCTGATCCTAAGGCCCTGGCAACTCTACTTTATGTAGCTATGAATTTTTCTAGTTTAGACATTTCATATACATGAAATTATACAAAATTGTCCTTTTGTGTCTGGCTTATGTCTCTTAGCATAATTTCAAGGTTCATGTCGTAGCATTTATCAGACTTTTATCTCTTTTCCTGGTTGAATAATATTCCATTGCATGTATATACCACAGTTTGCTTACCCATTCATTTGTTAATGAACACTTGGGTTGTTATTGTGAATAATGTTACCATGCACAATGGTGTACAATTATCTGTTTTAAGTTTCCTTTAATTATTCATTTTTAATGTTTTTTAAAATTGTGAAATATATATGCAAAAAAAGCAATAAATTTCCAAGAACCTTTTGACAAGTAGTTATAGAAGAGATTTTAACGTTTGGTCTGAGGTAGTTCACGATTTTTCTTTTTTCCTTCTAGTTGCTCCAAGACAGTGGAGACCAACAGAAAAATCAATATAATGATATCATTCAGCAGTCATACTCATTTGTTAAATCCTTTCTCTCTGTTATATACCTCCTTCTCTTTAAGTACACATATATACATAAAAGTGATAAGTTTCAAAGTACATCATAACAAGTAGTTGCAGAACAGATTTCAGGGTTTGGTATGCGTTACAATCCCACAATTTTAGGCTTTTATTTCTAGCTGCTCTAAGGTACTGGAGGCAAAAAGACATATCAGTATAATGATTCAGTAGTCATTCTCACCTGTTAAACCTGACCTTCTCTGTGTAACTCCACCACCATCTTTGATCTCTCACTTTAGGGGTATCTGGGCCATGCCCATTCTAACTTTTTCATGTTGGGTGGGACTGTTGATAATATGAGATGGAGGATGAAATAAATCAATGTTCTGGAAGGACTGGATCCTTTGCATTTCAGGACTGTCTGGTCCAGGGATAGAGGTAGTAGGTTTTGGAAAGTTACAGTAGTGAATCGAACCCTTACAGAATCTTATATAATGCCCTAGGTATTCTTTAGGATTGGAAGGGATAGTTTTGGTTGGGGTTTGGCAAGTTATGACAGGCAGCAATGTCTAACTGAAGCATGCGTTAGAGTGACCACCAGTGTAGACTCTCAACTCTATTTGAACTTTCTCAGCCACTGATACCTTATTTGTTGCACTCCTTTTCTCCATTTTGGACAGGATGGCATTGTTGATCCCACGGTGCCAGAGCCAGGCTTATACCTGTGGGTCATCTCCCACCAGGAAGACGTTCATCCCTGGATGTCATGTCCCACGTAGGGGGGAGGACAATGGTTTCACTTGCAGAGTTGGACTTAGAGAGAGAAAGGCCAAATCTGAGCAACAAAAGAGGCCCTCTGGAGGTGACTCTTAGGCATACATATAGGTAGGCTAAGTTTCTCTGCTACATACATAAGCTTCACATGAGCAAGCCTCTGGATCAAGGGTTTAAGTCTACTGACTGGGTGTCTGTAATATTTGGCAAGGTATCTGGGGTTTACCTGGTGGTAAAGTTTAATAGTTTCATAATTTTTCTCCCATCCCTCAAGACAGTTTGCAAATACTTTTGATTACCTGCTTAATATATCCTGGGATGTATCCAAGCATTACATTAAGCTATACAGGATTAAAGGCACGCATTCTTATTTTGGGCTCCCTGTGTTTGGATTGTTTAAATGATCTATCCAGACAGTTTGAGCTATAAAATGTGGTACAGAAAATTTAGGTTCTGAACATAATAAAACTTTCTTCCTTTGGTCTGAAAGAGTAGGTGAAGTTCTAAAATACAGGCAATGCTTCCTTAACCCTGTATTGTGAATTACCTTAATCCCAATTTGATTAGCTTCATTCTTATCTCTAAATACAGGTTTACATATACAAATATAGGTTACACATATATAAAACACCTCTCAAAATCCAGAAATAAGAATTACCATTCCAGACAATATGTGTCTGCTTTAAGAGCTTCCAATCCAGGCCCCAGTTTTCTTATAAGTATTTTCTAAGTGAGATCATATAATATCTGTTCTTTTGTTTGTGGCTCATTTTGCTTCACCAAATGTCCCACAGGTTCATTCACATCATTGCATGCTTCACAACTTCCTTCCTTTTTGTAGCAGCACCATGTTCGATCATATGTTTACACCATCTTTCGCCAATCTACCTGTCAGTCAGTGCATCTTACAGCCACCTCTATTTACTGGGCCTCATGTATAATGTTCAAAGACAGCAGTCCATCAACACCTTCAATTTTAGATAGTTTCATTGTTTCCAAGAGAAAGATAGCCAATAAACACACCCTCACCAAACAGAAAATCCAAACCTCCCTCTAACTCTTGGCCCTCAAATTATGTACCCCTGGTATTGCTGCAGTACTGCTGTTTTCCTGTTAAACATAGCCCATAGCATGCAATGGCATTTTCCCCCTATACCTCAAAATTATACACTCTTTGTACAAACTCATAACTTTGCAGTAGTTCATGCAAGATTTTATATTTGTAGTGCTAATTGGTGGGACACGAGTCTATACAACTCCTCTCAATCATGTTCACCTTCAATAAGGTAATATTACTTACAGACCCACTAGTGAACCACCTTCAGTTTGTCTATTTTCTTACAATTAAGTTTAACCACATTAGCAAACTGTTCATGCATCTCAAGCTTCTGTGTATCTCTAGGTCCCCTATATTCTGTAGTATAAGACTGATTTTACCTTTACCATGGTCATAAAAGTGGAATCATACAGTATCTATCCTTTTGTGTCTGGCTTATTTTACAGCATTATGTCCTCAAGGCTCATCCATCTTGTCATGTGGTTCAAGACGTCATTTTATCTTAGTGTTGCATAATAGTCCATTGTATGTATATACCATATTTTGTTAATCCACTCATCTGTTGATGGGCACTTGGATTGTTTCCATCTTTTGTTAATTGTGAATAGTCCTGCTATGAACATTGGTGTGCAAATCTCTGTTAGTGTCACTGATGAAAGCAGCTCTTCTGGGTATATACAGAGTAGTGGTATTGCCGGTTCATAGGGCAACTCATATTTAGTTTTCTGAGGAACCAACAGACTATCTTCCACAGTGGCTGTACCATTATACATTCCCACTAGCAATAGATAAGTGTTCTAATTTCTCTACATCCTCTTCATTTGTAGTTTCCTGTTTAATAGCAGCCAATGTGAGGTGGTATCGCATTATAGTCTTGATCTGAATTTCTCTTACAGCTAATTTGAATGAGCATCTCTTTATAAGCCTTTTAGTCATCTGTATTTGCTCTTCAGAACAATGTTTATTCATCTCTTTAGCCCACTTTATAATTGGGTTGTTTGTTCTTTTGTTGTTGAGTTGTATGATTTCTTTATGTATACAGGATATCAAACTTTTATCTGATGTGTGATTTCCAAATATTTTCTCCCTTTGAGTTGGCTGCTTTTTTACCTTTTTTTTTTTTTTTTTTTACATGGGCAGGCACCGGGAAATGAACCTGGGTCCTCTGGCATCACAGGCAAGCATTCCTGCCTGCTGAGCCACCGTGGCCCGCCCCTCTTCACCTTTTTAACAAAGTCTTTTGAGACAAAAAGCATCTGATATTGAGGAGTTTCCATTTTTTTTCTTTTGTTGCTTGTGCTTTGGGTGTAAAGCTTAGGAAGCTACCTTCTATGACTAGGTCTTGAAGATATTGCCCTACATATTCTTATAGGAGTTTTATGGTACTGGTTCTTATGTTTACGTGTTTGATCAGATTTGAATTAATTTTTGTATAGGATAAAAGGTAAGGTCCACTTTCATTCTTCTGGATATTAATACTCACTTCTCCCATGCCCATTTATTGAAAAGACTGTTTTGTCCTAGTTCAGTGGATGTGGCGGCCTTGTCGAAGATCAGTTCACCATAGATTTGGTGGTCTATTTCTGCACTTTATTAGACTCCATTGGTCAGTGGAATTTTTGTGCCAATATCATGCTGTTTTGGCCACTGTGGCTTTATAATAAGTTTTAAAGTTGAGGAATGTTAATCCTCCCACTTCGTTCTTCTTTTTAAAGATGTCTTTTGCTATTCAGGGTCTCTTTCCCTTCCATATTACTTTGGTAACTAGCTTTTTCAAGTCTTCAAAGTAGGCTGATGGAATTTTGACTGGTATAGCCTTGACTCTATAGATCAATTTGGGTAGAAATGACATCTTAACTACACTTAATCTTCCTATCCATGAGCATGGAATGTCTTTTCACCTATTTAGATTTTCTTTGCTTTTAATAATGTTACATAGTTCTCTGTGTACAAGTCCTCTACATCATAGCTAAGTTCATTCCTAAATACTTGATTCTTTTAGTTGCTATTTTGAATGAAAATCTTCCCTTAATTGATTCGTCAGTTAGGTTATTGCTTGCGTATAGAAACATCACTGATTTTTTGCATATTAATTTTATAACCTACCACCTTGCTGAATTTATTAGCTCAAATAACTTCGTTGTAGATTTCTCAGGATGTTGTCGATTTTTCAGGATTATCTGTAAATAATTAAAGTTTTAGGTCTTCCTTTCCAATTTGGATGCCTTTTTGTTGTTGTTTTCTTTATTAGAGAAGTTGTGAGTTTACAGAACAATCATGCATTAAATACAGGATTCACATATGTCACTCTATTATTAAAACCTTGCATTGGTGTGGAACATCTGTTACAAATGATGACAGCACATTTTTATAATTATACTAGTAACTGTAGTCCATGATTTAAATTAAGCTTTAGTGTCTGTGTCATGTAGTTCTGTGAACTTTAAAAAATTTTTATTCTGGTACCATATATACAATCTAACAGTTCCCCTTTTAATCACATTCAGATATATATTCCAGTGCTGTTTATTACGTTCACATTGTTGTGCTACCATTCTGGACTCTGAGGAACCATTATATATATATAAAATATATATTTAAAAAAATTTTTTTATTGTACAGTATAGCATATATACAAAGCAAAGAAATAAAAAAAGCAACAGTTTTTAAAGCACTCTTCAACATGTAGTTACACAACAGATCCCAGAGTTTGTCATGGACTACCATACGATCCTCTCATATTTTTTCTTCTAGCTGCTCCAGAATATAGGAGGCTAGAAGGCTTAAATGTTTTTTATCATCACAATAGACTTTTTTCCTTCTTTTTTTGTGAAAAATAGCATATACCAAAAAAGATATAAAATTTCAAAGCACAGCACCACAATCAGTTGTAGAGCATATTTCAGAGTTTGACATGGGTTACAATTCCACAATTTTAGGGTTTTACTTCTAGCTGCTCTACAATACTGTAGACTAAAAGAAATGTCAATTTAATGATTCAGCATTCATATTCATTTGTTCAATCCTATCTTCTCTATATAACTCCACCATCACCTTTGATCTTTCGATGCCTCTCTTTAGGGGTGTTTGGGCTATGGCAATTCTAAATTTCTCATACTGGAAGGGTCTGTCACTAATATGGGACAAGGAGATGGAATTGTCTGATGTTCTGGAGAGGCTGGGCTAGGTTTCAGGACTTATCTGGACCAAGGTCCCATCTGGAGGTGGTAGATTTCTCAAAAGCCACTCTAGTGCATGGAACCCTTGTGGAATCATATATTGCCCTAGGTGTTCTTTAGGATTGGCTGGAATGGTCCTGGTTGGGGGCTGGCAGGTTATGATAGGCAGCAAGGTCTACCTGAAGCTTGCATAAGAGCCAGCTCCAAAGTAGCCTCTTGATTCTATTTGAACCCTCTCTGCCACTGATACTTTATTAATTACACTTCTTTTCCCCCTTTTGGTCCATGTGGAGTTGTTGATCCCATGGTATCAGGTCTGGATTCATCCCTGGAAATCATCTCCTACATCGCCAGGGAGACTTTCATCCCTAATGTCATGTTCTAAGTAGTGGGGAGGGCAATGATTTCACTTGCAGAGTTGGGCTTAGAGAGAGTGAGGCCACATTTGAGCCAATCTGGATGCCTTTTATTTCTTTATCTTGCCTGATTGCTCTCGCTAGAAGTTCTAGTATAATGTTGAATAATAGTGGTGTCAGCGGGCATCCTTGTCTTGTTCTCTGTTTTAAGTTTTGCTTTCAACTTTTTGGGTATATAGCTAGGAGGAGAACTGCTGGGTCATATGGTAATTCTATATTTAATACTTTGAGAAATCACCAGTGTTTTCCACAGCAGCTGCACCATTTTATAGTCTCACTAGCAATTGAGTTCCTATTTCTCTGCCAACACTTGCTGTTTTCCCGTTTTTTTTTTCTTTTTTAATAATAGCCATCTTAATGGGTGTGAAGTAGTATCTCACTGTGGTTTTGATTTGCATTTCCATGATGACTAATGATGTTAAACATTTTTTCATGTGCTTATTGGCCATTTGTATATCTTCTTTGGAGAAATGTCTCTTCAAAAGTACTTTGCTTATTTTAAAATTGTTCTTTGCCCCTTTTTTGCTGTTGAGTTTCAGGAGTTCTTTTCTGGATACTAAACCCTCATTAGATATATGATTTGAAACTATTTTCTCTCATTCTGTAGACTGTCAAATGTTGACTTTCTTGATAATGTCAAGAAAATTTTTAATTTTGATGAAGTCCTATATGCTTTTGTTGTCATGCCTAAAAATCTAAAATCATGAAGATTTACCCTCAGTTTTAAGAGTTTTATGGTTTCAAGCTTTTTATTCAAGACTTTCATTCACAGTTGATAATCAGAACATGGGCCACATGTTCTCCAATTGTTAAATTGACATCAAGATTTTTTCAGTAGTGTTTGTACAATTAAATATGTTACGCTTTTCATTATTTTATTAAAAATAGGTAGAAGATTGAAAATGAAAGTGCTGATACTATGAAAAAGAAGCATGGGCCTCATAAATTTAATATTGATGGAAATCAAACAAAGATGAGAATTGTTAAAAATTCTAGAATTAGAATACCTTTAACTTCAATGGAATATTTGCATTCAATTTTGAAGGAAAGTAAAAGCATAATTAAGAGTCATGTAGAAAGACTTCACGCATATAATGTACATTTGTTAGTACCTTCACCATTCTACTTGGATGTAAGCAGGAATTGTTAATATGATGGGATGATTACTCTCTTAATTAGGCTACATTAGATGGCAAAAAGTGAATCACTCTGGTGATTATGTACATTATACAAGACTCTGCCACTGCAGATCGGAGCAAGATTTTCTTACTGTTATTGAAGTAAACTGCCACATTGTGAGAGGGTCATACAACTAGGAAGAATGTGTGGTCTCTAGGAGGTAAGAGCAATCTTGTCAACAGCCTGCAAGAAAACAGAGACCTCAATCCTGGACCTGCAAGGAATTAAATACTGCCAACAACTTGGATGAGCTTGAAACAGGACCCTGAACTCTGGATGAGAATGCAGCCTGGCTGTTGCCTTGATTTTGGCCTTGTGATACACCTGATCAAAGATCCAGCTAGACTTCTGATTTATAGAAACGGTGAGTTAATAAATGGGTGCTGTTTTAAGTCACTGTGAATTTATGGCAATTTGCTATACAGCAACAGAAAACTGCTGTAACATGCTAACATGAAAATACTATGAGTAAAACAGATGAGATGTGAAGGAACTAGTGAAGAAGATTGGTATTGATAAATCCAGAAACAGAACTAAATACATGAATCAATGGTTCAGCACAGGGAGCACAGGATGAGGGGTGAGTAGGATTACTTTGAGAAGAGAAGAAGGAATGATTGTATGTTCTGCTTGTATTTTTCAAAGAGAGAGAAGGAAATTAACAATTATTAATCACCTTCCATTTATTATGTTGGATACCTCCTTCCATATTTCAAAGTGGTAAACAAAAAGCTTTTTTAAATGTTTTCTTTTTCTTCTAAGATAACAAGTAATCATGTATTCTTTTAAAGCACAGAAATTAATTCTTACAGTAAAATAAACCAGAAGTATAGAAAACTCTTTAAATTTGCATCATGAACTCATTAGTAACTACCTATAAAAACTGTGTTTGGTTTGAATATGCATATCTTTACAGATAGATACCTCTCTGGTATGTTTATGCATTTGCAAATATTTACTTTAACAAAGCTTACAATATATGATTTGATATTGAATTAGGTCCTTTCAGCAAAATTTGTCATAAATACCATTTTGTTACTTGGGGCATTTAAATAACTGGACTCAAGAGTTGCTGAAAAAGAGCCAAAGAGAAAACTGTTTATTTACCTTACAGAATTTTTCTGAGACAATACGCTCTGCTAGGTCATTTTATTTTCAAATATAAATAGATAGTTGTTACTATAAAATACTTTTTAAAATTAAGGTATGATGTATGATGATTAGGGTTTCATACAATATGCCCAAAGCTTGTGAAAGGCCTAGTAGTTCCATTATTCACACAGTGCAATTTTGTTTTGGTGATGTATGCTATACCTGGTCTCTCAGATCTTTTCCTTGCCTAACCTTTTAAGTGACCCGAAATGTAAAGTCCTTGATTGCACATATGGGCTGGACAACTTTCAATTTGAGAATAAACCACGTGCGACCAGTCTTCCCATGTAAAAACAGAAAGGACTTTCAAATATCATGCCATTTTCCTGGACGCTTGCCCAGAGGTTTTTGTTTTGCTTTGTTTTTTGCTTTTAAGCAAAAGAGAGAGCTTTGTAATAGGAATATTTTTTCTTTTCTTGAACTGTTTAGTTAAGTTTAACATATATTTGGAAAAGTATATAAATAACAAATGTATAGCTCAATAAATTTTCAGAATAGAACATACTTTTAACCAGCATCTTGATTTAAAAACAAAATAAAACAAAACAAAAAAATAGAACATCACTGGCACTCAAGAAATCTTCCTTATCTGCCCTTCCCAGTTTTTACCTCCACAATGATAATCATTAACCTGACTCTTGTCACCACAGATGAGCATGAATTGTATACAAATGGATTCAAACAGTGTGTATTCTTTTGAAATTAGCTTTTCATACTCAATATACACTTGTAAGATATATCCACAATGTTGCATGAAGTAGGAGTTCTTTTTCATTACTGTATAGAGTTCCATTGTGTAAACAAACTACAATTTATTTATCTATCCTATTGCTGACAAGCATTTGGGCAGTTTCTAATTTTTAGCTATTATAAGTAGTGCTGTTACAAATACTTGTATAGGTCTTTTGATGAACCTATGTATGTATTTCTATTAGGTACATAATAGGAGTGGAATTTCTGGATTACAGAACATGTGCTCAGCTTTAGCAGATACCATCAAATAGTTCTCCAAAATTGCACAAACTTACACCCCTATTAGCAGTGTATGAAAATCCCATTTATTTTAGATCCTTGTTAAGACTTGGTCTTTCCTGTCTTTTTCATTTTAGACATTCTAGTAAGTGTACAGCCCGATTTTGGCTTAAATTTGCATTTCTCATGACTAATGAAGCTGAGCACTTTTTCAAATATTTATTGGCCAATTGGATTACCTTTTCTATGAAATGGCTGATGATGTCTTACCTCTTCTTTACTAATTTTAAGGAATTTATTATGAATTATGATTGATTACTAAAATTAAAATATTTTTATTTTCAGGCTGCCAGGGGAAAAGTAATATAAGTAACATCTGGACTGAACAGAATAACCTTAAAATAGTTTCTAATCTCCTGTAACACAGGATTGACAGGGAACAAGAGACAAGAAAAGGCTACCTTTAAATATATAACTCATGAATAAGTGAAACAAAAATAGGTTTATAATTCTGACACTGGGAAAAACCTACTGGAAAACTGTCATAAATCAGAGCACTTTACAGCAATAAAGTAGACACACCCTTGAAGCTCACTATTTCTTTCATTATTTATTTATTTATTTTTTACATGGGCAGGCACCGGGAATTGAACCCGGGTCCTCTGGCATGGCAGGTAAGCGTTCTTGCTGCTGAGCCACCGTGGCCCGCCCAGAAGCTCACTATTTCTTAATTAAAGTTTCATCATCAAATACAATTCGTAATTTGTTCATAGTAAGTTTAAGTAGTGCTTCTGAGAAAAAGTGGTAAATAATTGGTCAGATTTTCCTTGTAAAAAGACCAGACAAAAGCCTGGTTTTTGGATTTAAATATTTGTGCTGGTTTGAAAGGAAGTATGTCCCCTAAGAAAAGCCATGTTTTAATATAAATTCCATTTCTTAAAGGTAGAATAATCCCTATTCAATACTGTATATTTGAAACTGTAATGAGATCATCTCCCTGGTTGATGTGATTTAGTTAAGAATGGTTGTTAAACTGGATTAGGGAATGACATGTCTCCACCCATTTGAGTGGGTCTTGATTAGTTTCTGAGTCCTATAAAAGAGGAAACATTTTGGAGAATGAAAGATTCAGAGAGAGCAGAGAATGCTGCAGCACCACGAAGCAGAGAGTCCACCAGCCAGCGACCTTTGGAGATGAAGAAGGAAAACGCCTCCCGGGGAGCTTCATGAAACAGGAAGCCAGGAGACAAAGCTGGCAGATGACACCCCATTCGCCATGTGCCCTTCCAGCCGAGAGAGAGAAGCCCTGACTGTGTTCACCATGTGCCGTCTCACTTGAGAGAGAGACCCTGAACTTCATCGGCCTTCTTGAACCAAGGTATCTTTCCCTGGATGCCTTTGATTGGACACTTCTATAGACTTGTTTTAATTGGGACATTTTCTTGGCCTTAGAACTGTAAACTAGCAACTTATTAAATTCCCCTTTTAAAAAGCCATTCCATTCCTGGTATATTGCATTCTGGCAGCTAGCAAACTAGAAAAATATTCTTCTTTGAAAAAAATAATAAGTGAAATGAAGTAATGCTTTCTACTGAGGCACAAAGGCAAACAACTGTACTTCCACTAGACTACTTCCTTTTATATTACAATAAATTCCCTCTATGCATAAGTGCATTTTGATACTGTATGATCTAAGAGACGTTTCTAAGTGAGAATGGTTGTACACTGTTACCACTGATAACTCCTAGCTTGTCTTCTTTACACCGTGCTTTTACCTTTTTTAATAATAAAATGGCCTATATCATCTCTCAGAGATGATTTTAAAAAATGGTACAGGTTCCAATTGAAAAAATAAAAAGCCATTTTCTTTGAAAATTTACCTTTACAAGATTATCATCAATCAAATATTTACTGAGTCCTGTATTTATAGGGAAAGGAGTGAATAAAACTGAAAATAGTGAAAGCATTTTTCAAAATTTTAGCAATTGTAGTTGTACAAATACTCACAAGTAGAATGATAGCATCGATAAAATAGTATGACATTTATTGTTTTAGGAAACTACAGTCATGGTTTGCTGAAAGTCAAGTGGAGGCAAAGTGCTTCGAGGAAAATCTCAGAATGTAGCAAATTATATGGAACATAAAATAAAGATTTTGAAACAATTAAAATCTCATTAAATTTCAGCTGTGTGAAGGAGCTTCACAGAAAAGCAAGCTAAATGCTATATGATTCAATTCCTTTATAACATGTGGAAACCATAAATGTATTATACTAATAGTGATTAGGTTTCCCATACTTCAAGAAAATGAAAATAAGAAATATTCTCCCTAGATACTGTGTCAAACATTAGGGATCCCCAAATTAATAGGCCAAGCCCTTGATCTTGAGGCTTGCTCTCATGAAGCTTACATATGTAGCGGAGAAGCTTAGCCTACCTATATGTATGCCTGAGAGTCACCTCCAGAGGACCTCTCTTGTTGCTCAGATGTGGCCTCTCTTTCTCTCTCTAAACCCAATACTGCAAACGAAACCACTGCCGTCCTCACTATGTGTATCATGACACCCAGGGATGAAAGTCTCCCTGGTGGCATGCGAGATGACCCCCAGGGATGAGTCTGGCCCTAGCACCATGGAATCAACAATTACATCCTAACCAAAAGGAAGACAAGAAGTATAACAAATATGGTATCAGTAGCTGAGAAAGTTCAAATAGAGTCGAGAGGCTACTCTGGAGGTCACTCTTAGCAAGCAAGGTTCAGTTAGACATCCCTACTACCATAACTTGCGAACCCCCAACCAAAACCATTCCTGCCAATCCTAAAGAATACTTAGGGCATTATATAAGACTTTACAAAGGTTCCGTGCACTAGAGTAACTTTCCAGAAACCTAGAACCTCCAGATAGGTCCCTGGCCTTCCCAGAACATCAGCTAATTCCATACCCTATCCCATATTAATGACAGCCCCTTTCAACAAGAAAAAGCTAGAATGGCATAGCCCAAATACCCCTAAAGAGTGGGAGAAAAAGCAAAGGTGATGGTGGAATTAACAGAGAAGGTCAGTTTTAATAAATAAGTATGAGTGCTGAATCAGTATATTGATATTTCTTTTAGTCTCCAGTACCTTAGAGCAGCTAGAAATAAAAACCTAAAATTGTGGAACTGTAACCCATACCAAACTCAGAAATCTGTTCTACAACTAACTGTTGCAATGTACTTCAAAATTTATTGCTTTTTGTATATATGTTATTTTGCACAAAAAAGAAAAAAAAAGAGAAGGAAGAGTATAATAGAGAAGACAGGATTTAATAAATGAATATGACTACTCAATCAATATATTGATATTTCTTTTGGTCTCCAGTGTCTTGGAGCACCTAGAAGAAAAATGAAAAATCATAGAACTGTAACACATATCAAACCTTAAAATCTGCTGTATAACCACTTGCTAAAATCTATTTGGAAATTTACTGCTTTTTTGTATATATGCTATATTTTACAATAAAAAAGAAATATTCTATAACCATATTAAGCAAACTGTTAGAAATAAACTATTCATTCCTATGAGGCCTTGGGTATACAAGAGATAATCTCTTTAAAAAAATATTTCTATTGAAATATCTTCACATACCATACAGTCCATCCAAAGTATACAGTGGCTCACAATATCATGACATAGTTGTGTATTCATCACCATGATCATTTTTAGAATATCTGCATCACTCCAGAAAAAGAAATAAAAAGAAAAAAGAAAAAAAACCCATACATTCCATACCCATTGCCCCTCCTTCTCATTAACCACTAGTTTTGCAATCTCCCCCCACCATACTTTTTTACCTCTTATCCCCACCCCACTACTTACTTATTTTTTGTCGTTATTTATTTTAATTAAAAAAAATTAACAACAAACAAAACATTAAGATATCATTCCATTCTACATATACAATCAGTAATTCTTAATATCATCACATAGTTGCATATTCATCATTTCTTAGAACATTTGCATCGATTTAGAAAAAGAAATAAAAAGACAACAGAAAAAGAAATAAAATGATAACAGAGAAAAAAGATTATACATACCATTGTCCTTATTTTTTATTCATCTGTCCATACCCTGGATAATGGGAGCGTCAACTACAAAGTTTTCACAATCACACGGTTACACTGTCAAAGCTATATAGTTATACAATCATCTTCAAGAATCAAGGCTACTGGAACACAGTTCAACAGTTCCAGGTATTTCTGTCTAGCCACTCCAATACACCATAATCTAAATAATGCATAACAATAACCTCCAGGATAATCTCCTGACTCTGAATCTCTCAGCCACTGAAACTTCCTCCCCCTTTTGGTCAAGAAGGCTTTCTCAATCCCATGATACTGGGTCCTGGCTTTACCCCAGAAGTCATGTCCCATGTTGCCAGGGAGGTTTATACCCTTGGGAGTCATGTCCCATATAGTGGGGAGGGCAGAGAGTTCACCTACTGAGTTGGCTGAGACAGAGAGGCCACATCTGAGCAACAAAAGAAATTCTCTGAGGCTGACTCTTAGGCATAATTATAAGTAGGCTTAGTTTCTCCTTTTCAGGAATAGGTTTTACAGGAGTAAGCCCCAAGATCAAGGGCTCAGCCTATCAAATTGAGTGTCCCCACTGCTTACAAGAATATCAGGAATTTCCCTGAGGGGGAAGTTTAATATTTGTTCCTTTCTATTCCATCCCCAAGGGGACTTTGTAAATACCTTTTTTATTCTCTGCCCAAACTATTCTGGGATGTATTAGGGCATCACATTAACCTGTACAAACCAACAAGATTTCACTCCCTATTCAAGATTCCATATAATTACATTGTTCAAATAAATTGACCATACGAGTTAAATTAGATAACGTGCTACCAAAAATATAAATTTTGCACCAAATAAACATCTGTTCCCTTGGTCTTACAAAGGAGTTGAAGTTTTAAAATATAAACCATATCACCTTTTACCCTGTATTCTGATTTACCTTAGTCCTATCCAGATCAACTTCAATCATATCTCTGTTGAAGTCTGATCACTTTCCAACTTTTTAAACAGTTGCTGTATGGGATAATGCTGACTTTCATAGCTTCAGTACTCTAACTCTGAGTCTCAGGCGTCACACAAACAGCTGAAATTCCAGGGAACAACTAGGTTATATACAATTAGCTAAGTATCTCAGAATTTAGAAATAACAGTTGCAACTCTGGAATATATATGACTGCTGTAAGAGCTTACATCAAGGAACATTTACAATAGGCCCCAACCTGATGACCCATGCTCTTGACTTCAATTCTCTGAGTTTGTATATTATAGTTAGTCCATATGAGTGAGGCATGATAATGTTAGTTTCTTTGTTTCTGACGTTTCAGTCAACATACTGCCCTTAAGATTCATTCATGTAGTTGTATGCTTCACAACTTCAGACTTTCTTATAGCTCTTCAGTAGTCTGTTGTATGTAAACACCATTGTTACCCCTTAATTCCTCAGCTGATGTACCCTTAGAACACCTCCATCCACTGAAAATCTCAAACACTGCTGCCATAAACACCAGTGTGCAACTGTCCATCTGTGTCCCCATTCTCCAAATACCTAGCAACAGGGTTTCAGGATCATGTGGCAATCCCTCCCCTAGCCTCCTGTGGAACCACCACATTGCCCTCCAGAGAGGGCTGCTTCCCTACCAACAGGGAATAGGTACATTTTTCCTCCACATTTTCTCCAGCACTTCCCTGTTCATTTTTAAACAGTTTTATTCGCACAGCATACAGTCCAACCTAAGTAAAAAATCTAGGGTTCCCGGTATAATCACATAGCCATGACTTCACCACCACAATCTATATGAGTGTATTTTCTTTTCTTACACAAAGAATCCCATATCCCTCCCTCATATCCCCTGCATACTGACATTTAGTTTTGGCATATTGCCTCTGCTACATTCAATGGAAGCATATTACAATGTTACTATTAACTACAGATCCTAGCTTGCATTGATTGTATTTTTTCCTATATAACATCTGTTCTAGTTTGCAAGCTGCCAGAATGTGCAATACCAGAAACAGAATGGCTTTTAAAAAGGGGAATTTATTAAGTAGCAAGTTTACACATTTTAAGGCTGGGAAAATGTCCAAATTAAAGCAAGGCTATAGAAATGTCCAATCTAAGGCATTCAGAAAAAGATATCTTGGTTCAAGAAGGTTGATGACATTCAGGGTTTCTCTCTCAACTGGAAAGGCACATGGTGAACATGGCAATGTCTGCTAGCTTTCTCTCCAGGCTTTTTGTTTCATGAAGCTACCCTGGGGGCGTTTTCCTTCTTCATCTCTAAAGGTCTTTGGCTGCATGGGTCCTAAAGCTTTTTCCAAAATGGTTCCTTCTTAAAGGGTTCCAGTAAGTGAACCTCACCTTGAATGGGGTTATGCATCTCCACAGAAACCACAGAAAAAGTAGTAAAGTTGCTTCTTAATAAATCTAATCAAAAGTTACTACCCACATTGTGAAAACCTTGTATCTGATGCTCCTTTTATCTACTTTATCGACGGATGAGTAAAGCATATGGAATAAAGATGAATAATGGGGGAACAAATGTTAAATTTAGAGTGAAATGCTGGTGATTGGTGAGGGGTAGGGGTAGGGGTATGGTATGTGTGAATTTTTTTCTGTTTTCTTTTTATTTCTTTTTCTGAATAGATGCAAATGTTCCAAGAAATGATCATGATGATGAATATGCAACTATGTGGTGACACTGAATTACTGATTATACATGTAGAACGAAATGCTCAACAATTATAAAAACAAAACAAAACATGGGAATGTACAACACAGTGAGTCTTGGTTGGAAAATGCCCATGATAAACTATATAAATAAATATTAAAAAGTTTTTTCATGAACTAGAACAAATGTATGACACTATTTGAAGGAGTTAAAAATAGAGGGTTTTTTTTTATTAATCAAAAAAAATTAACTAACACAACATTTAGAGATCATTGCATTCTACATATGCAATCAGTAATTCTTAATATCATCACATACATGTATGATCATCATTTCTTAGTACACTTGCATTGATTTAGAAAAAGAAATAGCAAGACAACAGAAAAACAAATAAAATGATAATATAGAGAAAAAATAAAAATAAAAAATATAAAAATATATAAAACAAACAAACAAAAACAATAGCTCAGATGCAGCTTCATTCAGTGTTTTAACATAATTACATTACAATTAGGTAGTATTGTGCTCTCCATTTTTGGGTTTTTGTATCTAGTCTTGTTGCACAGTCTGTATCCCTTCAGCTCCAATTACCCATTATCTTACCCTGTTTCTAACTCCTGATGGTCTCTGTTACCAATGACATATTCCAAGTTTATTCTCGAATGTCAGTTCACATCAGTGGGACCATACAGTATTTGTCCTTTAGTTTTTGGCTAGTCTCACTCAGCATAATGTTCTCTAGGTCCATCCATGTTATTACATGCTTCATAAGTTTATTCTGTCTTAACTGCATAATATTCCATCGTATGTATATACCACAGTTTGTTTAGCCACTCGTCTGTTGATGGACATTTTGGCTGTTTCCATCTCTTTGCAATTGTAAATAATGCTGCTATAAACATTGGTGTGCAAATGTCCGTTTGTGCCTTTGCCCTTAAGTCCTTTGAGTAGATGCCTAGCAATGGTATTGCTGGGTCGTATGGCAGTTCTATATTCAGTTTTTTGAGGAACCGCCAAACTGCCTTCCACAGTGGTTGCACCATTTGACATTCCCACCAACAGTGGATAAGTGTGCCTCTTTCTCCGCATCCTCTCCAGCACTTGTCATTTTCTGTTTTGTTGATAATGGCCATTCTGGTGGGTGTGAGATGATATCTCATTGTGGTTTTGATTTGCATTTCTCTAATGGCCAGGGACATTGAGCATCTCTTCATGTGCCTTTTGGCCATTTGTATTTCCTCTTCTGAGAGGTGTCTGTTCAAGTCTTTTTCCCATTTTGTAATTGGGTTGGCTGTCTTTTTGTTGTTGAGTTGAACAATCTCTTTATAAATTCTGGATACTAGACCTTTATCTGATATGTCGTTTCCAAATATTGTCTCCCATTGTGTAGGCTGTCTTTCTACTTTCTTGATGAAGTTCTTTGATGCACAAAAGTGTTTAATTTTGAGGAGCTCCCATTTATTTATTTCTTTCTTCAGTGCTCTTGCTTTAGGTTTAAGGTCCATAAAACCGCCTCCAATTGTAAGTTTCATAAGATATCTCTCTACATTTTCCTCTAACTGTTTTATGGTCTTAGACCTAATGTTTAGATCTTTGATTCATTTTGAGTTAACTTTTGTATAGGGTGTGACATACGGGTCCTCTTTCATTCTTTTGCATATGGATATCCAGTTGTCTAGGCACCATTTATTGAAGAGACTGTTCTGTCCCAGGTGAGTTGGCTTGACTGCCTTATCAAAGATCAAATGTCCATAGATGAGAGGGTCTATACCTGAGCACTCTATTCGATTCCATTGGTCGATATATCTATCTTTATGCCAATACCATGCTGTATTGACCACTGTGGCTTCATAATATGCCTTAAAGTCAGGCAGCTTGAGACCTCCAACTTCGTTTTTTTTCCTCAAGATACTTTTAGCAATTCGGGGAACCCTGCCCTTCCAGATAAATTTGCTTATTGGTTTTTCTATTTCTGAAAAATGAGTTGTTGGGATTTTGATTGGTATTGCATTGAATCTGTAAATCAATTTAGGTAGGATTGACATCTTAACTATATTTAGTCTTCCAATCCATGAACACGGTATGCCCTTCCATCTATTTAGGTCTTCTGTGATTTCTTTTAACAGTTTTTTGTAGTTTTCTTTGTATAGGTCTTTTGTCTCTTTAGTTAAATTTATTCCTAAGTACTTTATTCTTTTAGTTGTAATTGTAAATGGAATTCGTTTCTTGATTTCCCCCTCAGTTTGTTCATTGCTAGTGTATAGAAATGCTACAGATTTTTGAATGTTGATCTTGTAACCTGCTACTTTGCTGTACTCATTTATTAGCTCTAGTAGTTTTGTTTTGGATTTTTCCGGGTTTTCGACGTATAGTATCATATCGTCTGCAAACAGTGATAGTTTTACTTCTTCCTTTCCAATTTTGATGCCTTGTATTTCTTTTTCTTGTCTAATTGCTCTGGCTAGAACCTCCAACGCGATGTTGAATAATAGTGGTGATAATGGACATCCTTGTCTTGTTCCTGATCTTAGGGGGAAAGTTTTCAATTTTTCCCCATTGAGGATGATATTAGCTGTGGGTTTTTCATATATTCCCTCTCTCATTTTAAGGAAGTTCCCTTGTATTCCTATCCTTTGAAGTGTTTTCAACAGGAAAGGATGTTGAATCTTGTCAAATGCCTTCTCTGCATCAATTGAGATGATCATGTGATTTTTCTGCTTTGATTTGTTGATATGGTGTATTACATTAATTGATTTTCTTATGTTGAACCATCCTTGCGTACCTGGGATGAATCCTACTTGGTCATGATATATAATTCTTTTAATGTGTTGCTGGATTCGATTTGCTAGAATTTTGTTGAGGATTTTTGCATCTATATTCATTAGAGAGATTGGTCTGTAGTTTTCTTTTTTTGTAATATCTTTGCCTGGTTTTGGTATGAGGGTGATGTTGGCTTCATAGAATGAATTAGGTAGTTTTCCCTCCACTTAGATTTTTTTGAAGAGTTTGAGGAGAGTTGGTACTAATTCTTTCTGGAATGTTTGGTAGAATTCACACGTGAAGCCGTCTGGTCCTGGACTTTTCTTTTTGGGAAGCTTTTGAATGACTGATTCAATTTCTTTACTTGTGATTGGTTTGTTGAGGTCATCTATTTCTTCTTGAGTCAAAGTTGGTTGTTCATGTCTTTCCAGGAACCCGCCCATTTCATCTAAGTTGTTGTATTTATTAGCGTAAAGTTGTTCATAGTATCCTGTTATTACCTCCTTTATTTCTGTGAGGTCAGTGGTTATGTCTCCTCTTCCATTTCTGATCTTATTTATTTGCGTCCTCTCTCTTCTTCTTTTTGTCAATCTTGCTAAGGGCCCATCAATCTTATTGATTTTCTCATAGAACCAACTTCTGGTCTTATTGATTTTCCCTATTGTTTTCATGTTCTCAATTTCATTTATTTCTGCTCTAATCTTTGTGATTTCTTTCCTTTTGCTTGCTTTGGGGTCAGTTTGCTGTTCTTTCTCCAGTTCTTCCAAGTGGACAGTTAATTCCTGCATTTTTGCCTTTTCTTCTTTTCTGATATAGGCATTTAGGGCAATAAATTTCCCTCTTAGCACTGCGTCCCATAGGTTTTGATATGCTGTGTTTTCATTTTCATTCGCCTCGAGATATTTACTAATTTCTCTTGCAATTTCTTCCTTGACCCACTTGTTATTTAAGAGTGTGTTGTTGAGCCTCCATGTATTTGTGGATTTTCTGGCACTCTGCCTATTATTGATTTCCAACTTCATTCCTTTATGATCCGAGAAAGTGTTGTGTATGATTTCAGTCTTTTTAAATTTGTTGAGACTTGCTTTGTGACCCAGCATATGGTCTATCTTTGAGAATGATCCATGAACACTTGAGAAAAAGGTGTATCCTGCTGTTGTGGGGTGTAATGTCCTATAAATGTCTGTTAAGTCTAGCTCATGTATAGTAATATTCAGATTCTCTATTTCTTTATTGATCCTCTGTCTAGGTGTTCTGTCCATTGATGAGAGTGGGGAATTGAAGTCTCCAACTATTATGGTACATGTGTCTATTTCCCTTTTCAGTGATTGCAGTGTATTCCTCACGTATTTTGGGGCATTCTGATTCGGTGCATAAATATTTATGATTGTTATGTCTTCTTGTTTAATTGTTCCTTTTATTAGTATATAGTGTTCTTCTTTGTCTCTTTTAACTGTTTTACATTTGAAGTCTAATTTGTTGGATATTAGTATAGCTACTCCTGCTCTTTTCTGGTTGTTATTTGCATGAAATATCTTTTCCCAACCTTTCACTTTCAACCTATGTTTATCTTTGGGTCTAAGATGTGTTTCCTGTAGACAGCATATAGAAGGATCCTGCTTTTTAATTCATTCTGCCAGTCTATGTCTTTTGATTGGGGAATTCAGTCCATTAACATTTAGTGTTATTACTGTTTGGGTAATACTTTCCTCCACCATTTTGCCTTTTGTATTATATATATCATATCTGATTTTCCTTCTTTCTACACTCTTCTCCACACCTGTCTCTTCTGTCTTTTCGTATCTGACTCTAGTGCTCCCTTTAGTATTTCTTGCAGAGCTGGTCTCTTGGTCACAAATTCTCTCAGTGACTTTTTGTCTGAGAATGTTTTAATTTCTCCCTCATTTTTAAAGGACAATTTTGCTGGATGTAGGAGTCTTGGTTGGCAGTTTTTCTCTTTTAGTAATTTAAATATATCATCCCACTGTCTTCTTGCCTGCATGGTTTCTGCTGAGAAATCTACACATAGTCTTATTGGGTTTCCCTTGTATGTGATGGATTGTTTTTCTCTTGCTACTTTCAAGATCCTCTCTTTCTCTTTGACCTCTGACATCTAACTAATAAGTGTCTTGGAGAATGTCTATTTGGGTCTATTCTCTTTGGGTTGCGCTGCACTTCTTGGATCTGTAATTTTAGGTCTTTCATAAGAGTTGGGAAATTTTCAGTGATAATTTCTTCCATTAGTTTTTCTCCTCCTTTTCCCTTCTCTTCTCCTCTGGGACACCCACAACACGTATATTTGTGCACTTCATATTATCATTCAATTCCCTGAGCCCCTTCTCAAATTTTTCCATTCTTTTCCCTATAGTTTCTGTTTCTTATTGGATTTCAGATGTTCCATCCTCCAGATCACTAATTCTATCCTCTGTCTCTTTAAATCTACCATTGTAGGTTTCCATTGTTTTTTTCCCCTGCTCTTCTACTGTGTTTTTCAATCCCATAAGTTCTGTGATTTGTTTTTTTCAGACTTTCCATTTCTTCTTTTGTTCAGCCCATGCCTTCTTCATGTCCTCCCTCAATTTATCGATGTGAGTTTTGAACAGGTTTTCATTTCTGTTCGTATATTCAGAATTAGTTGTCTCAGCTCCTGTATCTCATTTGAGCTATCGGTTTGTTCCTTTGAATGGGTCATATCTTCAATTTTCCTGGTGTGATTTGTTATTTTTTGCTGGCATCTGGGCATTTAATCAGATTTCCCTGAGTGTGGGACCCAGCAGGTTGAAAGACTTTCCCGTGAAGTCTCTGGGCTCTGTTTTTCTTATCCTGCCCAGTATGTGGTGCTTGTCTGCCTGCGCGTCCCACCAGCAAAAGATGTTGTGGCTCCTTTAACTTTGGAAGACTCTCGCTGCTGGGTGTGTGGTGGAGACAGAGGAAAGGTTGTAGGTTGGTTTTAATGGCTTCAAATTGTGAAGTCCTGGGATCTGAATTCCTTGAGAGATGGATTCCACCTGAGTTGCGTTTCCCCCCTCCCGCGGGGAAGGTTCAGGTGGTAGAGGGCCCTAAAAGCAGCCTGTTTCTGCGTTCAGGGCTATTGTAACCTATGTAATCCCAGTGCTGAGTCCAGAGGCAACGAAGCCTCCGTAAAAACAGCCGCGGAAGGCTCTGTTTCGCCCTCTTTCCTCTTTTTCAGTTAGCCCACTCGGCGACTTCCGCCTTGATCAGTTTCGCCTGAGCTGAGGGCCTATTATTAGTAATCAGAAGTTGTTCCTTAATGCCACTATTGGTGTTAGGTTGGGCTCAGTCTCTACTACTGTTGGAGACTCTTTCCTTTCCCTCCGGGTAATTGCCTGTGGGGGAGGGTCGCCAGACGCCGCGGCTTGGGGAACCGTTGTTGCGATGCTCCCAGCCGGCCCGGGAAGCCACTTGTGTGGAAGGGGCTGTGGTCGCCGGCCACCGTGGCTTGGGGGACTGCTGTTCTGAGGCTACCACCCGGCCCGGGAAGCCGCACGTGGGGGAGGGTCTCCAGCCGCTGTGGCTTAGGGAACCACTGTTCCAATGCTCCCAGCCGGCCCAGGAAGCCGCGTGTGTGGAAGGGGCTGCGGTCACCGGAAACCGCGGCTTAGGGTACCACTGTTCCGAGGCTACCAGCTGGCCTGGGGACCCGCGCGTGGGGGAGGGTCACCAGCCGCCGTGGCTTGGGGAACTGCCGCTCCAAAGCTCCCAGGTGGCCCAGGAAGCCGCGTGTGGGAGGGCCGCTGCGGCTTGGGGAACCGTTGGTCCAATGTTTCCAGCCGGCCCGGGAAGCCGCATGTGTGGAAGGGGCTCTGGTCGCCACGGCTTGGGGAACCCGATCCAAAGCTCCCAGCCGGCCCGGGAAGGAGGGAAGGAGGGGCTCCGGCTGCCAGCCGCTTCGGCCCGGGGAAGCGTGCGCCTCTCGGAGACCTCACCACAGCGGAGTTTCTTAGCCAGTCCAGCCGTTCCGGAATGGGGTACAGTGTGTGTCTGGTCTCCGTCGTGGCTCCGGGAGCTGTTCTGTACAGTTTCTAGTTCTTTAGTAGTCGTTCTGGCGCGTTCGTGCCTGTCCACCGGCCGGTGGGGTCCTGGGCTAATAGAGGGTCTTTATGGGAAAAAATTTACCTCTTGCAAACTAAGGATTATTGTGAACTGTAATGTGTGTGTGTTTTTTTTTTTTTTTTTACATGAGTAGGCACCAGGAATAGAACCTGGGTCTCCGGCAAGGCAGGCAAGAATTCTGCCTGCTGAACTACATGGCCTGCCCAACAGTAATGTTTTAATAGTCATTCATCAACAGTAACAAATGTACTACACCAATACTATGGGTCAATAATGGGGGTGGGGATAAGGGGTATGGGAGGACTTGGGTTTTTTATTTTTATTTCTTTTCTGGAGTAATGAAAATGTTCTAAAATTGATCATAGGGATGTTATGCGCAACTATGTTATGATACTGTGAACCAATGTTTGTAATCCTTTAGATGGTTTTTATAGTGTGTGAATATATCTCAATAAAATTGCATTAAGAAAAGGAAAAAATAAAGTTACTACCCACAATTGTGTGGGTCACATTTCCATGGATACTCAAAAAGCTCCCACGTAGCAATTACCGAATGAGGATTACAGGGCATTGCTTTTCTGGGGGCATACGACAGATTCAAACCAGCACACTATCCCATTTTCAATACCTTGCAATGTGTTCATACTCATTTTCCCTCCTGCAAAAACATTCATATATTGCATATTTAATCACATCATTTTCCATTTTAGGCATTCCTAAGGTATACTGTGTGCTGGTTTGAAAGGATTTATGTACCCTAGAAAAGCCATGTTTTAATCCTAATCAATCTTGTGGGAGCAACGGTTTCTTCTAATCCCTTTTCAGTACGACAGGCTGGAAATCTGATCAGGTTATCTTCACAAAGATGTGACTCAATCAATTATGGGTATTAAACTTGATTAGATGGAGACATGTCTCCACCCATTCTACGTGGGTCTTGTCTAGTTTACTGGAATCCAAAAAAGAGGAGACATTTTGGAGTTTCCTTTTGAGAACAAGGAGAGAGCTGCAGAACCATGATAGAAAGACAAGAGAAACAGAGTCCACCAGCCAGTGACCTTTGGAGACGAAGAAAGTAAAACACTTCCCTTTAGGTGAGAGAGAAACACTGAATGTCATTGGCCTTCTTAAATCAAGGTATCTTTCCCTGGATGCCTTAGATTGGACATTTCTATAGACTTGTTTTGATCTGGACAGCTTCACAGCATTAGAACTATCAACTAGCAACTTATTAAATTCCCCTTTATAAAAGCTGTTCCATTTTTGGTATATTGCATTCTGGCAGCTAGCAAACTAGAACATACTATATCGGTCTTTATCCTCTTATCTTTACTTCTGGTGAAATACATGGTCCCAATCATACCCACATTCAGCTTCATTCAGTAAACTTATTTTATTGTCCTACCATCAGACAGTATTGTGCTATCCATTTTTGAATCTCTACAATCAGTCCTGTTGTACCTTCTGTACTCCTTTAGCACCAAATACCCAATCTCTACCCTCTTTCTATCTCCTGATAACCTGTGTTCTTAAGTTTAATTCTCAAAGTTCATTCATTAATGTCAGTTCATATTGTAAGACCACACAGTATTAGTCCTTTTTTTCATTTTTGGGCTAAGTTCATGCAGCATAATGTCCTGAAGGTTCACCCACGTTGTCACATGCTTCATGACTTTATTCTGTCTTACAGCTGCATAATATTCCAGAGACGATTATCTTTTCCTATTAAATAGATTATGGCATCTTTAACTGAACAAACTGAATTCTTTCTATGTATTCACAGAGGTTAAACTTTCTAGAATTCTATTAATTTTTCATAGCTCAAACTGACTTTGGTGCCTCATCACACGTCATTTTTCATTTATTTATCTGACAATTTATATTCTAGGCATTCCTGAAGAAAGGAGCTATTAAAGAAGTAGGAGCCCAACATCTTGTTTATTATCTGACTCAAGAGACCAGAAATCAAATCAATCAAACACAACCCAAATGAGTACAGTTTCACAAAAAAAAAAAAAGTTACAAACCAGAGGATCAAAAAATGAAAGAATAGCCAGTTTTTCTAATATACATATAAATTAAATGTAGTATCTATGAACACAACAGAGCCATTATAAAGCTTCTCAAAGGTACTCAAAGAAACATGTAGTTTCAATGATTGAAACTAGATGCAAGACATCAGTCAACAACTTGTCCAACAGGTTGGCTATTCTAGACAGCACCTGATCTGAAATGACACCTGCTTGAATGTGACAGCTCAAGTCACTTACTTTCTAAGGTATGACACAAGGAACAGCAAGTAAAACCACATAATTTTTCTTCTTCAAAGGATAGGACTGTACTAAATTAAACTAACTTTTCAAGTTGCTGTTTGAGCAACTCATTTCCTTATAAAGTGCAGTGGAATAGAGAATGACAGAAAGGTGGAGTTCTACTTTGTCAAACTATGAACAGGAACTCTTTATTGGCTCCCTCTCCAAAGTTCATAGCACTACCAGGTCAGCTGATAGTAAGGTTTGAATAGGGGCAAGGAGGGTACCAAAGAAGACAAAAACTTTCATCTGAATTTTATTCACTAATTCAGTAAGTCTCTAATGTCAAGTATATACAAAGAAAGTATTCTGTGTGGCACCGCTTAAAACTTCCAAACACAAGCTGAAGTCATGCCCATAATTAAATGTGGAATTTTGATAGACTGAATCCCGTCAGCATTAACACAACAACAAATATATAGTTGTAAGAGTATTCATATTGCTGAGTCATGACCCATTTTCTTGAGTCACTGTTCACTAAGAAACAACAGGACATGAAACAATTGGGTTATTTTCCTCTGATTCTGCATTGAAAGAATCAGATATTTCAAGCATATTCATGCTACTTAAATTTAAGAAACATGTGAACCTTATTTCACTTTATTCACCTGCTCTTCACTAAAGCTGATATACAGTGAACTAAAAACAGGAACTAAGAGCAACCACTAGAGAGCATGAAAGAACAAATGAGAACAGAAAGAACAAAACAAATCTATAATACTTTTCCTCTTTAGAGGCTGCTGAAGGTCAAGACAAGAGAGCAGAGGGGGAAACTCACCCATATTGTCTATATCAAGAATTCTGAGAATTTTGGGTAAATAACCACGTATCTTTCATGAGCAAAGAATTTTTAATTTGACAACTCAGTGTTTCACATGACCAGCCTCAAGTCCTGCCCTTGCTCTTGTCTTTTGCCTTTTTGTTTGAAGAGATTTCATTCTTAGAAATAGAATAGTTTCCATTCTATTCTAATAGTTTCAACTACTAGAATAGGTCAATAGAATAGTTGGCCTCTCTCATCCCCACAGTAGTTTCCAGAAAAATGGAAAGGAAAGCAACCTTTCTTGGGGACTCAATGAAAATGTATGAAGACAGATGTTCACTGTCTTGTGACTCTCAAAATTCTCCACTAGAATTATCCTTGAATGCATAATTCATTAGGTGAAGTACCCAGGGACCCTTATAAGTGGAGAGAAACTGAGCTGGACCCTGGACAAGTAAGCAATTGGTCTAAGTAGTTAATTTAAAATTATCTCACTTTTTTTTTCACATTTAATTCCTTTTAACTAAGATATAAAGCATAGAATTATATTCAAGAGGTAGACAGAAACTGTAGGGAAAAAGCAGAAATAATTCCTTTGAATAAGTCAAAAACTTTGATTAGTTGTAGTGAAAACTTTATCAGAAAAATGTTAAAGCTATATTGCAGAGCTTTTTACTTTCTTTGAAAAAAATACATAAATTATAGGTGTATATACAGTTCATAGAAAACAGTTTCAAGAAACATATAAAGGAAAAAATCATTAGTGAAAATGGTCTTGCCTTTAAGAAAACAATGGCCAAAAGAAAATTATTTACATGCGAGTTTTTCTCATGCCACTCATCTTACTTTAGCCCACTCTATTCCCACTTAAAATCTGTCTTTAGTCACAAAGTGTGCACCCTGCTATAGTTTTTCTCTATAGAGATGGCATACACTTGAACAATCTGACATGTGTTCAGAAAGGAAAAGAAATATGTGATTTCTTCACATTTTTCTTTTTGTAATACACAGTAGTAAGTTTTACAATGCTTAGGTTGGCTAATAAAACAATGCCTTTTAACTTAGGTCAGTAAAACACTACTAATAGTTAAATGACCTCTGACTGTTCTTGACATCAGGAAATATCCTTAAGCCCAAGGTTCATTTTAATATTAGATTGTCTACCTATGTATCTATGAATCTATCCATCCAAATATCTATCAACCAGTGATCTATTTTTATTGTACATATACATTCATAGCAATTCTCTCATAAACTCCATGCAGGATGAAGCTGAGACAAAATCTAAGCCCTGTGTGATATAACATGAATACTGTTAAGTTGGATAGTGTTATGTCCTCATTCTCACAGTCGTCATTCCTCTTACAAAGAGTGCACTTAATAATAATGGATTCTGTAACAAGACAAATAGGCTCTTGTTTCCTACTGGGTGGAGAATTCACTTTGTAATTTGGTTTCCGATAGCCGAGAGCAATAACGAAACTATTTCTTACAACTTACTGCTCGGCCCAAACAGACTTGTAAATCACTGCTGCATTTATTCAGACCCAGCTGAAAACTGGAATGAGCAGGTCAAGCTCTGACACAAAAGAACAACATCTCTTCACTGTGCATATAGCCAAATCAAGCTAACTTGTTCTCAGTAGTTGTAAAGAGCCATGACAGATCCTTTCAACAGAGGCTATCTTCCCTATTTAGCTCACTAGACACACCCCACAATAGTTTCCAGAAAAATGGAAAGGGCAGCAACCTTTTTTGGGGACTCAATGAAAATGTATGAAGACAGATGTTCACTGTCTATTGTGACTCTCAGTGTTACTAGAATCATCCTCTAATGCATAATACGTGAGGTGAAGTAGCCAGGGGCCCTTATAAGCGGAGAGAAATGGAGCTGGACCCTGGACAAGGAAGCAGTTGGTCTAAATAGATAATTTTAAATTATCATTTCACTTCTCTTTTTTCTTTTCTTTCAGTAAACATAGGGAAGGCAATGGATATGAGAAGGTTTCCTGCTTCCAGTGAATAGAATGGAATAGAAGATTGATACTTGCATATAGTAAAAGAGTTTTACTCTGATACATTTATTCAGAATAGCCACAACCATGTAATTATTTACATAAAATTGAAAGCCATATTTTTCTTCTGATAATTATTTTGTCATATATTTTTGTTTTTATCAAAAGCATACTATCAATATCGGTTTGACGGCATCTTTTTTGATGGCATCCCATTTACTCCCTCCCATTAGGATCTCAATCCAGGTTTGATACCTTTGGTCTATTTAGGCAATAGTTCATGGTACCTGAAGTCAACAGATCAAGTATAAATAAAATACAAAGATAAGCATAATTAGAAAAAGCATTAAAACTGAGAATCAGAGGGTATGTGTTTTCATTTCTAACTCTGCTTGAGCAAGCACTACACTTCTCTGTCCTCAATGTTCTTGAAGGTGGAGAGTGGATTGTAGATGATCTCTAAAGTTTCATTAGGCTTTAACTTTCAATGAGTCAGTCAGCCTAAGTTTCTAACTTGTCATTTACTGGCAGAGGATATTAAAAGTCAATATTGGGCAAAAATAACAAGCAAGGTTTTCATTTAAATGCTTCTACTGTTGTACATGGATCTAACCTGTTGAATTTTCTGAATGATACAGATTTATTATATGTTACCAAGATTCAAGCAAGGCTGATAGTTACTATATTCTATCTCCCTCAGAGAGAAACACCTTTATTTATTCATCCTGAAGAGTTTATGTAAATCATCCATTCTAAGTTCTGTTTATATTTCATAAAAAATTGAGGGAACATCAATAAGAACCCACTTCAAATTATTAAAAGAACAAGTGTCTCGCAGTGTTAATATTGTGTTATGCTCATTATCCTTTTAATTTATCTGAGTTTTTCAGATGACTATTTCTGTGCTTGAGTCTTCACAATCTTCCTGTGAACTTAAGTAATGAAAACAAACCTATTTTTTAAAGCCAATAATCACAAAGGTAAACAGTCATTGTGTAATTTTTTAAAAAGCCACATTCCTTCCAAACACACACAAACTTTTAATTCCTGTCGCAGACATACTCTAGGAACTCTTACCTGGGGTCTGCATTGCGTGAAGCTTCTGGGTGTCACTAGCATGTTCTTTCCAGCATGTCAGTCAGGTACACAAAACACTGTGTACCGGTCTCGCCTGTGCTCGTGCTCTCTTGCTCTTTCTCTCGCTCTCAGTGCCTCAGACAGTTTGGAATGCAGAAAAGCCAGAGCCAACACCAGTCAAACTCAATCCCTTTTTTGCAGTTCTTTGGCAAGAGAACAGTAAACAATAGGCACCCTTCCTTACTTGCTCACTTACTGTGTAGCTCTTTCACAGCTCGGGTGCAGGCATTTTACTGTGGGAGAAGTAGTGTGGTTTACCAAGCTAGGTAAATTCATTTTTTTTTATCCCATGGGGTGGACAGCAGGATACGTGTATCTGCGTATCTTTCTTTCTTTTTTTTTTTTTGGCATGGGCAGGCACCGGAAATTGAACCCGGGTCCTCGGGCATGGCAGGCAAGCACTCTTACCTGCTGAGCCACCGTGGCCCGCCCTCTGCGTATCTTAATAAGTGATTTTTTAAAGCAATTTACTTAAAAATGTGTCCCATTTTAGGAACAGAAAACTTAAGTTTCAGAGATTGTTATTTTGAATGTTGCTGTGCTGGATTAAAAATTAAGCTTCAAAATATAAAAACTAGCTAAATATCTTGCAGATGATTCATTTACAGAAGTCTGTTAACAAACACACTATTTTAAGCTACCTTATTAAACAGATGTTTTTAACTTATCACAATAGAATGTCTTTTTAGAAAATAAACAAAGTTTTTATTTCCCCCAAAACTCATCACTCAGGTCTTAAGTTAGAACTTAATTTAAGAAAAAAAAAAGAATAAAAATTAATTTTAAAAACTGAGTGCCTCTACTAAACTAATTTTCTACTAGATGTGATGAAATTGTAGATAACATCATTGTTCTCATTTATCACTTAGTTTGTTTTAAAATCAGACATTTCTAATTTTTTCCCCCTTTATTCCAAAGAAAAGGAAGGGAAGTTAATGTGATAGTTATTGGTATGATGACCTAACACATACAGGTGCTCGGCTTAGCATATCAGAATTGATCAATTTAAAAATTCACAGTTTGAATTACAGCAGAGTCTACTAGCTAATATGGGCTATGGAACCAAACACATGTAAGAACATAGTACCGATGCGTGTACCTACCATAGCTGATGGAAACATACACACAGTAGATACAAATGTTATATATAAATCTCACACTCTCTAGATAAACAAATATACAGAGCTATATCATTATTAGGTGCTTTTATAATTGACCTTAAAATAGTGCAAAATACATTGAAATTATTTTTACTTGTTACGTCTCAGAATAATTCTAACAAGTAGGTTATGATTTCCATAATTTAACCCAAGAGTTAGAATTAAGGGCAGTGAGCATTCCAGCTCAGTAAAAGAAAGTCAGAGCTATTGAAAAATATACCTTTTTGAAGGGGTTGACTGTCACAGACTCGCACAAGAGACCGTGAGTCTCCTAACTTTTTTCACACAGGTTAAATATTGATGAATATGGTCGAGTGCCATAGTTCTCAAACTCTGATACTGAGCTACTTGGTATTATGATTACAAAATAGAATAATTGCAATCTCAAATGTGAGCTTTTCTTCTTAAATATTTTTTCATTTTTGAACCTACTGCTGTTAAAGTGCCTAAAAAACACCAAATTCAGGTCAATACTAACATTTTCAGATATCTCAAGGTTAATTATAACAGTATTTTATTGTGTTCTGCATAAAGCATAAACCTGGAGTTCTAATACCTGAACAGATCTGAGAACCACAGCTGAGGAAAGAGTTTTTCTTAAATGATGCTATCTTGTTACTGAAAACCCTTCAATGTGGTATATTATACCCGGTACTTTGTTAATTTCTATGCTAACTTTTTTTTTTTTGCAAGTACGCATTACGATTTGCAGTTCCCTGTTTTAGGCCTTCTGGGTTCAGTGCTGCTGCTTCTCTGTCTGGAAGGCCCTTTCCTGCCTGGTCTGTCAGTCATCCCTTATTTATCTGTTAAAACCCAGATTTAAAATTATTTTCTTAGTTTGGCTTATTTTACTTCTAACTCTAGAGTTGTTCACATTCTCTTCTACATTAACATTTTTTTCTAACTCTACTCTATTTCATTTCTTTGTAGTCCTCATTATTACCTAACATTATATTAAACTGATGTTTAATGTGTAACTTCCCCACTAGAGTATGAGGTAGATGGGGCTGGGACTTTGCCTTGTTTCCAGCTTAACTCTAGAGCTTAGAATAATCCTTAGCATTAGTTAGGTGCTCAATAAATGACAGATGGATGGATGGATGGATAGATGGGTAAACAAATATATTTCACTCATCAAACTTTTGAAAGCATGAGTTTAGAGTACTTTAGAATAACTTGAGAGCAGGGCCCATAGCATATCCATTTTCTATGACACCAGAGCCTAGTACTATGTATGTCATATGGTGAAATGAGTAGCTCATCTCTGACTTGTACACTTTCAAGTCACTGATTGTAGCCTATATAATTCTATTGGGAAGATAGTCATTTCAGTATTTTATTCAGTGAGGACCTACTTGTAATAGGTTGAACTCTGATTTGCAGAAGCTGTTTCTAAGAATAATTTTCACCATCTCACCATTTATGAACCCACGATCATATGCTGCATTGCCATGGCATGGGAAATGTAGCTTCTAGGGTCAGTATTACAGAGACAGATAAAATCTAAATTTGCTACAATAATAGGGACTCCTCCAAAAAGCAGGGAAAGCATGAATAATTGCTTCACCTTTTAGCCATTAGCTCAAGCTAGAAAGTTGCTGAAATCCATGCCCACACAGAAACTTCTTCATTGGTTAGGAAGTGATATATTGGCTCAAACAATTAGAACACTCAACTGAGCACCAAGCTGTCTTTTTTGGATTGGTGAAGCCACACAGGTCATCTTATTTCTACAAATCATCATTATGTCGTAATTATTTTGTTTCACATTTCACCCTCATAGGGAGCTGAGTAGGGCTGTCGTGACTAATCCATCTTACATAGTCATGACCCAGTATTGTACTTAATAAAGGTTTGTATTAGGCTGAACTATAAGAAAATGTCAATTATGTAAATCAAAAATGGTCAAATATCAACAATGATCAAATGAATAAGAAAGATTCAATTACTGAATGAATGTCTGGACTAAATGACTGTTAAAGACTCTACTACTTTTGGAATCCCATGACATTACTTCAAAGATAAATAAACAGCGTCAATCAATATTAGCAGTGCTTGGTTACGAGCTAGTCGAACTATTGTCCTATATACTACGCTAACATACACTAAAATAACACCCTTTGCTTGACCTTCTTGGAATTTATCACAATTATAATTTACTTATTCATTTATTAGACATCTATCTGCTCCCATCCTGATGAATGTAAACTCCATAGTGGCAGGAACTATAGTTGCCTTGTTCACTGTTCTATCCTCAGTGATAGAGTGTTTGGCACATAGTAAGTGCTCATTAAATATTTGTTGAATAAATAAATGGCTTGAAAACGGATTTAAGTAGATTCCTGAAGGCTATATTTAAGTGAGATTCCAAATACAGTATCAACAAATGTTGGCTGTTTCCAAAAGACTGGGAGAAATTTTTTCTAACTATAAATCAATAAAGAGCATGTTTTATAAAGTATGAAGAATGTAAATGGCATATTTCCCCCTACCACATAAACAAAAAGTAATTTCAGGTAATATTAAGGAATTTTGACTTTGGTACAAGTATTAAAGTCAATATGCCAGTCATTAAGAAACTTTGAAATAAGAAGTGCATGATTTTTGGAAAATCAAACGGCACAAAAGCTCCATACAGTTGAAAACTACTTGCACATTCATTTTATTTCTTACCAAACAAACACTGTTAATATCTATATTCTCCTCTTCCAAACAGTAACACATCTCAATAGCAATCAGGCCAAAGTATATACCAGTCTGGGAGTGGGCTGGCTGTTAAACTCATGTGTACTCTCTCTTTTGAACAGCAGATTATCATAAATGCAGCTTCACCTTACCAGGGAGTTTCTTTCAATATGTCCCCTTACACCAAACTGGTATTCTGATACTATGGTCTCCCACTGCATTCTTTGTAGACTGTACACCAGAAAGGTAATCATTGTTTATGACAGTAATGACACCAAAGTCACCTACTTGTTCAGAAATACCACTAGCTTTTTTTATAAACTTAATTTCATTGGTATATGAAGGGACCACAGACAAAACATACACACCAACACACATACCCACATTCCACATTTCTGCTTTGAAAACAAGGCATTATAAAGACTAAAAGATATACTATTCATATGGTCAGGAAAGTACTTACAAGTGTTTAGAAAGGGTACATGCCAAACAATTGCAATTATGACAGCCACACAACATTTTTACTACTTTTGGCTAAGCTTTACAGCTTTACCTTGCACTTCCAGTTAAGATGATTTAGTAGACTTCATTTACTTAGCTGCAATGGCAGCTGACCTGGGAAGAAGCCTTACATGAAACAGACCAATTTAAAGATCAGTTACCTTTCTCAGTACTCAGGCTCTTCTGTTAACAGGACCATATTTCAAAATAGAGGAACCTGTGTGTGGGGAGGTGGGGTGGAGGTAGTATATTGGGACTGCATGCACTTCCTGCGTAATTTTTTTTTTATTAATTAAAAAAAAATTAACACAACATTTAGAAATCATTCCATTCTACTTATGCAATCAGTAATTCTTAATATCATCACATAGATGTATGATCATCATTTCTTAGTACATTTGCATCGATTTAGGAAAAGAACTAGCAAAACAACAGAAAAAGATACAGAATGATAATATAGAGAAAAAAATAATAATAACAAAAATAAAAAATAGAAAAAATATATAAAAAAGGAAAAAAACCCAAAAAACCCAAACAAACAAACAAACAAACAAACAAAAAAACTATAGCTCAGATGCAGGTTCATTCAGTGTTTTAACATAATTACATTACAATTAGGTAGTATTGTGCTCTCCATTTTTGAGTTTTTGTATCTAGTCCTGCTGCACAGTCTGTATCCCTTCAAATCCAATTACACATTATCTTACCCTGTTTCTAACTCCTGCTGAACTCTGTTACCAATGACATATTCCAAGTTTATTCTCGAATGTCGGTTCACATAAGTGGGACCATACAGTATTTGTCTTTTAGTTTTTGGCTAGACTCACGCAGCATAATGTTCTCTAGGTCCATCCATGTTATTACATGCTTCATAAGTTCATCCTGTCGTAAAGCTGCATAATATTCCATCGTATGTATATACCACAGTTTGTTTAGCCACTCGTCTGTTGATGGACATTTTGGCTGTTTCCATCTCTTTGCAATTGTAAATAATGCTGCTATAAACATTGGTGTGCAAATGTTCGTTTGTGTCTTTGCCCTTAAGTCCTTTGAGTAGATGCCTAGCAATGGTATTGCTGGGTCGTAGGGCAATTCTATATTCAGTTTTTTGAGGAACCGCCAAACTGCCTTCCACAGTGGTTGCACCATTTGACATTCCCACCAACAGTGGATAAGTGTGCCTCTTTCTCCGCATCCTCTCCAGCACTTGTCATTTTCTGTTTTGTTGATAATGGCCATTCTGGTGGGTGTGAGATGATATCTCATTGTGGTTTTGATTTGCATTTCTCTAATGGCCAGGGACATTGAGCATCTCTTCATGTGCCTTTTGGCCATTTGTATTTCCTCTTCTGAGAGGTGTCTGTTCAAGTCTTTTTCCCATTTTGTAATTGGGTTGGCTGTCTTTTTGTTGTTGAGTTGAACAATCTCTTTATAAATTCTGGATACTAGACCTTTATCTGATATATCATTTCCAAATATTGTCTCCCATTGTGTAGGCTGTCTTTCTACTTTCTTGATGAAGTTCTTTGATGCACAAAAGTGTTTAATTTTGAGGAGTTCCCATTTATTTATTTCCTACTTCAGTGCTCTTGCTTTAGGTTTAAGGTCCATAAAACTGCCTCCAATTGTAAGTTTCATGAGATATCTCTCTACATTTTCCTCTAACTGTTTTCTGGTCTTAGACCTAATGTTTAGATCTTTGATCCATTTTGAGTTAACTTTTGTATAGGGTGTGAGATACGGGTCCTCTTTCATTCTTTTGCATATGGATATCCAGTTGTCTAGGCACCATTTATTGAAGAGACTGTTCTGTCCCAGGTGAGTTGGCTTGACTGCCTTATCAAAGATCAAATGTCCATAGATGAGAGGGTCTATATCTGAGCACTCTATTCAATTCCATTGGTCGATATATCTATCTTTATGCCAATACCATGCTGTTTTGACCACTGTGGCTTCATAATATGCCTTAAAGTCAGGCAGCGTGAGACCTCCAACTTCGTTTTTTCCCTCAAGATACTTTTAGCAATTCGGGGCACCCTGCCCTTCCAGATAAATTTGCTTATTGGTTTTTCTATTTCTGAAAAATGAGTTGTTGGGATTTTGATTGGTATTGCATTGAATCTGTAAATCAATTTAGGTAGGATTGACATCTTAACTTTATTTAGTCTTCCAATCCATGAACACGGTATGCCCTTCCATCTATTTAGGTCTTCTGTGATTTCTTTTAACAGTTTTTTGTAGTTTTCTTTGTATAGGTTTTTTGTCTCTTTAGTTAAATTTATTCCTAGGTATTTTATTCTTTTAGTTGCAATTGTAAACGGAATTCATTTCTTGATTTCCCCCTCAGCTTGTTCATTGCTAGTGTATAGAAATGCTACAGATTTTTGAATGTTGATCTTGTAACCTGCTACTTTGCTGTACTCATTTATTAGCTCTAGTAGTTTTGTTGTGGATTTTTCTGGGTTTTCGACGTATAGTATCATATCGTCTGCAAACAGTGATAGTTTTACTTCTTCCTTTCCAATTTTGATGCCTTGTATCTCTTTTTCTTGTCTAATTGCTCTGGCTAGAACCTCCAACGATTTTGCTGGATATAGAAGTCTTGGTTGGCAGTTTTTCTCTTTTAGTAATTTAAATATATCATCCCACTGTCTTCTTGCCTGCATGGTTTCTGCTGAGAAATCTACACATAGTCTTACTGGGTTTCCCTTGTATGTGATGGATTGCTTTTCTCTTGCTGCTTTCAAGATCCTCTCTTTCTCTTTGACCTCTGACATTCTAACTAGTACGTGTCTTGGAGAACGCCTATTTGGGTCTATTCTCTTTGGGGTGCGCTGCACTTCTTGGATCTGTAATTTTAGGTCTTTCATAAGAGTTGGGAAATTTTCAGTGATAATTTCTTCCATTAGTTTTTCTCCTCCTTTTCCCTTCTCTTCTCCTTCTGGGACACCCACAACACGTATATTTGTGCGCTTCATATTATCATTCAGTTCCCTGATCCCCTGCTCAAAATTTTCCATTCTTTTCCCTATAGTTTCTGTTTCTTTTTGGAATTCAGATGTTTCATCCTCCAGTTCACTAATTCTAGCCTCTGTCTCTGTAAATCTACCATTGCAGGTATCCATTGTTTTTTCTATCTTTTCTACTTTGTCCTTCAATCCCATAAGTTCTGTGATTTGTTTTTCCAGACTTTCTATTTCTTCTTTTTGTTCAGCCCATGTCTTCTTCATGTCCTTCCTCAATTTATTGATTTGGTTTTTGAAGAGGTTTTCCATTTCTGTTCGTATATTCAGAATTAGTTGTCTCAGCTCCTGTATCTCATTTGAACTATTGGTTTGTTCCGTTGACTGAGCCATATCTTCAATTTTCCTGGCGTGATCCGTTATTTTTTGCTGGCGTCTGCGCATTTAATCAGATTTCCCTGGGTGTGGGACCCAGCAGGTTGAAAGATTTTCCTGTGAAATCTCTGGGTTCTGTTTTTCTTATCCTGCCCAGTATGTGGCGCTCGTCTGTCTGCGGGTCCCACCAGTAAAAGATGCTGTGGCTCCTTTAACTTTGGAAGACTCTCGAGTGGGGGAGGGTCGCCAGCCAAAGCGGCTTGGGGGAGTGCCGCTCGAAATCTCCCAAGCGGCCCGGGAATCTGCGTGTGGTGGGGGGTGCCGGCCACCACGGCTTGGGGGAGTGCCGATCCAAATCTCCCAGCCGGCCCGGGAATCCACATGTGGGTGGGGGGGCGCCGGCTGCCACGGCTTGGGGGAGTGCCGCTCCAAGTCTCCCAGCCGGCCCGGAATCCGCACGTGGGGGGGTCGCCGGCCGCCGCGGCTTGAGGGGACCGCCTGTCCAAATATCCCAGCCGGCCCGGGAATCCGTGTGTGGGGGGGCGCCGGTCACCGCAGCTTGAGGGTACCACCTGTCCAAATCTCCCAGCCGGCCCGGGAAGGAGGGAGGGAGGGGCTCCTGCCACCAGCCGCCATGGCTCAGGGAAGCGCGCGCCCCTCGGGGATCTCACCGCAGTGGATTCTCCCAGCCGGTTCAGCTGTTCCAGAATAGGGTATGCTGTGTTTTTGGTCTCTGTCGTGGTTCTGGGAGCTGTTTTGTACCGTTTCTGTTTCTTTAGTAGCTGTTCTGGAGGAGGAACTAAGACCCGCGTGTCTTACTAAGTCGCCATCTTCTCCGGAAGTCTGCTGTGCAACTTTTCTGTAAACCTAAAACTGCTCTAAAAAGTAAAGTCTTTTTGAAATAAATCAGAACTACAATTTTAAAGGTTTAATTAAGGGCTAATATTCTTAAGGGAAAAATATGGAATATCTACAAACTAAAGACTGTATATAAACTTGCAATATTTTATTTCTCTATCTTTCTATAAAGGATAAGGTCTGATTAAGTTCCTAGGTCTACTGCAGGTTAAGTATTTGAGTCTGTCCATTTCCAAATGTTTAAATTCAACCTTGTTAAACATTTTGGACATATTACATAACCACTTCCCAAAAAAGTTCTGCATCTAAGAAAAGACTAGAAATCCCTCCAAAAAAGTCAAACAGAATTATAAAAGGCACAAAGTTATGGGACAAGGCACATAATCAATTCCAAAACAATGATCTTACAAAGAAAATACAGTGTAGCTCAAAAATACAAATATTGCATTAAAAAACTGATTGACTGCCTTAGAGACAAGCCAAAATTATCTGTTCATAAGAAAGATAATATATTTTATCTTCTCAATAAAATATGATACCTAAATCTCTTACTGCTGAGGCCAAAAACAAAAAAATATTACCAATGAAAAGCTTGAAAATCATTTATGAGGGATTTCTTTCATTGACAGTACCAATGTAATTTTAAGAAAAAACAAAGAATTTGGTTCTCAAAAAATTCAAGAATTAAGATTAGACATTTTGAAATGTATATATATACCTTTAATACAATTAGATCCTTCTATGTTTTCTCAGACCATGCTTACAATGTTTGGTAGAAAATAATACAGTGATGTGTTTGTACATGTAGTTTCAGAAGTGCATGCATACATGATCGTTACAACAATAATAGGGGGTGTCATTAATCTTATTTAACATATAATGGGAAGACAAAGAGAGGAAAAGAGATGCACTGAAGGACACCCAGTATATTCTCCATCTTTCCACTCTACTATATTATTACCTTTATTAACCTAAGTAGTAAGAGCACCTTAAGACCAAGTATCTGAATTTTGTTTTCTTCAAATAAGATTTGAACACACAAGATGTAATTCTCATGTAAATTATATCTGGTTTATTAGAGATAATAGAAGTTTGAAGATGATTACATAAAGTTTTGTCAGAATTTGCATGGACTGTGAAGTAAAATGTGCAGCACCAGGTTTCAAGTAAATTATGTCACTTTGTGCAAATTGCATTACTCTGGTTATATAAGCCAATGATTTGAATAAATTAATGTTCTATGGGAAAAAAAGATTGTTTATCTATACTATTCTGTAACCTACCTTCAACAGAGGTTACTGTTAACAGATAAATGTAACCTAGCATGAAGTTAAACTTAGAAAGCATATGGCTTGGGGTTTTGAACTCATTTAAAATTAAATAATGCATGTAACATGCTAGTCTTAAAACTTCATACCAATAAGAAACCCAAATAAGTGGAAAATAGCTTCATTTCTAGAAGTTCATTATTTGAGCGATTATTTTTGGATGAAAAATTTCAGAAAATAAGAGGAAGATTAATACATTTGTTAAAGAACCAGCCATTGGTGACTAAGGGCAGAATTCTATGCCTACTACTAGATCTTTCAAAAAGCCTGTTCAAAGATATAAGAACAGGGATATCTGTGCATGGGAATTAGAGATATTCCTTTTCCCCTCAAGTCAGAAAATAAACACAATGGTTTTCATCTCATTGGCAAGAAGAAAGGCCACAACACTGATTCTAAGAATATAGGTTTTCTCTTAGAGAAGTTCTAGGTTTGCTTCAGTAAAATAATATGCAACAAGGTTTATCTGGTATCACCAGATGTTTAATCAATATTGTTAAAATTATCCCCCACAAAATGCCTGCAAGTTCCTGAAATTTTTATAATGCATGCTTTAATTTTTAAATTAGAGAAGTTGTAGGTTTACAGAAAAAAAATCATGTAAAAATGACAGTGTTCCCATATATGACCTCCCCATTATTAATGCTTTGCATTACTGTGGTACCTTTGTTACAGGTGATGAAAGATTATAATTGTACTATTAACTACAGTCCATAGTTTACGTTAGAGTGTATTTTTTTCCTATATACTGCCTATTATTAACACCTGGCCTTAGTTGGTACATTTGTTATAATTCATGAAAGACCTTTTAAATTTTTATAATCCATCATTTACAACAGGGTTTATTATGTTGTACAGTCCCATGAAATATCTTTTAATTTTTATTTTAGTAACATATATACAACCTAAACCCTTCCCCTTTCTCTTAATTTCACATTATCCCCATATTTGCAAACAGAAAATTAAAAAGAATGATGAATTAGAAAATGCTGAAATTTTTAAATTATTGCTCAATATTTAACAGATACTTATTGAGTACATATTAAGTGTCAAACATGTTCTTTGCAAAATAGTTCTCTAAATGATGCATCAAGGTGAATCTCTAGTAAACAGAATTTCATTCATCACAGTTTTTCCTCCCTGTCAAAAGCAATAAAATAAAAACTACCTAGACCCTGTTTTTATATTTTTGACTAGGTAACCACACTATTTTTTTCCCACTGAATAACAGTAAAACAGACAATTTTGCTAATGAGGTTATTTTTTATGAAAAGTGCAGTAGTTCAACCAATGATAGTGTCGTAAGACCCGGGGCATACAGCAGTGCCTCTAAGGTAATATTAGCGGGTGGCAGAGCCACCACAAGAGGATTGACTTGAGAGCCAGATTCTGGGGTTCAAATACCAGCTGTACTATTTACGACTTGTAGGGTCTGGAAAATTATCCAATTTTATTAAGTACTTAAAAAAAAAAAAAGGCAAATTGGCACGATAATAGTACCTACACCTCACAGGGTAAAGTAAGTAAATATTTGCAAACTACTTAAAACAGCACCTGGCACAAAACACTATGTAAGTATTTGTTAAGTCAAGCCAAATAAAAATAGTACCCTGGGAGGGAAGAAAGAAGAGGGAAGAAAGGTGAAAGAAAAAAGGAAAATGAGAACAACTTTCATCATTCAGCCCTGATTTGACATAGTATTCTTTCTCTCAAAAAAAAAAAAAAAAGTCACCTCTTTGCTATAAGTATCTTTACAGGGACTCATAAGCTATTATCTCCTCTTTTACTTTTCCTTCCATGTAGACATGTTTTTTGAATAATTTATATATAAATAAATATTTTTTAAAACAAGGAACTTAACACTTGAGTTGTGAAATACAACAGAGACACAAAAAGCAATACACTTCAAAATGCATTGTACCAAATAGCTACAGAACAGATTTCAGAGTTTAATATGGGTTATAGTTCTATAATTTTAGGTTTTTCCTTCTAGCTGCTCCAAGATACTTGAGACTGAAAGAAACATCAATAAATTGATTCAGCAGTCAAACTCATTTGTTAAATCCTATCTTCTCTGTTATTACTCCTCCTTCTCTTAATCTTCAGAGGTATTTGGGCTCTGCCCTTTCTAGCTTTTCCATGTTGGAAAGCTGTGTTGATAATATGGGATAGGGGAAAGGAACTAGTTGATGTTCTTGGGGAGGCTGGCCCCTCTGGGTTTCAGGACTTACCTGGCCTAGGAATCCATCTGGAGGTTGTAGGTTTCTAAAATGTAATCTTAATGTTTGAAACTTTTCTAGAATCTCAGATAAAGCCCACGTGTTCTTTAGGATTGACAGGAATGGTTTTGGTTAGGGTTTGGCAAACCCTGGTAATTAGCAGTATCTAGCTGAAGCTAGCCTAAGAGTAGCCTCTAGAATAGCCTCTTGACTCTATTTGAACTCTCATAACCACTGATACCTTATTTTGTTATATTTCTTTTCCCTCTTATCAGGAAGATGTTGTTGATCCCACAGTGCCAGGGCCAGACTCATCCCTGGCAGTCAGGTCCCACATTGCTAAGACTTTCACCCCTGGATGGCATGCCCAGTGTAATGATTTTTCTTGCAGAGTTGGGCTTAGAGAGAACAAACAAACATCTGAGCAACAAAAGAGGGTTCTGGAAGTACTTTTAGGTATAACTATAGGTAGGCTTAACTTCTCTGCTACAGAAATGGGCTTCACAAGAGCAAGCAGGAAACTTTTAATGTGCTCACTGCATGGCCCAGACTAAAGCCCATTGCAACCACGATTGTGAAATACTCTGTGACTTTGTCAAAAGTATTTCTCTTTTCAAGAGTACTGTTCAATTTTTTGTTTCAGCCACAGAGAATATTAGAAATAAGACGTTACAAATGCTACATTGTAGTCAAAGATGCCCTCATAGGAAACTATAATATCATAAATTACCCAAGGAGAGGCACAAGCCGAATGCTTTTGTGAAGTTATTTTTCAGTCAGGTATGTAGGACAGCAGCTTGAAGAATCTTAGTTATGTATTCCAAGTAGCAGCATTAAAACAAAATGAAACATAATTAATCCTTGTTCTAGTTTCCTAGCTGCCAGAATGCAAGAGATGGTTTGGCTTTTAATAAAAGGGGATTTATTTCATTAGTTCTTCAGAGGAAAGGCAGCTAACATTCAACTGACACTCTTTCTTATGTGAAAGGCACAGGGTGATCTCTGCTGGCCTTCTCTCCAGGCCTCTGGGTTCCAACAACTTTCCCTGGGGTGATTTCTTTCTGCATCTCCAAAGGCCTAGGCTGAGCTGCGAGTGCTGAGATGAGGTATGCTGAGCTGCTTGGGCTATGCTACTTTGCGCTCTTTCATTTAAGCACCAGCCAATTAAATCAAACATCATTCATTACAGCAGACATGCCTCTTAGCCTACTGCAGATGTAATGAGCAACAGATGAGGTTCATGTACCATTGGCTCATGTCCACAGCAACAGAACTAGGTACCTTCACCTGGCCAAGTTGACAACTGAACCTAATTACCACATGTTCACCCCTTGTCCTCTTGGCACCTATATGCCTCACCTTAAACGATATTAAGGTGCAAAAAATTCTTTTCTGGCTGTGGACCTATGAATCTCAAAACAAGTTATCTGGTACCAATATACAAAAGAGGACATTCACAGGATACAGCTTTTCATTTCCATAGGGAGAAACTGGAAAGAATATAAGAGTCACAAGACCCAAACAGTTCTGAAAACCTGCAGGGCAAACTCCAGTGGATTTCAAAGTCTGAAAGTCATTTATCCTTTAGTTTTAGAAAGTGGCAGTCCCACCCTTTCCAAGGGCCTATGCAGTGGCCTGCCTCTTTCCGACTCAACCTCGGGGGACACCGAGACCACCTTTTTCTTGGCTCCACTCTCTCCAAGCATCAGGGCCATACCTGGGCTCTCTGCCATTTCCAGGGCACACACTTAACCCCTCCATGTAGAGGCAGCCAGGCTCTCCCCAGTCCCCCAGGAGGGTGCTATACCTTCTCCAAGGCCTAGGCTGCACCACTCTTCCACTGCAACGAGGTGGGAGACTCATCCTTGCCCTTCAGGTTAAACTCACCCTCTCCATGTATATGGGTGGATCTAATCTCCTGGCCGAGGTTTCTTGGCTTCAGACCTGAGCTTCCATGATTGTCACTCTGCAAACTCCAATTTTTCCCTTTTATGTCCCCCTTTGTCCAGATTGGCAGTGGTTTCATTTACACCAACAGTCTCTTCAAGCACTCCAGGCTTCTCCATCATTCTCGTCACAGTTCCTCCAAAATATCCCCCTTAGCCATCCAAAAACCCATTCCAACATACCTGGTATTTGCAATCTGCAGCAACACTTCACTTCTCAGGTACCAAATCTGTTCTAGTTTGCTAACTGCCAGACTGTAACACGCCAGAGAAGGACTGGCTTTTACTAAAAGGGGATTTATTTCATTAGCTCTTCAGAGGAAAGGCAGTTAACTTTCAACTGAGGTTCTTTCTTAACGTGGAAAGGCACAGGATGATCTCTGTTGACCTTCTCTCTAAGCCTCTGGATTCCAACAACTTTCCCTGGAGGTGATTCCTTTCTGCATTTCCAAAGGCCTGGGCTGAGCTGCGAATACCGAGATGAGGTATGCTGAGTTGCTTGGGCTGTACTACGTTGAGCTCTCTCATTTAAGCACCAGCCAATTAAATCAAATATCATTCATTGCAGCAGGCATGTTTCCTAGCCACTGCAGATATAATGAGCAACAGATGAGGTTCACATAACATTGGCACATGTCCACAGTAACAGAACTAAGTACCTTCACCTGGCCAAGTTGACAACTGAATCTAACTACCACAATCCTCTTTATATTATGGGGATTTTTTTTAATGAAAAGACAGTGTTCTCACCAAAAATCTGGCATCTTAAATGTTTGTCATAATGTACCCAACTAGGAATGATTTCAGAAAGTTTGGAATGGCAGTAACCTACTTAAAAATTGGTTGGGTTGCCGAGCCTTCAATCTTGGGGTTTGTCCTTATGAAACTTTTCCCTGCAAAGGATAAGTCAAGCCTACTTAAAATTAGGCCTAAGAGTCACCACCAGAAAACTTCTTTTGCTGCTCAGATGTGGCCTCTCTCTCTCTCTCAGCCAACAATGGCAAGTGAACTCACTGCCCTATCCCCTCTAGTGAGACTTGACTCCCACAGGTATAAACTTCCCTGACGACGTGGGACAGAAATCCTGGAAATGAGCTGAGACCAGCCTCAAGGGATTGAGAAAACCTCCTTGACCAAAAGGAGGAAGAGAGAAGTGAGAGAAAATAAAGTGTCAGTGGCTGAGAGATTTCAAACAGAGTTGAGAAGTTATCCAGGAGGTTATTCTTCCAAACTATATAGATATCCTCTTTTTTGTTTATGGTGTATTAGAGTGGCTAGAGGGAAGTACCTGAGACTGTAGAGTTGTGTTCCAGTGGCCATGTTTCTTGAAGATGATTGTATAATGATACAGCTTTTGCAATGTGACTGTGTGATTGTAAAATCCTTGTGTCTGATGCTCCCTTTATCTAAGGTATGGACAGATGAGTAAAACATATGGATAAGAAATAACAAATAACAGGGGGAACAAAGGTTAAAATATATTGAGTAAGTTGAAATACCAGTGGTCGATGAAAGGGAGGGGTAAGGGATATGGCATGTATACGTTTTTTCTTTTATCTTTTTTATTTCTTTTGTTGGAGAGATGCAAATGTTCAGAAAAATGATCATGGTGATGAATACACAACTATGTAATGATATTGTGAGCCACTGATTATAACCATGTCAAGAATGTTTGTATATTTGTTGTTTATAATAAAAATACTTTTTTAAAAATTGGCTGGGTTGTAAATATGTTCATACATTGATTGTTTGGGACTCAAAATGTCTTTTCCTATAGAAAATACAGCAAAACCTGCACAAAGAAACTAACAGTTAGTAACCACCTATATGTGCCAGCACAGTGCTAGGGAACTTACATTTAATATCTTATTTTTCATGACTCTATGAAGTAGTAACTATCATGTTGATTTTATATATTCAGAAAGGTTGTTTTTGAATGTATATCAAAGTAATATATATGCATCATGAAAAAAAGATCAGTAGTACTTATAACTAAATAGGCTAATCAAAATAGGAGCTCCCTTGCCTACCCCACCAAAGACAATCTAAATTTGTAGCTAAATAATATACTACTATGCTTTATTTTATCAATTTTAGCCATTATCTATTGATATTGTATTATGGTAGATGAGAATTTACATCTCTTACAACTCCTCTCCATCCAACCCCTTCCTTCATCTTCTCATTTCAGTTAAATCCCAACTTTTGAAAAAATTATTATTTATTGTAACTATGTAAATATTTTATTGCTGGGACAAATAAAATGTGATGTTAAGTCTCCTTTCTTGCATAATTTTTGTTATTCTTGAATAAATAATTTTAAGTTTTCATTCGCTTAGTTTTTCTATGTACTTATTGCTAATTCTTCCATATCCTTTAATAGTCTCTCAATCCAATATTCCCAACATTTGATAATCCCCTATTATGTATTCTTCCTCCACTCCTTCTTCCCAAAGTTTTTCTATCATCCTATTACAGTTTGGACTGCTTATTCTCTTAGCCATTTATGCAGCTGCCATCTTGGGACTTCACCAGTAGCTAGGAATTCCTTTTGTTCTTCTCTTATCCTTTTCAATTTACTCTTCTTATACTTGACAATACCTTAGCTTGGAAAATGATTTCAGGTTAGAAATCATGTTCACCTGGAATTTTAAGGACATTGCTCCAAGGCTTTCAATATTGCTTTGGAGAAATCCTGAGATGAGCCAGAACCCGGCATCAAGAGAATGAGAAAGTCTTCTTGACCAAAAGGGAGAAGAGAGAAATGAGACAAAATAAAGTTTCAATGGCTGAGAGATTTCAAACAGAGTCGAGAGGTTATCTTGGAGGTTATTCTTACACATTATATAGATATCCCTTTTTAGGTTATGGTGTATTGCAGTGTCTAGAGGGAAGTACCTGAAACTGCTGTGCTGTGTTCCAGACGCCTTGATTGTATAAAGATATAATGTTTACAATGTGACTGTGTGATTATGAAAAACTTGTGTCTGATGCTCCTTACATCCAGGGTATGGACAGATGGATAAAAAATATGGATAAAAAAATAAAATAGAGGGGACAAAGGGTAAAATAAATTGGGTAAATGAAAACACTAGTGGTCAATAAGAGGGAGGGGTAAGGTATATAGTATGTATGAGTTTTTTCCTTTTTATTCCTTCTTCTGGAGTGATGCAAATAGTCTAAAAAATGATCACGGTGATGAATACACAAATACGTGATGATACTGTGAGCCACTGATTGTATACCACGTATAGAATTTATGTGTGTGAAGATTTCTCAATTAAAAAAATACATATTACCATTGAGAAATCAGAAACCACAACTATTCTAATCCTTCATAGATTACTTTTACTTCTGTTTTAAATCCCTGAAATTTTTAGGAGGTTGTTCTCATTGCAGTCATTTTTAAATTTCCCAAAGAGGTACCTTGAAGTGGGTCATTTTTTATTAACTGTGCTGAGTACTTAATAGGCCTTTTAAACTAGAAACTTACAACCTCCAGTTCTGACAAATTTTCTTTCAGGTCTCACCAAACATCCCTTAATTAGTGAGACTTTCCAAGATCATTTCATATAAAATAATATTCCTCCTTTTTTACCTTCTCCACCCACAGCACTGCAAGGTTCTCAGGGTTAGGATGTGGAATATGCTGATTTTATTTGCAGGGGTGAGGATGGGGTCACATTTCAACCCACTATACCAGGTATGTATATACATTTTGTTCTGCCCATTGGATTTTCTATACTGTTATTCCAGGTACAAGAATTAACAAGGTTTTCTTCCTTTCAATTATGATTTTAGATTCAGCAACAGACTATACTGTTACTAGTTGCAGAATCTCCTGGAGAAGTTAATGGTTTTCTGATATCTAACATTCTAATTTAAAAAGGTTTTCTAGCCTTCAGAATGCTCCTACTTTAAATGGATAATAGGAAATACTGTGCTTTAAGAGGCCCTCAATGAAAACAATTAAACTTGGATATCTTTGTGTACTGGAATTTTTTGAAGTATTTGGTAATTTTTACATTTGAAATATAGAATTTAAGAAATTCTTAATGAGATGATTCTATTTACCTGGACATAGTACTACATCAAAATTATCCTTTAGTAAGGACCTTACATTATTTGTATGTTAGCATCTCAGTTTAAGCCATAAAGGAAAATACTATGCTATTCCTTTTCTCAAGAAAGGAAGAAACATTACTTAAAATATGTAACTCAAGGTCCATAGGAGAGAAGCCAAAAGGGGGAAATGGGAGAAAAGTAGCGTTCTGAGAAGGAAAATGCAACTCAATTAGATACTTTTTTCGGAGATGTAACCTTTTGTTTTAAGCACCATTCTGAAATAACACAGCATTATTACCAGTAAAAGGGAAAGAGTGTAAAATTTTGAAAGACAAATTATACACTAAAGGATGACTTCTTAGAGTCTAGTACCATTTCTTTTGAAGACTCATGAGTCTCACTTATTAACAGTGGGTAAAAGGGAGGTAGATTTCTGTTAATGAAAATTTGAATCTATTCTTACTCTCTGATAGAGAACCGATACAGCATATCTTGGTGTGATCTATGGTTCACCTTTTACAATGTGGAAATGCATAAATCAGCTCTTTCTATGGGCACATGATATTCTGCAAGAGGAAATTTTCTTTAAGTTGCTATGTCAATTAAAAGTGACAATAGTACTATAACTGGATGTATTATTTAGGTATGATTATAATAGGGCAGTTAAACTCATTGCTAAACCTTAGGGAAGTGTAACAAAATGTAAGTCTAATTCTAAAATACTAACTAGGTTAACAAATCTCATTTTTGTAGCCTGATGCTATATTACTGATATTAAATACTATTGGGAAAGACCAATTTTTCTACTGTCCTATTCTGCATGCAATTTCTTTTCTTGGAGTCTGATCTACCATTGTGGAGCTCTCTAGCTTTCAGTGGCTACTCCAAGGCTATTTTTATCTAATTGTTACATGCACTGCTAATGATATTCTCTTTTTAAATGCATTTTTTCTCTTTCCCTCTTTCATTTTCAGTCACTCCTAATGTATTTTTCATTGGCTCCCTCCTTAGCTCATATGGCTCCTGATACATATGAATACTCTTCAACTAATCCTACCTTTAAAATTAATTACAAAATATTTGGTTAAATATATTTTTCACTCTTTGATGGCATTACACTGATTAAAGTAAAAGGGAAAAATTCTAAAGGACTTTAATTGGAAAAAGGGAACAGAGATAAAGATCTTTATTACCAGTTCTAATTGTCTCTTTTACCTCCTTATCCTGAGAATTTATGTACTTTTCAACCCTGAATTCTTCCTAGGTTATTCGCTATTTTCAGGACTAGAAAACACATGTCAAAGAGACAAAACAAGAAAATTCATTTTGTAAGCAGTAAAAAAACAATAAAATGAATGGGAATTTCCTGTCGTGCTATATTAAATATCAATTAAAATGGGGGAGGGAGTTAACGTGCAAATTTTTGAAGACAACAGTAAAAAGGCTGTAAAATTCAGAAAAAAGAAAATAATCAAAACAATTCAGTGAACAGCAGCTTTAAGAGAAAGTGAGGAGGTTCTCAGTTAAGTATTGTTACAGTAGAAAGCATTTGATAGGTGGGTGCCAAGTGGGTCATAACAAAGCAAATAATCTTTCAAGGCAATTTAGTCTGTTTTACAAACAAACTAAAGTTTCTAAGAATCTGATTAATAAATCCTTCTGTTTGACATATGATATACTTTGATAAACATCTTAGTCGATCCTAGACTTACCAAAAAAAAAGAAGGCAACTTAAGTGTTTTAGTTTGTTAAACACCGCTGGAATGCAATATACCAGAAATGGGCTGGTTTTTATAAATGGAATTTATTAAGTTATAAGTTCACAGTTTTAAGACCATATGAGTGTCCAAACTAAGGTATTCAGAAAAAGATATCATGACTTAAGAAAGAGCTGATGACATTTGGATTTCTCTGTCAGCTGGGAAGTCACATCGCAGTGTCTGCTAGCTTTCTCTCCTGGTTTCTCCTTTCAAATGGTTTCCTGGCAGGCGTTTTTTTTTTTTCTACATCTCTGGCTGTGTGGGTTCTGAAGCTTTTTCCAAATGCTTTTTCCCTTTTAAAGGACTCTAGTATAACCAAACCCAACTTAAATGGGTAGAGACATATCTCCATGGAAACCACCTAATCAAAGGGTTCCACCCACAATTAGGTGGGCCATATCTCCATGGAAACGACTTTTAATCAAAAAGATCCCACCCATAAATTAAAAAAAAAAAAAAAAAAGATCCCACCCAACAATACTGAATCAGGATTTAAAAACATGGCTTTTCTGAGGTATACAACAGTTTCAAACTGGCATACTAAGTAAGCAATGTTTAATTTTGCTCAATTTATCTGAATCATATACTTTCTCTAACATTTTAGAAAAGATTTTATGGCAGCCAAAGGCCTAAGCCAAGCCTCCAAAACATATCTGAAGACGCATTATGTACTCCACTCCTATTTTCTGTCTCCATTACATAACAGAATGGTGAACTATGACTGAACTTAAGAAAAAAAGTTATGCATCTAACTATCTAAGTGAAAATGGGGGAAAAAACAACTCAACTGCATAATGTCATGAAATATAGAGATAGGATGTTTCCTGGCATGAAATATCTGAAATTTATTTATTGGGTTCATTAAACCTGTCTAAGCAAAATAAGAAACATAACATCTCCTCTATCAACTCCCTGGTTTCATGATTTTATGAGTCAGAGAGAATTAGAATTTCTCTCAAATCAAAGTTTAAGTTGTTGGTTTCAAATCATAAGAAAAGTCTTATCAAATAAGAAAGCTAAGGCTCAGGTTTAATAAGCAGAAGAGCTGAAATCTGGGTTAGTATAACTTCAAAACTACTGCATTTTTACTGCCCTTTCATTGCCTCTGATAAGAGAATGGGAGAGTTCTATTCACAGGCTTTGATTTTCTTTCCTAAAGCAGAAACCCTCTAACTGAATTAACTGCTAACCTGCTTGTGTGATTTTGATATACTAATTAATCTCTTAAGCTAAACTCCTATAATAGCACAGAAGTTTATGCTATCATCTTGAAGTGCAGCAGAAAGGTTAAAAGGTAATTTTCTTTCATTAAAATAATGCATTTTCTCTGTTACTGGATTGAAAAGATTACGTACCCTAGAAAAGCCATATTTTACCCTGATCCAGTTTCTTTTAATCCCTATTCAGTACTATAGGTTGGAATCTTTTGATTAGATTATATCCATGGCGACATGATTCACCCAATTGTGGGTATTACCCTTAGATTAGAGGAAGATATGACTGCACCCATTCCAGGTGGGTCTTGATTAGTTTATAAAGAGGGAGCATTTTGGAGGAAGTTTAGGAATGTGAGCGAGCCATGAGACTCACAGAGCCCATGCAGCTAGAGACCTTTACAGAAAGAAGCTTAGAGAGAAAGCTAGCATATAGTGCCATGTTCGCCATGTGCCTTCCTAGTTGATAGAGAAACCCTGAACTTCATTGGCCCTTCATGAACATCTTTTGTTGGTGGTTTAATTTGAACATTTTTATAGACTTGCTGTAACTGGGACAACTTCGTGGCTTTAGAACTATAAACTAGCAACTTATTAAATTCCCCTTTTTAAAAGTCATTTCGTTTCTGGTACATTGCATTCAGGCAGCTAGCAAACCAGAACACTCTCTTACCATTTTTTCACTATCAAAAACAAAAAGCTATTTACTATCAACTAGATCTTAAAAATAAGCACGGTAGACTTCCGGGTCAAGATGGCGGCTTAACAATGTGCACGTTTTAGTTCATCCTCCAGAACAACTACTAAATAACCAGAAACAGTACAGAACAGTTCCTGGGGCCACGTCAGTGACCAGACGCACAGCGTACCCCAGTCTGGACCAGCTGGACCAGCTGCGAGCACCCCCCAGAATTGTGAGTTCCCAAAGCTGTGGTGGCCAGTGCCCCTCCCCCACAGGCCACTTCCCAGAGGGGAAAGGAAAGGACTTTACCAGCAGCAGAGACTGGGCACAATCAAACGCCAATTGTGGAAATAATTAACAAATTCTGACTACTAAAAATAGGCCCCCAGCTTGGGTGAACCTGATCAAAGTGGAGGTTGCTCATTTTTGCGCCAGTGCCAAGGGGTCAGGACTGACAGAAAAAGGGGGAAAAAAAAGAAGGAAACAGAGGTTTTTGTGGCTGTGTATCTACAAAGGCTTGACTGCCTCTGGATACAGCGGCAGGACTTTTCAGGCTGCAACTGCCCCAGGCATAGGCAGAAGTGAGCTTTTTGTGGGGGCTTGTCTGGAGCCTGTGCGTTCCCCAGGTGAGGGGTGAAGCCCAACTTAGGTGGAATCCCTCCATCAAGGAATTCAGACCCCAGGGCTTGGTAATTTGAAGCCATTAAAACCAGCCTACAACCTCTTCTCTGTCTCCACCATTCCCCCAGCAGGAAGAGTCTGCCAAAGTTAAAAGTACTGCATCATCTTATGCTGGTGGGACCTGCAGTCAAACAAGCGCCACACACATGGCAGGATAAGAAAAACAGAGTTCAGAGACTTCACAGGAAAGTCTTTCAACCTGCTGGGTCTCACCCTCAGGGAAAACTGATGCAGGTGACTATTTGTCCTGATAGGAGGCCAGTTTGGTCTGGGAAAATCTAGCTGGGGTCTATAATATCTAAGTAGACCCTCCTAAGTGTATGTGGGGGGAAAGGCACCACACAAGCAGGGCAAGAAACAAGAAAACAAGAACTGAAAAATTCTCCCATGTTAAACAAAACTTAAGCTAAAGGTCCAGATAAAGCTGAAAGGAATGTCAAAGAACAGATAGACAAATTCATCCAGCAAGAAAACCCTAGATAAAAGAAGTGAAAGCAATCTCCAGAATAAACTAATTAAGGTAATTAAATGCCTAGATGCCAGCAAAAAATAACAAATCACACTAGCAAAACTGAAGATACGGCCCAGTCAAAGGAACAAACCAACAATTCAAATGACCTACAGGAGCTGAAACAATTAATTCAGAATGTACGAACAGACATGGAAAACCTCATCAAAAACCAAATCAAAGAACTGAGGGAGGATATAAAGAAGGCAAGGAAAGAACAAAAAGAAGAAACTGAAAGTCTGAAAAAACAAATCACAGAACTTATGGGAATGAAAGACACAGTAGAAGAGATGAAAAACAATGGAAACCTACAATGGTAGATTTCGAGAGACAGAACATAGGATTTCTGAACTGGAGGATGGAACATCTGAAATCCGACAAGAAACAGAAACTATAGGGAAAAAAAATGGAAAAATATGAGCAGGGACTCAGGGAATTGAAAGACAATATGAAGCGCATGAATATACATGTTGTGGGTGTCCCAGAAAGAGAAGAGAAGGGAAAAGGAGGAGAAAAACTAATGGAGGAAATTATCACTGAAAATTTCCCAACTCTTATGAAAGACTTAAAGTTACAGATCCAAGAAGTGCAGCATACCCCAAAGAGAAAAGATCCAAATAGACATACTCTAAGACATTTACTAATCAGAATGTCAGAGGTCAAAGAGAAAGAGAGGATCTTGAAAGCAGCAAGAGAAAAGCAATCCATCACATACAAGGGAAGCCCAATAAGACTATGCTCAGATCTCTCAGCAGAAACCATGGAGGCGAGAAGACAGTGGGATTATATATTTAAATTATTAAAAGAGAAAAACTGCCAACCAAGAATTCTATATCCAGCAAAATTGTCCTTCAAAAATGACGGAGAAATTAAAACATTTTCTATCAAAAAATCACTGACAGAATTTGTGACCAAGAGACCAGCTCTGCAAGAAATACTAAAGGGAACACTAGAGACAGATAAGAGAGAGGTGTGGAGAAGAGTGTAGAAAGGAAGACTATGAGTAAAGGTAAAAAGAAGGAAAATTAGATATGACATATAAAATCCAGAAGGCAAAATAGTAGAAGAAAGTACTACCCATGCAGTAATAATACTGAATGTTAATGGATTAAACTCTCCAATCAAAAGACATAGTCTGGCAGAATGGATTAAAAAACAGGACCCATCTATATGCTGTCTCTACTCAAAGGACACAAGGCCAAGGACAAAAATGGACATTTACACACCAATGTTTATAGCAGCATTATTAACAATTACCAAGAGATGGAAACAGCCAAAATGTCCATCAACAGACAGTTGACTAAACAAACTGTGACATTTACATAAGATGAAATATTATGCAGCTGTAAGACAGAATAAAGTTATGAAGTATGTAACAACATGAATTGACCCTAAGGACATTATGCTGAGTGTGATTAGCCAGAAACAAAAGTACAAATACTGTATGGTCTCACTGATATGAACCGACATTAGTGAATAAACTTGGAATATTTCCTTGGTAACAGAGACCATCAGGAGATAGAAATAGGGTGAGATATTGGGTAATTGGAGCTGAAGGCATACAGATTGTGCAACAGGACTGAATATAAAAACTCAGAAATGGACAGCACAATACTACCTAATTGTAATGTAATTATGTTAAAACACTGAATGAAGCTGCATGTGAGAATGATAGAGGGAGGAGGGTTGGGGACATAAATGAAAGCAGAAAGAAAGATAGATTGCAAAGATCGAGACGGCATAATCTAGGAATGCCTAGAGTGTATAATAATTGTGAAATGTACAATGTACAAATTTTAAAAATGTTTTTGCATGAGGAAGAACAAAGGAATGTTATTATTGCAGGGTGCTGAAAATAGATGATAATTAATACTTTAAAATGTCACCTTATGTGTGAGACTAAAGCAAAAAATGTTTATTTGGTACAAAATTTATATTTTGACTAGAGCATTTCCTAATATAACTCATGTAGATAGTTTGATTGAATGTCATAAGTACTTGGAATCTCAGATAGGACATGAGATTTTGTTGGTTTGTCCAGAGTGATGCCCCGATGAATCCCAGAGTGATGCCCCGATGAATCCCAGAGTGATTTGATCAGTGACTGGAAAAGTATTTGCAAGCCCCCTTCGGGGAATGGTGAGAGTGGGGAGAAATTCAACTTCCCCAAGTTGAATTCTTGAAATTCTCACAAGCAGTGTGGACAACCAAAGTTGTAGGCTGAGCCCCCAGTCTTGGGGTTTGTTCATGTGAAACTTAATCCCACAAAGGATAGGTCAAGTCTACTTAAGGTTTGGGCCTAAGAGTCACCCTCAAGAGAGCCTCTTTTGTTGCTCAGATGTGGCCTCTCTCTCCAGCCAACATGACGAGCAGTCTCACCACCCTCCCCCTCTCTGCATGGGACATAACTCCCAAGGGTGTGGACCTTCCTGGCAACGTGGGATAGAGATCCTGGAATGAGCTGAGACTAAGCATCAAAGGACTGAGAAAAACCCTAGAATGAGCTGAGAATCAACATCAAGGGATTGAGAGAACCTTCTCGACCAAAGGGGGAGGGTGTCAATGGCTCTAAGTGTCAATGGCTGAGAGATTCCAAACAGAGTTGAGAGGTTATCCTGGAGGTTATTCTTATACATTAAGTAGATATCACCTTGTTCAAGATGTAGTGGAGAGGCTGGAGGGAATTGCTTGAAAATGTAGAGCTGTGTTCCAGTAACCATGTTTCTTGATGATGACTGAACAATGATATAGCTTTCACAATGAGACTTTGTGAATATGAAAACCTTGTGTCTGATGTGCCTTTTAGCTACTATATCAACAGAAGAGTAGAACATATGGAATAAAAATAAGTAATAGGGGGAACAAATGTTAAAATAAATTTAGTTTGAAATGCTAGTGGTAAATGAAAGCGAGGGGTAAGGGGTATCGTATGTATAATCTTTTTCTTTCTCTGTTATCGTTTTATTTCTTTTTCTGTTGTCTTTCTTTTTCTAAATCGATGCAAATGTTCTAAGAAATGATGAATATGCAACTATGCGATGATATTAAGAATTGCTGATTGTATATCTAGAATGGAATGATATCTTAATGTTTTGTTTGTTAATTTTTTTTAATTAATAAAAAAAGTTAAAAAAAAAATAAGCACAGATACCTTCCTTGCTAACACCACTACAGCTATGATATGAATCAGCAGCCCAGTCAGAGTTCAGATATTTGCACCCAGGCACACTTCACACTAGGAATGGTTACCATGGACAACTGCATCTACTAAATTTGCAATAATCAAAACCAACAGTATGGTGTAATAACTATTTATAAATTTTGTGGCTGTACAATACTATTGCTTGTCTAATTTCATTTCTAAACTATTTCTCTGAAGTGGACACAGTTCTCTCTTCAGGATACAAAAGCACTTCCTATTCCTAAAATCATTTTTTACATTGGACTGCTTCACCTGAAGGAGTTAAGCAAGGCTTTTTATGACGTCTCATATCAGTCATTTACTCAACAATCACTCATTCAACCTGCAATTATGTACAAAACAATCTGCTCGTTGCTGTGGTGATAGCATAATGGAGAAATTAAGTATTAACAAATGATTATGATTACTGAATTATTATATAGATGTTTTTCTTTCTATATTGTAGAATAGGTAGAAGTTAATATCTGAAATTACTATAACTCAATTGGTCTTATCCTTGTTTATACTTAACTATTGTTTAAGTTGCTGGGGCCTGGTCTCAGCCCTGTATACAGCTGCTACTGTAATGTTTGAGCCTAGTTTCAGCCCTATGTATACTCAGTATTGTAATGGTAACTACTCTTTCCCCTTTGTTTGAATCTGTAAAAACCCTGAACTCCCCAGAATTGAGGAGATAGATTTTTGAGACAATAGGCCATCTGCTCTCCTGCTTTGCAAATAGCACTGAACTCTCTCTTTGAAACTCTGGTGTCACTGACTGGATGTTGTGTGTATTGGGCACAGAACCTACCATGTTTGCTCAGTACCAATTTGACAACTCAGATGAGACAAAGATTCCTAAGAGGCAAGAACTTTCGTATGAATGTCAAAAGTTCTGGAGCTCTGGTGGGGCAGGTAAACACAATAAAAAAAAAAAAAAAATGGATCAGGAAGCCAGTATGGTATTTTGAGTCCCCTGGACCTGGGCTTCAGGCCTAAGTCCCTCTTCCAGAATGATCACCCTTGCTCTGACCTCAACACCTTTCTGTTTTCTGGTTACCATTCTGTATGGGCTTCAAGGCCCTGAACTGTTTGTCTGTACATGGTTCAAGGCCCTGTCCTGAGTTTGAGTGCTGAGTATATTTCTGGAATATAAGTATTCCAACAATTAACCAGTATTTAATAAAATTAAGTATGCCAGATTTACTGTTAATTGATGAGTTACTAAGGAATAACATTTAATGCCTGTCTCATTGTTAATCGTTGTGTTCAATCTAGTTATTAATTGGTGTTTTACTTAAATATATAGTAAGTGTTAAATGTCTATTTAAATTTTAGTTGGTGTAATACTACATTTGTATTATTCAAGAGTGTTCCTAATTGGTTAGTGGTTACAAAATTCTTTAAAATGGGAACCTGTGGTCTATATTTTGAAAAACTGGAAAGATTTTAGCTACAAGCCAGTGAGAGTAAAAAAGCTTATTTCTGTAACTCGTTCTGGTCTCAATATGATTTAGAATCAGGAGAGAAATGGCTTGAGAATGGCTCTTTGGGAAAGAACACTGTTATTACAGTTACAGTTGTTCTGCAAAAGAATAGAAATGGGATGAGATGATGTATTTGTTTACTTGTCTCTCTTAGCAATCAATGTTGATGAGGAAATGCAAAATTTTACCTGTCAGATTAGTGGAATAAAGAAAAATGTCCTCCCTGATTCAAATCCAGAGGGTCTAATAGACCCTTTATTACTCCTTCATCTGTTCCATGCACAACTTAAAACTAAGGGGCTAACAGATCAGGAAAGGAGGAAATTCCCCTACCTCTTTCTCCTCCTTTGTAACCCTCTTTATCAGAGGTAAAAGACCCTAAGATAGGTCTCCCCCTCCCAACAGGGCTCCTTTCTAAAACCAGCTGCAGCGCCAATGGCAAAACTTCTACCCTCTGGCAAGTTCTAATGGAGTAGACGAACAGGGAGGCCTGACAGGATTTATAATATTCAAGTACACCAAAAAAAGATGAAGATGTAGGTTGCAAATTAGTGAGTTTTATGTTTCTGGTTTTTTTTATGTGTCTAAATTTCTATTGGTGGTTGGATGTACAATGTATATTTTCCTACTTCTGGATGGTAATACCAAACTGGCAAACAAAAATTCTTAAAGGAGCACTATTCAAATTGTTTAAAGATAAATAAGTGCTATTTTATTTTATTTTGCATTTTACTTTTACCTTTATTTCAGCTTACTTTTTACTTTGACTTTTACTTTATTATTTTATTTTATTATATATATATATATATATATATATATATATATATATATATATATATATATATATATATATATATATATATAAATTAGTACTCCTGGAGTCCCCAAAATAAGAAACACTCTAAGCACCAGGGTTCAAAGACTTAGTACCTGCAATCATTGTAAACAAACCTGGGCATTAGAAAGAAACCACCCCCTGGAATTTCCCTAGGGCTGTCTCTGGAAAAGGCAAGGATTTTTCCAATTGTCCAGGCCACAGCTTAAGGTAAAACAGATCTATACCTGAAAACAATTAAAAGAAGGGCATACAAACCCTCATCAAATTTAGGGGTTTTATATCCCACCACTCTTACCTGAAACTTGAAAAAGCAGGCCTCATTCTTTCTGACTCACCTATCCCTTATCCCTGCCCCAGGGTCTAACCAGCTAAGGCAGCTATTGGGGAAGAGATAGGTGTGGAAAGATGTGGGAGGGTGGGACTGGTTCAGAATTCTTTCTACTGGGCCTGGAGTTGAGAAACCTTAGGTACAGAGGAAATGGTACAGAACAGTCCATGTTCTGCCCTTAATGAAAAATTACAAAAAGGTTTTCTATCCATTTGAGTATTCTGTCTAGAAAACAAAGATTCTATGTCATCTGAGAATAAAATCTTTGATGTTTATATTCACCTTATTATCCTTTATTTTTTGAAGATTTTTGTTGCCACTTTGGCTAAATAAGGAACCAAATATTGTTTTACAGAAACCCATCTTCCTGTTTGGCATAGTGTTCAAACCTGATAACTTCTGATATTTTGCCCTCCCAAACTGAACCTTAAAAGGATGTCTTTTATTTCAAACTGTTGCAAAGAATTTGTTCTTTTACCTTGTAAAAGTGAGGTGATATTACATAGGAAGTGTTTCAGAGGTATTACAAGAATTAAAAGGAATTCTCTATCCTTCTGTTAGTTAAATTTGTATGAGTGAAATACTTATTATTCCTATATTTAGAGATTGTATAAAATTCCTAAAGACTTGGCAATGTTCTCTCTGATTATATTATATCCAGATACTGATCTCCATAAAGTTAGACAATAGTATGATGCTGCTAGGTATGGTTTTAGTTATTCTAAAAAAGTTACAGATCATGGAAACAGCCAAATTTACTTGCCATTTATACAACTTTGCTCTAATGTTTCTCCAAAAATCAGCTATAAGTCAGAACTTCATCTTTTAAAAAGGATTTTAAAATAGAAACAAGGCAAGTATATTAAATTATGTACTAGCTACTAATTAACATAAATCTGGTAAATGTGTAAAGTCGAGAAAGGACAAAATGTCTGCTATGGCTTGTGGTTGATGACCCCAGTGTAACTCGACTGTCAATGTTATTTCTGAAAATAGCTTTATTTAGAAAATGCTTATAAGGAAATTAGGACCTAGATTGCAAGCTCTTATTGCTGTATTATTTGTTCCTGAGCTTTAATTTATTTCCAAATTGTGACATGCTTTGTTCTTTGAGTATAACCTGGTAGTTCCTGGAACTCTGGGTAACTGTGTGACATCTGAGACTCAAAGTTTGAGTTATTCAGCTCTGAAAGTTAGCATTAACCCATACAGCAACTGTAAAAGAAGCTTAAAAAGAGGTCAAACTGCAATTAGAAATATGAATGAAGCTGATATGGTTAGGACTAAGGTAAACCAGAATACAGAGTAAAAGATGTATTGTTTGTACTTTAAGACATCAACTTCTGTGTGAAACCAAAAGAAGAGATATTTGTTTTGCCCCAAATTTAAATTTTCTGTGGAACACTATCTAATTTAACCTCTCTGGTTAGTTAATTTAAACGACTTAGTATAGCTTTATGTAGAATGGAACTTAGAAGAGGGAATGAGATCTTAATATTCTGTGAAAGTTGATGCAATACCCTGATGCATTTCAGAGTGTCCTGGGCATAACATGAAAAAGTATTTTCAAAGACCTTTAGGGACCAGAGAAGGCATGGAACTATTGGACCTTTCCACCTGTGGAATTCCTGCTTTTCTTTTACGCAATAGAGGTTCCCAATTTAATAAGCCCGCCCCTCAATCTTGAGGCTTATGAGACCCATTTTTTTTTTTCATTCCATGGCTATATATATATGTATACACACACAAAAAGTTCCAAAGCTTACCACAACAATTAGTTGTAGAACAGATTTCAAAGTCTGGTCTGGTTTACAGTTTCACAATTTTAGGTTTTTCTTTCTAGCTGCTCCAAGACACTGGAAACTAAAAGAAGTATCAATAATGATTCAGCAGTCAAACTCATTTGTTAAATTCTATCTTCTGTTATACCTCCTTCTTCTCCTTTGATCCTTCTCCCAATTTGGGCTATGTCCATCTAAGTTTTTCATGTTGGAAAGGGCTATCAATAATATGGGCTAGGAGAAAGGAATTAGTTGATGCTCCTGGAGAGGCTGGCTGCTCTGGGTTTCAGGACTTATCTGGCCTAGAAACCCATCTGGAGGTTTTAAGTTTTGTGGAAAGTAATCATAGTGCATGGAATCTTCGTAGGATCTGAGATCATTCTTTAAGCAGAAATGGTTTTTAGTTGGGGTTTGGCAAATTATCATAAGCAGCAATATTTAACTGAAGCTTGCCTAAGACAAGCTACTCTCCAGAGTAGCCTCTCGATTCTTTGAACTCTCTCAGCCACTGACGTCTTATTTATTACGATTCTTTTCCCTCTTTTGGTCGGGAAAGCATTGTCAATCCCACAGTGCCAGGGCCAGGCTCATCTCTGGGAGTCATGTTTCACTTTGCTAAGGAGGCTTTCAGCCCTGAATGTCATGTGCCATGTAGGGAGAAGGGTAATGATTTCACTTACAGAGTTCGGCTGAAAGAGAGAGGGAGGCCACATCTGAGAACAACGAGACCTATTTTTATAATGGCAAAGTTAAGCCTACTTACAATTAATGCTTAGAGTCACTTCCAGAGAACCTCTTTTGTTGCTCAGTTGTGGTCTCTCTCTAAGCCAAACTGAAAATAAACTGACTACCTTCCCTTCTTTATGGGACATGACTTCCATGGATGAACCTGGCCCTGGCATCATGGGATTGGTTGACCAAAATGGGGAAAATAAATAAAACAATGTAAAGTTTCAGTGGCTAAGAGATTTCAAATAGAGTCAAGAGGTCATCCTGTAAGTTATTCTTATGCAAGTTTTAGCACATATTACAAAATGCCACAGGATGCAAGGCCCTAAGCAACAAAGTTCCTGAAATGCATACCCTAGATTCTATCCAAAATCTATAAAAAGTTATTTTCCCAGTATAACATAGTTATGAATCACCTCCTTCTACTCCTTATTTAAATCTGTAATTTTCAATTTATCTTAGTTTAGTTTTCAAGGATTTAAAGCCTCTGGATTGTTCATATGCCAGTTAAGCCGTGAAACCCAGAAGTACCAGTCTTTCCAAAAACAGTTTTATTCCCCTACCCCATAATGAAAATGCCCTTTTCATCATGAAGAAGTCTGATTGGTCATCGCCCAGATAGCCCTCAAGATTGAGGAATGGACAAAAATAAAGGGAGAGGTTGTAAATGAGAAATTAAGAATTAATAAATGATTATGATCACTAAATCGTTATATAGATGCTTTTCTTTCTATATTGTAGAATAGGCAGAAGTTAATACCTGAAATTACTAAAACTCCCCTTGTTTTTACTTACTATTGTTGGTTTTGGCCTCAGTACTGTTAAGAGTTGCTATTGTAATGGTTACTCTGGCCTGTTTATAAGTATAAGCCCTGTTTATACTTTCTATGTAATGGTTATTCTAGACAACAAAAGTCACAAAAATCAAGAAAGAGATATCCTAAATCGATGCAAATGTACTAAGAAATGAAGATCATACATCTATGTGATGATACTAAGAATTACTGAGTGCATGTGTAGAATGGAATGATTTCTAAATGTTGTGTTAATTTCTTTTCTTTTTTTTGATTAATAAAAAAAATTAAAAAAAAAGAGAGAGCTTTAAAGGGGTAGAAGGGAGGTCTAATAGTTAAAAACTCTAAAGAGAGCATGAAGACATTGAAGTTATAAAACTTATCACCTCTCTGATACTGGGAGAAACTTCAGTACCAGGTGAAGTCGGATTTCAGGAAAAAATCATTTGGTAGTGAGAAAACAAAACACATTTTTTCAGAAAAGGATGGTGAAGAATAGAGATAGCCACTAAAGTGTTACAACTTCTACAGTTTAGAACGAGCAGACAATACTAAAAAAACTAGAGTAGATTTCTTCCTGGAGAAGGATGTTAACTGAGTCAGTGAGCAGGGACATCATTGGGAATGACCAAGTGTGCTATTTTGGTTTTAACTTATCTAGCTTCTAAACTGGGTAAATTTTATGAATTAGGTAGTTATAATAAAATGAAGTGATCGGTGCTTAGTTGTAAAAGCATTTATCAGTGATGCATATCTGCTCAAATCTATAGGTTGTTACAACTAGTATTAACAAGTACAGAAACTTGCTTTATGTATTAGTGTTCTCTAGAGAAACAGAATCAACAGGGAACAAACACTCACAAATATAAAATTTATAAAAGTGTCTCACATGACCACAGGAACGCAGAGTCCAAAATCTGCAGGGCAGGCTGTGAAGCCAATGATTCTAATGGAGGGTCTGGATGAACTGCATAGGAGAGGCTTGCCAGCCGAAGCAGGAAGAGAGCCTGTCTCTTCTGAATCCTTAAAAAGCTTCCAGTGATTAGATTGGGCATCACTCATTGCAGAAGACATTCCCCGTGGCTGATTACAAATGGAATCAGCTGTGGATGCAGCTGACGTGATCAAGATCTACTTCTATGAAATGTCCTCATCGCAACAGACAGGCCAGCACTTGCCCAACCAGACAAACAGGTACTACCACTTGGCCAAGTTGACACATGAACCTGACCATGATACTTTACTTCACAGAAAAACACTCAAAAAGGCTGGACCTCGATAAAAGGCAGTATCATGGGAAAATATTGAGGGGAAAAAAGATATTAAGAAAAATCTTAACACGAGCTAAGTAATAAAATAATTAAAGAGCAGCCTGAATTCATTAAGTACTGGTTGGAAATATACTTGTCCAATAACACTATAGTCCAATTTTACTTATTTAGCTTTTATGCAGCTCATAGGCAAAATCTGTAATCTGTGGGATAATACTATATATATACAGCGAGAGAGAGGGAGAGGCTGATTATTTTGTTATTATACTGTTATTTACAAAGCTCATTAACAATACTTGGAAAACTGTGAAATGAAAAGATTTCTAACAAATTTTTCTTACTGGCATTCTTCAGAATTCTACTTGTCCAACATTACAAGAAGCATAATAAAAATATCCCTAACCAAGGTAGAAAAATTCCATTCTCAGATTTTCTCTTACAAGAATAGGTTGCTTTGAGTCTACAGGAGATCTATGTAGATGAATTCTTATGTACTTTACTATTGTGGTCTCGGGTTTCGAGTTTTTTGGAAAAAAATTCACAATAAAAACGATACATTAAATCATGGACACAGCATTCATGATCCACTGAAAGTCTACTCCCGGCACAATTTCAGCTGTTTTATTTAACAGAGACAATAAGAAGAAAATATTCTTTCAAACATTTCAAAAGAATTCAATGGAAGTTATTTTTATAATCCATTAGATTATAATACAGTAACCTAAAAATGTCAAGAAGTTTTTAGTCCTGTTAAGTCAGATTCTTTATCTTCTTTAGTGCAGATAAATAAAAACAAAACTGTGAATAAAAAAGTATGAATTAAAAAGTATTTGCAAAGTACCCTTGGGGGAATGGTGGGAAAGGGGGAAAATTCAACTTCCCCAAGTAGAGAATTCTTGATATTCTCACAAGCGGTAGGGACAACCAAAGCAATAGGCAGAGCCCTCAATATTGGGGTTTGTTCATATGAAAATTAACTCTGGAAAGGATAGGCTAAGCCTCCCTAAAATTAGGCCTAAGAGTCACCCCCAAGAGAACCTCTTTTGTTGTTCAGTTGTGGCCTCTCTTAGCCAACAGGGCAAGCAAACTCACCGCCCTCGGTGTCTCTATGTGGGACATGATTCCCAGGGGTGTGGACCTTCCTGGCAACATGGGATAGAAATCCTAGAATGAGCTGGGACTCAGCATCAAGGGATTGAGAAAACCTTCTCGACCAAAAGACAGAAGAGCGAAATGAGACAAAATAAAGTATCAATGGATGAGAGATTCCAAACAGAGCCAAGAGGTTATCCTGGAGGTTATTCTTATGCATTAAATAGATATCACCTTTTTAGTTAAGGTATAATGGAGAGGCTGGAGGGAACTGCCAGAAAATGCAGAGCTGTGTTCCAGAAGCCATGTTTCCTGAAGATGATTGTATACTGATACAGTTTTTGCAATGTGATTGCGTGATTGTGAAAACCTTGTGTTTGATGCTCCTTTTACCCACCTTTTTGACAGACCAGTAAAACATACGGAATAAAAATAAATAGGGGGAGCAAATGTCAAAATAAATTTAGTAGATTGAAATGCAAGTGATCAATGAAGGGGGGGGTAAGGGGTATGGTGTGTATGAATTTTTTTCTGTTTTCTTTTTATTTCTTTTTCTGAATTGATACAAATGTTCTAAGAAATGATCATGATGATGAATATACAACTATGTGATGATATTGTGAATTATTGATTATATATGTAGAATGGAATGATCATATGGTAAGAATGTTTGTGTTTGTTTATGTTTTAAAAAATTTAAAAATTAATAAAAAAATCTGTGGTAATGGTCAAGTTAATATCCTATTATAAATTAATAAAGATAGAGTGAAAAAGGACTTCATAGCTTATTTTTAATGTAGTATATTTCAGCAGTGTGAAACCCCTGGATAGCATCAATATAATATACTCTTTCATTTAATTCCTTGAGATTTTAGTTTACTGTTTTCCTTCTTTCTTGAAATATATCATTAAAAAACTGAAAAGTTCCTTTAGTACAGACTGGTTTGTTCTTCCTTTTTTTACTCTTTTCCTCTTTATTTTTATAGTTAATGGTATTATTGTCATTATTATCTAGAAATAGTTAACTCATTTATTTGATTAAAAATTAAAACTTAAAAAGGACTACATACTGAAAAGTCCATCTCCACACCACTTGGGTCTACCAGGCCTCCAGCTCTCTCTTCAGAAGCAATCACTAATAAATCTTTCTTCTATACTGTTCAATAGTTACACAGAGGCACCACACACATACATGCACTCATTCTTGCTTCTATGGATATGCCATTTTTACATTAATCATAGTAAATATACATGCCCAACTCTACACCTGCTTTTCCCCCCTTAACAGTGTTATCTTGGAAATTGTTTGTCATATTAGTATATATGCAATTACTTCTTTTTAATAGGTCTATATTAGTCTATTATATACATATAACATAATTTATTTAAACAATCTCATATGGATGGATATATAGGTAGTTTCTTCTCTTTTGATACTATAAACAATGATATAATAACTGCATAAGCAAACCTGTAGGATAAATTCCTAGAAACAGACTGCTTCTTGGGTAAAAGGGATGGATATTTTTTGCCAAACTGCTTAGGAGCTGCTCTCTACAGAGACAATTTAGCATCAATGGACTAGAATGCTGTTTCCTCCTATCCTTCCAACTCAAACATTTTTACCTCACAGGTAAAAATCAGCAGTTCATTGTACTTTTACTTTGCTTTTATCTGATTATGAATGAGGTACAATATCTTCTTCTCATGTTTAAATAAGATTGTAATTTTCTTTCTTTTGAACTGTATATGCTTTTTCCCTATTTGTTTAAATTTAATTTTGTAAATCACATATTATATGCACATAGTTTTAGAACCTACTGTTTCTACAAGACTCGTTAAAAAAATAGCAATTCCAGCTTTTCTCTTCTACCACTTTTACTTCTCTAAAACCAACTACTTTTATTTTTTTACCAATTCTTTTGGGAGTTATCATTAAATCTCTAAATAATATGGCTGTACTGATATTTAAAAAATTTTTCCATTTTAGACATTATCTGTTGATCTCCCACTATGGAATATGAGGATTTGACTCTTTCCTTCTCCACCTCCAACCCCAACCCAGTAACCACATGTGCACTACCTATTCTTTTACCTTCCCTATGATAGCTACACAGTAATTTTGGTAAGGGCAAAAAACGTTATAACTATGTATGCTATTTAGAGTTCAGCCATGTAGTAAACCTTGCTTATGATAAAGCATAGTGGTTAAAAGAATAGACCCTCAAGCATTAGGGCCAGGTATTTAGAAATTTTCATTTCTCTATTGCCACTGATTAGAGACAGATATAAAAACAGGAATATAAAAGAAAGGAAAGGTTTCACTTTACAGCTTCCTAGCAGGGGACAATTGTCTTGACAAAAAGTTTTTCCCCTTTCCTCTCCTTTCCCAGTCCCTTCTCACTCCTTGCCAGTATGACCCATGTTTTCTTTGTGGATGCTAATGGTTCAAGCTCTTTTTCCCAGGGAACTTAACCAGCCAATCAGAACACCACATCCATTAGAGGAGGTAACCTGGCCAACTGAGTATCCATTCTGTCAACTCTGCGGCAGTAAAGGGACTGAGGTCCTGCTGCTCTCCAGCTTGTCCCTTGCTCCCAGTCTTTTACTGTATCCAGAGGAATAATGGGTAAAAGCTGTCTCTGTCAAGCCATGTAACAAAGGACACTGTAGAAAAATGTCTGGCATAAGGGTGAGTGTGTGGAGTGCTACTTGGGAGGAACAAGTTTATTTTATATTGGATGATTTTTAATGAATGCAATATTAATCCTTACAGATGAGCAATAATCATTAAAGTAAATTAAAATAAGATCTTAAAAAAAAAAGAAAAAGAAAAAGAATAGATCCTGAAGGCAGACTGACTGATTTCAGATCATATCTTTGCCATTTATTAGCTGCTATTTTGCTATTGATTTCCTCCCTTTTCTTTTTCTGTAATTTATATTGTTCTGAAGTTGGACTTCCTAGATTTGTCCTTTAATTGTTTCATCTTTTTTTTTTTTTTTTTTGCTATTTTCTGGGCTAGCTCTTCAATTTCATCTTCTAACCCTTCTATTTTTTATTTCTGGTACAATTTTTTAATTGTAAAACAGACAAAAGCTCTTTGTTTTTATATAGAATTCAGTTCTTGTTTCTTATATGTAATATCCTTTCTCTCTGAAGGTAGTAAGGATTTTTGTTGTTGCTTCCTGTCTACTTTCTGGTTTCTGATTCTCCAAGTTTGCTTGTTTGTTTACATCTCTTTCTTTCTTGTTAGAGACTTTTTTGAGATGTTATTTTTTGGTTATCTGCTATTTGAGTGGAGGAATCCAAAAAGCTAATTGGAAGGTCTGAACACATGGGTGGAGCTCCCTGACAGTGAGTGAACTTGACTGTAGAGACGTCTGACAAGTTGAAACCTTGGGAATGTCAGTATCTGTAGGTCTTTTCTCTTGGGCTAGTTGGTTACCCTGCTTGGAGGGTAAAGGAATCTTATTCAATGTGAATATGTCTTCACTTAATTCTCTTGTATTTGGTAAAGTGCCCTGCTCTTAGTTTTGCTTAGTATCTCCCAATCCAGAAACCCTTGGGCTTTCCTTTCTAGAGGAACAAATTTTCAGTCTTATATTAGGGTAGGTGTAGGAAGTGAGAAAAACAATTGCCTGGTAGAATGAAGAAGAGAAGACCTAGGGATCCATTTGCTTCCAAAAAACTTTGAGACATCCTCCTTATTTTATCAATGCCATTCCACTAGCACACCACCTTCCTCAGCAACCCCTCTACGCTGCCTTACTACCATAGGTTTCTGGGACCATGAATTCCTAAGCCATTTGGAGATTCTGTAGTGAAAATCAGGTTGGTTCTTGGCTTTCTTTGTTGCTAGATTAAGATTTGGCTTTCCCAAACCAGGTGGGTCATTTACCACACTCCAATCTCTTTCCAGTTTTCAAATTTTGTGTGTGGTTGTTTTCATCTTTCTCCTTATCCTCATCCTTAAAGGACCATGCCTTGAAAAGAAAATCCTTTAACTATAGCTTTTGTGGGGATTCTATAAGAATAAAATTAGATTTGTTCAATCTTCCATTTCAGTTCTAGAAATCCAGTATAAACTTAAAAACAACTCCTGATTGTTTATGTCACCCATCTCCCCTTCTCACCTGATTCTCCAACCACCATATTGGTTTATTAATACTGCCTTAGGACTGGTCAAGAGTGGCCCTTAGCATGGTCTCCACATTTTGGAGGGCTCTCCTCTGGTCCTCTCGGGCACCAATCCCCACATAAGCTGAATGCAGGCTGGACTGTCCAAACACACGCATACAGAGCCTCTCATGGTATGGGAAATGCTCTTCAGATTGTTGTGAAGGTATAGAACATATTTTATTTAAGTTTGTTGAAAATAAGTTTGTTAGGCTAATCACAACCTTAAGACATTTTATGTAGTCCTTATAAACCTAGCAAGTAACTGATCCACAGTCAAAGGTTGCCTTTCCTCATGGTTTCTCCTTCCTCAGGCCTTTTGGGTTTGGAACAACCCTGACACTAATCTCAGCAAATGATGTGCATGAATTAGAAAAAATAATCCTTTATTGAAGACACTTTACTGCCATCTTCTGGACGATTTATGAAGTAACTATAAATCTACAATGACAATTAAATGAATACTACCCTTAGGGGGTTGGCAATGCATAATTTGTACAACCATAAGTGGCAGCACACTGTCTTGGAGCACCTTTACAGAAGTGAATGACTCTCCACTGTGCTAGGATGGGGATGGGTAGGAAGATAAAAGAGCAAATCAGGAATCCAAACTACTACTTTCTGAATACAGGGAATTGTGGTCCTGGCGTCTTGACTTAGAACTGAGAACTGATTTCCCATAAGAAAAATACTATAATCACGAATCTAAATCTAGCCCATAAGAGTAAAATTAGAATTTGCTTTATTAGGTTAGCTTTAAAATTTAATAAATACTACTCTTTATTTTATTCATACTAGTTTTGACACCCAAATAACAAACATCCAAAAGAAATATGAGACTGTTAAATAGTAACTGACATTTCAACATTCAATTGGGTAACAAATGAAAGCTGCTTCTTTCAATGGACAAATCTAATTAAAGCAAGTTGGTAGTAAGGTCAGTTCTGCTATAATGCTTGTTTTGAAAATGTGAATATTTCATCACTGTTGATATATCAGGGAACAAATTGTGCATAACAAAAATTTTGTGTTTGCTTATGCATGATTTCATCTGGGAGAAATCAAAACAAAGAAAACTGTACCCAGCTGAACCAAGTTTTGTCTGAATAGATAAAAATACTCATACAAATACAGCAAACAACGAACAGCTACCTCAGTTCGCTGTATGTGTTATGAGACACACCCACCCACATCTGGTATAACAAAGTTCTGTCTGATTTCAGATAATCCTCCTACCACTTTACAATGACTTACAAGCTGCAACTCTTTTGACACCTACTACTATAAGTAAACTTCAGATCTTTTTATTTATTGTAATATTTATGTATTTCTCAACCATTTAACACACACAACATTTTTACTAAGCTCCCATCTTTTTAAAATGTGCTACTAAGTTTTCAAATATAATGCCCCTAATTCCTTTTTCTCAGAAATCCTGTGGTTTATATTCTGCAATTTTGCATAGTGCAGTGATTTTTAGGAGTGCATAGGTCACATTATAGCAAAACTGACAACACACGGCTATTTTTGACCTAAACTCAAGCCTGGAATATTAACATCAGTATTATCACATATATCTTAGAATCACATTTCAAAGAAAAAACACATAGTAACTCACGGTTCTAAGAAAATCCCAAACTACTCAACCAAAAGACTTAGAGGACATTATTCCAGGGTCTTTTACCTTAATTATCCATAATTTTTTTAAATATTATTTTTCAGCTCATTTAAGCTTTTGTATTACTTATGTTTCACTAAAATCTATTAATGATAGAGGACAATTTAAATGCTGGATATTATACAGCTGTCTTACCTTGAGCTTCTATCTTCTATCTTACCTTAAGATAATATTCAAATGGTCTTAATTTATTTTATAAGAAGGGAGCAAGACTTAACATTTTTAGAAATTGTCAAAGAAAACCAAGGGCTGCCATTATTCATTGAGCTCTAATATTCAAAGGTAGAAAGGGCAGACTGTTATTTTTCTTGTACAAGTTTTGATCATTATAAAGAGCACCCAAAAGTTCAAGATCTGCTTCTACTGGTTAAATACATATATAAGTTAATTTAATAATCAATCTAAATATTGAATGCTATCACACAAAGGCATTATTTGCCAACATTTTAAATTTTGTTATTCAAAAAATTGAAGAATATATTTCTTGTTACATTAAATCTTCATTATCCACATTTCCCTTCTTTCAGTACTATTACCACTTGCTTTTTTTTTTTTTTGGTGGGAGGTGGGTAGTGCATGGTCTGGGAATCAAACCCGGGTCTCCCACATGGAAGGACCACTGAACCACCCGTGAACCACCACTTACGCTTTAAATAAAAGATTCAAACATCTTGAAAATAACTTCATAGACTATGTAGGTGCTCATAATAATGTCTTGGGAATACGAAGGAAGAGTCATCACTAGATTATAGACAAAGTTATAACTGAGGCTAATTTAATCTACGAGAGAGAGTCAGGATTAAAGTTAAGGCTTAAATAATCAATATCCTCCACTAATTCTGATCCAAATATTTATCATTTATAATAATCTTTCAAATGTCTTAGAGAGCATATCCTGAATTAAAAATATTCATTTTCTTTGAAGTTACCTTAAATCTGTATCCCTTAGGTCAATAAACTTAGAAAAAGATGGGCATAAGGTTAGCTTTTCTCAAAGTTTTTCCAATTTGATTTCCTTTTTGTTGTTATTTTAAATTTTGTTTGACTTCATCACTTAAATAAACTTGAACATTTTGGATAGCTGATGTTTCCTCTCACAGACTTCTGATGTATTCGTTCCTAAAGTCTGCTAGAGTAATATATCTTGCAAAACACATAAAATGTTAAATTTTAATTTTAAATAAATTTACCAAATGTTTCCTAATTTTTTGAGGATGGCATGGTAATAAAACAAATTTACTATTATAGGCACAGTTTGTAAAAAAAAAATTCAGAGATCTAAATAAGACCACGGGGTAACTAAAATAGAGGTATGAAATATCTGCAGCCTTGAGTAGATGTTTGGTTTTGAATCTGCCCGTTCAATTTGAAATTTCTGTTAGAGAATTGAGAAAGTATCAGGCTTTTGAATATTTGGCATTTTCTGATTAAGCTAGCTTTATGATCACGTTTCTGATGTTATCTGCATACAAGTATTTTTTGCTCATTCTAGGTTTGTGCTTTGATTGACCCATTAGGGCATGGGAGCATGAGCTTTTACTAGGGTGTCAAAGAAATGCTATGAACAGATTGGACAAACTTCATGTCTGTGTTTTCCACCAGCCTGGCAGTAGGTAACGTCCAGTAGTGGAGATAAATTTCCTTCCATAAATTTATAGTTCACAAAAGTGTTGTCCATTATTCAGCTTTCATCTTCCTTCTATTTCAGAGTATTCTTGTATACTACATGGTGGCTTTGTTTTAAAAATGAATTGAATGCCGGCTAGGCCAAGGTGGCTCAGGAGGCAGAGTTCTCACCTGCCATGCCAGAGACTCGGGTTTGATTCCCGGTGCCTGCCCATGCAAAAAAAAAAAAAAAAAAAAAAAGAATGCCTTAAATTTATGTAGGTTACATTTATACTGAGAATAAACATTTTACTAGTTCATGTGATGAATTAATATCCAAATACTGTTTGTATGTCAAGAACCCAACTGTATAAAGAAGTAATCTCCTGTTGAAAACTCAGCAAATCATGCTTTACATGGGTATGAATTTGGATAATCATCTTTTCATGAATAAAATAAAAGCTGGATATTGTCACATATCTACAAGGCAAAATTATTTTTTCTTGTTTTTTTAAATCAAAATGATTTAGATATTATGTACCCACAATTGGATGAGTCACACATCTGTGGAGATAATCTAATCCAGTTTCCAACCTATAGTGTGAATAGGGATTAGAAGAAATGGTTGCTCCTATAAGATTGGATTAAATATGGCTTTTCTAGGGTACAGCATCCTTTCAAACTGGCACACCTTACTTCATACTTTCATCAGATCTTTACTCAGAAGTCACTCAGAAATGAGGCCGTCCTTGACCAATCAATCTATCTAAAATTACAATTGCTTCACATTTCCTTATTATCATTTCTTTTATTTATAGTGGTTGTGGCTCATAATGCATGCAGTGAACTGAGGTAGCTGTTAGGTATTTGAGGCATGTGTGTGTAAGAGCATTTTGTATATTCTGATATGGTATGGTTCAGCTGGGTCCACTCTTCTTTGTTCATCTAGTATTTCCTCCCCTCGTGAAATGTGGGATTGTTTACAAGACTTTCCATTCTGTTTGTCTATTCTTTCACTAATACCTCACTACAATTTTTAAATACATTTTGATACTAGTAGTTTTATTATACCTTCTCACCTTGTTTTCTTCTATCTTGGCTATTCTTGGCCTTTAGAATTTCCATATGAATTCTAGAATCAAATGGCCAATTTATGGAGGGAAAAAATTGGAATTTTGAATTTGAAGAGAAGTGACATAACACTGAGTCTTCTAAACCATGATCATGGTATAACCCTCGTTTACTTAAATCTTTTAAAATTTCTTTCATTAATGTTTTATAGTTTTCTGTGTAGAAGTCTTACATATCTTTCATTAGACTTTCCCCCTAAGTGTTCGCTATTTTGTGATGCACAGATAAACTGTATATTAAACACTTTTCATTTCCTACCTGTTGTTGGCATATAGGAATACAACTCATTTTTAGATATTAACCTATTTTTTTGTTTCTAAATGCATGTATCCTATCTTCCTAACTACAGAAAAACCTTTTTAAAGACAGAAATCTTATCTTACACCTCTTTTCATTTCTTGGGACTGACTTAGAATGTAGCATATAAAGCAATGACTCAATGAAATATTTAACAGCAGAAGTTTTGCCTAAAGACAAATCATTGGCAGATAAAAATAGAACCACCGAGTATCTAATTCAAGATTAGATTGGCATGTAAGGAAGAATGGCTCTAGAACTAGTCTTTCCCCCTCTAATACCTATGGATGAGAGCTTCTAGTACTAATTTACAAAATCCACCCCTAAAATGATCAGAGATTGCTATGGATCAGGATGGCTACCAGACTTGTCAAGGACAGAAGGTAAAGGACTGGATTTGGAGAAATATCTTTCCCACCTCATCTTAGTTTGTCTTTGGGAACAGTACCCGAAATACTGCAGATATTTAATAATTTACTACATAGTTTTCTCTCTTAAGATATTGTAATGATTATTCAAATAATGATGCACTGCCTTCAAATCCATTGATTTCTGTGCACCAAGACTCAAGTAGACAATGGTTCCTAGAGTAGTGGCAAAGATAATCATCAACATAACATTACAAATAATGAAAGCAAAGGAGATGAAAGAAGGTGAAGACAACCCAGTTTAGACTGAACTTATTTATGAACTATAAACGGAAATAAAATGGTTACACTCAAACAGGTTTGTAATATAATTCAGGCCCATACCCACACTGGTTTCAACACACTTATAGAAATACAATGGAAACCGGTTGAGAGGAAAATTTGCCTCTCAAAGTAAATTTTCTCCTTAGATAAAATTGTTTGCTAACCTAACTAATTTCTAGAAAAGCAACAACCATTACAGTATAAAAAGAGAAATAAAAGATAAAAATTTCGAACAAGAGTTCTGAGTTCCATTTAGGAAATGAAGGAAAAAAGCAAAGAAAACCCCTCTAGATTTTCAAAAGCACAATCAAAACCATGCTATTATCCATATTTGCCCCCATAGAGATAATGAATGATATTCTGTTCTGTCTACCAAATATCTGTGACTAAATGTGTATGGCTCACCATGCAAATAATAATAATCTCACAAGTTAAAGGGCCTTCTACTTTTCAAATTGTCATTATTTTATTTAATCTTAATTGTATTTCCTTAACATTATCTGAGTGGTGTTATTACCTAAATTTCTATTGGTAAACACGAAAAACACCTAACAGAATACATTTGGTAGGAAAGGGGGAAAGAGCTGCTTTGATACTGATATTAACCCCTGTAGTGTATACCAACTCAAATGGGATTTCTTTGCTTTCTCCCTCTCTCTTACCCACTCCAACACAATCCTGAAAGTTACTCATATGGAACATGCAAAATTAGCTTAGTTAAATTAGCCTGCATTACACTGTATAAGACAACATTAGTAGCTGTGTGAACAGGACATATCTAAACCACCGAACACTGTTTCCATACACTGGCTTCCCTGTGAATGTCAGTGCTTCAACAAGATCACCTCATGCTCTTTTCAGAATTTAGAAATTAGAAAAAAACCCAGAAACAATACATCAGCCAACCTGCCTAGAACTGAACAACAGCAACCTTACTAGGGCACAGATAAATTTTCTCTCTATAAAATAACTGCTGTCTTTTGGTTACACAGAACCAAACTTTCTAATGACCTCTACCCTCGATTAACATGCTATTGATTCCAACCTGCTTACTTAACAGGAAATGAAAGATGTTTTGCTTTACTGTTAATGGTCAACAATAAATCCATAAATGACCCAACAAAAACCGGGAAATTTTTTCCCTTTATTATGAGCTTACCCAGTTTGGTTGCGCCCTCTTGTGGGTAATCAGGAAACTGACCCTCGGAAGGGACGCTGACAGTTCTTCTCAGACATCGTCCTTTGGTGGAATCTGTCTGCTGTTCCTGTCCCCCCTCCACAGGTATCTAAGTCACCAAAAGAAAAATGATGAAACTTAATAATGAACTCAGCATACCTACTCACTAACTGAATAATGCTTTTAGTTCATGAAAAAAGTAATCAGCAGAGCAAAGCAGAAGAAATGTAGGAAGAAAATAAACAAAGTAAGGTATAACCAACCCTATTTCAGGAAGCTTTTTAAAAGAAAACTGAAAGATCAGGAAAGGTGAGTATGTAAATTAGCACACATGAAGTATATAAAATCATATTCAGGTGTATACCTGCTCTGGGAGCTCGGAAAACAAAACACCCACACAAATAAAAGCTACTTTTATATCAGAAACTGGTTCATAAGCTTCAACTTCCCCCAGGGCTCACTGGTAAACGAAAATAATGTCAATCAGAAAGACTGAGCTTAAAATTCTTTTAAAAGAAGGTTTTGTTAGATAAAGGGAATAAAATCACCCAATTTTTCTTCACTTTTAGAAGTAAGCATTTAGAGATAATTAATAAAACATATTTACTGGCAACTTGTACAGGTAATTATATAAGATGTCATATTCTCTTCCAAATGTAAGATTAATTTTTTAATTCTAAAAATTATTTTTCTGCAATTGTTTCAGGAACAAATCAAGTATTATTTGCATATGTAGAATGGTAAAAAAAGATTCCTGATGCCTAAAACTATCTTAAATGTTACTCAGCAAATTATTATTGTAGAGTTACATAATGGCTTTAAGTTCCTCATTTTTTGGTAACACCAGGTTATTTTAGTTTGGGGGCAGAGGACAAAGACTCTTCATAAGAATTTTTTTTTTTTTTTTACATGGGCAGACACCGGGAATCGAACCCGGGTCCCCTGGCATGGCAGGCAAGCATCCTTGCCTGCTGAGCCACCACGGCCCGCCCCATAAGAATGTTTTAATCAGAATTAACTAAACCATCCTACATGGTTTGGCAAAATATATCAGTAACTAATGCTACTTTCTAAATTTTTATGACTATAATATTGTTTTTGACACATTGTAATAATAATAACAAACACCAAACTCTTACTGTTGGCAAGGCTAAGGAATTCACATGTGTGACACTGTGTGGAACACATTATTATCTCCTTTTGACAGATGAGGAATTATTTATTTCTCCAAATGATTACAAGGGATACATATCACATCATCTGATACAACCAAACTGGAACAGATGCAGGCTTCGGTGTACTGCATTTTGATTTGCCTTAGAAATCCAACTCCTATGATTGGGGCAAAGGAAACCTCTCTCTGAGTACTGAGAGCTGAAGAACAAACTCAATGTTTCCAAAAAGAATGAAAACTTTCACCCTCCCTACGGGTCCCAAAATTCCCAGTTTTCTCATTACTATACTTATTGTTTGCATAATGAGAAACTGAGGTACAGAATTAAGAAAGGTAAAATTCTAAAAAAAAGCTAAGACCAAATAATAGCATCAAAAATACCATGAACTCTTCCCAAAGTACTATGTAATATAAACCTTTACAAACAGTAATCTAAGACACCCATCCCTTTCAGGATAGAACCTATATTAACTTTACATAAATAATTAAAAGAATGGCACTAAGAGGTTAAATAACTTCCTCCTATTAAGGAAAACAAAAATGCATTCCTACCTGCCTTAACAGTAGGAAACAATGGGGGGGGGGGGGGAATTTGGATAAAACAGTTTGGATCTTGACAAATAATTGAACCTAAATAAATAATTCTTTTGGTGATGTTTAAAAAAAGCCTATTATTTGAAATAATGAAAGCCTAAACCGTAAAGAAAGAAAGTAGCAATTGTGGGTGTTTAAGAGGATATGGCCTGTGATATTTTTTTTCCTATGGAAATTTATAAAGGCCATATCCAAGAAAATAATAAGGAATGGGCCCCTATTATTATTATTTTATCTCTACCATATTTAAAAGGAGGGGATAAATAAAACTAAAGCAAATTTCTATTTTGCGTCTAAAATTCACTTGTAATTACTATCTCAAAGTTTTAACGTAGGCTCTTTATTTTATACTGTTTTAATTTAAAATAGGATCAAAGGTTTTTTTTTTAAACTATTGCTTTTAATGGTTAGGGCATTTTGTCTCTCACTTAGGATATAAAGGAAAATAGACAGTGTTGGGTTTTATTCTAAACATTCATTTCTTAAACAAAAATAATTTACTTTTGCAACACCACAGACTGCTTCTTAGCTAAAACATTTTAACAGGAGATACTGATCTATTTCTTTATAATTTCAGGGATCATATTTCAAGTGCCTTCAAACAAACTAAGTTAGAGTTCAGAAATCTTAGAATACAGCTGAAGAGAATCAATTTTAGAAAGTCAGTTTTAGGTGAGCAATTTTTTTTGTCCATTCTGACTGCTCTAATTTAGTTTACTATTCATTATTTGTTTATACTGAATTGCTCATTTAAAATATTGTCTCTCCTCTAAGTTCTATAACATAAGATTTTTTTTTTAAACCTCTTTAGCCTTGCACGCTTCTAAGCCCTCTTTTCCCTTAAGGAAAAATCACCTTAATTTCATTCCACTTTAGATAAGAAAAGTGAAAAATACTGTAGTAAGGGGGAGTGAATGGTTTCTTCAGCTTCTAAGATAAACAGCAAAGTCAAACTGGATCTCTGGCTCCTAGTCCTCTTTGTTAGTCCAAACCATTTATGACAATGGAAGAGCAAGAGCACAAGAAAGAAATCAAGTTACTTAGAATAACAATGTATGCATGTACATATATCCATATATATCCTGCAAAATTATCATTTATTTTGTATATTTCAATTTCAATCAGAGCACATAAAGTTTGGACAGTCAGGTACAGGAAATCAAGATGATGCCAATTAGCAAAAGAAAGATCTTCTGTTATTTCTTTTCCTAAAAGATGCTAAAACGATGCTCAGAACTCCTGTATCCTAACAAGAAAGATTCCTCAACTTTCTTATCTCCTTAAGGCAATGGTTTCTCAAAGCAAGTAGGTCCAGATACTAAGAGCATCAGCATCACCTGGGAATTTGTCAGAAATGTACATTCTCAGGACTGACCCCAGACCTACTGGATTAGAAATGCTGTGATGGAGCTTAGCAGTGTGTTTTACCAAGCCTTCCAAATGATTCTGACGCTTGCTAAAGATTAAGAACCTCTACCTTAAGGGATTGTTTCTCTCCTTTCATGGCTAAATGTTTCAAGATGGCATCTATAACACAGATCCTTAATCTTGACTTTAAATTATAATCACCTAGGGCAGCTTTAAAAAATACCTATGTGTGGGTACCCCTCCTAGACATTCTAAGTTAACTGGCTAGAGTGCCCTAGGTATTAGGATATTTAAAATCTCCCCATGTGACTCTAATGTGCAGCCTAAGTTGAAACCCACATATCCAGTACTCTAGCTCTTGACCACCAGTTCTAACTGTGGAAGCATAAATAAATCACTTAGCTTTACAATTTCTGCATTTTGAGCCATGATCTTTCTGATATCTCAGCTGGATGCCTAGGGTGTTAAAGTTTTAAAGAGATCTCTCACTGGCAGGGTTAGGACTCTTGCGCTGCCACTAGAATATATTCCTTTCTCAACATCAGCAGCTCTGTGGAAAGTTTACGTAGTCTCGCCCTGAGCAAATGCAGTTCAGTACTGGGTCAAAGACTAGTGCTCTGGCCAGCAGATTTCAGTCCCTTCAGCTGAAGAATTCTGTCCTCTGCATACTCAGCTCAGTGGGACCACTGAACTGCTTGGACTACAGGTGGCTGCATCGCAGTCTGGAAATGGCATGCAGGCAGGCAGCCAGGGCAATGACAAGGACTGCAGTCTTAGGCTGCTTATTGTGCAGTGCTGAAATCAGTTGCCTCATATATTTTGTCCAGTTTTATGCCGTATACATTGAGAGGGCTAATTTTGCACCAGTTACTCCATCATGGCTGGTACTGGAAGCCTCTTATCATCTCTTATCCAAACTACTCCAAAAATCTCTTCACTGGTATCTACCTCTGAAGTTCTGCCCTTTAAATTTATTCCTTACCTAATCACAGTGATATTTCTAAAGTGCAAATATGATTGTCATTCTGAGACTTCAAGCCCTTTAATGACTCCTCTTTGCCACTAGCATGGTTTTCAAAGGAGAGGGGTTCTGTTTGTGTATGGAAGTATATGCATATGGTAGTGGGCGGGGGTGGGGGGGTGGACAGGGGAAGGAGGAAGGGAGTTTCTGCTTCAACCAGAGCACAATTTTCAGTTTGCCTGTTGTATAGGGCTTCTGCATAGGCTTTTCTATAAAGAAGGGGTTCTTTCGGTCAAAGAGAATTTGAAAAAGACTATACTATATAGTGAAGCCCACAATCTGTGTCCAGCCTCACACTTCACATTCCAGGAACACCAAACTGCTTGTATTTCCCTACTATGTTCCCGATTCTGTAGTTCAGTGCTTTTGCTCAATTTGTTTTCTCAGTCTGAAATGTTCTCCCTCACTTTCGTTGCTATCCTAAACCTACCAATAAATTCCTAAACCACCAGTAAATTCCTATCTCTTCCTATCTCCTCCCCCTCTATCAATCACGTAGGGTTAAATATGACTCACTTAGTCTCCTCCAACAACATACCTTTCTGTATCACTGCACTCATTACATTGAATTACAAATATTCATTTATGTGACTGATTACACATAAGAATCCCAAAACCTTAAAATAGCTTCAACCCTGAAAGAATGAATAAATACTCTATAGGTAGGGGAAAATTTCAACAAAAGAAGAAGCATAAATTGGCCAAGAAGGGGTAGGCATAATATTATTTATTTATTTTTAACAGGGAGTAAGCCAATTTAGCTAGTATATCTCAAAAGGAAGATGTGAGGCAGGACACCAGAAACATATAATGACATGTTGGGAGGGCCTGAATACCAGGCCATGTGTAGTTCAGGGAAGCCACTCAAGCTTTTTGATCAGAGGAAGGTAGTATCCTAACGGGTTTATCTCTTTCCTATCACTTCTTTCAACACATGCTGCAAATTAATTTTCATAACACATAACTTTAATCAAATCCCTTCCTTTGGTAATTCCCAACTGCCAATATCTTCGTGACATACTTAGAGCAAGATTCATAGGATAAATGGAATTCTTTCCCTTATTCTATCCAGTTTACTTGTCTATTTTTCAAATGTCAATTTTAAATTATTTGTCTTATTTCCACACATAAATCTGCTATGAGGGAGAGAAGAGGGCAGAAGAAATATGTCTACTTCTTTGTAGAACTTACAGAGAATACACCTCAGGAGTATGTTATATATATCTCCTGAGTATAAAATGATTTTAAAAATGGTTCTGAATGAAATATGCCATCAATAATTTACACAGGAAGAAGGAAGAACAGTTGATTTTTTTCACTGTTTGGAAAAAGCCTAATTGCTATTTTCAGATTTTCATCAATATATCTGAGTGCAAATACTGCCTTCTAAAAGTAAGAAAATTATTTTCAAATATTTCAAAGAAAATAAAGTTGCATTATTACTGCCTTGCTGCCCACACATTAGCATTAAGAAATTCTAGCTTTAAGAAATTCCAAATACAGAAAGTAGAGTTTGCATAAAGAAAAATCAAAGAAATTTACCCTGTTCTGGTGGCTTGTTATTTGCTAAGAGAAAAAAAACTCATAAACTCAGCTTTCTTCTGTGTTTTTATACTGTACTGGCTTCACCCCAGAGTGGTTAATGATCATTTTCTTTACCATTTTCTTCAGCTCCTTAATTTATAATTTACTTGGTCTTTTCTCTTACATGTAAAATAGAACCCCAAAAGGCCCCCTATCCCCTCTTTGAACTGGGTTGGTGTCAAGCCAGCTGGAGCTTTCCTGGCATCTAGGCAGGGAAGTATATTTCATAACACATAAGCAATGTCTATTTGGCAAAATTTGCATGAAGAATTTACTAAACCAATGAGTCATTTCTTGAGGTTAGACTCCTGGCAGACTTCTCCTTCAGCATTTTGCCCAGATCTACCCTTCTGCTACATTCCCAAATTGGTAATTGATGTATTTAACACTCTTCCCGTGTATATACACCAGATTCTTTACCATTTCTGACAGGAAACATGCAGAATTAAGACAGAGCATTAAACGATCCCACACACCGACTTAATACCACAAGTGATACTAGACTAATATAATCCTCCCACATTTCAGCAGTGCCTGGCGAAAGATTCAATTTAAATCCTTATGAACTCTCTTAATTGATCTTTTTAACACAGCAAGAAACACCTCTGTTACCAGCAGATCAGGGTTTTAAATAGTCTTTTTAGATAATTTTAGCAGGAAATTCATTAACTCTATCTTTCAAGAAATGTTTAATTGTTCAATGCAAAAATATCTTAGGATAAAGGTCATACTCTTCATGATAATGTGGGTGAAAGATAGAGGAGTAATAGCATATTCTGGAACTTCCCCCCCAAAATAACTTTCTAATTGTTTTCTGTAGTGAAATTAACAGAATATTAAATTTATTATTTGAGTAGCAGTTGCAGCAATGGTTTAACATTTTTCCTAGAGACTTAATTCAATTATCTAAATCTAGTAATGGTAGCACATAATCAACTGTCTCAGGGTATTAAATTTTTCTGTAAACTCATCATCCCTTATCTGGTCTACACAAAAATCTCATAATTGGTCTATCTGCTTCCAATCCTTTCTCCTTTCACTCAATTTTCCCTATGATCAACAGAGCTATTTTTTTATGTAGCAAATTTTGTGATGCGATTGCCCTGTTTTCCATGGTCCTAATCAATTCCAGAATAAAGTTCAAATTCCTTAGCATGGCCTTCAGGGCTCTTTATTGTCTGATTCTTGCCAACTATCACTCTTTCCCTAACAAACCATTTTCCAAGAAGGAAAAATATTTAGCAGTGGCCAAAGAGAAATAAGATGTTTCTTGACTTTCATCTCTATATATACATGGAATGTCCTTCCCTTCTTTTCCTGCTAGTGAACTTTTATCTGTCCCTTTAGTCATGGCCCATGATTCCATAAAGATATAACTTTTACAATGTGACTATGGGATTGTGGAAACCTTATGTCTGTTGTTCCTTTTATCCAGGGTTTAGACAGATGAGTAATAAAATACAGATAAATAATAAATAAATAATAGGGGGGACAAGGGGCAAAATAAATTGGGTAGATGGAAATACCAGTGGTCAATGAGAGGGAGGGGTACGGTATGTATGAGTTTGTTTGTTTTTCCTTTTTATTTGTTTTTCTGGAGTGATGTAAATGTTCTAAAAAATGATCATGATGATGAATATCCAACTATGTGATGATATTGTGAGCCACTACTTATACATCATGTATGGAATGTACATGTGTGAAGAAGTATCCATAACAATATTAAACAAAAAAAAAAAGACATGGCCCAAGCATAACTTTTTCAGTTAAACACTTTTTTTTGTCATTTTTCCACTATACACTATAACCAACTCCAGGACGTACCTCAGTGTATCATTCCTTTGCAGTTAGTTTATTGGTTATGCTATAATTTTTAACTAATCTCAATGTGTCCCCAAGAAAACTATATCTTTTGGACTGCAATATTTCACACATACTAGTGTTCCATAAATAAAGATGGAATTACTTATCCAAAGATGGAAAAGCATCTTTTATATAATTTTTCTCCTTCTCTTTTTATTATTCAGCTTCAGAAACTATGAGGAATTAAGTTTGAAGCTCCAGGTAGATCTATCACAGAAAAGAAAGATGGAAGAAGAGATTATCCTTCTCTCAAACTTATGATAAAGAAATAGACATTCAGGAATCAAGTTTATAAAGTCAGCTTTTACAATGTTCATTCAACAAATATTTATTCAGAATTTACTATGTGTCAGAAATTTATCAAAGCACTGGGAATACGACATTGAATAAAAGAGACAAAATCCCTGCCCTAAAGCTTACATTCTAGTAAGGAAAAGAAGACAATAGACAATGAACATAGTAAGTAAATTATATAGCATTTTAGAAGGTGAAAAATGCTGTTTAAATAAAGAAGAGTTAAAGTAACTAAATCAGAAGTTCTGGATGGAGATGGAGGACAAAACTTGCAATTTTGAATAGTTTGGTTTAGGTTGGCTTTACTGAACAAGTGCCTTGTAAGCAAAGACTTGAAGGAGGTTAGAAAGTGAGCCAAGCAGATATCTGAGGGAAGAAGTTTTCAGGCAGAGGGAAAAGCCAGGGCTAGGGCCTTGAAAAAAGACAATGCTTGATGTGTTCCATGAATAATGAGGAAGCCAGTATGGCTGGAATGTAGTGAGTTGGGGGCAAAGTTTTTGGCCTTTGAAACTTGGAAGAATGGAGTTGCCATTAATGGAGATAGAGATGACCTCTGACAGATTTGGGAGGGAAGGTTAGGGGTTCAGTCTGAGGAATGAAGGAACTATCTATTATATATCTAAATGGAAATGTGTAATAGGCAGATGGATCCATGAGTGTAGTGTAATACGCAAATGGATCCATTAGTGTAGAGAAGAGAGATGTGTAGACTTAAGATATGAAATAAGGAATCATCAGCATTAAAGGTAAAGTCATAACATTGGATGAGATTCTAAGAAAACAGGGGATAAAGATTGAACTCTGGGGAACTGCTATGGTAAGATTTGGAGATAAGAGAAATCTGCAAAAATGAACCAGCAAGAACTGCTAGAGAAGCAGGAGAGAAACTAAGAGACCATGGTCTCATGGAAGCCAAGTGAAGAAAGAGATTTCAGGAGAAGGAATGAGTGACCAAGTGTGTTAACTGCCACTAAAAGATTAAGTAGCATGAGAACTAAGAACTGCCCGCTGAATTTAGCAATGTGGAGGTCACTAGTGAGCTTAACAAGAGCAATTTTGGCAGAGTACTGTGTCTGAGAGTCTGACTGGAGTAGGGTTAACAGAGAATGAGAGGAGAAAAATCAGAGAGAATGAATGTAGAAGTTTCAATAACTTTTGTTGCAAAAGAGCAAAGAAAGGTGTAGTAACTGGAGGCAGTAATAAGGTCAAAACAAGTTTATTCTTTCTTTTAAGAAGGGAAAAATAACTGTATGCAACCAAAAGAATAAAATATTTAGGAATAACTTTAACCAAGGATACAAAAGACCTATACATGGAAAGCTATAAGAAATTGCTAAAAGAAATCACAGAAGACCTAAATAAATGGAAGGGCATACTGTATTCATGAACTGGAAGACTAAATATAAGTTAATTCTACCCCAAATAATTTATAGATTTAATACAACAACAATTAAAATCCAAAAAACTTACTTTGCAGAAATAGAAAAATCAATAACCATATTTATTTGGAAGGGGAAGTTGCCCTGAATAGCTAAAAATATCTTAAGAAAGAAAAATGAAGTCAGAGGTCTCACATTACCTGATTTTAAAGCATATTAAAGCTACAGTTGTCAAAACAGCATGGTACTGGCATCAAGATAGATGTACTGACCAATGGAATCAAGTAGAATGTTCAGAAATAGACCCTCTCATCCGTGGATAACTGATCTTTGATAAGGTGGTCAAGCCCACCCACATGGGACAGAGCAGCCACATCAATAAATCGTGTTTGGAGAACTGGCTATCCAGATATGCAAAAGAATAAATAATATGCAAAAGAATGAAAGAGGATCTATATCTCACCTCTCAAAATAGATCAAAGACTAAATATTAGCGTTAAGACCATAAAATTGTTAGGAGAAAATACAGGGAAATATCTTATAAATCTTGTAATAGGAGGTGGTTTCCTAGACCTTACACCCAAAACATGAGCACTGAAAAAAAGACATAGATAAACAGGATCATCTCAAAATTAAACACAAAGTTCTTTTGTGCATCAAAGAACTTGGTCAGGAAAAGAAAAAGGTAGCCTACTCAATGGGAGACAGTATTTGGAAACCACCTCAGATAAGTATCCAGAATATATAAAGAAATACGTCAACTCAACCACAGAAAGACAAACACCTCAATTAAAAAATGGGCAAAAGATACAAACAGACACTTTTCAGAAGAGGAAAATACAAATGGCTAAAAGGCACATGAAAGATGCTCAACTTCACTGGCTATTAGGGAAATGCAAATCAAAACCACAGTGAAATATCATCTGACACCCACTAGAATGGCCATTATAAAAAAAAAAAAACAGAAAATGACAAGTGTTAGAGAGGATATAGTAAAGAGGCACACTTATCCACTGTTGGTGGGAATGTAAAATGGAACAACCACTCTGGAAGGCAGTTTGGCGGTTCATCAAGAAGCTAAGTATAGAACTGTCACATGATCCAGCAATCCCATATGTTCAGAGGATCTGAAGGTAAGGACACAAATGGACATTTCACACTTATATTTATATAATGTTTATACCAGCATTATTTACGATTGCCAAGAGATGCAAACAGCCCTCAATGGAGGAGTGGCTAAATAAGCTGTGGTATATACATACAATGGAATACTACAGCTGTAAGAATAAAATCATGAAGTACTTAACAATGTTGATGAACCTTGAGGACATTATGCTGAATGAAATTAGCCAGAAACAAAAGGACAAATTCTGTTTAGTTTCAATAATATGAACTAATATTAATGAGTGAACTTTGAGAGTTAAAGTTAACAATACAGGTTATCAGGAGATAGAAGGTCGAGATTGGGAATTTGGTGCTGAAGGGATACAAATTGTGCAACAGGCTGAGTGTAAAAAGTCAGAAAATGGACAGCACAATAGTACCTGATGATAGCACAATAATATAAGTACACTGAATGAAGCTGAATGTGAGTATGGTTGAGGGAGAAGGGCTGGAGGCATGTGTGAAACCAGAAGGAAAGACAGAGGATAAAGACTGAGATAGTATACCTTAGGAATGCCTAGAGTGGACAATGAAGGTGATTAAATGTACAAATATAAAAATATTTTGGCATGAGGGAGAAAAAATTAATGTCAACACTGTAAGGGGTTGAAAATGGATGGTTTACAGGAAAAGGTGTGATCAATGCAAGCAAGAGTCTATAGTCAACAGTAACATTCTAATATGCTTCCATTCAATGTAATGGAGGCATTATGCCAAAACTAAATGTCAACAAGTGAGGGGTATAGGGAAAGGGTATAGATTCTATGGGAAAGAAAAGGAAATGTCTTCCTATAGATTATGGTGGTGAAGGCGTGTCTATTTACTTAGATTGGATTATATGATGTGCAAGTAATTGTTTTGAAATGAAAAAAGTAATATCATGCTGATGGGAATGATCTGGTAGAAAGCAAAAAACTGAAGATGCAAAAATTGCTAATGATATATCCTACAATTGAAGGATTGTTAGTGACTTATCTTTGAATAGGCAAGTGGAGGGGCTGACATTAGGAGAATGTACATTTCAATCATACTTAATGGAGGGATGACAGAGTATAAGGAAACACTTGCTAGTGTCTATGTAGATATGGATACTGGGGTTTGCAGGATCATTCTTCTGAATGTCTCCATTTTTTTGGTGAAGTAGGAAGCAAACCAATCAACTCTAAGTAAAAATAACAGAGAAGATAGGAGGTTTGAGGAGAGAGGTGAAGGTATGAAAAATCATCTTGGAAGTCATTTTGGACTCAGCTACTACTCAAAGTGTCATTCAATGTCCTACACTGTTCTGCAAATTGTTACTGGACCTTGATAAAAAAGAAAGTATACATAAAAATGTACAGTAAGTGTGCGTGGTATGATCAGTATATTTGTCTTGTTTTACAGCATACTTTCAATGAAGGTGAAGAATTCAATGAAGAAATTTTGTAATTCTACTCCTTCTTTTCCTATGCTATGATTATTTTGTTATATTTGTTGAATTACAATTTCAAGTCTGTTAAATTTAACAAGAAATGCTGACGTCTTTTTAAAATTTCATTTTTCTGAAAATCCATTTTATATTATTTTATTGTCTATGATGAAAAGGGGGGAAAACTGTTCCTTCACCATAGACAGAATGAGAAGTACTAGTCTAGGAGAGCAGAGCAACAAATAGACTAGGCAAATGTTTTGTGATTACCTAGTAGCACTGAGAACTCTGTTAGGTTTGCAATAATGAATTTAAAGTAAGACTGTCAACCTGGTAATGTGCTTTTCTTCAGACATATGAAGTTCCACAGATGCAGGGCAGAATAGACAGGGAGTGGGATTTAACTGGGCTATTGCTTTGTTAAGTAAGTAGATGGAGCAAAAGAGGGGCAAGAAACTTGGAGTATACAAAGGAACAGTCAGAACGACTGACCATGGAATTCAGAGAGGATAAAGAAGAAAAAGAGGACATGAGAGGCGTGAAGGTTAGAAAAAGGAGAGGTTTAATGGACTGTAGATCTCTGAAGGGTTGCAGGACTGTTGGAATAAGGAATGAGCTAGAATGATAGAAGATGATGGTCAGAGAGTGGGATGGGATGTATGAAACTGACAATATGAAGGAATTATAGTGATAAGGTAGGAAAGAGGAAAAGATCCTTAGAAGAGAAGAGTTCAAGGAACTGAGAGCAGGTGTTTTGAAAGGATCATCTCTGTAGAGATTGAAACCATCAAATTAAGCCTGTTCAGACAAAAAAATGTTTTTGCATAAGGAACAACAAATGAATGTCAATACTGCAGGGTTTTGAAAATAGATGGTATATGGGAAAAAGTACGTTCAATGCAAGCGAGGGTCTATAGTCAACAGTAACACTGTAATATGTTTCCACTGAATGTAACAAAGGCATTATGCCAAAACTAAATGTCAACAGGCTGGGAATATGGGGAAGGGATATGGATTCTTCGTGGAAGAAAAGGAAATGTCTTCAGATAGATTATGGGGCAAAGTCATGTCTATACAGTTAGGTTGGATTGTATGATGTGTGAATAAAACTGCTTAAAAATGAACAGAGAGAAATAAGTGCCAGAGAAATTGCGGAGAAAATTCACTGTTGGTAGGGAAACCAAGAGGTACAGCCTCTTGGTGGTTCCATAGGAAGATAGGAGTGGGGTTGCCATATGATCCTGAAACTCCATTACTCAGTATATACTTGGAGGAACTGAGTGTGGGGACTCAAATGGACATTTGCTCACTAGTGTCTAAGATGCAGTGTTTGCAACCCACAGTGGATAGAGGCAGTGTAAGGGTAGACTGTGGAATCGAAGGGGGAACTACAGCATATACATATAATGGACTACTGAGCAGCTAGCTGCAAGAAGGAATGAATTTGTGAGGCATGCAACTGAGTGAATGAACTGCAGGCATGCTACTAAGTGAATGAACTAAGTGAATGAACTGTTGAATGAAATGTCAGAAACAAAAAAAGAAACATTATTATGCCTCACTCATTTGGACTAACTATAATACAAAAACTTGGTGAACTGAAGTCGAGAGCATGGGTTATCAGGTTGGGACCTACTGCAAAGGGTCCTAGATTATAAGCTCTTACATCAGTCATATATATTCTGGAGTTGTAATTGTTGTTTCTAAATTCTGAGATACTGAGCTGTTTGATTAATCGGGTATTTATGTGACACCTGAGATTTAGAATTAGAGCTCTGAAGCTATGAGAGGCAGCAATATCCCATACAGGAACTGTTTAAAAAGTTGAAAAAGGGATCTGACTTTGAGTAGACACATGAATGAAGCTGATCTGGATAGTACTAAGGTAAATTAGAATATAGGGTAAAGGATAATATCGTTCATATTTTAAAACTTTAACTTGTGTGTGAGATCAAAGGGAGAGATGTTTATTTGGTGCAAAATTTATATTTTGGGTAGTGCATTTCCTAATTTAATTTGTATGGCCAGTTTAGTTGAGTACCATAAGAACATGGAATCTTGAATAGGGTGTGAGACTTTGTTGGTTTGTCCAGGTTAGTATGATACCCCGATATATTCCAGAGTAATCTGGGTAGTGAATAAAGAAATATTTGTAAGGTCCCGTTGGGGCACTGGGGAGAAAGGAGGAAATATTTAACTTCCCATTTGGATAATTTCTGATATTCTCACCAGCAGTGGAGACAACCAAAACAACAGGCTGAGCCGTCAATCTTGGGATTCACCCCTATGAAATTTATTCCTTCAAAGGATAGGCTAAGCCTACTTAAAATTAGACCCAAGAGTCACTCCCAGAGAAGTTCTTTTGTTGCTCAGATGTGGCCTCTCTCTGTAAGCCAATGTGGCAAATGAAATCACTGCCCTCCACCCTCCCCCCCATGTGGGACATGACTCCCAGGGCTTTAAGTCATCCTGGCAACATAGGACAGAAATCCCAGGATAAGCCAGGACCCAGCATCAAGGGATTGAGAAAGTCTTGACCAAAAGGGGAAAGAGAGAAATAAGACAAAATAAAGTTTCAGTGGCTAGGAGATTTCAAACAAGTCAACAGGTTATCCTGGAGGCTATTCTTATGCATTATATAGATATCCTTTTTTAGTTTATGGTGATTTGGAGTGGCTAGAGGGAAGTACCTGAAACTGTTGAGCTGTGTTCCAGTAACCTTGATTCCCGAAGATGACTATATGTCAATACAACTTTTAAAACGTGACTGTGTGGTTGTGAAAACCCTGCGTCTGATGCTCCTTTTAAATAGGGTATGAACAGATGAGTAAAAAATATGAAAAAAAAATATATGGATAAAAAACAAACAAATAATTGGGGGACAAAGGTTAAAATAAATTGGGTAGATGGAAATACCAGTGGTCAATGAGAGAGAGGGATAAGGGGTACAGTATGTATGAGTTTTTTCTTTTATCTAGAGTGATGCAAATGTTCTAAGAAATGATAATGATGAATACACAACTAAGTGATGATATTGTAAGCCACTGATTGTACATCATCTATGGAATATTTGTGTGTTAAGATTTATCAATAAAAATATTAAAACAAAAATTAAGCTTGGAGTAGTAAGATAATGATAATAAGCCCCAAGTTAAAAATCAATAAAAAATGAGGAGTAAGGTGGGGTTGAAAGACGACTAAAACATAAGATTCAAATGAGGACTTTTTAGGGAAGATAAAGGAGATCAGACAGGAAACAGCCATGAAAGGACCAATTATCTACTCCAGGCAGCATGGTATGAAGGCTGTGGGAGAAAACCAGACATCACTTGAGAGGACTTTCTGAAAGATAGTGTCTCCTCAGGGAAGATTCCGGTTCCCATTATACCAAGAAGTTAAGGGACTCCTTCAGAGAAAAGGTGAAAGAAATAGTGTGTTTTGCTGATGATGACCCATGAGGTGCAGAAGCACACTGAAAGGTTTCAAAAGGTTTCTGTTACAGAAAAGGGGATATACAGAGCCTTATGAGATTAGAATGCGGGAGCAGAGAGTTTGCCAGGTGTTAAGGGCTACCCATGTAACTGACAAAAAAAAAAAAAAGGATAAAGCACAAAACACATTGTTTTAGAAAATTATTTATCATGGAAACAAAAGAGGACCTGGCACAAGGGAACTTGCCAGAAACCTACAACCTCCAGATGGGTCCCTGGTCCAAATAAGTCCTGAAACCTAGCCCATTTGTCTCCAGAACATCATGTAGTTTCATTTCACTACCCCATATTAGTGGCAGACCCTTCCAATCTCAAAAATTTAGAATTGCCATAGCCAAAACCCCAATGAGAGGTATGGAAAGATCAAAGGTGATGGTGGAATTAAACACAGACAACAGGACTTAACAAATGAATATGTAGTCTTCAGTATTTTAGAGTAGCTAGAAGTAAAAACCTAAAACTGTGAAACTGTAATCCATGTCAAAGTTCAAAATATGTTCTACAACTAATTCTGGTGCCATGCTTTGAAGTTTATAGCTTTTTTTGTATATATATGTTATTGCTTACAAAAAAAGAAGGGAAAAAAAGTCGATTGTGATGATAAGAAAGTATTTAAGCCTTTGGAGCAGCTAGAAGGAAAAATAAGAGAGGATCACATGGTAGTCCATGACAAACTCTGGGATCCATCTTGTAACCACTTTTTGAAGAGTGCCATGAAAAGTATTGCTTTTTAATTTCTCTGCTTTGTATATATATTATACTATACAATAAAAAAAGTTAAAAAAATAAAAGAAGAGGGCCTGGGCCTAGGCTTCTCAATTAATCAGAGATATTTAATCAACCCATTATAACCTGGTCCTGGCTAAGACATGCTTCTTGTACTTCTGCTGTCTTTCAGCTATTTCATTTCATAGAGTATTAAACTGAATAAATGTAGATAAGGAAACCAGAGGCTGCTATCCTTGCCCAATAATCATCCAACAGTGACAAAGAATGATCTTTAGCTACTCAATTACTACGAGATAATGGAGTTTGATCCCTTAAGTGCCCACTGTCATTGCAGAAGCTACTTATGAAGAAATTGATTTTCATCAACAGAAAGGAACTCAAAATCATACTGACTATTCAGGCAAAAGTGGATGACCAGCTCACTAGCTGCAAGAGTGCCAACTCCCTGTCCAGCTTTGAGGCCTGGAAGACGAGAGCTACAACATATTAAAGACATGGTGAATAACAGAATATTTTTCACCTGCAATATTTTAAAGAGAAGAGTAACAGTTCCAGGGTAGCATTTTTGCTTCCTGACAACAGCTTAAGATTTTTCTCAAAAGACCTGGTTTGTAACACATAGCTACATAAAAAACTTCAGCAGAAGAAAAAATCCATTGTATTTAGGCCGTCAGTTTAATTACAGTGCCATATATTTTATGGCCTTCCTACATTTAGAAAAAAAAATTACACAGCTGTGATAAGAGCAGATGAAGATTATTTCATTATAAAATAACTCTGAATGAAATGTGAGAAACTAAAGGTATTATTCAGGAAGAACACTGAATGCCTTCATTTAACTAAAGTTGAATGTAAAAGTCAATTTGTACTTCTTTATAAATAATACTCTCGTTTAGAATTATGAATTGTAAAAGCCTTCATGACTGTAGTTTAATTATATTTTAAGTGTCCTGCACAGGTCCCTGGATTGTGCATCAAACTGCCTTTAAATACGATTCTTTATAATATGCTAAATGTTCTTTTTTCTTTTTATTGTAATTTAACATTTCCCTTTGGAGCAAAGCTTTACTGGGAAACATTCAGAATAAGTCGTAGACTGGTTTATATAAACTACCATGACAAATAAATTACTATTAAAATAATTTTTAAGAAATATAGGTGACAGCAAAAAGACAGCAAATAATCTGCTTATACCACTCCTGATTTATATCTCTGAGAAAAAAACTGCTACAGTGTAGGGTGACTAAAAAGAGCATTTTGAATGATCTGTTTATTAAAATTGGATAATTAGAAATGTTATACACTAATATTTATTTTATTAATTTTTATTACGTATCTACTTATTAACACAACGGCAAGCACTAGATTGTTCTAAAAAAGGCTGACATTTATTAAATCGTTGTAACAAAATAAAATTCAATAATATTAAAATATTTGAATAGGAACATGGGTAGGAGGACGGCAACAAAAGTAAGGAATTTTTTTAATGGCTAGAAAAGAAGAATAAGCAAGTTTTTTATGGAGGGCACATTAGCTGGGCCCTTGCAAGAAAGCACTGTTTATTAAAATAAAAAAAGAAACTGAAATTGTTTTATTATTATAACCTTGACTTTACCATAGTAAAATGTACTGAGTAGGAGAAGGGAGGAAAAGAAAAGGGATGGGGTAAAGAGGGAATGGAAAAGAAAAGAGACAAGGAGTGGGAAAGGAGGAGAGAATGAAGATGAATGGGAGATGATATCAGAATTAAGAAGTGTGTTCCCTATTCATTTGTTGTCTCTGCATTTGCTTCTGATTGAACTTACTTTTCAGGAAGAATGACTTACTGAGTGAACATCTACTTACATCTTTCAAGTTATTTATATATTTCTGGCAATCAATCTTTCTTCTTCAATGAATCATATTTTTTCTTCTCCCTTCCTCTTATTATCCCTCTTCTTTGTCAAGATCATTTTAACTTATTATTTTTTTAATGTGGAGGTGATTAGAGTAGGATGGTTTTATGACCCTACCAAACCAGAATTATATCAACTTTCTGATTAATCACCAAAAAGCAAATGAGTTCTTTGGATGTGGAAGGATTCGTACACTGTAACAGTTGTGAAGAGTAGAGTAGTGGATATGAATTCAAGAGGTTTTTAAGGTAGAGGAACAACAGAAAAGGTACAAAGAACTAGTTGTCTGTGTTGGTTACATTCTGTCTGCCTCTCTAGGTGCATTCTATGCCCCTTCTCTCCCATGCCATGTGTCTTGGAATGCAGGAAGAATAATCTTTTTCTCTTGCTTCAGGTTAGGATTGACCATTAGGTGACAGCTGCAGGAAATCAGAAGGCAGGGGAAAGGAGCTGGGGTGTTTATTTTTCCTTGCTTTCTTCCTGCTGAGTCATTTTGATTTAGCACAGGGAGTATCTTTTGTGTATAGCCACAGCAACCGTCAAGCAGTCCTTTCATGCATCTTCAGCTCTCTCTCAATTCCAGAAACACTGCTCCCTCCCCTTGCCCCAAAAGCTTAGTGTGATGACTCAGTTGTTAGTTGATGGTGCTTACCATCCTTTAGTGGGTCCCTTCTGCTGTCCACACCTCTGCTATTGGTCCCTTCATTAAACCCTTTTCCAATTAATTCCACCGTGTTTGACATTTGTTTCTTGCTGGGAAGCTGACTGATAAAATCGCCAGCATCCCCTCTAGGCTATTTTTAGGCCCAGGCCTGCACAATCCAATTCCCTCTGATTCCAGATTTCTCAATTTAACTCAACATCTCATTCACTGTTCCAGATCCATCTTGTTGAATGAGCCCCTCCAAGGCAATAACATATCATTATGACATCAGAAGTCCTTTAGGCTTACCTACAGTTTATCATTCATAAAGCCTCTATTTTCATAAAGAGGACATCAAAATGCAAAAACACAAAAACAAAAACAAAAACAACCTAGATTATTTCAGGGATTTAGTCAGAACAGGAAAGTAGCATTCCTCAGTAATATTAATCTTACCTCCTTCTCTTTGTTGAGCAACACCAATTGGCTGTCCGTGAGGATACAATACTTCCTCTCCCATGTTGTCTCGGTGTATGGTGACTGACCACAAGACAGACGGTGGGTAGGAGGTCCTTTCACATCTTTGTGAGAAGAGAGAAAAACAAAAGTGACAAATCACTTGTCAGGTTTACTAAACCAGTATATCAAATGTAGAAGTCTTCAAAAACTAAATAAAAAGGTAAGTATAAACATCAACCCCAATGGTAAATTGAAAACGTATCCTTTTTAAGAAAATAAAAATCGTTATGTACAGAATAAGGAAAATTTGGTCCACAGACTACAGAGAAATACTCTAGGAAGAACTGTTAGCACAAACTTGACATGATAAAAATCAACATTATATGCAAATCAGATCTAAACCAGTATCATTCAAAACAAAGAGGTGAGGACAAACCAGAGACAATAACCAAAGATAAAGCCTCAGATCTTTGGGAGGAAGATGATATTCCATCTATAGTTTGAGAGAACACTGTAGACTTAAAACTGAAAGAGTGAATTTATTGGCAGAACATGTCTTCAAAATGGCTTTATTTTTAGTTACTCATTAAGTGTTAGAAATGCTTAAACTATAACATATATTACCACTAGAGGCCAGTAAGGCCTTAAAAACAGAAAACAATTTCTTACAAGTAAAGATTTAAATATATTACCACTATGTTGATTAGAGGTGGAGGCATGGAATAGCAAAGAAAAATGTGTCATTTCCTAGTAAAATATCAAGTGGTTACTGTCACCTTTATTACTGTAAAATTTTTTATATGAACTGGTCACTTAACATTGCTCCATGCTGTGAATCTTGGAACATTATCTGAATCATGAGCTGGATAAATGAAGGATTTTATGACAGTTCAATATATATTAAAAGTTATTTAACCACTAAGGAATAATTCTTCTAATATACTGCAGAAATTGTTTAAAATGCATTATTTATAATTATTTAGTGATTATTCTACAAGAACAACTCAAACTGAAGTTAATAGTTTACAAAACAAACACACATAAGGGAAAGAGAGTATTATAAATAAGCATGCTGTATCTATTAGATGGGTATTTTTCAATTGGATTTATCATGGTTTGCTACAGATTTTTTTTCTTTTTTCACAGATGATAATATTCCTGGTACTGATTCCAAGGAAATCCCAATGTGTCCTACATGTGTTATAATTATCTATTTATGCATAATGATAGCATATTTACATATAAATTTAGCAAGTGAGTAATTAGGACAGGTAAGCATATGTCTCTCTTCTTAAAACCAGTTACCTGTCCAACATCTTAATTGTTTCTTCTGGCTTAACTCACTTTCCTTCCTAAGTCTAATTAAACTGCATCAACTGTAACTTATCAATGCCTCCACAAATAATTAAAGGTCTAAGAATCAATACCATACTTGGTGACTGTAACTATGTGAAGAATGTTTGCATATTTGTTTGTTGTTTATAATAAACATATTAAAACAACAACAACAAAATACCATACTAGGGCTTTGCTGGACATGTTGTTAATTCTTAAAAGTTCATAGTTTTTTTCTTGCTTTTAACAACCTCTGCCCTGTGCACAGCAGAACATCCCTTCTGCTGTAACTAGAGCTTTTTCATTCCATATCAACTGTCTTTTCCCACTTCCAATTCTTGCCTTGTGTGAGAAGCACATTTTAAATTTTGGAAGGGAATAGTGGTACATGGGCTGGGAATCAAACTCCATGTCTTCCACATGGCAGGCGAGCATTCTACCATTGAACCACCAGTGCACTCTTAAATTATTTTAAAGTTTTCTTTGGACTTCAAAATTTCTTCTAATCATCATAAAAAATAATAATAAGGAAGTAACTTTTTAATCCTTTTGACACATGTAAAGTATTCTTGCCTAACCATGTGAAAAAAATTCTTTTCACATGATTTCAACAAAGAAAAAGATTTTTCATTTAATGTAGGCCTATTTTTAGAGTTAAATACCAAGAATGCTTCAATGCAGAGGAATGCACCTAATTTAAGTGGAAATGGGATGTTTTGTGACCTACACAAAGTTTTCTTTCAAATAACTAACTTCTTAAATAAGTTAGCTATGAGTGACCTAAACTACCCACTGAAATTTAATTTTAACAGCAATCTCATGATCTCTACTAGGCTAGAAGATATTGACAGGCCCTGCCTATAAGAATTAAAATAAAGGGACTCCCAGTTTCCCAAGACACTGCAGGGTGCTGTGCAAATTTGTGAACAACTAGTAAAGACTGGCAGAGCCAACTTCCTCAAAACTCTGGAAAACAGCTACAGGGTTACAGTTATTTGGTGGGTACCTACCCAATCAAGAAAACATAGCTTTAAAAAAACGGTAGGAAAAATTTGTGGTGCTCTTGCTGGACCCTTCCTCAATCTCTCCCTGGTGCTGTGCGAGTTCACTTGTGCTACCATTGTGGGTTCCTGGTCCTGCCCCACAGACAGCAGAATAACACCTATGGGCATACTGGTGCCTATCTAGTGGTAACCTGAAAGACTGAACCAGGAAACTGGCTCAACCTTCTTGAACTTGCCCTGCAAGGCAGAAATATTTGCAGATAGCTAAAACAGTGTAAGAAACAATTTTAAGGTGAAGTGGTCTGGGGCAAAGGATTACCTGCATTAAGGCATAGAATTTCTCATAGGTAATGGAGTGGACAGTTAGATTCCTGTAAGTGGGGGAATTCCACACCCAGGACAAGAAACAGGCACAAAAAAGAATGGAGAGGATCCATTTCCCTGTGGACTCTTCTTTATAGGAGGGCTAAGCTTTGAAGGAAGGCGCTAGCCAACATAAAGTCAATTTGCAAAGACTGTGAAAGGCATTGCTTGCATTGATATGTTTGTTACTGTTAACTGCCAGTACTTAAGGAAATCACTGTCGTATCGCTAACTGGATACAAACTTAAGAAATACACAGCTCAGGGCTAAATCCCAAAGTTAACACTTTAAAATGTACAGTGTGCAACAAAAGATTACTAGTCAACTAAAGAAATAGTAAATGATGGCCTATCCCCAGGAATAAGATAAAAATCCAAAAACAATCAATGAAGATGAACAGACTCTGGAGATACCTAAGACAAAAAAAATGATCTTCAATATGCACAAGGAGATCAAAGGAAAACATCAAAGAAAGAAAGAAATGATATTGGGAAAAAGGTGGATAACCAATATGAGAATCTCAATTAATGGTTAGAAATGTTTTAAAAGATACCAAACGAAATGGTGGAGGTGAAGACCACAACATCTGAAATGAAAACTTCCCTAGAGGGTTTCAATGGCAGATTGGTGCTGGCAGAAGAAATAACCAATGATCTTCAACATAAGACAACTGAAATGATTCAGGCTGAGGCACAGAAAGAAAAAAGAGTGAGAAAAGTAAACCGAATTGTGCTTGTTTTAAAGGATTATGTACCCTAGAAAAGCCATGTTTTAATCCTGATCCATCTTGGGGAGGCTGCAGTTTCTTTTAATTTCTATTCAGCACTGTAGGTTGGAAATTTGATTAGATTATCTCCATGGAGATGTGACGCACCCAATTGTGGGTATTAACCTTTGATTGGAGGGAGATGTGACACTACCCATTCCAGGTGAGTCTTGATTAATTTAAAGGTAAAAGAGGAAATGTTTTGAAGAAAGCTTCAGAGCCATGAGAGAGCCACGAGAACCACAGTAGCCCATGCAACCAGAGATGAAGAAGGAAAATGCCCCCAGGGGAGCCTCACAAAACAAGAAGCCTGGAGAAAAGGCTATCAGACATTGCCAAATTTGTCATGTGCCTTTTCAGTTTAGAAAGAAATCCTGAACTTCATTTCATTGACCTTTCTAGATTGAAGGTAATCTCTTATTGGTGTCTTAATTTGGACATTTTTATAGACTTGCTTTAATTAGGGCATTTTCACAGGCTTAGAACTATAAACTTGCAACTTAATACATTCCCCCTTTTAAAAGCCATTCTGTTTCTGGTATATCACATTCTGGCAGCTAGCAAACTAGAACATGAATTTATGAGACCTGTGGGACTACATCTAGTGTGCTAATATACACTTTATGGGAGTGCCAGAAAGAGCAGAAAAAGAGAAGGGGCAGAAGGGATAATAAATAATTAATGACAGAAAACTTTCCAAATTTAACAAAAGACATGGATATACACATTTGAGAAGCACAATTAACCCATAGCAGGATAAACTTGAAGAGAACCATGCCCAGACACATTTTAGTCAAAGTGACCAATGCCACAGACAAGAAGAGAGTTCTAAAAGCTGCAAGAAAAAAGCAACGTGTTATGAACAAGGAGCTCCAATAAGATTAAATACTGATTTTGCATCAGAAACCATGAAAGCAAGAAGGCAATGGGATGAAACATTTAAAGTGCTAAATGAAAATAACTTCAAGCCAACAATATTCTATCTAGTGAGACTATCTTTCAAAAATGAGGGAGAAAAGATTGTGACCGTGCATACTTTGCACTAGTAAATAAATGTTTCTTTGGAAAAAAAAAAAAAGAGGGATAGATTAAGACATTCTCTATGAACAAAAACTGAGGGAGTCTGTCACCATTAGCCCTGTCCTACATTATAAGCTATGCTGAAGGGAGTTCTTCAAAGTGAAAGGAAAGGACACCAGACAGTAAATCAAACAAGCATAAAGAAATCCAGTTAAGGAAACCGTATGGATAAGTACAAATGCCAATAACACTATACTGTATTTTTTGGTACATAACTCTAATTTTGACTTCTTATAGGTACTAAAATGCAAATGCATGAAACAGAATGATAAATTTACAATTTGGGATATCCAATGCAGAAATATATAATTTGTAACAAGTATAACAAAAAGTGGGGGAGCAGAAGGATGAAGGGACAGAATTTGGGTATGCTATTAAAGTCAAACTAGTATCAAAACAAACATGATTACTATAGATTTAGGAATTTAAATTTAAGCCCCTTGGTAATCACAAAAAAAATACCTGATAAACATATACAGAGGGTCTATTAGTCAGGATTCTCCAGGGAAAAAGAACTGACTGGATATACACACATACACACACTCAAACATATATATAAATATGTATATATACTATGTAAATATTATAAGATTTGTTATAGAAATCCACTCATGAGACTGTGGGGTAGGCAAGCCTGAATTCCACAGGGCAGGCTACAAGCTGGGAACTCTGATAAAGGTTTTCCATGAATTTCCCAAGTGAACCTGGCAGCCTAAAATAGAGATGGAATTGCTTCCTTCTCTGTCAGCTGAAATCATTAGTTCTCTCTTTAGGGCCTTCAACTGACTGATGAGACTTCTCTCATAGCTGAAGGCAATCTCCATTTAGATATAATTTTAGATGTAATCAGTCAAGATTCAATCAACTTTCTAATGACATAAATCCACAAAACACCCTCATAGTACCAATCATGCGAGTGCTTGCTTGACCATACAAATGGATACCATAACCTAGTCAAGTTGATACATGAACTTAACCATCACAGAGCGAAAGGAGAAGGGATACAAAATAATTCAGTACAAAAAAATTTTGAGTAAATATAAAAGCAGGTATTGACAGAAGAACTGAGGGACAAAGAGTTACAAAGATCAAATAGCAAAATGGCAGAAGTGTAGTATCAATAGTTACTTTAACTATAAATGAATTAAATTCCCCATTCAAAAGGCAGTGGTTAGTACAATGGATAAAAATAAATGCACCAACTATATGCTGTCTACAAGAAACTCTCCTTGAATTAAAAGACACAAGTACTTTGAAAGTTAAAGGGTGAGGGTGGGATAACATACCATGTATATAGTAATAAAAAGAGAGTTAAGCTAGCTATATAAAATCAGATGTAATAGACTTTAATTCAAAAACTGTTACATGGGCAAAGAAAGCCACTTTATACTGATGGAGTCACAATTCAACAGGAAGACATAACATTTATTAATATCTATGCACCTAAGAGCAGAGCCCCAAAGTATATGAAGCAAATATTAATAAATCTGAATGGAAAACCAGAGGGTTCTACATTAGTAGGGGACTTCAACACAATACTTTTAAGAATGGCTAGGACATTTAAACTGAAGATCAATAAGGAAATACAAGACTTGAACAAGATTATAAATGAATTAGACCTAATAATAGAAAGAACATTTCACCCAACAGCAGCAAACTACTCATTCTTCTCTAGTGCATGTGCTATTCTCCATGATAGGTTGCATAATAGGTCAAAAAACAAGTCTTAATAAATTCAAAAATATTGAAAATATACAATGTTTCTTCTCTGACAACAATGGAATGAAGCTAGAAATCACTAACAGAAAGAGAACAGAAAAATTCACATATAGATGGGAATTAAATAACACCCTTAAACAATTAATAGGTCAAGAAAAAAATCATTAAAGGAAATTGGGAAATATCTTGAGGTGAATGAAAATGAAAACACAACATATCAAATCTTACGGGACATAGCAAAGGCAGTGCTGAGAAAGAAATTTATAGTTTTAAGTGTTTACAACGTTACAAAAGAAGAGAGATATCAAATCAAATATTTAATTTCACAACTGGAGGATCTAGAAAAAGAAGAGCAAACTAAACATAAAGCAGAAACAGAAGGTAGGAAATACCAAAGACTGGATGGAGATACATGAAAAGGGGAACAACGACGACAACAACAACAACAACAACAAAAAAATAGAGAAAACCAAAAGATGGTTCTTTAAAAAAAAAAGCCTACTAAAACTGAAAATCTTTCAGCTAGACTGACAAAGAACAACAAGAGACAGAACAACTGAAATCAGAATTGAAAGGGGAAGCACTGCTATACATTTCACAGAAATAAAAAGGATTATAAGAAAATACTATGAACTATATGCTAACAAATTAGTCTAGATGGAATAGACAAATTTTTAGAAACACACAACTACCTACACTGACTCACGAAGAAACAGAAGATCTCAACAGATCAGTAACAAGTAAAGAAACTGAACCCATTACCAAAAACCTCTCAATGAAGAAAAGTCCAAGAACAGATGGCTTTATTACTGAATTTTATCAAACATTCTAAATATTAACATAAACCCTGCTTAAACTCTTTCAAAAAATTTAAGAGAACATTCCTTAACTAATTATATGAGGCCTACATCACACTTATAGCACAGATGATGATACCAAAGAGAAAAGAAAATTACAGATCAGTATCCCTTATGAATATAGATGTAAAAAAAATCAAAACAGAAAAAAACTAGCAAACTGAATCTAACAACAGCATAATAAAAGAATTATACACCATGATCAAGTGGGACTTATTCCAGGTATGTAAGGGTGTTTCAATATATGAAAATCAATTAATGTATGTAATGCACTATATTAACAAATTGAAGGGAAAAACCAAATGATCATCTCGATTGATGCAGAAAGGGCATTTGACAAAATCTAGCATCCCTTCTAAATAAGAAAAAAACAACAAACAAAAGAAAAACAAACAAACAAACAAAAACTAGGAATAGAAGGAAACTTCCTCAACAAGATAAAGGGCATATATGAAAAACTCACAGCTAATATCATATTCAATAGCTGAAAGTATGAAAGCTTCTATCCTAAGATCAGGAAAAAGACAAAGATGCCCCCGTATTCACTGTTATTCATCACTGTACTAGAAGTTCTAGCCAGGACAATTAGACAAGAGAAAGAAAAGAAAAGCTATCCAAATTGGAAAAGAAGAAGGGAAATTGCCCTAGTTGAAGATGACATGATCTTATATAAAACGGTGAAAAATCCACAATGCTACAAGAGCTAATACACGAATTTAGCAAAATTATGAGGTACAAAATCACCACGCAAAAATCAATGGTGTTTCTATACACTAGTAATGAGCAATCTGAAGAGGAAATCAAGAAAAATATCGATTTACAATAGCAACTAAAAGAATCAAGTATCTACGAATAAATTTAATCAAGGATGTAAAGGACTTGTACGTGAAAAACTATAAAACATCACTGAAATAAATTTAAAAAGACCTAAATAAATTCCGTGTTCAAGGATTAATAGATTAAATATTAAGAGGTCAATTCTATTCACATCCAGTTTACAAACTGAATTCAAACTCAATCAAAATTCCAATAGCCTACTTTGCAGAAATGAAAAAGTTAATTGTGATAGTTTGAAGCTATAAGTACCCCAGAAAGTCATGCTTTTAAAGCTAATCCATTCCTGTGGGTACGGACCCATTGTAAGTAGGATCTTTTGGTCAGTAGGACCTTAAGTTAGGATGTGACCCACCTCATTCTGTGTGAGTCTTACTAGACATTCGTAAGAGAATAAAATTAAGACAGAGAGAGAGAAAGAGACACAAGAAGCTAAAAGCAGCGAAATCCAGAAGAAAAGGGAGAGACCAGCAGATATCAACATGTGCCTTACCAAGTAGCAGAAAAGCCAAGGATTGCTGTCAGCTGGTCTTCAGGAAGAGGCATTGCCTTGATGATGCATCGATTTGGACAGTCTTATGGCCTTAAATTGCAAGCAAATTAACTTCGATTGTTAAAAGCTAACACATTTCATGGCATCTGCTTTCAATAGCCAAACAAAACAAAAAGATTTTAGTACCACTAGAGTTGGGTGCCACTATTACAAATACTAAAAACATGGTAACAGCTTTACAAATGGGTAATACCTAGAGGCTGGAAGAATTGTGAGTTGCTTGACAGAAAAGGCCTAGACTGCTTTGAAAAGACTGTTGGTAGAAATATGCATGATAAAGAACTTCTGTTGAGGCCGTTGACAGTGACGAGCTTAGATATCTAACTGAGGAAATTTCTAAACTAAATGTGGAAAGTGATGTCTGGATTATCCTTGTAGTTTATACAGAAAATGTAAGAGGAAACAGATAAGCTGAGACTGAATTTCTAGACCCAAGGAAACCAGAAGTTGATGGTTTGGAAAATTCTGAGCTTCTAGAAAACAAGTCCCCAAAGAATGGTACTTACCATGTGAGGGCTTAACTGAACATGGATCCAATCAACAATTTCAGTGCAAGTCATGATTAGAAATACAGTTATCCAGCAAAGATCTACGGAAAGATCTACTGTCTGATGGTCTGAACGTCCATGTAGTACATAGGAAACTAAGGTTTTTTGCAAGACCTGTAGAAACGGAACTACTGCCCGCCTGGACTAAAAGGAATAGATTGATAGAAAAATGACTTCAAAGGAAGAATCAGAGAAGCTGAGTGTGGACTGAGGATATCTTCTTGAGCCAAGAGAGCAGGCCCACCCACATGTGTGGAAAGAGTGAACATATCCTGACACTTGAAGAGGGCAGGCCACCTGCCCCATTGTTCAGAAAGAGTATTACCAACTCAGTTTTCTCAGAGGATTGTGGAGAGACTTGCCACCACTATTAAGCTTGACAAGGGTGGAGCCTAAAGTCTCAATGCCACCCCAATGCTTGAAGAAGGTGGAACCAGGAGTCCAGCCACCACCCAGTTGACTGACAAGGGTGGAGCTGAGAGGCTGGCCATCACTATGATGCTTGAAGATACTGGAGCCTTCACCGCAGTTTGAGGAGACCATGGCCACCACACAAGCACTTGGAAAGGTGGGACTGATGTTCCAACAAGCCTAGAGGAGTAAATAACATTCCATAGATGCCTCTCAGAGCTTGAAATCTAATAGAGTATGCCCTGCAGGATTCCAGTATTGTTTGTGGCCCCTATTTCCCTTCCAATTTCTCTCTATGGGAATGGGAATGTTTATCCTATGAATGTCCCTCCATTGTATACTGGAAGCAGATAACTTGTTCTCTATTTTCACAGGTCTACAGTAGGAAGGGAATTGTGTTCAAGGACAGACCTTAATTACAACAATGTTAATAAGACTTTGTTATTATGTATAACAAATATTATATATAACAATATAACAATATTGTTACTGAAATGATTTAAGGCTTCTGGGTTATTTGTGATGCAATGAATGTGTTTTACATTTGGAAAAAAACATTTCTTTTGGAGGTCCAGAGTATGATGGTTTGAAGCTGCAAGTATCCCAGAAAAGTATGCTCTTAAAGTTAATCCATTCCTGTGGGTATGGGCCCATTGTACGTAGGATCTTAAGATGTGACCCACCTCATAGGAGGGTAAGATTCTCAAATAGCTAAAACCATCTTGAAAAACAAGAACAAAGTTAGAAGACTAACACTTCCCGATTTTAAAACAGCATGGTGGGTGGGCCATGGTGGCTCAGCAGGCAGAGTTCTCACCTGTCATGCCAGAGATCCAGGTTCCATTTCCAGTGCCTGCCCATGCAATAAACAACAACAACAACAACAAAACAGCATGGTTCTAGTACAAGAGACTTACATATCAACAGAATCAAGCTAAGAGTTCAGAAATATTGATTTTTCACAAGGGTGTCACCATTCTGTGGGGAAAGAACTGTCTCTTCAACAAATGGTTCTGGGAAAACTGAATAATCATACAATAAAAAAATGAAGGTGGACTCTCACCTCATACCAAATACAAAAATTCAAAATGGGTCAAAGACTATAAGGACCCAAACCATAGAACTCTTAGAAGAAAACACAGGGAAGCATCTTCAAGATTGTGTGTCAGGCATTGTTTTCTTAAACTTTAACACCAAAAGCATGAGAAACAAAAGGAAAAATAAAAAGACTTTATCAAAATTAAAAACTTTTCCACATCAAAGGACTTCATTATGAAAGTAAAAAGACAAGCTACTGAACGGGAGAAAATATTGGGAAACCATATTTCCAACAAGGGTGTTTGAGGATTGGTGCCTTGATTTTAGATTTCTCCTAGCCTCAAAACCTTAGGCCAATAAATTCCCATTGTTTAAGTAAACCCACTGTATAGTATTTGCTTTAGCAACAAGGAAACTAAAACAGTTTTTGGACCAGGAGAGTGGGGTGTAGCTATTACAGATGCCAGAAAATATGGAAACAGTTTTGGAATTCTATAATAGAGGCTGAAAGAACTGTGAGGTGCTTGAAAGAAAAAGCCTAGATTGCTGTGAAGAGACTGTTGGTAGAAATATGAATGCTGCAAGTTCTTCTAATGAGATCTTAGACAGAAATGATGAATGTGTTACTAGAAACTACAAAAAAACTGATCCTTGCTTTAAAATGGCAGAAAAGGTGTTGAACTGAGTTCTGATAATGGATGGAAGACAGTATGAAAGTGAAGAACTTGGATATTTAGCTGAGGAGATTTCTAAGATAAGTGAGAAAGTTACAGCCTGATTTTCCTTGCAGCTCACAGTAAGATACAAGAGGAAAGGGATAAGGCAAGAACTGAACTCATAAGCATGACGGAACCAGAAATTGATGGACTGAAACATTCTGCACCTATCCAGATAGAGAGCTCTGAGTTCAGAGCCAGAATCACTCTAACAGGGTCCTCCTTCTTGAGCTTTTAGAAAGTGAGTTTCCAGAGAACAGGGTTCCATGTTAGGGTTTAACTGAACATGAATCCAGTCAGCCACTTCAGTGGAATTTAGGATTGGAAATGCAGCTATATAAGAATGATCTGTAGAAAGTTCTGTTTGATGGTTTGCACCCCTATGAACTACATGTAAAGCCTGTAAGGTTTTTGCAAAACTTGTAAGGGTGGAACTACTACCAGCCTTGACTGATAAGGACAGAGAAGATAAAAATGGAAGGAAGAATCTTCATGTCTACTTTAGCCAGCAACTTCTCCCAGGGGATGCACTGGAAACCTTCATTAGAGTTCCCAACTAGTGGCCTGTCCTATATAGCATATGGACATGCCCATTTCCATAGTTGCATGACCCAATTCTTCTAACAGATCTCATAATATTTAAAATATATATCCATTCTGTTGGTTCTATTTCTCTGTGGAACTCTGACTAAAACAGTGTTTAATATCCAGAATTTATATAGAAAGCCTATAAAAAGGCAAAAAAATAACAACTTAAAAATGGGCAATAATATTAAATAGACATTTCTCCATAGAAGTTACACAAATAGTCAATAAGCAAATGAAAAGATGCTCACCATCATTAGCTATTAGTGAAATGCAAATCAAACCAAATGATACAAAATGATACAATTTCACACCGACTAGGATAGCTACTCTTTAAAAAAAAAGGGAAGTAAGTGCTGGAGAGGATGAGTATTAACAGAAACACTTATTCATTGTTCTTGGGAATGTAAAATGGTGAAGTCACTGTGGAAAACAGCTTAGCAGTTCCTCAGAAAGTTAAGTATATAGTCACCATGTGGCCTGACAATTCAACTCTATTAGATATAGGTATACACCTAAAAGAATTTAAAGTGGGGACTTTAACAGATATTTACACACCAATGCTGATAGTCTTATTTAAAATTGAAGATGGAGGTAATCCAAATGTCCATCAGCAGTTGAAAGGATAAACAAAATGTAATATACGTATAATGAAATATTACTAAGACCTGAAAAGGGCTGAAGTTCTGATACATGCAAGAACATGGATAGACCTTGAAGATATCATATCGGGTGAAATAAGCAAGATACCAAAGGATAAATATTATATGATCTCACTAATATGAAATAATTAGAATAAGCAAACTCTCAGGCTCAGAATCTAGAATATAGGTTCTATATACCTATACCCAGGGGGTGGGTGGGGTATGAAATGGAGAGTTAATGCTTAATTGGTACAGAGTTTCTATTAGGGATTGTTTTGGTTTGCTAAAGCTGCCAAATGCAATATATCCGAAATGGAATGGCTTTTATAAAGGGAATTTATTATGTTACAAGTTTTACAGTTCTACAGCTGTGAAAATGTCCAAATTAAGGGACCAGTAAGAGGTTACCTTCACTCAAGAAAGGCTGATACCATCTGCAACATCTCTGTCAGCTGGAAAGGCATATGGCTGGTATTTCCTGGTCCCTTGATTCTGGGCTCTGCTACTTTCAGCCTGTTATCTGTAGGGATTCTTTACTTGGCTTCTCCAGGGCTAGGTTTCATCTCTTGGCTTCCTTTGGCTCTCTCCAGGTTTTGGTTTGCTTAGTATCTCATGGGAAGGCACATGGTGATGTCTGCTGGGCTCTGTCTGTGTCTAGACATCTGCTCTCTCTGTCGACACTCCAAGCATCTCCAAACATTAGTGCCTCTCTCAGCTCCGAAGCATATGTTCTCCAAATGTCTATATCTGAGGTGTCTCCAAAATGATTCCCCTTTTAAAGGACTTTTAGCACTTCTTTCACCTTGAAAGGGTAGTCACATCTCCATCTAATCAAAAGGCCACACCCACAACTGAATGTGTCACATCTCCACTGAAACAGTCCAATAAAATCTCCCACCCTAAACAATAGGTCCCCACAAGATTGGATCAGAATTAAAACGTGGCTTTTTTAGGGGTACATAATAGTTCTAAACTGGCAGGGGGATGATGGAAAATTTTGGTAATGCATGGTAGTGATGGTCGCACAATGTTGTGAAAGCAATTAACTAACACCAATGAATTACATATTTGAATGTAGTTAAAAGAGGCAATTTTAGGTTAGATATACGTTACTAGAAATAAAATTTTTTAAAAGAATCACAGGACTGTACAATGTACAATACAAATGGTGAGCCGTAATGTCAACAATAGGCTACAATTGACAGTGTAATATTTTTTCATCAATTGTAACTGAGGCACCACACAAATGTAAAATGTTAATAATGGGGAAACTGCATGTGTGTGTGGGGGGGTGTCATATAGGAACTCTTTATTTTTCTGTATGATTTCTCTGTAAACCTACTTCTCTTATAAAAAATAAATTTAAAAAATTAGAATATAAGATACTATACATATTAGCCTAACCTGGGTTTCCTAACAAAATATAAACCTGTACCAGCCCTGAATTTAAGAAAACATATATTCTCTTGCCTGTATGATCTTAGGTAAGTGTCTTAAAGTTTGACAGTCTACTATACTACCTATGTCCAACCTCAGCTTTGTTCTTAGTTTCTTAACGCTATTGTGAGAACAAGAAAATGTCTACTAAAACATTTTAAGGTCACAAACTACCTATCTCTAGTGCTACAAGTAGGATGAAATATTTACGGAGTAATTATTTTTTATTTTTAAAATTACAGCCTAAATTGAGAGATTGATTGGCCATCCTGTAAATGATAGTTTAATTTTTTTCTTCTATCCAACATCCACTTTGCTATCATTTGACAAGAATTTATACCAAGAATTCTTAGTAGAAGAAATAATAAGAAGGAATGAGTGATTTTTGTTGCTGTTCTTTTTAGCACTTCTGGATCTGGGCTTAAAGGCATTTTACGTAACAAGATAAACTAGCATTTAAAAATAACGTATAGATTTATTCACTCTATCTTGTCCTAATTTCCATGGCTAGTTAAAGTTTTAATAGCACATTTGATATTATATTATATAATATCAGCATACTGATATTATATTAACAGAACACGGTCAAATTTTTACCTCTTTCACTTTATTGATTTCACCATTCTTTTTGCTCCAGTGACTTACTTCTAATTTATGATCCTCAATATTTTTCGTTTCTAAAATTCACTAGAGAAAAGGATAAAATACTTGGAATAATAAAGAAGAATTCTAGTACATTATTGGAAAATAATGTAGATTTGCTCTGTCCCATTCCTATAAGGATACTAAGGACACTGAATACTAGCCTCACTGTGAAAACTAAGTTAATTTAGAAATATCAAAAAGAATCAAGTTATTCAATGGATGCCTTTGGAAAGCACTTCTCTGAAATGATTCATTCTATAGAACAGAGGTTTTCAAATTTGGGGGTCTTAGGACCCCTCTTTTAGCCTTTTAAAAATTACTGAGGACTTCAAAGAGCTTTTGTTTATGTGAGTTAGGTTATACCTACAAATATTTACCATAATAGAAATGGAAACTGAGACATTAAAAAGACATTATCCAATTCATTTAAAATAACAACAAATCTATTGCATGTTAACATAAATAAAGCACAGCTAACAAAATATAACTATTCTCTAAAACAAAACAAAATTAGTTAGAACAGTGACATGTTTTAGACTTTGTCAAATCTCTCTGATGTTGACTGCATAGAAGTCTCCTGGATTCTTAAGCTGATTTCTACGTTCAGTCTATGTTTCATAACGTTTTGGTTGAAATGTAGGAAAAAGATCTGAACTCATACAGAGATGTAGTTGGGAAAGGGAGGGGTATTTTAAAAGCATTTTCAGATAATTGTGAATATTCTTCTTTAATTCTATACCAAATCCCAACAAGCAGTAGCTTCTTAAAAGTTAAAGGTGTGGACTCTGTAACCACATCAATGAACTTTTCATATTCCTGTCATTTTAAAGATCATTGATCTCCTTTAAATGGTCTTTACCCATATGGATGTTTGTAACATAATATAAAAAATATTGGTTTATTCAGTTTTGCAGATATTCCACATGTTGACACTTTCATTATATAATATCAAAACATCATATACATTAATCTTCAGAAAAGTCTTTAAATACTGGGAAACAATATATTAAGTCCAAGGTAGCAGATTCAAATTTTCTAAACTTGTAACATTTACTTTCAAGTTTGAATTTTATCACTGGTAATAAACAATGCTGGTTGTTTTTCTTGATGTGACAGATTTATGCCTTTCTTTTTCCAGAAAATATCTGCCATAGTTTGGCTTTCAGTAGTTCTTTCAAGTAAAAATAGCATTCCATAAGGGGAAAAAAAGCAGCTATTTCAGATTGCAACTCAAACATTATGATAAGCATATTTCAGTATGCAGCTTTATGCATATTTCCCATGTCATCACACAGGAAATTTAAAAGACATGAGCTCAGATTAAGATTTAATAAAATTAAAGATTTTTACTGAGTCCTCAAGGACATTTTCCCCCCTACTGTGAATATGTGCAGAGAAGAATGAAATGACTACTAGTATAGTTTGTTGGCACTGCCTAGATTTCTGCTACTGTATCAGCAGTTCTGCTCATTATTGCTTTTCCAGTATTAGTTCAAATATCAGCACACAAAAAAAATACTTTTATTATGAAAATAGCTTTAACCTAGCATATCAGAGGCCCTAGGGATCCCCAGAGTTTCACAGATCATATTTAAAAATCACTGTTTGGGTAATAAGAAGCCAATGAAGGATTCTAAGTAAATATGGCAACAACTTGCAAGTTGAAGCAAGCAGGGAAAATATTAGGGTCTTGTACAGAGGTAGGAGAGTAATGTGATGGCCTGGATAAGAGATGATTAGGGTCTGCATTAGATTGGCAGCAGTGGAAGTGGGATTTTAAGAGCCACAATTTGAATATGGAATCAACAAGACTGTTAATTCTCTAGTTGGTTGTGGTGGAAGAAAAGCACAAAAGAGATGAGAAAATTAAAAAAAAACAAGCAATACAATATAAATGGATGAGTGCTCATAAAACAGGTTATATAACTGTAATTCTGCTTTTAGCAGGGAAATCCAACACAAATGCTTTTTTCAAAGAAGGAAGGAAAAAAAACTAAAAGAGAAGTTCATTTGAAGGATCCAATATCATGTATTATATCCAAGCCATTTCAAAATAGCATTCAAAACACAAGGTCATTTAGTCCACCTACTAATCTAAAAATCAAACTCTAGGCCCCTTCAAATACTAATACAGCAAATATAGCAATATTCTATCAGCATCAAGAGCATTAGCTATTTCACAAGGGTACAACAACAAACAAGGAAGGGTGTTAATCCTTCCTTGTCCCAGAAAAGGGACATCAAGGCCTGCCACATTACTTGACAAAGAAGAACAAAAATGATATGACATAACTGCAAATTCCATTGGGCATATCCATAAGTATATATAGAGTAACTTTTCTCTAAATGGTAAGCATTTTGTTTCTCTGAGACTTAGAAAACATCTCAAAAGATCCACAGTAAGAGAATAAATTAAGTGACCTAACTGGGAGCAGAAATGGGAATGAAGAACAGAAAAGAAAAATCTATAATCCAAATATGGAGAATGTCAAAAAAAAAAAAAAACTGTTGTGGGAAATCTTATTTTTGCATCTTAGAGCTCCTTAGAAGT